>NC_053041.3:183443966-184693966 GCF_002575655.3 Aegilops tauschii subsp. strangulata
GGTAATGCACATCACTATAATCCTTGCAAGCAATGTGACTAATGAGTTAGTTACGAGATGATGCATTACGGAACGAGTAAAGAGACTTGCCGGAAATGAGATTGAACTAGGTATTGAGATACCGACGATCGAATCTTGGGCAAGTAACATACCGATGACAAAGGGAACAACGTATGTTGTTATGCGGTTTGACCGATAAAGATCTTCGTAGATTATGTGGGAACCAATATGAGCATCCAGGTTCCGCTATTGGTTATTGACCGGAGATGAGTCTCGGTCATGTCTACATAGTTCTCGAACCCGTAGGGTCTGCACGCTTAACGTTCGGTGACGATCGGTATTATGAATTTATGTGTTTTGATGTACCGAAGGTTGTTTGGAGTCCCGGATGTGATCACATACATGACGAGGAGTCTCGAAATGGTCGAGACATAAAGATTGATATATTGGAAGCCTATTCTTGGACACCGGAAAGGTTTCGGATGAGTTCGGGCATTTTCCGGAGTACCGGGGAGTTAATGGGCCTTAATGGGCCATGGTGGGAGAGAGGAGGAGGCGGCCAAGTGGGAGGCGCGCGCCCCCCAAGCCCAATCCGAATTGGGGGGCGGCCCCCCTTTCCTTCTCTCCTTCTCCCTCTTCCTTCTTCTCCTACTCCAACTAGGGAAGGGGGGAACCTACTCCTACTAGGAGTAGGATTCCCCCTTGGGGCGCGCCATAGAGAGGGTCGGCCCTCCCCTCCTCCACTCCTTTATATACGGGGGAGGGGGCACCCCATAGACACACAAGTTGACAGTTGTCTTAGCCGTGTGTGGTGCCCCCCTCCACAGATTTCCACCTCGGTCATATCGTTGTAGTGCTTAGGCGAAGCCCTACGTCGGTAACTTCGTCATCACAGTCAACACACCGTCGTGCTGATGAAACTCTCCCTCGGCCTCAGCTGGATCAAGAGTACGAGGGATGTGTGCAGATCGCGGAGGTGCCATGCGTTCTGTACTTGATCGGTTGGATCGCGAAGATGCTCGACTACATCAACCACGTTACTTAACGCTTTCGCTTTCGATCTATGAGGGTACGTGGCTATCCCGCTCGTTGTTATGCATCACCTAGATGGATCTTGCGTGTGCATAGGAAAAATTTTGAAATTACTGCGTTCCCCAACAGTGGAGCCACAGATCTCGTCGGTGGCCAATGTAAGGCGGCGGCGGGGACGCATGGTGGGCAGAGATTGTGGAGGAGGTGGTGCGTGCTTCCCCCGGGCATCCTTCCATGCTGCAGCGGCGGTGATCAAGTGCCCGTCATGGCAAAGCACGGGCGAGGAGGATTTGGTGAGCTCCGGCGCCGATTCCGTTGGCTCCGGCGAGCTCCCATGCCAATTCCGTTGGCTCCGGCGAGCTCCCGTGCCGATTTCGTTTGCTCCGGCGAGCTACGGCACCGATTCCTTTGGCTCCGACGAGCTCATCCTCGTCCTGCAGAGGGCGTCCTTTCAATCATTGACCAAGTGTTTTTTAACGCAATGTAATTAGGTAGTATAGCTTTTTTTGAGGGATAATTAGGTAGTATAGCTGGCAACTATGGATTGATGATTAATTATATTCAAGATGAGACCGACCTTAAGTAGGAGTACTAATTTGTGTTAATTACTGGTGTTTTAATTAGTTTATGCGGTGTTAATTATTGCATAAAAATAATGCAAAATTGATATTTTGTTTACAACATGGAATTATTGCATAAAAAATAATGCAAAATTGATATTTTGTTTACAACATGGCAGTGTCCGTTAGAGATATTTGGTCCATTGTGGGTCCCACATGTTAGTGAGAAGAGAGGGATGTTTTCTGAGTGATGGGTCCCACTTGGAAGTGTCTAGTGAGAGAGTGAGGAAGCAGGGGCAAATAAGTCCAACGAAAAGTCCATAGACGGTCAAATGGCACCAACTGGATGGAAATGTGACTGAAGGGCAAAATCATAAGAGGAGCAAACAGGCTTGGGAAAAACCGAGGGTTTTCAAAAACTAGGGGTAAACCTGCCGAGTGTGACCCAACTAGGGGCATAAAAATCAATTATCCCTTCTTTTAATGGAGCATGGTATAGTTGGTATTCCTGGATCTCCTAGTTTCTTTGGTATTCCACCTTTAAATGTATAATTAGCAAGCATGGTGGAAATTTTAGCTTCCGGGTTTCTTTCTTTATTTGTAAGACATTTTCAGAATATCAGTCAAACGCATACGCAAAAAGACAAGTCTAAGCATTTCAACAAAGCGCTCAAAGTCCTCATCATCCTTTTTCCTAGATGGTTTAGGAGGAAAGGGCATGGGTTTTCGAACCCATGGTTCTCTTTCTTTACCATGTTTCCTAGCAATGAAGTCTCTTTTATCATATATTTTATTTTTAGGTCATGGGTTATCAAGATCAACAGCAGGTTCTATCTCCACATCATTATCATTTCTAGGTTGAGTATCAACATGAACATCATCATTATCATTATTACTAGGTTCATGCTCATCACCCGATTGTGTCTTAGTATCATAAATAGAAATATCATGTGGATTCTCAGGTGTGTCTACAACAGGTTCACTAGAAGCATGCAAAGTTTTATCATCATTCTTTTTCTTTTTATTACTAGGAGGACTAGGTGCATCAGTATTAATTCTTTGAGAGTCTTGCTCAACTCCCTTAGGATGGCCTTCAGGATACAAAGGTTCCTGAGTCATTTTATCCCCTCAAGTCATAACTCTAACAGCATTATCATTGTTCCTATTGTTCATCTCATCCAATGAATCGTTTTGTGCCTTGAGAACTTGTTCTACTTGAGTTTTCATCATAGAAGCATGTTTACTAATAATCTTGAGATCATTAACAATTCTACACATATAGTCACCCAAGAAGTTAAGCATATAAGCATTACATTTCAATTTTCTACTAACATAAGCATTGAAATTTTCTTATTTAACAATAAAGTTATCAAATTCATCCAAGCATTGACGAGCAGACTTATTATAAGGAATATTACCTTCATCAAATCTATAGAGAGAATTTACCTTTACTACCTGTGTCGGGTTATCAAGACCATGTATTTCTTCAATAGGTAGTAAATTCTTAACATCTTCAGCTTTAATACCTTTTTCTTTCATAGATTTCTTTGCCTCTTGCATATGTTAAAGACTGAGAAATAGAATACCCCACTTCTTCGGAGTTGGCTTAGGTGGTGGTTCAGGAAGAGTCCAATCATTATCATTACTCAATATATTATTCAATAGCACTTCAGCTTGTTCAACAGTTCGTTCCCTAAAAACACAACCAGCACAATTGTCTAGGTGGTCCCTAGAAGCATCGGTTAGTCCATTATAAAAGATATCAAGTATTTCATTTTTCTTGATAGGATGATCAGGCAAAGCATTAAGTAATTAGAGAAGCCTCCCCAAGCTTGTGGGAGACTCTCTTCTTCAATTCGCACAAAGTTAAATATTTCCTGTAAAGCAGCTCATTTCTTATGAGCAGAAAAATATTTTTCAAAGAAGTAATAGATCATATCCTGGGGACTACGCACACAACCAGGAGCAAGAGAATTAAACCATATCTTAGCATCACCCTTTAAGAAGAAAGGAAACAACTTAAGAATATAGTAATAGCATATTTTTTTCTCATGAACAAACAGGGTGGCTATGTCATTCAATTTAGTAAGATGTGCGACAACAGTTTTAGATTCATAACCATGGAAAGGATCAGATTCAACCAAAGTAATTAACTCAGGATCGACAGAGAATTCATAATCCTTATCAGTAACAAAGATAGGTTAAGTAGCAAACTTAGGATCATATTGCATTCTAGCATTCAAAGATTTTTCTCTCCACTTGCATAGTAATTTCTTAAGATCATCTCTATCCTTACAAGCAAGAAAGTCCCTAGCTACCTCTCCATCCATAACATAACCCTCAGGTATGACAGGAAATTCATATATAGGAGAGCTTGGTCTAGAAGGTGTTTCAAGTGTTCAGTTTCAATAATTTCATCAATTTCAGAAATATCATCAGTTTCAGCATTCTCAATATCTTTAGCTCTAGCAAGTTGTTCATCAAGAAATTCACCCTGTGGCACAGTATTATCAAGCAAAGCAGTATTATCATCATAAGCATCATGCATAGCAGAAGTAGCATCATCAATTACTTGCAGCATATCAGAATTCAGAGCATGTGGTGGTGTCGCAAGCTTACTCAAAATAGAAGGTGAATCAAGTTCGGAGCTAGATGGCAGTTCCTTACCTCCCCTAGTAGTAGAGGGAAAAATCTTGGTTCTGGTATCTTTCAGATTCCTCATAGTGATAAACAGATATAAATCCCAAGTGACTCATAGAATAGAGCTATTCTCCCTGGCAACGGTGCCAGAAAAAGGTCTTGATAACCCACAAGTATAGGGGATCGCAACAGTTTCGTGGGTAGAGTATTCAACCCAAATTTATTGATTCGACACAAGGGGAGCCAAAGAATATTCATGAGTATTAGCAGTTGAGTTGTCAGTTCAACCACGCCTGAAAGACTTAATATCTGCAGCAATATATTTAGTAGCAAAGTAGTATGGAAGTAACGCTAACGCTGGCAAAAGTAGCAGTAGCAGTTTTGTAGCGATTGTAATAGCAGTAGCAATGAAATTAACTTAGCAAAGATCAATATGTGAAAAGCTCGTAGGTAATGGATCGGCAATGATAATTGTGTCGGATGATAATCATGTAGCAGTTATAACCTAGGGTGACATGGAACTAGCTCCAATTCATTAATATAATGTAAGCATGTATTCTGTATAGTCATACGTGCTTATGGAAAAGAACTTGCATGACATCTTTTGTCCTACCCTCCCATGGCAGCGAGGTCCTAATGGAAACTAAGGGATATTAAGGTCTCCTTTTAATGGAGAACCGGACCAAAGCATTATCACTTAGTGAATAAATGAACTCCTCAAACTATGGTAATCACCAGAAAGAATCCCAATTATTGTCACCTTGGGGTATGGGGATCATAACTCGTAATAGATGTCTACAACTTGCAAGATAGGATCAAGAACTCACATATATTCATGAAAACATAATAGGTTCAGATCTGAAATCATGACACTCGGGCCCTAGTGACAAGCATTAAGCATAGCAAGGGCATAGCAACATCAATCTCAGAACATATATAGTGGATACTAGGGATCAAACCCTAACAAAACTAACTCGATTACATGATAAATCTCATCCAACCCATCACCATCCAGCAAGCCTATGATGGAATTACTCACTCTCGGCGGTGAGCATCATGAAATTGGTGATGGAGGAAGTTTGGTGATGATGATGGCGATGAATCCCCCTCTCCGAAGCCCAAAACAGAGTCCAGATCTGCCCTCCCGATGAAGAACATGAGGTGGCGGCGGCTCCGTATCGTAAAACACGATGAATCCTTCTCTCTGATTTTTTTCTCCCCGAATAGGGTTATATAGAGTTGGAGTTGAAGTTGGAGGAGGTCTGGAGGCCCACAAGCCCTCTATGCGCGCCCCGGGGGGGCGCCCCCCACGCTTGTGGCCTCTAGGTGGACCCCCTCCGGTTAAGTCTTGCGCCATTATTTTTTATGTAATCCAAAAATATTCTCCATAAATTTTCAGGTCAATCCGAGAACTTTTATTTCTGCACAAAAATAACACCATCGCAATTCTGCTGAAAACAGCGTCAGTCCGGGTTAGTTCCATTCAAATCATGCAAATTAGAGTCCAAAATAAGGGCAAAAGAGTTTGGAAAATTAGATACGACGGAGACGTATCAGTGTGTTGTGAAGATAATGTACAAACGATGGTTTAACTTGACAACATTGATGATTGTAGATCTTCTTAGAATACGGAAACAAATTCAAATGGTTTAACTTGACAACAATCATGATTGTAGATCTTATTCAAATAGAGAAACGAATTCAAATTTAGTTCATATTGAAGTGGTAGTATATACGCTTGGAATGCACTAAAATGTTCATTTGAGTAGTAGGTTGAAGGAAATATGCCCTAGAGGCAATAATATAGTTTTTATTTATTTCCTTATATCAAGATAAATGTTTATTATTCATGCTAGAATTGTATTAACCGGAAACTTAGTACATGTGTGAATACATAGACAAAAACAGAGTGTCCCTAGTATGCCTCTACTTGACTAGCTCGTTTATCAAAGATGGAGACATGTGTTGTCATTTGATGAATGGGATCACATCATTAGGAGAATGATGTGATGGACAAGACCCATTCGTTAGCTTAGCATCATGATCGTTACAGTTTCATTGCTACTGCTTTCTTCATGACTTATACATGTTCCTCAGACTATGAGATTATGCAAATGCCGAATACCGGAGGAACACTTTGTGTGCTATAAAATGTCACAACGTAAATGGGTGATTATAAAGTGTTGGGGAACGTAGCAGAAATTCAGAATTTTCTACGCATCACCAAGATCAATCTATGGAGTAATCTAGCAACGAGGGGAAGGGGAGTGCATCTACATACCATTGTAGATCGCAATGCGGAAGCGTTGCAAGAACGCGGATGAAGGAGTCGTACTCGTAGCGATTCAGATCGCGGTTGATTCCGATCTAAGCACCGAAGAACGGTGCCTCCGCGTTCAACACACGTGCAGCCCGGTGACGTCTCCCACGCCTTGATCCAGCAAGGAGAGAGGGAGAGGTTGGGGAAGACTCCATCCAGCAGCAGCACGACGGCGTGGTGGTGATGGAGGAGCGTGGCAATCCCGCAGGGCTTCGCCAAGCACCGCGGGAGAGGAGGAGGGAGAGAGGTAGGGCTGCGCCAAGAGAGAGACCATCTCGTCTGTTTGCAGCCCCAAATACTCAAGTATATATAGGGGAAGGGGAGGGGCTGCGCCCCCATCTAGGGTTCCCTCCCCAGGGGTGGCGGCAGCCCCCAAACCCATCTAGGGTGCGGCCAAGGGGAGGAGAGAGGGGGCGCCACTAGGGTGGGCCTTAAGGCCCATCTGGACCTAGGGTTTGCCCCCTCCCACTATCCCTGCGCCTTGGGCCTTGGTGGGGGGACGCACCAGCCCACCTGGAGCTGGTCCCCTCCCACACTTGGCCCACGCAGCCTTCTGGGGCTGGTGGCCCCACCTGGTGGACCCCCGGGACCCTCCCGGTGGTCCCGGTAGGTTACCGATAGCACCCGAAACTTTTCCGGTGACCAAAACAGGACTTCCCATATATAAATTTTTACCTCCGGACCATTCCGGAACTCCTCGTGACGTACGGGATCTCATCCGGGACTCCGAACAACATTCGGTAACCACGTATATCTATTCCCTATAACCCTAGCGTCATCGAACCTTAAGTGTGTAGACCCTACGGGTTCGGGAACCATGCAGACATGACCGAGACGTTCTCCGGCCAATAACCAACAGCGGGATCTGGATACCCATGTTGGCTCCCACATGTTCCACGATGATCTCATCGGATGAACCACGATGTCGGGGATTCAATCAATCCCGTATACAATTCCCTTTGTCTATCGGCATGTTACTTGCCCGAGACTCGATCGTCGGTATCCCGATACCTTGTTCAATCTCGTTACCGGCAAGTCTCTTTACTCGTTCCGTAACTCACATCATCCCGTGATCAACTCCTTGGTCACATTGTGCACATTATGATGATGTCCTACCGAGTGGGCCCAGAGATACCTCTCCGTTTACACGGAGTGACAAATCCCAGTCTCGATTCATGCCAACCCAACAGACACTTTCGGAGATACCTGTAGTGCACCTTTATAGCCACCCAGTTACGTTGTGACGTTTGGTACACCCAAAGCATTCCTACGGTATCCGGGAGTTGCACAATCTCATGGTCTAAGGAAATGATACTTGACATTAGAAAAGCACTGAGCAAACGAACTACACGATCTTGTGCTAGGCTTAGGATTGGGTCTTGTCCATCACATCATTCTCCTGATGATGTGATCCCGTTATCAACGACATCCAATGTCCATGGTCAGGAAACCGTAACCATCTATTGATCAACGAGCTAGTCAACTAGAGGCTTACTAGGGACATGGTGTTGTCTATGTATCCACACATGTATCTGAGTTTCCTATCAATACAATTCTAGCATGGATAATAAACGATTATTATGAACAAGGAAATATAATAATAATAATAATAATCAATTTATTATTGCCTCTAGGGCATATTTCCAACAGTCTCCCACTTGCACTAGAGTCAATAATCTAGTTCACATCACTATGTGATTAACATTCACTGGTCACATCACCATGTGACCAACATCTAAAGAGTTTACTAGAGTCAACAATCTAGTTCACATCTCTATGTGATTAAGACTCAATGAGTTCTGGTTTGATCATGTTATGCTTGTGAGAGAGGTTATTTAGTCAACAGGTCTGAACCTTTCAGATCCGTGTGTGCTTTACGAATATCTATGTCATCTTGTGGATGCAACCACGCGCTACTTGGAGCCATTTCAAGTAATTGCTCTACTATACGAATCCGGTTTACTACTCAGAGTCATCCGGATTAGTGTCAAAGTTCGCATCGACGTAACTCTTTACGACGAACTCCTTTTCACCTCCATAATCGAGAAAATTCCTTAGTCCACTAGATACTAAGGATAAGTTCGACCGCTGTCATGTGATCCATTCCCGGATCACTATTGTACCCCTTGACCAACTCATGGCAAGGCACACTTCATGTGCGGTACACAGCATAGCTTACTGTAGAGCCTACGTCTAAAGCATAGGGGACGACCTTCGTCCTTTCTCTCTCTTCTGCTATGGTCAGGTCTTGAGTCTTACTCAATACTCACACCTTGTAACACAGCCAAGAACTCCTTCTTTGTTGATCTATTTTGAATTCTTTCAAAATCATGTCAAGGTGTGCGTTCTTTGAAAGTATCATCAGGCGTCTTGATCTATCTCTATAGATCTTGATGCCCAATATGTAAGCAGCTTTATCCAGGTCTTCCTTTGAAAAACTCCTTTCAAACAACCCTTTATGCTTTCCAGAAATTTTACATCATTTCGGATCAACAATATGTCATTCACATATATTTATCAGAAATGTTGTAGCGCTCCCACTCACTTTATTGTAAATACAAGTTTCTAACAAACTTTGTATAAACCCAAAAACTTTGATCACTCCATCAAAGCGTATATTCTGACTCCGAGATGCTTGCTCTAGTCCATGGAAGGATCACTGGAGCTAGCATACCTTTTAGCATCCTTAGGACAAAACCTTCTTGATTGTATCACATACAACCTTTCCTTACGAAAACTGGTAAGGAAACTTGTTTTGACATCCATCTGCCAGATTTCATAAATGCAGCTAATGCTAACATGATTCTGACGGACTTAAGCATCGCTACGGATGAGAAAATCTCATCGTAGTCAACTCCTTGAACTTGTGAAAATACTCTTTGCCACAAGTCGAGCTTCATAGACGGTAACATTACCGTCCACGTCCGTCTTCTTCTTAAAGATCCATTTATCTCAATGGCTTGCCAATCATCGGGCAAGTTCACCAAAGTCCATGCTTTGTTCTGATACATGGATCCTATCTCGGATTTCATGGTTTCTAACCATTTGTCGGAATATGGGCCCACCATCGCTTCTCCATAGCTCGTAGGTTCATTGTTGTCCAGCAACATGACTTCCAAGACAGGATCACGCATTACTCTGAAGTAGTACGCATCCTCGTCGTCCTACGAGGTTTGGAAGTGACTTGATCCGAAGTTTCATGATCACTATCATAAGCTTCCACTTCAATTGGTGTAGGTGCCACAGGAACAACTTCCTGTGCCCTGCTACACACTAGTTGAAGTGACGGTTCAATAACCTTATCAAGTCTCCACCATCCTCCCACTCAATTCTTTCGAGAGAAACTTTTCCTCGAGAAAGGACCCGTTTCTAGAAGCAACTACTTTTGCTTCCAGATCTGAAATAGGAGGTATACCCAACTGTTTTGGGTATTCTATGAAGATGCATTTATCCGCTTTGGGTTCGAGCTTATCAGCCTGAAACTTTTCCACATAAGCATCGCAGCCCCAAACTTTAAAGAAATGACAACTTAGGTTTCTCTAAACGCTGTCGTCTCAACGGAATTGTGTGGTGCCCCTTTTAAAGTGAATGCGGTTGTCTCTAATGCCTAACCCATAAACGATAGTGGTAATTCGATAAGAGACATCATGGTATGCACCATATCCAATAGGGTGCAGTTATGATGTTCGGACACACCATAACACTGTGGTGTTCCAGGCGGTATTAATTGTGAAACACTTTCCACAATGTCTTAATTGTGTGCCAAACTCGTAACTCAGATACTCATCTCTATGATCATATCACAGACATTTTATCCTCTTGTCATGGCGATCTTCAACTTCACTCTGAAATTACTTGAACCTTTCAATAATTCAGACTTGTGTTTCATCAAGTAAATACACTCAGCATCTACTCAAATCATCTGTGAAGTAAGAACACAACGATATCCACTGCATGCCTCAGCACTCATTGGACTGCATACATCAAAATGTATTACTTCCAATAAGTTGCTCTCTTGTTCCATCTTACTGAAAACGAGGCCTTTAGTCATCTTGCCCATGTGGTATGATTTGCATGTCTCAAGTGATTCAAAATCAAGTGAGTCCAAACGATCCATTTGCATGGAGTTTCTTCATGCATATATACCAATAGACATGGTTCGCATGTCTCAATCTTTTCAAAAATGAGTGAGTCCAAAGATCCATCTACATGGAGCTTCTTCATGCGTTCTATACCAATATGACTCAAATGGCAGTGCCACAAGAATGTGGTACTATCATTACTATTTTATATCTTTTGGCACGAACATGTGTATCACTGCGATCGAGATTCATTTTAGGTGCAAGACCATTGAAGGTATTATTCAAATAAACAGAGTAACCATTATTCTCCCTAAATGAATAACCGTATTGCGATAAACATAATCCAATCATGTTTATGCTCAACGCAAACACCAATCTCGATGGTAGAGGGAGCATGTGATGCTTGATCACACCAACCTTGGAAACACTTCCAATACACATCGTCATCTCACCTTTAGCTAGTCTCCATTTATTCCGTAGCTTTTATTTCGAGTTACTAACACTTAGCAACCGAACCAGTATCTAATACCCTGGTGCTACTAGGAGTACTAGTAAAGTACACATTCATATAATGTATATCCAATATACTTCTGTCGACATTGCCCGCCTTCTCATCTACCAAGTATCTAGGGTAGTTCCGCTTCAGTCACCGTTCCCCTCATTACAGAAGCACTTAGTCTCGGGTTTGGGTTCAACCTTGGGTTTCTTCACTAGAGCAGCAACTGATTTGCCGTTTCATGAAGTATCCCTTCTTACCCTTGCCCTTCTAGAAACTAGTGGTTTTACTAACCATCAACAATTGATGCTCCTTCTTGATTTCTACTTTCGCGGTGTCAAACATCGCGAATAGCTCAAGGATCATCATGTTTATCCCTGATATGTTATAGTTCATGACGAAGCTCTAATAGCTTGGTGGCAGTAACTATGGAGAACCATCACTATCTCATCTGGAAGATTAACTCCCACTCGATTCAAGTGATTGTATCTGAGCACATGCTCAACTATTGAGCTTTTCTCCCTTAGTTTGTAGGCTTAAGAAACTTGTCAGAGGTCTCATACCTCTTGACGTGGGCACTAGTCTGAAATCCCAATTTCAGTCTTCGGAACATCTCATATGTTCTGCGACGTTTCAAAAACCGTCTTTGGTGCCACAATTCTAAACCGTTAGCATTACGCATTGAACTATCACGTAGTTATCAAAATGTGTATGTCAGATGTTCCGCAACATCTACAGACGACGCTGAGGTTCAGCACACCGAGCGGTGCATTAAGGACATAAGCCTTCTGTGCAGCAATGAGGACAATCCTCAGTTTACGGACCCAGTCCGCATAATTGCTACTATCAACTTTCAACTAAATTTTCTCTAGGAACATATCTTAAACAGTAGAACTAAAGCGCAAGCTATGACATAATTTGCAAAGACCTTTTGACTATGTTCATGATAATGAAGTTCATCTGATTATTGAACTCCCACTCAGATAGACATCCCTCTAGTCATCTAAGTGATACATGATCCGAGTCAAACTAGGCCATGTCCGATCATCACGTGAGACGGACTAGTCATCATCGGTGAACATCTCCATGTTGATCGCATCTACTATACGACTCATGTTCGACCTTTCGGTCTCTTGTGTTCCGAGGCCATGTCTGTACATGCTAGGCTCGTCAAGTCAACCTAAGTGTTTCGCATGTGTTCCGAGGCCATGTCTGTACATGCTAGGCTCGTCAACACCCGTTGTATTCGAACGTTAGAATCTATCACACCCGATCATCACGTGGTGCTTCGAAACAACGAACCTTCGCAACGGTGCACAGTTAGGGGGAACACGTCTCTTGAAATTTTAGTGAGGGATCATCTTACTTACTACCGTCGTTCTAAGCAAATAAGATGCAAAACATGATAAACATCACATGCAATCAAATAGTGACATGATATGGCCAATATCATTTTGCTCCTTTGATCTCCATCTTCGGGGCACCATGATCATCTTCGCCACCGGCATGACACCATGATCTCCATCATTGTGTCTTCATGAAGTTGTCATGCCAACGATTACTTCTACTTCTATGGCTAACGTGCTTAGCAATAAAGTAAAGTAATTTACATGGCGTTATTCAATGACACGCAGGTCATACAAAATAAAGACAACTCCTATGGCTCCTGCCGGTTGTCATACTCATCGACATGCAAGTCGTGATTCCTATTACAAGAATATGATCAATCTCATACATCACATATATCATTCATCACATCTTCTGGCCATATCACATCACAAGGCACATGCTGCAAAAACAAGTTAGACGTCCTCTAATTGTTGTTGCAAGTTTTTACGTGGCTTGTATAGGTTTCTAGCAAGAACGTTTCTTACCTACGTAAGACCACAACGTGATATGCCAATTTCTATTTACCCTTCATAAGGACCCTTTTCATCGAATCCGTTCCGACTAAAGTGGGAGAGACAGACACCCGCTAGCCACCTTATGCAACTAGTGCATGTCAGTCGGTGGAACCTGTCTCACGTAAGCGTACGTGTAAGGTCGGTCCGGGCCGCTTCATCCCACAATGCCGCCGAAACAAGATAAGACTAGTAGCGGCAAGAAGAATTGGCAACATCGACGCCACAACTACTTTGTGTTCTACTCGTGCATAGAAACTACGCATAGACCTAGCTCATGATGCCACTGTTGGGGAACGTAGCAGAAATTCAAAATTTTCTACGCATCACCAAGATCAATCTATGGAGTAATCTAGCAACGAGGGGAAGGGGAGTGCATCTACATACCATTGTAGATCGCGATGCGGAAGCGTTGCAAGAACGCGGATGAAGGAGTCGTACTCGTAGCGATTCAGATCGCGGTTGATTCCGATCTAAGCACCGAAGAACGTGCCTCCGCGTTCAACACACGTGCAGCCCGGTGACGTCTCCCACGCCTTGATCCAGCAAGGAGAGAGGGAGAGGTTGGGGAAGACTCCATCCAGCAGCAGCACGACGGCGTGGTGGTGATGGAGGAGCGTGGCAAACCCGCAGGGCTTCGCCAAGCACCGCGGGAGAGGAGGAGGGAGAGAGGTAGGGCTGCGACAAGAGAGAGACCATCTCGTCTGTTTGCAGCCCCAAATACCTCAAGTATATATAGGGGAAGGGGAGGGGCTGCGCCCCCATCTAGGGTTCCCTCCCCAGGGGTGGCGGCAGCCCCCAAACCCATCTAGGGTGCGACCAAGGGGAGGAGAGAGGGGGGCGCCACTAGGGTGGGCCTTAAGGCCCATCTGGACCTCGGGTTTGCCCCCTCCCACTATCCCTGCGCCTTGGGCCTTGGTGGGGGGGCGCACCAGCCCACCTGGAGCTGGTCCCCTCCCACACTTGGCCCACGCAGCCTTCTGGGGCTGGTGGCCCCACCTGGTGGACCCCCGGGACCCTCCCGGTGGTCCCGGTAGGTTACCGATAGCACCCGAAACTTTTCCGGTGACCAAAACAGGACTTCCCATATATAAATCTTTACCTCCGGACCATTCCGGAACTCCTCGTGACGTACGGGATCTCATCCGGGACTCCGAACAACATTCGGTAACCACGTATATCTATTCCCTATAACCCTAGCGTCATCGAACCTTAAGTGTGTAGACCCTACGGGTTCGGGAACCATGCAGACATGACCGAGACGTTCTCCGACCAATAACCAACAGCGGGATCTGGATACCCATGTTGGCTCCCACAAGTTCCACGATGATCTCATCGGATGAACCACGATGTCGGGGATTCAATCAATCCCGTATACAATTCCCTTTGTCCATCGGTATGTTACTTGCCCGAGATTCGATCATCGGTATCCCGATACCTTGTTCAATCTCGTTACCGGCAAGTCTCTTTACTCGTTCCGTAACTCACATCATCCCATGATCAACTCCTTGGTCACGTTGTGCACATTATGATGATGTCCTACCGAGTGGGCCCAGAGATACCACTCCGTTTACACGGAGTGACAAATCCCAGTCTCGATTCGTGCCAACCCAACTGACACTTTCGGAGATACCTGTAGTGCACCTTTATAGCCACCCAGTTACGTTGTGACGTTTGGTACACCCAAAGCATTCCTACGGTATCCAGGAGTTGCACAATCTCATGGTCTAAGGAAATGATACTTGACATTAGAAAAGCACTGAGCAAACGAACTACACGATCTTGTGCTAGGCTTAGGATTGGGTCTTGTCCATCACATCATTCTCCTAATGATGTGATCCCGTTATCAACGACATCCAATGTCCATGGTCAGGAAACTGTAACCATCTATTGATCAACGAGCTAGTCAACTAGAGGCTTACTAGGGACATGGTGTTGTCTATGTATCCACACATGTATCTGAGTTTCCTATCAATACAATTCTAGCATGGATAATAAACGATTATTATGAACAAGGAAATATGATAATAATAATCAATTTATTATTGCCTCTAGGGCATATTTCCAACATAAAGATGCTCTACAGGTGTCTCCAAAGGTATTTGTTGGGTTGGCATAGATCGAGATTAGGATTTCTCACTCCGTGTTTCCGAGAGGTATCTCTGGGCCCTCTCGGTAATGCTCATCACTATAAGCCTTGCAAGCAATGTGACTAATGACTTAGTTGCGGGATGAAGTATTACGGAAAGACTAAAGAGACTTCCCGGTAACGAGATTAAACTAGGTATGATGATACCGACGATCGAATCTCGGACAAGTAACATACCGATGACAAAGGGAACAACGTATGTTGTTATGCGGTTTGACCGATAAAAATCTTCATAGAATATGTAGGAGCCAATATGAGCATCCAGGTTCCGCTATTGGTTATTGACTGGAGATGTGTCTCGGTCATGTCTACATAGTTCTCGAACCCGTAGGGTCCGCACGCTTTAACGTTCGATGACGATTTGTATTATAAGTTATGTGATTTGATGACCGAAGTTTGTTCGGAGTCCCGGATGAGATCAAGGACATGATGAGGAGTCTAGAAATGGTCGAGAGGTAAAGATTGATATATTGGAAGGCTATATTCGGACATCGGAAAGGTTCCGAGTGATTCGGTATTTTTCGGAGTACTAGAGAGTTACGGGAATTCGCCGGGGGAAGTAGTGGGCCTTAATGGGCCATACGGGAAAGGAGAGAAGGGCCTCAAGGGGTGGCCGTGTGCCCCCCTCCTTCCTTCTCCCCTCTTCCTCCTTCCCTTCCTTCTCCTAGTTGGAATAGGAAAGGGGGGCCGAATCCTACTTGGACCGGGAGTCCAAGTAGGACTCCTCCCCTTGGAGCGCCCCCTCTTGGGCCGGCCTCCTCTTCCTCCCTCCTTTATATACGTGGGCAGGGGGCACCCCAAAGGCACTCCAAGATTTGTCTTAGCCGTGTGCGGTGCCCCCCTCCACAGTTACACACCTCAGTCATATCGTCGTAGTGCTTAGGCGAAGCCCTGCGCCGGTAACTTCACCATCACCGTCGCAATGCCGTCGCACTGACGGAACTACCCCTCGGCCTCAACTGGATCAAGAGTATGAGGGACATCATCGAGCTGAACGTGTGCTGAACACGGAGGTGTCGTACGTTCGGTGCTAGGATCGGTCGGATCGTGAAGACGTACGACTACATCAACCGCGTTGATATAATGCTTCCGCTTTCGGTCTACAAGGGTACGTGGACACACTCTCCCCGCTCGTTGCTATGCTTCTCCTAGATAGATCTTGCGTGATCGTCGGAAATTTTTGAAATTACTGCGTTCCCCAACAGTGGCATCCGAGCCAGGTCTATGCGTAGATGTTATATGCACGAGTAGAACACAAATAGTTGTAGGTGATAATGGTCATACTGCTTACCAGCATGTCATACTTTCATTCGGTAAATTGATTTCCTTTTGGTTTTTTCGTCGAGGGAAGTGTGAATTGATTTGGTACAGTACAAGTTAGGCTTGTCCGAAAATTTCAACCCGCGCCTTGTTATCCCGAAATTTTAAGATATCTCTTTGTCTCGTTGTGCTCCTAAAATTCCGTCCATCTCAACCCACGCCTTGCTATCCCAAAATTACAACACGCGTGAAAACCCCCACCTCCTGCGAAATCCCGACACGCAAAATTCTCGTGATACCCCTGAACCGAAAGAACCACCTAGTTCAAACCGGTGGGCATACTTTCGTATCTTACCCCACATTTTGGACAAGCGCATCCTCAAACCATGGTTCCCCCTCCCATCCCCTCCGACCGACCCCATTCGTACACTGGTCCGCGAAAACCCGCGAAGCCCCACACCCTCCTCCGTCCACCACCTAGCCGGAGCCTCTTCCCTGACGACATCATCCACCACAACTGCTCGAAGTCCCTCATCCACCGCACCAGATGAGGATCTGTCATCGATCTCGTCATCCCGCCGGGTTAGCCACCCCGTCCTCCACCTCCAAGGAGCTTCCTCGATGTTCGCCTCATCTTTCGCGCCACCTCCATTCCCACAACGTCTTCTTCACCTGCACCACCGGAAGAGCAGCACCATCACCGATTCATCGGATGAAGCTGAGGCCTAATCAGCGCCACCAAAGAGGTTCAACACTAATCATTGCATTTTCTTCTTGATCCGATCTCACGGTGCTTCCGGCGCTCGGTCCCAAGCCGCCATGGCGCGGCTCCATCTACGGTGGCGTCGCCGGCCACTTCTTCCACGGCGTCGCTCCCTCAGCAGCGACGTCCACATCAGTAGGAGTTGTTGCTGCTCCGGCTCTCGCTGGCCCTGCTGCTGCTTCGGCTCTCGCTCGCGCTGCTACTCTGCTCTTGCTCTTGGTCCCCTGCCTGGTCTGCTCTGGATCTTGCTCATGCTGCTGCTCTTGCTTTTGCTTGCACTGCTGGTCTACTCTTGCTCGCGCTACTGCTGCACGAGCAGTAGCTCTGGCTCTCACTCAAGCTCCTACTGCTGCTACCCGAGATGCTGCTACACGACCAGCTGCCCCGGCTCTCGCACGCGCTGCTGCTCTGCCCCGGCTACTCTCTGGTAGTACGTTCCCTGCTAGAGAGGCTACCGATTCAGATCACTAATACTCTGCCACTAGTGCTCAAGCGGCAAAAACTATTAGTGCACTACTTTTCTGCTACTAGTGTGTTCAGTTTCAACAGCAAAATTCAGTTTCGAGAGCAAATTCAGTTTCGACAGTAAAATTCAGTTTCGACAGTTAAATTTAGTTTCAACAGTTAAATTCAGTTTCGACAGTTAAGTTTAGAGATGAGCTGCTGATGTATTTTACATCTAGCACTTTTTGGTTATGTATTTTACATCATCTATTGGAGATGCTACTAGGAAACCACTTCAGGTTAACATTGTCTCTCTTGTCCTGCTTCAGCCTCGCCGTCGTACACCTCACCGGAGCTGCTCCAACGATGAAACCCTCCATCACAGCGGAGCAGTACCCTTGGCTCCATCTCAAGACGCCTAAGATCATCTTCCCCTCCTCTGACAGCCACATCAGCCGCAGCATCCTCAGCGACCAACCCAATGATGCTGAGACGACATGGCTTTGCCAAAGAGGTTGTACACTTGCTGCATCGATTTTTTACTCTACATGTTATATATATATTGTCCATTGAGGATGCATAGTAATGTGAAATATGATTAGTTTCTCCTATATAACAAGCAATGAGGTACCAGGCAACTTAGCTATCCATGATGGACTCTCTCCAAAGCCATCATTATTTATTTCTGCGCGTTTGAGCTGTGTATGTGTAGATGGGCCTAGGAGTTCAGCTAGTAGGGCAGTGGCATGGGTCCAAAGTAGTAGAAATAGCACAAAAACATTTTTGGAGTGTAGGATTTTTCCTGTTCAAGCCTGCCTACTAGAATTGTCAGTGGTTGAAAGGAAAAGTGAAGGAAAAACATAGGAATTGGAAAGTTTCCTCTGGCACTACTATTCATGCATTTTGTTCAAAGGAATGGAGCAAAGGAAAACTTGTAGGATTTGTTCCTTTAGTGTCTCTTTCAAAGAAAAACCGTAGGAAATTTTAATATCCACTTGGCCCTCCTTATCAAATTCCTATTCATGAAGAAGACTAAGTGATAGTAGCATAATAGCATTATAACTATACATTTTCTTGTGGTTTGACTTAATTTTACCATGCTTCTTTGCATTACTATGACCTTCCAATTCCTGTGAACCAAACACCCAGATTGGCAAAAATCTTGTGATTTTAAATTCTCTGTTTTGCACATGCATTCCTATCCTATTACTGTGTATTTCCTATCCCTGGGTTGTTAGAATCCTCCAATTCAAACGAGCCCTTACAGAACTACTTCTCTTACAAATAGTTGTCAAAGAAAACCTTGTGTGGTTTGTCCCGCTCCTGTCGCGCCGTCGTCCACCCCAGCTAAGCTGCTCAGACGACGGAAGGGTCCACCACAGCAGGGATCTGATGACCCACAAGTATAGGGGATCAATCGTAGTCCTTTCGATAAGTAAGAGTGTCGAACCCAACGGGGAATAGAAGGAAATGACAAGCGGTTTTCAGCAAGGTATTTTCTGCAGGCACTAAAATTATCGATAACGGATAGATTTGTGATAAGATAATTTGTAATGGGTAACAAGTAACAACTATAACAAAGGTGCAGCAAGGTGGCCCAATCCTTTTTATAGCAAAGGATAAGCCTGGTCGAGCTCTTATATAAAGCAAAGCGCTCCCGAGGACACGTGGGAATTGTTGTCAAGTTAGTTTTCATCATGCTCATATGATTCCCGTTCGTTACTTTGATAATTTGATATGTGGGTGGACCGGTGCTTAGGTGCTAACCTTACTTGGACAAGCCTCCCACTTATGATTAACCCCTCTCGCAAGCATCCACAACTACGAAAAAAGAATTAAGATAAATCTAACCATAGCATGAAACATGTGGATCCAAATCAGCCCCTTACAAAGCAACGCATAAACTAGGGTTTAAGCTTCTGTCACTCTAGCAACCCATCATCTACTTATTATTTTCCAATGCCTTCCCCTAGGCCCAAATCATGGTGAAGTGTCATGTAGTCGACGTTCACATAACACCACTAGAGGAAAGACAACATACATCTCATCAAAATATCGAACGAATACCAAATTCACATGATTACTTATAACAAGACTTCTCCCATGTCCTCAGGAACAAACATAACTACTCACAAAGCATGTTCATGTTCAAGATCAGAGGGGTATTGAATATCATTAAGGATCTGCACATATGATCTTCCACCAAATAAACCAACTAGCATCAACTACAAGGAGTAATCAACACTACTAGCAACCCACAGGTACCAATCTGAGGTTTTGGGACAAAGATTGAATACAAGAGATGAACTAGGGTTTGAGAGGAGATGGTGTTGGTGAATAAGTTGATGAAGATTGACCCCCTCTCGGTGACAGGATCGTTGGTGATGACGGTTTCCTCGGCAGAACAGCTCCGCCAGAGCCCTAGATTGCTTCTGCCCAGGTTCCGCCTCGAGACGGCGGCGCTTCGTCCCAAAAGCTCTCTTCTGATTTTCCAGGTCAAAACGCTTCATATAGCAGAAGATGGGCACCGGAGACCTGCCAGGGGGCCCACCAGGCCTGCGGGCGCGCCCCCCAGGCTTGTGGCCGCCTAGTGGGTCCCCTCTGGTAGTTTCTTCGCCCAATAATTTTTATTTATTCCAAAATAATTCTCTGTAAATTTTCACGACTTTTGGAGTTGTGCAGAATATGTCTCTCAGATTTGCTCCTCTCCAGTCCAGAATTCCAGTTGTCGGCATTCTCCCTCTTCATGTAAATCTTGTAAAATAAGAGAGAAAAGGCATAAGTATTGTACCATATGTGTAATAACAGCCCGTAATGCAATAAATATTAACATAAAAGCATGACGCAAAATGGACGTATCAGGATCCGCCCTCCAGACTGTCTTTTGCCTCCTCAGATCTTCTTCCCCGTCGCCAGCAGCGACGACAACTGCATTACCATCATCAACCAAGCAGATGACCTTGAGGACTACACGGGTCCGCAAGAGAGGTCGCACTCTTTCGTGTCTGCTTACATTATGCATCGCTTAATATTACATGCTACTTTATCATCCTGTTCACCGATTAGACTCTGAGTCAGCTCCAAACTAACGCTCAAACTTGAGTTTTAAAATGGTTGTGGGGTAAATACCGGGGCCGCAATCAATAGTATTTGTCTACTATCTGGTTAATCTCTGGTGTCTACTATGAGTTTCATGTTGGGTGGGAAACAAACAGTAAAGAAGCCATTATCTGTATTTTTAACTGAAGCTATTATCTGTCTGCTATCATTGGTTTTGGGTCTATCCACAGGTTGCTAGCATCACTCTGGATTTCTGCATGCACCCCTTACATAATCTCACTATGTTTTATTCATATGCACGTCAGTTATTGTACACAATGGTACTGAACATGTAGAGCAAAAGAGACGAGCCTTGCGTGGCAATAAAATTTCATGCAGACGTCGCTCCATGGTGGGCGCAAAGGCAGCCCCCCTCCCCCATTTCAGATTGTAATCAAGATGAAGATAACTATTCTGAGGGGGTTCAGAAGGAGCAGACCACTCCTATTTACCCCCTGAGGTCTTTGCTCTAACTTGGCATGCTGATGTTGGTCATATCATGCATATGGTGCATTACATTGCTTACTTTATACATCAAATATGTCATCTGCTTAGTTTAGACATGCTTTGTGTGAATGCCATCTGTTTAGTTTCTATATCGTATATGTGAATTATGCAACGCCATCTTGTTTAGCTAGACATCATGTATGTGAATTTTGCAATGCCATCCTGCTTAGCCAGTCAACTTATATGTGAATTATATCATGCCATCCTTTTTTCATTACGTATTAGATTTGTCAATAATGTTAGTACATTCAACTACTTTTCGTGTGCATCAACCATTTGACACGGTGATGGAAAAATTTGGAGTGAAAACAAGGTCTTCAGAGCAGACAATGCAATCTGACAAAGCGCATATATCGCTGGTTACGGATAGCTCCTCAGAGGAGGATTCAGAGACATATGACCAGTCCTACCCCCCCCCCACCCCCCGAGGTGTGTGCTCTAACTTGGCAGCGTTATGTTGCTCATATCGTGCGTATGGTGTCTTGCATTGCTATGTCATTTGCTTAGTTTAGACATGCTTTGTGTGAATGCCACCTGTTTAGTGTCTAATTGCCATATATGTGAATTATGCAATGTTATCTTGTTGCAAGACATTATATATGTGAATTAAGCAATGCTATCTTGTTGCAAGGCATTATATATGTGAATTATGCAATACCATGTTGTTTAGCCTATCATCATATATGTGAATTATATCATGTTATCCTTTTTTGTATTACGTATTCCATTTGTCGACAACGTTTGTATATTCAACTACTCTTCCTTTGCATTAGCCATTTGAATCGGTGATGGAAGTATCGGGAGTGAAAACAAGGTCTTCAGAGCAGATAATGCTACCTGCGGAAGTAGACATCTTTCTGGTTACAGATAGCTCCTCAGAGGAGGATTCAGAGATAGATGACCAGTCCTATTTCCCCCCTGAGGTGTATGCTCAAACTTGGCAGGGTTATATTACTCATATCATGCATATGTTGTCTTGCATTGCTTAGTTTTTACATCATATACACAATATTGAATGACATCTGCTTAGTGTAGACATCATATATGCGATTGTCATCTGCTTACTTGCTTAGTATATAAATCATATATTTGAATTATATCACGCTGTCATGTTTACATAGACACCATCTATCTGAATTATGGCATGCCAACCCATTTAATAAATACATCATATAGTTATATCATCTCATCCTGTTTAGTGTTTACATAGTCATCATATTTTGAATTATTTCATTCTATCCATGAATTATATCATGTCGTCATGTTTCCATAGGCGGCATGATGTGAATTATGGCATGCCAACCTATTTAATAAACACATCATATAGTTATATCATGCCATCTTGTCTACATACTACATAGTCATCACATTTTGAATTATGTCTTTCTATCCTGTTTAGTTAGCCACCATATATGTGAAATTGTGTCAAGCTATCATGTTTAGTTAGCCATCATATATGTGAAATTGTGTAATGCTATCCTGTTTGGTTAGACAACATAAATGTGAATTATTTCATGCCCTCTTTTATTCCCAACTATCCATTGCACCTGTCTATCATACAATGTATGTACATTCAATTACTTTTCTTGTTTATCAGCTACTTGAATTGGAGGGGGTGATGGCAGTATCTAAGGGAGTAACAACATGGTCTTCAGAAAACATAGTGCTCACAGTCGATGCAGATATACCCACGATTGTCCTTGCCCAAGAACCAGCCCCACCACACATAACCCAGACTCTCGCAGATTGTACCCCTACCCAGTTGGATAGAGAACCAGCTACACCGCTTCTAACCCCAACTCCAGCAGATAGTGGCCCAGTTCCAGTTGACACAGCACCGTCTCCACCACAGAGCACCCAAACACGAGCAGTTAGTAAGGCAACTGCAGTGCCCAAAGCATGAGGACCACCACTCCGAACCCCAACTCCACGCTTAAAGCAGAAGAAGAATTGTTCTCAGGTTAGGTTCGGTAGCTATGGTTCATACTCCTTTGCTCTTGCATCACTGTATTTACTCATACAAACTAATTTCAAATTTGAAGGATGGAATTGAAACTCCAATGGCGCAACAGGTATGTTTTAAACCTGATTCTTTAACTGGTTTCCTGTTGTAACTTACTCTATGTTGATTTCAGTTTCAATTGAATAAATAGTTATGTTCTCATGTCATGCACATTACAAGTGTTGTTATTTCTGTGTAGTTTCCCACACTTATATTATGTCTATTCTGCTTTGTCTTAAACAGATATGATTTGAATGTCTCTATCTTGATTTGGCAACATAAACTAGAATGATATAGACCATAAAGTGACCATGGTACATAGATATATGTTTGTTTCATGTTGTTATCCTATCCACTTTACTACTAAACTGATTTACGAAAATGAGTTTCATATACAACATGATAAACCTGTGATGTGTCTGCTTGTTTCTCTTTTAGAATGCGGACAAAATATTGGAGAAGAGTACCCCGTTATGCAATGATAAAGGAAGTAATGCAGATAAGGATCAAGATAGTTACACATCCCTATTGGTCTCCAAGAAAGCTGATAAAAACTATCTTCAAGACAGTGAGACAACCCCAAAGTCCTGTCTTGATGTAGTGTTTGAGTTACTGGCTGCTACTGCTGGCACAAGCTCTTCGAACTCGGTGCCTGAATCAGTTCATCTTCTTGAGTCTCAAATTCAAGTTGAAATACATCGATCAGATGTGCTGCGACACAAAGCCGAAGGACTGAGGAAGTCCTTGCAGAATTCAGATGCATACTTCCTGGTGCAACAGCAAGCGCTGGAGGATTTAAGCGCCAAACAAGAGAAAGTTAATAAGCTTGCTAAGCATCTTGCCAGCATGGTGTGTATCCAGGATATTGTTTCTTGAGATATTCTGAAGTGGTTTCAGTTTTGGACTTGTTTTGCTGCGACGTTTATTTTCACTGGTCGCCAACTTTGACAATCAGTGTATGTAATATGCTTCTTTGTTCCCTATATTTGCACTGGTGGCAAACTTTGATGCCCAGTGGATGTAATTTGTGTAATCGCCATAATATCCTAGCGTTAGTTGCTTGCTTATTTATTTTGTTAGTCTTATTTATTTGTTTGCTTGTAGTTCTGCAGTTATTCTTTCTCGGTTTCCTGGTGGCCGCAATAACCTATTTTTAAAACTAGGCCACAATAACCATGGCCAACATACGGACCGTTGTAACCATGGTCCTGCTAAATGGGCCTTCTACGGGGTATATGATCGATTGGCCAAACATGGGTCGTACTTTCGTGGACCATTAACGAACTGCAATATGGGCCGTAAACGGGCTAGAATGGGAATCGTCTGTTTATGGGGTGACCATAACGGGCCGTTAATAGGCCGATGTGTACAACGGACTTAATTCTATCGGCAGGCATAATGGGTCGTTAATTGGCCATATTTGATGACACTACGAAAACTGCCCAAGGAATTAATGGGCCACAGACGGGCAGACTTTAACCACGGGCTGAATTTGGCCCACAAGCGGAACAGGCCAGTAACGGACCGTAAGTAGTCAAATGCTGGAAATGAGCCCAATAATAAATGGGCCCTTAGAAGGCCGAAAGATAACAGGGGCTGGAAATGGCCCAATGGAATAATGGGCCGTTAATGGGTATAAAGCGATATACTGTTCATTATGGGTCAGTTTCACCACGGGCCGTTTATGGGCCAAGAGTTACAAAGGGCCTCATATGGGCCGAAAGACGTCATGGGCCATACATGGGCTGGAAGTTACAACGTGTTGTAATCATATTGGATAGCCCAGATGACGCTACTGGGCCTAATTCGTATAGGCCATACCGGTACGTGAGTTAGCGGGCTGTAAATGGGCTATATGCGAACTGGCCGTTAACATGCTTTCTGTGGGCTGGGTCGCTACGTTTTGACCAAGTCAAACGGGCCAGCCTTTTGACCTGAATGGGCCATTGATGGGCTGAGCCACGTGTCGAGGTATCATAGGTGTGTCCCATCCATTCGCCGGATGACATCTGTCCCAACATTGAGCTGACACGTGGATCCTCCAGCGAATGAGAATTTTACACGTGGAAAATCCCCATTGGTTCGAGCTGTTAACGGGTTACCGGATCCAAACAGGAACCCGATAGCTTAATGGTCACCCATTACGGTGGATGCCACATGTTGGTTACCCTTGACGAAGACACTTCCATGACGCACCATTTTATCGTCATGGAAGTGGACACTTCCGTGATGATAATTTTGGTATTTTCATGGAACACTTCTACGATAGCACAGGTATGACTATCTTGATTCTGTCATAAAATCGTCATGGATGTACATGCATGACAGAAAACGTGACCTACTGTGACAAACACGTATCATCATGGAAGTGGTTTTTTTGTAGGGAAGGCAATGTGTAGCACAGGGCAGAACAAAAACCATGGAGTCTCGTTAAAGATGAAGTTCTTAGTAAGCCTCATCAACCTCTCGAGCTAGGAAGATAACACGAGGATTATTACTATCTTCTATATCTAATAGCTAGAACCACTAACTTATTTATCTCAATATGCAAGCATGTCATCTCAGCATGCGACATACATGGAAAAAGTCCCACTTGAACATGCAAACATGCACGAGAATTTCCATTCTCTTACGTTATTTATATTTGCTAAATATTTACAAGTATACGATAACCAAACACAATAAATCATATGAATTTTCAATTTTGGTTGTCATGTTATTATCAAATATTCATGTTTCATACAACCAAGCATCACTAAAATATATTGAAAAAACATTCCTGCAACATGTGGGGCATCATCTAGTTCAGGAAAAAGTCTCCTTCTTTTCTCTGCCAACTGTTGCACAAGTATAAGTCTGCTCTTTCAATTCCAATACTTCAAATACCAAATAAACTAAGATCATCAAGTGTTAAAATGTTTAGTTTAAATCTACCACTACACTTAAAGTGGTTTAGAAAATGGTGTGGTGGCAATTTCACACATGTGCCAGCCTTGTTAATAGTTTTGGATGCTCTAGATCGAACCTGGTACCTTAACAATTGGAGATCATTGAGTTAGAATAGACAATCATTGAGTCAGCATGCAGAGAGGCAGGGTTGGGATGATGGTGTGCAATGAGTGACAAATCAGGAAAAAAATTGATAGTCCCTTTATCCATCTATATAGGGCCAGAAACTCGCATGGGCATGCAGGGACAGGAG
Source organism: Aegilops tauschii subsp. strangulata (assembly GCF_002575655.3). NCBI lineage: Eukaryota > Viridiplantae > Streptophyta > Magnoliopsida > Poales > Poaceae > Aegilops > Aegilops tauschii. The sequence continues at coordinate 183,470,424 of NC_053041.3, forward strand.
CATGCATGTGTGCACCCGTCGGATTTCTTTAAGATTCATAAACTTGTTCGGTCTTAAGGCCTTTAGTTACTATAGGCTGTGCATGCTTTTGACAGCTTTTTCCAAAGTTGCGCGAGATATCCATTCTGCCTCCCATGCCTTTTCATTTCATCTTCAAATTTGAATCAACTATATCTTTTGAATCAAAAGTCCAAATTAAGTTATGTTTTGTGTTTGTTGCGACAAGAACTTTCTCTTTTTTTGTCGGAAACTTCTGATCTATTCATCTTCAATCATGGCCTGTAGACCACCTAGTGACGACTACAAGCACTGAAGCAAGTTGAAGGCACGCCGGTGTCATTGCCCCTCCCTCGCCGCATCCGGGCAAAACTTGGTGTAGTAGATAGTCAGGAAGTTGTCATGCTAAGGCCCCATAGGACCAATGCAACAAAACAACAACCGCCACCGATGAAGAGTAGCGTAGATTGGAAGGATAAAATCTGAAGACACTTGAATGTAGACGAATGATGACCAGATCTGAGCAAATCCACCAAGACAGATCCGCTGGAGACACATCTCCACACGCTCACCGATGATGCTAGATGGGCCACCGGAATGGGAGCTCGGCGGGGAGAACCTTGTTCTATCTTTAGGGAGCCATCCCCGCCTCGCCTTCCTGAACAGGACATAAACTCTAACAAAACTCGAAGAAAGAGGTAAAAACGGAGCCCTAGGGCCACTAGAGGCTAGGCGGACCAGTAGCTACGCCAGCCAGAGGCAGAGAAACCCTTGCTTTAGGGGAGGCGGTGGCTGTAGGGAATGGGATGCGTATGAGTTCTGAGAGTTCTTTTTCTTGTTCAACTTTCGAAAAAGACCAATCCTGAATATATTTCGACGACTTTAAAAAATTCCAAGTTCCAAATATTTAAACTAGATAGGCGTAATATCAAATTTTTACCAAGTCTCATCAAGTTATACCATTTGCTTTTAGGGTTCTGAGTTTAGGGTTTAGGGCTTAGGCTTCGGATTTAGGGTTTATGTTTAGGGTTGAGAGTTTCTGGTTTAATCTTTTAAGTTTTATTTTTAGAACCTTAGGCTTTATGGTTTGTGTTTAAGTTTTAATTTGAAACTTGGTGAATTTATCATTCATTCTTATCAAGTTTTAGTAATTGAAACTTGATGGAGTTTCTACAACTTTTCCAAACGTGTTCAAGAGTGGTCTTATTTTAAAGCCCTCGTCACAAAGAACATGAACGTGCAAACGAATACAAAATTGGCTTTCAGCTTAGTAGACACAACAGATTCAAATTTGGAAGTCAATATAACAATCATGGGAGGTGCGGTGGGTGGACCGTGTTATCTTTGCCAAAAGTTGGCTCAAGAAAGAATTCATGGGGGATTAAACCCTAAACATGTGCAGAAGATCAATCCACTTTACATATCATGACTTAATCGTGTGGCCTGAAATTCGTGTGCCTCCCCTTGTGTGCCATAAATCTTCGTCCTATACTGGGTCCACATTTGAGATCTCTCATACCAAGGAAGTAGGGGGTGATTGGATAGCGTCCCGCACTCCGTGCCTGGAAAAAGAACGTATCTTGGATGGGCTTGATGTGCTAGTATTTATATGCCTAGTCAGGCTAGGTGTGTTTGGTTGATCCATGACTTGTAAATTATTTAATAGCCCATAATATCACTAAACCAAGATGCAATGATTGATCACCATGGAATCAAATGTCATGCAGCTGCCCAGGCTACCCATCTTGGACACCTGGTCCAGGCTAAGCAAAAAAAGCCTGGGTAAACAGTCAAGCTAAGTAAGCTACGCGGAAACTAGCCGAGGCATGCATGGTTTCTCTAGGACACCAAGCAAACACACACTAGGCAATTCCCAGGCAGGCTCCAGGCCACGCATTTTCCAGCCAGGACTCAATCCAAACTGGCCCGTAGTCCTGAAGTTGGAGCAGTTTTGGGGAATAGATCGACTAAGGATAGATCTGAAGAACAACTCACAAGTGAGACCAAGTATAGAGTAGTGAGATAAGATGCAAAATATTAGCAGGATTGCATTTTTTGTGTCTGCCAACAAGCTCACTGCCCAAATTGACGGCGATAACGAAGCCATCAGCGTTCCAATTTCAGGGATTTGGAGCTCAGTAGTGCCCTAGGGCTTAGATTTTTTTTGAAACAAGGCAAAAGGCCTCCCATTTTCATTGAATAAGAAGAAGGTTTTAGAGTCTATGCCATCGGCCGAGTTACAATCCTCACTCTCGCGGAATTACAGTACACAAATATTTCCTACTGGAATTGCGTTGTTACAGAACACACGTGCATTTCGCTCTTTCCATATTTACCAAGAAATCAGTAGCATAATGAAAGTCAGCGCCCTTCGTGGTCGTGAGGTCTCAGAAGCATTGACGCGCCACCACTCCTCGACGGAAGCCAAGCCACCCCAGTCCGCCGATTGTACATATCATGTAAGTCAAGCCAAGAATTAATCATTCCCCACAGACGGATGGTGTAGTGGCATTGGAAAAGAAGGTGTACCGCCGATTCCGAAGTCTGCTTCCAAGGAGGACAAATGTTACAATTGAAGGAAATATGCCCTAGAGGCAATAATAAAGTTGTTATTTATATTTCCTTATATCATGATAAATGTTTATTATTCATGCTATAATTGTATTAACTGGAAACTTGATACGTGTGTGGATACATAGACAAAACACAGTGTCCCTGGTGAGCCTCTACTAGACTAGCTCATTGATCAAAGATGGTTAAGTTTCCTAACCATAGACATGAGTTGTCATTTGATGGATGGGATCACATCATTAGGAGAATGATGTGATGGACAAGACCCATCTGTTAGCTTAGCATAATGATCGTTAAGTTTTATTGCTATTGCTTTCTTCATGTCATATACATATTCCTTAGACTATGAGATTATGCAACTCCCGGATACCGGAGGAATACCTTGTGTGCTATCAAACATCACAGCGTAACTGGGTGATTATAAAGATGCTCTATAGGTATATCCGAAGGTGTTTGTTGGGTTGGCAAAGATCGAGATTAGGATTTGTCACTCCGAGTATCGGAGAGGTATCTCTAGGCCCTCTCAGTAATACACATTGTGATAAGCCTTGCAAGCAATGTGACTAATGAGTTAGTTGTGGGATGATGTATTATGGAACGAGTAAAGAGACTTGCCGGTAACGAGATTGAACTAGGTATGAAGATACCGACGATCGAATCTCGGGCAAGTAACATACCGATGACAAAGGGAATAACGTATGTTGTCGTTACGGTACGACCGATAAAGATCTTCATAGAATATGTGGGAACCAATATGAGCATCCAGGTTCCGCTGTTGTTTATTGACCAGAGAGGTGTCTCGGTCATGTCTACATAGTTCTCGAACCCGTAGGGTTCGCACGCTTAACGTTCGATGATGATTTTGTATTATATGAGTTATGTGATTTGGTGACCGAATGTTGTTCGGAGTCCCGGATGAGATCACGGACATGACGAGGAGTCTCTAAATGGTCGAGAGGTAAAGATTCATATATAGGACGATGATATTCGGACACCGGAAGTGTTCTGGGGGTATCGGGTGCATATCGGGTCACCGGAAGGGGTTCCGGGCATCCCTCCGGCAACTACATGGGCCTAATGGGCCAAGAAGGGGACATACCAGCCCTAGCCCCTAAGGGGCTGGTGCGCCCCATGTAGGCCAAAATAGGGGGGGAAGGAAAGAGGATAAGAGAGAAAGGAAGGGGAGGGATTGGCCTCCCCCTTCCCTCTCTCCTCCCTCCTCCTTCCTTCCCCCTTCGGATGAATATGGAAGGGGGGAGGCCGAATTGGGAGGAGCCTAAGTAGGATTCCTCCTACTTGGGGCGCCCCCTTGGCTGCCTCTCCTCCCCTCCAACCTATATATATGAGGGGGGCACCCCTAGAACACACACCAACATTTGTTAGCCGTGTACGGCGCCCCCCTCCACAGTTTACGCCTTCGGTCATATTCACGTAGTGCTTAGGTGAAACCCTGCGCGGATCACTTCACCATCACCGTCACCACGCCGTCGTGCTGACGGAACTCTCCCTCGACACTTTGCTGGATCAAGAGTTCGAGGGACGTCATCGAGTTGAACGTGTGCACAACTCAGAGGTGCCGTACGTTCGGTGCTTGATCGGTCGGAACGAGAAGAAGTTCGACTACATCAACCGCGTTGTCAAACGCTTCCACTTTCGGTCTACGAGGGTACGTGGGCACACTCTCCCCCTCTCGTTGCTATGCATATCCTAGATAGATCATGCATGAGCGTGGGAATTTTCTTGAAATTGCATGCTACGTTTCCCAACAACAATTTGGCCAACCCCTCTGCTGAAGCCTGTCAGCCATCCAAACTCTGTTGTTGATGACCAGCCAAACAAAAAAAGCAAAAAAAAATGCATTTGGGAGGAGCCCAGTTCTGCCACACTAACAAAGGCATGTCCGTGTCCATAAGCCCAAGAATTGTGTACTATAAGCCGCCGCCACAGAATATTGGCCATCATTGGTGAGCTTCCAGGTAATTGAATCGATCTCCTCCGGGTTGAGATTGATGAGTGAGAGCTTTCCTCAAAGGTTGACGAACTCGGATATGTGGCTGACAGTGAGGTATCCACTAATATCCACTTTGAAAACCCAGAAGTTATTGTGCAAGGCCTTCTTCACAGGGCAGTTTTTTCTTTCAGAGAGGTCAGTAAAAGATTTACTTTTGCATTTGAGCTTGATGATCAGACAAAAAGATCTTAACCGGCGGTACCGGGTGAAAATGGTTTGAAAACAGATTTTTGTTTGCGGTTCCAGGTCCCAGTGAGTAAATCTTCTTCCCTTGGTCAAAACGGAAGTCTCTCGAGATATCGCTGCACCATTAATCCCTAAAACATCTTATCACATAACCTCTTATCACATGTTTCACGTCGATGGACCGATCGGCATCAGCATGACAGACAGATACAGACAGATGCAACGTACCCATGTCCTCCGGGTACATGCTTGTACATGGTACTTGTCTGCAAGACTAATTAGCTCGTGTGACACGCCAAACTTCCTTGTAAGCTTCACATGTTGATTGTACGTGCTTCGCTGTAGGGAATTGATACGGCGGCCTGTTCATGCAAGGGCCGGCATTGCATTGCATCGTCATTCGTCAAACATAACTTAAGTACTCCGGCCCCGGGGACGGTGGGGAGGGCCACCTAAGGGCGTGTTTGGTTGCCCGCATGCAGCCCAACCAGGCCCGCGCGGGATGTGCGCGACCTGTTTGGTTGGCTAGGCTGCATGCGGTTTGAGGCCCGCACGAACCTCAAAGCAGCCCGCAGCCTGGCCCGGCGGAAACTGCCAAATCGGCAGTTTCTCGTGAGCCTGGCCGGGCGCGGCCGCGCGTGCGGGGCAGTTGCACGCCTCGGCCAACACGGGAGACGGAGGCGACGTCTCATTACTAGCCCCCACTCTCATGTCACCGCCCAGGCACACTGTTCCCACCGCCCCCTCTCTCTCTCCCTCACTGCCCCTCCCTCTCCTCTTCTCTGCTCCGATGGCTCTGCCACGCCCACCGCCGCGCCGCCCTCTCACCCCAGTCGACCAGCGCATCGCTAGCATCCAGGAGCGCTGGCTGGCCAGGCTCCAGAACTCGGGCCGTGACCTGGCCTCGGTGCTGCGGGCGCCGTCCCCCATCTGCTACCGGCCTCCTCGAGCGCCGGCCAATGCGGTGTCGGCCGCTCCTGCTCCGCCGTCGATTCCAGACCTCGTGGTCCTGGGCTCGGCGCCGGCGCCGTCGACGGAGCCGCCCCTTCATGGGACACCACTGGGCTCGGGGGTTTTCTTGACCCCCGTCCAAGGGTTTTCTCCGGTCGACGGGCCATCCTTCTCGACCTCCGGCGTGGCGTTCAGCACGGGGCCGATGCCGCAGGCCGTCGCCGAGGCCGGCTCGTCCTCTGCTCCGCCACCTCTATCGTTCCTGCCGGGGTTTTCACCCCGGCCTTGGTTTGTCGCGGCTGCGCGTGCTCCGGTGAGTCAAATCCCCTCAAATCTTGCTCCTAGATGTAGATTTGCGGTTAATTTCTTAGGCATGTGCTAGGATTGATAGGATTCTAGCAGATCCGATTGCATGCGATCCCAATCGAATCCAATCGGACTGATCTGTTCTTGTTATGTACAGTGCGTGTGCTAGTGCTTGTGTTCATGCTAGAATGCTAGTAGCTGTGTTACATGCTAGATTCATGTTCATGCTAGAATCCTAGAATCATGCTAGTCCGAGTCCTACTACATGCTAGATTTGTGCTACATGCTAGTAGCTGTATTCATGCTAGAATCATGTTCATGTTGAGTGATGAATGCTAGAATCATGTTGACTGATGGCATGTTCATGTTAGGATCATGTCCTTGTTTCATGTTGCATGTTGAAGCTAGGGTTTGTGCCATGAGTGGATGTTATACGTGCATGTAGTAGGACCATTTTAGGATGGTCCCAAATCTGCATGGCTGCACATGGGTGCTATTGGCACTTGCTGTTGCTATTTTTAGATGTTTCCTTGTTTAGGATAGTGCAGTGATCAGTGCCAGTTGCAGCAAAGAAGATGCCACTGATCAGTGACTTGCCCAACAACAAGTGTCATTGATAAGTGGCATTTGCCCCTAGGCACTTGCTGTTGGGCAAAATGGCACTTGTTGTTGGGCAAAATGGCACTTATCAATGGCACTTGCTATTGGGCAAGTCACTGATCAGTGTCATTGATCAGTGCCATTTGCACTACAGCAAGTAGATTAGTGCTCTTGCCCAACACCAAGTGCCACTGATCATTGCCATTTGGCCATGAGCACATGCCACTGATCAGTGGCACTTGTTGTTGGGCAAATGCCACTGATCTGAAAGTGCGTTATATCGACTAGAGGGGGTGAATAGGCGATTTTTATGAATTCTTCACTGAGGAATTTGCGGGTGAGGAAATTCCTTAGCGAAGAACTACTTGCAGCGGAATAAGTACTCAAAAGTAAACATAGCAGAACACAAGCATGGTCATCATGATGAAATGAAGACAACCACAGAGTACAGAAAGCGTAAACACAGGATAACACAGATGAAGACAAACAGATTGAAGAAATTGAACTGAGGAAATTGAGAAAGTCTTCAGTCAAAGTCTTCAAACACAGATATGAACAAGCGCACAACACAGGTATTCTCCTTGAGCTAAGGTCACATAGACCTCGCCCAATCACTCGTGGTAAGTCTTCAGGTGACTTACAAACCTTCACAAACTCGGTCACTCGGCGATCCACAATTCCTCTTGGATGCTCTAGACCATGACGCCTGACCGTCTGGAAGAAGCACAGTCTTCAAAGGTAACAAGCGCCGGATCCACGCAGGATCAATCTCTTGAGTGATGCTCAATCACTTTGGGTTTGTAGGTGTTTGGGTTTGGGTTTTCCTCACTTGATGATTTTCGCTCAAAGTCCTCGGAGGATGGGATGCTCTCAAATGACAAGTGTCAGTTTCTCTCGGAGCAGCCAACCAACTAGTGATTGTAGGGGGCGGCTATTTATAGCCTAGGGAGCAGCCCGACATGATAAGACATAAATGCCCTTCAATGATATGACCGTTAGGTGGGTAGATATTTTGGGACAGCTGGCGCATAGCACAGCAACGGTCGGAAATTTGAGTATCAAATTCCTCAGGGCTATCATGTTCCTCACTGTGTAGGCAATCCGCACTGGCGAATTCCTAACTCCTCAGTCAGAACAAATTCCTCAGCGACCAGAAGAAATTCGTCTCTGTCACTGAAGAAATTGACTGAACTGTATGAGATTTCCAATGGCTTCACTCGAAGGGATTGGTAGGTGTAGGATTTTGAGTTGAGCATCACTTGGAAATTTTTCCTTAGTATTTTCTCGACCCCCTTTAACAGTACGGTGTTTCTTATGACTCAAGAAAGAGAAAACAAAACTACGAAAACAAAAATCTTCACGCTTCATGTTCCTCAAATGAATACTAAGTCTTCAAGGTCACACCAGTTTCTTCACTTTCAAAGTCTTCAGAAAGTCTTCAGAAATCCAAAGTCTTCAATCGAAGAACTTCATTTTTAGGGATCGACTTTCTCTGTAAATATCAAACTCCTCATAGACTTATAGTCCTGTGTACACTCACAAACACATTAGTCCCTTAACCTATAAGTCTTCAATACACCAAAATCACTAAGGACACTAGATGCACTTACAATCTCCCCCTTTTTGGTGATTGATGACAATATAGGTTAAGTTTTCAACGGGGATAAACATATGAAGTGTAAATACTGATATTGAGAAATTTGATTGCAAGATATAGAAGAACTCCCCCTGAAGATGTGCATAGTGAGGAATTTGTTTTTTAAGCAATGCACACTTGAAGAGTAAAATCATGGAGATCTCCCCCTATATCTTGTAATTCATACACGCATTTGACATATAATATGAAGAATTTGAAATGCATGATGAGATATGGTGACTGACGTAATTCAGCATGCGTGCATAAACATTAATGAGGAATGAGCATGCAGAAAAACACAGCAAAAGTATCAGGCCACCATAGGGTTTAAGTTTACAACTCGATCCAGCAAAGTCATCAGAAGAACGAGAGTTGTAACTTAGAAAAAAACGCCCATATAGATAGACCCGCTTGAAGACTAACTCAAATTTCTCCCCCTTTGTCATCGAATGACCAAAAGGATTGAAAATGAGGACTAACGCCCCTGAAGAATATCAAGTTGATGGAGGAGCGCCAGCGTTGTTGGGGTCGTTTGTCGTTGTAGGGCCTGCCGCAATGTCGTCCAAGTCTTCATGCTCATCGGTGTCACGCGATGAAGTATAGGAGTTGGCCACCAAGGAAGGAACCTCGACCTTCTTGTATTTCTTCGGTGGAGGTGCAGACCAGTCAAAGTCCTCCTTGAGACCCATTTGCTTCAGATCTTCTTCACCATATACATGTGACAGAATAGCCCAGGTGCGACCGAAGACTTCATGGAGGTAGTAATGGTTTTTCTTCACTGCATTATGTGTAGCAGTCATGTTGTGAAGAATTGAACCAAACTGACGCTTAACCCATTTATGGTTTCGATCCACCTTCTGGTGAAGACTTAGCAGAAGCTCACGGTCAGTCATCACACGAGGAGCAGTGGCTTGAGGATTTGGCTTGGAGGCATGGGCAGCAGAATCATGAGTGGCAGAGTCATCATTGGTGGAATAAGATGCAGCTTTGCGAAACTGACCATCCAATGGACGAATGCCTTCATCAATAACAACTGGTGCCTTGCCCTTTTCATCAGCTGAGGAATAGGTCCGCTTGAGGACTTCAATCGGGGGCAAGTAGCTGAGGTGATTCTGAAAATCAGCCTTGTAGTTGAGTGAAGACCTTGTCCTGAGGAATCTCATAATCCAAGGCGCATAAGGCTTCAGCTCAAATGGAGAAAGTGCAACATTTGCCAGAGTCCTCATGAAGAAATCATGATAGTTGACGGGTATGCCATGAATGATGTTGAATACCAGATTCTTCATGATGCCAACAATTTCCTCATCAGATGAGTCATGGCCTTTGATTGGACTCATAGTCTTCGTCAGAATGCGATAGACTGTCCTTGGTACATACTGCAATTCCTTCACAAGGAATTTTGTCCTTGAGGCTTGACCAGGTTTCAATGGCTTCATCAGCACTTGCATATAGTGATCTGTAAGCTCGGGCTCTTGGTACATGCAACGAGCTCCTTCAGGTGGGGGACTGATGGGCAGGGCGTGAAGTAATTCAGAGGCCGGTGCTTTGTAGTGAGTGTTTTCGGTCATCCAGTCCAAAACCCAGGAGTTCACATCGTCGGCATCTCCTGTGATGTGCAGTCTTGCATAGAATTGAAGAATGAGCTCTTCATTCCAATCAACTATGTCTGTGCAAAAGTTGAGGAGGCCTGTGTCATGAAGCACACTAAGGACAGGTGTGAAGCGTGGCAGTGATTCCATGTCCACATGAGGAATATGCTCGTGGTCGAAGACTTTGTCCTTGTTTAAGAGCAGTGAAGAATAGAAGTTGGCCTAGCTGGCGGTCCAGAAGCGCTTCCTTCTAAGACGAGCAGAATCATAGGGATTGTAGTCAGTGAAGAACACGTGATCGCCGAAGAAATCATCAACCTTGAATTTCTGCTTCTTTGAGAATGGATCCTTTGGTTCGGGCTGAGGAGTGTCAGTCAATTGCATTATTACCTCAGGAATCGCAATCTCAGGCTCCACAGGCTGAGGAATTTCAGCTTCTTCTTTAGTGACAGCCTGGGTCTTCAATTCTTCATTTACATTTTCTTCGGCACTAGTGGCTGGAATTTCTTCATGGACAGATGGTGTGGCATGTGGTTCATCAGATCCCATTTGAACTGTAGTTACTCGGGACTGAGGAATCTGTTGCAACGGTGTGAACAGTGGAGAGTTGGGGTGCTGACTTTCCCAAAAGTCATCATTCAGCACAGGTGTGGTACAGCCAATGTCCACATCCTCATCTTCCATTTCTTCGACGCCGGCCTCTTCAGTAGTAAACTGAGGCATAGGCGAGGAAACAACTAGAGTTGAAGGGATTGCATCCACTTCAATTTCTTCATCCAACTGCTCTGACGAAGCAGCAGAAGGATTTTCTTCATCGGATTCGCTAGGAATCACATATTGTTCATCATAAGGAACAAGGTCCTTTGATGGCATGGTTGAGATAGGAACAGCATCAATGGGGTTTGCAAATGAGCTGGTCAAACACTTCATCTTCTTCGGAGCTGAAGAAACTGGGAGTTGATGCCTTCCTTTTCTTCACTGCCGCACGCTCTGCGGCCTTGGTCTTCTTCACATCTGATGCAGATGGAAGGATCGGAGTTGGGGTAGGCGCAGGAGGAGCAGAGGAACTTGGTTGAATTTCTTCAGGCACAACTGATGCAGTTGCCCTGACTTCTTCATTTTCTTCAGGCGCACCACTAGTGGATGCCCTGGCAATTTCTTCAGCGGCTGGAATGCAGTCATCAGCCCTGGAACTTACATTTTCTTCAGCAGCCTGAATGTCATCAGCGGTGCTGGCATGTTCTTCAGTCGGCTGAGCAGATGCTTCAGCCTGAGGATTTTCTTGTTGCGTTGGAGCTAGCTGCAACATTGGACGTGAACTTCTTAGTCAAATTCACAAAACAGACTTTGGCTCCAAGCCAGTCAGCACGGTACACGTCAAATTCATCACTGAGTTTCTTGATCTCAGATTGAGTACTGACAAGTTCTTCAGTTGTCATAGAGACAACGTGTTTCTTCAAAAAATGCTCCTTCTTGTACTGCGCTTTCTTGATCTGCCTGGCCTTTTCAAATTTACATTTCTCTTCTTGTATGAAGGCAGTCAGCATATGACTTTGGCCAAGAGTCAACTTGAAATCAGGCATAGGAGTGTTTGGGTCCTTGTGCCAGAGATCAATGTAGTCGAGGATCAACTTTGGATCCAAAAGCAGAGGCACATTTGTGCCCTTGGCTCTAGCGGCCCTGACTTGCCTGTCTCTGATGATTTCGGCAAGTTCTTCATCATCAGCTTCGTCTTCATCAGACGGCACTTGGAAGGCGACCTGCTTCTTGTGAGGACTTGGGCGAGAACCTCGTCCAGCAGTGGCCTTTGTCTTCAGCAGAGAGGGGCCAGTTGAAGAATTCGGTGCAGCTGAGGAACTAGCAGAAGCTCCTGAGGCAATAGAGATGCCTGTAGTCCTTTGGCACGTGGCAAGATGCACAGGTGCAGAGGATTTGGTCGGAGCAGCTGAGGACTTGAGCGGAGGAGCTGAGGACTTTGGAGGAGCTTGAAGAATTGGCATGAGGGCTTTGAGGATTCTGGCCGTGAGGGCATAGCTGAGGAACTCGGTCGTGAGGGCATTGAAGAAGAAGCACTTGGCTTGTGAGCAGGCTTCTTTGACATGGCCTTCTTCGGTTTTACAGAGGCCTCAGCAGCAGCAGCAGCTGAGTCTTCGTTGAATTTCCTCACTGCTTCTCTGGCTTGTCTAGCCAACTTGGCCTGGCGCTTGGCCCATTCATCAGGATAATCCTCACCGCGCTTGAGGCTGGTGGGATCTGCTTCTTGGCTAGGTGCCAATGGAGGTCTTGGGCATGGAGGATTGAGTGCGAATTTCTTCATGTATTTGGGAGTAACATATATGTACTCCCTCCACTCTCTTGCCCATCTCCTCTCTATCCTCCATATGCGCACCTTGCGCTGATTCTTGTCCTCCTTACCAAACTTGGCCTCATCAGGAGTGCAATAGTCTTTGTATATGTCATCAGGGATCTCAAAGGCAGTATTGATTTCAGGCCTCTTTCCTCCTTTCTGTGGCTTCTTTCCATCAGCCATTTTCTTCAGCTGAGGAATTTGAACAATGGAATTCTCTGAAGATGTATGCAACTTTTCTTTGAGGAACGCTGCAAATGAGTTAAGTTGATGAGGACCTAGTGATTCAGCAGTGGACATGAGTACCTGTGAACAGAGTTTAGTGCGTGAAGAATTTGAAGAATAAACACCTTTGAAGATTTTGTAGGAATCATTTGAATCAAAGAGGGCAGTAAAAGTAACTTTTAATTACCCTGGACGAAGAACACGACAAACTGGGATGTGGAGATGTGAAGTTCGTCAGTGCAGATCTTCCACGCCCTAACTTGGCAGAGGAAGACAGCTATGGCGGCGGCGGAGTGAAGAAATCCGCAGCCGGCGCGAGTACGACGGCGGCGAGGTCGAGGCAGTGAAGCTCTTCCTCACCGGCGACGATGAAGTAGCGGAGGCGCTAGGGTTTGAGAAGCTCGAGCTGGAGAGAGGTCGAGCGGAGTAAAAGAGAAGTGAGGAAGGGAAGGGGGTATTTATAGCCACGGTGAAAAACTGTTCGCCCGAAGAATTTGGACGAACGTGCCCCTGACCCTTCTCATCGCCTGACATGTGTCACCCACGTACTGAGAAGTGGAGATCGTGTGAGATCGTGGGTGAATAGATAAGTATTTTCGTGGGATGCGGAACGATTTGAGCGGCAAAACCAAAATTTTTGGATAAGATAAGTTTTAATGTTGCGTTCGCAAATTCTTCAGCTGACAAGGACACAGTGAAGATTTTGAATGAGTTTCAAATAGAAGCACATGAAGAATTTGTGAATAGAATGGGTTGAGTTTAGCATAGAGAGGGAAGGGTCCGATCACATTCACTTAGTAGAAAAACCAACTTGAAAAATTAGCCATAAGTGAATGCTGTAGAGGACATAAACTCATATATATATATAGCCAATGAAGAAAAATGACGGAAAAGGTGAAGACAATGCAAAGTTGAAGAAAATGAACAACTGAGGAATTTCAAAACTGAGGAAAAACTCAAATTGAAGATTTTCAACTTTTTGTGGTGGTGTGACCCACCGTATAAGAATGATGATTTTAGACACCGCGTACAATTGTCGTAGGGTTCTGAGAATCAAATTCTTCGTTAATTTCTTCACACTTAGAGTGTTATTATTCATTGATTGAAGAAAAACGTTTCTTCATGTGTTGCACATCTAAGTCATCAATTTTGCATAAGTGTTAGGATGAGTGTCCTTTTCAAAGAACATTCGAAGATTCTAAGATATTTACCTCACACCGCAACTTGCTAAATCTCTTCTCATCCAAGGGCTTTGTGAAGATATCGGCTAGCTGTTCTTCAGTCTTCACATGCTCAATAGAAATGTTGCCCTTCAACACATGATCACGAAGAAAATGATGACGAATCTGAATGTGCTTTGTCTTCGAGTGCTGAACTGGGTTGTGAGAAATCTTGATGGCACTCTCATTGTCACAGAAGAGAGGCACATTCTTCACGTTGATGTCGTAGTCCTCGAGAGTTTGCTTCATCCACAGCAATTGAGCACAGCAAGAACCAGCAGCAATGTACTCAGCTTCAGCAGTAGACAGTGATACGCAGTTTTGTTTCTTCGAGGACCAACAGACCAAAGATCGTCCGAGGAAATGACATGTACCAGATGTTGACTTGCGGTCCACACGATCACCAGCATAGTCAGAGTCAGAATATCCAATGAGATCAAAAGTCGAGCCCTTGGGGTACCATAATCCAAGTGTTGTAGTGTGAGCTAGATATCGAAGAATATGTTTCACAGCCTTATGGTGTGATTCCTTCGGTGTAGCTTGAAATCAGGCACACATGCAAACACTAAGCATTATATCTGGCCTAGATGCACATAAGTACAATAAAGAACCAATCATGGAGTGGTATACCTTATGATCAAAGTCAATACCATTTTCATCAGTGCACAGATGGCCATTTGTGGGCATAGGAATTTTGACGCCTTTTGTCGTGGTTTTGTCACGGCAGATGTCCTAGTGAAAGGACTTAGTCGTGGAGCCATCGCTACGGGTTAGCTTAAAGGGGTTAAAGCGGACAAGGGACGCAAGAGAGTTTTATACTAGTTCGGCCCCTTACGATGAAGGTAAAAGCCTACGTCTAGTTGTGATGGAATTGATGGGGTTTCGATGACCAGGGAGCGAATACGCTTTGCCTGGGTCTCGAGTTGTTGTCTGTTTTTCTTGAACCGCCGCCGGGTCATCCCCTTATATACATGGGTTGACGCCCGTCGGTTTACAGAATCCCGAGGCCGGCTCATAGTCGTGTCCGGCTCGGTCTCTGCTACTTCTACCTTACAATACAAGTTTACATATCAATGCCGGTTTATGTCTATGGCCTTAAACCGGCTTTGGGCCCTGGGCCTCCATAAAGCGTCACCGTCTGTCTTCATGGGCTTCAGATACAGATGAACTACTTGTGGGGTTAACCCGGCCTCTCCTGGCCGGTTTACGCCCAGTGGTGATATCCCCAACATTAGGCCCTAGATTGATTTGAACTGGTTCATGTCAATCCTCAATACTTACGAAAATTTCTTCTTCAACATCTTCACATAATCTTGTAAACCGCAGTGACATCATCTTCTAGGATCATGGTAAACCACCGTGACGTCACCTGCTATTTACAATTGTGTATAACCCACCTTCATTAATGAGCCTCCGACAATCGAGGCGACAGCTCCACCTCATATCCAAAAATTCGGCTACTCGATTCTCGCGCCTGTCGTTTATCTCCCTTATAAATAGGGCCAGGGGGCCTTTCCATTTTTCCCCTCATGCCTCTTCGCTTCATCGTCATTCTCGCGACGCCCGAACCTTCGACCTCGGCCGCCGCCGTCAACCTTTGACTGCTGCACCAACCTTGACCGCTGCATCGACCTAAACGTACCAGAGCTCCTCCGCACGCCGCCGCTGCTCAACAGCCTCCGTAAGTATCCCCTTTCTCTTACCATAGATCTGTACTTAGGGTTTCTGTCGTTCATCAGTGTTCGTCACCGCCCTTCTTTTTCCTTATTTATATCCATGGATTAGATCCAAAACAACCACATAGACCTCGCACGGTAATAGTTTTAGCACTTGTTTGATATCCAACTCATCTCAACTTGGTGAACTTTTAGTACGCCGGAAATTAGGTCAGAATATATTTTGTTTTTCCAATGCGCGGTAGATCTGAAATTACCATAGCAAGATGCGAAACCTGTTTTCCCTTCACTTATACATCTTTAACACTAGATGGGGCGGTTTAACCTCATATACAAAATGATGACCCACTAGATACCATTAGTCCCCTGTTGAACCGCCAATGTATTATACTATTTCCATCATCAGACTCCAGTTTACGGATAACCCAATCCGGTTTATCAATATGCTTGTATCCTCATATCGTTGTATAGTCGTCCACTGTAAATCTTAAACCGGCAATAATCATGTTTCAGATTTCCCTTGTCATGGCCAAGCAAGTCTATGAATGCAATTGGGCTCCCTCTCGAGTAACCGAGGAGCAGTTAAACAACCTTGTTAAAACGGGCGCTTTAGCCAAGAAAGATGTTATCCACTGGAGGGTCCCCGGCCCGGAAAATCCTCCTACACCCAAGGATGGAGAGGTAGTCGTGTTCGCTGATCATCTCGGACGAGGTTTTAGCCCTCCCGGTTCAAAAAAATCCGGGATGTACTGGCTAGTTTTCAACTGCGCCCTCAAGACATCGGTCCCAACTCTGTAACCAACATCTGCCACTTCCAAGTCTTTTGTGAGGTTTATCTGCAAGAGGAACCTTCAGTCGAACTATTTAGGGATTTATTTCACTTAAACTGTCGCACAGAGTTCTCAGATGGACCCAATACAGAATTGGGCGGAATGGCGGTTCAGAAAAGGAAGGAAGTCACCTTCCCTCATCCCAAACTCCATAGTCACCCCAAAGAGTGGAACCAGACTTGGTTTTACTGCATGGATACATCCCCATCTGATGAAAACCCCCTGCTGGGTTACCGCCCTGAACGCCTTAGCAGCACACATCCTTTTCCTCAAAGGTTGATGGCAAGAGAAAGGGCCAACTATGCTCCCCAATTATCAAAGCTTAGAGCCTTCATGGCGAACGGTTTGACAGCAGTTGATCTTGCTCGTTGCTGGATAAGATGGAGTGTTCTTCCTTTAAGTCGGCGCCCCGGTTTGATGTGTGAGTACACGGGGAGTTTGAAGGACGCTCAGCGGCACATTGACATTCAGCTTACAGATGCAGAAGTCACTGAGGCTGTAAAAAAGATACAAAATGAACCAGAGGCTGTCTGTGCCCAAACCGGACTACTCCCTTTCTGCACCTTCAACAAACCACCAGCTGTAAGAATCATATAATATTTTTATCTGTAGTTGCGTCTGTCCAAATATCCTCTGAAAGTGTGATTATTTTCTGACAGGGTGATGATCCGTTCTGGAACAAGAAACCATCTCAAGATAAACTGGCGAAGCCGCAAGACAAACCGGTCAAGCTAGTTCATCCAAAGACCAAGGCTGTTAAAAAACCTGCCAAGAAAAGGACCACTGCATCCTCCGATCTACCAGCTGATGACGATGTGGGTAATCCGGAACCAGAGGTAGAACTTGACTCTCTTGGTTCATTTTTCGTACATCTCATTGACAATGATTATTATCAGGACGACGCTAAAGGCAGTCATGCTGAGGACGTAGAGGTAACCATTCTTTCCTCCGATTCAGATCCACTGCCAACATCAAAAATCCGTCAAGCAAACCGGAAAGTAAAATTTTCTCACCCTCTTGCTTACTTGGACCCAAACTTTCTTTTGAAGACGCAGCAGCACGAGGCTCGCCGTACAACCCGGCACAGCGGCCAGGTAGTTACCTCCGCCGGTTTACCGAACAGTCCGGTTTGGAAACGCCGATCAGAGGTCTCTTATCCCATTGATACTTCATACCCCAAAGCTGGTTGTTTCTGCCAACCTCTTAACCCGTCTGATTCAAATTATCAGGGTACTTCTCACTCATCTTCTGGCGAGTCATCGGCCACACAGCTTCCACCCCTCAAAACAGTTCCTGGGTGAGCTATGCACTTATTGTTTATCCTTGATGTTGCTATTTTGATACACTGTACTGACCCTCATGTTTATTTTTCTCAGCACCAAGCCCAGACCCAGCAAGAAAGCCCGGTTGAATAAACCGGCTGATGAAGATGTGGTTGTTGAACCGGAGAAAACTCCAGATCCGGAAGAAACCAACGTTGATGCCATGCTGAATGACCCACCGCTTCAAGATCATGACTTCGTTGCTGAGCAGGCAGAAGTTGACACCACCAGCCATGCTGACCAGCCAACCAGCCCTGTCCGAGCTGGCACTAAACCGGCAAGTCCAGTCAAAAATACTGACAAACCGCCAACTCCAGAGAGGGCTGGTGATGACCAAGATGATGACATTATGATTACTGGCACTGGCCACACCACTCCTGGCAATCCTATTGCTTTGTCAAAGCATACTGCCAAGGATGATCTCTCTGCTATCGGCAAAGGCAAATGGAATGCTGATTTATCAAGCTACGCCCATCTCAACACTCAAGACATTCACTCTGGCGTCTTGAACCGTCTGTATACCAGCCGTGACTATGAAGCTAGTTTGGTAAACTTGATGAAGGAGCGATATGAGGTAACTTTCATAAGTGTTTCTCTCTTACATTTACTTGCAGCTCATTAACTCCAGTAACCCCCAAGTGATGATTTAAGATACCAAGTTAAACCGGGACTTGGTAACAATTTCATGTTTGCAACAATGCATCTTAATTTCACTGATGTAGCCCCCCGGGCCGGTTTAACTTTATAAAGATAAACCGGGACTTTGTAGAAGAATTCCCATATCAGCATTTTATGAGCAAATACACATTAGCCCCCAAGTGCCAAGCTTAATACTTGTATTGTGCTTGGGACTTTGTAAAAATTTCTGAGTAAGAGCAAATATGCATTAGCCCCCAAGTACTAAGGGCATAACTTGTTATGTGCTTGGTACTTCAAATATGTACTGTCAACTCATTATGTATCTGTCTCTTTATAGGCTGAACTGAGCAAGAAGGAAAGCCAAACCGCTGACCTGCAAGAGAACATCAAGTCCCAACAGGCCGAAACTTCCAAAGAAAAAGATGAGCTGACAAGCGCCTTAGCCGCTATGGAAAAGCTAAAGGAGAGCTTCGCCAAGGAGCGGGGGATTGGAACACAGAGAAATCCGCTTTACGGAAAAGAGCTGAAGACGCAGAAGCAACTCCCAAACCGGTGGTAGACGAGCTGACTGGTGTAAAGCGGCAGATACATGCCATGACTGCTGCTGTGTTCGGTAAGCATCCTTGCTTTATACTTTTAACATATCTTCCCATACGTTGCCGGTTTACTGATGTTTGCAATGATGCAGGAACTCGCATTAGTCATCTGGACTCTGATGTTTAGAAGAAGCTGAAGGCTGCCTACACACTGATAGAGCAACTATATACCGGCGCACAACGAATTATCTGCACCGCTTCTCACAATAAGCCGCACCCGACGTTAATCAAAGATACCTTAGATAGGCTATCTATGCTGCCTGCCTGGGTAGAAGAGCTGAAGAGGTCTGCTGCAAGGGCTGGCGCTCTGACCGCACTAACCCGGGCAAAAGCATGGGTGCCTGATCTTGATCCGACGGACGTGGCTAAAGGCTACCCAAGCTTAAAAGAAGACGGATCAGAATTTTGCACTTAAGATCTCCGCGCCATAAACCGGGAAGTGCGTCGACTGGCTTGTCAACTTGCTGACGAGGCTGATCTTTCACATTACCAGGCGAGTTATGATACCAATAACAAGCGGGTTGCTGCACCAGCTCCTGAGTCTCAAAACCTGACCCCTCCAATCCGTAAGCACACTTATGCCCCTGATATTGAACCGTCCACCCTTATAAGCGATGTTGACTTCCAGCCGCTGGGTAGGGACAAAGAAGATGAGCTGGTGCAAGATGATCCGGAGCCGTCAGGTCAAGCTGATAAGCAATCATAATCCGGGGGCGGTTTAGTTTTTCTTTTGCTGTGATGCTTATTGAGACAATTACTCCTTTGGGCACTGAAAACGCCTTGTAATAGGCTAGTTAAAACACTTGGTCTATTATGCCTTCGTGCATATTTATCTGCAACTGATGCATGTTAATCCGCCATGCTTAAGATATGATGTTCATAATCCATAGCTATTTATTCAAGCTGTTCCTGCAGATAAGAAGCTTAGAGCGCCCTGGCGGTTTACCACCGGGCGGGTCATGATACCCAAATATATATATATGACCAAGGTTTATAACCAAGGTTGTAAAAGATAACCAAATATGGAAATATATGATACCTGTGACCTTTAGGCATAGTGTTGGCTGACCAATCTTGTAATGAGGGTAATAACCCTAATCAGGAGTAAAAGTAACTCCTGTTATATGATGCCGGTTTACAATAAAACCATTCCGGGTTGTGATAAACACCGGTTTATTCCATACTGGTGACTTTGAATCAAAACCAGACCGGGCTGATAGTCTCCGAATTATAACTTGATTATGTACTGACAACTTGTAGTTGCCAGCTTAATCGGGTTGATAAACACCGGTTCGAAAACATCACAAATCTTAGCAAAAGAAAGAGAACTCAGCAAAAGGCAAATAAAAATGTTGTAGTCGAGGCTTTTCACGGGCTGCCAGGCCCCAAATTCGATCAAGAGGTGTAGCTATGGTTCGGGTTCGACCAAGCCCCCAAGTGATTCTGTGGCATTACGCCGATCAAGAGGTGTAGCTATGGTTCGGGTTCGACCAAGCCCCCAAGTGATGCTGTGGCATTATGCCGATCAAGAGGTGTTGCTATGGTTCGGGTTCGACCAAGCCCCCAAGTGATGTCTGAAGAAGCTCCTTAACCCGGCGCGTCTCAACCGCCGCCGGAGAATCACCTTCAATCGGGATGGCCGCCAGCCGTGAAGCGGCAGCGACAATGTTGTCCATTGGGTTAGAGTAATGACCCGGCGGCGTGGGGACATGTGGTGTTACAATGTTGTTCTGACAAGGCGGATCCGCCAAACGTGGCTGAACCGGCACCACTGCTCCAGGTGCCTCCGCCCGGTTTACCACCGGCGGATTACTGGTCCCTGCTCCTGGGGTGTTAAAGAGATTTCTAGCGTCATAAACCGGCGGCAGACGAGATGGGTGCTGTGATGCCCCCGATTTGACCGTACACTAATCATGCACGCAAATGTGTACGATCAAGATCAGGGACTCACGGGAAGATATCACAACACAACTCTACAACATAAATAAGTCATACAAGCATCATAATACAAGCCAGGGGCCTTGAGGGCTCGAATACAATTGCTCGATCATAGACGAGTCAGCGGAAGCAACAATATCTGAGTACAGACATAAGTTAAACAAGTTTTCCTTAAGAAGACTAGCACAAAAGTAGCAACGATCGAAAAGGCAAGGCCTCCTGCCTGGGACCTCCTAACTACTCCTCGAAGCCGAACTCCATGTAGAATCATCCTCGGGATCTCTAGCTCCTGGACTCCAGCATCTGGTTGTGACAATCAGGTATAGAAAGGGGAAAAGAGGGAGAAAAGCAACCGTGAGTACTCATCCAAAGTACTCGCAAGCAAGGAGCTACACTACATATGCATGGGTATATGTGTAAAGGGCCATATCGGTGGACTGAACTGCAGAATGCCAGAATAAGAGGGGGATAGCTACTCCTGTCGAAGACTACGCTTCTGGCCACCTCCATCTTGCAGCATGTAGAAGAGAGTAGATTGAAGTCCTCCAAGTAGCATCGTATAGCATAATCCTACCCGGCGATCCCCTCCTCGTCGCCCTGTTAGAGAGCGATCACCGAGTTGTATCTGGCACTTGGAAGGGTGTATTTTATTCAGTATCCAGTTCTAGTTGTCATAAGGTCAAGGTACAACTCCGGGTCGTCCTTTTACCGAGGGACACGGCTATTCGAATAGATAAACTTCCCTGCAGGGGTGCACCACATAACCCAACACGCTCGATCCCATTTGGCCGGACACACTTTCCTGGGTCATGCCCGGCCTCGTAAGATCAACGCGTCGCAGCCCCACCTAGGCTCAACAGAGAGGTCAACACGCCGGTCTAACCCTATCCGCGCGGGGGTCTGGGCGCATCGCCCTATGCACACCTGCACGTTGCGAGGGCGGCCGGAAGCAGACCTAGCCTAGCATGCGTTCCAGTCCAATCCGGCGCGCGCCGCTCCGTCGCTGACGTCATGAAGAGCTTCGGCTGATACCACGACGCCGGGATACCCATAACTACTCCCGCGTAGATGGTTAGTGTGTATAGACCAAATGGCCAGACTCAGATCAAATACCAAGATCTCGTTAAGCGTGTTAAGTATCTGCGAACGCCGACCAGGGCCAGGCCCACCTCTCTCCTAGGTGGTCTCAACCTGCCCTGTCGCTCCGCCTCAAAGTAACAGTCGGGGGCCGTCAGGAACCCAGGCCCACCTCTACCGGGGTGGAGCCACCTGTCCTTTCAGCCCCCTCATCAGAATCACTTGCGGGTACTCACCGAGCCGACCCGACTTTAGTCACCACATGTGTCATGTATATAATGTATATAGTATATACCCGTGATCACCTCCCGAAGTGATCACGGCCCAGTAGTATAGCATGGCAGACGGACAAGAGTGTAGGGCCACTGATGGAACACTAGCATCCTATACTAAGCAGTAGGATAGCAGGTAAGGGTGACAACTGTAGCAACAATGACAGGCTATGCATCAGGATAGGATTAACGGAAAGCAGTAACATGCTACACTACTCTAATGCAAGCAGTATAGAGAAGAATAGGCGATATCTGGTGATCAAGGGGGGCTTGCCTGGTTGCTCTGGCAAGTAGGGGTCGTCAAATCCTTAGTCGAACTGGGGGTCGCCGGTAGTCTCGGGGTCTACCGGAAAGAAGTAACGGAGGGGGAACACAATAAATAACAGAGCAATCAAAACAACACAAAGCGTAACATGACAATACGCGGTGCTAGGTGTGCCCTAACGCGGTAGTAGGTGATATCGGCAAAGGGGGGAAACATCCGGGAAAGTTTTCCCGAAGTTTGCATTTTTCGGACAGATGAAACGGAGGGGGAAGTTGCAAGTTTGCTATGCTAGGGACGTCTGGCGGACGAACAGAGTGTGTATTCGGATTCGGCTCGTCGTTCTGAGCAACTTTCATGTAGAAAGTATTTTCATCTGAGCTACGGTTTAAAAGATACGATTTTCTAAAGATTTACTAATTTCTGGAATTTATTTAATTATTTAATATATACATTATCCGAAACAGTGTTGTGATGACATCAGCATGACATCATGCTGACGTCAGCAGTCATCTGACACGTGGGTCCCACATGTCATAGACTGATCAGGGTAATTAGGGTTAACTAATTAATTAACTGTTAATTAAATTAACTAATTAATTAGATTAATCTAAACAGGGTTAATTAACTTAATTAATTAACTAATTAATTAATTATTTTTTATTTTTATTTTTATTTTCTTTATTTATTTATTTATTAAGTTTTATTAATTAATTTATTATTATTTTTATTATTTTTTATTTATTTTTTATTCCTTTTTTTCTTTTTTTGTTCTCAGGGGCCTGGGCCCCGTTTGTCATTGGGCCCGTGGGGGTCTTAGCGGGCGAGCGGGTTACGGGCGTTGGCACGCCCAGGTCAACAGGGGGCTGGGCGCCAGCCACGGGCACGGCGACGCCGGCCGTTTGAGGCGACAGGGGCGAGGCCAAGGCGAGGCGGGTTCGTCCGACCGGAGGTGGGGGGAACGGGGTGACGCGCGGGTGCAGGGGAGCGGCGACGCAGTAGTTGGGGGTTGCGGCCATGGGCGGCAGATACGGCGGGGCAGGGAGGTGTGGCGGGGCTGCAGGGCAAGTGCGGGCGCGCACGGGCGCGCGGTGGCGGCCGGAGCAAGTCCAGCGGCGGGGCAAGGGGGGCGCGAGCGCGGGGCTCGACCACAGGGGCGCGCGAGAGCGCCGACGGGCGCGGGCACGGTGCGGTGGGGGAGAGAGGAGGAGAGGGAGGCGCTCACAGGGGAGCGGGAGGGGCATGGCAGCGGGCTCGGGGCGACCCGTGGGGAGGAGGACGGCGGCGGCGTGATGGAGAGGAGGCAGGCCGGCGATGGCGTCCGGCGAGGTCCAGGTGGCGGCGCGGGCTCCGGACGGCGTCGGCGCGGCGACGAGGCGGGTCGAGCCCTCGATCTCGATCCAGATCGAGGGGGGAGTGGGCGACGGCGAGCATGGGGCGTGGCATCGGGGTGGCGACGGTGCGCGCCGGCGGAGGCTCCGGGCGAGGGAGGGGGCGACCGCGTCGGGGGCGGGGCGTGCGCCCGATCCAGACGGGGAGGAGAAGGGGATCAGGGAGAGAGTGGGTGATTGGGCTAGGGTTTCGGGGTGGGGATATGGGGAGTGCGGGGTGGGCCTCCTGGTGGCCTGGGTGGCCAGTTGGGCCACTCGGCCCAAGGAGAGGGGGGCTTTGCCCCTTTTTTCTGTCTTTACCTTTTCTTATTTTCTTTTTCCTTTTGTAGTTTCTTTTATTTATTTATTTAGTTTTACAAAAATTACCACTAGTGCCTAAATTTGTATTTATCAACAAACTACTGTGAGATTAATCCTTAACCCATAATAAAATAGTTTTGGCATTTTATAAATTCAATAGGCATTTGTTTAATTGTTTTCACTATTGTTTTAATTGCTTTAGAGCCTTTAAATAATTTATCAAAGCTTGGTTTCTCCACCATAATTACTTACGATTTATTTGACACAACCCGAACATTTTAGGTTTTTTTTTATTTGAAAATTTTACTGTTTGCCTATATTTTAGATTTTAATTTGAATCGTTTTTGAAGTAACTCCAGTTATCATCAGTAACCGAGGTGACGTGGCACCATTAGCATAGGTTTACTGTAGCTTGATTATCCGGGCGTCACAATTCTCCTCCACTACAAGAAATCTCGTCCCGAGATTTAAGAGGGAAGTAAAGGGGGAAGGTTCAGGTTACGAAATTCTACGAGTGTTCTTGGTCTTGGTTGTTCTCCTCGAAGAGGTTGATCCATTACATTGATGTCTTCATTCTGCTGTTTCAGGTCATCATGATAAAGTTGTCGTCCTTTCTTCGGGAACTCCATCGTACTTATGACAGAGTAAGGGGGGTATTCTGGAAGAACGGACTTCTGCAGGGTTTACTATCTGGTCAATATCATCGGGGAAGGTGGCGGAAAGTATCTCTCGAACTAAACCTTAAGAAAAGCCGAGAGCAAGTAGGAAAGTACCATGAGAAGTTTCAAACGGGTAGGCAATCGTTCGAAGCCTGAAACAAAGTGTGAAAAGGGTTCAAAGCAATCGGAATAAGTATTATGCCTGATGCCAGTATAGATCAGTAGGACGGTGGTCCGTGAATTACATACGAGGCCACGCGCGATGAATAATTTTGGGAACAGGGTTGCACAGGAGAGTCAGGTTTCGATCCTGTGGAACTGTGGGTTATGGGCCCACCATGTGGGTTAAAAGTAGGAAGGGCGGTGACATCTTGCATGATCATGATAGCAAGGCATGTCAGAGTGTAGCCTGTCAGTTATATGTCAGCAACATCGTCGGTACCAAGGGCGAGGGACGAAGAGAACCATTTTCCTGCTCGTTGAACGAGGCAGACCAATAGGCAAAGTTCTCGCCCATCGGTGGTTACCGAAATGTCACCAACAATAGTAACAGGGTCTTACTGACAGAGTTGTACACCGAGGTGTTTACATAAGCAGGAGAATATTACTGCTTAGATCATATAGATCACCAGAAAGGTTAAACCAAACAATGGAAAGGAAAATATGATTATCAGATTAAACAGAAGAATGTAAAGGAAAATGTGTTTAAACACATATTTCAAGGGTATATCCTTCCCAAGGACAAGCTGAGCATGATATCCATGACAGGATATAATGTAGAAAACTCTTTAGGTAGGGGAGAGAAATTTCATGACATTACCCTTACAACGGTGTTTGGATAATTCAGCAGGAAACATTTAGCATTGGGCTTCAAATGTTCCTGTTGAAAATCGGAGTACCATAGACATGCTTCGAGATAGCATTGACATGGTCATTAGGTAAGATCAGGCTATGGATACACAAAGGATCCATCAGGAACAACTTATAGAGTATGTCTTACAATTTCCTCATGGAAGAATAGCTAACCTTGCTAAAAAGGGAAAACTTATAACAATAGGTCCTCCGGCTAGGTGGGTTAGGCATGACATTACCTTATCGGGTCATAAATAGACCAATGTTGTAACTCTTGGAAATATGTTCCAACCATCATATTTGACCGAGATTCAGATCTGATTGGTGTCAGGATAACTCAGACTCAGGATGCCTGAGGACAAAGGTGCAACACAAATTGTCGAAACGACATCGAAGATTCTCGGGAGATGAACTATGGAAGCGAGTTCCGAAACAAGAGTCCATTAGTATACCAACGAGAGGATGAGGAGGTGGCTGATTGACTCAGCGACAATCCATTGAGATTTCCAAAAGATGGATTTCCACAACTATGTGACCAAGGAGATAACATTAGCTAGATCGAATGATATAATGAGGTATGCTCGAGGAAAACATACCCAATTAAACATTGGTTGAAAGGTGCACCCGAAATATGGGAGGGGTTGCACGACCAACGTCGGAATGGTGATTCAATAATCAATAGTCTAAAAATGAACGGCCGACCATTGACTTCAAAGCAATAGGGTTGCTAGAAGTTTTAAAATCCGAACAACACAGTTCACCTGTTGGTATCCCGGTTAGAATCAACACGTGAACCTGGAAATGAATGGAGATGGCGAGAAGTATTACTATATCAGGAATTCTTAAGAGGTGGGGCAAAACTCACAATATCCTTGACATGAAAGATAGTAATACTTCAATGTAGAACATAACATAAGCTGGTTAGCAAGGAGCTCCATAACATGATCAAGTTTGTGATGAAAGGAATGTAAGGATGTTGTCGATGGTAACTCAAATTACCAAGGAACGAGGATGGCCCTTATCATCAAGAATTCCATTGATATCCTGGAAGGAGTCAAAATGTTGATGATGATCAAGACATTTTGTTGTCGAGGGGATCCACGAAGAAGCAATTGATCAGTGACTGCATCAAGCAAAAGGACTGATGCAACAAAAGATTATTGGAGCCACAGATAATACACAAACTCGAGGTCAAGTTTGTTGTTCGAGGTGAAACGATATGACGAGGAAAATCAACGTAAGCTTAGCTCATCGTCGAAAGTGGTCCTCCGGGAATAAGGACCAGGTAGCACAGTTAAAATCATCAAGATAATGATATAGCCGAGCAGGCTAGGGATGACGTGATCGAGTACGAACTCGTAAGCAAAGGAGATTACTAAGAGTTGTTTAATCGTGATGCGGACTCGATTCAGTTATCGATGTCCTTGAGTGTTTAATAACTCGAAGCCCGTGAAAAATTGGAATCAATGAGAATGTAATACTTGATGGAGAACTCATAATAAGTTATGCAGTTCCGTGATAATCTCGAGATACCAGGGGGTAATACTCGACGACAACCCAAAGTAGAGGTTGGACTGGGGTATTGCTCTTCAGAAGACAATTACTTAAACTTGCATAGGAAATGGTATTTAAAGGAGAACATGGTCGGAACCACGATCGCAAAGGATCAATTCACCGATACCAGATGATATTATACCAGGGAAATAGTTATTATTATAAGAAGCTTCCATGATAGGATCTACATCGTGTCCATGGGCATGAACACAAAGGTTCAAGGTCGACTCCCACTTCTCCAATGCATAACTTTTCATTCACTTCTCATTTTTCAAAGAAGTTGTAGTGTTGAAATTTTATCTGGCAAAATACCAGAAGAGTATGACTCATGAAAACTTTCGAGTTCACACATATTATGAAAGGCATAGGTTCAACCCATCAAGGCATCTTAGGAACATATACCACAAACTTCGGAGTAAATATTACAAGCTCGAAAGAAGAGCATTGTTCAAAAACAGATGATACAATTTACCAAAGGCATTATATACCCATGGAAAGGCTCACAAGGTTATTCAATATGAAGGACACTGTCGGATAAAATCCAACAAAGGAACCGATGGTCCACAAGGGATCTGATGTGAGCATCGGTACTCAACCAGAGGAAGAAGAATGCAAGGAGATCTGATTATAGAAACAACTGACTAACTCAAAGTTCAAATGCAAAATAATTATGATTTCCAAATCAGGGGGTCAGAAGCAACGCTCTGATCAAGGATGGATAAGTTGAGTAGGCTTAGGGGTACAATCGATGGCAATTTGATAGGTCGAGATCCAGCTCACGTTTAAAATGACGTCTGAGCCGGAAGAATGAATTCTAGGATATGATTGAGGATTGTGAGCATTCGCAACAAATGAATCAACGGACTCAAAATGATAATGACAAGAGATGCCAATAAGATTACGAGACTTATGGGATTAATCATAATGCAAGCAAACAAGAATTTCAAGAGCAATAGGCTCCTGAGGATTTTCGGAAGATCGAATAGTATTTTGAAGACTATTGTGGAATACTTGAATCAACTGGGGATGAGCGGATACTCGGTAAGTGCGAGAATTATTCGTAGGGGTATTCAGGTGACAAAGAACAGCAAGGCAGTAAGCTCAAAGGATTCTCGGAACAACAGAGAGAATTTTGGGGTATCTTGTAATAACAAGATCAACTGGGAAACATTGTATGAGTGGCGAGTATACGGGGTTATCCATAGGAGTTTATCGTTGAAAGGGAATTGCAAAAGCGATGAACACAAGTTCTCGGGTTATCAGCGGAGAGTATCTTCAGGGTCTTCACGTGCAACAGACGATCATTGGTAATAAGGGGCTCTCCGGGTGAAAGTGATAACGAGATCCTAATATGTCAGATTTAGCAAAATTCAATTAACCCGAATAGAAGAGAGATCAGAGTCCTAGAGTATAGACAAGGAGTAAAAGATCCTAGTACCACCCAATGGCGACGTGGGCCCGGAAGACACACAACCATGTTAGTAAAAGTTTTGCAATGACTAGACTCAACTTCGGCCAAGGAGTTGGAAAGGGGACTCCTACAGACAGTCGGCTCTGATACCAACTAGGGACGCCCCCGATTTGACCGTACACTAATCATGCACGCAAATGTGTACGATCAAGATCAGGGACTCACGGGAAGATATCACAACACAACTCTACAACATAAATAAGTCATACAAGCATCATAATACAAGCCAGGGGCCTCGAGGGCTCGAATACAATTGCTCGATCATAGACGAGTTAGCGGAAGCAACAATATCTGAGTACAGACATAAGTTAAACAAGTTTGCCTTAAGAAGACTAGCACAAAAGTAGCAACGATCGAAAAGGCAAGGCCTCCTGCCTGGGACCTCCTAACTACTCCTCGAAGCCGAACTCCATGTAGAATTATCCTCGGGATCTCTAGCTCCTGGACTCCAGCATCTGGTTGCGAAAATCAGGTATAGAAAGGGGAAAAGAGGGAGAAAAGCAACCGTGAGTACTCATCCAAAGTACTCGCAAGCATGGAGCTACACTACATATGCATGGGTATATGTGTAAAGGGCCATATCGGTGGACTGAACTGCAGAATGCCAGAATAAGAGGGGGATAGCTACTCCTGTCGAAGACTACGCTTCTGGCCACCTCCATCTTGCAGCATGTAGAAGAGAGTAGATTGAAGTCCTCCAAGTAGCATCGTATAGCATAATCCTACCCGGCGATCCCCTCCTCGTCGCCCTGTTAGAGAGCGATCACCGGGTTGTATCTGGCACTTGGAAGGGTGTATTTTATTCAGTATCCAGTTCTAGTTGTCATAAGGTCAAGGTACAACTCCGGGTCGTCCTTTTACCGAGGGACACGGCTATTCGAATAGATAAACTTCCCTGCAGGGGTGCACCACATAACCCAACACGCTCGATCCCATTTGGCCGGACACACTTTCCTGGGTCATGCCCGGCATCGTAAGATCAACGCGTCACAGCCCCACCTAGGCTCAACAGAGAGGTCAACACGCCGGTCTAACCCTATGCGCGCAGGGGTCTGGGCCCATCGCCCTATGCACACCTGCACGTTGCGAGGGCGGCCGGAAGCAGACCTAGCCTAGCAGGCGTTCCAGTCCAATCCGGCGCGCCGCTCCGTCGCTGACGTCAAGAAGAGCTTCGGCTGATACCACAACGCCGGGATACCCATAACTACTCCCGCGTAGATGGTTAGTGCGTATAGACCAAATGGCCAGACTCAGATCAAATACCAAGATCTCGTTAAGCGTGTTAAGTATCTGCGAACGCCGACCAGGGCCAGGCCCACCTCTCTCCTAGGTGGTCTCAACCTGCCCTGTCGCTCCGCCTCAAAGTAACAGTCGGGGGCCGTCAGGAACCCAGGCCCACCTCTACCGGGGTGGAGCCACCTGTCCTTTCAGCCCCCTCATCAGAATCACTTGCGGGTACTCACCAAGCCGACCCGACTTTAGTCACCACATGTGTCATGTATATAATGTATATAGTATATACCCGTGATCACCTCCCGAAGTGATCACGGCCCAGTGGTATAGCATGGCAGACGGACAAGAGTGTAGGGCCACTGAT
This sequence comes from Aegilops tauschii subsp. strangulata, assembly GCF_002575655.3. Lineage (NCBI taxonomy): Eukaryota > Viridiplantae > Streptophyta > Magnoliopsida > Poales > Poaceae > Aegilops > Aegilops tauschii. Next base: position 183,500,499 of record NC_053041.3, read on the forward strand.
GGAACACTAGCATCCTATACTAAGCAGTAGGATAGCAGGTAAGGGTAACAACTGTAGCAACAATGACAGGCTATGCATCAGGATAGGATTAACGGAAAGCAGTAACATGCTACACTACTCTAATGCAAGCAGTATAGAGAAGAATAGGCGATATCTGGTGATCAAGGGGGGGCTTGCCTGGTTGCTCTGGCAAGTAGGGGTCGTCAAATCCGTAGTCGAACTGGGGGTCGCCGGTAGTCTCGGGGTCTACCGGAAAGAAGTAACGGAGGGAGAACACAATAAATAACAGAGCAATCAAAACAACACAAAGCGTAACATGACAATACGCGGTGCTAGGTGTGCCCTAACGCGGTAGTAGGTGATATCGGCAAAGGGGGGAAAACATCCGGGAAAGTTTTCCCGAAGTTTGCATTTTTCGGACAGATGAAACGGAGGGGGAAGTTGCAAGTTTGCTATGCTAGGGACGTCTGGCGGACGAACGGACTGCGTATTCGGATTCGGCTCGTCGTTCTGAGCAACTTTCATGTAGAAAGTATTTTCATCTGAGCTACGGTTTAAAAGATATGATTTTCTAAAGATTTACTAATTTCTAGAATTTATTTAATTATTTAATATATACATTATCCGAAACAGTGTTGTGATGACATCAGCATGACATCATGCTGACGTCAGCAGTCATCTGACACGTGGGTCCCACATGTCATAGACTGATCAGGGTAATTAGGGTTAACTAATTAATTAACTATTAATTAAATTAACTAATTAATTAGATTAATCTAAACAGGGTTAATTAACTTAATTAATTAACTAATTAATTATTTATTTTTATTTTTTATTTTTATTTTTATTTTCTTTATTTATTTATTTGATAATTTTTTTTAATTAATTTATTTTTTATTATTATTTTTTATTTATTTATTTTTATTCCTTTTTTTCTTTTTTTGTTCTCAGGGGCCTGGGCCCCGTTTGTCATTGGGCCCGTGGGGGTCTTAGCGGGCGAGCGGGTTACGGGCGTTGGCACGCCCAGGTCAACAGGGGGCTGGGCGCCAGCCACGGGCACGGCGACGCCGGCCGTTTGAGGCGACAGGGGCGAGGCCAAGGCGAGGCGGGTTCGTCCGACCGGAGGTGGGGGGAACGGGGTGACGCGCGGGTGCAGGGGAGCGGCGACGCAGCAGTTGGGGGCTGCGGCCATGGGCGGCAGATACGGCGGGGCAGGGAGGTGTGGCGGGGCTGCAGGGCAAGTGCGGGCGCGCACGGGCGCGCGGTGGCGGCCGGAACAAGTCCAGCGGCGGGGCAAGGGGGGCGCGAGCGCGGGGCTCGACCACAGGGGCGCGCGAGAGCGCCGACGGGCGCGGGCACGGTGCGGTGGGGGAGAGAGGAGGAGAGGGAGGCGCTCACAGGGGAGCGGGAGGGGCATGGCAGCGGGCTCGGGGGCGACCCGTGGGGAGGAGGACGGCGACGGTGTGATGGAGAGGAGGCAGGCCGGGGATGGCGTCCGGCGAGGTCCAGGCGGCGGCGCGGGCTCCGGACGGCGTCGGCGCGGCGACGAGGCGGGTCGAGCCCTCGATCTCGATCCAGATCGAGGGGGGAGTGGGCGACGGCGGGCATGGGGCGTGGCATCGGGGTGGCGACGGTGCGCGCCGGCGGAGGCTCCGGGCGAGGGAGGGGGCGACCGCGTCGGGGGCGGGGCGTGCGCCCGATCCAGACGGGGAGGAGAAGGGGATCGGGGAGAGAGTGGGTGATTGGGCTAGGGTTTCGGGGCGTGGGGATATGGGGAGTGCGGGGTGGGCCTCCTGGTGGCCTGGGTGGCCAGTTGGGCCACTCGGCCCAAGGAGAGGGGGGCTTTGCCCCTTTTTTCTGTCTTTACCTTTTCTTATTTTCTTTTTCCTTTTGTAGTTTATTTTATTTATTTTTTTAGTTTTACAAAAATTACCACTAGTGCCTAAATTTGTATTTATCAACAAACTACTGTGAGATTAATCCTTAACCCATAATAAAATAGTTTTGGCATTTTATAAATTCAATAGGCATTTGTTTAATTGTTTTCACTATTGTTTTAATTGCTTTAGAGCCTTTAAATAATTTATGAAAGCTTGGTTTCTCCACCATAATTACTTACGATTTATTTGACACAACCTGAACATTTTAGGTTTTTTTTATTTGAAAATTTTACTGTTTGCCTATATTTTAGATTTTAATTTGAATCGTTTTTGAACTAACTCCAATTATCATCAGTAACCGAGGTGACGTGGCACCATTAGCATAGGTTTACTGTAGCTTGATTATCCGGACGTCACAGGTGCCTCCTCTTCAGGACTTCGTTCGACGCACTCTGATCCAGCATAATCCGGTAAGCTTGTGCATCCAAAGCGGCCCGCTCCGCGGCTATCCTGGTATCCTCAGCTGCTAAGTCGGCTTTGGCCTGGGTGATTTGATCTTTCACTTTCGCTATTTCCGCATTGTGCGCATCCTGATTCGCCGGGTTGACCTCCGCCATCAGCGTTGCCAATGCGTCAAACAAATCAGATAGAACATGAGCTGGCAGTCGCACAGGGCCTCCTGCCCCGGCCGCTGTTGCCGCTGCCGATCCGGAAATCATCGCCGCTGCGGTCGAAGAGTGGAGCACCGGTTGCGTACCGGCCATGAAGATCGCAACCCGGTTTGGCAGATCAGAGGGGTCCGGAATACTGCCGCCATCGGAACAGCCCCCAATCTGGCCATCTTGTAACTGATATAACGACTCGGTCTCTCCGGTTGATGACTCGTCGCCGGAATAAGCGATGGTCTCACCACCAGATTCTGATCTATCCTCAGATTCCCCTCCATGGATAACTCCCACGAAGGCAGGCTTCATGACAGGCTTGACCCGGGCAGATCTCGCACGCTAAGCCGTTTCGACGAGGTCGGTGCAGATGTCCGGCTCAGGGCCCGGTTCGCCGATCTTGCCAATGAAAACGTGTATGCCACCAAAGGGGACCCGGTACCCGTACTCGATTGAGCCGGCCTCGGGGCCACAGCCTGCATCGTCGATGTAGAGCTTGCCGCGACGACTCTTGGTCATCCGGCCCACAGCGTAACCCTTGAGTCCTTCGAAGTTGCCCTCCAAGAACTTGAACCCATCGTGCGATAGCCCCACGGTGGGCGCCAACTGTCGTGGTTTTGTCATGGCACATGTCCTAGTGAAAGGACTTAGTCGTGGAGCCATCGCTACGGGTTAGCTTAAAGGGCTTAAAGCGGACAAGGGACGGAAGAGAGTTTTATACTAGTTCGGCCCCTTACGATGAAGGTAAAAGCCTACGTCTAGTTGTGATGGAATTGATGGGGTTTCGATGACCAGGGAGCGAATACGCTTTGCCTGGGTCTCGGGTTGTTGTCTGTTTTTCTTGAACCGCCGTCGGGTCGTCCCCTTATATACATGGGTTGACGCCCGTCGGTTTACAGAATCCCGAGGCCGGCTCATAGTCGTGTCCGGCTCGGTCTCTGCTACTTCTACCTTACAATACAAGTTTACATATCAATGCTGTTTTATGTCTATGGCCTTAAACCGGCTTTGGGCCCTGGGCCTCCATAAAGCGTCACCGTCTGTCTTCATGGGCTTCAGATACAGATGAACTACTTATGGGGTTAACCCGGCCTCTCCTGGCCGGTTTACGCTCAGTGGTAATATCCCCAATACCTTTGCAATCTTGCATGCCGAATTTCCTCAGTACATCCTTGAGGTATTTCTCCTGAGATATGAATATGCCATTGCGTTGTTGACGAATTTGAAGACCTAAGAAGAATTTCAATTCTCCCATCATAGACATTTGATATTCTTCACTCATCATATAGGCAAATTCATCACTATAACGTTGGTCAGTACAGCCAAAGATAATATCATCAACATATATTTGGCACACAAACAGTTCACCATCATAAGATTTAGTGAAAAGAGTAGGGTCGAGTGAACCGGGTTTGAAGCATTTCTTCATGAGGAATTCCTTCAAAGTATCATACCACGCCCGAGGGGCCTGCTTGAGGCCATAGAGGGCCTTATTGAGTCTGAAGACTTTGTCAGGATTCTTTGGATCTTCAAAACCTGGGGGTTGAGCAACATATACTTCTTCCTCAAGCTTACCATTGAGGAATGCACTTTTCACATCCATTTGATATAAGGTGATATCATGATGGTTAGCATAAGCAAGTAATATGCGAATAGCCTCAAGTCTAGCAACAGGTGCAAAAGTGTCATCGAAATCAATTCCTTCAACCTGTGTTTAGCCTTGAGCTACTAGCCGTGCCTTATTCCTAACCACAAGGCCATTTTCATCTTGCTTGTTGCGGTAGATCCACTTTGTGCCAATGATATTGTGCTTGCGGGGATCTGGACGTTTGGCCAGTTCCCAGACGTTGTTGAGCTCGAACTGATGTAATTCTTCTTGTATAGCTTGAATTCACTCAGGCTCCATAAATGCTTCATCTACCTTAGTAGGCTCTGTAATAGAGACAAAAGCATAGTGCCCACAAAATTTACATAAATGTGAAGCTCTTGAGCGTGTGAGAGGACCTGGTGCTTCAATGTCATCGATGATCTTTTCAACTTGCACTTCTTTTGCAACGCGAGGATGAGCTGGTTGTCGTCGAGGAATTTGATCAGCATTTTGTTCAGCACCATTTTCTTCAGCACCATTTTCTTCAGGTGCATTAGCTTGACGTTCTTCACGTTCTGGAATGAATTCTTCAGCAGATTCTTCGGTAGGAATGACATCCTCAGTAGCCTTGAACTTGATAGATTCCTCAGGTGCTAGTTCATCTATCACAGAAGGTAGGTGCTCTCTTTGCGAGCCATTAGTTTCATCGAACCACACATCTACAGTTTCAACAACCTTGTGAAGAACGTTGTTGAAGACTCTGTAGGTGTGCGGGTCCTTTTCGTAACCAAGCATGAAACCTTCATGTGCTTTCGGTGCAAATTTAGAGTTGTGATGAGGATCTCTAATCCAGCATTTAGCACCGAAGACTTTGAAATAACTCACATTGGGTTTCTTGTCAGTGAGGAGTTCATAGGCAGTCTTCTTGAAGAATTTGTGAAGATATACTCTGTTGATGATGTGGCACGCAGTATCAATTGCATCAATCCAGAAACGATGAGGCGTTTTGTATTCATCAAGCATAGTGCGAGCCATCTCAGCAAGAGTCCTGTTCTTGCGCTCCACGATGCCATTCTGTTGACGAGTATAAGGAGCAGATAACTCATGAGTAATACCAAGTTCATCAAGATAGTCGTCAAGACCAGAATTCTTGAACTCAGTTCCATTGTCACTTCTGATGTGCTTGATCTTCACACTGAAGTTGGTTGAAGCCCTCGAGGAAAATCGTTTGAAGACTTCCTGCACTTCATGTTTGTAAGTAACAATGTGTACGCATGTGTACCGAGAGTAATCATCAACAATAACAAAGCCATATTGAGATGCATCATTTGAAACTGCAGAATAATGATTAGGACCGAAGAGATCCATGTGAAGCAATTCAAATGGTCGAGTAGTGGTCATGATAGTCTTCGCTGGATGCTTGGCCTTGGTCAGCTTTCCAGTTTCACAGGCTCCGCATAAGTGATCCTTGAGGAATTTGACATTCTCAATGCCAATGACATGCTTCTTCTTCGCAAGCGTGTGCAAATTCCTCATGCCTGCATGACCAAGTCGTCGATGCCAGAGCCAGCCTTCTGAAGCTTTTGCAAGTAAGCACACGGCTGGTTGTGGTCCTGTAGAGAAATCAACAATATACAAGTCTCCTCTCCTAAAGCCTTTGAAGACTTTGGAATTGTCAGCTTCCATGATCACAACACAACGATACTTGCCAAAGACAACAACCATGTCAAGATCGCAAAGCATTGAGACAAACATGAGGTTGTATCCTAAGGACTCGACAAGCATGACTTTGTCCATGTGTCGATCCTTTGTGATCGTAACCTTACCTAGACCCAATACCTGACTTTTGCCTTTGTCAGCGAAGATGATATGCTTCAGATGCGATGGAGATAAAGGAGCATCCATCAATAGATTCTTGTCACCAGTCATGTGATTTGTACATCCACTATCGAGGACCCACTCAGTGGCTTTGGGTTGATCATCCTGCGGATGAATTAGTGCAACTTACAAACTTCATATACTTCATCAGTGAAGAATATGACATCAATTCATTAGATCAATTTCATCAAGCAATGCAACAGATAAAGCAGTATGAGGACGTGAGAAATGAGAGTTCATTTCTTCATGATTAGCCTACGTCTTTTCAGGCAATTTCAGGTCTCCAGCAAATTCTTCAGATGTTTGAGCACGGCTGGAGACCTGACCCTGCAGAAGAGATTAGTTCTTTTTCTTCACCACCCACATCTGAAGGGGTGGCAAAGAGTTCATCACTCTGCGAGCTCCATACGAGAAAGGTGGCATAGAAGCCAGCCCATTTCGTTTCACATAAGAGGAGTTAGGATAAGCATATGAATAAACAGAGAAATTCTTCGAGGACTTATGAACATAATTGTTAGAAGAATAATGCTCATATTCATAGCCCTTAGCTCTTCCCTGCGAAACAGAGTTATTAGCACGATGATATTCATATGAGGACTTTGATCCTTTTGAGGAATTTGATCCACGTGAGGAATTTGGTCCGTATGAGGACTTGGATCCATATGAAGAATTTGGTCCATATGAAGAATTTGATCTGGAGTTCCTATTCTTCATAGGTGGTGTCATGAGGACATTCACTTGAAGACTTTCAAGGCACCTTTTGGGAACCCAGATTTTCTTCATAGGGGAACCGTTCCTGCAGTTAGTGCCAACATATCTAGCAAATACTTCACCATTCTGATTTTTGAACAGTTTATAGTTGGAGTCAAATGACTCATCAGAAGAATGAGGAGATTCACATGTAAAGCCAGATAAATTGGATGGATCAACTGGAGGTCCCTTTGCAGCAACCCATAAGGTTTTGGGGTACTGCTCAGGATTCCAATATGTACCATCAACATTGAGTTTCCTCTCAAAGGCAATACCCTCTTTCCTAGGGTTCCTGTTGATGATCTGCTTTTTAAGCACATCACAAAGAGTCTGATGCCCTTTGAGGCTTTTGTACATGCTTGTCATGTACAATTCCTTAAGCCCTGCATCATCAGTGATACTAGCAATGTCCTCAGATGAGGAATTAGTGATAGCAGAGACAGTTGAAGAATTTGTAGCATTAGAAGCATTTGAACATTCAGGTGAAGAATTAGCAGATTCACGTTCAATGCATTTCAAGCATGGAGGAACAAATTCTTCCTGAGAAGCGTTGATTTATTGAGCAAGTAATGAATCGCGCTCCTTCTAAAGATCTTCATAACTCACTCTTAGCTTTTCAAGATCTTGCTTTCTCTGAAGAAATTCATAAGAAAGCTTCTCATGATCAGATAAGAGAGTGTTATGATGACCGTGAAGGTTGTCAAACCTAGACTGAAGTCTCTGAAGATTTTCATTCAAGGTTTTAGTGCGATCCATTTCTTCACCCAACATATCATCACTTTTGTCTAGCATGTTTTGAACCTTTTCAAAAGCCCTTTGTTGTTTCACAGCAATCTTAGCAAGTTTAGAATAGCTGGGCTTGAGGTTTTCATCAGATTCATTCTCACTTGATTCAGAGGAGGTATATTTGAGTACCTTGGCACCCTTTGCCATGAAGCAATAGGTGGGAGAGTAGTCATCATTGCCTTCATCAGCCTTGTTGGTGAGGTCATTTTCTTCAGAGTTGAAGATAGACTTGCTGACGAATGCAGTAGCGAAAACTAGGCTCACTACACCGGATTCGGACTCCTCAGACGCCTCCTCTACCTCATTTTCTTCAGATTCAGCCTCAGAGTCCATTTCCTTGCCAATGAATGCCCGAGCCTTCTTGGAGCTGCTCTTCTTGTGAGATGAAGACTTTGAGGATTTTGATGATGAAGACTTTGAGGATTTCTTCTTCTTCTTTGCATCATCAGAACTGTAATCCTTGTATTTCTTCTTCTTTGATTCCTTTTCCCACTGAGGACAATCTTGAATGTAGTGACCAGGTTTCTTGCATTTGTGGCAAAGCCTCTTCTTGTAGTCACTAGATGAGGAATCATTGCTCCTTGAGGTTTTTCCAAAGCGACCACGTCTTGAGAACTTCTGAAATTTCTTCACAAGCAGTGCTAGTTCATGGCTCAGTTCTTCAGGATCACCAAGGCTGCTGCCAGAATCTTCATCTTCAAATTCAGACACTGCCTTGGCCTTCAGGGCACGTGATCTGCCATAGCTCAAACCATAGAGATCTCTCTTTTCAGCAAGCTGGAACTCATGAGTATTTAGCCTCTCGAGGATATCAGCGTGATCAAGTGACTTGTAATCAGCATGTTCTTGTATCATCAATGCCAGAGTATCAAATGAGGAATCAAGCGATCTCAGCAATTTCTTCACCACCTCATGGTCGGTGATGTCAGTGGCACCAAGCGCTTGAAGCTCATTTGAGATGTCAGTGAGGCGATCGAAGGTTTGTTGAACATTTTCATTGTCGAGTCTTTTGAAGCGGTTGAAGAGATTGCGAAGAACATCAACTCGAGATTCACGCTGTGTTGAGACTCCTTCATTCACTTTGGACAGCCTATCCCAGATAAGCTTAGCAGTTTCCAAAGCACTCACTCTTCCATACTGTCCTTTGCTCAGATGGCCACATATGATATTCTTCGCTTGAGAATCGAGTTGCTTGAATCTCTTCACATCAACAGCATTCAGAGAAGGTGTGACTGAGGGAACACCATTTTCCACAACATACCAGAGATCGTTATCAATTGCCTCAAGATGATTCGCATCTTATTCTTCCAGTAGGGGTAGTCTGTCCCATCGAAGGTAGGACACCCAGCAGAGACCTTGATCATACCTGCGGTCGACATAACTAAAACTCCAGGCGGTTAAACCAAAATCACACAAAACAAGGGAGTACTTGCTCTGATACCAATTGACAGTGCGTTATATCGACTAGAGGAGGGTGAATAGGCGAGTTTTATGAATTCTTCACTGAGGAATTTGCGGGTGAGGAAATTCCTTAGCGAAGAACTACTTGTAGCCGAATAAGTACTCAAAAGTAAACATAGCAGAACACAAGCATGGTCATCATGATGAAATGAAGACAAGCACAGAGTACAGAAAGCGTAAACACAGGATAACACAAGATGAAGACAAACAGACTGAAGAAATTGAACTGAGGAAAATCAGAAAATCTTCAGTCAAAGTCTTCAAACACATATATGAACAAGCGCACAACACAGTTATGAGGAAATGAAAGAGTTGAGGAAATAGAACCAGTAAGCTTGGTGAAGACAATGATTTGGTAGACCAGTTCCAACTGCTGTCTCAGTTGTACATCTGGTTGGAGCGGCTAGGTATTTAAACCTAAGGACACACAGTCCTCACCGTATTCTCCTTGAGCTAAGGTCACACAGACCTCGCCCAATCACTCGTGGTAAGTCTTCAGGTGACTTCCAAACCTTCACAAACTCGGTCACTCGGCGATCCACAATTTCTCTTGGATGCTCTAGACCATGACGCCTAACCGTCTGGAAGAAGCACAATCTTCAAAGGTAACAAGCGTCGGATCCACGCAGAATCAATCTCTTCAGTGATGCTCAATCACTTTGGGTTTGTAGGTGTTTGGGTTTGGGTTTTCCTCACTTGATGATTTTCGCTCAAAGTCCTCGGAGGATGGGATGCTCTCAAATGACAAGTGTCAGTTTCTCTCGGAGCAGCCAACCAACTAGTGGTTGTAGGGGCGGCTATTTATAGCCTAGGGAGCAGCCCGACATGGTAAGACATAAATGCCCTTCAATGATATGACCGTTAGGTGGGTAGATATTTTGGGACAGCTGGCGCATAGCACAGCAACGGTCGGAAATTTGAGTATCAAATTCCTCAGGGCTAACATGTTCCTCACTGTGTAGGCAATCCGCACTGGCGAATTCCTAACTCCTCAGTCAGAACAAATTCCTCAGCGACCAGAAGAATTTCGTCTCTGTCACTGAAGAAATTGACTGAACTGTATGAGATTTCCAATGGCTTCACTCGAAGGGATTGGTAGGTGTAGGATTTTGAGTTGAGCATCACTTGGAAATTTTTCCTTAGTATTTTCTCGACCCCCTTTAACAGTACGGTGTTTCCTATGACTCAAGAAAGAGAAAATGAAACTACGAAAATAAAAATCTTCACGCTTCATGTTCCTCAAGTGAATACCAAGTCTTCAAGGTCACACCAATTTCTTCACTTTCAAAGTCTTCAGAAAGTCTTCAGAAATCCAAAGTCTTCAGTCGAAAACTTCATTTTTAGGGGTCGACTTTCTCTGTAAATATCAAACTCCTCATAGACTTATAGTCCTGTGTACACTCACAAACACATTAGTCCCTTAACCTATAAGTCTTCAATACACCAAAATCACTAAGGGGCACTAGATGCACTTACATGATCAGTGGCACTTGCTGTTGGGCAAATGCCACTGATCAGTGGCACTGATCAGTGGCACTTGCTGTTGGGCAAGTCCACTGATCAGTGGCACTGATCAGTGGCATTTGCTTGCTTGCTTGCTTGCTTTGTTTGATACTAATATTTGTCATGTTGCCTGACAAGATACTGAAGATTGACTGGGATGTGGCGGGTGGAGCAGCTCAGGTCGTGGCCGGAGCTGAGCGCGCCGAGGATTTCATCCCCATGAACAGGTGGCTCAGGACGGTGGACCTGCCTGGCAGGATCGCCTTCATGAGCGTGCCTCGTTCAAGGGGACGATCTCCGAGGCAGGGCCACGAGGAGGGAGCCAGGGAGCCGATGAGATTCTACCAGCAGATCAAGGACAACGAGGACCTCGCCATGCTCGTCGTCCCTCCCAAGTTCGTGGAGGTGATGAACACCTGGCTGGTCATCAAGTGACTCCCGCGCGTGGTTAGGCTCTCAGCCAACAAGCGGTGCGTGTTCTGGGTGTAGGTCCAGAACTTCGAGGGCCACATGGTGCTTGGCCGGGGGTGGAACTACTTTTGCCGCCGCGACCGCATTGTCCCCGGCGACCTCGTCGTTGTGCGCATCTCCGGACTCGGACTGAAGGTTCAGATCTACAACCACGACTCGTCGGTGATGTGCAGGTATCGTTGCAGCAGGCACAACTACCTTGGTGGCATCGAGCGGGCTATGTAGTTAAGTTAAGTCAGGTGTTAGTGGAGAACTTTTATGGTGTGTGGCGAGACTTGTGGTGGGAACATGTTCATATTTTGGCCAGGAGCAGCACCCTGGCACAGCAGGGAAGGAGGATGTCCCTGCTCTTAATCTAGACTTATGCTATCTAGTTAAGTAGTTTGCTGTGTTAAGTTTGATGTCATTACATTGCTTGCTTTGTTTGATCTTGCTGTTGTGATGTTGTTGTGCTGATCATGTGTGGTGGTAAGGCCACCACATTTGAATGGGGTGAGCAGAACACAAACGCTGTTTGCAACCAAACAGCTGAAGTTTGCATCTGCTCACACCCTAAGCACAAATGCGGGCAACCAAACAGCAAGGGGGTAAGTGCCTCTCGATGCGATGCAGGCAACCAAACAGGTTGCATCTGTTGCATATGAGGCTGTTTTTCAGCAACCAGGCTGGCTAGAGATGGACGTGCAATGCAACCACTGTTGCAAACTGCAACCAAACACGGCCTAAACCGTGCGAGATTGACTTCAGATCGGCCGGCCGGCGAGCCAAGCCGTCAGGTTGGAATCAGTCCATGGATGGAGCCGGTGGGCGTGGAGGAACAAGGCTTCGGCTGTCCGCCGAGCTGCCATTGCTGGCGTCTAAGGCCAACTCCACCGCACGACCCCAAACGGACGTCCAGTTTGTCTACTTTTTGTCCGTTTGAGGTGGCAATGAGTGCTAAAACGGACATGCATGTCCGGCTCTTGTTGGAGGCGCCCACCACGGCGACTAACCCCAAAGTGTCCGCCTCGGCCGTGCGCCCACGTATGTGCCTCGCCAGCCCGCGAGCTCGTGCTCTCGCCATGCCGGTGCAGCGGCAGCGGCCGAGGACGCCCGCGCCTGCCCGCCAGCTCGCCCTCGCCTCACCCGCCCGCTCGCCCTCGCCTCACCCGCCAGCTCGCCCTCGCCTCACCCACCCGCCCGCGCCTCCTCCCACCCGCCCGCGCCACGCCCCGGCGTCGCCCGCGCGCGCCCGTGCGCCCCCGCCTCGCCGCAGCCACCGCTCGACCCCGGCCACCCTGCGACGTCGCGCCTGCTCGCCCGTGCGCGCCCAGCTCGCCGCCCTACGACGCCGCGCCTCTGCCCGGCCCGCGCGCGCCTCCCCCGTCCCGTCCTACCCCGCCGCCGCCCGTGCGCGCCCAGCTCACGTGCGCACAGCCCGCCCTTGCGCGCCCAGCCCGCTCGCCCCTGCTCGCCAGCTCGCCCGCGCCACCAAGCCCGCGCTCGCCTCGTCCCGACCGCCTCGCCTCGCCCTGCCCACCTCGCGCCACCAAGCTCCCGCACGCCTCCCCGCCCGTCGCCCACCACCACGCCCGCAGCCGCGCCCCGCCGCCCGTCGCCCTGTCGTGGCCGCGTGGAGGTTGCCGCCGGCTGCAAAAGGAGAGAGATGGAGAGAGAGAGAAAGGGAGAGAGAAGGACGGGTGGGTGGGCAGGCGGGCCCATCTGGTTCCAATGACAGGTGGGCCGGGGGTCACATGCAAAGGGACAGGGGCGGACGAGGACCACGCACAAAACGTCCGGGCGTGTCCGTTTCAGACGCAAACCCAGACCAACTTTGCTCTCGGGATGGGTCGAGGCGGACCAGAAACGGACGTTTTTTTTAAGATGGGGTCGCGCGCTGGGACGTCTTGTTTGTCCATTTTACCTCAAACGGACAGCCCCGGACGATTTGGGGTCGTGCGGTGCAGTTAGCCTGAGTCAACCGGGAACAGTCTAATTACAGTCGTTTGACCGCGCCGACAGGGCCAGGTCTGCGACTGCATGGCATCTCGAAACAGTACTCCGGGAACAAGGTGGCAGATGAGATGCGTTTGTCGACCGTGCGTGCGTCTACTGTCCACATGTACTACTCACTAGTCACTACGTCGTACTACTAGAGCACGACGATGAAGCCCCGCACTGTACGCGCGGATGGTCACCGGAAACACGTTGTCCTGACGCTGCTACTGCGTGAGATCGATCTCCGGGAACAATGTGCGGAGAAGCAGGATGAAAATGAAAGAAAAATAACACAAATGATGACAAAATTTGCACGAAACTTACACACAAGTTTGAGTGTTTTTTTTATAATATGCAAGAATGCCGCAAAAAACAAAAGCATACAACAGTGGCATTTTCATAAAAAGAGTTTCCTAAGAAGGTCTGAATTAGTTGAAATTATATCAACTTTAAACAAGAAAGAAGCTAAAATACAAATCAAAACAAAATTAAAATAATAAAGTTTTCTAAGTAAGAATGAATTAGTGGAATTGGAATTACCGCTTAAGAAGAAAGAAACCGAGAAAAATAAAAAAAATGCATAAAATTGACACTGAAATCACTTCTTTAGAATATGCAAGAATGCCGCAAAAAAAAGCATACAACAGTGGCATTTTCATAAAAACAGTTTCCTAAGAAGGTCTGAATTAGTTGAAATTATATCAACTTTAAACAAGAAAGAAGCTAAAATACAAATCAAAACAAAATTAAAATAATAAAGTTTTCTAAGTAAGAATGAATTAGTGGAATTGGAATTACCGCTTAAGAAGAAAGAAACCGAGAAAAATAAAAAAATGCACAAAATTGACACTGAAATCACTTCTTTAGAATATGCAAGAATAAGCATATAATAGTGAAATTTTCACAAAAAATAAGTTCCCTGATAAGGAATGAATTAGTCGCAATGGTATTACTCTTAAAGAAGAAATAAAATAAACTTAAAACTAATCGAAATAATGAAGTTTTCTAGGGAAGAATGATTTGTGGCATTGGTGTTACCCTTTCCGAATTTGCACCAAGGAAACAAATCGCCAAAATTTCTGAAATTTCATGGAATTTCGATGGTTTTGAGTGCAAGCGGATTTTTTATGTTTCATTTGCATTTTGTGGTATTTAAATTGTTCTCATATAAATATGATGGGATTCTCTTTAACACATGACCCCACGCCTAAGTTAGTGGTACGCTGCACTGTTCAAATCCTATAAGGTCTACATTTTGAAACCAATGACAACCCTATTATCATTTTCATCTAAATATATGTTTGATGCAGGGGAAAAAATTCTAATGCATCTCATTGTTTTTAATTCAAAATTATAGAAACTTAAATGAACATTTCACTGATTTGTCCAAAATGAGAGTCAAATTTATGAAGTTTCTATTCTTTCAATGGTGAGCGTTTTTTTTCTTTGCACTGAAATTATACTTTTTGTTATATGCAAAGAATAAGCATATAATGCTGCAATTTTCACACACATTGTATAGTACTCATGTGTATGTATTTACATACACCCAACATCCGAAAACAACCTAGATAGAAAAAATAAAAAAATAAAAAGAAAAACGCATACAAATAGAAAACAAAGCAGACAATAGGTAACGGGCTTCGGGCCAAATAGGAAAATCAACTGACCCCATACAGGGGCAACTCAAAATTTTGATCCAAGAAGCAATGAGACAACAAGAGAAAAAATAGATGAATAATAACAAAAAATTCAACGGTCAAAAGATTGACTTACACAAATTTAAGAATCAGGCAACTTACATATAACTAAGTGACAAAGAAACATATAGATGATAGAGAGAGTGCAAATGAAGATCGTAGAGTGATGATACCTATTGAGCAGAATACCATGGTATACTCTTCGTACAACAGCCATGTAAGATTTTAAGAGGTCTATTTATAAACTGTGATGAAAAATCATGAGAATTATTCTCGAAACATCCTAGAATATTACGTGCATCATGGTACTATCCATGTTTTCTTCTATAAAAGTGGGACTTGATCCAGGGCGCGGCTATGTCTCGCTTTATGCGAGACAGCAGCTCGGCTCGCCTATACGGAGATGGTATTGGGCTGGCCCAGAGCCATGTAGATATGCACCCATGTGTTTTCTTATTTTGAAAAATAAATACTAAATACATATGCTAAGAAATTCAATTTAGTTAATTTTTTAAAGTGTTCGTCTTAATTTAAAACGTGTGCTCTAAAAAACTGTTCACTCAACTTTTAGAAACTATTTGTACCATTTGAAAAATGCATTTACATTTAAAAATGTTCACGTATTTCAGAAAATGCACAGTATATTTTTTAAAGCTGCTGTAGAATGTAAAAAAATGGTGTAATTCAAAAAATTGTTTCATACCATTCAAAAAATGGATGTTACATTTAATAAATGTTCACCCGTTTCAAAAATATTGAGATTTATAAAAATGATAATTCAATTTAAAAATACTATAGAGTTTTAAAAAAGTGTCAACTTGTATTTGAAAACAAATTAACACGTATTAGAAAATGTTCAAAAAATATATTTGTTAAAATGTTAATCATGTATTTGAAAAAGAGTAAACAAGTATAAAAATATTTAAGATGTATACAAAAATGTAGAATGTGCATAAACAAATCTAGACATCAGAACATACATTTTAAAACAAATATTAATCATGTACTTTAAAAATGTTAGACGTGTATTAAAAAATGTTCCTAGGGTATAAAAATGTACAATATGTATGAAAAATAATACACGTGTTAAAGAAAGTACAAATAAAATCAATCAAACAAAAACGGCGAAAGTTATAGAAAAAACAAAGAAAATGAAAGAAAATCTGAAGAAAATCGACGCAAAAGAGTGAAAAAATGATAAAGAAAACCACATGAGAGATAAAAAACTAGTGCGGAAACTATAATACTAGGCCAGTAGTGCCACGCCAGAGACGACACCTACTTACGTCTCGCAACGGTCGAGAAATAGTTCTTGCGCTTGATCCATGTAGATGTGGGTACTTAGGATAAGGCCATTTACCAGGCCAAGATAATATGGGTTGGGCCTTCCCTAATATTTTAACGCACCTGCTTCAAACATGGCCAGCCCAACCCAAGATTTTCAAGACATGTTTTTTTTCATAGTATGGATTGGATGTAGTTCTACGTTGGTGGGGGCTAGCTGGAGCCCATTGTAAACGGCTTAGAAGACAGACAGATGGATGGTATGGATCTCTCAAAGAAAGGTGGAAGGTCGGATTTAAATACGTGGCACATTCTCGCTCTAAGATTATATCATTTGGCCACTCTTAGTCCTCCATTTGTATTCATTTGCCTCTCGTCTCAGTATGCTTCTAGGCACAAGTTAGACGGTTAACAAAGGAAATTTTACATTGAGTCTGTGTATACATGGTGGCTACATCCTGATTCTGAAGGCGCAGCGCCACATGGAGTTAAAGGTGGGTGGCTCTAACATCGTCCAGGGGTCGCTTCATATATTGCTGACACAATTGACACCATGAGTCTGTGATATTTTGGTCCGGCAAATCAACAACTCTTGGTCCTTTGGATTATCATCCAACAATTCAGTCTGTCTTGGTTGGTAGTGTCAAGGATGATGGTGTTATGTTATATTGTGCTTTCTGTCCATGGGTTCTTGTGTTTCAATCCTCTGTCCTCTCGCCCTTCTTTAGAATGGCCCCGATGGACCAAGAACTTTTCAGGGAAAATGTATATCCCGACCACGACAACAGTGTGTTCAGTGACCTTGGATTCTCACTCGACTTACAATTCATGCAGCTTTTCAAATTTACGAGCTTTGTGGAAGTCAATCTTGTGCATTTGCTTACTTAAATCGTGATGGACCATCCGGACGCAAAATCTGAATCTAGAGAGGCGAATTCGTACAACTTTGATGTAATATTCAGTTTTATCATGGACCTTTGCAATTTATGTTTGTTTCAGTTCTTTTGATCTGATGTGTTTTCTAATAAAAAAGTTTGATTGTTTGCTAGAAGAATAGTCAGGGTTTAGCCACTCATGCTAAGTGACGAGGCCATGCCCCCAGGGTGTACCAGACTACCAGTAGGTCGGGAGTCAACCCGATAACCAGGGGAAGACTAGAATAGAATCTGCCCTTTAGGTGAGATCATAGGATCAACCAGGAAAAAAATCATATTAGATAACTCAAAATATTCTAACATTATTTGACAACATACCTATGATGTATGTCTACAACTTCAAGAAAAATCAGCTCAAAACTCGATCAACAATTAGAGATACAAAAATGACAAATTCAACTATGAATAGAGTCAGCTTTTGTTGAATAGTATTTGACACTATTCATGTCTGATTTTGTCTTTCTTTTTCTATAAGTGTAGGTTGAATTAGTAGCTGGAACTTTTCGAGGTTGTACATCAAACATTGATGTGTATGCAAAAAATTTCAGAATTTTTGAACATGTTTTATATCTTAAAAAATTGATCTCATTGATCTCACATAGAGCCAGATCCTATGTTGCCCCCCCAACCCGCGATAACCACGGGGCGGTCCAAGCCCACGACTTGACCTACGACACACACCAATGCACATCATCATCATCATCTCATCTAAAAAAGAAGGCACATCATCACCTTGGTGTAGAATGCAATAGTACCCGGCGATCTAGGGGTATCTGGTAAGGATAGATCAGAGCATAACCTACCAAGGAATTATGTAAACCTAGACTTGTACCCCTATATAAGGCAAGGTAGGGTACCTTCCTTTGACAACTCAACTCATACCTACATGATCCTTGCGATATCTCTATTGTACACAAACCCTATCTCTCATACAAGACCAATACTCCATTATACATCAAAACCGGAGTATGGTGTTACCTCGATCGCGAGGGCCTAAAAATGGATAAATTTCCTCGTGTGATATCAATCCAGCCAACCAATTACGTCCATAACCGCATCATGATTATTATCAGGATCGTGAGCTGACTCTAAGTATCTAAAGAGACCATTTATCTTAGAAACTGGACAGTATAGAACTGGACGCAAGCCGCAAAACCCTATCCTCTGATGAGCTACTCTATTTTGTTTATTTCTTGTGTTTCCGTCGGAGTCTTCTACGAACTCTCTGGTACTCCCTTCGGTATAGAAGCACGACCTTTTTACATTTCCCCCACATCACAAGATGTATTGGGAAATCAAAACGCATCTCATGCGGACGGTCAATAACTACACGAGTCAACGCATGAAGCCCAAACAACCCTTTTAAATCATTGTTGCTATGTGAATTGTGTTGCTAAGATCAGATCACGAGTGGCACGCATTGCCGCGCCCCTTCGTTTTATGCTATAGTGTTAGGTATTAATGCAAATATAAGTATGAAATTTTGCTTTGTTCTAAAAATGGCATTAGCTAATATGTATATATTTTTTAGTAATGTTTTGAGTTGATTTGTTCAATTGTACACGTGTGTGAGCCTTCCCTTGAGCTTGTTTTTTTTCATTTCACACATATGATTTGGGATGTGTTTTTCTTTCCATTGCAGGCATTTTGGATTCTATCAGTCAATGATGTGACTGCTCACATAAGTTGCTTCCACAATTGAACTTCGGTCTGTGGTGTAGCTACTCAAATAAGTTGCTTCCACGGTTGGGCTTTGTACATAGATGTGACGCCCGGATAAATAAGTTACAGTAACCCTCTGCTAATGATGCCACGTCACCTTGATTACTGTTGTTAATCTCTCGTTAGATCAAAACCGGTCCAAAAATTCAAATTCAAAATTTGGCAAATAACAAAAGTTTTCAAAATATTAAACTAAAATGTTTGGTGTGTTCCAAATACTCACTAACTAATTGTCGTGTGAGAATTAACATCTTTTAGAATATAAAAATGCCGCTGGATATTAAACAGTGGACCAACATCACCTTTTTATCCCAGTTGAGAATAAACTCAAACTTAATAAATTATTTTTGGGCCCAAACTTTTTGTGGCAGTGCAAAATAATGCTTAGTGACTATATGGCAAGGTTTCACATTTTACAAAAGTAATTTGATGGAAAAAGAAAATACAAACAGTAGCTAGATAAGAGAAAAGAAAAACAAATACAAAAACAATTGATTGAAAAAGAAAAGACCTAATCTACTGGGCCACTTGGCCCATCTAACAAAACCGGCCCAGCCTCCCCCTC
This sequence comes from Aegilops tauschii subsp. strangulata, assembly GCF_002575655.3. Lineage (NCBI taxonomy): Eukaryota > Viridiplantae > Streptophyta > Magnoliopsida > Poales > Poaceae > Aegilops > Aegilops tauschii. The sequence goes on from NC_053041.3 coordinate 183,519,661, forward strand.
ATCCCCTTCCTCTCGCTACAGTGCGGTAGGGGGGGCGTAGCGGCCATCCGCCGGCCGTGGCCGTGCGTGGCGGCCATCCCGCGCCCCCCGGCACCTACAAGACCCCCCGCGCCGCGGACAAACCCTAGCCCTCGCTCACTTCCCCCCTCTCGCGTTTTTCTTACTCCCTCGTGTAGAACCGAAGCTTCCTCGTCGGGCCCTCGTCGATTCCGTGGCTACTGTCCTCCCCGGCGCCCAGGAGGATGACTAGGAGCTTCACCACCATCGTCTCCTTCGTCCTCGACAAGTGAAACAAGCCGGGATGCCTTGTCTCCTCGCCATCGGGTCGGCTTCCCCGCCACGGCCGCCGCCATTCGTCGTCAGATTCGTCGCGCCCGGGCGTTCCCGCGCCTCCTAACCACGCCCAAGAGCTTCACGGTGAGCTCACCTCCCGATTCCCCTACTTCCCCCCTCGATCTGTCGCCGTAGGCATCGCCCCACAAGGACCAGTGGCCATGGCTGGAGTTTGGCCCGTCCGTGCCCATGGTCGCGCCCGCACGCGTGTGCTGCTCCAGCATCAGCCTCTGACCACACGTAGATGACCAACCGTGCTGTCCGAGCGTGTGCTCGCCCTCCCCTGCCCGCGGCCCGCGCGCCTAGCCTCGCCCCCGCTGGCGCCCGTCGCGCCCCTGCATCGCCGCTCCGGGTTGAGGCCGCCCCTGTTCGGTCGCGCGCCGCCGCATCCCGCGCCATCGCCTCCCGCTTCGCTCGCGCCCCCACCGCCCCTTGCAGCCACTGCCGCACTGCTGCTTCTGGGCGCCGCTGACGCTGCTCTGTTTTAGCTGCTACTGCTACAAGCTGCTGTCGCTGCCTAGTTCTGCTACTTGCAGCCGGGCTCCTGTGCTTGCCACTGCGTGCGCTCCTGCTTGCTGCGGCCTACTGCGTTGCTGCTTGCCTCGCGCCCACGGCTGCTACTGCCGCCGGCTGCTGCTGTTGCAGCTGACCATGGCGATGTGTGTGTGGCCGTGAGGTGTTCGTGTGTGTGCTATGTGTGTGTGTGTGAGTGTGTGTTCTGTGTGTGTGGCCGTGAGGTGTTCGTGTGTGTGCTGTGTGTGTGTGTGAGTGTGTGTTCTGTGTGTGTGGTCGGCTCAAATAGGACTACTAGTTGATTAGTCCAATAGTAGATGACATGTGGACCCCCCTGTTAGTTTAAAGAAAAACAAATTTTAAGAAAAGTCTAAGTCAATGGCATGTGGCCCCTACACTGTTCATATGTTGACTTGTCAATATTTGACTGGGTCAACCCAACCTATGGCCCCACTGTCATACACACCGTCTAGCAGAGCCCCATGTGACAAAAGATTTTCTATTTAAATTTTCGAATTAAATAATTCCATAATATTGTTAAAACTTTAATAATTCATATAAAATAATTCGCAACTCGGATGAAAATACTTTGTACATGAAAGTTGCTCAAAACGACGAGACGCATCCGGTTACGCAACCCGTTCGTCCGCCACGCATCCCTAGCATAGCGAACACGTAACTTTTCTCCTCCGATTCATCTGTCCAAAAACGCGAAACATCGGGGATATTTTCCCGGATGTTTCCCCCCTTCACCAGTATCACTTACTACCGCGTTAGGTCACCTCTAGCACCGCGCATTGCCATGTTATACTTTGATTGCTCTATTATTTATTGTGTTCCCCCTCTGTTACTTCTTTCTGGTAGACCCCGAGACTGCCGGCGACCCCCAGTTCGACTACGGTCTTGACGACACGTCCTTTTTGCCAGAGCTTCCAGGCAAGCCCCCCCCCCCTTGATCACCAGATATCGCATATTCTTCTCTATACTGCTTGCAGAGTAGTGTAGCATGTTACTGCTTTCCGTTAATCCTATCCTGATGCATAGCCTGTCCTTGCTACTACTGTTGTTACCTTTACTTGCAATCCTACATGCTTAGTATAGGATGCTAGTATTCCATCAGTGGCCCTACATTCTTGTCCGTCTGTTGTGCTATACTATCGGGTCGTGATCACTTGGGCGGTGATCACGGGTATATACTTATATACTTTATACATGATACATGTGGTGACTAAAGTCGGATCGGCTCGAGGAGTACCCGCGAGTGATTCACGGATTGGGGGCTGAAAGGACCTTTGTCCCGACGGCCCTCTGGGTGGATCTTTGTGGCGGAGCGACAGGGCAGGTTGAGACTACCTAGGTGAGAAGTGGGCCTGGCCCTGGTCGGCGTCCGCGGTTACTTCAAAATAACACGCTTAACGAGTTTTTGGTATTTGATCTGAGTCTAGTCATTTGGTCTATACGCACTAACCAACTACGTGGGAAAGATATGGGCACTCGACGTCGTGGTATCAGCCGAAGCCTTCGTGACGTCAGCAACTGAGCGGCGCGCGCCATTCGACCGCGTAACGTGACTTCCTTTGTAATGGAGGTTGCTAGGTCTGCTTCCGGCCGCCCACGCAACGTGCAGGTGTGCAATGGGCGATGGGCCCAGACCCCTGCGCCATAGGATTTAGACCGGCGTACTGACCTATCTGTTGTGCCTAGGTAGGGCTGCGACGTGTTGATCTTCCGCGGCCGGGCATGACCCAGAAAAGTGTGTCCGGCCAAATGGGATCGAGCGTGTTGGGTTATGTGGTGCACCCCTGCAGGGAAGTTTATCTATTCGAATAGCCGTGATCTTCGGTAACAGGACGACTTGGAGTTGTACCTTGACCTTATGACAACTAGAACCGGATACTTAATAAAACACACCCTTCCAAGTGCCAGATATAACCCAGTGATCGCTCTCACACAGGGCGACGATGAGAGGATCGCCAGGTAGGTTTATGCTATGCGATGCTACTTGGTGAACTTACCATCTACTCTTTTCTACATGCTACAAGATGGAGGTGGCCTGAAGCGTAGTCTTCGACAGGATTAGCTATCCCCCTCTTATTCTGGCATTCTGCAGTTCAGTCCACCGATATGGCCCTTTACACATATACCCATGCATATGTAGTGTAACTCTTTGCTTGCGAGTACTTTGGATGAGTACTCACGGTTGCTTTTCTCTCTCTTTCCCCTTTCCAATTCTACCTGGTTGTCGCAACCAGATGCTGGAGCCCAGGAGCCAGACGCCACTGTCGACGACGACTCCTACTACACCGGAGGTGCCTACTACTACATGTAGGCCGCTGACGACGACCAGGAGTAGTTTAGGAGGATCCCAGGCAGGAGGCCTGCGCCTCTTTCGATCTGTACCCCAGTTTCTGCTAGCCTTCTTAAGGCAAACTTGTTTACTTATGTCTGTACTCAGATATGGTTGCTTCCGCTGACTCGTCTATGATCGAGCACTTGTATTCGAGCCCTCGAGGCCCCTGACTTGTATTATGATGCTTGTATGACTTATTTATTTTTTAGAGTTGTATTGTGATATCTTCCCGTGAGTCCCTGATCTTGATCGTACACGTTTGCGTGTATGATTAGTGTACGATTGAATCAAGGGTGTCACAAGTTGGTATCAGAGCCGACTGCCTGTAAGAATCCCCCTTCCACACTCCTTGGCCGAAGTCGAGTCTAGACATTGCAAAAACTTTACTAACATGGCTGTGTGGCTTACAGGCCCACGTCGCTATTGGATGGTATTAGGATCTTTTACTCCTCGATCTTTACTCTGGGACTCTAACCTCTCCCCTATTCGGGTTAAATGATTTTGCTAAAAAGACTAACTTTAGGTTCTCGAAAGACTTTCTCCCGGAGAGCCCCTCACTCCAGATGATCGCTTGCTGCACCAGAAGATTCCGAAGATACTCTCCGAGGTTTTCCCGAGACCCTTGTGCCCACCGACTTTACAATCCCCTACCACTGATATACCCTTACGGATAACTACCTACGATTGTCGTTCATACCTTCATCCTCAGTTGCTCTTGTTATTACAAGATGCCCTAAATTGCTCTCCGTTGTTCCGAAAATCCTTTAAGCTTACTGCCTTGCAGTTCTTTGCCACATGAATACCCCCATTGAAAATTCCTCGCACTTATTGAGTATCTGTTCATCCCCAGTTGTTCGTATGCTTCATAAGATACTCTGAAATACTGTCCAACCTTCTGAGCATCCTCTTCAAACTATTGCTCTGCAAATACTTGTATGCTTACATTATGGATGCTCCCATATCACTAGCAATATTCACTAGTATCTTTTGACACCGTCATTTTGATCCTATTGATTCAACATGTGTGCGAATGCACACAATCATCTATCAACCCTTCTAAATTATCTTTCCGGCTCAGACGTCATTTTTGAACATGAGCTGGTTCTCGACCAAACTATTTGTCGTCAATTGTGCCTCTGGTCTATCCAACTTATCCATCCTTGATCAGAGCGTATGCTTCTGATCTTTTCTTTTGGAAATCATAATTCCTTTGTTATCTAAGCATCGAATTATTCAGATGTTCTATAATATGATGCCCGTGCATTCTTCTTCCTCTGGTTGAGTACCGATGCTCACATCAGATCCCTTGTGGACCATCGGTTCCTTTGTTGGATTTTATCCGACAGTGTCCTTCATATTGAATAACCTTGTGAGCCTTTCCATGGGTATATAATGCCTTTGGTAAATTGTATCATCTGCTTTTGAACAATGCTCTACTTTCGAGCTTCTATTATTTACTCCGAAGTTTGTAGTATATGTTCCTAAGATGCCCAGATGGGTTGAACCTACACCTTCCCTAATCCGTGTGAACCCGAAAGATTTCACGGGTCATACTTATCTGGTATTACACCAGGTAAAAAAAACTTTCAACAACTAATGTCATTTTCGAAATACGAGCAGTGAATGAAAGGTTATGCATTGAAGAAGTGGGAGTCGACCTTGAACTTTGTGTTCATGCCCATGGACACGATGTAGATCTTATCATGGAAGCTTCTCTTAAATAATTATTCCTCTGGTACAAGTTCATCTTATATCTGAGATCTAGTCTTTTGCAATCATGGTTCCGGCCATATTGATATTATTTGATTCCTTTTCTCGGGCAAGTTAAAGTACTTGTCTTCTGCAGATCAATACATCTCCGCAACCTCTATTTTGATCTTCCTTCGAGTATTACCCTTCGGTATATCGAGAATATCAAAGAACTGTGTCGCTTCCTATGAGTCTACATCTAGTATTGCTTCTCACCGATTTCAGATTCCCCCCAGGTTTTGAGTTATTAGTCACTCGAGAACACCGATAAGTGAATCGATTCTGCACGCCGATTCAATAACTCCAAGTAATTTTCGTTGCTTACAAGTTTAATAATCCTTCAAGTCATTCCCTAGCCTGATCGGCTATATCACTATTGTGCTAAATTTTAACTGTGCTACCTGGTCCTTATTCCCGGAGCACAACTTTCGACGATGAGCTAAGCTTACGTCGATCTTCCTCATCATATCATTTCGCCTTGAACAGCGAGCTTACTTTCGAGTTTGTGTCGTACCCTTGGTTCCAATAACCTTTCGCTTCACCATTCCTTTGACTTGATGTCATTGTCGATTGACTATATCTTCATGGAATCTCTCGACAAATGTGTCATGATCATCATCAACATTATGAGCTCTTCAAGGATATTGATCGAATTCATGTTGAGAAATACCATCCTTGCCCCTCGATGAATTGTGTTATCATCGACCACATCCTTGTCTTCCCTCAACACAAACATGTTCATGTTTTGGATTGAATCTTGAGTTCCTTGCTATCCAACATCTGTTCTTCTTCACCTTGGAGTATTACCATCTTTTATGTCAAGAAGGTTGTGAGAATTGTTCCACCTCTTAAAAATTCTTGATATAGTAATACTTCTCGCCATCTCCATTCACATCTTGGTCCCCGTGTTGTTTCTAACCGGGATACCAGCCATTTAACTATGATGTGTGAAGTCAAAACTTCTAGCAACCCTATTGCTTTGAAGTTAATGGTCGACATTTCATTCTTAGACCAATGGTTATCGAATCACCATTATAACATCGGTCATGCTACCTAAGCCCATATTTCGGGTGCACCTTTCAACCAAGGTTTAAATTGGGTATGTTTTCCTTGAGCATATCCCCTAATATCATTTGATCTGACAAATGTTATCTCTTTGTTCACATGATTGTGGAAATCCATCTTTTTGGAAATCTCGAGGATTGTCGCTGACTCCATCAGCTACCCCCTCATCCTCTCCTTGGTTTAAATGATGAATCGTGTGTCGGAACTCGCTCCATAGTTCATTTCCCGAGAATCTTACATTGTCATCTCGTCAATTTGTGTTGCACCTTTTCTTCCTAGGTATCCTGCCACCAACCAGAACTAAATCTCGGTCTGGTACGATGGTTGGAACATATTTTCCAAGAGATATAACCCTGGTCTTTATGTGACCCGGTAAGGTGATGTCGTGCCTAGCACACCTGGCCGGAGGCCCTGTTGTTATAGATTCCTTTTCAGCAAGGTTATCCATTCTTCCATGAGGAAATTGTAAGACTTAATCTATAAGTTGTTTCCGATGGATCCTTTGTATCCAAAGTCTGACCTTTGCTTGAAGACCATGCCAATGCTATCTCGAAGCATGTATGTGGTACTCCGATTTTCAATAGGAACATCTGTAGCACAATGCTAAATTTTGTTTATCAAATTATCCAAACACCATTGTATGGTATTGTCATGAAATTTCTCTCCCCTTACCTAAAGGGTTTTCTACATTATATCCTTCCACGGATATCATGCTCTGCTTGTCCTTGAGAAGGATATACCCCTGAAATATGTGTTTAAACACATTTTCCTTTCCATTGTTCTGTTTAATCTGATAATCGTATTTTCCTTTCCATTGTTTGGTTTAACCTTTCTGGTGACCTATATGATCTAAGCACTAGTATTCTCCTGCTTATGTAAACACCTCGGTGTACAATTCTGTCAGCAAGACCCTGTTACTATTGTTGATGACATTCCGGTAACCACCGATGGACGAGAACTTTGCCTATTGGTCCGCCTCGTTCAACGAGCAGGAAAATGGTTCTCTTCGTCCCTCGCCCTTGGTATCAATGTTGTTGCCGACATAACTAACAGGCTACCCTCTGACATGCCTTGCTATCGTGACCGTGGAAGATGTCAGCCCCCTTCCTACTTTTAACCCACATGGTGGGCCCATAACCCACAGTTCCACAGGATCGAAACCTGACTCTCCTGTAGACCCCCTGTTCCCAAGGTTGTTCCTCGTGCTTGACTTCGTATGTAATTCACGGACCACCTGACTAGTGATCTAATCTGGTATCAGACACAATACTTATTCCCATTGCTCTGAAACCCCTTTCACGCTTCGTTCCAGGCAATGAACGATTGCATATGCGCTTGAAACTTCTATTTTGCACCTTCTTACTTTGCTCTCGATATTTTCTTAATATTAGATTCGAGAGTTACTTTCTGCCACCTTCCCTGATGTTATCTACTAGATAAGCAAACATTGTAGCGGTCCGTTCTTCCGTAATACCCCCTTATCCTTTCGTAAGTATGATGGAGTTGCCGAAGAAAGGATGCAGACTTCACCATGATGACCTGAAGTAAGGAAATGAAGACATCAACGTAATGGATCAACCGCTTCGAGAAGAGCAACCAAGATCGAGAACGCTCGTTAGAATTTCATAACCAAATCCCTTCCCCGGCACTTCCCCTCTTAAATCTCGGGACGAGATTTCTTGTAGTGGAGGAGAATTGTGACGCCCGGATAAATAAGCTACAGTGACCCTCTGCTAATGATGCCACGTCACCTTGATTACTGTTGTTAATCTCTCGTTAGATCAAAACCGGTCCAACAATTCAAATTCAAAATTTGGCAAATAACAAAAGTTTTCAAAATATTAAACTAAAATGTTCGATGTGTTCCAAATACTCACTAACTAATTGTCGTGTGAGAATTAACATCTTTTAGAATATAAAAATGTCGCTGGATATTAAACAGTGGACCAACATCACCTTTTTATCCCAGTTAAGAATAAACTCAAACTTAATAAATTATTTTTGGGCCCAAACTTTTTGTGGCAGTGCAAAATAATGCTTAGTGACTATATGGCAAGGTTTCACATTTTACAAAAGTAATTTGATGCAAAAAGAAAATACAAACAGTACCTAGATAAGAGAACAGAAAAACAAATACAAAAACAATTGATTGAAAAAGAAAAGACCTAATCTACTGGGCCACTTGGCCCATCTAACAAAACCGGCCCAGCCTCCCCCTCATCCCCTTCCTCTCGCTACAGTGCGGTAGGGGGGGGCGTGGCGGCCATCCGCCGGCCGTGGCCATGCGTGGCGGCCATCCCGCGCCCCCCGGCACCTACAAGACCCCCCCGCGCCGCGGACAAACCCTGGCCCTCGCTCACTTCCCCCCTCTCGCGTTTTTCTTACTCCCTCGCGTAGAACCGAAGCTTCCTCGTCGGGACCTCGTCGATTCCGTGGCTACAGTCCTCCCCGGCACCCAGGAGGATGACTAGGAGCTTCACCACCATCGTCTCCTTCGTCCTCGACAAGTGAAACAAGTCGGGATGCCTTGTCTCCTCGCCATCGGGTCGGCTTCCCCGCCACGGCCGCCGCCATTCGTCGTCAGATTCGTCGCGCCCGGGCGTCCCCGCGCCTCCTAACCACGTCCAAGAGCTTCACGGTGAGCTCATCTCCCGATTCCCCTACTTCCCCCCTCGATCTGTCGCCGTAGGCATCGCCCCACAAGGACCAGTCGCCATGGCTGGAGTTTGGCCCGTCCGTGCCCATGGTCGCGCCCGCACGCGTGTGCTGCTCCAGCATCAGCCTCTGACCACACGTAGATGACCAACCGTGCTGTCCGAGCGTGCGCTCGCCCTCCCCTGCCCGCGGCCCGCGCGCCTAGCCTCGCCCCCGCTGGCGCCCGTCGTGCCCCTGCATCGCCGCTCCGGGTTGAGGCCGCCCCTGTTCGGTCGCGCGCCGCCGCATCCCGCGCCATCGCCTCCCGCTTCGCTCGCGCCTCCACCGCCCCTTGCAGCCACTGCCGCACTGCTGCTTCCGGGCGCCGCTGATGCTGCTCTGTTTTAGCTGCTACTGCTACAAGCTGCTGTCGCTGCCTAGTTCTACTACTTGCAGCTGAGCTGCTGTGCTTGCCACTGCGTGCGCTCCTGCTTGCTGCGGCCTACTGCGTTGCTGCTTGCCTCGCGCCCACAGCTACTGCTGCTGCCGCCGGCTGCTACTGTTGCAGCTGGCCATGGCGATGTGTGTGTGGCCGTGAGGTGTTCGTGTGTGTGCGTGAGTGTGTGTTCTGTGTGTGTGGTCGGCTCAAATAGGAGTACTAGTTTAGGGACTAATTTAGTTAGTTAGTCTAGTTAGTAGTACTAGTTGATTAGTCCAATAGTAGATGACATGTGGACCCCCCGTTAGTTTAAAGAAAAACAAATTTTAAGAAAAGTCTAAGTCAATGGCATGTGGCCCCTACACTGTTCATATGTTGACTTGTCAATATTTGACTGGGTCAACCCAACCTATGGCCCCACTGTCATACACACCATCTAGCAGAGCCCCATGTGACAAAAGATTTTCTATTTAAATTTTCGAATTAAATAATTCTAGAATATTGTTAAAACTTTAATAATTCATATAAAATAATCCGTAACTCGGATGAAAATACTTTGTACATGAAAGTTGCTCAGAACGACGAGACGCATCCGGTTACGCAGCCCGTTCGTCCGCCACGCATCCCTAGCATCGCGAACACGCAACTTTTCCCCTCCGATTCATCTGTCCGAAAACGCGAAACACCGGGGATATTTTCCCGGATGTTTCCCCCCTTCACCAGTATCACTTACTACCGCGTTAGGTCACCTCTAGCACCGCGCATTGCCATGTTATACTTTGATTGCTCTATTATTTATTGTGTTCCCCCTCCGTTAGTTCTTTCTGGTAGACCCCGAGACTGTCGGCGACCCCCAGTTCGACTACGGTGTTGACGACACGTCCTTTTTGCCAGAGCTTCCAGGCAAGCCCCCCCCCCTTGATCACCAGATATCGCCTATTCTTCTCTATACTGCTTGCATTATAGTAGTGTAGCATGTTACTGCTTTCCGTTAATCCTATCCTGATGCATAGCCTGTCCTTGCTACTACTGTTGTTACCTTTACCTGCAATCCTACATGCTTAGTATAGGATGCTAGTATTCCATCAGTGGCCCTACATTCTTATCCGTCTGCTGTGCTATACTATCGGGCCGTGATCACTTGGGCGGTGATCACAGGTATATACTTATATACTTTATACATGATACATGTGGTGACTAAAGTCGGGTCGGCCCGAGGAGTACCCGCGAGTGATTCACGGATTGGGGGCTGAAAGGACCTTTGTCCCGACGGCCCTCTGGGTGGATCTTTGTGGCGGAGCGACAGGGCAGGTTGAGACTACCTAGGTGAGAGGTGGGCCTGGCCCTGGTCGGCGTCCGCGGTTACTTCAAAATAACACGCTTAACAAGTTCTTGGTATTTGATCTGAGTCTGGCCATTTGGTCTATACGCACTAACCAACTACGTGGGAAAGATATGGGCACTCAACGTCGTGGTATCAGCCGAAGCCTTCGTGACGTCAGCGACTGAGCGGCGCGCGCCCGATTGGACCGCGTAACATGACTTCCTTTGTAATGGAGGTTGCTAGGTCTGCTTCCGGCCGCCCACGCAACATGCAGGTGTGCAATGGGCGATGGGCCCTGTGATGCCCCCGATTCAATCGTACACTAATCATGCACGCAAATGTGTACGATCAAGATCAGGGACTCACGGGAAGATATCACAACACAACTCTAAAAGTAAAAATAAGTCATACAAGCATCATATTACAAGCCAGGGGCCTTGAGGGCTCGAATACAAGTACTCGAACATAAACGAGTCAGCGGAAGCAACAATATCTGAGTACAGACATAAGTTAAGCAAGTTGCCATAAGATGGCTAGCACAAACTGGGATACAGATCGAAAGAGGCGCAGGCCTCCTGCCTGGGATCCTCCTAACTACTCCTGGTCGTCGTCCGCGGGCTGCACGTAGTAGTAGGCACCTCCGGTGTAGTAGGAGTCGTCGTCGACGGTGGCGTCTGGCTCCTGGGCTCCAGCATCTGGTTGCGACAACCAGAGAGAAAGGAAAGGGGGGAAAGGGGGAGAAAGCAACCGTGAGTACTCATCCAAAGTACTCGCAAGCAAGGAGCTACACTACATATGCATGGGTGTATGTGTAAGGGCCATATCGGTGGACTGAACTGCAGAATGCCAGAATAAGAGGGGGATAGCTAATCCTGTCGAAGACTACGCTTCTGGCCACCTCCATCTTGCAGCATGTAGAAGAGAGTAGATGGTAAGTTCACCAAGTAGCATCGCATAGCATAATCCTACCCGGCGGTCCCCTCCTCGTCGCCCTGTTAGAGAGCGATCACCGGGTTATATCTGGCACTTGGAAGGGTGTGTTTTATTAAGTATCCAATTCTAGTTGTCATAAGGTCAAGGTACAACTCCAAGTCGTCCTGTTACCGAAGATCACGGCTATTCGAATAGATAAACTTCCCTGCAGGGGTGCACCACATAACCCAACACGCTTGATCCCATTTGGCCGGACACACTTTCCTGGGTCATGCCCGGCCTCGGAAGATCAACACGTCGCAGCCCCACCTAGGCTCAACAGAGAGGTCAGCACGCCGGTCTAAATCCTATGCGCGCAGGGGTCTGGGCCCATCGCCCAATTCACACCTGCACGTTGCGAGGGCGGCCAGAAGCAGACCTAGCCTAGCAGGCGTTCCAGTCCAATCCGGCGCGCGCCGCTCCGTCGCTGACGTCAAAAAGAGCTTCGGCTGATACCACGACGCCGAGTGCCCATAACTGTTCCCGCGTAGTTGGTTAGTGCTTATAGACCAAATGGCCAGACTCAGATCACATACCAAGATCTCGTTAAGCGTGTTAAGTATCCGCGAACGCCGACCAGGGCCAGGCCCACCTCTCTCCTAGGTGGTCTCAACCTGCCTTGTCGCTCCGCCACAAAGTAACAGTCGGGGGCCGTCAGGAACCCAGGCCCACCTCTACCGGGATGGAGCCATCTGTCCTTTCAGCCCCCTCATCAGAATCACTTGCGGGTACTCAACGAGCTGACCCGACTTTAGTCACCACATGTGTCATGTATATAAAGTATATAGTATATACCCGTGATCACCTCCCTAGTGATCACGGCCCAGTAGTATAGCATGGCAGACGGACAAGAGAGTAGGGCCACTGATGGAACACTAGCATCCTATTCTAAGCAGTAGGATAGCAGGTAAGGGTAACAACTGTAGCAACAATGACAGGCTATGCAGCAGAATAGGATTAACCGAAAGCAGTAACATGCTACACTACTCTAATGCAAGCTGTATAGAGAAGAATAGGCGATATCTGGTGATCAAGGGGGGGCTTGCCTGGAAGCTCTGTTGTACAGGGAGAAGGGTCGTCGGTGACGTAGTCGTACTCGGTGGCATCAGCGCCGGTCTCGAGGTCTACCGGAGAAGAAGAGGGGGAAGAAACAATAAATATAATGCAAACATAAGCATGACGGTGCATGACAAGACAATGCGCGGTGCTAGGTGTGCCCTAACGCGGTAGGAGGTGATACCGACGAAGGGGGGAAACATCCGGGAAAGTATTCCCGGTGTTTCGCGTTTTCGGACAGATGAACCGGAGGGGGATTGTTGCACGTTTGCTATGCTAGGGATATGTGGTGGACGAATGGGCTGCGTATCCGGATTCGTCTCGTCGTTCTGAGCAACTTTCATGTACAAAGTTTTTCCATCCGAGTTATGGATTATTTTATATTAATTTTTAAAGTTTTAAATCATTTTCTAGAATTAACAGATTATTTTAATTTGAAATTGCATTTATGATGTCAGCATGACATCAGCAGTCAACTCTAACCGTTGACTGGTCAAACTGACACATGGGTCCTACTGGTCATAGACTCGAGTTAGCTAAACCGGGTTAATTAGTTTAACTAATTGATTAGGTTAACTAATCTTAATTAGTTTGGTTAAACAGTTAATCAACTTAGTTAATTCACTAATTAATTGATTAATTAATTATTAATTGTACTAATTTTTTCATTTTCGTTTCTTTTTTTTAACGTTCTGGGCAGTGGGCCCCGTTTGGCAGTGGCCCAGAGGCCATAGCGGGCACGGGCGCTAACGGGCACAGCCCGAATGGGCGCTAGCCCGCGAGGGCGCACCCGACTGGGCAACAAGGGGCGGCTGGCGGGCGCGGGCGCCAGCGCGCCGGCGTTGAGCTCCGGCGGCTGCGACCGGGCGGAGCATCGGGAGGGCCGCGGCTACCGACATGCAGCAGGGCGGCCGGAGGCGAGGCGCGGGGCGCGACGACGGCACACGGCGCGTGGCTGCGGGCGCGGCCATCGGGGCTGCACGGCGCCGAGCGCAGCGGTGGAGCGAGTGAGCCACTGGCGCAAGGGGGGAACGAGGCGTGCGCGCATCGGGCGCGGTCAGGGTTGGCGTCCGCGGGACGCGGCGCGAGGAGCTCGCCGTCGGGCATGCGGGCGAGGGAAAGAGGAGGCCGAGGGCCTCACCGTGGTTGTAGGGCTCGGGGCAGTGGGGTGCGGGGAGGATGTCGGGGACGACGATGACGCAGGGGAGGAGGCGACGAGGTCCGGGTGGTGGTGGTGCTCCGGCGACGGCGGGCCTTCGGGCGGCAGTGATGGCGAACGGCGACGGCGCGAGGTCACCGGTCGTGGAGGAGATGAGGTCGGGGCGACGGGGACGAGGCAGTCCGGCGAACGACGACGGCAGGGTTCGGGACGACGGCGCGGTGGCGCCGGGGACGCGCCCCGATCTGAATCGGGGGCGGGGGCAGAGGGAAGGGGAGGAATCGTGGGGGGGAGTGGGGATAGGATAAGGGAGTGGGGGGGGGCACGGCCGGTTGGGCCGGCAAGGCGGCCCGGTGGGCCGAAGTCCAGTGGGGGGTTTATTTTGTTTTTGTTTAGACCTTTTCATTTTTCTTTTTATTTATTTTCCTTTTCTGTTATAGTTTTGTATCCTATTATTTTAGTTTTAGTAAAATATATAGTTTGTTTATAAATTAGTATTTCAACTTAGTCCATACTCAAAAAGTCCAGTCCTCAATAAATTAGTTTGACATTTTATTAATTACAAAAGGTATTTAAATAATTGTTTTTGCTACTGTTTTATTCATCTCATATTATTTAAACATTTTTTAAAGGTGTGGTTTCTCCACCATAATTATCTATGCAATATTTGGTTCACTCCGAACATTTTAATTTTAATATTTGAAAACTTTTATTGTTTGCTTGATTTTGGATTTGAATTAGAATCGGTTTCGAACTAACGTGAGATTAACAACAGTAACCCCGATGACATGGCATGATTAACAGGGAATTACTGTAGCTTAAATATCCGGGCGTCATAGGCCCAGACCCCTGCGCCATAGGATTTAGACCGGCGTGCTGACCTCTCTGTTGTGCCTAGGTAGGGCTGCGACGTGTTGATCTTCCGCGGCCGGGCATGACCCAGAAAAGTGTGTCCGGCCAAATGGGATCGAGCGTGTTGGGTTATGTGGTGCACCCCTGCAGGGAAGTTTATCTATTCGAATAGCCGTGATCTTCGGTAACAGGACGACTTGGAGTTGTACCTTGACCTTATGACAACTAGAATCGGATACTTAATAAAACACACCCTTCCAAGTGCCAGATATAACCCGGTGATCGCTCTCACACAGGGCGACGACGAGAGGATCGCCGGGTAGGTTTATGCTATGCGATGCTACTTGGTGAACTTACCATCTACTCTTTTCTACATGCTGCAAGATGGAGGTGGCCTGAAGCGTAGTCTTCGACAGGATTAGCTATCCCCCTCTTATTCTGGCATTCTGCAGTTCAGTCCACTGATATGGCCCTTTACACATATACCCATGCATATGTACTGTAGCTCCTTACTTGCGAGTACTTTGGATGAGTATTCACGGTTGCTTTTCTCCCTCTTTCCCCCTTTCCATTCTACCTGGTTGTCGCAACCAGATGCTAGAGCCCAGGAGCTAGACGCCACCGTCGACGACGACTCCTACTACACCGGAGGTGCCTACTACTACGTGCAGGCCGCTGACGACGACCAGGAGTAGTTTAGGAGGATCCCAGGCAGGAGGCATGCGCCTCTTTCGATCTGTACCCCAGTTTGTGCTAGCCTTCTTAAGGCAAACTTGTTTACTTATGTCTGTACTCAGATATGGTTGCTTCCGCTGACTCGTCTATGATCGAGCACTTGTATTCGAGCCCTCGAGGCCCCTGACTTGTATTATGATGCTTGTATGACTTATTTATTTTTTAGAGTTGTGTTGTGATATCTTCCCGTGAGTCCCTGATCTTGATCGTACACGTTTGCGTGTATGATTAGTGTACGATTGAATCGGGGGCGTCACAATAGAACATCTAACATAGCCAATTAATCATAATACTCAAAAAAGTTGAACTATGGGAATAGCTGCCCTTACAATGTTAAGCCCATGTAGCGGGGACCGGTTTGCTTAGGCGTCCACTTCCAACGGCAGTGGTGAGCAAACCGTGAAATTGTACTGCTCCTAAAATACTTGTTTTTAATGCCTCTAAAAATGTGTTTCCATTTCATACATAGTGGGTACCTAGAAGCGACGTCTTAATGGTTAAAACAACATTGTGTATACGTGATAATAACCTTACGATTCTATTTATGTCTTGGCTGACTATCTTGACAATTTGTGCGGGCAAGATGTGGTAAAAACCTGAGTGCTCCTCTATTTCAAAGGGGGAAATGAAGGAATAAGAAATTTTTCTATGGTGCCACTGTTATGTCTTTGGTTCAGAAGAATCGGGTAGAGGAAAATGAAGAAGTTTTTTGTTTCATCTCAATTTCAAATGAAAACACATAAATTTTGACATTCACTTGGACCTATTCTTTAAATTTCTATGCATAAAGAATGAGAATAAGATTTTTGAATGGCACTAGATAATTGCCCGTGCATTGCAACGGGTATACATATTTTAGTTCATTAGCATGCCATTTACATGTCCATATTATAGTGATTGTGTAAATAAATGTTTAACAGATTCTGCCCCTAATTTACCTACGTAGATATATTTTAAGATTTTAATTTGATAAAAACTTATTTTGTAAGCACTTATTGGCTTATAAAAAAACATAATTTTATTTGGTAAATAAATAGAAGGCAAGGCAGTTAAGGCGTTTTTAAAGGTAAACCGATGAAAAACCAGAGATATAAAGAAAAATGATTAAAGCGAAGAAAGGAAAGAGAGAACGTATGTAAAGTTGGACGAAAGAGAAGTTAGACGATAGAACCTTACGTTCTTTTTAAATAGGAGAGAATAATAATATTCTAATTGTTCACTTTCATGTGGTTTAACTTTCATTTGACCATGTTTATAGTAGAGTTGACATAATTCTATATTTACCAATTCATGTCCACTTTTAATGAGCTCATAATAATTATTTCTTGGCCTTGTTCGAGCCACGCATTGTACATTGCATTCGAGATTATTAATTATTGGGGATGAACCTACAGTTTCTTTTCATGTCATTTCTTGACGATTAGTGCCATTGACACAAATAGTTTCCGAAGGTTAACAAAGGCCACTTGGGAATTCCAATGTCTGCTTTTAGATATATGCATCTAACTTTGGAGTCCATTCATGTAATGATGAGGTCTTCTGTTAGGATAATTTAAATTAGGGAGCTTTACTAAATAATAGTACAAAGATGGTACCAAAGGAGGCTTTGCAACTAGCAAGGTACTCTGTTTACAATCTGATAGTGGCATTTCTTAAAAGATGTCTAGATGTTCTGTTCTCAGACAATATAAAGCATGGTTGTATATGCTCTGCTAATTTTGCAACTTCCAATGTTTTGTGGGGCTTTTCCCCTCAACTGTTGGGATTTTACCTAAAGGTTCATCTCTGATTTTTCTGTGTGTGACTCTAGCTATTTTACTTCATTTATGTTGTTTGTTTTTGTCAATTCTGTTGAACTTACTGCATTTCACTGATCGGAATCATTGATCGTCCACCTTGAAGGTTATAGTTGCTAAAGAAGCAGCAGGAGATTTAGAATATTTTGTCTGACAACTTTCACCTGATCAGTTTGAGAATAAAAGCAGAAGAATGCATCCCGCAAACAATGATTAAGCATATTCATCCAAGAAAGCATTAAATATACAAAGTTCTCCACAAGGTTTGCATAAGAAGGTATTGTCCCATCTTTAAATCGTCTGAGTTTGTGGTACGGAGCCAAATTTCCTATTGGAGATCTATATCATGCAAGTTTACGGCCTTGTCTCTATATTTTTAATGTGAATCACAGAGTAATATGTGAATAACATTTGCACTGGTGTAAGCTTGCACGTTTTCTTCAATAGGACAGAGTAGGTGTAGCATCATTAGTTTCTTTGTTGATATACTAACAAGTTACCCTATGTGATTTCTCGACTGTTTCGCACCCTGTTCGCGTGCAAGATTACTGGGAGCGCCCTATTCCTCGACTGTTTGACACAACGAGCATCGAACAGGGGACTCCCAGGGGATGCACGGCCATCAGGGGCATCTCCTTCGTTTGGTTGTCGCTTCCCTTTGACACCAGTGAAGTGAACAGCAGACGCGGCACCGCATCATTCACTTGCCTACCATAAATTGACCGTTGATGCGGGTGCTCTGCTCCACTACTCCATCTGATGATCTATGTTTTCTCTCTTTATATCCATATCCTAAAGTTTAACATGTAAAAATGTTTAAATTCAGAAATAACGTTTTGCCTTCTAACTTCACTTGTACTGTTTGGGTTAGTAAAAATGTAACTAAATTCAGCAGATGGTGTTATTTGAAGCCAGATTATAGGATTTTTCCTCTGGTGTTATTGTTGGTCTCATCTAGAATTTGGTATGATGTATAACCATCATTCTCGGTTCAGTAGATGATTCCACAGTTCATTATGTGCTCTCAAAACAATGTATAACCATCAGTTCATTAGATGATTCCTTTATATATCGAAAGGTTTGCCAATGAATAACCTCTCGTCTCTTTCTTTTTTTCTAAGAGGGATTAAAGTTATGAACATGATTCACTGAAAAATTGGCAGAAGAACGTCCTGGATTTGTAAGTATAGGAAGTTGTACTTTCTAGGGCTGTTTCTCTATGGTCTTGTTTCTTAAATTCGATTCTATGTTGTGTGGATTCTTAGTTCGATTCTACCTTGTGTGGATTTTCAAAGCAAACATGAGTGTTAACCTTTGTGTTTAGCATGCCTTCTTTACTGGTAAAAAAATACATTACATATATTTGAAACTTGAGTAAATGACTACGAGTAAAAATAATTCAAACATGAAGAAAAAGCTTTGTTGTTTCATTGGTTATGCAGAAGGTTGCCCAGAATCATGGAAAACCAAGAAAAACAAAGCAAAAGGGCCAAGCCCACTATAGAACACCCTAAACACACGGGGCTGCGCCCACTCTCGACAGTGTGCCAAGTGCCACAACATATGCCAACCAAACACACACTAGATGGGGTACTCGCAACCAACACACACTAGCTGGGGGGCTCGCTCTGTTGAATAAGTCGCTCTTCCATCACTGCCAGAAAGAAATCATGAGGCACTCTCCCGTGGCGATGAAGAGACAAGCATTCCACATGCCTACACGAGGTCCATGTTGTTGAAGTTACAAAGCTCTTACGGCCGCCGCCCCGACATCTCCTGACCTTGCACACTCAACCGGTATTGTTTCTTGAGTTGTCGCCTGACATGCCACTGTAGAGACGTGCGTTACACGTGCAAGTTTACTAGTTCTTTCTTGTGTTTTTATCCTATGTTTTGCGGTTTTAGAGTCATGTGAACCAAATGAACCCTTTTTTGACAAAAACTGTCTTGGCACGGCACGACGTCTCAATGGCTGTTCGGCCGGCGAGTGTTGCGCCAGCCTCCAACTGGTGGCCCGGTACGACCGTCCGGTTGCTCTTTTTCTTTCTCGTTTGTTGTGTATCTATACTTGTCCCGTATCAGGCCGGTGTAGACTGTACTCTCGAGAGAAAGAAGACAAGTGTTAGTACCAATCAGGAAAAAAGAGCGCTACTGATCGGCAGGGTGTCCCGAAGGTGGAGTAGTGTACAAGGCTTTTGTCTCGGTAACCACTTTAGAATCATGCAATCACCTACAGAGCGATGGTCCTTCTAATGTACAGGCTCGATGGAAACCTTTTTCTCTCTCGAGCGTACCGGATGAACAGTTGTTCTGTACAATGTACTCTATGTATATTACCCTAGAAAAAGCATGCATAAGAGCATCTACAACCGGACCCCCAATCCGTCCCAAACGCCTGAACGGGCTGCCGGGTCAGTGACCGAACGAAGAAATGCCACGCGACCGGACACCCCATTTTCGTCCCAAACACCGGGACTGACCGGCACACCCCATATTTAGGCCAGATATGGGGAGGCTCGGAAGCGCCCAGACACACCCGCCGTGTTGGCTCTGTCAAGGCGAACCCATCCCAAATCATAACCAAATTGACTAGTTCTCCGCATTGATCGAACTCCTCGAGCCTCCCTCCTCCCTCCTCCATTTCTCCTGCAGCCGCCCACCCTATCCTTACTAGCCGTCCTCTCGCCGATGTTGTCACCGACGATCGTGCCCGCCTCCACGACCACGGATGATGCCTCGGCGGAATCAGTCGAGGTCCCCTGCTTGGCTTTGGATCCTTGCAAGGCGGAGAACCTTGCCCGGAAGGAGCGCCGCCAGAGGCAGTGCGAGCATGAGGCGGCGGAGAAGATAGCGGCAGCGATGGCAGCTGCGGACACGGCCTTATTGGCCGCTGCTGAGGACATGGACGCGACGCCGCCAAATCTGTCGGTCATGGCCATGGAGACAATCAACTTGTCATTGTTGCCCGACCCCATCATGCCCTCCAAGTGGACGGGCATCCCAGATTTGAGCTTTTCACAAGCCGTCCCCGAGGTGGACATGATGGCCGACTCGTCAGAGCTACTACAGTGGGCGTTCTCGAGCAATGCCAGCTCCGATCATGCCCACTTCGTGTTTGACGGGATTCCCAACCAAGTCTCAGTATAATTTGTGACCCTTTCACATTTGCTTCATAGTTTCTTCGGTTGCACATATCATCGGATCATATTAGTAGGACGGTAGTTAAATTGCGATGCATATAGTAGGAACAAATATTGCATGACATGATAAATCATGGTCAAGAGTCTTTACAAATTTACTATGGAGGATACCAATTCCTAGATGTTTGAAGTTGAGAAAACATCACACACTAAAAAGAAGAAAAACTTGCGAAAGGTGTGAAGCCTAGGGGTCTGACATTCACATAATTTGAGGATGTTTTGTTATGTGAAAGTTGGTGCAAAACTAGCATGGGTCTGATTTGTGGAGCCGAGCAAAAAGGCGAGAATATATTGGGATTTTTTTGGAAACTTTATCATGAGTAAAAACACTACGTGAAGCCACACCCAATCCTCTCTTCAACATAGATGTCCATCCATCCAAGAGGCCGTTAGCAAATTTATTGGTTATCTCAAACAAGTTGTAGGCTGGAACCAAAGTGGCATCGGAGTTCAAATATGCAACTTTGGCGGCGACTTTTGTACCATCAAGTGAAGAAGAAGCTATTCACTTTTTGTCATTGTTGGTTGAAAATTTGAATGAAAAACCCAAGTGACGGACTGTCCTCAAGGAAATTGAAAATGGCCCAAAGAAGATGAAGAAAAACGACGGGTCAAGCTTGGCTCAATTAATTGGGTTGGATGAGGAAGGAGAAGAAGAAAATGGTGCGTCCGACTTACAACCAATCATGCCAAAAAGAAACCGACAAGTGATGGAAAACAAGTGGGAGAAGGGAAGGGTGGCGCATGAAGGTGCGGCAAGCAAAATATCCGCCACTTGGATGGGAATTTTTTATGGAAAGGAGGTGAGGAAGGAGAGGTACAAGATGTTCATTGTTGTGCAAAGGGAGAAGATGGAGTTCGATCGGGAGAGATTTGCCTTGGAGAAGGACAAGGTGGAATTGTAGAGGCAAGAGAAGGTTGCCAAATGGGAGCTTGAGCAAACGGTGACAATGCGTGGTCTTGACCTTGAGAAAGAGAGGTTGCGCCTTGCGAGAGAGACGTAGGAGTCGAGGATCATGTTGCAGGACATCAACCCCTTGGATGATGAAGGGAAGAAGTGGTTGCTTCGATGAAAAAGAGGATCAATTACCGCGAGGAGTGAAGAATTTATTAATTCGTGTATCGTTTATCTATATATTAACTATTGAATTTTATTTTGACATGTACTGAATTTATTTGGGCTACACTATCTTTGTATCATGGAATATATGATGAATTTGCGTTGTATGATCGTCGTGCACGGATTTGCATGGATTTGGGTATTGAGATTCGGAAAGTGTGGTTGCGGAGAGGGCCAAATGAGGGCATGCCCGGCGCTGTTCTCGGGCGCGTCCATGAGAGTATAGGGACCCGGATTAGACAATTCCGGTTATATCCGCTCTAATGGGAAACGTGGGTTTCACCCATATATAGGTGGTCCGAACTTCTATTATGTGTAGTCATGTAAGATGACTGTTGACTTGAAAGGATAAACTAGTGTGGTGCCTTCGTAAATCTTAAGATGCTATGCCGGTTCAGTCTCTCAGAGATGCTCATAGGGTAAGGTATCGTGTGTGTTTTCATAAATGTGAATGTATGCTCGTGTATGTGAGCTACTTCAATTGTATTGTGTCTAAAAAACAAAAAGATCCGCTAACTTAAGAACAATAAAAAGTTGAAATAGATTTGCTTGACTTAACTAAGAAATTATCTCTTGGTGTTTCTTTGTTGAAAAAGATCAAGATATATTATAAAAAGCTCATTGGAAGTATAAAGCATCTCAAACAAAAAAAATTACATCGAGATTCCGAGGCTATCGAACGACCGTTACTGCCGCCATAATGAGCCGCTGACGCACCGCTATCGCTGCTTCTTTATCGGAGCAGGTTTGACCTTGTCGATGACAGTCAAGAAGTCTTCCTGCACGTGCCTCCAAGGACCGGCGCATTGGAGCCCCAGTCGTCGCCATTGAACTTTTGCATAGATCTAAAACATCTGACACCAATTCTCGCCACACGACGAGAAACCCTAACCTCACTGCCCTAAGGAGACATCAAGAATCTACGTTGGAGTTATGTCGACTATGTCCAAACGGACGAACTCGAGGAGGATCGAAACCTTATATTGGGCGAACTCGAGGAGGATTGAACTTGAGGAGCTCTGTCAACTATGTCCAAAGGGGCGGACTCAATGTGCACATAAATTCCTCATAGAATTAGTTTAAGTTGAGCTAACCGATATTGGGAATCTCAAAATCCGTGCAGGCACTCAATGTTGGGCATAAGATTACAATGACAAATGGTAGAACCTTCCCTGGTCTGTTGGTAACCCTGGCATGGGCTCTAGGCACATGTGACAATACGTGTTGCAAAGCAGGGGCAGGGCATATGCAACCAGAGAGCGTATCTTGTGAAACGGAGGCACTCGTGCACCAGATTCAAGAGTGTATCCTGTGAAATGGAGGAACTCGTGCACCAGGTGCTCCGCCATGCTATGGGCCATTAGATTCAAAATCAAGGGACAAGATCCATCTGCAAGGGGAGATGCTGGTACATTCGCAAAAACATACATTCAAATCTAGCTAAACAGATCAGATAGACCCCCGAAGCCCAGTTCATCTACCTACCTTTTCCAATGTTATGTACCACTGCTCTAGGTCGCCCTGCTGATCTGGGGTTAACAAAAATTTGGGCGAATCATCTCTCTCCCTCTCCCTCTCCCTCTTTGGCTTCCGGCTTTGAAACACCAGCGCCCAGATCTAAATCATGAGGCATCTCTGTAGCGGCATGGGGCTGCAGCTCTCTGGACATGATATCTTTAGCTGGTAGGGAGTACAATGCAATAACATCAATTGTCTTGCATTGCAGCATCACAAGCGTTTCATAGTATGAATGCACATAATTTTTTCAGTAGCCGTCCATCTTAAGTACAAAGTAGAATAAAAGGCTTTGATTGTTAGTTTCACAAGTTTACATTCTTGATGAATACATGGTGCTAGAAAAGCCAGAGCCTAGGACAACTAGACACAATCAGGAAGAGTACAAGGAGTAAATTTAGCACTTTGATATCTGTTGTTATGCCTTCTCATTTTACAAAACCCACTAAGCTCCCGAATTTGCCTAAGAAACGGAACAATTGCAGTCTTGAAAATCTCTTTGTTTACTTATATTCTAAGTGCTGTAACCGGGGGATAAAAATTGCCATCATACTTGCAGCTCATGCATATAGACGACACTCACATCACGCTAATGTCATTCCCAATCAGTAACATGTGGTTCTACCTTGCATGCCTTTCGAGTTTTTTTTGCGGGTACCTGCCTTTTGAGTTAACTGGTGAGTTTTCAAAACACTAATTTTGGTTGACTAACATGCTAACAAGCAACACACATTAAGGATATTACCTTTAGAGCATCGCTACAATGAGGATCATAGCAAAATAAAATCAGGAGCATGAACAACTAGTAATGGTTTCACAACTCCCAAGTATAGATTCTTCATATACAAGTACTCACAATCATGCATAGTGCTGCACATGAAAAATTGTTATAAATTTTGAAGGAATAAAACAAAAGCATCTCGTTTGTGTATTTGTAATCTTATTACTGTTGAAACTGAAACTGAAGATACAATTTTTACCCTTCTAGTTGCATATATCATACATCGGTTCGGTGCAGATAATACTCATTCCAAAACACATGGGTAAAGGAAGAAGACGACACACCTTGATCCTTGAAGTACAGCAGACTGTCAACTCTTGTGTCACTCTGTACCATCGACTCCCAAACCTAGAACATGAGCCAGCGCCACAATACAGTTCGTCGCACACAGGTTTAGCTTCTATGGCGGAGATCCTGACTTTCTGCTGGAGAGGGAAAGAGACGGGATGGACAATTTTTTTAAACCCTAGCTCAGCTCCCATGGCAAGGTGGGGCGGGGGGGGGGGGGGGGGGGGGGGGGGGGAGGGCACAGGAGATGGGACAGGGCAAAGACAGGACAAAGGAAAGGCGATAGACAAGCTGGGCTTGGGAGGTCTATCTTATCTGTTTAGCTAGACTTGAAGGTCTGTTTTGCAAATACACCAGCAGCTCCCCTTTTTTTTTGCGGGTGACCAGCAGCTCCCCTTGCAGATGGATCTTGTCCTTTGATTTTGAATCTAATGGCCCATAACCTGGTGGAGCATCTGGTGGAGAGCGTATACGGAGGCACTCGTGCACATATTTGTTGCCATGGATCAGGTAGCTACATTTAATATTCGGCCCACGCCTTGATCAGGTAGCCGAGATTGACTCTTTATATTAAGATTGTCTCCTTTCATTTCCACTACTTCATTTATCCTGATTTATAAGCCTCAAGCATATTTTAATAAAAAACCTTGACCATTAATTTAGTCTATAAAATATACATTATATGCAATAGAAAATACACCATTGAAATCTTTTCTTGAAATTGAACGTTATGATATGCATTTTACGACATAAAACTAATATTTTATTGAACAAATCCATGGTCAGTTTTTTCTACCGAAATGTGTGTGGTTTTCTAGGCTTATAAATAAGGATGGAGTGAGTAGCACGGAATAGTAGTCCCTACACATTTAGATGTTCTATTTTTTTCGAAATCAAATATACATAGACACATTTTAGTGTGTTCATTCTCACATTTCAATCCGTAGTTAGTTCATTTTAAAATATCCAGAACATCTTATATTTGTGAACGGAGGGAGTACATTATTAAAAACAAAAAAAGACAAGATCCCTTTGGAAGAAGAAGCAATTCCATCGATCAATTCCATCTGGTTTCCACTTGCATGAACCACAAAACAGAATCATAGCCAAAGCGTGGCGCCTCTTTGGCCCCCTCGTTCCCTTTCCCAAAGCAGGCATTTTCCAGCCAGGACTCCATCCGCACCGCACCAAGAAGCCTCGTAAAAGCGTCCCGGTCGGAATCAACACCCCGACCGAACCCAGCGACCAGGAGAAGCCGCGCGGCCTTAAACCCCGACCCAACCACCCGCCCGACCCGACCCTCTCGTCTATTCCCAGCCGTTTCCCATTCCCATCCCAACCCGATTCCATTCCGCCCCACTCCCACTCGTCGCCCTCCCGATTCGGTTTGAAAAGAGACAAAAGCAATGCTCGACCGGTCCCTCCGGCCGGCGGAGGCCGGCGCCGGCGCCGCCGGCCCAGGCGAGGTCCGCGGGAACGTGGATCGGGTCCTCTTCAAGGACCTGGTCGACATGGTGCCGCTCGTCGAGTCCCTCATGGTGAGCGCGTGCGTGCGCGCGTGGGCGAGGCGAGCCGCGGCGCAGATCTCGCCGGGGTTGGAGGGATTTCATGCTCCTTCTCGCGGAGCTTGTAGATTCGGGTTGTTCTAACTATCGCGGTTGCTTTGTCTCTGGATGCAGGATCGGAGGACGAACCCGTCCTACTCGCGGCGCGCCTCGCTGGTGTACACGCCGGCGCCGGCCAAGAAGGTGACACGCTTCTTTCTTCGCTTTGGCGCTTTGCTCCTTGGATGTGGGGATTTTTTTGCATTAACAAAAAAGCTATAGTGACAGTTGCTGATGTTTCGGTTTCCCTGTGTACTTTTCTGAACTGTGACCCCGGGAGTGGTTCAGATGTCGTGGTTCGGTAGATAGGATGTGCAAGAAAGTTCAGATTAGGGAATTTCATTGTCATTGCATGGTTCACAGGGGTAGATCTCGCAAGTTTGTCGGTTTTTGTTAAGTTTTTGTAGCCTTGTTGAGATGGCATGGCGTTGATAAATCTGTTTTGTTACTGTCATGAGCTTTTGTAACGGTGAACGTGGGATGCATGATTTTTTTCTTATAGGGTGGTGATTTGAAAAGCGCAAAGACACCACAAACCGTGTCGGCAAAAAAGCGGAGGGATCCTGGAGACACAGGAAATAAAAGCACACCTGATTCAAATGGAGAGAACGGGTCGGTTGCCCCGATGACTCAATCGGGAGCAGAAAATAAACCCAAAGACAAGGATGAGATTGGCTTGCTGCGTGAGCAGGTCGATGAGCTCCAAAAGCAACTTGTCGAAAAAGAGGAGGCTTTGAGGTCTGCCGAGAGTACTGTGAGTGAGATGAATGCGGTGTATTCGACAGTTGATGGGTTGAAACGCCAAGTTGCTGAGAAAGAAGCTTTGATCAAGTATGCGAATTCTCAGTTACAAAATGCAAAGGTGAATTGCCCGCCTGCCTGCAATTACATTGTGCTATATATATTTCTTTAGTGGAAATTGTGCTATATTCTGGTTCAGTGAGCCAGAGTTTCCTCTCTTGTTCTGAAGCTTATTTGTCGTTATCGTTTTAAATTTTGTTCTACAAATGGCACACTAGTTGCTACGTTTTATATTTTTGGTGTTCAAATCACAATGATCCTAACAAACACATAAAATACAATTTTTAACCATTAGAGCAGCAGGAGAGGCTCCTATTGCTATTTAAATTAAACTAGATAATTGCCCGTGCGTTGCAACAGGAATATAAACATTCTAATAGATTATCCCGTGACTGTACGTCTATTATTACATTGATGCGCTAAAATCTTAGCAAATTTTTGTATGCAATCGCCAATATTTACCTGCCATCTTATTGGTAACCACTTATTTGGTAAGAATTTATTGACTTGCCAATGAAAATATGTTTTTATTTTGGTAAGTTAATAAAAGTACAAAACATGGGACAATCGATTATATTTTTCGGAAAATTGATGGGAGAGAAATCATAGAAGAGAGAAAAAAATCAAAGAAGAGAAGAAAAGAGGGGGGCATATGTAAGGAAGGTTGGCCGAAGGAGAGGTGAAATGGGAACCTTACGTTCTTTTTAAGTAGTAGAGAAGATAAAGAATATTTACAGAGTCATGAAACAAAATCCAGAATTATACAATGGCCATAAGAAGAAAGAAAAGTGACACTAAATGACTATCAGTAAGCTAGTCAAGAATTCAGCTATATTAGGCTGCACCCTCAGTTTCAAAATATTGAGGTGAGATTGGAGTAGTCTCAGCCAGTCCACCAAGGAGGCAGGTATCCTGTCAAAGTAGCATCTGCTTCTAATCTTCCATATGTTCCAAGCAGCCAAAATGGTAATTTCTTGGAAAAGAGCATGTGGCCAATTCCTAGAAGCTTCATCAAACATTTCTTGCAATTACAACATAAAATTAGGGAATGATATGCTTATGCTCACCACCATTTAGTTCACAATATGCCAAGTTTATTTTAAACTGAAGAAACGAAGGTACGAATAGCAGACATGCCATATGCAGCAGTTTCCACTTTCCAGTTATAATCTGGATTGCAATGCATTTAATCATTGTACCAGGCTTTATTAGTGAATTTCAAATCTCTGTAGCCTAGTTTTTTTCCCCACTACTAGGCTATGAGGTCCAAAGTTTAAATCCTCATTTTGGCCATGGTGCAAACTGAACTGTGGCCCTGTTCTCGTTCACAGAATTGATCTGTGCATTTACGCAATTCCACCTCTTGCAATGTAGTTGAATAAAACATGTTTATTTCATATGCATTTCCCTTACCAGATGATAACAGCATAGCTCAATTTCGGTAAAGTTTAACAGAGTGGGTGTTCTGTTCCCTTCGTTTCTTATATTAAATGTTTGGTTTATAGTCAAATCAACTGCCCATACTAGGGCATTTATTTGATGTTTTTTTCTTCTGAAATTTCTTCTGTAGATTATGCTTGCAGACAAGCAAGCATCTTTAGAAAAATTGGAATGGGAGGTAAAGACCTCAAATAAGAAGGTGGAAGATCTTCAAGGGGATGTCTCCAATATGGAGTTTGAGATAAGTTCATTCGTGACATTATTCGAGAAAATCTCAGAGAATGTTTCAGATGATTGTCACGATGGTAGCATACCATCTTATGATCTAGAGGCACTTCAATCAGTGGTGAGTAATCCTTGATTGCTGTGCCTTTACCTTTTGTCGTAAACCTTCTTGAATCCCTACAAGTTTTACAGGTCTGATCAATGATGACGCTGTTATCTGTACTACTAATTCTCTGCAAAAGATCTAATTGCAATGTAATATTCCAGAATATTCCTTTTTTGTCAACTGTGTAAAATGTATGGTACTCTAGCTTATCATTTCTGGCTTGAAAATCATGTAATGTTTAAGATTCGGATTCTACAATGGAATTCGCTAACAATTTAGGCTATCAACATAATCAGGGTAACACTGCTAGGATATGTTAATAGTGCGACCTGTGCCCAGCCATGCAAGATCACTATGAAAAGCTGCTACGGAAACTTCAACAAAAGTAAAATTGAGAAGATGTCATGCCTGCATATTTACCCTCTTTAACTAACCATCAAACGTTGCTCTTTCAGAGTGAAATTGACAAGATTGAAGTGGACAAGATAGAGCAGGAAAGAGTTACATATGCTGAAGCTCTTGCTGCTGCAAGAGCAAACCCTAACGAAGAACAGTTGAGTTCAGTTGCGGAGGCGCGGTCAAGGCTGCAGGTCCTTGTTGTACAATAATGCACGAGGTGCCAGTTGTAGTGTATGTACGATGATGCACGGGGGTGCCAATTGTAGTGTATGTACGATAATTTTAAGTCACTGATGTAATTATAATTGTGGGCTTGAGCTGGTTCATGTGTGTGACCGGTGTGACTGTAACCGATCGAGCACTTGAAACTGGACAGTTGTTTTAGTTTTTGAATCACATTTACCTGGTTCTGTGCTCTCCGTTGTTGATTGTATTAGAAGGAAAACTTTGGCTGTTGTTTTGATGACGAGCACCGGGCAGTGCTGCTATCTAGTGTGACTTTAGTGTTTATAGACTTGGTTGAATGTCCAGGCACATATTGCTGCTAAGTTTTATGATATTGGAATTTTTGAACTGCTGATGCATCTTCTTTTCATTATCCTTTGAATTGTCATATTTGTGCAATCACGATTCACGGTGATGTGGAATCACATAATGTTATCTGAAGAACTGAAAGCAAGTAAGTGCATTATACTGACAACAATAATTTCCTTTTCGGAGGAACTTATGAACACAGCAAAACCACTTGCAACGAATTCACTAGAACAGTTGCAGCTAGATCATATCAACACTGTAAGTGTAAAGTACAACCCAAAGCAGGTTCATGCCACTCCCAAAGCATGCTCTTAATGCTATATCCTCGCAAATGCCCAAACAAACGTAGTTTTGCTCATGAAAAGTCGCCCAGGAAGGCTAAACAAACACAGCAAAAGTTTAGCGAGTACAACTGTAAAGATACCTCCTCCTAGTATCTGGATGGATTAGCCTACGGAGGCGATGATACCCTTCCTTGTAAATGATGCAATTGTGATTGAATAAAGGAGGAGATTATTGTAAAAAAGAACACAGCCAAAGTTTAGAGAGAACATTATTTGACAACTTGGCTCATTAAACCCGTTCAAATGCCAATTCAACTTTAGTTTTGAAGATTAAACATAAAATGCCCGTTAAACCTTGCAAGTTTTGAGTTTTTTATTTCACTAGAACAGTTTTTTCATTTCTGTTCTTTTTCTTGTTATAAAATAATTGTATTATATTTGCCTTATTAGTGAGAAAATACGGTAGAACAATTGTTCTACCTACGGTTTGCGGTTAAAAAAAGGGGCTGATTTGAGGCCTCTTTCCAATTTTTTTTAAGAGCACGCAAAATGCGTACCGTATTAACTTTTTTGTAGAGAGAGAAGGCCTTTTTCCAAGCTAAGCCTGCCAATCAGGTGGGCTGAATATCACGGGCACAAACGGCCCTTTGGGACTCAGGGGCCCGCTCAATTCTGGCGCGCAAATTCCCGCCAAGCCAGGCATCGCACCGGTCTACCCTAAGGCACGGTCCCAACAAGCAATTTCCAGCCACACGACCCGACCCCTCGGGACGCCCTGACCGTCAGATCACGCCGGTCCCTTCTCTTCTCTCCCCGTCCGGAACGACCCACGCACGCCTTCCCTGACTCCTCCGCCCCCTCCCCACCCACGAAGGTCCTCCACCGCGCGACCTCGCGCGGCCCGTCCCGCCCCCGCGCCGCCGTCCGCCGAGACGACAACGGGTCCTCTCAGGTGAGCCCCCCTCTCTCCCGTGCTATCAAACAGCAAGTGAATCCTGGAGTGTGTGGCATTTTATCAACTGGCAGTGGCAAGGCTAAGATGGGGTAATCAATTGCAGAGAAAGATTTAGCCGGGGCAGAGCATTATCAATTGGCCCGCTGCCTCGCGTGGGTGAGCAACCGCCGGCTCGATTAGCAGCTGCCGTGCCCCTCGCCGCCGCCTCCCCTCTCTGACCGCCGGAGCCATGGGCACACCGTCTCGCGAAGCTCCGCTCACAGCCGCCAACAATATCCAGGCATGTTTCTGCTCAGATGTTGCAGCCTGCGCGTGATCTGCATTTACCCCCCTCTCATGTCAGTCTTCTTGCAGCCGTTCTTTGTCCTTCACAAGGCGTCCGCTGGTGCGGCCGCGTCCGTTTCCTCCCCGGCAACTTCCCGGGCCCGGCGGCGAATCGAGGTCTCCCAGCCGTCGTCTCCCAACCCCAAATCTGCAAAGAGACCCCGGGACGACGACGATGAGGGGGACATGGAGCTGTACGAGCAGCTCCGCCTGGAGGCCTTCCACTGCACCTGGTCCAAGATCCAGTCCACCATCAATGTCTGCCTCTCTTCACCCCATAATTCGATCGACCAGCCCCGTCCCTCATCATGTGCATACTTTAATGCGTGCTATGTCTCATCTTGGTATTGCTTCGTTTTGGTTCCAGGAGGTCCTCAGAGGCATCAACCTCAAGCTGTTCGACCAGGTGCTGCGGTGGGTCCAGGAATCCTTCTCCGCGATCCGCTCTATCACGAGACCCTGCCCCGCCGAAATCCAGCAGCCGTGCCCTCTCTTAACTGATGTGATCTGCAGAAAGATACCAACGGCATTTGTTCTCACTAGTAAGCAGAACACTGCCATCAGGTGTTTGACTGATTGGTTTCTACTGGCGAGGAATCAGCTGATCTGATTGGATTGGATTTCTCACTTTTGCAGAGAATGCAGAATTTGTTGATGATGTCACGACATTTCGGGATCTCATGGATCATCTGGAGTCTAATGGATGTCACCTGGCCAAGCTCTCGGCAACGGAATTATCATCAAAGAATGGAGTTGGTGGCTGCTTAAGGAGCTTGTTGAGGCAGCTGCTTTCAGATGTTCCAGATGTGAGTGACATGACTCTGGCTGAAATCTTTTAAATCTGCATTGTTGATTCAGACTCGAGTGTATTGGCTCTCTAACTTAATCTGTTGCTGCTTTTCTCCAACAGGTAGCGGATGTATCTGCACTCGCATCTTGGTACTGCAAAGGCGACAATTATGATCAACCTATCATTATCATAATTGATGATTTAGAGCAATGCTCCGGTGATGTCCTGGGAGAGCTTGTGATGACGCTGAGGTAAACTCTATGTTTCGTCGCTTCAGGCACTTTGCTCTTATCTTTTAGGCACTTATACGCCAACCCAGGTAAAAGTAAGTGCAATCTTTGAAGAAACTCTGATCTCGGTACCCATGAGATATGCCAAAATCCTGACTACATAAATACTAGTTTCAACTCTTAGCCCACTGTTTAATCCTTACAGCTTAACACTAATTAGTTTCAATGTCAATGATAGCAAGAAGCATATTGATTTATTTGTTCAATAGCTTCTGGTCCTTTTCTTGTAGTTGCATGCTCCATGCCACTTGTTTAGCTCCTCTCTAGAGGAAATGTGTTTACCAGTAATGAAACATATTCTTGTAGTTGCATGCTCCATGCCAGTTGTTTAGCTCCTCTCTAGAAGAAATGTATTTACTAGTAATGAAACATATCTTGTAGTTGCATGAGCATGCCACTTGTTTAGCTCCTCTCTAGAAGAAATGTATTTACCAGTAATGAAACATAATACATACTCCCTCCATTCCATAATGTAGTGCACCCGCGCTTTTCGAGATTTAAGTTTGACCATGAATTTAACCAACGTGGGCGACTGCGGTGGGAGCAAAAATTAAATCATTAAATCTAACCCACGTTGGTTAAATTTATGGTCAAACTTAAATATCGAAAAGCGCGGGTGCACTACATTATGGAATGGAGGGAGTAGTTTTTCTTCTTTTTGTGATTAATTTCAATTAAGAAGCTTGCATTGTGGATTTGGTTCGACATGGAATTTTTGAAAGCCTAATACTTATCTCTTTATTGTAGTGAGTGGGTAATTAAGATTCCAATCTTCTTTGTAATGGGGATAGCAACTACCCTTGACGCACCAAGGAAACTGCTCTCATCGGAAGCTCTTCAAAGATTAGATCCCTGTAAACTCACGTTGGGGTCTCCCTCTGATAGAATGAATGCCCTTGTGGAGGCCATCCTTGTTAAACCATGCGCCGGTTTCTGCATCAGTCACGAAGTTGCAGTCTTCCTCAGAAATTACTTTTTCAGACACGATGGGACAATAACATCATTCATTAGTGCTCTCAAGGTTAGTTTTTCATATTGAGCACTTAAGCTATATTCATGTTAGAAATTCTATTGAATATATTTTCTCCATCTGTTATGGAAAGACTAATCAAAATTGACATAGCTTGCATGCAGTAAACACTTCTCCGTCGAACCTTTGAGTTTCTTGTGCATGGGAATGCTTGAAGAGGATTCTGAGGTTGCTGCTATTTCCTATTTCCATCATAGTACCATGTTTGCTATTTTTTTGTTACTACTACCAGCTAGAACCTACACTTCAGTTTCCCTTATATTTTAGTACATATATCTCTGTTTGAGTTGCTTCTGATTTACTACCCTACAGAACTTTTGGCGTGATAAATTTGGTGCACTGCCTGTAGCAATTCAGAAACAAGCTTTTGGTTTACCCTCATGTACTAGGTATAAGATCATCTATAAGATCTGGTTACAATAATATCTCCCATTCTATAGGTCTGAAACTGTGTATTGCAGGGAAAATAACTCAATCAAGCCTGGCAACAATTTGGTAGAAGGGTTGTCTGAGCTGATGAAGCTGCAAAAGGATTGGAGTTCTGTTCTCTTGGTAGGCTCATGGCTACTACCCCCCCCCCCCCCCCCCCCCCCCCTTGAGAAAACAACAGCTCTCCATCATTATACATAAATGAGCGTTGTGGTAAACAGTTAAGATATTGCATGCTCACATGTCTACCTTCATGTGAAGGATACTTAAATAAAAGCTAATGAAAAGTATAACTGTGTAATTTACTCATTGGTATATATATATATGATATAAAACACATCCGTACAATTTTGAAATTACAGAAGCTTCTTTAGTTGATTAATTGTGAATATGCTAGGTCCATAATACTGAATATTTGTCTCCCACATTATGACTATCCAGTGCTTGTATGAAGCTGGGAGACATGGCAAAGTGCAACTTTTAGATATTTTCTGCGAGGCAATCAATCTAGATCTGCATACTCAGAATGATTCAAATAATGAACTGCTTATGTCTAAACTGACAAGTGGGAATCTATCAAGTGGAAAATCAGGTGCTGGTAGAAGATGTATAGCTCAGGCATTGGATACAGTAAGGTAAGATGATCGAATTTGCTTTCAGGTTTCTTGATGCACAAAGTCTCAGATTTATTATTGTTATATATATTTGTGCATATCTAATCTTGTACTCCCTCCGTTCCTAAGCCTTTTTAGGGATTCCTGGACTACATATGGAGCAAAATGAGGGAATCTACACTCTAAAATATGTCTATATACATCTGTATGTAGTCCGTGTTAAAATATCTAAAAAGGCTTATATTTAGAAACGGAGGGAGTATATCACATGTAGATCCTAACTGATTGTAATTTCTATCATTGCACTGTTGAGCTAATATAAAACCTGTGGCCCTGCGGTGTTTGACCGTGTATAGTATTTCCCCAATCACTCTCCTCATACCTTTTTATATCTTTAATTTATAATTTATGAGAGCTCCAGATTCTTTAATGGAGTCACTAGGCCATGATTATTGTATTGGAAGTAATATGGCCAACTGACAATTACCATGAAAGACAAGTTTTCTTTTTGCAGCAGTTACATACTAGGGCTGATTTTTTCATTTGTCTGAAGGCAATACCCTTTTTTTGAAACTTTTATTTAATTTCGTCTTTTAGATTCTGACGAATCCGTTATGTTGGATCAGATACATGCCTATGGAAACATTATTTCGTGTTCTTGAAGTTTGGAGCATCCACTTAGAAGGAATGAATGAGGTATTCTCACTGCTGATTTTGTAATGATGAACACTTTGGTGAAAGAAGTACGAGTCATGTAACGAGAAATTATATTATTTCTCATTAAGTCATTTTGGTCAAGTTTATTCACTTGCTAAATGGTGGATCCAGTTTCTCATCACCAGTTTTCGTACTTGGTTGTTTGTATGGAATCTGGATAGATACTCTGAAAATGGGACATATTATTTTGGTTCTCTGTTTGAAGTTTTTTGGGTTAAAGTAGCTTCTGAATACTTGTGATTGCTGAACTTATCTTTTTACAAAATGGACTGGAAATTCGGCAATTTCACTTTACATTGGAGCAGAAAACCCAAAGACAATAATTGCAATATTTGTATTGGCTGCACTGAGGCACTAGTTATGAATATGCTCATTCTTTTCTAGATTAAGGCCAAGGTCAAAGAGCTTCAGTCAACCACAACCAGTGAAGATTGTGTGACAATCACAAAGGATAAGTGGCCTAGGTTTGTACCTCCTTTTATCATCTCTCATGTGCAATTCTATTGATAAAACAAATATTAAGAATGCCAAAATAACCATGCAGTTATTGTTATTTATAACTAATGGTTATGTAAGACTTGTGATACTGAATCATGATCATGATGCTAATGCCGAATAATAATTAGCAGTGGTGTTTCATTCGATGCACCTGCTACCAGTCAGACTAATGTAGTATTTACTTTACATACAATGCTATAGTGACAACTGGCAAGACGTGACTGAATATCTTATCCATGAAACTCCAATACAATATAATAAATTTTGCTTAGCTGAAACTGGCTGACCATCACTTCATGTTGTATCAGGAGATCAACAAATAGTACTGCAATTGGAACAGTGCCATTAAACGATAAAGCTACCATGCTATTGGATGATATTACGAGGTAAAGTTATGGTATGATATATTAGCTCAGCACCATTTTGATCTTGCATTTTGTGTTTGGTAAATTAGCTTAATATCAGATGAATTTTGTTATCCAGTGTTTGTTCTCTAACATTTCGTCTCAGTTTGAAACACAGTAATATATTTGTTTCCATCCTTATTAAGAGAAGCGTCTAGCTAAACACCCAAATATACGAAGGTAGGCCAAATGTGATCACCAGTTTATCATAATCCACCACAATACCAGATGAAGCCTAGATGTACAATGATATACCATAAGACCCTCTAGGAATAGGTATGATATACAATGAGATTTAGTAATTAACATCTTGACATGACTGATTGTCAAGTTTATGCTGTGAACCGAGAAGTCACTTATCCTATTAACTCTGTTCAGTTTATAATATTAAGTCATTTGAAGTTTCAGCATCTAATGTCTAGATATTCAACAGAAATTTTTTGGTGCCTGTCGAGTGTTTACCTTTTCACGAAATCATTTGCTTCAAGAATGTTGGTGTTCTCCAATCTGTAAGTTTTCCCTTCATATAAGAATTGTTATTACTGTGTACTCCATCTGTTCCAAATTAGTTCTTAAGTCAAACTTCTTTTAATTTAACCAAGACCATAGAAAAAAAATGAAAAATACATCAACAACTGCAACACCAAATTAGTTTCACTAGATTTATCATAAAAAATATTTTCATATTATATATATGTGATGTTGTAGATATTAACACATTTTTCTAGACTTGGTCAAATATAGAGAAGTTTGACTTAGGACAAAGCTAGAACTTCAATTAATTTAGAATGGTAAGAGTAACCCATATATTAATAGCAATTCTGATTTCCATTTCATCTCATATCATATCTAGGCACTAATTGGAAACCCAAGAAGAATGGTTCAGCTTGATCTCCTGAAGTCACAGAGCAGTCTTAATTGCTCTTGCTGCAGCAGAAATGGAATTGCTGTGTCAGCATCCTTGCATGATACATCAGTTATGTAAGTCCATGCATTAAGATATGAATATTCTTACTGATATTTAAGTATCTGTTACGCTTGGAATCTGAATGGCACTACCATAATATGCCATATTAATAATGTAAGTCCATGGAGTAAATTTATCCATGATTGATAGGCTAGGCCTAGGCTCAAACATTTGCCATATCGTCGACAAGCAAAGCCTTGGCCAACATTTTATACCTTATGCGAAACCATTTTACTTTGCAGGTGCAACCTAGCCCAAGAATATGGTGACGTAATTAACCTCCATGACTGGTACCTGTCGTTTGATGGAATTATCAATTCAAAGGGGAAAAGCAAATTGGTTGGTTCTCCCTCAAAAAAGAAATCAAAAGCAACGCCTCAACAGAGTGGAGCCATGATCCAGTATCCTTGACCATAGTTTTTTTTGTGCTTCCTTCACCAAAGTCTGACAAATTGAGTACATAATTGTCTGCTCATATTTCAGTAATCCTTGACACGTATTTTTCTAGAGCACGGTTCTGCAGGGCTGTCACCGAGCTCCAAATTACGGGACTTCTTCGGATGCCAAGCAAGAGAAGGCCAGATCTGGTGCAGAGAATTGCATTCGGTCCTTGAGACCTTCATTTTTTGTGAAGAATTTATGCTAGAATCGAGCAGTGCACTGAAAGCCTAAGAAAATGTCTCTCCTGTAGCCTGTAACATGTAGAGCTCTGTTTGGTTGTATACTGTAGAGATGCATTAAGCCAATGGAGCCTTTGAGTGCTTCTGCAGGTACCAGTTTATTTGAGTATTTGCATCATTTGATTATGAAACTGGAGAGCTCCGAGTTGCCACACAACATTTTATCTCGTAGTAGTATAATTTTGATATGGCTGGTGTTGATTTTAATTATGCTGGCAACCAAAATAAAGATGCTCACACCCACGCTAGTAAATTTCCAGAAAATCATGTCTTGGAGCTCCTCGCATCTCTTGCGTGACCTAGTGACTGACTATCTCGGCGCCCTTTTGCTGAAAATTCACTTGGGACGGAGTGTTACTGGCCTGGGTCTCGATAGGAGTTTTTTTTTGAAGCATGGGTCTCGATAGGAGTTTGTCATACTCCTGGGTGGATGTGAGCCGAGCGCCCCCTTATGACGCCTATCTTCATGTCGGCCCCTTCGTGTTTGGTCGGCATGTCGAGAAGCAGCAGGTCACCAGCTTCTTGCTGCAACATCCTTACATGCCTGGCCCTGCGGCAGTTTTGCCGATCATCGGTGGACGTGGAGTAGGGAAGAGGACCCTCGTTGCACAGGTATGCCAAATGTGATGATGAGAAGTTGCGTTCTCTCTCTTTTTTCCAGAAATTTTTCTGATCTATTTATTTTCAATCATGACAGTACAATGAACACCAGAAATAATAAAAATTACATTCAGATCCGTCGCCCACCTAGCGACGACTATAAGCATTGAAGCAAGCCGAAGGTGCGCTGCCGTCATCGGTCCTTGTTGGAGCCGGGCAAAACTCGTTGCAGTAAACAGTCAGAAAGTCATCATGCTAAGACCCCATATGACCAGTGCATCAGAACAACAACCGTTGCCAGTGAAGAGTAGCGTAGATTAAAGGGATCCAACCTGAAGACATGAACGTAGATGAACGACCAGATCCGAGCAAATCCAACAAAGACAAATCCATCGGATACACACATCCACATGTCCATCGACGATGCTAGACACGCCACCGGAACGGGGGCTAGGCGAGTGAACCTTATTCTATCGTGAATGGAGATGATCTCTTCAAACAATAGATCAACAACGGTAGTAAGAGAGGAGGACACAGGTAGTTGTCGAGTTTGTTTCTAATGTAGATGATAATGACTCGGCAACATTTTATCCATCTATTACGAGCATGGACAGAGCAAACAAGGTGATAATCCTAGGTCAAAATGAAAACTTGAAGAAATTTGGAACAGTCAAACCTATTTCTTTTAGTTGCCTCCCGTTCGAGGAGTACAGGTACCTGTTCAAAGACACTGGCGTTCAGAAGTGCAAACCCGATGGACCATCCGCGGCTACTAACCATAGTGGAAGAGTTTGCCACTGTGTTGGGAGGATCACTCATCTGAGCAAAACTTGATTGCATATGCAGTGCAAAAGAATCCAAATCCCCATTTCTGGCTTTGCAAATTGGACAGGGTTAGAGCCACGGTCAAGCTGAACATGTCCAGATCTGGTGTCAATCCAAATGAGCTTTTCAATCGAGGACGTCCAGTGTGCCTCCACAACGGTCACTACCTTTTGTCTCGGTGCTCCATCATGCCTTAAACCCTTTGTTAGCAGTCCAAGCAATGCTTTGGGAAAGAATCTACCTAAGATGATATCTTGTGACTTCCTAACAAAGGCAAACCGTATTGTTCTGTCCAAGGAAGATTTTGATCTAATTTCATGGGAGTCAAGGTTACTGCCTTACATATCATTTGGTCACTTGGTTCGCTTTGTTTCTGACGGTGCCAGTGATAAGCATGAAATATCCCTGTCAAGGAAGAAGCGTCCACCCCCGCAAAAAAAGAGTGGGGAAGAAGTGTCTGATTTTCCTTTTAGGTTAGAAGTGCCCGATTTTGCCTGTGTAGTTTCACGCCACATGTCTTTTAGTAGTTTTCTTTGGGATCTTATGGCTTATGACGTGCTAATACTGTTGTATTATATATATATATTATATCATGACAATAAATATACCGAATTGATTGTATCCCTCCCTTCAGATTTTGTTATGCTAAAATGAATTAAGGGAAACACTTATAATCACCTGACGGATTACTCATGCCTTGTCAACTGCCTTGTACGGACGTCACGTGTCTCACGGGTCCACATCCACCGCATCACGGCAGGAGAGCTCGAGTGGAGACCCATAGCTCCTCATTCCTTGTCGCATCCTCTTCCCCAACGCCCCTTCTCCTCTGCCCACATAGATCTCATCCCATGGACCAACTCAAAGATGGAGTTTCATTTGGAGACCCTTGGCAACATGGATGGATGTCACATGCGTAAGCATGAATCCATGCCAGTCAAGAGCTTTGCCGCAGAGACATACGGCCTTGCAACAAGCCTGCTGTCGTGTGGCCATGTCCATATGTTACTGCAACATGGTTCATATTGAGTGCAACACAGACCTTGTTGAAAAGGCTGCGACTGACGCTACGGAGATGATTGTCTCACACACAATCCAACGACTGTCAATAACGTCGATCTAACCAATTCATCACCGCCGACTCCCCATAAAATAAGGTGCCATTAGAAAGAAGACACGGGACAGACATGGAGTTTTTGTTCAGACCTCAACCAATATCATTTCATCACACAAATTTGCAGGCAGCTAAAACATTCATCAAGACACAAAACCCCCAGCTCGTATAAAAAAAGAAGAAGAAGGCGCGCCTTGGAGCTTGGACAAAACCTCAGAAGGCCCAAAAGAAACCCTAGCCCATCTAAACTTTCCCTTGTCCGACTGCGCTGCCGGCCTTCTCAAAAAAAAAAAAAAAAAAAAAAAAAAGACTGCGCTGCCGGCACGAGGCCACGACCTGTCCCAGCGCTGCTCACTCCGGCCTCCACCAGATCAACGCGCCGCCGCTCCGGCCGCCTGCCATAGCGCGTCTTTGACTCACCGCTCAAGTGCTGCTTGCGGGTGCGGGATGCAAGCCCCCGGCGGGGACGGGGATGGGGATGCGGATGCGGATGGGGATGTACACGGGGGAGGTGTCACGGGTAGGCACTACCCGGCTGGGTTTTCCTCGTTGCCGTCGCTAGGTGCTCCTCTGGAGAAGAAGCCTCCTGAGCCTGAGGCAAGCGACGACACTGATGAACAGAATCAGAAGAAACATGAGGCAGATCACATCGGTGGCTCTTCTGATAGTGCAGGGATTGAGCATCTCATCTCCACGAGACAGGTCAAAAGAAGAAGAGTGAAAATAACTTGGGCCTGCATAAGGTTCTCAAATATGGCCAGTCCGAAAGAGACGCACATATTTATAAATATCAAATTTCAGCTCCCCAATCTTGGGCCTGCATAAGGTTCTCTTGGTCGCAAGTGTTATTGATGGGTGAAAACTGAAAAGGGATCCTTATAAATGTCAGCTCCCCAATCTCAAAAAAGAAAAAAATGTCAGCTCTCAAACATGCCATTTGGTGATACTAGAATAGGTTCTTTTCAACCACAAATCTGTTCGTTTTGTGATCGGGTTGAGACAGCTCAACACAGTTCTTTTTACTTGCCCTGTTGCTCGGGTGGTGTGGATAACCGTGGGTTCTGTTTTCGGAACCCATTGCTGCCCCCAAATCCTTGTGTACTTTTGGTGCTATGTTTTTTTCCTGAGTGGGGAGAAGTTCTATACTATGGGTTCGGCTGCAGTATGTCGGGCCATATGGACGTCACACAACAAAGCAACCTTTGAGAAAAAAGATCATCAAGTCCCCTTTTGAGGTTGTGTTTGCCGCTTGTTCGCTTTTGTTTTATCGGGCAGGCTTGCAGAAGTGGGAGCAAGCTGAAGAGCCAAAAGCTGGAGCGGAGAATCTCAAGAACAATGTTGTCAACCTTCTGCGTCTCTGCCAAGGACCGATTCAGGGGTCGACGATTGGCTGAGGCTAGATG
The DNA here is from genome assembly GCF_002575655.3 of Aegilops tauschii subsp. strangulata. NCBI lineage: Eukaryota > Viridiplantae > Streptophyta > Magnoliopsida > Poales > Poaceae > Aegilops > Aegilops tauschii. The sequence continues at coordinate 183,560,575 of NC_053041.3, forward strand.
AAGCTGGAGTAGTGGACGTCTTTTGGTCATGTTTGCTGCTAAAGGGCTCTGTGGTAGTCTTTGTGTATTTTGTGGCGTTGAGCTTGATTTCTGGTCTTTATGAATTTGTAGTTTGCTACGTACTCCCTCCGTTTCAAAATAGATGACCCAACTTTATACTAACTGTATACTAAAGTTGAGTCATCTATTTTGAAACGGAGGGAGTAGTTTGGATGGAACTCTGCGTAGTGATGGGTGTTACCAGGTTAGAGGTACATACTATGTGGCATGTTACTCCGTTCATTACTTCTTGATCTATCTTTACAGCTCATTTAATTTTCTGTTTGTTCTTCAGAACATGCTAATTTTGTATATGAGTCGAAATACATGATGGTACGTGTTCGAGATTGTATATGTTTATAGCTACTCTTCTGTATTCAGATGATGATTTCTCTTACCTAAACATCCCTACATGACTGAAAAATATTTATTCTTCACCTTTTAGGCAGTTTTACAACTTTTTCTTATCTTACAAACTTCTCTACTTTGATGTTACTTAGAGGAAGCTCAGTATCTTGAAAATCCAATAGATGTATCTTACTTATGCGTTTATAGGCCAATAGTTCAGTTTTTGTGCTTTTGTCATTTGGTACAATATATACTTGATGGCGGCAGGGGTTCTTGTGGACCTCTTATGACAATGTTCCAATCAGCTTACTCCTGGATTATTTGCCATCTACTAATGCTGGATATTTTGTCCAAGTAGGTTGACGGTGCATTAGCTGTGGAGTCTATCCACTTTTCTTAGCACTACATTTCTTTACTTTCCAACTGCTGTCGCATGTAGTAAGTGTTATGGTTGTTCAGAAATTTTTGTTATCTTCTTTGTGTACTCTACCAAAATGTTGGTTCTTTTGGTCCATATACTGTAAATCCAGTTTCCGACCTAAAGTTCATCAAACATAATTTATTTCAGCAAAAGCAGGCATTCTACGGCTCAGCAGAAGAGTTTCAGGATCTGATCAAGGAGGTGCTCTCCTGGGACATCGGATCATTGTCTCAGCGACTCCGCCCTCACCGGCTGACCATTGAAAGCGAGGCGGATGATTATGGTAGCAAAGCTGATAAGGATGGCAGAAACAAAGGTTGCCAAGCCGCTGACTCCTGCTCGACCGTAGCATAACCGTTATCTTCAATGCTGATCAAGCTAGAAGGTTTCCACTGTCAAGGTTAAAGTTTCTGTAGGAAGGTATGCATCTACTAGGTTACTACTTCAGCTAGGATGCATGCTAGTATCATTTACCATCTCACTGTAATAACCTGTTCTGTCTGGATAAGCTATTGACTTATCAATCTCATAGAAGATGAGTGGCATGCAATCAATATCTCATGACACCACATCACTTATAAAAACATATGCCGGTTACATACATTAATTGTTGAAATTGCATCATAAACAAGCAGTTTGGAGATGCACAATGAATCCAATTAGATGAGCTTGGGGGGGGGGGGGGGGGGTATAATCAAGCTATACTTGAGCAATACAGGGGATTGGTAGCCAGTCAAATAAAATGAGTTTCTGCAGTTCTGATTGTTTACAAGTTTAAACCCTGGCGCAATTTTTTTTTAGAAAAGGAGGATCACCCCCGGCCTCTGCATCTGGACGATGCATGCGGCCACTTTATTAATTATTCTCACAAGACCTTACAAAGTCATACAATAGTAAGACTAAAGCCACCGTCTAAGCAACAACTGTCGCTACACCCATCCAATTGATGAAGGGGCGCTGATAGCCTGGGCCTAATACCAAACAGACATCGCAGCCAAACCTAAACATCTAAGACCTGAGGTCCCAACTAGGACGCCTGCCTGGTATGGGGCACCTACCAGTCCGGCGCACTCCCCAACCAGGACGCCTGCCGGGTATGAGGCCGCCGCAGCCACCTGCCACGAGTCCATCTTCAGAGCTGTACTGTTGCATCTACCGTGCCAGGTCTCTCTGCCATCGACGCCACCACGACGCCAGACAGCGCCGTCCTCCTGCGCGAGTCCATCCTCCCACATCGAACTCCGAATCTGCACTGCACCACGCCGTCAAGATCCGTCGCCATCAATGTGTAGGATGGAGCACCGCTCCACCAAAGAAGCCGTCCGCTGGTCCCGCGAAGTCGAGTGCACCTTCAAGAATGCCGCCCCAAAGGGGGTTACGACACATGAATGCCGCGAACATCCGATCAGCTGATCTAGGGTTTCCCCCGGAGGTATTGAGTGGAGCTGGGAGCTTCACCTCGATGATGCCTTCATGAAGGAAACGATGATAAGGGCATCGTCATCACCGGCTCCGGCCATCAACCGAAGACCAGGTTTTCACCCGGACCCGTCCCAAGAAATCCATCCAACAACCTGTGCACCGTCTCGACCGCCTTCAAAGCCCCAGATCCAGCCGCCTAGATCCGGCGACCAACCGCAGCAACAGTGCCACCGTGGGATCCCTGGTGCACCGGCCACTACCTGAGTGTGCCACCACTGGAGCCTAGGAGAAGGGCTCCCACCCCGCCTCGCCAAACCGTGAGAGCCGCCGAGAAGGATCCCGCATGCTCGTCACCGTCTCTGATCCGAACCAATCCAAAGCAGATCGCCGTCACAAATCCGCCTTGGACAGGGACTGCACCACGCCATGCCGCCGCGGGAAGCCCTAGCTTCACCAGCCGCCACCCTCCAGGGCCGCCGCCCCGGGATCCAGACAGAACCTCGCCGCTGCCACCGGCCAAGTGCACAAATGACTATTTATATTACACATGTAGGTCAATAATGCTAATTTCCAGGGTTGAACATATTTGCTTAGGTGAGTTCGCTGAGATAACAGGGGAGCTAAAAATGTACTGAACTTCAGATGAGTTCCACTTGCAGGCTACTATTTGTTTTACCCCTGAAAACGGCAGTGGAGCCATTGTTGGGCATAACAATGCTTGCCTGCCAGTTGTCTCAGATACCACTTCTAGACTGGTTTGTTCTTGTAGCCCACTTTCCTCCTGGCCTGCTTGCTGTGTATTTTGTTCATCTCCTTCTTGGGCCTCACTATTTTCCTCATTTATTCCACTCTTCTGGTCGATTCTCATTGTGTAACACAATCTTTGTTGACTTTTGCTTCTTTTTGTGAAAATAAATTATCAATGCTATCAAAAGGGAAGAAGTTGAAGCAACCCCAGTAAGGATAAATAATCCCCTGAACTTGGCAAATGCGAGTCTGCTTGAACCACTTACTGGGCCCAAGTTCTGGCAATTGTTTTGATCTCCAATCAATTTCTTCTCAATTTGAATCATAGTACTGAATTGAATGCCATAGAGAATACGAGTGAGAAAAGAAAGGTGAACCGTCTTTAATTAGCAGGGCTACAAAGAATACGAGGATGATCATCATTTACATGTCCTACTACTAGCTAAGTACAGGATGTGTTATCCGGTGGACACCAAATTTAGTTTTACACGTTGATGAAGGGCGTGCCGGTGATGATCTCCGTGGCCGCCAGAGCGACGAGGCCGAGCATGGCGAAGCGGCCGTTCCAGAGCTCCGCGTTGGCGCTCATGATGGCGCCGGCCCTGCCCTCGGCGCTCTCGCCCTGGAGCAACGGCACCAGCGATGCCACGGACAGCACTGCCACGGTGTAGGCGAACCACGCCTGCCCGGTGCCGCTGCCGAGCTGGGAGAGGAGCCCGTCGCCGCGGCCCGCCTCCACCGCGAGCGCCGTCACGAAGCCCACCATGGCCAGCCGCCCGTTGATGCGCTCCGGCGCGGGGCCGCTGAACGCCAGCGCGTCCCAGATGGAGGTGCTCGCCTGTGCCAGGAGCAAATATCAGAAACCTGCTACTGGGCTGAGTCTAGCCACGGCGCCGTGGCCGTGCTGCTTATATATGGCATGCTTTGGGAGTACGTACCTTGGGTTTGTTTGGCGGTGGTGCGCTCGGGCCCTCGGTCTGTGCCCTGACGACGAGAGAGCGGCGGCCCAGCGCTGGCAGAGACCTGGCGCCGAGGCGGCCGGCCGAGCCGCGCGGTAGGACGGCCGCGCCGGCGAAGGAGCTCATGGCCATCACAGTCGCCATTGATCAATCAGCCGCGAACGGAAGGTGCACGAAAGGACAGAAAAAAGCTACAGCAAAGATGATTGCTAGTACAGTGCTTCTTGTTGTTGTGTTGCCGAGTGCTTGCTGATGTATTGTTCGGGGAGAGTGGGCGCAGTTCATAGGCCGTGCCCCGCGAGAGCCAACCCGTGCCGAGCTGGGCGCGGTGGCCGCGGCGGTGCCCACGTCGCCAGCTGCTCCGGGCCGTGAATTACCCTCTACGTGGAGCGAGGCAGCGACTACGGGGACGTGGAGGCCACCGTGCGGAGCGCTCCACGAAACGCCAAACAGACAGAGAAGTTGCCAAGGAGGACTCCAGAATGGACATGTATCAACGCTGAGCATGTGATTCACGTCTTGTTTCTAGCTCAAGCTAACCAAAAGCACTAGAGAGACGCGTACCTGTGACTGTATACACGTACGCGAAGCCTTGCAGGCAGGAAGGCAGCATGTAAACTTTTTTTTGCGGTATGTAAACTTTATTCTTGCCGGTAAAATGGTAACTGTTTTCTTTACTTTTTATGAAGTTTTTTTTAACAAGACCATTGGAGGTTTTTTTGGCCGGAAAAATCATTAGCCATTGTGCCAAAAATGATATCACAGTATTGATCATCTTTTTTTCTTTTGAAAACCACCTTATATATTAATTAACCAATAAAGTTATTACAATCATTCATTACAAAATTCACCACGCAGGGCCGAACATTATTGATCACCTTTTATGGTCTCAAGGTGTTGAAGACAATGCACAGTCTGCAATCTCGCAATGCGCCGCTCCACCCGTGCCTATCCTTTAGCACCATCAAACACCTCAGTCGCCACCGCTACCATGAATCTTTTAGATCCTCCTTGGAGAACCACCGTCGCTTTTACATTCCAGACTAGACACCCGTCCAATCATCAATGTAACAACATATCAATTGAATGACGTTGGATACGTCCTGCGGGAACTCCCTCATAGAAGCACACTTTGTTGCATGTCTTCCAAATGTCCCATATCACTGAAGCCACTTCAACTGTTGCCATTCTCCGGCAGAAGCGTGCAGGAATGCATAGAATGAATCTGGCCCATTCCAATCTCGGCCCCATGTTGCTCCTGCGAGTGACCCGGGCGCCAACCCTAGTGCCAACGCCCCTCCCCTTCCCACTCCTTCCTCCTTTCCGTCGCCGCCGGCGAGCGCCGTCGGGCGAAGCCCGCGTGGTTGCGGCTGTGGCGGGGCGTCTCATCCCCCGCTTGTCTTTCTGGGCCATGGGGCCTCAAGTGCATGGGGGGTGTGGTCCTGATCTGGCGGCCGACGACGGCATGGCGGCTAGGTGAAGGTGCGTGGACTCAATGTGGTGGCGTCACATAGGTGTGGGTGGAGCATCTCGCACGGGGGCGCTCAGCTGGCGGAGGATCTGGCTAAGGTCGTTGCTCCTGGCCTTGGCGGCGTGTGCTATTCCCCTCCAGGGCAGCGGGCGGTGTTAGGCAGGGCTTGCTCGTGTGGCTCGGAGTGCATCAGCCATGGTGTGGGGGCAGCGGTTCTTTGCTGCACGGACGAGGCTCCTCTGGTGGTGGACAACGTCCATCGGTGAGTGATTCAGAAGGCTGACTTTTCTGAGTTGGTTCGTGCCTCCGCGTTGTGCTCTTCTAACCTATGGTTCGGTCATGGTGTCCGTCTGAGTTGAGCTCCCTTGCATGGTTGTGCCGTCGACGGATCGACGTCGATGGCCACGGGCATGGTGGCGTGCAAGCTCACCTAAGCCATGGCTAGAGGGCTAGAGCCCGGGCTTGCTGGGCGGTGGCCATCTGCAGCCATTGAGTTGTGTCTAGGGCTGCAAACGAGTCGTGTTCGAGCGAGTTGGCCTAGGCTCAGCTCAACTCATACTAAAATTCGAGCGAGCTCAAAATGTGCGAAGCTCAAGGCCGAGCTACAGAAAGTGGCTCTTGCTCAGCTTGTAACGATCTCGAGTCGATCTCGAGCTAGTTTCGAGCTAAATAAGATGATTTTTAAAATCATTTAAGGTAAATTTTAAAGAAAGATAGGCCACAACAGAACAGAAAAATCACTATAATTTTGACTTATTCTTTCTCAAGTGAAGACTAGTATTTAACAACAAGAGATCATAGATAGAAGGCGGCGAAGGTGCGCCAGCTCTGAAACTTTGACCAAAATAACAAGATATTGAACACACGGTTGGCCACGTGATGAGAATAAATTTTCTTCATGCTTAATTTCCATGTTTGCTAGTAGGTAAAGTGAAGAAAAAAAAAATCATACATAACATATATGGAAATGAATGATCCTAATTCTTGGCAATAGATATGAAGGTTATTTAATATACTTATATGATATCGAGATATCGAGCTAAAATCGAGCGAGCCAATGCTGGCTCAAGATCAGCTCGTTTCTCGATCGAGCTAAAAAAGTGTTCATACTCAGCTTATTTCTTTTCGAATCGATCTCGAGTCGAGCTAAAATATGAGTCGATCTCGAGTGGCTCACGGGCCTCGAGCTTTTCTTGCAGCCCTAGTTGTGTCCCTCCCTCCACCGGGACAGCCTGGGGATGCAATTTTTTTTTGAAATTCAATCATTTTTCTGAAAACTACAAACAATTTTTGAAATTCCAAACTTTTTTTTGGAAAATATGAACAATTTTTGATATTCCGACGAAATTTTGAAATTTCAATTTTTTTTTCAAAAATCAAGAACATTTTTGAAATTTATGAACTTTCTTGAAAAAGAAGAAAAGAAAAAAAAGGCAAAATAAAAACTTAAAAACCAGTAAAGAAAAAACAGAGAAAAAACCATTCAACCACCACCTTTTAGAACGTTACCAAAACCATTAGGAAGCAAGGTTCCAAGAACTAGGATTCCTCAGCAGATGACTAGTTCAAAATGGTTGGCCGATCTAACATTTGTCCGAGGCCCATATGTGTGAATCCCCGAGAACTTGACGTGGATAGCGTCAAATAGGGATTACCATTTGCGGCAAGGACAACCCAACCCATGCCTCGAGGTTCCGTGGCCTATTTATTAGAGAAGCCCGTCTCTCATGGCACATGGTTGTCTTGTGAGGGCAACTCCAACGTGGATCGCCAAATCGCTTCTACATGTCCTGATCGGACGGTCCTGACCTTTTCTACCATCCAACTACGGTCACCAAAATTATCCTAATGGCTCTGGACGTTGAAAGTTCCACTAACTGGAACTAAACCTTGGGAGGTATAGGGGTGTTCGGCCGTCCGACACGTCCGACTTCAACACCCTTGGCCCACCAAAATACCACGTCTGGAGCCATTCCCGCCACTCCGTCCCCCCTCCCCCCTGTGCTCTGTATTCGCACCCTCGAAGGTTGACACTGCTACTGTACCACCCTATATGCTGCCCCACTCACCGTCTGGCTCCCTCGGACTAAGCCGCCATTTCACCCGGATCGGTCCGCAACCCAGGTATCCTCCGCTCCTGTCGACGCTGTCCATGACGGACACTCCATCCAACAAGTGTTCGACCAAATGACATTGCCAATTTTTTTTAGTTCTCGTTGTTTACTTTGAAGCAAACACGATGACAACGCTCTCGATGAAGAAGGATGAATTGTTGTGTGAGGCGTGGTTGACCATGAGTGTGGAGTTTCAAGGTATGTAGCAAAATGCAGCAGCACTTTGGCAACATGTGCATGTTTGGTTCCATGAGCACAAGCACTACGCGCCCTACAAGACGAAAATGATCCATGGTCGTGGTGCAAAGTCGCTACTCTATCGGTGACACGCCATTCAAAAGACCATCAACAACTATTGTGGTGTGTATGCACAACTGCAAATAATGTGGCCCAGGGGCACGTCACTTGAAGAACTCTGTAAATTTTGCTTCTTGTTACTCTATGTGTTGGTCATTTCATTGATTTGCTCAATGTTGCAATTTGCTGATCACGTCATTGTCTAGCCTCAAAGCCCGTGCATGATTTACCACATGACGAAGGGCAAGCCCTTCAGGCAGAGCCCAATAAGCATAGCAATTGCATGTCTGCATCAACTACGTGTGCCCATGAAGAAATTCAACTTCGAGGAGAGGAAGCTTGAGATGAAGACCACTTTCGAATAGCACAAAAATTGTGGTCTTTGGTTCGACAGCCGGTTCTTTTGTTTTTGGGGTCGACGAATTTTAGAAACTTGTTGAACATCCTGGTAGTTTTAAATTTAAATGTATGATTAAATTGCTATTGATTTAGATGCATTTGTCGAAATGACCGGAGAATGACATTTGGTTTACTTTTATTCTGTTTTTCCTGAGAAAAAAGATATACAGTGACTCCGTTTGGATGGCCGGCTCCCCTATCCATATTCTAGACACGTTCAAATGTGCCCGCGAACATTTGATTTGTTCGTTTTGGTGAACAGTTTTGCTGAACTCGAACTATTCACAAAAACTGAACCGGCCAACTAACAGTCTAACACACAACGTTTCAAATTCGGCGCGCAACAGCCGGGCAGCCAACATCTCAGGATGCCAATCTGGACCACGAATCCTCCGGGAGTTCTTCCCGTCCTCTCTCTCACAAGCAGCAATGGCACCTCATGAATTCCTCTCACCTCGTGCGCCCTTCCAGTTCACCCCAACGAAGCCAGATACACACCTACACACCCATCCTTCCCGACCCCCACCAATCCTCGCCGTTGGCCCGCCCGTCAACACTTCAAAAACCATACAAAATGGCGCGCGCCGCGGTCGTAATCTTCTTCTTCGTCCTCGCCGTCGCAGCCGCCAGCGCCGCGCAGGCCCCCGCGGAGTCGCCGAAGGCGCCCGCAGTCTCCGCACCTGCCAATGCGCCCGAGGTCGCGAAGAAGGCCGCGTCTGCCCCGGCGTCGAGGAAGTCCGGTCCTGGTGCCGCGCCAGCCAGCAAGAGCTCGCAGGCCGCCTTCTCTTCACCGGGTGCTAGGGCGTGGGCTTCTACCGGCGAGGCGTCTAGCCCACTGGTGCCCATGGCCGTGGTGTTTCCTATCGCCGACGGGCCTGGTGCCGCGCCAGCCAGCAAGAGCTCGCAGGCCGCCTTCTCTTCACCGGGTGCTAGGGCGTCGGCTTCTACCGGCGAGGCGGCTAGCCCACCGGCGCCCATGGCCGTGGTGTTTCCTATCGCCGACGGGCCCGGTGCCGCGCCAGCCAGCAAGAGCTCGCAGGCCGCCTTCTCTTCACCGGGTGCTAGGGCGTCGGCTTCTACCGGCGAGGCGTCTAGCCCACCGGCGCCCATGGCCGTGGTGTTTCCTATCGCCGACGGGCCTGGTGCCGCGCCAGCCAGCAAGAGCTCGCAGGCTGTCTTCTCTTCACCGGGTGCTAGGGCGTCGGCTTCTGCCGGCGAGGTGTCTAGCCCACCGGCACCCATGGCCGCGGTGTCTCCTATCGCCGACGAGCCTGCTGAGGGATCGGATCCGGCTGATGCTGAGAAATCTAGTGCTGCTGCTCTGGTGGACAACGCCGCCATCGCTATTGCTGGTTTTTTTAGAAAAGAAGGATTATCCCCGTCCTCTACATCTGACTAATGTATGCATCTTCTTTATTAAACAAAGTATAGAAGGTTTGAGGTTCATTACAAGATCGTGCAGAGCTGATAGATAAATCAAAAAGTGTAATAGAATGCCACAACCGGTAAAAATACGACAAGATGACTAAACACCTAGCCTATTACTGGATCACCATATCCAAACCGGTCATAGATATCCCGCGCTACCATCTCCTATGGGGTAGACCCAGTAACCTAACCTGCAAAAAGTTTATTTTATTTTTAAAAGATAGCAGGAGAGCTGCTACTATTCATTAAAAGGAAGCGGTAAAGAAACCGATGCTCGGTTAATCGAGAAAAACCGAGCTAAAACCTTTACAAAGAGCACACCACACCTAGCAAAACTAGGGCTGGAGCACAACAGGACATACAGGAGCGCCTAAAGACCGACACAACACGGACTGAAGCGTACATCACCCACCGCGCATACGCCCCGGCGACTTCGACTTCGCTTCAACCTCACGAGAGAGCACCACCCAGCTGTCTTGGACAAGGCCGCCACAAGCATGTTTGACGACATCACCATCACCGGAGAGAGACGACATGCCCGACGGAAGAGGAGCGAACATGTGCCTCGCCGAACACGAGAGGACGCCCAACATGACTCGCCTGACGCTGCAAGCATGTCAAGTGTGCTCCAAGTGCCCAACACCGCCGGCCAACTGCCGGCCCTGACGGACACGCCGCCGCAGACACCACCTCACCTCGCCACCGCCAGCACCCGACCAACCACTGCACCGCAAACCAGGTACTCCTGCCGAGAGGTCAACTCTCCACCTCCCATCGAAGAAATGACGCCAAGGGCGCCGCCGTCGCCGTCGCCGATCCAACAAGGTAGATCTTGGTTTTCACCCGGAGAGTATAACTCAAGGACATGAGAGGGGCTGAATCTCCTCGGTGACGCCTCCAACAAGGAAATAACACCCACAAGCATTGTCATCACCGGCCATGAGCATGAATTTCTTCCGGAGATACTACACGCCTACGCCGGGATGTTGCCGCGCGCACACACCACCTTTAGATCTGGAGCCTAGCTCCTCACATCCTGGCCGGAGCATAGCCTGCTGAAAGATCGTGGATGTTGCCTAGAGGGGGGTGAGGGTGAATAGGCGCTTTAAAATAATTATGGTTTAGGCTTGAACAAATGCGGAATAAAACTACGTTTGATTTGTCGAGCACAAAACCTAAAACAACTAGGCTCACCTATGTGCATCAACAACTTATGCTAAGCAAGATAAACAAAGTGATAGCAAGATATATATCATGAAGCACTAAGGCTATCACAAAGTAAAGTGCATAAGAAAAGGGCTCGGGTAAGAGATAACCGAGGGACGTGGAGACGATGATGTATCCCGAAGTTCACACTCTTGCGGATGCTAATCTCTGTTTGGAGCGGTGTGGAGGCACAATGCTCCCCAAGAAGCCACTTAGGGCCACTGTAATCTCCTCAGGCCCTTGCACATTGCAAGATGCCGTGATTCCACTAAGGGACCCTTGAGGGCGGTCACCGAACCTGTACAAATGGCAATCCTTGGGGGCGGTCATCGAATCCGTACACTTTGGCAACCCTTGGGGGCGGTCACCGGAACCCGTACAAATTGCTGGGGCAATCTCCACAACCTAATTGGAGACCCGACACTTTCCCGGAGCTTTACACCACAAATGATTGAGCTCTGAGACACCAACGACCGTCTAGGGCGCCCAAGCACCCAAGAGGAACAAGCTCTAGGGTATCAAGCACCCAAGAGTAACAAGCTCTCAAACTTCACTTCCACATATCACCGTGGAGAACTCAAATCGATGCACCAAATGCAATGGCAAAGGCACACGGAGTGCCAAGTCCTTCTCTCCCAAATCCCACCACAACAACTAATGCTATGGAGGAAAATGAGAGGAAGAATGAAGAAGAGAACACGAAGAACTCCAAGATCTAGATCCAATGGGTTCCCCTCACATAGAGGAGAAAATGATTGGTGGAAATGTGGATCTAGATCTCCTCTCTTTTTTCCCTCAAGAACTAGCAAGAATTCAAGGAGGGATTGAGAGAACACAAGCTCGAAGAAGGTCAACAATGAGGGCAAAACACGAGCTCAAAAGATTAAGTTCATCGGGGAAGAAGACCCCCTTTTATAGGTGGAGACAAATCCAACCGTTATGCCCCCCAGCCCGCACACAAGCGGTACTACCACCGAGAGGAGCAGTACTACCGCTTGGGGTGGTAGTTCCAGGTTAAAGTCCAGGCGCGGTAGTGCCGCCGGAGCGGTACTACCGTCCTCACAAGCGGTACTACCGCTTCGTGGCTCAGGACACAAAGAACAAGCAACAATAGAGGGAGGGTAGGACGGTAGTACTACATACAACGGTACTACCTCGCCCTACTACCGCTCTACTACCGTGGAGGCAACGAGGGACTACAGAAGCAAAGAGATAGGCAGTAGTGTGACGGTAGTCAGTCGCAGAAGTACTGCAATAGCGGTACTACTGCGGGGCAGGTGCGGTACTACCGTGCCCAACTGCCGTCAAAGCGAAAACGAGTCCAGAAGCCTGAAAACAAGCGGTAGTGCTCGTGGCACTGGACTGCGGAAGTACCGTGCAAGCGGTACTACCGCTACCCAGGGCGGTACTACCGCTAGTGAGCTTCAAAATAGCCCAAGCAAAACAGAAGGATGCAATAAGGCCTGAACTGCCATAACTTCTACAAATGAGTTGCGAATTGAGAAAACTCAAGCTTGTCGGATAGAAGACGACAAATACTATCCAACAGCGACATTCAATAGGTTATAGTAAGAAGAGGCAGAGGAAGAATGCCTAAGATATGGAGATGTGAAACCTCTATGACTGAAGAAACGACAAAAACTCCAACATCGGAAACATCATAGAAGATGCATATATGAACTCCGTTTTTGATGAACTCGAGCTTGTCATGAAGATGACCATAAGCTCTAAAAACTCACAGAGAGAAACACCAAACGAGAACCAAGAAACATGATGCAAGGATGCAATGGTTTGAGCTTTCTACGAATGATACGATCAAGCTACTTACTTGAGATCCCCCTTGATAGTACGACAATCGATCCTATAACCCGGTCTCCCGACTACCACCATGAAACCGATAAAATAGAAAACCTATCAAGGGCAAACTTTGCCTTGCACATAGTCCACTTGAGCTAGATGATGACGATCTTGACTTCCTCAAGTTCCACCACCTTTCTTGATTGCGTTGGTTTGATGAAGACAAGTAGATTTCTCCCCCATACTCCAGTATGGGTGAGCCACTCTTCGGCACATCTTCACAAGTACATTGTCACCACAATGGACAGTAAGCTTCAAGCACGATCTCTTCATGATGCTCCACTTGAACTTGCACACCGCAATCTTGATGACGGACACCACTTGATGTCAACCTCCATGGGTTGTATGAGATCTTCCTCTTGACGCAAGCCCATGGAAACATACCTAACCCCACATAGAACTCTCACGTAGACCATGGGTTAGTACACAAGGCGTAATGACAATGCTTACCATACCATGGGATCACTTGATCCCTCACGATACATCTTGTATGCTTTGTGTGTTGATCAACTCGATTCACTCTTTGACTTGTTCTTGATCAACCTTGTATCATGTCTTCTACATGACCAATCTTTGGATAGTTCCTTGAATAGCACTTTGGTCATCACATAAACTCCTTGAAACCAACACATGGACTTCAAGAAATGCATATGGACAAATCCTTCAAATATAACTCAAGGCAACCATTAGTCCATAGAGATTGTCATCAATTACCAAAACCAAACATGGGGGCACCGCATGTTCTTTCACCTGCAGCACCACTGACCTGCTCAAAAGATGCACCAGGGCGCCACCATGAGGTGCGCTGCATCCAGCCTACCGCAGTGCTTGGACATGTCCAGACCAGGCATGCCCGCCTGCCCGCAACTGCCCCTGTATGCATGCCGGAGACCTGGCAGCAGCTCCCGCTTGGGACTCCACCGCATAGCCCGGACGACGCAGATCCGCCGCCCTAGCCTCACGAGCCCACCGCAGGCTCGGGTGAGCCCAGATCGGGCCCACCCCGCCTGCAGCTGCAGCCGTGCGCCCACCGGAGGGAGGCAGAGGCGGCGCGGCCTCGAGCTCCAGCACCCCACCTCGGCCAATCACCACCGCCGCCGGCCTCAGATGGAGCAACCTTTAGATCCGCCCGCCTGCCACCGAGCGAGGCCGCGCCTCCGAGAAGGCAACAGAGAAAACTCCCTGCCGCCGCCATCCCTGGAGCCGGCCGAGCTTCGCCGACGATCCCCTCTGGCGGCGGCGAGGGAAGGGTGGAGGGAGGGGCGGCCGGTTAGGGTTTCTCCCCCGGAGTCGCCAAGGAGAAGGCGCGGGGGTTGGGACCGGTCAAAGGTCCTGCTGAACATAGTTTATAGGAGTTTATCTATTGAAAACCATATCATTTTTGCATTTCCATATAGCCCAAATTAATGTGCATACTCCTATCCAAATATGTCTCGCAGTATTTGGCTCTACTCTAATTAGTCACATCCCTACTTTTTAGAGGGTTAATATTAAAGGCTACATGAATTGATCAGCGTCATAATAGTTTGGCAAGCGGACACTCGAGAAAGAGGTGTTTAATCGTTTCATCTTGGTCACAAAAGCAACTTTGTTGACTACCCTCCCAATTGCGCTTGTCCAAATTATCCTTAGTCAGAATCACCTCCTTGTGAACAAACCGCATGAAGACTTTGATCCTTAAAGGTACTTTGATCTTCCAGATATGTATCGATTTTGGAATCGGGCCGAGTCAATTATGTCAACTTACATAGATTTCACTGAGAAGATTCCGCTCCTGGTTAATCTCTAGTTAATACTATCAGGCTCATCTGAGAGATGAGCATCCATCAACCTGCGCGCCAGATGTAGCCACGGTTCCCATCGATCTCCTACTAAAGATCTCCGGAATTGGATATTTAGAGGGTTAGACTGTAATATTATAGCAACATATGTCTCCTTACGCTGTACAATATTATAGATGGACCGATATTTTGTAGCTAGAGGCATCTCCCCTAACCACGTATCCTCCCAGAATCTAGTCGAATTACCGTTTCCAATGATGAATATGGTCCTATGGAAGAAAGTTGCTTTTGTTCTCATTAATCCCTTCCAGAAAGGTGAATCATTGGGTCTCACGGTAACCTGGGTCAAGGTCTTAGATTGTATGTACTTATTACGTAAAATTTGTACCCACATGTCCTCGGTCTCAACAGAAAGCCTGTACAGTCATTTACTGAGCAGACATCTATTTTTTACCTCTAAATTCTCAATGCCGAGACCACCCTAGTTCTTCGGTCTACAAATGATATCCCACTTAGTAAGCATGTATTTCCTCTTTATTTCATCGCTCTACCAAAAGAATCGTGATCGATAGAGGTCTAACATTTTTTGTACCCCTACAAGGTACTTTGAAGAAAGACAGAAGGAACATCGGCATACTTGTAAGCACTGAGTTTATTACTCCCTCCGTTCCTAAATATAAGTCTTTTTAAACATTTCAAATGGGCTACAACATGCAGATGTATGTAGACATATTTTAGAGTGTAGATTCACTCACTTTGCTCCGTATGTAGTCACTTGTTGGAATATCTAAAAAGACTTATATTTAGGAATGGAGGGAGTAGTATAAGCTGACCTTCGTATGACATAAGCTTACCCTTCTAGCAACTTAGTTTTTTTTTCAAATCGATCTTCAATGCATTTTCACTGCTTGTTAGATAGCTTGCGATGGTGAATTGGGATACCGGGTAACTAAAAGGTAGCACTGGCGGAGCCTCGTCTGGGCCGAAGGGGGCCACAACCCCCCTCCAAATTTGAAAAAAATATCTCTACTCCTAATGGAGGAGTAAGTAGGTCGTTTCGTTCGTTCCCATCGATAGACTTTCCTACCCGTCCATCCATCCCGTCCCCCACGCAGCAGCGCTAAAAAAACAATCCTTCCCTTCTTCCTTCTGCACATGAACTAAAAATGGAAGGCAAATAACCGAGAAATGGAAACTCACCCACGGACGTCGATCCCCTTCCCCTCTCCCGTTGTCTTTCTTTTCCAAGTTGTAGTCACCGTCTCGTCCCCTTCTTCTATTCTCTTTAGAGAGATGGGGGTCGGGCTCTCCTGCTGGGATCCCTGCACGCACTATCGTGTAGGGTCAACCAGCGGCCAACACGTGGCCTGGTGGACCCATCACTCAAACAACCCACCAGATCGTATATCTCTAATTACAGAAAATCAGCAAAACTGCCTTTCTTTCTCCCGCGTATCAACAGACTGCCGCCAAAATCTCCAACACCCTTTCTCCTATCTATCTACTCCATTGTGGATCACACGAGAATAGATCAGGATCGATAGAGAATTGCCCTCTCACATGGACCAGCATCTATGGTGTTCTTCGGCATGGAAGGAGCTCCCGCGCTTCATCATCCATAGGTTTGTTGTTGTGCCTTGAATCTACAAATTATCAACACTCTCATCATATGGAGGAGACAAGATTAAACAGAAGCAAACTAAGAGCTTAATCTATGACATGCAGTTTAATCCTAGAGACATAGCTCCTCGCACTTCATCTTTCATTGGTCTGTTTGTGTCTTTTTGCCAATTGTAATGATAGAGAATATTGTATCTAAGAAAAAAGTCAATTTTTTGGTAATGCTCCTATGAATACAGTGCGATATTTGGCAAAATATGTTGTTGAATCTTCAAGTGTTGTTCAGGTTTCACAACAACAGGACTGAACATCGTGTGGTTTTTTTTACAAAAATGTTTCGCCCATGAACTAATTAGTATATGATATTTTTTTATGTTGTGTAGATCAGGAGACCACAGATGTGGGAGAGGAAAGTCAAAACACAGATGATTATTACAGCAGAAGGTTAAAGCCAGAGATATGAATGGAATTTGAGAATGAAGATATATCATATGAGTTTTATAATGCATATGCAGGACATGCAGGTTTCAGTGTGAGGAAATTTTGGCATGATAAATCCTCAACGAATGTTATTCGAACAAAGAAATTTGTATGCTCAAAGGCAGGTTTCAAGGACAAGAGCAAGGAACAATGCCAGCGGAAGCGAGAAGATACAAGTTGGGTGTCTGGCAGAGATGACCATTAAAATAAGTGCTAACGGAAAATATGTTGTAAGCAGCTTTGAGGATGCCCATAATCATGAACTGGTAACTCCAAGCAAAGCCCATCTACTGCGATCCCAAAGAAGAATTACAGAAGCTCAGAAGGCCCAGATTGACATTTTGAATGATTCAGACCAAAATCTGGTCATGAAGTGATGAGTAGGCAAGCAGTAGGGCGACAAAGTCTTTGCTTCGGTCACAAAGATTATAAAAATTATCTCCGATCAAAGCATATGCAATCAATCCAAGAAGGAGATACAGGTGCCATTCTTCAATATCTACAGGAGATGCAAATGGAAAATCCTTCCTTTTTTATGCAATACAAGTAGATGAAGAGGATATGATGACTAACATATTCTGGGCAGATGCAAGATCAATATTAGATTATCACTACTTTGGTGATGTGGTATGCTTTGACACAACCTTTAAGACAAATAGTTATGGCAGACCATTTGCCCCTTTTGTTGGTGTCAACCGTCATAAACAAACAGTGGTTTTTGGAGCTGCATTACTGTATGATGAAACAGCCGATACGTTTGAATGGTTATTTGAAACATTCAAAAGGGCCATGTCAGGAAAGGAACCAAAAACAATATTGACCGACCAATGTCCTGCCATTATTAGTGCCATTGACAAGGTTTTTACTAATTCAATACATCATCTATGTGTGTGGCACATGTATCAGAATGCTGCAAAACATTTGAGTCATGTTTTCCAAGGTTCAAAGACATTTAAGAAAGATGCTAGAGTTGTGCTAGCTAGGTAGTATGGATCACTATGTCGCACTTACAATAAAATTTTGAGCAAAGCAGCAGCAAACAAAGAGGCATATGCACTACTGCAAAGTATGTCAATTGAACTAATGGAAAAGGTGGACCAGATTTTACATGGAAGCAACCAGTCGAAAGATATCCCATCAAATCACGAACAAGCTGAGAAGCAAGTAGAGAAACAACCAGTTGAATGCAACAATGAGAACGTTGTCCAAGCACATGGAATAAAGAGAAAAGAAAAAGGCAATAGCAGTAAGAGGATTAAATCTGGTTTGGAACTAAACAATAAGAATACACGGAAGAAAGGTATGGTATAGCACAAGAAATGGGTACATAAATATTTGCTCATGTTATTTAAATAGATCTAACAATTTCTTTTCCAAATAGGTCAAGCAACAACATGCAAGAATAGGAATGATGATTGTGCTTCTGCCTCAACTGAAGCAAATCCTAGCTTCACCATGTCAAATCATCACTCCAACTTGCAAGTACTGCAGAGTGCCATGCCTCTAGTACCAGTGTACCACATGCTATGAACTACAGTTTGCAAGTATCTTCGCACGCTATGCCTCCACTACCACATGCTGCGACCTACAATTCGCAAGTATTGCCGCACGCTATGCCTCCAAACCCACAAGTTACGAACTACACTTTGCAAGTATCATTGCGCGCTATGCCTCCACTACCACATGCTGCGAACTACAATCCGCAGGTATTGCCGCACGCTATGCCTCCAAACCCACAAGCTACAGACTACAATTTGCAAGTATTGCCGCATGCTATGCCTCCACAACCACAAGCTTCGAACTACAATTTGCAAGTATTGCCGCGCTCTATGCCTCCGCAACCACAGGCAGAGAACTACAATTTGCATCAACTTCCTTAGATTATGACACCAGTACCACAACCAGAGAATTATAATTCGCAAGTATTGCATCACGGCCTGCCTCAACTATCGCAGGCAAATGCTACTTCTTTTCAGCAGTTACTCGGCTTGCAACCACAACAACCATATTTCTATTATGGTACTCAACCAAGTCAGGTATATTTATTTAGTTAGTCGTTAAAAATTAAGATGAACATGCATAGGTCATTCACTCGTTAACTTTAAACTGTATGTAGAGTTCTGTATTGATACCCACCTTGGATTGGCTAACATATCAAAATGACCAGCGGCTGCTCCCTCTGTCGCTGGCCACGACCATGAGCCTGGACCGCCGGACGGCGGACCTCACTTTCTCGAATCCTCTCTCTCACGAAGCTCAGCTCAGTGGAATAATGGTACTAGCTCGAAGCGTCTGCGGCGGATAAGGCAAGGGAAAGGACTTTTCAGAAAACCAAACAAAACAAAATCTGTTTATTAAGTGATGGGGTCCACGGGTACATGTGTTGCTCAATGATTGGCCCTGCACAATAGCGCGTGCAGGGCTCCCAGCAGGAGAGCCGAACCCAAATGCACTCACCTAACATGCATGGCTATCCACTAACTAACCAATTCCTGGACTCACTCCAGTAACAAACAAACGCACTGACCCGACCAATTTCTAGACTTTTTTTCTAGACTAATGCATGCACTAATTACCCACTATACTATTTGGCCATGCACACACGCATTGACCAGCTATTACTCAAATGATATGCACACATGCACGTGCACACATGTCATGATTAGCTCCAACAGTGTGCACTAACTCCAGATGCATCAGCCCCGACATCACCTCCGAGTGAACAAAAACGCTGCAACAAGCAAACCAAATCAGGAAAAAAAACCTGAATCAAATCAAGCCGATTGAGAAGCAAGAGACCAAGGGATTTCTGCCTATCACATGCGGCGGTGCCAGCATAATAGTGCGAAGGAGCTCGTCACTGTCGAAACATAACCGTAGCCGCAGAGAAGATCAGTGGTGGCGGCACGAGAGATTTACATGTCTGTCAAGGAAGGGCAAGAATCATCTCAACTACACAGGGGGCATGGCATGAGGCCGTTCTGATTTAGGGTATGTTTGGTTTGAGCCCCAGCTAGCCCTACCAAAATTTTGAGCCCCAGCTGCCGACTAAGGTATTGTTTCACTTATAAGTCAGACTCTCAAATTCAAGTTTATTTCTCACACAAAATCGTTCCTTTCTTATTTCAGGACTTGGGTAGCCAATCAAGCCATGGACAAGATAGCACTTTTAAATAGCTCTGTATAAATATTGCTTCTCACAATTTCTCTACAAAACAATAACGTCCTGATGTAATAGTTTATCTTACTATTCCTTTTGGTGTGAGATGTATAACAGATTTATTCTAAATGGAGACATAAAAGTGTACTGATTAGTTGCTGGTTATTTCTCTATGGTTCAATCCACAAGGATCTTTCACCAATTTGAGATTTCTGTGACTGTTGTGTGACTTAAAGCAGAGAACATGTCCACATGAGGCTGCCAAGTTTGAAATCATTGAAAGCTAGTTCAATCTCAAATTAATTGTTATCTTAGCAATATACTACGTAGTAATTAATTGGATGGCCCCTGTACTAGTCCGAAGCCATCGAAAGCTAGCTACTAGTACATGATATAGATGAAGAAATCAGCTACCACTAACCTCTGTCTGACGAGTGTGCATCGGCCTCCCGTCTTGATGTGCGCCTGCACGACCTCCTGCGGCATCCCGGTGAAGCAGCGCCGCACCCAGCCGACCTCATGCCCTGCAGGTCCCCACCTTCTCCAATGGATCTGCTCAGTCTAGGAGGGGAACGACGGCATGCTAGAGCAGCTACTCCAGACCCGGCCGAGGCTTGGGCGCGCCGGAGTCAGGCAGCGGCTGCTCCCTCTGTCGCTGGCCACGACCACGAGCCTGGACCGTCGGACGGCGGACCTCACTTTCTCGAATCCTCTCTCTCACGAAGCTCAGCTCAGTGGAATAACGGTACTAGCTCGAAGCGTCCGCGGCGGATAAGGCAAGGGAAAGGACTTTTCAGAAAACCAAACAAAACAAAATCTGTTTATTAAGTGGTGGGGTCCACGGGTACATGTGTTGCTCAACGATTGGCCCTGCACAATAGCGCGTGCAGGGCTCCCAGCAGGAGAGCCGAACCCGAGAGGTGTCGGGCTCTCCTGTTGGGATCCCTGCACGCACTATCGTGCAGGGTCAACCAGCGGCCAACACGTGGCCTGGTGGACCCATCACTCAAACAACCCACCAGATCGTATATCTCTAATTACAGAAAATCAGCAAAACTGCCTTTCTTTCTCCCGCGTATCAACAGACTGCCGCCAAAATCTCCAACACCCTTTCTCCTATCTATGTACTCCATTGTGGATCACACGAGAATAGATCAGGATCGATAGAGAATTGCCCTCTCACGTGGACCATCATCTATGGTGTTCTTCGGCATGGAAGGAGCTCTCGCGACTTCATCATCCATAGGTTTGTTGTTGTGCCTTGAATCTGCAAATTATCAACACTCTCATCATATGGAGGAGACAAGATTAAACAGAAACAAACTAAGAGCTTAATCTATGACATGCAGATTAATCCTAGAGACTTAGCTCCTCGCACTTCATCTTTCATTGGTCTGTTTGTGCCTTTTTGCCAATTGTAATGATAGAGAATATTGTATCTGAGAAAAAAGTCAATTTTTGGTGATGCTCCTATGAATACAGTGCGATATTTGGAAAAATATGTTGTTGAATCTTCAAGTGTTGTTCAGGTTTCACTACAACAGGACTGAACATCGTGTGGTTTTTTTTACAAAAATGTTTCGCCCATGAACTAATTAGTATATGATATTTTTTTATGTTGTGTAGATCAGGAGACCACAAATGTGGGAGAGGAAAGTCGAAACACAGATGATTATTACAGCAAAAGGTTAAAGCCAGAGATAGGAATGGAATTTGAGAATGAAGATATAGCATATGAGTTTTATAATGGATATGCAGGACATGCAGGTTTCAGTGTCAGGAAATTTTGGCATGATAAATCCTCAACGAATGTTATTCGAACAAAGAAATTTGTATGCTCAAAGGCAGGTTTCAAGGACAAGAGCAAGGAACAATGCCAGCGGAAGCGAGCAGATACAAGAGTTGTGTGTTTGGCAGAGATGACCATTAAAATAAGTGCTAACGGAAAATATGTTGTAAGCAGCTTTGAGGATGCTCATAATCATGAACTGGTAACTCCAAGCAAAGCCCATCTACTGCGATCCCAAAGAAGAATTACAGAAGCTCAGAAGGCCTAGATTAACATTTTGAATGATTCAGGTATTAGACCAAAATCTGGTCATGAAGTGATGAGTAGGCAAGCAGTAGGGCGACAAAGTCTTTGCTTCGGTCACAAAGATTATAAAAATTATCTCCGATCAAAGCATATGCAATCAATCCAAGAAGGAGATACAGGTGCCATTCTTCAATATCTACAGGAGAAGCAAATGGAAAATCCTTCCTTTTTTTATGCAATACAAGTAGATGAAGTGGATATGATGACTAACATATTCTGGGAAGATGCAAGATCAATATTAGATTATCACTACTTTGGTGATGTGGTATGCTTTGACACAACCTTTAAGACAAATAGTTATGGCAGACCATTTGCCCCTTTTGTTGGTGTCAACCATCATAAACAAACAGTGGTTTTTGGAGCTGCATTATTGTATGATGAAACAACCGATACGTTTGAATGGTTATTTGAAACATTCAAAAGGGCCATGTCAAGAAAGGAACCAAAAACAATATTGACCGACCAATGTCCTGCCATTATTAGTGCCATTGACAAGGTTTTTACTAATTCAATACATCATCTATGTGTGTGGCACATGTATCAGAATGCTGCAAAACATTTGAGTCATGTTTTCCAAGGTTCAAAGACATTTAAGAAAGATGCTAGAGTTGTGCTAGCTAGGCAATATGGATCACTATGTCGCACTTACAATAAAATTTTGAGCAAAGCAGCAGCAAACAAAGAGGCATATGCACTACTGTAAAGTATGTCAATTGAACTAATGGAAAAGGTGGACCAGATTTTACATGGAAGCAACCAGTCGAAAGATATCCCATCAAATCACGAACAAGCTGAGAAGCAAGCAGAGAAACAACCAGTTGAATGCAACAATGAGAACGTTGTCCAAGCACATGGAATAAAGAGAAAAGAAAAAGGAAATAGCAGTAAGAGGATTAAATCTGGTTTGAACGTTGACCTCACTTTTTGCCGTTATTCCACTAAGCTGAGTCCAGGAATTGATTAGTTAGTGGATAGCCATTGCATACTCAGGGAGAACACTTATACTTTGATAATTTAGTGAGAGATCATGTTAAAATGCTACCGTCAATTAAAGCAAGATAAGATGCATAAAAGATAAACATCACATGCAATCAATATAAGTGATATGATATGGCCATCGTCATCTTGTGGTTGTGATCTCCATCTCCGAAGCACCGTCATGATCACCATCGTCACCGGCGCAACACCTTTATCTCCATCGTAGCATCGTTATCGTCTCGCCAATCTTATGCTTCTACGACTATCGCTACCGCTTAGTGATAAAGTAAAGCATTACAGGGCGATTGCATTGCATACAATAAAGCGACAACCATATGGCTCCTGCCAGTTGCCGATAACTCGGTTACAAAACATGATCATCACATACAATAAAATTTAGCATCATGTCTTGACCATATCACATCACAACATGCCCTGCAAAAACAAGTTAGACGTCCTCTACTTTGTTGTTGCAAATTTTACGTGGCTGCTACGGGCTTAGCAAGAACCGTTCTTACCTACGCATCAAAACCACAACGATAGTTTGTCAAGTTGGTGCTGTTTTAACCTTCGCAAGGACTGGGCGTAGCCACGCTCGGTTCAACTAAAGTTGGAGAAACTGACACCCGCCAGCCACCTGTGTGCAAAGCACGTCGGTAGAACCAGTCTCGCATAAGCGTACGCGTAATGTCGGTTTGGGCCGCTTCATCCAACAATACCGCCGAACCAAAGTATGACATGCTGGTAAGCAGTATGACTTATATCGCCCACAACTCACTTGTGTTCTACTCGTGCATATGACATCTACGCATAAAACCTATCTCTGATACCACTGTTGGGGAACGTAGTAATTTCAAAAAATTTCCTACGCACACACAGGATCATGGTGATGCATAGCAACGAGAGGGGAGAGTGTTGTCCACGTACCCTCGTAGACCGAAAGCGGAAGCGTTAGCACAACGCGGTTGATGTAGTCGTACGTCTTCACGATCCGACCGATCAAGTATCGAACGCACGGCACGTCCGAGTTCAGCACACGTTCAGCTCGATGACATCCCTCGAACTCCGATCCAGCCGAGCTTTGAGGGAGAGTTCCGTCAGCACGACGGCGTGGTGACGATGATAATGTTCTACCGACGCAGGGCTTTGCCTAAGCACCGCTATGATATTATCGAGGTGGATTATGGTGGAGGGGGGCACCACACACGGCTAAGAGATCAAGAGATCAATTGTTGTGTCTCTGGGGTGCCCCCTGCCCCCGTATATAAAGGAGCAAGGGGGGAGAGGCGGCCGGCCAAGAGGAGGCGCGCCAGGAGGAGTCCTACTCCCACCGGGAGTAGGACTCCCTCCCTTCCTTGTTGGATTAGGAGAAGGGGGGAAGGAGGAGGAAGAGAGGAAGGAAAGGGGGCGTGCCGCCCCCTCCTTGTCCAATTCGAACTAGAGGGGGAGGGGGCGCGTGGCTTTCCCTAGCCGCCTATCCTCTTCTCCACTAAGGCCCATGTAGGCCCATTAAACCCCCGGGGGGGGGGGGGTTCCAGTAACCTCCCGGTACTCCGGTATATATCTGATAACCCCCGGAACCATTCCGGTGTCCGAATATAGACGTCCAATATATCAATCTTCATGTCTCGACCATTTCGAAACTCCTCGTCATGTACGTGATCACATCCGGGACTCCGAACTACCTTCGGTACATCAAACATATAAACTCATAATATAACTGTCATCGAAACTTTAAGCGTGCGGACCCTACGGGTTCGAGAACTATGTAGACACGACCGAGACACGTTTCCGGTCAATAACCAATAGCGGAACCTGGATGCTCATATTGGCTCCCACATATTCGACGAAGATCTTTATCGGTCAAACCGCATAATAACATACGTTGTTCCCTTTGTCATCGGTATGTTACTTGCCCGAGATTCGATCGTCGGTATCTCAATACCTAGTTCAATCTCGTTACCGGCAAGTCTCTTTACTCGTTCCGTAATACATCATCCCGCAACTAACTCATTAGTTGCAATGCTTGCAAGGCTTAAGTGATGTGCATTACCGAGTGGGCCCAGAGATACCTCTCCGACAATCGGAGTGACAAATCCTAATCTCGAAATACGCCAACCCAACAAGTACCTTTGGAGACACCTGTAGAGCACCTTTATAATCACCCAGTTACGTTGTGACATTTGGTAGCACACAAAGTGTTCCTCCGGTAAACGGGAGTTGCATAATCTCATAGTCATAGGAACATGTGTAAGTCATGAAGAAAGCAATAGCAGAATACTAAACGATCGTGTGCTAAGCTAACGGAATGGGTCAAGTCAATCACATCATTCTCCTAATGATGTGATCCCGTTAATCAAATGACAACTCATGTCTATGGCTAGGAAACATAACCATCTTTGATCAACGAGCTAGTCAAGTAGAGGCATACTAGTGACACTCTGTTTGTCTATGTATTCACACATGTATCATGCTTCCGGTTAATACAATTCTAGCATGAATGATAAACATTTATCATGATATAAGGAAATAAATAATAACTTTATTATTGCCTCTAGGGCATATTTCCTTCGCCCCAAACCATCGAACTTTTTAGGTCTGCAGACCGCTGCCCATTTCACCAAATGGTACTTTCGTTTAGTCCCGGTTCCTTCCCAAAAGAACCGGGATCGCGGCGTGTCAAGCTTGGCATGAACACCATCTGCAAGAAGAAACATCCCCATTGTGAATAGGGGTAGCGAGGACAGGCTCGAGTTAGTTAAGATAAGTCTAGCAGCTGAGGACATAAACCTCCCTCGCCGTGGGCTAACCGGATTGACCACTTTGCCATAAAGTGGCGCCCAGTCCGCAATGGTCAGGTTCTTGTAAGAGATCGGGAGGCCAAGGTATTTGATCGGAAATCTCCTGATGTTGCAATTGAGCAAGTTGGCAACCCGAGTACTTTCATGATCCGCCATCCCAATGGTGATCACTTTGCTTTTAAGGAAATTGATCTTAAGCCCCGACAAGATCTCAAAAGCGAGGAGCAGCAACTTTATTGAGGTGATACTATGGTCTTCAGGTTCAAATAGAAGCATCGTATCGTCTGCGTATTGTTGGTGAGTAACGCCGCCGGGGATGAGGTGCGGGACGATCCCTCGAATGTGTCCCGTCGCTCTAGCTTTGTTAATCATCGCCGCTAGGGCATCCGCAACAAAGTTGAAAATTAGTGGCGAGCTCGGGTCGCCCTGCCGAAGTCCATGTTTGTTGTGGAAGAACTTGCCCATTGTACCACTGATGGTAACCGTTGTGTGCCCACTACACACTAGGTGCATAATGCGGTGAATGAAACCCGCCTCAAAACCCTTTTTGAGGAAGACCTCACGCATGAACTCCCAGTTCACGCGGTCGTATGCTTTCTCAAAATCCAGTTTGAGGAGCACACCTTGTGACTTGTTGCGTTTTAGCTCGTGCACTATTTCGTGGAGCGCAATCGGACCTTCTAGGATGTTATGGTGTTTGAGGAAACCGGTCTAACTAGAACTAATGACGCATTGTGACACCGGGGCCAAGCGCGAGGTATAGGCTTTAGCGCAAATTTTGAACGGGACGTTGATCAGCGTGATCGGCCTAAAGAGCTTGATGTCATCGGCCCCTTTTACTTTAGGTATCAAGCTAATAGCATCATAGTTAAGGCGCGACAAGTCGACCGTACCCGTAGCGAAACTGTTCACAATCTCGTAGAACAGATGTTTGAGGCAGGGCCAAAACTTTTTGGAGAACTCTACAGGCCACCCATCCGGCCCGGGTGCCGTGTTGGTTTTCATGTCATCCAGAGCTTTGTCTATTTCATCCGGGAGAAACGAGAGAGAGAGCCCTTCGTTCTCTTCCCGCGAAACCCGTTCCGAAGGTTCCCACAAGTCCTCCCGGAGGCAAAGTGATTTTTCCTCGGCCGTCCCCAAAAGGCCAATGAAAAACTCATAGATGTGGGATACGATTTGCTCGTTGGTCAAAAGGAGGCCATTGTCAGATTGAAGGCGTAGAATATTACTTTTGCATTTCCTACCGTTAGCATAAGCGTGAAAGTAACTAGTGTTTGCATCTCCTTTCGTAACCCACTTGAGTCCACCCCTATGTCGCCAATATTCTTCCTCCGATGTAAGAATTGCGATGACTTTGTTCTCGAGGGCATATCTATGAGCCCATTCTCCCTCTGAGAATGTCCGGCGATCTGCCTCCACATCCAGCTCTGCAATCTCATCGACAATCCTAGCACGCTCTTTTTTGGATTCACTGCCGTGGTTAGCACCCCACCCACGGAGGAAGGCCCGGAGTTTGCTAGCCGCCGCAGTCCAACATTCTGCCGGTCCGCGTTGCGGCCCCAGTTGTGCGCAAATCGACAACCAGTGCTCGACAACCAAATGTGCAAACCCCTCGGACTCGAACCACGCCGTTTTGAAGTAGAATCTAGGGCTACGCCGAATGAAATCCTCCCCAGAGGAAAAAATCAAAGGCACATGGTCCGATCCGATACGCGTTTCGGCCACGAGCGTGCACATGGGGAAAAGCGCCTCCCATTCGGGAGTAAAGAAAACTCGGTCTAACACGCTTCGCACCGGCTGCATCTGCTTGTTAGTCCATGTATATCTGGTCCCGGTCCTGGCAGCCTCGCGCAAAGTCGCCGCCGCAATGGCATTATTGAACATGGACACCCTAGTCGAGTCAATGTTAGCATTGTTCTTGTCCGCCCCTGAGTGGATTAAGTTGAAACCGCCCCCTACCAACACTGGCAGGTTGATAGCCCGTTTGGCCCCGACCAAATTTGTAAGCTCGAGCAAGAAATCTGCCGAACGAGCGTGATCAGCAGGCCTGTAAACGCACACAATAACCCACGAGTGACCCAAGGCACGATGTTTAATAGTAGCCGCAAGAAAAAATACACCAATGTCCCAACTCAAAACATCACAAACATCACGATTACAACCCATTAAAATGATGCCCGAGTGCCCCACCGAAGGCACCCAGTGCCAATCGAAAGGCTGCAGGGGATCAAAAGCAATAAGATCGCAGAAAGAAAAGTCTGTTTTAATCATTTCCTGAAGCGCAACCACGTCGATCCGTTCCTTGGCCATGTACTCCTTGAGTTGGGTACGACGCCCTCCGTGGCCACAACCACGAATGTTCCAGAACATGTAGCGCATTTATTACGCAGGCGCACTCCCCTGGAGGTCACCGGTTTGGCCACACGCTTCCGAGCTGGCATTTGGATGGTGGAAGGAAGGTCAGAAGCCGCCCTGGCTTCTGTCCCCTCAACGGGCTCTGCCTCGGCACCAGCTCCGACTGGTACAATGGCAAGCTGATTCTGATCAGCACAACGGGCAGCCGCAGCAGCGAGTGCGGCTTGCGCTTCTTCCCACACACGAACAAGCGTAATGATATCTACATTAGGCGCACTGATCGCCACACCGCTATCGTCGAGGATACAAGCAAGATGCTCGTCCGAAAAAGCATTCAAAATACGGTATGAGGGCAAAGGATTACCTGAAGATTCAAGATTCTTGTCTGAGAGCCGAAGCTTGGCGCTCTCCATGGATGACAGCTCAGCCAGCTTGGCCTTGGCCCGCACGCTGGGAGCCCGCTGCACCACCGGTGTCGCCTTGGAGTGCCTGGCCTTGTTGCCCGCTTCGGGCGCACCCAGCTCACCACCGAGCGTCGCCGTCGCCGTCGGAATGGTCGAAACCTGCTTGTTGGCCGGCTTGCGACCGGCCGTCTTCTTGGCCTGGCAACCAGAGCTGTTGGAGCCACGCTTGGGTGCCGGCGTCATGTCGCAGCCCTCGGCCAGAACGCACCCGGAGTCCGTCCCTGTCGCCACTGGAGGCGAGGACGGCAGGAGAGTAGAAGTGGTGGCCCCAACCATCTTGTTGGGCTCGGCCAGGACCGAAATCTGAGAAGAGAGGTTGGACCCATACTCGTCAAAGGTTAGCGCGAGTGAGCGAGCCAGCGGCGGCACACTCACCGCCGTGTCTTGGGTCGCCACCCCTATGGCCCCAGCGTCAGCCGACAATGCACCCAACTTATCCCACGTCTCCGCATCGATCGAAGTGTCTTGAAGGCTGTCCTCTTGGTCGTCTCCCATGTCTTGCATCTTGGTGTCCTGGTCCGCGGCAGCGATAGAAGCCCCGCCAGCCTCCTACTGCGTCTTGCCAGCCCCAGCGCCGCTAGGTCTCGCACTGCCTGATGGGCATGCTCCCCCTGCAGGTCAGAATCCTTGGGAGGGGGATTGGACGGCCCCGCTCCAGGGTCCACCCGCTCGCCCCCGCGCTTGGGAAGCACTTCTCATTCCACCTTGATCTGGTAGCCCTCGTGATTGAACCAAACTTCCACAAACCCATTAAGCTTCTCTGGTGCCTTGCACGTAATCTTCATCCTCACCAGCCACAACCTGATGAGGGATAGCTCATCCACCACGATTGGCCGACCAAGCATCCGGAACCCTTCCATGATGCGGTCCTCACGCCTGTGCTTCTTAGGGACGCCGTGCAATTTCACCCACGTCTCGGGCATGGCCATTGGCTGCACTTCCTCGTGTAGCATATCCTGCACCGAAGCTGTGATGTCATTGATGGACAAGAACAGCTTCCCACTTAACTTCGCCATATGCAGCAGATCAGTAGACGGGAAAACCACCAAGAAATCAGCGTCACCCACCTGAGTCACTTGCCAGTCCCAATCCCCGGTCACCATGTGTTGCAGCTCTTGCTTGAGGATGCGCAGATTGAGCTTCCCAGGCTCCGCAGATAGGATAGCCGGGTTCTCAACACGAGCATCCACGGGCAGGTCAGCCTCGGCCTCCTCGTCGAACTCAAGACAGAAGAAACCTTCGCCAGAGATGGCGCTGCCCATGATCTGCAAGTGCAGTTGACGACCTCACGATGGGCAATGCGAGGAAGCGTGCCCCTCTTCCTTACAGAGCACGCAGAGAGGCTTGTACTTACACTTAGATTGAAAGTGTCCCAAGCGCCCACACTTGAAGCACTCGACATCGGGGGCCTCCTCCACTAGAATGGGCTCCTCCGTCGTGCCCTTGGACGAGGAGGGCAGCGCCATCGCCAGCGGCTCTGCGAGCGCCCGCGGCTTCTTGGCCAGCGGGTCACCGTGGCCCCCACCACAGTTGGGATGCACCATCGGCTTCCGTTCGAGCTCCCGACGTCGTTGGTTGGCCTTCTTATTCTTCCTGCGTTCCTGAAGCTGGATCCACCACGGGAGAGGAGGACCCCAATCCCCCTCGCGCCCGCCCTGGTCACGGGATCCGCCGCGCTCCTCCCGGGCCTCTCGGCCACCCGAGCGCTCCCGCATCGCACGCTTCTCCTTGTCGCGTAGATCCCGCTCCCTACGCCGGCCCGCCTCGTGGTCGGAGATCTCCATAGGCCTCTTGTCAGCCCGCCGATCCCCCATCACCGCCGCCGTGAAGGACTTGAGGAGAGGGGGAGGAGGGGAGAGATCTAGAGAGTGCGGGCAGAGTGAGCGAGGCGCCGCACCTCACTGGAAGTGGCTGGAAACCCTAAATGGGGATCCTGGCAGCCCCGCCTCAGCCATATATAGCCTGGCACGGGCCTTGGAGCAGGCCGAGACGCCATGGGCCTAGCAGGCCCCACAGGCTCCATGTGGGTCGGAAGGATATCCGCGACCTGTCCCATCCCAGTAGGCACCACCGTCATGGGCCTCTGTGGGCACATAGGCCCAGGCCCAATAACAGTAGTCGGCCCAGTTGTGCCAACCCTAGGCACTGGGGGGTGGGGGGAAGGCGACGGCTCCCGACCGCGTACCGCCGCCACCGGGGAAGGTGGAGCCGGCAGGCATGGCCAATCCCCCCTAGGTGGCACTGCCCCAGCCGCCGCCACCAAGCCCGCCGCCGCCTTGGATCTGATGGTCCGCGCCGCCCCCGCCGCATCACCCGAGCCCAAACTCAAGCCCGAGCTCGCCACCGACGACGGCTGCCAAATGCGAGAGGCCAAGGCACGCGAACCCCGGCCGCCCAGCGCAAAACGGCAGTCGCGCCTCGTGCGCAGACCACGCGACTCCGCCGCAAACGCCACAAAGTCTCCGACTGATGGCCCCGCCGGCACCACACGCAGCATCTGCTCCACCTCCGCACCCATCTCGTCGTCCTCTGAATCCTCTGACTCCAGCGCCGAGAAGCGGTTGCGCCGCGAGCCAGCCCCCACCACAGGCGAGCCGGCGCGGCCAGCCGCCCCTCTCACCAGAGGGGACCCCGCGCCGCGGCGGACCAGAGTCCATCCCGCCGACGGGGAGTCGCCCGACGCCAGCACCACTGCGCTCTTGCAGTCGCCATTCCGTACGCCCAACGGCTTGCACATTTCGAACCCTCGTCCTACCGCGTGCCTTCTTCCTTCTTCCATAGCCATGCATGTTAGGTGAGTGCATTTGAGTAGTGGCCGGACGTGTTAGTTGCACGAGAATAGGTCTTAGTTGGTTAGTAGTGTGAGTGGCATGGCCGCACGGGTGCTCACCCCTGTGTATATATGCTGCACATTGAGTTAATGAAACGTAAGAGGCCGTGAGGGCTGACGAAAATATGTAGCCTGTGTGTTCGCCAAGGAGAAGAGCCTATGTCAAAGCTTTTGTGCTCCTTCCTGGTCCATGTGTGTGTGTTCTTGTGTTCTTGAGAGAAGAAGATAGAGAGAAACCACAAGAGAGTTGTGTGAGGCAGCTCGAGGTAGAAGAAGGTCGGCGCTGCGAGAGGCGGCGCCAACACACACGGCCTTGATGAAGGTGGAGATCTCGCTCTAGTTTCCGGCGACGTTCTCTGCTTGTCCGTATCACCATCTTTAGTATTTAAAGGATATAGCCTAGACAAACTTATTTTAAGTAGTGAACAACATGCACTAACTTCAGTGATTCTTGTTCATTTTCTCTGTTACCCATGACGTGGTGTTCTATTATAAAAAAATTCCCATAATCTCAAAGATTCTCCAATGTTGAATAACTGGAGGAATCAAAATAAATAGTTAAATAATAATAAAATCTTAATATTTTTGCAACAAATATTTTTATCTAACTATGCCCATATTTTGTGTGAAAAAGACATGTGGTTGCTACCTCTTGAGCACTGCGTTGGTTTTCCCTTGAAGAGGAAAGGGTGATGCAGTAAAGTAGCGTAAGTATTTCCCTCAGTTTTTGAGAACCAAGGTATCAATCCAGTAGGAGACCACACTCAAGTCCCACACACCTACACAAACAAATAAGAACCTCGCAACCAACGCGATAAAGGGGTTGTCAATCCCTTTATGGTCACTTACGAGAGTGAGATCTGATAGAGATGATAAGATAATATTTTTCGTATTTTTATGATAAAGAGTAAAAGCAAAATAAACGGCGATAGAAATAACTTGTTGACAGGAGATTAATATGACGGAAAATAGACCCGGGGGCCATAGGTTTCACTAGTGGTTCTCTCAAGAGCATACGTATTGCGGTGGGTGTAAACGAATTACTGTCGAGCAATTGATTGAATTGAGCATAGTTATGAGAATATCTAGGTATGATCATGAATATAGGCATCACGTCCGTGACAAGTAGACCCACTCCTGCCTGCATCTACTACTATTACTCCACACATCGATCGCTATCCAGCATGCATCTAGAGTATTAAGTTCATAAGAACGGAGTAACGCTTTAAGCAAGATGACATGATGTAGAGGGATAAACTCAAGCAATTCCTGCTTGTCCTCGAGTAGGTAAATGATAAAAACAGAATTTTTGATGTGGAATGCTACTTAGCATAATTTTCAATGTAATTCTCTTAATTGTGGCATGAATATTCAGATCCGAAAGATTCAAGATAAAAGTTTAATATTGACATAAAAATAGTAATACTTCAAGCATACTAACAAAGCAATCATGTCTTCTCAAAATAACATGGCCAAAGAAAGTTATCCCTACAAAATCATATAGTCTGGCTATGCTCTATCTTCACCACACAAAAATATTTAAATCATGCACAACCCCGATGACAAGCCAAGCAATTGTTTCATACTTTTGGTGTTCTCAAACTTTTTCAATCTTCACACAATACATGAGCGTGAGCCATGGATATAGCACTATAGGTGGAATAGAATGGTGGTTGTGGAAAAGACAAAAAGGAGAAGATAGTCTCACATCAACTAGGCGTATCAACGGGCTATGGAGATGCCCATTAATAGATATCAATGTGAGTGAGTAGGGATTGCCATGCAACGGATGCACTAGAGCTATAAGTGTATGAAAGCTCAACAAATGAAACTAAATGGGTGTGCATCCAACTCGCTTGCTCACGAAGACCTAGGGAAATTTGAGGAAGCCCATCATTGGAATATGCAAGCCAAGTTATATAATGAAAAATTCCCACTAGTATATGAAAGTGATATCACAGGAGACTCTCTATCATGCAGATCATGGTGCTACTTTGAAGCACAAGTGTGGAAAAATGATAGTAACATTGTCCGTTCTCTCTTTTCTCTCATTTTTTTGTTGGGCCTTCTCTTTTTTTAGTCCGGAGTCTCATCCCGACTTATGGGGGAATCATAGTCTCCATCATCCTTTCCTCACATGGGACAATGCTCTAATAATGATGATCATCACACTTTTATTTACTTACAACTCAAGAATTACAACTCGATACTTAGAACAAAATATGATTCTATATGAATGCCTCCGGCGGTGTACCGAGATATGCAATGAATCAAGAGTGACATGTATGAAGATAATGAACGGTGGCTTTGCCACAAATACGATGTCAATTGCATGATCATGCAAAGCAATATGACAATGATGGAGCGTGTCATAATAAACGGAACGGTGGTAAGTTGCATGGCAATATATCTCGGAATGGCGATGGAAATGCCATGATAGGTAGGTATGGTGGCTGTTTTGAGGAAAGTATAAGGTGGGTGTATGATACCGACAAAAAGCTCGCGGTATTAGAGAGGGTAGCAATGGTGGAAGGATGAGAGTGCGTATAATCCATGGACTCAACATTAGTCATAAAGAACTCATATACTTGTTGCAAAAATCTACAAGTTATCAAAGCAAAGTATTACGCGCATGCTCCTAGGGGGATATATTGGTAGGAAAAGACCATCGCTCGCCCCCGACCGCCACTCATAAGGAAGACAATAATAAATCATGCTCCGACTTCATCACATAACGGTTCACCATACGTGCATGCTACGGGAATCACAAACTTTAACACAAGTATTTCTCAAATTCACAACCACTCAACTAGCATGACTCTAATATCACCATCTTCATATCTCAAAACAATTATCAAGCATCGAACTTCTCATAGTATTCAACACACTCATAAGAAAGTTTTTACTAATCTTGGATGCCTATCATATTAGGACTAATTTTATGATTAAAGCAAATTACCATGCTGTTTTGTAGGTCTCCCAAAATAATATAAGTGAAGCATGAGAGAACAATAATTTCTATAAAATAAACCACCATCGTGCTCTAAAAGATATAAGTGAAGCACTAGAGCAAAAACTATATAGCTCAAAAGATATAAGTGAAGCACATAGAGTATTCTAATAAATTCCGAATCATGTGTGTCTCTCTCAAAAGTGTATCCAGCGAGGTTGATTGTGGTAAACTAAAAAGCAAAGACTCAAATCATACAAGACTCTCCAAGCAAAACACATATCATGTGGTGAATAAAAATATAGCTCCAAGTAAAGTTACCGATGGACGAACACGAAAGAGGGGATGCCTTCCGGGGCATCCCCAAGCTTAGGCTTTTGGTTGTCCTTGAATTTTACCTTGGGGTGCCTTGGGCATCCCCAAGCTTAGGCTCTTGCCAATCCTTGTTCATAACCCATCAAATCTTTACCCAAAACTTGAAAACTTCACAACACAAAACTCAACAGAAAATCTCATGAGCTCCGTTAGCGAAAGAAAACAAAACACCACTTCAAGGTACTGTATCGAACTCATTCTTTATTTATATTGGTGTTAAACCCACTGTATTCCAACTTCTCTATGGTTTATAAACTCTTTTACTAGCCATAGATTCATCAAAATAAGCAAACAACACACGAAAAACAGAATCTGTCAAAAACAGAACAGTCTGTAGTAATCTGGATCTAACGCAAACTTCTGTAACTCCAAAAATTCTGATAAAATAGGAAATCCTAAATAATTTGTTTATTGATCTACTTAAATTGGAATCAGTATTTTATCACGTTCTGGTGAATTTAAACAATTGTTTTCGTGAACAGAAAGTTTCTGACTTTTTCAGCAAGATCAAATAACTATTATCCAAGAAGATCCTATAGGTTTTACTTGGCACAACCACTAATTAAAACATAAAAACAAATCTAACCAGAGGCTAGATCAAATATTTATTAAATAACAGCAAGTAAAAATATTGGGTTGTCTCCCAACAAGCACTTTTCTTTAAAGCCTTTTAGCTAGGCATTGATACTTTTAATGATGCTCACATGAAAGACAAGAATTGAAGCGCAAAGAGAGCATCATAAAACACGTGATAAACACGTCTAAGTCTAACATAATTCCTATGCATAGGCATCATATAAGCAAACAAATTATCATAGCAAGCAAAAAATTAGCATATGCAAGGAAGAAGAAAGAGACGATAACAATCTCAACCCGACGAGAGGTAATTTAGAAAGATAAATTTTTTTACAACCATATTTTCCTCTCTCATAATAATTACATGTAGGATCATAAGCAAATTCAACAATATAGCTATCACAAAACATATGCTTAACATGATCCACATGTATGCAAAGTTGACACTCTTCCAAAATAGTGGGATTAACATTAGCTAAAGTCACGACCTCTCCAAACCCACTTTTATCAAAAAACTCATAAGATTGAACATTCTCCAAATATGTGGGATCTAAAGTCGACACTCTTCCAAACCCACTTTCAATATTATTGCAAACATTATTATCAATCTCATATTCATCATGGGGCTTAAATAATTTTTCAAAATCGTAAGAAGAATCACCCCAATCATGATCATTGCAACAAGTAGTGGACATAGCAAAACTAGCATCCCCAAGCTTAGGGTTTTGCATATTATTAGCACAATTGACATTAATAGAATTTATAGTAAAATCATTGCAATCATGCTTTTTATTCAAGGAGCTATCGTGAATCTCTTCATAAATTTCTTCATCACAATTTTCAGATTCACGAATTTCAAGCAAAAGTTCATAAAGATAATCTAGTTCACAAAACTCACTAGCAATTGGTTCATCATAATTGGGTCTTTTAAAAATATTAGCAAGCGGATGAGGATCCATAGATCTTAGGTTCTCTGTTTAGCAATAAATACACAACTATTCCAACCAAACGAGCAAACGAGCCAAGTAAGACATCAAGGCAAATGAAAAGACGAACAGAAGAAGGGCGAATAAAACGGCAAGGGTGAAGTGGGGGAGAGGAAAACGAGAGGCAAATGGCAAATAATGTAATGCGAGGGATAAGAGTTTGTGATGGGTACTTGGTATGTCTTGACTTGCGCGTAGATTCCCCGGCAACGGCACCAGAAATGGCTCGTTGACGGGAAATCAAATCTTGACTTGACTTGGTGTAGGCCTCCCCGGCAACGGCGCCAGAATTCCTTCTTGCTACCTCTTGAGCACTGCGTTGGTTTTCCCTTGAAGAGGAAAGGGTGATGCAGTAAAGTAGCGTAAGTATTTCCCTTAGTTTTTGAGAACCAAGGTATCAATCCAGTAGGAGACCACACTCAAGTCCCACACACCTACACAAACAAATAAGAACCTCGCAACCAACGCGATAAAGGGGTTGTCAATCCCTTCACGGTCACTTACGAGAGTGAGATCTGATAGAGATGATAAGATAATATTTTTCGTATTTTTATGATAAAGAGTAAAAGCAAAATAAATGGCGATAGAAATAACTTGTTGACAGGAGATTAATATGATGGAAAATAGACCCGGGGCCATAGGTTTCACTAGTGGTTCTCTCAAGAGCATAAGTATTACGGTGGGTAAACGAATTACTGTCGAGCAATTGATAGAATTGAGCATAGTTATGAGAATATCTAGGTATGATCATGTATATAGGCATCACGTCCGTGACAAGTAACCGACTCCTGCCTGCATCTACTACTATTACTCCACACATCGACCGCTATCCAGCATGCATCTAGAGTATTAAGTTCATAAGAACGGAGTAATGCTTTAAGCAAGATGACATGATGTAGAGTGATAAACTCAAGCAATATGATATAAACCCCATCTTTTTATCCTCGATGGCAACAATACAATACGTGTCGTTTCCCCTACTGTCAGTGGGATCCAGCACCGCAAGATTGAACCCAAAGCTAAGCACTTCTCCCATTGCAAGAAACATCAATCTAGTAGGCCAAACCAAACTGATAATTCAAAGAGACTTGCAAAGATAACCAATCATACATAAAATAATTCAGAGGAGATTCAAATATTGTTCATAGATAATCTTGATCATAAACGCACAATTCATCGGATCTCGACAAACACACCGCAAAAGGAGATTACATCGAATAGATCTCCAAGAAGATCGAGGAGAACTTTGTATTGAGATCCAAAGAGAGAGAAGAAGCCATCTAGCTAATAACTATGGACCCGAAGGTCTGAGGTAAACTACTCACACATCATCAGAGAGGCTATGGTGTTGATGTAGAAGCCCTCCGTGATCGATGCCCCCTCTGGCGGAGCGCCAGAAAAAGGCCCCAAGATGGGATCTCACGGGTACAGAGAGTTGCGGCGGTGGAAATAGGTTTTCGTGGTGCTCCTCGATGGTTTCGGGGTACGTAGGTATATATAGGAGGAAGAAGTAGGTCGGTGGAGCCACAAGGGGCCCACGAGGGTGGAGGGCGCGCCCAGGGGGGTAGGCGCGCCCCCTGCCTCGTGGCCTCCTCGTTGGTTGCTTGACGTCCACTCCAAGTCCTCTGGATCACGTTTGTTCCAAAAATCACGCTCCCGAAGGTTTCATTCCGTTTGGACTCCGTTTGATATTCCTTTTCTGCGAAACACTGAAATAGGCAAAAAACAACAATTTGCACTGGGCCTTGGGTTAGTAGGTTAGTCCCAAAAATAATATAAAAGTGTATAATAAAGTCCATTAAAAATCCGAAACAGAATATATAATACCATGGAGCAATCAAAAATTATAGATACGTTGGAGACGTATCAAGCATCCCCAAGCTTAATTCCTGCTCGTCCTCGAGTAGGTAAATGATAAAAACAGAATTTTTGATGTGGAATGCTACCTTGCATATTCTTCAATGTAATTTTCTTTATTGTGGCATGAATGTTCAGATCCGAAAGATTCAAGATAAAAGTTTAGTATTGACATAAAAATAATAATACTTCAAGCATACTAACCAAGCAATTATGTCTTCTCAAAATAACATAGCCAAAGAAAGCTCATCCCTACAAAATCATATAGTTTTGCCTCTGCCCACTTGTCACAGCCCCAGATCAGCCCTTGTCTGACTTTGCTTGTTCCTCATGTCATCATGTTTAATTTTCAAAGAAACTTGAAATGGGGATGTTGAAACCCTAGCACCAAATGCATTCAACTAGGTTCAAGTAAACAATATTTTCAATGAACCCAAATGCCCTTTAGAAAAGTTCATGATTTTTTTAAAGGTGAAAACCTCTGCCAAAAATGATGCACCTATTTCTAGGCCATCCTGGATTTTTGAATTAAATCTTATTGTATTTGACTTTTGGGCATTTAAATGCTATAAATAATTTAAATGTTCAAATAATGTTGGAACTATTTTTGGGCCACTGAAATAATTCAGCAAGTGTCCATGAATATTTTCAGGATTCTAGGAAATGCCTTGGTATTTTTCCTAAGCTCAAAACAGAGGCAAATAATTAGAAAACAAAAACAAATTAGAAAACAGAAGAGAGAGAGAACCTTACCTGGGCCTTACCTGCAGCCCAAGTGGCTAGGCCAGCCCACCTCCCCGGCTCCTGTCGCCTTCCTCCTCCTGCCAGTAGGAGCAGGGGCGCGTGGTCGCCGCGCGCGCGCCAGCTCCTGCTTCCACCGCGACGCCCGGCTCTTCTGAGGGCGCCACGGAGACGCCCAGAGACCCCTCTCTCCTCTCCCTCACTCTCTGCTCTCTCCCTCACCCTCTGCTCCCTCTCCCGAGCACACCCGAGCGGAGCTCGTCGTCGCCGACGCAAATTACCGCGGCCACTGTCCATCCCGTGCCTCCCCGATGGGTCCAGAGGAACCGCCATCGCCTTCTGCGTCGTCTACACCAACCCATTCGACCGAGGGAGCCCTGTAGCGTCTTCCCCGAGCTCATCCCCAACCTTCGGCCGCCGGCAACCTCACCGGCGATTCGCCGCCGTCTCCGCCTCCCCGAGCCCGCTGAGTCCTTCCTTGAGATCACTGTGAGCCCCTGAACCGTTTCCCCCTACTCCCGTGCTCGATTTCGAGCTCTAGCTAGACTAGCCACCGTGCCCGAAGCTCGCCGCCGCATGAGCTCGTCGCCGCCGTGGCTCCGGCGACCAAATGGCCCCGCGCGTGCGTCCGTTGCACTCGCGACGTTCCGTAGAGCAACGCTAGCGCGATAGCCAGTTTGTTTGCAAGCCGTAGCGCTAACCCCGCACCCACCCGAACTCCGGCGGCCGCGAAAGAGCCCGCCGTCGTCAACTCCGTCCACCCCAGACCCTCCCGCTTGCACTGCTAGCTGCGCACGAGCTTCAGCTGCGCGTAGCACCAATCCGCTGTCCAAATGGTCGCCGGTGGACGATTTCCGACGTGCTCCGCCGCGTTTGGACTCGCCGGCGGGTTTGACCTTGTTTTACCCGGTTTGACCCCAGTTTGACTCCCCCTGAGTCACTGACGTGTGGGCCCATGTTCTTAACTAAACTAGATTAGTATTAGTTTAGCGCTAATTAATCTGGATTAGTTAGGTTAGTCACTGACAGGTAGGTCCCACGGGTCAGGTTTGACCCTGGCCAGCCCGTTGACTCGCTGACGCAGTGATGATGTCAGGCTGACGCAGTAAAGCATTATCTGGATTTAAGTTTATTCAGGAAATTTCAGAAAATAGTATAAACTTCTAAAAATCATATAAAATCAACCGTACCTCAGAATGAAATAATTTATATATGAAAAATTATCAGAAAAATGCAATCTATCCATCTGTATCATTTTCATGCATGTCAAACTAAGTTATACCTGCTGTATAGGTGAAAACATGATAATGCACTATTTGAATTCATAGTTTGAATTTGAATTTGAACCTTGAGTTCAAATCAACCCAAACCTTTCTGTTGCTAGTTGCATTAGGCCAAATCACGTCATATTGCCATGTCATAATCATGCATCATAATTGTTGCATTGCATTGATTGTGTTCTTCCTTGTTTGCCGGTGATTGTCCCCTCTCGATAGCCCTGATTCCGACGATGAGTTCGATGACACCGATGAAGAACTATACTATCTTCGGAAGTGTCAGGCAAGCAAAACCCCCCCTTGACCATTCCGTTACAAACCCACTCTCTCTCGCTCCTGCTCTCTTTTACTGCATTAGGACAACAACGATTCATCTGTTACTTGCTGCGGTAGTTGAACCCCTTATCCTCTGCATGACCTGTCATTGCCACAGTAAATAGATGAAACCCACTAGCATGAGTAGGAGTTGTTTGAGCCCTGGTGTGCCTACTCATTCATGCTTGTTTGTCATGCCTGCTATTGCTTAGAGTTGTGTCAGGTCTGATTCATCGGGGATGAGTTGGAATGGTGATGAACATGTCCTACTGTGTGTGAGCTAAGTGTGTGAACACGATTTGGTAAAGGTAGCGGTGAGAGGCCATGTAGGAGTACATGGTGGGTTGTCTCATTGCAGCCGTCCTCAGGAACTGAGTTCTGTGTTTGTGATCCATGATACAGTTACTACCACACATTGGGCCCGAAACCAATGGACCCTCTCGGCTTCTTAATCACCCTTGTCCTCTGTCCAGGAGTTGCAAGTAGTTTCTGGTGTTTGTAGTATGCTGGAGGCCGTGGGCAGCGCTGACCGGAGGGGTGGGCTGTGATGCGGTAGGCACGTGGCCGGGCATGCCGGGCGCCCGTTTGGTGTCCCGGAACCCCGCACACATCGTTCGGGGCCGTATGTGGAAACCTCGGCCGGACTCCCTGCGGATGGAACCTGAATAGGCGATAAACCTGGACTAGAGACTTGAGTGTTTAGGTAGGCTGTGGCCGACACCCTCGCTGGGCTTCCGCTTGAAGGTTGCCGAGTACATGTCGTGTAAACGGCGGTAAGTGGTGAGAGTGTGTGTGTCGAAGTACACCCCTGCAGGGTTAACATCATCTATTCGAATAGCCGTGTCCGCGGTAAAGGACTTCTGGGTTGCCTATAACAGTTCATAGACAAGTGAAAGTGGATACTCTAAAATGCGCAAGATAAGCGTGAGTACTATGGATGGCGTTCTCGTAGGGAGACGGGAGCAGATCCATAGTGGTGTATTGATATGGTGATTATGTGGACTCGTGTGCGCCACCTCAAAAGAGTTACTTGCAGTCATAGTTTAGGATAGCCACCGAGTCAAAGCTGGCTTGCTGCAGTCAAACTCCACCACCCCCCTTTGTTGATACCGATGCATATGTAGCTAGTTCTGATGTAAGTCTTGCTGGGTACATTTGTACTCACGTTTGCCTATTTTATGTTTTGCAGAGAGACGTCAGTCTTGCTAGTAGTTCCGTGTGGACTTCGACATTTAGCTTGATACCTCAGCTACGATCTTGTGCCCTCGGCAGGATCTGGTAGATAGTCAGGCTTCTCAGCCTTTTTCATTTGTAGATGTCTGTACTCAGACATGTTAAGCTTCCGCATGTATTTGACTTCTATGCTCTGAATGTTGGGTCATGAGACCCATGTTTGTAATATCTGGCTCTTCGGAGCCTAATGAATAAATACTCTGAGTCGTAGAGTCTTGTTGTGATGCCATGTTGTATTTGCACATATCAAGCATATTGTGTGTATGATTGAAATGCTTGGTATGTGTGGGATCCGACAATCTAGTTGTCTATCCTTAGCAGCCTCTCTTATGGGGAAATGTAGTCTAGTGCCTCCTTGAGCCATAATAGTCCGCTACAGCCCGGTTCACCGGAGTCCTGCTAGCCCAGCACTACTGCTCTGGACACTTGACTGGCCGGCATGTGTTTCATATCGTTCCTGTGTCTGTCCCTTCGGGGAAATGTCACGCGATGACATCCGGAGTCCTGCTTAGCCTGCTACAGCCCGGGTTCCCGGAGTCCTGTTAGCCCAGTGCTACAGCCCGGATTCGCACGCTGCTGACCGACACGTTCGATGTTGATTCATGTATGCCTGTCCCCATACGTTAGTGCCGCTTTGGGTTCACGACTAGCCATGTCGGCCCGGGTTCTCTATCATATGGATGCTAGCGACATTGTCGTATACGCGAGCCAATAGGCGCAAACGGTCCCGGGCCATGGTAAGGCGACACCCGTGGGAGTACCGTGCGTGAGGCCGCAAAGTAATATGAGGTGTTACAGGCTAGATTGGTGTGACTTGGAACCGGGGTCCCGACAGCTTTGGTATCAGAGCCTGACTGCCTGTAGGATTACCAAGCCAAACTGGTCGAAGTTGAGTCTAGAAATGCTTTAGTTATATAAGGGAATTGATTGTGGAAGGGAACGTAAGGCTCTTTTTACTCCTTTACCTTATGCCCTTCTGATCTGAGTCACCCTCTTCTTTTCTGCGGGGATTAAGAAATAGGTTTCTCATCTTCTATCAGGATCACGTGTTATTAATCCGTAGTAACTTATAGGACTGTTGGATTTAAGCCTCAGTTCAGTTTCTACTACTTCCATGTGTTGACAGTTGATCTTGGAACCTTGATATTGTGATTCTGAGTGGTTATGCCACTATTTTGCAGGATGTCTCAAATCCTTTGAGCATTTACAGCCGTTATGCTGTCCGAGTCATCCCAGGCTTCTAAATAATCTGACGCATTTGCAAATCCCTTCTTTCCGTTCTCGATGTTCCTTTGGGCCAGATTAACCACACTAATCGTTGAGTTGAGGTACTCTGTTGCCTTGACATATATGTTGGAGTTATTATTATGACCCTAGGTGTCTTAGAGGACCACTTAGTAATCTAGCAATGCTTTGCATTCCCAGTGTGCGGATTCTGGCCATTATTCTCGAAAGCATCCCGTGATGCCATTTAGTTAGTAGGCATTCTATTTCTGGGTTCTTGAACCCAAGATTCACTCTACTTAATTCGTGTAGCTAGTGTTTGCTTGTTCCTTTAGGATATTAGTAACCTTTGTGATAGTCTTCGAGGTCCGTGGTATATCATTCTTCCAAATACCATGAACCATTCTTGGCAGGAGTTCTTTTGAACCAAAAGATCACAACCAGGGTGCTCTTGAGGAGTACTCCATTCATATTGTGACTCTGCCAGTCCTTCCTCCTCTGCATGGGTTATCCGGAAGAAATATGTTGAATTTGTTCGACATACTAATCCATGCATCCACAACTTAGAAAGTTATATGTTCCTTTGGGTTGTCCCTCTTTAGTTATTTCCTGGCCTTCATCTATCAATTGATAGTCAGGAGTAATTGTGCATTCGTGTTATCGATGCTTATTATTCTTGTGGTCCGTCAAGCCATTATAATCCGGAACGACTAGGAGAAACAAACTCCAGTACCTCGTCCATCTCTGGGATTGGGTCAAAGTAGTTGTATTCCGCAGATCAAATGCCTAACCAACTTTTGTTCTGTTCTACCTACGAGTATTACCCTCTTTATGTCAGGAATCTCATGAGGATTGCACCAACCCTTATGAATTCTTGTTGCAGTGATACTCCTCGCCATCATCATTCATTTCTTGGTCCCGTGTTGTTGCAACCGGAATGCCGACAAGTGAACTATGATGTGTGAAATTTATACTCCTAGCAACTCCGTTGCTTGGTAGTAAATGGACAATATTCTCATTCTTAGCATGTTGGCTATTGAATCATCATTCTAAGGTTGATCGTGCTACCTAGTCCTTATTCCCGGTGCACTTTTCGATCAATGAGTTAGGATAGTGTCAGTCCTTGCTTATTCGGTCATATCGTCTTGCCCTGAAAAGCAAGATTGTTCTCGATCTTAATAACATGTCGGTGGATCGTGATTTTCCAAATATCTTCTTGGAAGTACCACCAGGTTGTCCCTGACCGATATGTTGAGTTTGTGAACAAGTTGGTTTTCCAATAAACCACCCCTTCTCCAAGAATCTGTGTTGGATACCCCTGAGCTAGTTGGTCAAGCTAAACAAAAACTTGGAGAGTTGGAAGATAAAAGGTTGTCTAACTTAGTTCATTTCCAAAGGGATATCTTGTGTCTGTGTGTGCGTTGAAGAAAGATGATATCTTCATTGATTGATCCTCGTGATCAATTGTTGGATCTATTGTCTTACCCAAATCTTTGATTTGCGTATGGGCTATCATCAAATCAAATCAGAACCAACGATGTTCATAATGTTGTCTTACTCGTGGTTGATCCCTCAAGCATACACCATTATATCTTTTGGGTCTGACCAATGCTATCACTTGTTCACATAATTATGGAATTCCATCTCCATGGAAACCTGGATGAATTGTTGTTGAGCCCATCAGCAACACTGCTACCTTCTCCATGACTCGTGTTGAACATCCAGCTAGTATTGGAAACTTTATAAGCATTATCTTCGTGTTCCGTTCATGAAGCATATGTTTGGATGAAAGTAGTGACTTCCTCTAATTCACGTGCATCTGATGCAAGTTGCCGTCGTGGATTTGAGAAAGTCAATGTTGCTTCTTTTGGAATCATCCCAAAATCGGTCATGCATATGTGCGAAGTATACCATGGTTCAGAGACTTGCAACCTTCGTTCTATATGTGTTCCTAGCACACCAAGCCACTAACTGATTTGTTCCAGGAGAAGGAGTTCCTTTTAAGAGCTAACCCGGGCTTAATTGAGAACTTCATTATCTGCGATGATGGTTCCCCTCCTGAACTCGGTAGTGTTTTATTATAAGACC
The DNA here is from genome assembly GCF_002575655.3 of Aegilops tauschii subsp. strangulata. Lineage (NCBI taxonomy): Eukaryota > Viridiplantae > Streptophyta > Magnoliopsida > Poales > Poaceae > Aegilops > Aegilops tauschii. The sequence goes on from NC_053041.3 coordinate 183,605,469, forward strand.
GCCATGTGATCATGCTTGTCTGGGACAACGTGCTCACATGTATGTAGCAGAACCAGCTCATGTTTTGGAGCTTGCTATCGTAGTTCATCCCCTGAGAATCTTGCAACGTCTTCTCGTCGATTTGTGTTGCAAACCTTAATTTTCTTTCTAGACTTGACGAGTCTGGAATATTCTGACACCAACCAGATCTAAATCTCAGGCAGACATGATGGTTGGAACATTCTCCAAGAATTATAATATTGGTCTCTCGATAACCGGTAAAGTGGATGTCGTGGCCAACACACCCAGCCGGAAGACCTATTATTGTAGTATCCTGATTGATAAAGTTGGCCACCTCCCCATAAGGATTCCGTAGGATTTACTTCCGTAGTTATTCCTTATGGATTCCTGCGCTCCCGAAGTCTGACCTACTACTTGATGTTCAAGATACCAAATCACATCTAATGGGTTACGCTAGAACATCAAGGAGAACATTAGAAGCGGAGTGCTAAATGTCTCTCGGTCAATCATCCGGATATCTGATTCCTTGGCCTTGCTAAGGTGAAATCCGAGAAGGTGTTATCCTCTTTTGCATCTGCATCATCCATCACCATTCATCATGGTAGTAAGTTGTGTTGCCAGGATCCTTGACATGGATATTGGTACAAGCTTGATGAATATGGAAATGCTCAAGTTCTTGAGAGCACGCACAAGCACTAGGTGTTATCATCGGCACTAACTGGGATTGCTCCCAGTTTCCTCGGTTATGCTATAACTTTCAAACAGTGGATTCACTCTCTACTGTTGAGCTTCTCCCCAGTTACTAAAACCATTCCAGCATTTGCATTTTGTTCCCAGCTTGCACCATCATTGTGCCGTCCTACTATGGACTACCCTTCTCAGTAATTACTGATCAAGATCATCTTCAAGTGGTCTTACCATGAGTCCCATTCATTTCTGATGATATATAAAAAAAATCATCCATTTCGTTGTCTTCAACAAGGTATTCCACATCGTCCATTCTGGTCCGAGTATGCCATTCTTTAGAATCCGTTCACACGATCGTTTGTGATTGCCTTAGGCTAGTATAAAGAGTTTCAATGATCTTAGGATCAAAAGTAATTCTTTTTGCCACTTAAGGGAATAACTCTACAAGTCACCTTCCCTAAGGTGCCGTTATGGAATCATGGCAATTATCTCCTCGCTACTTTGAAACCATGCACCGTCTTATTCAACGTGGAATTGTGTTTATCAACTTGAATCTTCGTTCTCTGTTTCACTTCATCCCTCTCTCGATGTATGTGTTGAGTCTCAGCTCAAGAGATACTCAACGTCGCATTCTGTGAGTTGATCGTGAGTTGCTCGATCTTTAAAGGAGATCGATTTCTATAGAGCTTCCCTTGTCGTCATCGTGTCGGATGAAGATCTCGAAAACAAAGACGTCAACGTTAATTGAAGCAACGGATCAACATCTTCGCGAAGAGCAATTGGATCATGAAGATCGTGTTAGCTTTGTGTACCCTCTGTCTTCTTACCTCACGTCTTGAATCTCGGGACGAGATTCTTGTTTAGTGGGGGTGAGCTGTCACAGCCCCAGATCAGCCCTTGTCTGACTTTGCTTGTTCCTCATGTCATCATGTTTAATTTTCAAAGAAACTTGAAATGGGGATGTTGAAACCCTAGCACCAAATGCATTCAACTAGGTTCAAGTAAACAATATTTTCAATGAACCCAAATGCCCTTTAGAAAAGTTCATGATTTTTTTTAAAGGTGAAAACCTCTGCCAAAAATGATGCACCTATTTCTAGGCCATCCTGGATTTTTGAATTAAATCTTATTGTATTTGATTTTTGGGCATTTAAATGCTATAAATAATTTAAATGTTCAAATAATGTTGGAACTATTTTTGGGCCACTGAAATAATTCAGCAAGTGTCCATGAATATTTTCAGGATTCTAGGAAATGCCTTGGTATTTTTCCTAAGCTCAAAACAGAGGCAAATAATTAGAAAACAAAAACAAATTAGAAAACAGAAGAGAGAGAGAACCTTACCTGGGCCTTACCTGCAGCCCAAGTGGCTAGGCCAGCCCACCTCCCCGGCTCCTGTCGCCTTCCTCCTCCTGCCAGTAGGAGCAGGGGCGCGTGGTCGCCGCGCGCGCGCCAGCTCCTGCTTCCACCGCGACGCCCGGCTCTTCTGAGGGCGCCACGGAGACGCCCAGAGACCCCTCTCTCCTCTCCCTCACTCTCTGCTCTCTCCCTCGCCCTCTGCTCCCTCTCCCGAGCACACCGAGCGGAGCTCGTCGTCGCCGACGCAAATTACCGCAGCCACTGTCCATCCCGTGCCTCCCCGATGGGTCCAGAGGAACCGCCATCGCCTTCTGCGTCGTCTACACCAACCCATTCGACCGAGGGAGCCCTGTAGCGTCTTCCCCGAGCTCATCCCCAACCTTCGGCCACCGGCAACCTCACCGGCGATTCGCCGCCGTCTCCGCCTCCCCGAGCCCGCTGAGTCCTTCCTTGAGATCACTGTGAGCCCCTGAACCGTTTCCCCCTACTCCCGTGCTCGATTTCGAGCTCTAGCTAGACTAGCCACCGTGCCCGAAGCTCGCCGCCGCATGAGCTCGTCGCCGCCGTGGCTCCGGCGACCAAATGGCCCCGCGCGTGCGTCCGTTGCACTCGCGACGTTCCGTAGAGCAACGCTAGCGCGATAGCCAGTTTGTTTGCAAGCCGTAGCGCTAACCCCGCACCCACCCGAACTCCGGCGGCCGCGAAAGAGCCCGCCGTCGTCAACTCCGTCCACCCCAGACCCTCCCGCTTGCACTGCTAGCTGCGCACGAGCTTCAGCTGCGCGTAGCACCAATCCGCTGTCCAAATGGTCGCCGGTGGACGATTTCCGACGTGCTCCGCCGCGTCTGGACTCGCCGGCGTCGAGTCGCCGGCGGGTTTGACCTCGTTTGACCCGGTTTGACCCCAGTTTGACTCCCCTTGAGTTAGTGACATGTGGGCCCATGTTCTTAACTAAACTAGATTAGTATTAGTTTAGCGCTAATTAATCTGGATTAGTTAGGTTAGTCACTGACAGGCAGGTCCCACGGGTCAGGTTTGACCCTGGCCAGCCCGTTGACTCGCTGACGCAGTGATGATGTCAGGCTGACGCAGTAAAGCATTATCTGGATTTAAGTTTATTCAGGAAATTCCAGAAAATAGTATAAACTTCTAAAAATCATATAAAATCAACCGTACCTCAGAATGAAATAATTTATATATGAAAAATTATCAGAAAAATGCAATCTATCCATCTGTATCATTTTCATGCATGTCAAACTAAGTTATACCTGCTGTATAGGTGAAAACATGATAATGCACTATTTGAATTCATAGTTTGAATTTGAATTTGAACCTTGAGTTCAAATCAACCCAAACCTTTCTGTTGCTAGTTGCATTAGGCCAAATCACGTCATATTGCCATGTCATAATCATGCATCATAATTGTTGCATTGCATTGATTGTGTTCTTCCTTGTTTGCCGGTGATTGTCCCCTCTCGATAGCCCTGATTCCGACGATGAGTTCGATGACACCGATGAAGAACTATACTATCTTCGGAAGTGTCAGGCAAGCAAAACCCCCCCTTGACCATTCCGTTACAAACCCACTCTCTCTCGCTCCTGCTCTCTTTTACCGCATTAGGACAACAACGATTCATCTGTACTTGCTGCGGTAGTTGAACCCCTTATCCTCTGCATGACCTGTCATTGCCACAGTAAATAGATGAAACCCACTAGCATGAGTAGGAGTTGTTTGAGCCCTGGTGTGCCTACTCATTCATGCTTGTTTGTCATGCCTGCTATTGCTTAGAGTTGTGTCAGGTCTGATTCATCAGGGATGAGTTGGAATGGTGATGAACATGTCCTACTGTGTGTGAGCTAAGTGTGTGAACACGATTTGGTAAAGGTAGCGGTGAGAGGCCATGCAGGAGTACATGGTGGGTTGTCTCATTGCAGCCGTCCTCAGGAACTGAGTTCTGTGTTTGTGATCCATGATACAGTTACTACCACGCATTGGGCCCGAAACCAATGGACCCTCTCGGCTTCTTAATCACCCTTGTCCTCTGTCCAGGAGTTGCAAGTAGTTTCTGGTGTTTGTAGTATGCTGGAGGCCGTGGGCAGCGCTGACCGGAGGGGTGGGCTGTGATGCGGTAGGCACGTGGCCGGGCATGCCGGGTGCCCGTTTGGTGTCCCGGAACCCCGCACACATCGTTCGGGGCCGTATGTGGAAACCTCGGCCGGACTCCCTGCGGATGGAACCTGAATAGGCGATAAACCTGGACTAGAGACTTGAGTGTTTAGGTAGGCTGTGGCCGACACCCTCGCTGGGCTTCCGCTTGAAGGTTGCCGAGTAGATGTCGTGTAAACGACGGTAAGTGGTAAGAGTGTGTGTGTCGAAGTACACCCCTGCAGGGTTAACATCATCTATTCGAATAGCCGTGTCCGCGGTAAAGGACTTCTGGGTTGCCTATAACAGTTCATAGACAAGTGAAAGTGGATACTCTAAAATGCGCAAGATAAGCGTGAGTGCTATGGATGGCATTTTCGTAGGGAGACGGGAGCGGATCCATAGTGGTGTATTGATATGGTGATTATGTGGACTCGTGTGCGCCACCTCAAAAGAGTTACTTGCAGTCATAGTTTAGGATAGCCACCGAGTCAAAGCTGGCTTGCTGCAGTCAAACTCCACCACCCCCCTTTGTTGATACCGATGCATATGTAGCTAGTTCTGATGTAAGTCTTGCTGGGTACATTTGTACTCACGTTTGCCTATTTTATGTTTTGCAGAGAGACGTCAGTCTTGCTAGTAGTTCCGTGTGGACTTCGACGTTTAGCTTGATACCTCAGCTACGATCTTGTGCCCTCGGCAGGATCTGGTAGATAGTCAGGCTTCTCAGCCTTTTTCATTTGTAGATGTCTGTACTCAGACATGTTAAGCTTCCGCATGTGTTTGACTTGTATGCTCTGAATGTTGGGTCATGAGACCCATGTTTGTAATATCTGGCTCTTCGGAGCCTAATGAATAAATACTCTGAGTCATAGAGTCTTGTTGTGATGCCATGTTGTATTTGCACATATCAAGCATATTGTGTGTATGATTGAAATGCTTGGTATGTGTGGGATCCGACAATCTAGTTGTCTATCCTTAGCAGCCTCTCTTATGGGGAAATGTAGTCTAGTGCCTCCTTGAGCCATAGTAGTCCGCTACAGCCCGGTTCACCGGAGTCCTGCTAGCCCAGCACTACTGCTCTGGACACTTGACTGGCCGGCATGTGTTTCATATCGTTCCTGTGTCTGTCCCTTCGGGGAAATGTCACGCGGTGACATCCGGAGTCCTGCTTAGCCTGCTACAGCCCGGGTTCCCGGAGTCCTGTTAGCCCAGTGCTACAGCCCGGATTCGCACGCTGCTGACCGACACGTTCGATGTTGATTCATGTATGCCTGTCCCCATACGTTAGTGCCGCTTTGGGTTCACGACTAGCCATGTCGGCCCGGGTTCTCTATCATATGGATGCTAGCGACATTGTCGTATACGCGAGCCAAAAGGCGCAAACGGTCCCGGGCCATGGTAAGCGACACCCGTGGGAGTACCGTGCGTGAGGCCGCAAAGTGATATGAGGTGTTACAGGCTAGATCGGTGTGACTTGGAATCGGGGTCCCGACACCACTCCTGGCAAGGAATGGGGGTACTGACGGGACGTGTACCCAGCTACGACGCTGTGTTGACAGCAGGCAAGCGCCGATGGATCCGCTCTTGCAGTGCGGCGCGCCGCGCCTCTCGCTCTGTGGTGCTCCAATGGTCTCGCCGTGCGGCGAGCCGCAGCCTATCGGCGCGGACGCGCCTAGCTTGCTCTACGGCGCGCCATCGATCATGTTGTGTAGCGAGCTGCAGCCTGTCGGCGCTGACATGCCTATCTTGATCCGCGGCACTGAAGCACCATGCGGCAAGGGTCTTCTCAACCCTGGCGATGACGCGCATCAAGGCGTCATCCATCGCGTTGCCGGGAGCACCGCGGCCTCGACGGGCCGTGGCGCCTTCTGGTTTTCCTCGTCGATGAGGTTGGTGGCAGAGGCGGCGCTTTGGTGGGTTGGCATGCTTGGAAAAGGTGGATGTGCTATAGGCTGCGCTTGTTGCGTCCGTGCGTCGCGCCCGCTGGGTGGCGGGAAACAGGGAGGAAATGGCAGGAAACGGCGGCGTGTTCATAAAACGCCATCAATTAATGGAAACTTAGCATATAAGGAACATCGAGCTAGCACAAGAAGTAGATGATGATGAGATGACCACGGACCACACTAGGGAACCCGTCGGTGATGAATTCATCAATCGCAAACGGTTGTACACTAGCAAGCGTTTTCCCACAACACACACGGCTTATTCCATCACAAACAGGTCGGATGGATCAACTGTATGCCACGTATCGCACATTGTCAAAAAGTAATGCGGTAGACCTTCTTTAACATGTGTTAAAAAATAATAAAATCAAAAAAACAAGGACCTCGAGGTTAATTAACTCATGGGATGGGTCATATCAGTCATTTAATTTGACAGATATGACCCATCCTATCAGTTAATTTAACATCAACACAACTTCCCATCCAATCACCCATCTGATGGCTGCTCCAGCCTAACATGGGAGTTCTCTTACATGAGCTACTGGTGGAACAACTAATCCTTGATGATATAGGATACCTCTTCTCATCCTTATGGCGTATCCGAATGACCGCACGTCCCCCACTGACCAATAAATGTTGTGTAGATAGAGTATATCACACACGATTATTAGCAGCAACCGTCTGTGTTATTATCGGTCTTCGGACACATTTCTGATTACAGACCTGTTTGCCGCATATCACACACATCTTGTTATATTGAACCGTTTATGTTCTCTTGTCTCAACACAAACAGTTCATCCAAGTGAACCGCATGCCGTATATCGCACACACCTTGATCTGGCTGACCATTTCTTTTGTGTTGCCTAATCATAAACAGTTCATCCGAGTGAAGCGTATGCTGCATATCGCACACTCCTTCATTTGACAGCCCGTTTCTTTTGTTCCTCCTCATTGCAAACAGTTAATTTAACTGAACCGTATGCCCTGAATCGCACACGCAACCAATATCTAAATCGTGTTTGATGCATCCGTCATCCCAAATGTCTTGCACCTTTTTTGACGGTTTTTTTACCACCATCGTTTGCGATTATTGCATCGCACACAGTTTCGTCGAAGGGTCTCTGATCGTAGTGTCGCGTTAGCAGCATCCTGCAGTAGTGGACGGTGACACTTATGGAGACGTTGGTGCGGCAGGGCAGGGCGGCCACGCTTATGAGGTGGTCCCCTGGTATAGGGTTTAGTTTTTTTTGTTAAACTATCAAAATATGGACCTTTTATGTAAATTATGTCTGAACTTCAATGAAATCTATCCGGTTTGATTGAATTTCTTCCAATTAGTTTGAATTGTTGGCCGGATGTATGCGGGTAGCGTTGAATCCGTGGACAGAGATGCGGGAGGAAATTTGCGGGTTGCCGTTGGAGATGCCCTAACAAAGTGCTAATAATATGCCACTGATTGCTTGTATCTGCGTTGGTATTTCCCCAAAGAGGAGAGGATGATGCAGCACAACAAAGGTAAGTATTTCCCTCAGTTATGAAACCAAGGTTATCAATCTAGTAGAAGAACCAAGCAGCACTATGTAAATAGCACCTGCACACAAACAACAAAAACATGCAACCCAACGCGTAAGAGGGGTTGTCAATCCCTCCTCGGTATTGAGATAGATTAAACTGTATAGGTTTTGGTAAATCGATCTAGCAAAACACAAATTAAAATAAATAAAGAAAAACTGCAGCAAGGTATTTTGGTTTAATATGATAGGAAAATAGACCCCGGGGCCATACTTTTCACTAGAGCCTTCTCTCAAGAAAATAGCATACAGCGGGTAAACAAATTACTGTTGGGCAATTGATATAAAAGCGAATAATCATGACGATATCCAAGGAAATGATCATGTATATAGGTATCACGTCCAAGATTAGTAGACCGACTCCTGCCTGCATCTACTACTATTACTCCACACATCGACCTCTATCCAGCATGCATCTAGTGTATTAAGTGCATGAAAAAATGGAGTAACGCAATAAGAATGATGACATGATGTAGACAAGATCTATTCATGTAGAAATAAACCCCATCTTTTTATCCTTAATAGTGACGATGCATGCGTGTCAAGTCTCTTTTTGTCTCTGAGATTGAGCACCGCAAGATGGAAACCATCATAAAGCACCTCTTCCCATGGCAAGAAAAATCAATCTAGTTGGCCAAACCAAACAAAAATTTCAGAGAAGAAATACGAGGCTATAACAATCATGCATATAAGAGTTCGGCAAAGACCCAAATAATATTCATGGATAGAACTGATCATAAACTCACAATTCATCGGATCCCAACAAACACACAGCAAAAAAGAGTTACATCAAATAGATCTGCAAGAACATCAAGGAGAACATTGTATTGAAAATCAAAAGAGAGAAGCCATCGAGCTACTAGCTACGGACCCGTAGGTCTGTGGTAAACTACTCACGCATCATCCGAGAGGCAACAAGGATGATGAAGAACCCCTCTATGATCGTTGCCCCCTCCAGCAGAGTGACAGAAAAGGCCTCTAGGTTGGATCTCGTGGTTCCGGAACTTGCAGCGACGGAAACTATATTTCCTCAACTCCCCTAGGGTCTTGGGGATTTTTGAGTATTTATAGAGGTGGATGTTGGTGGAGAAGCTTCCTGTGGGCTCCACTACTCACTAGGGCCCACCAAGGGCCTCTAGCGCGCCCTGGTGCCTAGTGGGCGCCACAGGCCTCCTCCCGTGTGCTCCTTTGACTCCCTGGGTGTCTTCTTGGCAGGAAAAAAATCTCCAAAAAAATTCGTGGCATTTGGACTTCGTTTGGTATTGATATTCTGCAAAGTAAAAAACAAGCAAAAAACAGCAACTGGCACTGGGCACTATGTCAATAGGTTAGTCCCAAAAAATGATATAAAGTTGCTAGTAAATGAATATAAAACATCCAAGATTTATAATATAACAGCATGGAACAATCAAAAATTACAGATACGTTGGAGACGTATTAGCATCCCCAAGCTTAATTCCTGCTCGTCCTCGAGTAGGTAAATGATAAAAACAAATTTTTTGATGTGGAATGTTGCCTAACATGTTCCTCACATATGGTTTTCCTTTGTAGCATGGACATTTGGACTTTTAGATGATTCAAAGCAATAGTCTATAATTGACATGAAGACATCAATACTTAAGCATATCAACAAGCAACCATGTCTTTCAAAATATCAACAATAAAGAAAGCTATCCCTAGCCCATTATGCTCAATCATTGATCCATTCATGAAACACACTCAAATATTAGCTATGCCCAATGCACAAGTATGACAATATTGTTTCGTAGTTGGTGCTTTATAAGATAAGATGGAGATTCAATAAAAAATAAAAATTGCATAAAGTAAATAGATTGGCCCTTCATAGAGGGAAGCAGAGATTTGTAGAGGTGCCAGAGCTCATAGCTTAAATTGAGAGATAAAATTGTTTTGAGAGGCATGCTTTTCCTGTCAACGAAAACAACCAAGAATTCCCAATACTTTCCATGCTAGATAAGTCAAGACGGTTCCCAAACATAAAATAAAGTTTATTACTTTTTCCACCACTCTTTCACAATGCATTGCTAGCCGTATCCACGGGTGCCTTCCATACCAACACTTTCCAAGGAATTTATTATTGATAACATATAAATATTTTTTTTGTTTCAGGACTGGGCATCCCTATTACCTGCCACACTCTCGTGCAATGGCAATTGAATAAACACTCATCTTGAGAATAACATATCTAGAATGGAAAATATTGGCTACCCCCTGCCGCTTCATGAGCGGTACGGGCACACGAAAAGGGAAATTCATTTCGAAAATTAGAGTTGGCACATACAAATTTACTTGGAACGGCATGGAAATACCGCATATAGGTAGATATGGTGGACTCATTTGGCACAACTTTGGGTTTAAGGAGTTGGATGCACAAGCAGTATTCCCACTTAGTACAAATGAAGGCTAGCAAATAGATTGAGAAGCGACCGACCAAGAAAGGATAACGATCATAAACGAGCATTACACATAACTAACACCGAATAATGCACCACAAGTAGGATGTAAGAGCATCTCCAACCGTTGGCCCCCAGGGGGCTTGAAAAATCGCCGCCTGGGGGCGAACCGGCGCTAAAATCGTCTTGGGGGCGATTGGGTTCCCAGCCGCCGCCCCCAGGCGCCGATATCGGCCCAATTTTGGCGCAAATTTGCCCGCTTTTCAGCCCTTTTCGGCGCAGAATCGGCCCGCTATCAGCGCAAATCGGCCCATATTCGCCGTGCTTCGGCGCAAATTCAACAGAAGTTATTTTTTTAACATATAGTTCATCACAGAAAATCAATAGAAATCAAATAGTTCAATACAAATTACATAGTTCAGCAAATAAAAACTCATATTTCATCACACGTCGAGCTAGGCGTTGCCCTTGAGCCTCCATAGGTGGTCCACCAGATCTTGCTATAGTTGTTGATGCACCTGTGGATCTCGGATCTCCTGAAGCATATTGAGGAAGGCCGTCCAAGTTGCCGGTAGCTGGTGATCAACTTCGGCAAGAGGACCCTGCCTGTAATATGATTCAGTGTCAAACACTGGGTCTTCCTGCTCGCTCTCAATGATCATGTTGTGCAAGATGACACAGCAATTCATGATCTCCCACATATGATCTTTCGACCAGGTCTGAGCGGGGTACCGGACAATAGCAAATCGAGATTGGAGCACACCAAATGCCCGCTCGACATCCTTCCTGCAAGCCTCCTGAACCTTCGCAAAGTGGGAGTTCCTGCCTCCTGGCACAGGGTTTGAGATAGTCTTCACAAATTTAGACCATCTTGGATAGATGCCATCTGCTAGGTACTATCCCTTGTTGTAGTGCCTCCTATTGACCTCGAAGTTCACCGAAGGAGAATCACCTTCAACAAGCTTGGCAAAGACAGGGGAGCACTACAGCACATTGATGTCATTGTGAGTTCCTGGCATACCAAAGAAGGAGTGCCAAATCTAGAGGTCCTGTGTGGCCACTGCCTCAAGTACCACACTACAACCTCCTTTCGCGCCTTTGTACATCCCCTAGCAAGCAAATGGACAGTTTTTCTATTTCCAATGCATGCAGTCGATGCTTCCAAGCATCCCAGGAAATCCTCTTGCTGCATTCTGTGCTAGGATCCGAGCTGTGTCTTCAGCATTGGGTGATCGCAAGTATTGTGGTCCAAACACTACCACCACTGCCTACTACCTCTTGAGCATGCGTTGGTTTTCCCTTGAAGAGGAAAGGGTGATGCAGCAAAGTAGCGTAAGTATTTCCCTTAGTTTTTGAGAACCAAGGTATCAATCTAGTAGGAGATGACACGCAAGTCACCTAGTACCTGCACAAACAATCAAGAACCTTGCAACCAATGCGATAAAGGGGTTGTCAATCCCTTCACGGTCACTCGCAAAAGTGAGATCTGATAAAGATAATAAGATAAATATTTTTGGTATTTTTGTTGTATAGATTGGAAAATAAAGATTGCAAAATAAAATAAATAGGAAACTAGAATTGTAGATGATGTAAAATAGAAAATTATATGATGGAAAATAGACCCGGGGGCCATAGGTTTCACTAGTGGCTTCTCTCAAGATAGCATATATTACGGTGGGTGAACAAATTACTGCCGAGCAATTGATAGAAAAGCGCATAGTTATGAGAATATCTAGGCATGATCATGAATATAGGCATCACGTCCATGTCAAGTAGACCGAAACAATTCTGCATCTACTACTATTACTCCACACATCGACCGCTATCCAGCATGCATCTAGAGTATTAAGTTCATAAGAACAGAGTAACACATTAAGCAAGATGACATGATGTAGAGGGATAAACTCAAGCAATATGATATAAACCCCATCTTTTTATCCTCGATGGCAACAATACAATACGTGCCTTACTGCCCCTACTGTCACTGGGAAAGGACACCGCAAGATTGAACCCAAAGCTAAGCACTTCTCCCATTGCAAGAAAGATCAATCTAGTAGGCCAAACTAAAACGATAATTCGAAGAGACTTGCAAAGATATCAAATCATGCATATAAGAATTCAGAGAAGAAGCAAATATTATTCATAGATAAACTTGATCATAAATCCACAATTCATCGGATCTCGGCAAACAAACCGCAAATGAGTATTACATCGAATAGATCTCCAAGAACATCGAGGAGAACTTTGTATTGAGAATCAAAGAGAGAGAAGAATCCATCTAGCTAATAACTATGGACCCGAAGGTCTGTGGCAAACTACTCACACATCATCGGAGAGGCTATGGTGTGGACGTAGAAGTCCTCCGTGATCGAATCCCCCTCCGGCAGATCGCCGGAAAAGGCCCCAAGATGGGATCTCACGGGTACAGAAGGTTGCGGCGGTGGAAAAGTGGTTTCGTGGCTCCCCCAAATGTTTTTAGGGTATAAGAGTATATATAGGCGAAAGAAGTACGTCGGCGGAGCTTCGTGGGGCCCACGAGGGTGGGGGGCGCCCTCCTGGCTCGTGGCCGCCTCCCAGAGTTCCAGAATTCAACTCCAAGTCTTCTGGATTGCTTTTGTTCCAAGAAAGATCATCGCGAAGGTTTCATTCCCTTTGGATTCCGTTTGGTATTCCTTTTCTGCAAAACACTGAAATAGGCAAAAAAACAGAAACAGGCACTGGGCCTCCGGTTAATAGGTTAGTCCCAAAAATAATATAAAAGAGCATATTAAAGCCCATTAAACATCCAAAACAGATAATATAATAGCATGGAACAATCAAAAATTATAGATACGTTGGAGACGTATCAAGCATCCCCAAGCTTAATTCCTGCTCGTCCTCGAGTAGGTAAATGATAAAAACAGAATTTTTGATGTGTAATTCTACCTAACATATTTCAATGCAATTTTTCTTTATTGTGGCATGAATGTTCAGATCCGAAAGATTCAAGACAAAAGTTTAATATTGACATAAAAATAATAATACTTCAAGCATACTAACAAAGTAGTTATGTCTTCTCAAAATAACATGGCCGAAGAAAGTTCACGAAATCATATAGTTTGGCTATGCTCCTTCTTCGTCACACAAAATGCTCAAATCATGCACAACCCCGATGACAAGCCAAGAAATTGTTTCATACTTTAGTATTCCCAAAAAATTTCAACTTTCACGCAATACATGAGCGTGAGCCATGGACATAGCACTATAGGTGGAATAGAATGGTGGTTGTGGAGAAGACAAAAAAGAGGAAGATGGTCTCACATCAACTAGGCATATTAATGGGCTATGGAGATGCCCATCAATAGATATCAATGTGAGTGAGTAGGGATTGCCATGCAATGGATGCACTAGAGCTATAAATGTATGACAACTCAACAAAAGAAACTAAGTGGGTGTGCATCCAACTTGCTTGCTCACGAAGACCTAGGGCATTTGAGGAAGCCCATTGTTGGAATATACAAGCCAAGTTCTATAATGAAAATTCCCACTAGTATATGAAAGTGAAAAATAAGAGACTCTCTATCATGAAGATCATGGTGCTACTTTGAAGCACAAGCGTGGAAAAAGGATAGTAACATTGCCCCTTCTCTCTTTTTCTCTCATTTCTTGGGCCTTCTCTTTTTTATTTGGCCTTTCTCTCCTTTTTTTATTTCCTCACACGGGACAATGCTCTAATAATGATGATCATCACACTTCTATTCATTTACAACTCAAGGATTACAACTCGATACTAGAACAAAATATGACTCTATATGAGTGCCTCCGGCAGTGTACCGGGATGGGCAATGAATCAAGAGTGACATGTATGAAAGATTTATGAAAGGTGGCCTCGCCACAAATACGATGTCAACTACATGATCATGCAAGGCAATATGACAATGATGAAGCGTGTCATAATAAACGGAACGGTGGAAAGTTGCATGGCAATATATCTCGGAATGGCTATGGAAATGCCATAATAGGTAGGTATGGTGGCTGTTTTGAGGAAGGTAGGTGGGTTTATGGTACCGGCGAGAATTGCGCGGTACTAGAGAGGCTAGCAATGGTGGAAGGATGAGAGTGCGTATAATCCGTGGACTCAACATTAGTCATAAAGAACTCACATACTTATTGCAAAAATCTACAAGTTATCAAAACCAAGCACTACGCGCATGCTCCTAGGGGGATAGATTTGTAGGAAAAGACCACCGCTCGTCCCCGACCGCCACTCATAAGGAAGACAATCAAAGATACACCTCATGCTTCAAATTTGTCACACAATGGTTACCATACGTGCATGCTACGGGACTTGCAAACCTCAACACAAGTATTTCTCATATTCACAAATACTCAACTAGAATGACTCTAATATCACCATCTTCATATCTCAAAACAATCATCAAGTATCAAACTTCTCATAGTATTCAATGCACTCTATATGAAGGTTTTTATTGTACCTACCTTGAATGCCCATCATATTAGGAATAATTTTATAACCAAAGCAAATTAACATGCTGTTCTAAAAGACTCTCAAAATAATATAAGTTAAGCATGAGAGATCAATAATTTCTATAAAATAAAACCACCACCGTGCTCTAAAAAGATATAAGTGAAGCACTAGAGCAAAATTATCTAGCTCAAAAGATATAAGTGAAGCACATAGAGTATTCTAATAAATTCCGATTCATGTGTGTCTCTCCCAAAAGGTGTGTACAGCAAGGATGATTGTGGTAAACTAAAAAGAAAAGACTCAAATTATACAAGACGCTCCAAGCAAAACACATATCATGTGGTGAATAAAAGTATAGCCTCAAGTAAAGTTACCGATAGATGAAGACGAAAGAGGGGATGCCTTCCGGGGCATCCCCAAGCTAAGGCTTTTGGTTGTCCTTGAATTTTACCTTGGGGTGCCTTGGGTATCCCCAAGCTTAGGCTCTTTCCACTCCTTATTCCAAAATCCATCGAATCTTTACCCAAAAACTTGAAAACTTCACAACACAAAACTTAACAGAAAATCTCATGAGCTCCGTTCGTATAAGAAAACAAACCACCACTTTAAGGCACTGTAATGAACTCATTCTTTATTTATATTGGTGTTAAACCTACTTTATTCCAACTTCTCTATGGTTCATACCCCCGATACTACCCATAGATTCATCAAAATAAGCAAACAAAACACGAAAAACAGAATCTGTCAAAACAGAAAAGTCTGTAGAAATCTGATATGTTCGAATACTTCTATAACTCCAAAAATTCTGAAATAGAATGTTGGACGTGAGGAATTTGTCTATTAATCATATTAGAAAAGAATCAATCTAAAATCACTCTCCAGTAAAAATGGCAGCTAATCTCGTGAGTGCAAAAGTTTCTATTTTTTTACAGCAAGATCACAAGGACTTCACCCATGTCTTCCCAAAGGTTCTACTTGGCACAAACACTAATTAAAACATAAAACCACATATAAACAGAGTCTACATGAATCATTTATTACTAAACAGGAACAAAAATCAAGAAACAAAAATAAAATTGGGTTGCCTCCCAACAAGCGCTATCGTTTAACGCCCCTAGCTAGGCATAAAAACAAGAATAGATCTAGGTATTATAATCTTTGGTATGCAATCCATAAGTGGCTCTCATAATTGATTCATAAGGTAATTTCATTTTCTTTCTAGTAAAGTGTTCCATGCCTTTCCTTAACGGAAATTGGAATCCAATATTTCCTTCTTTCATGTCAATAATTGCACCAATCGTTCTAAGGAAAGGTCTACCAAGAATAATAGGACATGTAGGATTGCAATCTATATCAAGAACGATGAAACCTATGGGCACATAATTCGTATTTGCAACAATAAGAACATCATTAATCCTTCCCATAGGTTTCTTAATGGTGGAATCCGCAAGATGCAAATTTAAAGAACAATCATCAAATTCACAGAAACCTAACACATCACACAAAGTTTTTGGAATCGTGGAAACACTAGCACCCAAATCACACAAAGCATAGCATTCATAATCTTTAATATTAATTTTAATAGTAGGTTTCCACTCATCATAAAGTTTTCTAGGAATATAAACTTCTAGTTCAAGCTTTTCTTCACAAGATTGCATTAAAGCATCAACGATATGTTTAGTGAAAGCTTTATTTTGATTATAAGCGTGAGGAGAATTTAACACGGTTGCAACAAGGAAATACAAGCTATCAAAGAGCAATTATCATAATTAAATTCCTTGAAATCCAAAATAGTGGGTTCATTTCTATGTAAAGTTTTGACCTCTTCAATTCCACTTTTATTAATTTTAGCATCAAGATCTATAAACTCCGAATCATTGGGACGCCTTTTAACTAAAGTTGACTCATCTCCAGTCCCATCTTTATCAAGATTCATATTGGAAAACAAAGATTTAATAGGAGTCACATCAATCACTTTTAGATCTTCATCTTTATTATTGTTGAAACTAGAAGAACACGCTTTCACAAAGCAATCCTTTTAAGCACGCATCCTAGCGGTTCTTTCTTTGAACTCATCAATGGAAATTATCATGGTTTTGAGAGACTCATTGATATAATGCTTAGGTGGAATAGATCTAAGTTTCAAAGAATCAACATCAAGAGAAATTCTATCCACGTTCCTAGCCAACTCGTCAATCTTAAGCAATTTTTCTTCAATCAAAGCATTGAAATTCTTTTGCAAACTCATAAATTCTTTAACACTAGTTTCAAAATCAGAGGGCATCTTATTAAAATTTCCATAAGAGTTGTTGTAGGAATTACCATAATTATTAGAGGAATTACTAGGGAACGGCCTAGAATTAAAGTTTCCTCTATACGCGTTGTTACCAAAATTGTTCCTACCAACAAAATTCACATCCATAGATTCATTATTATTCTCAATCAAAGTGGACAAAGGCATATCATTAGGATCAGAAGAAACACTCTTATTAGCAAACAATTTCATAAGTTCATCCATCTTTCCACTCAAAACATTAATCCCTTCAACCGCATGAACCTTTTTACTAGTGGATCTTTCGGTGTGCCATTGAGAATAATTAACCATAATATTATCTAGGAGTCTAGTAGCTTCTCCTAAAGTGATTTCCATAAAAGTTCCTCCCGCGGCCAAATCTAAAAGATTTCTAGAAGCAAAATTCAATCCGGCATAATTTTTTTGTATAATCATCCATAAATTCAAACCATGTGTAGGGCAATTATGTATCATTAATTTCATCCTCTCCCAAGCTTGT
Organism: Aegilops tauschii subsp. strangulata; assembly: GCF_002575655.3. Lineage (NCBI taxonomy): Eukaryota > Viridiplantae > Streptophyta > Magnoliopsida > Poales > Poaceae > Aegilops > Aegilops tauschii. Next base: position 183,622,849 of record NC_053041.3, read on the forward strand.
GCAACATGCTCATGATCAAGTTGCTTAAAATTCATAATATCATTCCTAAGAGAGATGATCTTAGCGGGAGGAAAATACTTAGAGATAAAAGCATCTTTGCACTTATTCCATGAATCAATACTATTTTTAGGCAAAGAAGAGAACCAAGTTTTAGCATGATCTCTAAGAGAAAACGGAAATAGCTTCAATTTAACAATATCATTATCCAGATCTTTCTTCTTTTGCATATCACACAAATCAACAAAGTTGTTTAGATGGGTAGCGACATCTTCACTAGGAAGGCAAGAAAATTGATCTTTCATGACAAGATTCAACAAAGCAGCATTAATTTCACAAGATTCAGCATCTGTAATAGGAGCAATGTTCACTAGGAGTGCTAATAAAATCATTGTTGTTGGTATTGGAAAAGTCACATAATTTAGTATTATCTTGAGCCATCGCGACAAACAATCAATCCAACACACAAGCACACAAGAAGTAAACGAAAAGAGGCGAACGGAAAAGAGGCGAAGAAAAGGCAAAGGTTTTTGAAAATCGTTTTAGAAGTTGGGGAGAGGAAAATGAGAGGCGAATGGCAAATAATGTAATGCGAGGGAGAAGAGTTTATGATGGGTACTTGGTATGTCTTGACTTGAGCGTAGATCTCCCCGGCAACGGCGACAGAAATCCTTCTTGCTACCTATTGAGCATGCGTTGGTTTTCCCTTTAAGAGGAAAGGGTGATGCAGCAAAGTAGCGTAAGTATTTCCCTGAGTTTTTGAGAACCAAGATATCAATCCAGTAGGAGATAACACGCAAGTCACCTACTACCTGCACAAACAATCAAGAACCTTGCAACCAACACGATAAAGGGGTTGTCAATCCCTTCACGGTCACTCGCAAAAGTGAGATCTGATAAAGATAATAAGAGAAATATTTTTGGTATTTTTGTTGTATAGATTGGAAAGTAAAGATTGCAAAATAAAATAAATAGGAAACTAGAATTGTAGATGATGTAAAATAGAAGATTATATGATGGAAAATAGACCCGGGGGCCATAGGTTTCACTAGTGGCTTCTCTCAAGATAGCATATATTACGGTGGGTGAACAAATTACTGCCGAGCAATTGATAGAAAAGCGCATAGTTATGAGAATATCTAGGCATGATCATGAATATAGGCCTCACGTCCGTGTCAAGTAGACCGAAACGATTCTGCATCTACTACTGTTACTCCACACATCGACCGCTATCCAGCATGCATCTAGAGTATTAAGTTCATAAGAACAGAGTAACGCATTAAGCAAGATGACATGATGTAGAGGGATAAACTCAAGCAATATGATATAAACCCCATCTTTTTATCCTCGATGGCAACAACACAATTTGTGCCTTGCTGCCCCTACTGTCACTGGGAAAGGACACCGCAAGATTGAACCCAAAGCTAAGCACTTCTCCCGTTGCAAGAAAGATCAATCTAGTAGGCCAAACTAAACCGATAATTCGAAGAGACTTGCAAAGATATCAAATCATGCATATAAGAATTCAGAGAAGAAGCAAATATTATTCATAGATAAACTTGATCATAAATCCACAATTCATCGGATCTCGGTAAACACACCACAAAAGAGTATTACATCGAATAGATCTCCAAGAACATCGAGGAGAACTTTGCATTGAGAATCAAAGAGAGAGAAGAAGCCATCTAGCTAATAACTATGGACCCGAAGGTCTGTGGTAAACTACTCACACGTCATCGGAGAGGCTATGGAATTGATGTAGAAGCCCTCCGTGATCGAATCCCCCTCTAGCAGATCGCCGGAAAAGGCCCCAAGATGGGATCTCATGGGTACAGAAGGTTGCGGCGGTGGAAAAGTGGTTTCGTGGCTCCCCCTGATGTTTTTAGGGTATAAGAGTATATATAGGTGAAAGAAGTACGTCGGTGGAGCTTCATGGGGCCCACGAGGGTGGGGGGCGCGCCTACCCCCCTGGGCGCGCCCTCCTGCCTCGTGGCCGCCTCGCGGAGTTCCAGACTTCAACTCCATGTCTTCTGGATTGCTTTTGTTCCAAGAAAGATCATCGCGAAGGTTTCATTCCGTTTGGATTCCGTTTGGTATTCCTTTTCTGCAAAACACTGAAATAGGAAAAAAAAACAGAAACCGGCACTGGGCCTCCGGTTAATAGGTTAGTCCCAAAAATAATATAAAAGAGCATATTAAAGCCCATTAAACATCCAAAACAGATAATATAACAGCATGGAACAATCAAAAATTATAGATACGTTGGAGACGTATCACTGCCCTGCAGAACTTGTAGAAACACTCAATGGTCGTGGACCCGACCATGCGCCCATAGTCATTGAGTGAATCACCGAGAGCTCCGTATGCACGCATCCTCGTAGTTGTCGTGCACTTCTGGATTGAGGTGAACCCAAGTTTGCCAGTGCAATCCTTCTTGCACCTGAAGTACCTGTCGAACTCCCGGATGGAATTCACAATCCTGAGGAAAAGCTTTCGGCTCATCTGATAACGGCACTGAAATACTTTGTCGCCGTGGAGTGGAGCGTCGGCTAAGTATTCGGAGTAGAGCATGCAATAGCCTTCTAGACGATGCCGGTTCTTTGCTTTCAGGCGCCCCAGCGCCGAGCCACCTCGCCGCAGCTTTGCATTGCTCGCGAGCAGGCCGGCCAGGGCGGCGAGGACCATGAGATGCTCTTCGTTCTGGATGTCGGCATCTGCTTTCTCCTCTAGCAGCGCCGCGAGTGCCTCCTCATCGTCCGAGTCCATCGCTGAGCAGACAAATCGCTAAACATCTGGCGCGCGCGGTGGGCGCACAGCCGCCGGTATCCCGCCCTTCGCGGCCGGAACACCAAAAAACTTGCCCAGGAAGGTGGTGGAGAGGTTGCTACGGCGAAACCCCTTTCTTTTTCAGCGGGGAATGGCCTATCTAGCGGTGGTGGGCGGTGGGCGGCGCTGGGATCGGCAAGGTGGCGGGAGGTTGCGTAGGGGGGGGGGGCGAATCTGGCCGTTTGTCTTGACTTTTTGCCTGATAGTGTGGCCAGACGTGGTTTCCCCTTCCGCCGGAGCCCCCGAGCACCCCCCAGTGCGCCGGGTTCGGCTTGGGATCATCGGGACCAAAAACGGGCCGAGCCGACGGATTTCGGCGTCTCGAGGGCACGATTGGGGGGTTTTTCGGTGCCGGCGCGAAAAAAGTCACCGGGGGGGGGGGGCTGTTGGTGGCGCTGCTGGAGATGCTCTCACTTCATTGCATAACTATTGACTTTCGTGCTTGCATAGGGAATCACAAACCTTAACACCAATATTCTTACTAAAGCATAGATACTCACCAACATGACTCACATATTATTGGCTCCATATCTCAAAACTATTACAAGGAATCAAGTTTATAATGTCCAATGATCTTCATGAAAGTTTTTATTATATCCCCCTTGAATATCTATCACTTAGGGACCAGTTTCATATATTACCATTGCTACTTTCAAGCTCTCAAATAAATTTAAGTGAAGCAAAAGAGCATAAATATTTCTTCAAAATTTTCAACCGTCAAAATAACATAAGTGAAGCATGAGAGGATTTCTACAAAATTACTAACTCTCAAAATAATCTCAGTGAAGCATGAGAGTATTTGTTCAAGAATTAAACCACCACCGTGCTCAAAAAGATATAAGTGAAGTACTAGAGCAATTTCATAGCTCAAAAAATTTAAGTGAAGCACATAGAGCAATTCTAACAAATCATAGATAAATTTTGGCTCTCTCAAATAGGTGTGTCCAGCAAGGATAATTGTGACAAATTAAAAAGCAAAACAAGCAAAGACTCATATAATAGAAGACGCTCCAAGCAAAACTCATGATATGTGACGAAGAAAAATATAGCTCCAAGTAAAATTACCGATGGTTGTTCGAAGAAAGAGGGGATGCCTTCTGGGGCATCCCCAAGCTTAGTTGCTTGGTACTCCTTGAATATTATCTTGGGGTGCCATAGGCATCCTCCAGCTTAGGCTCTTTTCACTCCTTATTCCTTCATCCATCGTGATCTCACCCAAAACTTGAAAACTTCAATCACACAAAACTTAACAAAACCTTCATGAGATCTGTTAGTATAATAAAGCAAATCACCAATTTAAGTACCGTTGCAAACCCATTCATATTTTATTATTGTATTATACCTACTGTATTCCGACTTTACCATGGCTTATACCCCTCGATACAATCCATAGATTCATCAAAATAAGCACACAATGCAACGAAAAAAATAATCTGTCAAAACCAGAATAGTCTAATCTGTACTTTAACCATACTTCTGTAACTCCAAAAATTCTGAAAAATTATGACAACGTAGGAAATTTGTATATCAATTATGTGTAAAAAATTCAGAATTCTATCACGCTCCAGCAGCGCACATCAATTTTGCTACTGGACGCAAAAGTTTCTGTTTTCCAACAGTATCAAATCAACTATCACCCAAACCATCCTAAAGGCTTTACTTAGCACAAACACTAATTAAAACATTAAAAACACAATCATTATAGAAGTATAATTGTGTATTTATTGAAGAACAGAAAGGAAATAAAAAATCTCAAAGATAACTATTGGGTTGCCTCCCAACAAGCGCTATTGTTTTACGCCCCTAGCTATGCATAGATTCAAGTATTGTATTTTTACTTCTTATTTTCCATAGATGAGGTTTTGTCAGGAGGTTTTTCAAATATAGAATGAAACACATCATCCATAGAAATTTTAGCATTATCAAGTTGTCCATCTTCATATCCTCTTTGATTACCGGCTACAATCCAAGAATATTGTTGATTAATGTCATTGAAAACTTGTTGGATCATATCCAAAATGGGAACTTCCTTTTTATGGTTCTCATAAAAGATGAGATCATTGCCAAGCATATGTCTTAATAAATAATCACTATTATAAAGGATCTCATCTATTATCGGTTTTTCATGGTTCATACCATAAAAATCAAAGATCTTCCTAGCTTCCCGCACTATGTAATCATACCCATTAATAAGGACAAGGGTAGCTATATTTTTAGCTCTAGGATCCTTTATGACAGGTAGCTCATAAAACAAACTTTGAAAAGTAGGATGAGTACGAATAAATCTTGTCTCAAGTTTAAGAACAAGTGCTGAAATAGCTTCTGCATATAGTTCTTTTAAGTATAGGAGCATCATCACAAGTCAAAGATCCAGTGCAATTAAAGAATTCTTGGATGGCATTTTCCCTATAACATTCCCTTGTCCCAAAACAAAAGTTTTAGCATCCAGATTAGTAGAACGTCCAATTTTCGGAGTTCTACCATCATCTGTTTCTGCCATACCGAAGTCACTCATGATGATAGGTTCAAAGCAAGCAAAGAAGCGACAAGAAAAGGGCAAACAAAAAATATTTTTGTATTTTGCAAAAAACTTTTTAGAAGTAGGGGAGATGAAAACGAGAGGCAAATCGCAAATAAAGTAATTGCAAGGATATGATAGTTTATGCATAGGTACCTGATAGATGTTGATGATGTCTCCCCTGCAACGGTGCCAGAAATTCTTCCTCATTGCTTGTATCTGCGTTGGTATTTCCCCGAAGAGGAGAGGATGATGCAGCACTACAATGGTAAGTATTTCCCTTAGTTATGAAACCAAGGTTATCAATCCAGTAGGAGAACCAAGCAACACTATGTAAACAACACCTGCACACAAGCAACAAAAACTTGCAACCCAACGCGTAAGAGGGGTTGTCAATATCCCTCCGGGTATTTAGATAGATTAAATTGTATAGGTTTTGGTAAATAGATCTAGCAAAAACACAAAACAAAATAAATAAAGAAAAATTGCATCAAGGTATTTTTGGTTTAATATAATAGGAAAACAGACCCGGGGGTGTAGTTTTCACTAGAGGCTTCTCTCAAGAAAATAGCATATGATGGGTAAACAAATTACTGTTGGGCAATTGATAGAAAAGCGAATAATCATGCCGATATCCAAGGCAATGATCATGTATATAGGTATCACACCAAGATAAGTAGAACGACTCCTGCCTGCATCTACTACTATTACTCCACACATCGACCGCTCTCCAGCATGCATATAGTGTATTAATTGCATGGAAAAAATGGAGTAATGCAATAAGAACGATGACATGATGTAGACAAGATCTATTCATGTAGGAATAAAACCCATCTTTTTATCCTTAATAGCAATGATGCATGCGTGTCATGTCTCTTTCTGTCACTGAGATTGAGCACCGCATGATCGAACCCATCACAAAGCACCTCTTCCCATTGCAGGAAAAATGAATCTAGTTGGCCAAACCAAACCGAAATTTTGAAGAAGAATACGAGGCTATAACAATCATGCATATAAGAGTTCAACAAAGACCCAAATAATATTCATGGATAGAACTGATCATGAACTCACAATTCATCGAATCCCAACAACCACACCGTAAAAAAGAGTTACATCAAATAGATCTCCAAGAACATCAAGGAGAACATTGTATTCACTACAAAAAAATACACTTCCGTGATGATACGTGTTTGTCACAGTAGGTCACGTTTTCTATCATGCATGTACATCCATGACGATTTTATGATAGAATCAAGATAGTCATACCTGTGCTGCCGTAGAAGTGTTCCATGACATTACCAAAATTATCATCACGGAAGTGTCCACTTCCATGACAATAAATCGCGCGTCACATAAGTGCTTTCGTCAAGGGTGACCGACACATGGCATCCACCGTAACGGGTCGCCATTAAGCTATCGGGTTCCGGTTTGGATCCGGTAACCTGTTAATAGCCCGGACCAATGGGGATTTTCCACGTGTAAAATACTAAATGCCCAGAGTAACCACGTGTCGGCTCACCGTTGGGACAGATGTCATCCACCCATTGGACCGAAGGCGCCTATGGTTCATCGACACGTGGCACGGCCCAACAGAGGCCCATTCCAGTGAAAAGGTCGGCCCGTTTGACTTGGTCAAAACATAGCGGGCCGGCCCACAGAGAGCCTTTTAACGGCATGTTCGCATATAGCCCATTTACAGCCCGCTAACTCATGGCCTACCGGAATTTGGCCCAGTAGCGTCATCTGGGTCGTCCAATATGATACCAGCCCGTTGTAACTTCCGGCCCATGTATGGCCCATGACGTCTTTCGGCCCACAGGAGGCCCTTTGTAACTTTGGGCCCATTAAAGGCCCGAGATGAAACTGGCCCATAATGAACAATATATCACTTTATACCCATTAACATCCCATTATTCCGTCGGCCGTTTCTAGCCCGTGTTAACTTTCGGCCTTCTAAGGGCCCATTTATTCTTGGGCTCATTTCTAGAATTCAGTTAGTTACGGTCCGTTACTGGCATGTTCCGTTTGTGGGCCAAATTTTGCCCATGGTTACATTCGGCCCGTTTGTGGCCCGTTAAACCGTTGGGTTGTTTTCATAGCATTATCAAATACGACCTATTAACGGCCTGTTATGGTCCACGAATAGTACGGACCATGTTTGGCTAAATGATTATGTGCCCCATAGAAGGCCAATGGATCCTACGGCTCGTAGTAGGCCCATTGATCATATGGCCCATAGAAGGCCCATGGATCCTACGGCCCGTAGAAGGCCCATGGATCCTACAACCCGTAGAAGGCCCATGGATCCTACGGCCCGCAGGAGGCCCATGGTTACAACAGTCCGTGTGTTGCCATGGTTATTGTGGCCTAGTTATCAAAAATAGGTTCTTGTGGCCACTAGAAAAACGCGGAAAAAGAACTGCAGTGACTACAAGCAAACAACTAAACAAGACAATAAGGAAATAAATAAGCAAGCAACTAACGCTAGGCCATTACGGCTATTACACATATTACATCCACTGGGCATCAAAGTTTGCCACCAGTGCAAATATAGGGAACAAAGCAGCATATTACATCCACTGGCATGTTCCGTCTAAATTGGCCACCAGTGCAAATAAACGAGGCAGCTAAAAAAGTCCATAACTGAAACAACTTCAGAAGAGCTCAAGAAACGTTATCCTGGGTATCCACCATGCTGGCAATAAGCTTAGCAAGCTTATTAGCTTTGTCTTGTTTGGCGCTAAAATCCTCCAACGCTTGCAGTTGCACCAGAAAGTATGCATCTGAATGCTCCAGGGACTTCCATAGTCCATCCGCTTCTTGTCGTAGCACAACTGATCGATGTCTTTCAGCTTGTAGTTCAGACTCAAGAAACCGAACTAATTCAGATAGTGAGTTTGAATAGCTTGTGCCAGCGGTAGTGGCCAGTAACTCGAACACTAAACCAAGACAGGACTTTGGGGTTGTCTCACTGTCTTCAAGATAGTTTCTCTTAGCTGTTTTATCAGCCATGTTGGAGACCAACAAGGATGTCTCACTATCCTGGACCTTATCTACATTACTTCCTTTACCATTGCTTAATAAGGCACTCTTCCCCAATATTCTGTCAGCATTCTAAAAGAAGAAACAAGCAGACACATAACATGTTTAGCATGTACTAGTATATGAAACTCATTTCGGTGAACCAGTTCATTAGTAAGGTGGACAAGATTAAACTACCAAGTCTTCCATTGCCAAGTAGTACATTATAAAAGCATCAAACAAACATATATCTATGTCCTATGGTCACTGCATTGTCTTGCCAAATCAAAATAGAGACACGGTTCAAATCATATCAGTTCAAGAGAAAGCAGCAGTGAAAGAACACAAAGCATGGGAACCTACACGACACAACAAGATTTCAGATGGGTACCACGGGTCTACATGTACAACAACACTATTGGCTCTGTTGTGATGCTAGTAATGTGCATGATATGAGAAGTCAACTGTACACACAATTGATATTGAAATCAACAGAGCTATTTATAAGAGCAAACCTATTAAAGAAACATGCGTAAACATACCTGTTGTGCCATTGGAGTTTCGATTGGATCCTTCAATTTAAAAATAAGTTTGTATGAGTAAATACAGTGATACAAGAGCAAAGCAGTATGCACGATAGCAATGGAATCTTAAATGAGAACAGTTGTTCTTCAGGTTTAAGCACTTGTTCTACATGAACAGAGTACAGTAAGACGCAATCATATAGTACTTAAAAAATGAGCTCATAGACCTTACCACATTCTTGGTTCGGGACCAGTACAGAACAAGGCGTTCCCAGTCATCGTCCAGTAAATGTGTCTCGGGAGAACGTAAGGGAATTTGATGAGTTTCTTTGCCAGTGAAGTATGTTTTCTTCAGGTAATTCTGACACTACCACCAAGCATTATTGAAGATAGCAAAGGTATTAGCACAGGTTACCTCATCCTGAGTTTCCAAATCGGTCCTTCCCTATAGAGAAAAATGGGAAAATTTGCTGTATTATAACCATCATGGAGGTAGAATGTATGGGACAAAGCAAAGTAATTGCCATGAATAACATTACTTACACATAATTCCTGGACAAACGCCTGCAACTGGCATTTTCCTTCATCCTTAGTATAATATTTCCATGATGGGAAGATACGCACATAGGATTTAACAACATCAAATGCGATAGATGCTAAACTACGAATGGCTGGTTGTGCTTCCTCCACAAGAATAGGTGTACTAACTGGTGGAGTTGGGGTTCGCCGTGGTAATACTGGCGCTTTGGGCACTGGAGCTGCCTTACTAATTGCTCTTGTCTGGGAGCTCTGTGGTGGAGATGGTGATGTGTCAACAGGAACTAGGCTACTATCTGCTGGGGTTGGGGTTAGATTGGGTGAAGCTGGTTCTTTGTCCATTGCAGTAGGGGTACCATCTGCGACAGTCTGGGTTATGTGTGGTAGGGCTGGTTCTTGTGCATGTACAACCGGGGTGCTATCTCCACCAAGAGGTAGCACTGTTTTATTTGAAGACCTTGTTTTTACTCCGCTAGATACTACTATCACCCGCTCTAATTCAAATGGCTGATAAACATGAAACATAGTTGAATGTACAGACATTGTATGAGAGACAGATGCAATAGATAGTGTGGAAAAAAGAGGGCATGAAATAGTTGACATGTATATTGTTTAACTAAAACGGATAGTATGACATAATTTCACATATATGATTTCTATCTAAACTGGATAGCATAGCATAACATAATTCAAAGATATGATGACTAACTAAACAAGATCGCATGACATAATTCACATACATGTTATCTAAGTAATCAGGATCGCATGATTTAATTCACATATGTGATTTATATGCTAAGCAGAGGGCATTCGCATATATGATGTCTAAACTAAGAACATGGTGTTGAATATTATGTATATGATGTATAAACTATGCAATGCAAGACACCATATGCATGATATGAGCAGTATAACCGTGCCAAGTTGGAGCATACACCTCGGTGGGGGAATAGGACCGATCATCTTTCTCTGAATCCATCTCCGAGGAGCTATCGGGACCCAGCAAGAGATCTGCTTCGACAGGTAGCACTGCCTACTCTGAAGGCCTTGTTTTCACTCCAAATTTTCCATCACCCACTCAAATGGCTGATTCACAGGAAGAGTAGTTTAATGTACAAACATTGTCGACAAATGGAAATGTAATGAAGAAATGGATGCGCAAGATATCATTCAAATATATGATGCCTGGTTAAGTAGGATGGCATTGCACATTTCACATATATTATGGTTGGCTAAAAGACATCAGACTGCATAATTCCCAGACATGATATAGAAACTAAACATGTGGCATTATAGAGCATGTCTAAACTAAGCAGATGACATATATGATGTCGAAAGTAGGCACTGCAAGGCAACATATGCATGATAGTACTAACATCATCACGCCAAGTTAGAGAAAACACCTTGGGGGTAAATAGGAGTGGTCAGCTGCGTCTGAATCCGCCTCAGAACAGATATCTTCCTCTGGACTACAATCTGGAGAGGGGGGTTGCCATTGAACCAACCATGGAGCGATGTCTGCATGACATTGTATTGCCGCGCAAAACTCTTCTCTTTTTCTCTACATGTTCGCATGACTGTGTACAATATTTGACATGCATACGAAAAAATATAGTGAGATTATGTAAGGAGAGCATGCAGAAATCTAGATGATGGTAACAACCAGTGGATGGATCCAAAAATAATGATAGCAGGCTGATGATTGCTTTAATTTAATAAAAAGACAAATGATGATTGCTTTACTATTTGTTTCCCACCCAAGATGAACAACATAGGCATACCCTAGGTGAACCAGATATTAGACAGAGATACTATTCATTGCTGCCTCGATATGTGCCCCACAACTAATTTAGAACTCAAGTAGGATTCTAATAGCATCTCCAATAGATGATGTAAAATACATTACCAACAAGTGATAGATTTAAAATTTACACCACCAAAAAACACCTGACTACAACAGATGAGGTAAAAACTGTTGACTCTGAACTTAACTGTCGAAAACGAAATTTACTGTGGAATCTGAATATTACCGTCGAAACTGAATGCAATGGTAGCAGAGAGGCACTTCACATGTAGTTTAGGAAGGGCCTGCAGTTCATCTTCAACCTGCACCCCCCTGAGCCGCCAGCCACCACCGAACGAACAGCCGGCCCCCGCCGCCCGCGGCCGGCGGCGCTTGATAACCCACCAGTATAGGGGATCAATTGTAGCCTCTTTCGATAAGTAAGAGTGTCGAACCCAACGAGGAGCTAAAGGTAGAACAAATATTCCCTCAAGTTCTATCGACCACCGATACAACTCTACGCACGCTTAACGTTCGCTTTACCTAGAACAGGTATGAAACTAGAAGTACTTTGTAGGTGTTGTTGGATAGGTTTGCAAGAATATAAAGAGTGCGTAAATAAAAACTAGGGGTTGTTTTAGGTAAAGAAGCAATAAAGTTAGTATAGCAAGTGTGGAAAAGTGGTGGTAGGAGTTGCGAATTTGTCCCTAAGCAATTGACTACTTTACTAGACCGATAGCAAGTTTTATGTGGGAGAGGCCACTGCTAGCATGTCATCCCTGACTTGGAATTCTATGCACTTATGATTGGAATTATTAGCAAGCATCCGCAACTACTAACGTTCATTAAGGTAAAACCCAACCACATCATTAAGATATATTGGTCCCCCTTCAATCCTGTACGCATCAATTTCTATGCTAGGTTGAAGCTTCTGTCACTCTTGCCCTCCAATACATAGTCTTATCAACATACAACTAACCCAATGGTGTGATCCACCCGCGCGCTCATATGATGGGAACCAAAGGACAGCAACATAACCACAAGCAAATTAAACCAATCATTGCAATTCACCAATCACCGATAGGACAACGAAAATCTACTCAGACATCATGGGATGGCAACACATCATTGGATAATAATATGAAGCATAAAGCACCATGTTCAAGTAGAGGATACAACGGGTTGCGGGAGAGTGGACCGCTGTAGATAGATGGGGGAAGGTGATGAAGATGTTGGTGAAGATGACGGAGGTGTTGGTGTAGATTGCGGTGACGATGATGGCCCCGGCGGTGTTCCGGTGCCACCGGGAGAGAGGGGGAGAGAGCCCCCCTTCTTCTTCTTCTTCTTCCTTGACCTTCTCCCTAGATGGGAGAAGGGTTTCCCCTCTGGTCCTTGGCTTCCATGGCATGGGAGGGGCGAGAGACCCTCCGAGATTGGATCTGTCTCTCTGTCTCTCTCTGTTTCTGCGCTCCCAGATCTGGCCTTTCACCGTTTCCTATATTCCCGGAGATCCGTAACTCCGATTGGGCTGAAATTTGAACACGATTTCTATCCGGATATTGGCTTTCTTGCTGCAGCACCAACCACCTTACGAGGTGTCCAAGAGGGTCAGGGGCGCGCCCCCTGCCTCGTGGCCCCCTCGGGCATCGTCTCGCGTTGATTCTTCTTCCCAAAAATCACATATATTCCAAAAAAAAATCTATGTCAGTTTTTATCCTGTTTGGACTCCGTTTGATATGGATTTTCTGCGAAACAAAAAACATGCAACAAACAGGAACTGGCACCGGGCACTGGATCAATATGTTAGTCCCAAAAATAGTATAAAAAGTTGCCAAAAGTATGTAAAAGTTGTATAATATTGGCATGGAACAATAAAAAATTATAGATATGATGGAGACGTATCAGCGCTCCCACGCCGCCTCGCCGCCCCAAAACCACTCCCCACCGCCGGTCCGCCGCCGCCCCGGCCAGCCCTCTAGCTCTTCCCCCCTACCCGCGTCGAGCTTTTTCTCCGGCGATCCCCACGCCACCGCCCCACCACCGCGCCCCCACCGCCCCCACCCTGAACCCTAAGATAGATAGTGGGGTACCTCTCCAGCGAGCCCCCCCTCCCCGCTGCGGGTGGTTCTTCCTTAACTCCAGCGAGCCCCCCACCCCCTGAAAATTAACCGACCCAAAAGTCGATTCAGTCGACTGAAGTGTAGCTAAATCGGAGCAGAGGAGCAGCACGAGTGAGGAGGAGAGCAGCAACAGCAAGGCGAGCGAGCGAGCGAGAGCCAGAGCAGCAGCAGCAGATCTAGCTGGTATGGATGCTGCCACCGAAGGTGCCTCGCACTGGGGGAGAGCCATCATGGAGATGTCGCCCGCGGCATCGACTTCGAGGTAGCGGCGCCATGGGGGTGCGGGATGGAGCACCGTCGGCGCCGGGAGGTCAAGTTAAGGAGAAGGTACGATGCGATGAGTGTACAACCTCTTTGGTGGCGCCGAGTAGGCCTCGGCTTCGTCCGAAGAGTCAGCGAGGATGCTGCGGTTCTGGTGGAGCAGGTTAAGGCAGCCCTGTGGGGATGGAGTAGCCGCAATAGATGAGGCGATCATCGGAGCAGCTCCTTGGAGGTGGAGGACGGGGCGGCTGAACCGGCGGGACGATAAGATGGATGACGGATCCTCATCCGGTGAGGTGGATGAGGGACGTCAAGCTGTTGCGGTGGACGACGTCTTCGGGGAAGAGGCTCCGGCTGGACAGCGGTGAGGTGGCGGACGGGGGAGGGTGGGGTTTCGTGGGTGGAGCAGAGAGGTTATGGCGGCATGGGATTTCAAATGGCGAAAAGGAGGCGATGGGAGGGGGGAACCATGACTTAGAGACGTGCTTGTCCAAAATGTAGGGTGTGTTACAAAAGTACCCCCACCGATTTGAACTAGCGGCCCTTCCGGCTCAGGGTTAGGAGGGGGATTTCGTGTGTCGGGATTTGGCAGCTGGAGGGAGTTTTCACGCACGTTGTAATTTAGGGATAACAAGGCGCGGGTTGTGAAGGCGCGAGTTTTGGGAGCACGATATCTGAATTTTCGGGATATAACAAGGCGCGGGTTGAATTTTAGGGACAAGCCTAACGTGTAATATTGTACTTGTACGTACCAAATCAACTCGCACTTCCCTCAACGAAAAAATGAAACTATTCACACCACACAAAGAAAGAGTCTTGTCTCGTTTTACTATACAAATGCTATTCAAAGCTATGAATCCATGTTATGCCCAATTAATTTTTTTCGCTGGTTGTATAATGCATGTAACCTACTCATACAAACATTTTAGTGCATTCCAAATGTCTATACTACCACTGCAATTTGAACTAAATTTGAATTTGTTTCTCTATTTGAATAAGAATCTACAATCATGATTGTTGCCAACTTCAACCATCATTCGTGTATTACCTTAACAACACACCATATGATTACTATAGAGATAGATATGAACTATGTGTACTATATGAACTCAAATTAATTTTTTTGAATACACTTGATGTTGATTCCAAATAATAGTACATTTGATGTACTAACTAGATATTCATAATCTAAACCATGTTCCATGCGTGCACCGTGTTTATCACACAAAGTATAGTGCCCCGCCCCCTACATTATGAAAAGTATTTAGACCTGAGCTACAAAAGCCACACATTATCTCAAATTATAATCAATGTTCTATATATTATATGTAGTACTAGCAAGATGCCCATGCGTTGCACGGAACATCAAGATGATCGAGGGGAGGCCTTATTTGCAAATGTGGAGAGGGGTGTGGGTATCTTTTTTCAAAGTTGCCATAGTTTCCTTCCTATCCGTCAGATATAAATCGGACGGCCTATATTGTAGGATGGCAGGCACACCATCATCACCAACTCTGTTTTTTATATATAAAATATATTATATGTAGTATAACATGTTCATAACCACACCATGTGTATCACTGTTATATATATTCACGCATGCGTCGGTTTAAAACACTATGATAAATTCTTCAAATATCCGAATTCACTTTTTATAATGAATTATGATCTCTATTTGCCTTTTACACCCACACAATCCTCTTATCTTTGTAGCTAGCACTAACTTTCTCTCGTGCATGCACACGCTCGCATCCCTCTCACCGTCCCTCAGCATTCTCTAGCTCCATCGTGCAAATTTGTCTTTTCACTTTAGTTTGTTCACCCATGGTGTGTGTAGGCCCCCTAGCTCCTTCTTTACGGCACACATCGATCAATATGCCTCTCTAGCCAGGTGTGCCTACCATAAACACAAGCTTTCCCTCTTCTCTTCTCACCGTCCATGCCTAACTCCCGCCCCTCTTTTCATCGATCTTGTACTCGCACACTCCTTTCCCCTCGATATAGTATGCCTCTCGCACCACCTCCTAGCTGCATCGCTCTCTCTCTCTCTATCCTTCTCTCCGGGCCTTATTTGCTTCTAACACATACATGCATGTATACCGATCGATCTCCCTACATATACCTATGTCGACTTTAACTATTTTTCCCCACCCATCGATCGACGTATCTCACAAGTTATGTCTCTCCTTTCTCCGATAAAGTATGATTGATCTTCGTATGTAGTTACCTCTTCTTACCACAGCCATATCGTCCCCCAACATCATTCGTACATGCCTCCTGACCCATCTCTCACACACACGTGCACAGACAGGCAGGCATCCCCTCTCTTATTGATATTGCAGGCGTGCCCTCCATTTGTCTAGCAAGCCTCTCCCACCATTTGTTAAGCAACTCCACCACCAACCCCTCTGACACTCTAGCTCTGTCTCTCTCCCAACCTTATTCCTCTCCTACACATATGCATGGATGCCGATCGATCTCCCTCAATACATAAGGTAGGTCTCTCTCCTCCTCCACCAGCCATTGTACCTCTATAGTTAGGTCTCCCCCCACCCCCACCCCCACACACCATAGTCGAGCGCTGTAGGTAGGTATCCATGCCATAGAGACAAACTGCACCTTTCCCCACTCACATTCCAGTAGGCCAGCCACCCTATATCTTTGACGTGGGCACAGACAAATTCGATGGCACTCTTTATCGATCGCGCACACACACATCATCCCTCTCTTCGATTCTATGGATACCTCACGCCGATGATACCTCCACTCTCTTCTCGTGGATCGCCCCCTCTATATATATATGATATATCCAGGCCTCTATTTCACACACATTGCATATGTCACATTTTTTGATTGAAATATCATCGACACATATTCCATGTCTATCTCTCACGCCCCCCCAAAAACACTCACGAACCCACACACTATATCTCTGTACGTTTGTATCTCTCTCACACAACCCCACGTAGGTGGTGCACGTACATGAATAGAATAGGTGCACGTACTCACGCTTCGTGCCCAGCCACACCTGTGCGGGTACACGGTGGAGCTCATTTCTATACGAAATGGCAGCCCACGTGCTAATTTGAGCGTGTGTAGTGGTTGTTTACCTACGGAGGTCGTGTACCATGCGTGCACGAAACAAAGTTCGACTTGATGCATTGGCGCATTATTTTTAAATAAAGTTATATCGCTCAATGGCACGTACACAGAATATAAAACGATTTTTATGGAGAAAAAGGTACTCTGCTCCACTATATTCAATGGAGCCTACCTGCCGGGGTTTGTCTCTCTTAAGAGTATCTCACACAAGGTAGCGGTGGCCTCTCTCTCTCACCGTTGGTCACTGATCCGGCCGCATCCCGTCCTCTGGCGGAAAGGGAGGATGTGCATCGTTTCTCTGTTCGACGGCACCGAGGCAACACGTCCTGATCTGCGGTACCCGCCGTTCTCTCTGACCAAGCTCCGGCGCAGTAGGGCCTACGCCACTTGCTCGCTGCCGCAGTATGGCAGATCCCCCGCCGCCGCTCTCCTAGTTACATCCCGATGACCCCCAGGTATCCCCTCCGGCCTTGCTCCACTGCCCATCTTCCCACGTCGCTGCATGTGGATCTTCCATAGTTCTTTGCCCAAAGCGTAGCTCGTCCGGCGTACTTTCCAGATTGCAATCTCGTCCTTACACCGTTTTAGACAAACACAACTGTGTTGTTATCTTCCCTTAGGACAAGGAATATGCTTCTTTTTTGTCGTCGTATGTGTCATCAACTTTTATTTGCCAGTAATTGTTTCCTTTCTACCTTTTGCAAATAGGGCTATCGATTTCACCTTGTTGCTATTTAGACCTTTTGGTGAACTACACAAATCACTTTTTTCTTAAGAGTGTTTTGTGCAGTTGTACTAAAATGTCACACGGACAACGTCTCTACATTTCAGTGCGACTGCACAAAGGGAGATTGGTTTTGCTCTATCCTCCTCATCCAACTCCGAGCCTAATCTTCTCCAACTATTTGCTTAATCTTCTCCAACTAGTTAGTCTTAAGAGAGATTGCAAAGGTGACTGGCTTCTATTTGTGTGTTTATTGTTTCATCAACAATCCTCTATTATTGTAATCACACTTAATATCTTTGGAATAGGGACGCTCAGCTCTATTTTAGTGAAACTGCACAAAATGATCGGAATGTTGCATGTTCCAGACAGCTACTTTTTTCCCCAACATGCCTTGTTGATTTAGACTGAGCTGGGGGGAAGTTGCTGTCGATGACAGCATGGATCAATTTTAATTTAACACCTTCTCACAACTTTGTCTTCAGTTGTGATGTAAATATTAGCTCTGATCTGCTAATCATTGAGATGCATTGGCAAGGAAGTTAGTTTTTTCATTTTTTCTGAAAGAGCATGGATGGCAAGACACACGAAACAAAAGCTGAAAGCTCAGAGCATTGTACAATTTCATGCCGCTGGAAAATTATTTGTATAGTACGTCAATTATGTAAACAAATGCTGGAAGCTTGATAGCATTGCCAGAAGCCTCTTCAGCATCCAGGTCCATGTGCCATGCACAAAATTATACTCCCTCCATTCCTAAATATTTGTCTTTTTAGAAATTTCAAATGGACATGTTTTAGAGTGTAGATTCACTCATTTTGCTTCGTATGTAGTCACTCGTTGAAATCTCTAGAAAGACAAATACTCTGTAGTATTTAAGAACGGAGGGAGTAGTGCACAACCGCATGGGAGACTCAGCCCGATCATTCCGCCGCACTAATATAGTGAGTAATGAGCAGTCCAATCATAAGCCCCACCTTTCCCACTGTAAGTTGCTCGGAAGAAGCAACCATCAATACGCTCTTCTTTGAATCCGCTCATACTACTCCCTCCATCGCTGTTTATAGAGCGCGCTTCAACAATCTCTGGGACCAAGGCGACTAGCGATCGGCCTGAAAATAGAATTGGTAGTTATAGCACGGCGTCTATTACTAGAAAATAATGCGTACACACATGCATGAAGTGCTTCCACCCCTGGTACACACATGCATGCACTTACTCCACTCCGCGTACACACCTAGTACATTGAGAGAAAATTGCGGACTTGATTGCGGTTACCACGCCCTAATTAATAGAGCATTAAACCAAACGCGTCTAAAGTCTCTCTGGTGGTGGAAATGCATGGAGAGAAATGCATGAGAATGAAGCGCGCCCTATAAACTGTGACGGAGGGAGGATTAGTATGAAGGTGCAAAACCAAGTACGCGTATGGCCAGTCGGTCAACGAACTTCCTCTTGGCATATCACTGACATGTGGGACCGGAGTGTGAGCAAACCGATATCAATTGACGGCAAAATGGCCAACCCGCTGTTTCTTGAGAGATGAGGAGCGAGAACGCACAAACAGGCTCGCACGGAGGCCAAGCTATATTCGAGCATGGTTGATCAATATCATCATTACATGTTCGATGTTTTTTAATACTACGATTGGGCTGCCGTTTTCCGCAGTTCTTCCGAATAAATGTGTACTTCATCAGAGATTAAAATAAAATAAGAGTACAAACGCTCCACCATGCGGTTCTAGTAGTAGTACTACTGGTACTACTAAACCTTGCGCTTGGCTCTTCGCCTCTTCGTGAAGTCAAACAATGATGGTACTATAGTGTATGCCTCTGGCAATCTGACACCGAATGAACTGCTGCATGTCCATCGCCTGGGCGTGGGTAGGTTGCATTAGTCAAAAGCTTCTCCTCGTCCTACGAGCCACCAGGCTTGAGGAAGACGGAGTGGGCGTAAGCAAGCTTCACCTTGTCTTGCAAGCTTCTCCTCGTTCTGCGAGTTGACAGGGCACACCAAAAAGTAGTGCTAGTCCATACTCCCTCCTTTCCGGTTAATATGGCTTAATCTTTTTTGTGGGTAAATGAGAGAGCTTTATTCATATATAAGCATTCTTAGGATGATCAGCCAAGAGATTGGTCACTAGGAAGCGAGGTACCCCGCAAAAAAAGAAGAAGGAAGCGAGGTGTTTCATCAAGCCAGCTCTTGGTCACATTCAAAGTGCAGCAAGCACGGTTCGCACAAAGATGCGCCGCAAGGTTTGCTGACCTGTTTACATGCTGAATAACAAAAAAGAGAAAATATTACCGAGTGTTCCTATTTGTAACAGGATATGAGCCTGAATTAAGCGAGAATTGTGGTGAGCGTTCCATGCAATCAACTTCCATTATCACATGCGAGAACCCTCGAAGAGAACCAAATATGTTGAAGATTGCTTTATCATATTTTAAAATAAAATAAGAGTGCAGACGCTCCACCATCCGGTTCCTAGTAGTAGTACATACCTCTATAGTAGTAGTACTAGTACTAGTAAACTTTGCGCTTGGTTGTTCGCCTCTTCGGGAAGTCGAACAATAATGGTACTAGTACAGTGTATGCTTCTGGCAATCTGACACCGAATTAACTGTTGCACATTCACCGCCTGAGCGAGGGAGAGCTTGCATTAGTCAAAAGTTTCTCCTTGTCCTGCGAGCCATCGCGCGCAAGCTTCTCCCGTCCTGCAAGCTTCTCCTCATTCGGCAAGTTGACGGGACACAACAAAGTAATGCTAGTCCATACTGCCTGCTTTCCGGTTAATATGGCTTAATTTGAAACGAGATAAATACACTGTCTGTCACTATATATTTGTAAAAATACGGTCAGTGGACTTCATAATACGCTCATTGCGCTCAATATATACATTTTCCGGTGTCTATATGGTCACTAGCTCACCCTGGCTGAGTATGTGTGTGCATGCACGTGTAGGTTGAGCACTTGAGCGTGACCGTGTGTGTTCCGTTGTGTGCTCAGACATGCATGCATTAGGGTATCGTGCGCGTTTTTGCGTCCATGTGTACGTGTGACTGTTGCATGCATGCACGAGGTTGTAGTCCCTCACATTCACATGTTCATAAGTCAATGCTTTGTCAAAACATGCAAGGTTTAATCATTCGTTGTTCACGCATGCATTCCCGATATTAATATGTTGGTAAAGACAATTTCTTGAGGAAAATGAGCCCCATGAATTGAGTACAAAGGGGACCAATAAGCCAGGATGGAGGGAGTACTAGTAGTGAACCGGAAGGAGGGAGTAGGTACTAGTAGTACTACGTAGTAACAACGTGCAGTAACAAAATTCCTCTGTGCGCATCCTGTCTACGTGTCATGCAAGAAAATAGAGATAAGTACAAGTGAGACTCAGGAACGGTCATACACGTAAGGGGGTACGTGTAGGGGCCACTCAGGAGCAGTCAAATCACACAGTAAGTTAGTCAGAAGAAGCTACCATCATTTCAATCTTCGATGACACGTACGCAATATAAAATGGTTGATATGGAGAGAAAAAGAAAACCGCTCCATGATATATACACTAGCAGGAGCCTAAGCTACAAGCCTACTTGCTTGGGTTGCTCTCTTCACAAGCATAGAACGACGGTGGACACCACTGGTCACAGATCCAGCTCGATCCCGCCGCTGGGTGGAAGGGGACGATGTTCTCCGAGACGCGATCGACAGCGGCGAGGGAGAAAACCCACTATCGGTGTGTCCCGATCGGGGGTCCCCACGGTATGGGCTGATGCCGCCTCCTAACCGCCCTTCTAGCTATAGCTCAACGTCCCAGGTACAACTTCCTTTTGGAGCCGGCTTGCTCCACTGCCACAGCTCCCCACGTAGCTCCATCTCCGTGTGGATCTTTCTCTACTTCTACCGGCTTCTATTTGTGATGAGTTTATGTCTCACGAACTAGTGCCAGTACTATTATTCTTTAGCTCGCTCCTCCTTTCTTGGGTTCCCTAATTGTCTGCTATTGCTAAAGCTCAACCTATGCCTCCGGCAAAGGCAAGACGGAAAGCAAGCTAGTGGAATGCAACCAACAACAAGAAGCCCTCAGGTCATGAGAAAAAGATATGGATCCCTATTCCTTTCTATCACACTTCTTCAATATCTTTGCCAACAGGGATGCTCAGCTCGATTTTAGTGGAACTGCACAAAAGCATCGTATGATCCGAGGGTGCCAGCCGTCTTTCCTTCGACAGGTTCTACCTACCCAGGAAATTCAATCCTATTTAGGGTTCAGGGTTTACGTCGTAGGGACCCCATCAGTAGTTTTTTTGGTACACACTCTCACAACTTTTGTCTTTAGTTGTGAAGTAAATATTGGCTATGATATGTGAATCATTGAGATGCATCAGCATGCGTGTTAGTTTTCCTTTGTATTTGATGGAATGTTGTAATGGGGCAACCTTGGAGTAGGAATGAAAATGGAGTGGAAAGTTTCGGTTTTTCTGGAGAAAAAGTGGAAACGGAGAGAAACCAGCCTTTCGTTTCGTTGCATCGCGCCATCAAGCAAAACCAACGTTTAAATCACGTATGTCGCGTTTGTGTCTCACCCTCCTCCACGGCTCCAACCCACACGGTTGCTCGGCATGCCACTCACCGCAAACTGAGTATACGATAACTTTCCCGCTTGCTTGTTGATGGATCGCGCAATGGAGTACTAGCACTACTAGAAGAGATTGACGAGGAGGGGAGGACAACTAGCTATAGCACGGACTCCCAAGAACTTTTTACATGCATGTTGTGGCCGGCTATTGCGACCTTTGAACGTGGAGCAGTCACGTGCACTGGGAAGCGGCACAAGCGACGCTCTCTCGGCCGGCGCGCCGCTTCAATCACTACAAAAAAAGACACATCCATGACATTTTGGGCTGAACGAAAAAAATTCTGTCATACTTATGACACTTCTATGACAATAATTGTGACAAAACCCGGTATCATTATAGATGTGGTGGGGTCCTACTTCTATGACAAAAAATCATGACAAAAAATGGGCTTTTCGTCCTGGGCGGGCCGGAGACGCAGCTGCATGACATTCTTTGGGCCGTCCATGACGGAAAAACCATGGTAGAAGCGAGGGCGAGGAAAATATCGGGGTGTTCCCGGTTACGGTGGGTGGTCGGGGCCGAGCGATGCGCGTTTCTCTCATACACGCACGCGCGTGGGTGCGAGGCGTTGGGCTCTAACTGAACCCAAGCGAGGCATTGGGCTCTAACTGAACCCGAGCGATTGCACTGCAGGCTACTTGTTACTGAACCCGAGCGATCGATCGATGGCTGTTAACTGAACCCGATCAAGCGATTCCTTCGCTACTGCTGCTAAGTAAAGCTGATCGATGCTGCCTCTGGATGAACAGTGAGCGTTGCTGGGGGGGCGGTTTGGATGAACAGTTCCCGGTGGGGGTGGATGAACAGGACCCTGTGGTGTTGCCTCTAGATGAACAGGACCCCGATCGATCGAGCCGGTTGGGGCTGGATGAACAGGACCCCGTGGAGGGCAGGATGAACAGGACCACCCCGTGGAGGGCTGGATGAACAGTAGATGGTGGAGGGTTGGATGAACAGTAGCCCGTGGAGGGGTGGTTGAACAGGAGCCCGTGGAGAGGGCAGGTTGAACAGTAGCCGGTGGAGTAGCGCGCGGTGGAGGCTGGATGAACAGGAGCCCGTGGATGAACAGTCGCAGGTGGTGGCTGGAGGAGGTCGACGGTGGATGAACAGTAGCCCGTGGAGGCTGGAGGGGGTCGACGGTGGAGATGACCAGTATCCCGTGGAGTCCCGTTTTGTGGTACGCCACACCCCTCCCGATGAACAGGACCCCCGTTTCGACCATAGCGCTCCAACACAAGTCCGTTTCCTCCGTTTTGCGGTACGCCACACCCCTCCCAATCAAAGGACCCCCGTTTCGACTGTAGGAGGTCCGTTTCCTCCGTTTTGCGGTACGCCAGACCCCTCCTGATGAACAGGATCCCGTTTCGACCGTGGCCGGTCGAACACAAGGCCGTTTCCTCCGTTCTGCAGTACGCCAGGCCTCGTTTCCATCGGCTGTTCCGTCCAAGCCCTCCTGATGAACACGACGACGTATTCTGTTCCGACCCAGCCGGTTGGCTCCCCATGAACACGACGACGATGCAGTTTCTCTGTTCCGACCCATCCATGTACACGAGCCCTGGCCGTACGTATGCGCGAGTAGGCGTTCGAGACCCTGCCCGTATGTACGTACGTGGCCGTATTTTCTTTCTTGCACACTGGCCGCTGTACATACATGTACATGCTACGTGCGCGCCTCTACTACGACATGTGCGCGCCTCTACATCGACCAGTATGTACGTACACGTTCGTGACCAGAATGACAATGCTACGTGTGCTTCGACTAGGTGGGTCCCGACTGTCAGGCACTTCCTTGCGTGCGAAGATAGCTGGTGGGTCCCAGCAGTCAGGGGGCGAATCGTTTTTTTTTGCCCGGACGCACTTCCTTGCGTGCGAAGATGTAGCTGGTGGGTCCCAGCAGTCAGGGGGAAACTTTTTTTCGTGAAACACGATGGCCCGTCCGGTGGGTCCCCGCTGTCAGGTGGAGGAATGATTATTTTGCGTGTAATAAGGAGGCACTTCATTGCTGCGGCCGTGGACCCAGCTGTCAGCCTCTCCACGTACAGTCCACGTCTGATGGAAGCCGTTCCTTGACCACGTTGAGCACGCCGCGCTGAGAGCACCAGGGCGGTGGACGACGGTGAGGCCTAGGAAGGGGACGACATGGAGCCGAGGAAGACGCGGCAGTGGATGCCCACGCGAAGAGGAGTATGATGGTTAACTGGTTCGGCTGCGGTGTGAGGCTGCCGTCGCCACAGAATAACAGGGGGTGTGGGTGAGTAGAGGGATGGCCTGGCCAGCGGTGGGAATAGTAGGGGCGGTGAGGCCTCCGCGGCAGCACAGCCGGCCACAGGAGGCAGGAGCATGCGGCACGACCGGCGCTACTTTGGGCGGCTGGAGCAACAACACCAGAGGTTGAAGAAGCACTACGGCCGTTGGATGGACATCGTACGGTCGCTGGAGCTAGAATCGTTCTTATTGACTAAGTTGACAAAGCACTCCGTCCCCATCAACTTAGCAGGCCCACAAGTCAGCCTCCCACCAAGGTGGGTCCCAACCAGCAGGGGGAGTATTCATTTTTTTGTGCGTAATAAGGAGGCACTTCCGGTGGGTCCGAGCTGACAACGGGGGGAACATTTTTTTTTCACGCAATACGGTGGCCCGTCGGGTGGGTCCCAGCAGTCAGGGGGGAACATCTTTTTCACGAAATACGGTGGCCCGTCCGGTGGGTCCCTGCTGTCAGGTGGAGGAATCATTATTTTCCGCATAATAAGGTGGCACTTCCTTGCTGCCGTCGTGGACCCAGCTGTCAGCCTCTCCACGTACAGTCCACGTCCGATGGAAGTCGTTCCTTGACCACGTTGACCACGCCGCGCCGAGAGCACCAGGGCGGTGGACGACGACGTGGCCTAGAAAGGGGACGACGCGGAGCCGGGGAAGACGTGGTAGTGGAAGCCCGCGCGGAGAGGGGTACGAGGGTTCACTGGTTCGGCTGCGGTGTGAGGCTACCGTCGCTGCGGAATAACAGGGGGTGTGGGTGAGTAGAGGGATGGCCTGGCCAACGGTGGGAGTAGTAGGGGGCGGTGAGGCCTCCGCGGCATCACAGCTGGCCACGGGAGGCAGGAGCACGCGGCACGACCGGCGCTGCTTTGGGCGGCTGGAGCAAGAAGACCAGAGGTTGAAAAAGCACTACGGCCGTTGGATGGACATCGTACGGTCAGTGCAGCTAGAATCGTTTATATTGACTAAGTTGACAAAGACCTTGGTATGCGTCAACTTAGTTACCCCACAGGTCAGCCTCCGAAACGGTGCGCCCCAGATGTCAGGGGGAGGAATCATTTTTTGGGTGGCTAAAGCAAGAATATCCGAGATTGAAGAAGAAGCACGACATCCGTTGGATGGACATCCAACGGCCACAGCTGCCAGAACCGTGTGTTGTTGACAAAGCCTTGCATACGCGTCAACTTAGTTTTTCTAGGGGACGCGTCAACTTAGAAGGCCCACAAGTGTGTGGCAGAGAACATATAGCCCATTTGCGATTTGTAAGAATGTACAACCCATTTTTTTAATTCTAATGGAATTTACTACAACCCATTTACAATTTGTTAAAAGTACAACCATTTTTCTAGCTAGGACAACGATTAGTAATTTCAACCAACCGCTCAAAACAAAATTCAAAAAAAAATTCCCACATTTTTATGGGATCCGAAATTTCTAGTCAGATTAAATATAATTTCAAAATAAAGTTGTATTACGTTAAAATCCAACGAAATATTGCGCGCGCAACAAGTAATGAAATTAAAAAAATTCAAATTCCGAAAATAATATATTTTTTAAACTAATTACGTGTTTGGTGCATTTTTTATAGTTACTGCCGAGTTATTATAATTACATCCCATTTATTATTTCTTAAAGTCCATTTTCTTGTTAAGCCTAATGCATACCTCCTAGGAAAGTTTGCAGCCCAGCGGGGCGGAGAATAACAAGTTGACCCGGATATTGTGTACAACTGTCGGCCCAGTTGCATTGCTGATGTTGAAAAAAAAGGCTTGGCTAGTACAGTACAACCTAACATGGCTACTCAGCCCACATTCAGCTACGCCGTAAAGGCCCAAACAAGGCTTCTGTACAACTTTTTGAAGTCACTGAGCTCAATTAATAACTTAAGAAAAAAGTTAGATTACAGTGGAACCTAATTAAAAGCTGTCACGAGCAAAGAAATAATTCAACGGGTCCCACTTGTGCGTGTGTGTGTGCGTGTGTGTGTGTGAGAGAGAGACCCATCTGTCGATGCTCGTAAACACATCTTTCAACCATATGCATTGCTGATGCTCAGTAAAAACTTATATAGTTGATACAATCATATAGAACATCATAGCACACTGAACTTGCATACAAAAATTTCACGCAGGCGGCACAATCAGGATGGAAGCAGTGGATCGCTACGGGTAGGGCTATGTTGAAACCAACGTACTCGTACATAACGGTTCATCGTCTTTATCAATGACAGGGAAATATCTTGAATGCTGTGCAAAGAAAATAGACAGACGACACAATAAGTTCTGCTAGCACATTAAGTTGACGTACAGCCCTTTCTAAAAAAAGTTCAGGTGACAAAATTAGAACAGGTCACAATCAAATGTACTGGCACATCAGTGCTTCACACCCACAGCTCGGATTTAACTAGTATCTGACAAGATTCTGTTGTTACCTCAAATTCGAGCACATCCAGGTAGCTAGCCCTGCCTCTTCTCCCAAAGAAGCAGTGGCCTCTACCGCGCGATGGAGTAGGCCCCGTGACATCCATCAGTCCAAGCAACACGGGGAAAGTCTGACGTTGACTCCTGTAATGGACGTCGTTGACGGACCCTGGCACCAGCGGCGGCGGCAGGACTTTGATTGATGGATTGACCACTTCTTCGACATGCACGAACACTCGATACAGGTACATTCCTAACGTGGTCCGCGGCGGCCTTGGTGGCGACGAATAGTACAACCCCTGTTCCTGCACCGGTATCTCAACACCAATCACCTTCGGTATGGTGGAGGACTTCTTCATCCATGCCATAACCGTCAGAGCCCAGCTGTCTGGAGGAACAAACATACTTACGAGCTCACCTCCAAGGTCATTGATAAGCTCATTCATGGACTCGCTGTTCCAAGCACGTCGAGGCATGCCGTGGAAGGTAAGCTTTGTTAAAAAATCAAGCCCAGAGGGCACCGAGCCCCATCCTGGGTGCCACCGATCAGAGCTCACCAGCGCGCCATCGCAGAACAAACGCCGGGAAGATTCGAACACACGACTACAGTCGAAAGTTGTCCGGAACCTGACGAAGAAATCAGCCGGTGGCGGACAGACTTCGACGAGCAAGTCACTTATTTGGATGCCATGCGCAATGACAAGAGCTTTGACAAGGTCGTCCGGCGAGACGGGAGGCCGGTCGCCGTTGATGGTTACCATCAGCACTTTGCCGGCAAACTGGTCGTCAAGTGCCGCCATGCCACTATTGAGCGACAGCACGCAGCGACCGAAGGCAGGACGGACCTCGGGATCTCGGGCTCGGAGATCCGCGTTGACCAGCGACATGATAGTGAGCTTGAGTACAGGGAGTACAGGAGGGGGATTTGGGGGAACTGGAGTAGGAATCGAGATTCCAGAGGTGGGGGAGGGGCGGGAGATTGGGGATGAAAAGGTAGCTTGAATTTTGAACACGCGCCAATATGCTCTCGGCACGCAAGCGCACGAAAACACCGGTGGCGCCCACATGTTGGCCAAAGAGTCCTTATTCTTTCTTTTTTGGAGAGCCCGGCCTTTTTTGAGGATCTTTTGAGAGCCCGGCCTGAGAGTCATAATTGACCTGTTTGGCATTGCGTTACTACTCGGCCCATATTCAACGACACCTCACTGGCCCAAACAAGTGTACATCATCGAAAAGACACTGAGCTCAAATTATATAACTTGAAAAAAGGAGATACACTCTGAACACTGGAGAATGGTGATGCCCTCATTTAGCCCACCAGTAGTTCGAGACAATAAACAGTTCGAAACAACGATATATACAACATTCAAACACTGACTAGTGACTACTACTGACATAAACAGCAAGACATGATAGTTCATAAGAAGTCTTGCTACACCACCAAAATGCACCCATCTGCAGCGCTCAGACTCTCGTGATCCAGACAAGAATGACATTCTCAACAGAGCCAACTATTACATAGTAAGAGTGACATAGACGCGGATGACCAAATGACAAGGAATATGCATAAAAAAGAAAGAACTACTCATCCAGAACAAGCAGCAAAGACAACAAAGTCATTCGAAGAGATGATCCAACACCATCATAATTTGCAGCCCCCCTTCAGCGACCAATGATCCGGAGACACCAGTACTCCACCCTTTCGACGCAACAGCCCAATTACCTATCAACCTGAAGGCTTGAACCACATCACTGCCTGTCGTAATTGAGACGTCCAAGGATCAAAGTTAATCCAGATGCCTTTGTCATTCTCACCTTCTTTTGGCTGCAGACTGTATCGTTGACAATCAGGAGAGTTTGCTCCCGAACTCCTAGGGCTCGCCGTGTAGACACAGTTTTCCATAGCAAACAGAGCCTCTCTGCCATCAAGGTCCTTGCCAATGGTGATCTCCTGGTTAATCAGATAATTGAGTCCGAGAAACAGAGAGTGTGAACCAAGGCTGTTTACCCGCCTCCAACTAAAAAATCCTGAAGGCCCCAACAAGCTGGTGTCCTGCTCATAGACGTAACAGCCACTGTCCGGATACTCCCGGATCTAGGCGAGGTGATGGCGGGGAACTCCAACAGGTTTTGGTTTCCTCCTCACTGATTGATGGAGCCCAAGACTGCTTGACGACTTTCGGTGTGGGGTCAGCTTGAGCCGAGGTCGTCTCGTAACAGGAACAGGAAGAATAGCTTAGCTATACCGCTTAGGTTGCAAAGCAGCAAGCTCCCTTCTAATGCGTTATTGCTTGGAGCCTTCTCGCTTAGTAAGCCGCCTTCGGCCCTTCCTCCTTCTTACTCTGTTTGGTATTCGCTCGCGGGTTTGTTTCCAGGTTCTTTCGTTCACGAAAGGTGTAACGATCTGGGCACTGTCTCGGAGAGAGGCTCGGTGAAATAGACATGTCTGTGAAGATGCGGACTACCTGCACCTGGACAGAAACACGTATTTCACGGTGCTTGTATATAGTGGGGTTTTTGCAATATAACTTTTCCGGCTCATGTGTCCGAATGATCATCAGTCTTTTACCGTCATCTGATCGAGCGAGGAACCAGTTGTGCTTCCCTGTTTTTGGCAAAGGTGGTGTGATTACAAAGGGCAGTAACTGTAGGGACACTGCATCATATCAAAAAGGACAGGCATTGTTAATATAAGATCAGCATTATTCAAAGTATGAGTAGGATAATGCAAGAAACAACATTGATATATCCCTGTTGGAACTGGGAGGAAAATACAGGGAAATGTATACTGGGTTCGAAAATATAGAAGTGCCATGCATGGTTATACTCATGTTATCTCGCAATCAATTCTTCACAGGAAACTACCATGTCATGCATGTTATGGAATCATGTTCTGTCCTCACAAAAAAATTCTTCAAGGTAACTAACAGACCATGCATTGTTATATACTCGTGTTCTGTGGGCAAAATTTTTGTGACGATATTATTCTAGCCATTGATTGTTGAAGGGTGAATATAGGTATGTACACATGGTAAGCATTACAGGATTTCACTACTTCCAAATATAGAGTTCTCCATATGCACATTTACTTCCCTAATGTATGGTTAGATGAAACCAACAGTGTGGTGCATGTTTCTACATCATAAAAATGAGGAAACTAACATGGGCATTGATACACACTCATATTTAGTAGAAGTATATAGATTACTATAAAATAAGGAGAATATCCATATATTCCTAACCGTTTGATTATTCAGGGGTACAAATTGGCTGTAGTGACATGATCACAATCGTATGAATTAACTCATTCCAAATATAGCTGATTTACGACGTCTCTAATACATTGCCATAGTTCTACTC
The DNA here is from genome assembly GCF_002575655.3 of Aegilops tauschii subsp. strangulata. NCBI lineage: Eukaryota > Viridiplantae > Streptophyta > Magnoliopsida > Poales > Poaceae > Aegilops > Aegilops tauschii. Next base: position 183,652,941 of record NC_053041.3, read on the forward strand.
AAATTCTGCTCAAACAGGGATATGCCAATCATCACAAAAAGTTCAAACAGTGTCATGGCGTCAGCATTAACATGAGACGGAAACAACTTACACGCGCCGTCCCAGCAATACGTGGTGCCATCTGCTTTGTCGATCACGTAGATGATGTCATTGTGTTCAATAGCATCACAGAAGAGTGTATCAGCTTTGACGATGATCCACTGCGAGCTGAGTTGCCTCCAGCTAAAGAAGGCACCGGCGTAAAGATAGGCGAGTTCGTGGTCGAACAAGGCAATTAGCTTGAAGTCTGCGTAATTCGCATGTCGTGTGGGCACTTGGCAGATTACAATCTTCTGCAAAACAAGGTCCGTCCAACTCACGTGGTAATCTAGATGACTAGGACCGCGATGGTAAAACTCTATATAATCCAACGGAGGAAGGATAATCTCATGGGAGGTCTGGAAGTTCACGAGCACCAACTTTTTACCGTCTTCTCTGAAGGCAGCCATCCAGTGGGAGTTCATGCCGACCCAGTACATACCTGCCAAGAAGTTTCGGGCGATGGTGATCGGATCAAAGTCGAGGGAAATGATGTATGGCGACCCACTACATACCTGCAAAGAAGTTTCGGCTAATGGAGATCGGATTGAAGTCGAGGGGCATCATGTATGCCTCCGTATCATGGTGAGCCAATCTCGCAAGACCAGATAGCAGCAAGCAGGGTGTCTTGAAAAGCTTTTGCCTCGCTTCGATGATGGCCGTGTCCATGCCCCTCGAGCATGCAGCCAGCCGCAGGGCGCTCAACATATCCATACACGAACAACAGAGGTCGAGGACGTCACTGGGGAGATTGCTCCAATCGCGGCTCATATGGATCCTGCGCGGTTCGCGTTCGGCCATGGTGGAGTTCGGAAGGTTGGGTTTTGGGGGGCTTGATTTACGGGGGAGAAGGCTGTCGGTGCTGGAGCGGCTAGCGAGGGAATAGTGGTACTGGGGGAGGCAAGCGAGGCGAGGGTATGCGGGGGCACAGTGAGATAATGAAGAGTGACCTCAGGATCTCCGGCGAGACGGAGATGGAGATGGAGTGGTGCTAGGGGAGAGGGAGACGAGGCGAGGCATGTTATACAGCGGCGGCGACAGTTACTGCACAGTGCACAAGGTGAGGCTGACTTTGGTAACACAGACACGCCGCCTGGACTGGTGTCACCTCGGGCGCAGGGTCTTGTCACTTCACTATGAGGACCGGATGAATAATAGTATTTTGACCATCAAGTGTACCATAGTTGTACTACTACTACTAGTAGGAGTAGTAGGAACATGAGTACACTCCCGTGCTAGCATGCCTCTGGGTTCACTTCATCCTCCAGCTATCATCCATATTGCGAGCAGAACCAAATTCTCGTGCATGCGGAAGCGTGAAGAAGGACTTTTCTTTTTTGATGATAACCGCATATTCCTTAACCGTAGTAGGAACATGAGTAGTACTCCCTCCGGTCCTCTTTTGTCCGCGCATAACTTTTTTCAGTATTTCTCTAATTAGTCTGTGTATATACCCTTTTGCATGCGCCCATTCCCTCCATGCCACGCATTCACAGCATTAATTAGCGTACGCATGAGCAGCTGCAGCCAGACTCCAGCCAATAAACTGCAGCATGCAAGTGGGCCACTCTGTGCTCGTGGGAGAGAGAAAAGGCAACCGAAGAGCCCGTCCAATCCATTGCATGCAGCAGTCAAACCACCGCACCTCTCCTCATGCATGCACATAACTTCTCCCATTTACTTCTCCACCGGGAACCGATTTTCCTCGGCTTTTTCACTACTCCTTGATCTTCATTTGCATCCAAACCACACTGCATTCACATTGTTTTAACCTCTTCACATCCTCCTGGAGTAATTCCGAAGCCCCTATAAATAATCATCTTCTTCAGTTAGACTAGCAATCTAATCCTAATTCTCCAAACCATAGCTCTCCGGTCCAGCGGTTCCAAATGGCGAAAGAGATCGAGATGCAGGTTTTTAGCGTCCAACATGTCCTCGTCGAAGGCTCGTTGAGCATAGTTGCCACAGTCACCGACCACCCAAGGGTTGTTCGGAAGTGGATCAACAATGTATCCAACTCCCTCCAAAAGGTGGAGATGAATGTCATTGGTCTCGACGCAGAGTACACGGAGCGTGCCACTAGGAAGATCCAACGCGCCGCTGTCCTTCAGCTGTGCCTCGAAGATGATGTTTTGGTTTACCACATCATACACGTGCCCTCCATACCAGGTGAGCTTCACGATTTCTTGTCTCGGGAGGACATATACTTCTGTGGGGCAGCCATCGCAGGGGACAAACAGAAGTTGGAGCTGTACAACCTTGATTTGAAAAGCATCGCTGACCTACAAACCATAATAAAAATTCCTGTAGAAGATTGTGATAAACCGAGAAGATTGTGGGGCAGCCATCCCTATTCGACGTAGCAAATTTTGTGCTAGGAACAAATCTTCAGAAGGGTGACGAGACGCTGGCATTAAGGTCGTCTCGATGGGAGAATATCCCTTGACATACGAGCGGATAAAATATGTTGCCCTCGATGCCCGTGTGAGTTTCGAGATAGCTACAAGGTCCAGAGAGCTTGTTGCGAAGCCGTCTCCCACAGAAAATGAGAAGAAGAAGAAGATGTTGCACCAGTAGCAGGGCATTATGGATGGATGAACTATTTCCTCTCTTGTAAAAAAAAATTCCTCTCTATGTATATTGATATAGATGGACTATTTCGATGGTGTGCATCTCTTTGGAACAAGTAGTAGCGTGGGTCCACTTGACTATAAGGAACTATTTATCCACCTAGCTTTCTCTACTACTCCTTCCAGTGATCGGTATGCAATGCATGTGTCCGTAGACATGACAGCTTGTCCATGGAAGTTCAACTACGGCGACCCTCACGTTTCATCCACTGCCACTCGCGATTCCCACGACGCCGCTCCAACCCATGGCACCACATCCCCCGACGTGCGCCTCACCCCTCTCGGCCGCACCGCCCCTCTACCTTTGTGTGCATGACATGTGGGCCACCTTAAATGTGGCGAGCATCAAGTTTCTAACACAGCCACACGTGATTCCCACGACGCCGCACGAACCCATGACACAACACGTCCCGCACCATCGAATTTTCATCCAGCGGCTGTGACACATTTCGTCCTGGGCATCAATCCTCAGCTGGAGTACTTCTGTACTACAGGTAGTACCCGCCGGTGTGGCCATCTACGCCTCGTAACGCCCCGACGCCCAGCTGTGGCACCCTCGCCACGGCCACACCACCACCGATCGGTTCATCTCGAACGAGTGAGTCGCGAACCACACCACCACCATGAGAATGACATGTGGGCCAGCCGCATTTAAGGTACGCATGTAATTGACTCATAGGCCAAGCACTAAGCCACTGAAGTTCGATCCCGTGGGCCCCGAGAGGGAAATGTAACTCCCGCGGCACGCCTTGTGGTGCTCCCGCAGTACGAGCTCGTGCCAAACACGGAATTTGTTTCTTACTACTACCAACTACTAGTAAGGTACACGTGCATTGCACGCATGAGATTCTGGTGGTTTGTGCATTATGCTTCTACACGTGGAGTCTTCTAGATTCTACATGTGGCAAAATCTGGTGGAATGTAGATGATATCCAACGGCCAGTAGTGCTCGGATTTGCCATCTTTGTACCGTCGGATTGGCTTCATCCAACGACCAACTTTCAAAGTTATGGTTTGGTTTGCAGCCTAAGGTTGCCACGCCTAAGCTTAGGCATGCCACAAGTGTGTTTGGTTGCGTTCTCGTCTCGGCATAGTTGTTCCCTCTTCATGCATGCTCAACTCAACACCCCTCTTCATGTATGCTCTTTTCATGCATGCTTCTAGTGTATTTGTGCTAATCTAGTGTGGACTCATGCACCCTCCATACACTCTACCAAACACCCAAAAAATGGGTCAAGAAGGGAACTCTTGGGATCATGCACCCTTCATACACCCTACCAAACACACCAGGCATGTGTTTGGTTCATTGCTACACTTGTGGCTTGCCACACTTTTCTAGCTACATGGTCCACATGTCATAGACTCAACTTCTTGCCAAATGTTGCCACACTTGTGGTGGCCATTTTGTTAGCCACATTTTTTTGTTTCAGACACACTTTGCCTAAGCTTAGTTGTCGCAAAGTTAGTCATGAATGAAGTTCAACCATGGAGTCTTCTAGATTCTACATGTGGCAGAATCTGGTGGAATGTAGATGATATCCAATGACCAGTAGTGCTCAGATTTGCCATCTTTGTACCGTTGGATTGGCTTCATCCAACGACCAACTTTCAAAGTTATTCACACACTATATATGGGGTATAGATATAGATGTGCCGGCCCGTTGCAATGGATCCAAAGTATATATGTTTAGTGGAGTGCACTCTAAACACATTATCTATTTATTTTTCTCTAACCTTTCGTAGCCATGCAACCAAGCCACATAAGCTTCATGGGTGCCCCCCACATCATATTATTCATACTACGTTGACAGAAAAAAAGATAAATCACCCAAAACAAGATCTTCCCGTTTTTTGTTCCTACGATGTTGTGCCATGCACGTACCTACTAGTTGTATAGTGGTAGTACTAGTTGTATAGTACAAACTTGGTACTAGTAGGAGTAGAGTAGTACGGAATGCTCCTACTCTATCAACGAGCCCCATCTGACACCAAATTTCTTGGCTTCCGTGCTACAGCTAGATCTTCCCCTCGTTTCTGTTTTCCAACCCGGCGGCGGGCGGGGTGCAGTTTGCCAATAGTCGGTTTGCTCAACGGCGGTCCCACATGAAAGTGAAAACGCTAGGCAACACGCCTTACCTAAGCTATGTGTCATGCCGGACGGGCCGTGGAGTACTCCCGATTCCCGGGCGTGTGGGGGGGGGGGGGGGAGTGCGGCGCGAACGCGGCAGGCCTTTTCCTTTTACTAGCAATATGCTCGTGCGTTGCGACGGATCCAAAGTAGTAGAATAGTAGTACATGGTCACAAACTTGAAAGAAATCACTCTTGTTTTGATATACTCCTAATATATTACTCCCTCCGTTCCTAAATATTTGACTTTTTAGAGATTTGAAATGGACTATCACATACGGATTATATAGACATATTTTGAAGTGTAGATTCACTCATTTTGCTCCTTATGTAGTCACTTATTGAAATCTCTAGAAAGACAAATATTTAGGAATGGAGGGACTACTTTTCACTCAAAATATATTTCTCAGGCCGTTTTGACGAGGTGAGGGAGGGATGTGGTTGCTTTCAAGATAATAAGGGGTTTTCTCCAAATTGGAGCAGAGAAGTGGGCTATTGTTGCAAAAATGCCACAACTTACATCACAGTCGTTAGATGCAGATCTAATGGTCAGAAACGACGGATGGCAGACACACCACCATCACCAACTGAGTGTTTTATAGGAGTATATATTTCTCAGGTTGTTTTGATGAGGTGAGGGAGGGATGTGGTTGCTTTCAAGATAATAAGGGGTTTTCTGCAAATTGGAGCAGAGAAGTGGGCTATTGTTGCAAAAATGCCACAACTTACCTCACAGCCGTTAGATGCAGATCTAATGGTCAGAAACGACGGATGGCAGACACACCACCATCACCAACTGAGTCTTTTATAGGAGTATATATTTCTCAGGCTGTTTTGATGAGGTGAGGGAGGGATGTGGTTGCTTTCAAGATAATAAGGGGTTTTCTGCAAATTGGAGCAGAGAAGTGGGCTATTGTTGCAAAAATGCCACAACTTACCTCACAGCCGTTAGATGCAGATCTAATGGTCAGAAACGACGGATGGCAGGCACACCACCATCACCAACTGAGTCTTTTATAGGAGTAGGAGTAGAGAAACATGTATAAATTGTAACATTTTGGTTCTGCTCCTTGGCACGATCGATAGATAGAAATAACGATTGGAAACTCTAGGGCGTGGCTATTTCCGCCAGATAAGCAGGGTACGTAGTAGCTAGGTTGGCGCATCGTTGGTTTGGTCACACGCGGTCTGACATGTTCTAGTGTTTGACGGATCGAGTACTAGTTACAGTGATTCATATAAATTAAGCAAAGGGATCGCACATGTCGGTATTGACTGGAACGAGAATGCAACAGCACAATAAGAATTAAGGCCATGATGATGATGCGATCGCAGTGGTGGTTACAAAAGGCAAGAAGAAAGATGCATCCATCAACGTACGACCTCCTCCTCCTCAACTTAGTGCCCCGTGCCACCGACCGGCGGCTAAGGAGCGGCGGCTTTTGTGGCGAGGTCGAGGTGCTTCTCAGCAAAGGCATCCAAGGCTTCCAGCCGGTTGAGGAAGGCCAACGTTGTAGCGTCCTCACTGGCCTTGTAGATAGCTATGTACACGATTTGCTCGTACACATGGATATGTAGGTCGACGAATTCTTGCAGGCCGAGGTGCCTCGCGGCGAGCGCGACCTCCAGGTGGACATTCTTCGTGGCGTCGGCGGGCAGTGGCAGGGCCACCAGTGCTTGAAAGAGGTTCCGGCCATGGAGGCCAATTAGGGTGGCAAGCAATGAGGAGCCCGGGCGCGCGGGCTGGAGGAGTACGGCGATGTCGTCCGCGAGTTTCTTGAGGACGGTGAACTTGTTGGTGGTGGCAACGATCATCTGGTCCAACTGAGAGTCGTAGTTGGTGCCGACGGCGGCCATCCACCAGCCGGTCTCCAACACCGTCTGGAGACGATCCTCGGCACCATGCCGCAGGCCGACGTCGTGGACCATCTGGCACAGCCGCTGGCCGCTCACGCGCATCGCCGCCATGGGTCTGGAGTGAGCTCTTTTGCGCTTAGTGTAGGTGCTTAGGCAAATGCTTAGGTGCGTACGATGTGGTAGATGCATTGGAATGGAGGGGCGCCTTTATATGAGGGCAAACTACATTGCATTCACATCGTGCAGCCTCTTTTCCCGGTCCTCCTCCCATTACTTCCCTCATGCATTAATTGAAGGAGGATGCATTGGCCGTTCAACATTTCGGGAACCGCTACTCCCTCGCTCGTCTGCATTAAAGCCGTATCGGGAACTGTGCCGTCCGCTGTCAAATCGAATAGTACTGCGCCGCCCACTGCATGCCCGGCTGAATACGCCTCCTCACCTCCATCAAACCCCTCCGTTAAACCCGCATGCAAACCGAGAAACCTACTCCGGCCACACGTCCATTCATGAGTGGGCCGGAATTAAAGGCAACACCGGCCGAGCTCCTCCCGTCCGTCCTCAGTTTAAACGAGGCCAGACGTCGGCCAAGCTCCTACCGTCCGCCCTCTATTTACACGAGGCTAGACAGACAGCGGGCAAGAATCGCACCCCTCCGCCGCTCCCCCATCTCCTCCTTCACCATTTTCTCCACTCTTCCGATGGCTCCCGAGGAGCCGTTCTCCGGCATATTACCCGTCTGGGTGGCCCGCCGAGCCCTCCGGATACGGGCGAGGCCGCTCGGTGCTTCACCAACCTCGCTTGGCCCGACGAAGCCAGTTGCCGCCCCAAGCAGGCGCGTGGTTCAGCAACTCGCCGCTCCAGTTCAGCTCGATGAGGAGTGGCGAGTTGCTCCACGCCGGCATGGCGGCGAGCACACCGGTACGGGCGTCGTCGCTGCCGCGTCGTACCGCGCCTCCCGTGCCTGTGGGCGCGCCTCCCGTGCCTGCGGCAGCGCCATGCAGGCGGAGACAGAAGCCGGGTGCGTGGACAGCGACGAGTCGGTGGCCAGCTTCTCCGTGTCCGCCGCCATCATCGAGGAGAAGTAGAACACGGGAGGCCGCCGCCACTTGGGTCCCATGAAGGCCACCGCCGAGGCGACGACTGCGCATTCAGGTGGTTTCTTTGCTTCTTCGTCTCTTCCGAGGACCTTCGTCGACCCCACAAAGTGTCTGCCGGACATGAGGAAGACAAAGGGATCCGCGGTGGCCATTTAGATTATGTACTCCCTCTCCAACTGGCGGGGAATTTTTGTTCTAAGAATGGATAAATTGTATGTATCTATAACTAAAATAAGTCTAGATACATCCATTTCTAGGACAAGTATTTTCGGACGGAGGGAGTATTAATTATACCAAGAGAGCCGGATTGGCACCGCTTAGTTCATGTAAATGTAATGAAATCCATCATGTTTATATGAAGATCCGGCTTTTTATACGAAATCCTTCATGGTTATATGAAATCAGTCCGTGTTTGCACGAATTTCATCTGGTTGGTTAGAGTTGTGAAAATGTATGCCGCTGGCGTTTGATGTCGTCCTCCGCGGAAGGAAGCGGGAGGAAATTTGCCGGCTACCGTTGGAGATGCTCTTATGCTGGAAATAATAGAGTTACATCCAATCCATTTGAGTTAATTGCGTGTATGATTGTCCCTCTATAAAAAGTTAATTGCATGTACAGTGTACACTTGACTTGCAGGGTGGCTACATCTTCGTACAGAAAGTTAAAAAGAAACAGGTCCATCCTTAATCTTGTATTCTAAGTACTCTGTGGGTTCCACTATCAGTACAGTAGCAAAAGAAGTACATATTAAATAAGTAATATAAAATATAAAAATCTAAAGTTAAAGACAGAATTCGAACTCATGTCATCGTGTTGCGAGCATCCGGCGCTAACCAGTCCAGCACATTTTTATTGTAGACCATGCTGGAGATATATCTCCATGTCTACTCTTATACTCCATCCGTTCCTAAATATTTGTCTTTTTCAGATTTCAAATGGACTACCACATACGGATGTGTATGTAGACATATTTTAGAGTGTAGATTCACTCATTTTGCTCCATATGTAGTCACTTGTTGAAATCTCTAAAAAGATAAATATTTAGGAACGGAGGGAGTAGAAAACAGAGTTGGTGATGATGGTGTGCGTGCCATCCTGCAATATAGGCCGTCGGATTTATATCTAACGGATAGGAAGAAAACTATAGCAATTTTGCAAAAATATACCGACACCCCTCTCCACGTTCGCAAATACGGCCTTCCTCGTTCATCCTTTTCTCTCACAAGATAAACTACTCATACAAATGCATCTTGATGCTCCGTGCAACGCACGGGCATCTAGCTAGTTTCTTTTAAAATAGTTACTGCGATAATTGGGTTGAAGTGATATATTTTATGTCTGCCCCGAATGATTTCGGATTCACTAGTAGTAACAAAGAAAAGGTTGCCTTGTTAATTAACAAAAAATAGGGTGAAAACTATCACATGAGGCCAGTAAAAACAAGGCACACTGGGTTCAGCATCATCGTCACTACAGCTGTGCGCGCGCGAGAAGTCTACATATCGAGGGGGCTACTGAGCGAGGCACAGAGACACAATGTTGGAGAGAGAAACCAATTGACAGATTACGATCAGATCGAGTTGTCACCCTTCTGCTGTCATTGTTGGGGTGGGGGGAGGGGGAGGGAGAGAAAGACGTATCGAGAGTGTGCGCGGTAGGCACAGAGGCACAACTAGTGAGTGTGTGTGTATGTGTGTGTGTGTGTTTGAAAGAGGAGTAGATAGATTACTATCAAGATCGAGGTGCCGCCCTACTCCTTCGGTGTCGGGTAGTGTGTGTGCATGTGTGTGTGTTTGAGAGAGAAGCCAGTCGATAGATCAGTATCAAGATCGGGGTGTCACCCTACTCCTTCGGTGTTGGGAAGTCTGTGTGTGTGGTTGTGTGGGTGTGGGTGTGTGTGTCGGGGGGGGGGCAGTGACACTTACATATCCCTACTCTTATAAAAAACAGAGTTGGTGATGATGGTGTTCCTGCCATCCTGCAATATAGGACATCCGATTTATACCCGACGGATAGGAAGGAAACTGTGGCAATTTCGCAAAAAGATACCCACACCCCTCTCCGCATTTGCAAATAAGGCATTCCCTCGTTTATCCTTTTCTCTCACAAGATAAACTACTCATACAAATGCATCTTGATGTTCGGTGCAACGCATGGGCATCTTGCTAGTAGCGAGAAGGATTTTGTGTGACACATATCTAGCTATATTAAGGGATAGGTAGATAGCATTTGTGCGAGGCATACTTAAAGCATCACGAAGATAAACAAAATTGTGTGCATGCAAGTGCCGGAAAAAATGAAGCGAGAAACAATGTGTGCGCGCGTGCGCGCGCGCGTGTGTGAGAGAGAGAGAGAGGGAGGGAGGGAGAGAGAGAGAGAGAAATCTCAAAACAAAAGGTGCTCTGTTGGAATCCCATTGTATGTATTCATATGGTTCCGAAACTCGAGTTAACCTTAGGCATATGTGTGAGAGACATTATTATACTTTGAGACATTAGTGGCTGTGGGTGGGCGGAATTAAAGGGGTGGGCGTGTTCGACAGAGAGAGCGTGTGTGTTTCTGTGTGAGAGACTTGTAGGACGGGGTAGAAAGACGAATTCTAACCTTGACGGAGGGAGAGAAATACACGAAGTGCGCGTGTGTGATTCCAATGCCCACAGGGAAATGAGATATGTATGCGTGTGAGAGAGATTGCACAATTCATTCATGTATCACTATCTAGCGATCGTGGACGTGCATCGCTTGAAAATAAATCAATATCTACTTCGTATCGTGGCCAAAGGTACAATATCGATTCAACGCTATAAAGATTGGACACTCACATATCACATTTTTTTCTATTTAAATAAACCTTTTTAGTTGTGCATGCCAAAGTTACAGTGATGTTTCTTCAAACAACCAATGTAGCTATCATGTACATGCACCATTGTTACTCTTGCATTCAAAATCATTAGTCTTGGATGATTTAAGGTTCTATTATGAAGTAATATATGTAATATTCATATATGAATTCAACGGGTACGCAATTTATGAAATGGAGGCTATGTAATCATATGAGGTAACACTTTTAAGTAGCGGGCTACAATATCCATTTCTTTTTATGCGCCTCTACACTAACACGTCAGTGCATTATGTTTAAAGTAAATAACCAATGGCACTAAATTACCTATTTACACGAGAAATACATAGGCTAGGCGTTTGATCCCTTTTTTGAATGCGCCACTACACCCGTACGATTGGCCGCGCCCATGTGAACGTCCAAGTTATCGACGCATCGTCTCGAGTTATTGTATTTTTTCTGGGGTGGACACACCAGGTATTAACTGCTGATGCGTGCCTCGTGTACACAGTCTCGCATGACCTTCCTGCTAGCACAGTCCAAAATTAGTTGAAACTGGATATGAACGATCCCGCGGGCGGCAAAATCTCCCGCCTCCTTCTAAAATTTCAATACCTTAGTCTTTAGCATGCGAAATTTCCCTTTTGTCCTTGGTGCACGGAGACCAACAGTTACAATACCGCCCTCATCTACATAATAGGTCGGGGCTGCTTTGGTAACTTCCGGTTCCCCCCACTACACGGCACCCCCATTTCCTCTCCCCCTCCCGCAAAAACGAATAACTCCACAGCACCAGAGCATCTCACATCACGCCGTCCGTACTTCATCGGCCTTTCTCCCCTCCCCTCTCGAAACCCTAGACTGCTCATCCACCGGCGTACCAGAGCCCATTCACTGCCAGCGGCGTCCACCTCGCCGGATCTGCTTCTGCGGCCGCATCTACCCCTCCCACCTCCCCTAGAAACAAGTAGACTGCTCATCCACCAATGTACCACAACCCATTCAGTGTTGGCCTTGTCCACGGCGTCGGATCTGCTTCACCGATACTCTCGTCAACTGCAGCGCATCTGCAGCGGCTCATTCGTACTCCCCACCGGAGACGCTTCGTCCACACCCCCCCCAGAGCCGCCCCACCGACGCCCCCGTCGACGGCCTCTGATCCTCTTCGCCGACACCTTCCTCAACCCTACCGGAGCCGCTTCGCCGACACCATCGTCAACCCCACCGGAGTAGCTTCGCCTATACCATTTTCAACCCTACCGGGGCCGCTTTGCCAACTCACAAGTCCACGGCCTCAGATCCGCTTCCTCACACCCTCATCCAACCTACCGGAGCAGCTTCTGACGCCCCGTCCACAGCCGCAGATCCGCATCGTCGAGACCATCCTTAACCCAACCACCGGAGCAGCTTCACCTACGCCCTCGTCCACGACCACAGATCCGCTTCGCCCACACCGTAGTCCACCCTACCGGAGCCGCTCCACAAACACCCTACTCGACGGTTCTAGATCTCCTTACCAGACCCCGACAACCAGCGCAGTGTCATCACCCTTGACGTTTCTAACCTGATTCCCACCGTCTGGCAAGATGTCAAGCACCCACCACGGCCTAGGTACTTGTCACCTTTAAACCCGTCCAGCATCACCTGCCCGATGTACTTCAAATATACTAACAGGTCACTGTTACCTGTTATGCAGCTGTCAAAAACTACAAGGACGATGTTTCTTCTGGATCTAACAGCTTGGCCAACCAGGATCCTGGACCGAGGCATTGCTATGATCTTGTAAGCGTGTCTCTCTCTCTCTCTTGTATTGTTCTATGCCTGCCAGCGTGCTTTGCTAGGATTTTGGACCAATAATCCCTTTGTGCAGACAATGATTTCTACTACTGGCTGCTAAATTAGATATGTAGATGTCATACATGATACTACCTCGTACCTCCGTTCCTAAATATAAGTCTTTCTAGAGATTCCACTATAGGCTACATACGGAGCAAAATGAGTGAATCTACACTCAAAAATGCATCTTACATCTGTATGTGGTCCATACTGGAATCTCCACATAGGCATATATTTAGGAACGGAGGCAGTACATTACACAAAATCGTAGGTGGCATGTAGGAATTCCAGTACACAACATTAGGCTCCCTTAGAGTGCCTGCTAGTCCAGCACACAGAGTCATGGCTAGTTTATGCTACGCACACAATCATTAATTGGTGGTTTAAATATGCGCAAGGTATATGCAATGTATTATCATGTAGAGATGTCTGAAATTAGCCGTGTCAACTTGCAGATAGGGTTACACAATGAAAAAGTACAAGATGTATGTGGCAATTTCATGGAACATCACAAAAAAAGGAGAGCCAGCGGTGAGCCTATACAGTGTGCTATGGTATGTCACTCCTCCATTGCAATCATCGTGACATGTTATTTGTATGTCAGTTCTATTGGCCAAGTTTCTTAGGGACAGTTATTACGAGTTATCCTAAGAAAATAAGCACATGTGAATATAAGCTCCATGTAATAAGCCAACCAGTTCTTTTCATTGCGTTTTCAGCTTATCTTTGGTATGATCAGTGAAAAGTCTAGATTGCATTATATTTTTTCATTTTGCTGCCCGTATGAAAATTAATTTGACTTGCAAACATCACAAATTGAACCTAGTGCAGTAATTAATATGATAGGAAAACAGACCATCACTATTTGCTCAAAATGCAAATACAAAGATACCATCTACTTGGCACAATCTACTTTGGTCAATGTTTTCCATAGAGATCCCATTGCCTAATTTAAACAAAAAACACATGAGCCAGATTTAAATGAAGAACAATTATTTATTGAAATTCGATGGTCCAAGTGGCTAGTTATTATCATATAGTAGCACCACCTGAAAGCATCATATAGCAGCAGCAGCAGTGTGCAATTCATCATATACCAGCAGCAGCTCACAGCAATTCATCATATAGCAGCAGCAGGAGCAGCTCATAGCAATTCATCATATAGCAGCAGCAGGAGCAGCTCGTAGCAATTCATCATATTGCAGCAGCAGGAGCAGCTCGTAGCAATTCATCATATAGCAGCAGCAGGAACAGCTCATAGCAATCTATTATATAATTGAAACAAGAGTCAAACAAGCCATCATGTTTGTCCACATATGCTAATCTTTTTTACACCGTTTGATTAGAATAACAATGGCTGAGATTTAATTTCTTTATGTAACACGTAAAAATATATGTACCTGCAATATTGAACTTCTATGTTGTCACGTTAGATGCATATATAGATACCTGCAAAAAAATATGCATATATAGAAGTATAACGTACGTGAACAAAAAGGGATGCATTGATCCGGATGCACGTATATGTCTACTACCAATCGGAATACTCTTTAAAAAGGCAATCAGGATCCACACCAAAAAAGTAAACCATATAGAGACCAAACTCATAGGAAACCTCCCGTAAAAGCAAAACCAATCGGATTCCATGTGAAAAAAATCCATATCAGGAGATGCGTCCCAATTGTAGCCAATACTGTAATTAGAACCGGCCCTATGCATTACTACTCATGAATCATGATGCACGGAAGATGGAGAAAAAACAACATAAATTAGCCTCATGTTTTGTTGGGCCACAAGATACATTATGGGCTGCCTATTGGGCAGAGCAACTATGTGCGTTTCTCTTAGGGATTTGAATGAGCGAGAGAAAGTAAAAATAAATTGAGTATACGGAAGAATATCACAAAAATAACTATTTTAAATCTACAAAAGGTGATTAAGCCATTTAATTTAGTGGGTTGTAATAAGATCAAACAAAGCAAAAAAATTTAATTGGTCAAATAAAACTAATACCATTTTATTCGCCAAATATCTATTACACAATTTATATAGAGGACAAATAAGCGATCACGTTTGTCCACATATACAAATATTATTTCCTCTGTTTGATTATAGAATAATAACGGAAGGGGTTTCAAAGATTTTACGTAACACGCTATTGTTTATATATCAACATACTGAACCGTCATGTGTACCATATATATGGCTAAAAGAATATGATGCGCCAATTCAGTAACGGTTGAGCTGATTTTTTTTAACGTAAAGTCTATAGTCTGTGTCACACGTCGAACACCATCATATGCCATCACGTACTAATACAAATAATCATATGCCATCACGTACTAATACAAATAGTGATGTACTAGCACACCTATGTACATGCATCAACGTACTGATACAAATTGTGTTGTACTAGGACACCTATGTTTTTGGGCCCAAAAGCTAACTATCCGTGTCCACATGAAGGATAGCACGAAAACCTATGACACTTCCATCATGTGTCGTACACTTAACACAACGAAAATAACATGCAGTTTGAATATAAAATTTAATACAAAAAAATTTGTGGGAAGATATTTAATACAAAACTAAAATATAATTATATTAATAATCAAATTTTGATTCAATACAAATATAAGGACTACAAAATTATTGAGACGAGTAATAAGAACATTCGATAATTTAATAAGATCATTGATAAGCTTTTTATTAGATAAAAGTATATATACCAACGCCAAGCAATATGAATACAAACAAAATTAACATAAGGTATTATTGTTAAAACAAATTATTATTTCACTCGCAAAAAATAAACAAATTATTATTATCAATGTATCTATTAGTATATTATTATTATTATTTTTCGAGAGTACACCAAGTGTAGTACAACTCCACACCAACCTAATCCGAAGAAAAGCCACCACACACATTACAAACACAACGCAAAGGAACTTGGCCTAAATAGAACAACAAAGCCGCGTTTCGACCAACACCGGTCACCTCAAAGAGGAACAACTACCACCGGACTCCCCTTGCCGACGCACCAACCACCCTTGAATGCCGAAAAGGAGATGGCGAGTGGGTGGCGGGACTCGGACGGTCCCAAGATAGCCATCGTCTTGAACTCACCGGCGCCGACGTGCATAGCGCCGAAGAAGATCTACTTGGACCAGCGACGAGCACCGAAGAACCACAACATAGAGCCTCCATGCCAAGTCTCCACACACGATGCTCTCAACAGAGGAACGACGTCAAGACGCCGTCATCGCCGGTCTGGGAACGAACCAAGGCTTTCGCCTGGAAACAACAACCCAAACTAGGAGGGGGAGATGCCGACACACCTCAGCGACGCCTCCAAGGAGGGTAGCGACACCCGCAGGCGCCGTCGCCGCCAACACCGACCAAAGCCGGGCAAGATTTTCATCCGTGTCGCACTTCTCCAACACTCCTCATTAGATTGAGGCACACTGTCCATGAAGGGCCACTCCGCCGCCGCCGCAGCACCTCGCCATCGTGGCCATAATGATGTAGTACACCGACCCTGCACGGCCAAGGGCACGCAGCCCAACTTCCAACTCCCGTTCGGCCAAGAAAAAGTTACAGCTTTGGACCTCCATTCATGGCAGCACGGCAAGGTCACCGGCACCGCGCGTAGCCGCCAACCACACCAACTCCAGATTGCGCGGACGCAGCCGCGAGCCACACCACATCCAGCCGCCAGCCACCAAGCAGACAGCTCACATACTTGGAGCAGCCTCAGCGCGCCTCAGATCCAGATCCCGCGCGTCACTACCTCCCTCATCCGCGCCGGCGCGCAGAGGACACCACCGCATCCCCGAGGACGCAGCTGCCCCGGGCCGCTGCTTGCCCAGCCCCTCCTGGCTGAGCTCGCAGCGCCGGGACCATCTTGCTCCAGCCACGCCGCCGCCATCAGGTCCACACCGGCGCCTCCAGGATCCCAAGCCCGAGCGCCATGAGCCTCCACTGTAACTTCTTGCCGAGCTCCGCCACTCCGCTGCAACTACCCCCGCCATGCGCCACCACACCGGAAGGAACCCCTGCGCCGCCCGCATGACGCCTCACCTCCGCGCGAAGGGAGCCCGTCGGGGCGCGCCGACCCCGTCCGCCGCCTTCGGCGGCCGGGTGCCGCCGCCACCACCGGCGTCGGCAGCGGCGGCGGCCAGGGAAGCTCGTGGGAAAGGGCTCGTGGGGCTAGGGTTTCGGGCCTCTGGAGCGGCCCGCGTGAGCGGCCCGGGAGGAGGAGGAGGGGTAGTATATTATTATTGTAGCGAATGGATCGGCTTAATAGATGGATGATGTGATCAATGACATCAGCCAGTGAATATGTTTTGGTCACGATTATTTTTTTCAGCCTTTTTTTTGGATGGTCATACGGGCTCCAAGACAGGTACATGCAAAGTAATTTGAATAGAAAGTGGACATAGACGTTGTGCAATTGGAATTGTTTTTTTTGTGCATGTACAAATCGATGTAGGTTCTTAGCTTTCACTGAAGGCGGTCAAAATATAATTTCAGAAGCTTTTTTCTCACTTTCAAGTTTACAACATCAATGCAGCATGGCGAGCATAACATGTCAGTAGCATATATGCACACACACATCAGTGGGGCTTCTGCTAGAGGCGGCTCAATGTTGTCCAGATGTGGGATAACCCAATGTAAAGGACTTCTTCCACGCTGCATAAAGAAGCCGGGCACGAGAAGCACTGGCTTAACAAGAGAATAGTTCATAGACAATTCAATAGGTTACAGCTGGCAGACCTAGGCTTCGAGATGCCTTTGGAACTCCAGCGAGGCTCGACCTCCATTGATGGCAGCACACACGCGATATGCATGCCAGTGATTTAAGGCTATTTTATTTTTTGCGCCAGAAGGAAACATGGTAAGCTCTGGACAATGTTATTTTTACATCTATAAAAAAAATAAAAAAATACATTTGTAATTGTTACAGAGGTGGGATCAAAAACCTTTTTAAGGAGGATCAGTTAGAGCAACAAAGGTTTGTTGTTAGGAAAACGCTTCCTTCCAACCGACTGATTTCTCGCTCGCGTAAATGTAACACCCCGCATGTAACTTGCCATATTTGTAACTCCGACTCTTGCCATTTTCGGCTATGTGTTATGATATTCCCTCCGTGGTCGGGTTTTGTTTTTCGTTTTGCATTTTGTCATGTCATGCATTTTCATATCATGTCATCATGTGCATTGCATTTGCATACGTGTTCGTCTCATGCATCCGAGCATTTTCCCCGTTGTCCGTTTTGCAATCCGGCGCTCCTATCTTCTCCGGTGCACCCCTCTTGTTTTATTTCGTGTGCGGGTGTCAAACTTTCTCGGAATGGACCGAGGCTTGTCAAGTGGCCTTATTACACCACCCGGAGACTACCGGTCAAGTTTCGTTCCATTTGGAGGTCGTTTGGTACTCCAACGGTTAACCGGGCATCCGCAAAGTTCATTTGAGTGTCCAGCAAAAACCCCTTCAAAAACCAGCCCAAAACCCACCAAACTCTCTTCCATGCTCTAGGTCGTTCGATCACGATCGTGTGGGCGAAAACCGCACCTCATTTGGAGCCTCCTAGCTCCCTCTACCTATATATTTGCCTCCCCTCCCGAAACGAAATCGCAGTCTAAACCCTAGCCTTCCCCCTCCTCGCGCCACCGGACGAAATCCCCGCCGCCCGGACATGTCCGCCGCCCTCAGCCGCCGCCCCCGCGCCAGTCAGTAGCCGCCGCGGGCCCGCGAGGCCCGAGGCCGGCCCGCCCGTCCCCGCGCCGGGCCCGAGCGCCCCGTCCTGCCCGAGCCCGCGGCTCCTCTCCCGCGCCGCCGCCTGAGAGCCGCGCCTCCCGCCGCCAGCGTGCCCCCGTGCGCCGCCGCCGTTGCCGACCTGGGCCGTCGCCGCCGCCGCGGAGCCCGTCCGCGCCACCGTGCCCGCCGTCGCCGCCCGTCGCCGCCGGGGCCCTCTCCGTCCGGCCCCTCCTCCCCTTCCTACGGCCGCCGCTGCCGACTCCTTCCCCTCCCTCTCCGACGGCCGGCGAGCTCCCTCGAGCGATCCCGGCCTCGATCCAGATCCGGAGCCCGTACGGTTGACTTTCCCCCGAGCCCCCTCTTTATTTTCTCCAAGTCATGTTTTTCCTACAGCATATGCCTTTGTTCGATAGTGCATAACTCCTTGCATGTAGCTCCGATTCGCGCGTGTAATATGTCAAATTGTTCGTCTCATGATGCTCTACATTTTGTTCAATTGCACCATGTTCATTAGAGGTCATCTTGATGCCCAAATCTCTGTTGCAAGAGGGCTAGTTGCTGTTATCTGCTGGTTCTTATCAGAACTTGGAGATTTGTCATTTTTGTATCATTTAATCTGTGCATCTTATGGGCATGAGCTCTACATGTGTTTTGTTGTATGCCATGCCATCTTTCGAGTGGTGTATGCCATATATTTTTGTGATATCTGTGGTGACTAGCACAAGCATGCAAACTAGGCTCCGTAATGTTTCTGATTTCAGGGACTGATTTGTCTAAGTCATTGTCTGCTGTTATTTTATTGCCATGTAAACTTGATGCTACAGAGAGATACATGCATATTTTGGAGATGTTCAGTAAGGACATTTTGTAGCTATAGTTGTAATTGATCCATTACTGCCCTTGTTTGCAATTATGGGGTGCCATAGCATGACTCAATCTTGCTCTACTTTTGCTATAAAATATTTCTGGCAGATTCTTAACATGATATGCAATTTTTCCAAGCTTATTGTAGTTGATCCATACATGATATGCTTTTGTTCTTGCCATAGATAGCTTCATAAACATGCCGTCTTGCTGTAGGTATTCTTGGTTTGTCATGCATTGCTCTGTAGTGAGTGCATCAAGCTCACAAATACGCATACATATTATTATTTCTGCCATGCTCTGTTTTCTGCCAAGTCTGGAACCTGATAACGAAACTTGCTATGTTTACATGCTTGCCATCATATCTTCTGTTCCTTTTTGGTTTATGGTCAGTAAGGGAATTGTTTCATATGCATTTAGTAGAACACTTCCATGCCAACTTTTTCCATGTTAAGTTTCTGTAGCATGTTGATTTCGTGCTCTGAACATTGCTACCTGATGCTGTTTACTGCCATGTCCAGTTTTTTCACTAAGTCTGTGATCCTGTTACCTTTTGCACTTTTGCCATGCTTGTTTGAGCTTGATATGTTGTGATCTAGCCGTAGCTCAGTGTTCATCTTTTGTCAAGCATCTCCTGTAGATTACTGTCATATGCTTTGTTGCTATGTTGGAGTGCCGTAGCATTGTTGGTTGTTGCATTTTAAGCGCTATCATGCTGTTAATCGCAGATTCGTGTCATTCTTGTTTTGCTTGCCATTTGCAAACCGTGCATCCATTTCCGGTGATCTTTATATCGATTTCGACCGAAATCATCTCATCTTTACAGTGGCATGCTTGGTTTGCCAAGTTACTGCCATGTTCATCATTTTCCTTCCGGAACACGCATATGCATCGCATATCATATCTCGCATATCATACATGTTTTGCATCATGTTGCTTGTGCATTTCTCGTGATTGATTGTGGTTCCGTTTGCTTGTGTTCTTGTCTTGGGTAGAGCCGGGAGACGAGTTCATGAACGAGGAACCTGTCGAGTACGCTTACGAGGATCAAGCTTTCGACAACTCTGAGAACCTTGCAGGCAAGATGACCACCCCTCGAAATCACTTCTATCTTTGCTATGCTAGTTATTCGTGCTATTGCCATGCTGCGCTACCTATCATTTGCTATATCATGTCCCCCATTTCGCCATGTCAGCCTCTAACCATCCTTTCCTAGCAAACCGTTGTTTGGCTAAGTTACCGCTTTTGCTCAGCCCTTCTTATAGTGTTGCTAGTTGCAGGTGAAGTTGAAGTTTGTTCCATGTCGGAACATGGATATGTTGGGATATCATAATATCTCTTATTTAATTAATGCATCTATATATTGATAAAGGGTGGAAGGCTCGGCCTTATGCCTGGTGTTTTGTTCCACTCTTGCCGCCCTAGTTACTGATATACCGGGATTATGTTCCTTGAGTTTGCGTTCCTTACGCGGTCGGGTGATTTATGGGACCCCCTTGACAGTTCGCCTTGAATAAAACTCCTCCAGCAAGGCCCAACCTTGGTTTTACCATTTGCTACCTAAGCCTTTTCCCCGGGTTTTCGCGAGCCCGAGGGTCATCTTATTTTAACCCCCCCGGGCCAGTGCTCCTTCGAGTGTTGGTCCGAACTGAGTAGACTGCGGGGCCCCCTCCTGGAAACTCGAGGTTTGGTTTTACTCGTAGGATGTCTCATCCGGTGTGCCCTGAGAACGAGATATGTGTAGCTCCTATCGGGATTTGTCGGCGCATCGGGCGGCTTTGCTGGTCTTGTTTTACCATTGTCGAAATGTCTTGTAAACCGGGATTCCGAGACTGATCGGGTCTTTCCGGGAGAAGGTTTATCCTTCGTTGACCGTGAGAGCTTATGATGGGCTAAGTTGGGACACCCCTGCAGGGTATTATCTTTCAAAAGCCGTGCCCGCGGTTATGAGGCAGATGGGAATTTGTTAATGTCCGGTTGTAGAGAACTTGTCATTTGACCCTTTTAAAATACATCAACTGCGTGTGTAGCCGTGATGGTCTCTTCTCGGCGGAGTCCGGGAAGTGAACACGGTCTGTGTTATGTATGACGTAAGTAGGAGTTCAGGATCACTTCTTGGTCATTGCTAGATGATGACCGCTCTGTTGCTTCTCTTCTCGCTCTCTCTTGCGTATGTTAGCCACCATATATGCTTGTTGCCGCTGCAGCTCCACCTCATTACCCCTTCCTTCCCTTTAAGCTTAAATAGTCTTGATCTCGCGGGTGTGAGATTGCTGAGTCCTCGTGACTCACAGATTCTACCAAAACAGTTGCAGGTGCCGACGATGCCAGTGCAGATGATGGGGTCGATCTCAAGTGGGAGTTCGACGAGGAACGTGGTCGTTACTATGTATCTTTTCCTGATGATCAGTAGTGGAGCCCAGTTGGGATGATCGGGGATCTAGCATTTGGAGTTGTCTTATTTTCATTTGGATCTTGACCGTAGTCGGTCTATATGTTTGTATTTTGGGATGATGTATGAATTATATTTATGTATTGTGTGAAGTGGCGATTGTAAGCCAACTCTTTATCCCATTCTTGTTCATTACATGGGATTGTGTGAAGATGACCCTTCTTGCGACAAAACCACTATGCGGTTATGCCTCTAAGTCGTGCCTCGACACATGGGAGATATAGCCGCATCGTGGGCGTTACAGTATATCTCCTCGCGCACCGTCCGATCGCGAGAGATCCGACGGACCCGGTGTAGCGCACGACGCGAGCTGACAAGGACGCGTCTATCAAGTCGGGTTGTCTCACCCGCACCCCCTTCCCCCACCCCTACCCGCATTGCAACATTTTTCCCCTTTTCTGTTCGTTCCTCTCGCCCAAGCTCGCTCCAAATCTCCGATGCGACGGTCGTCGCGGCGTCCAGCTCCCGGGGCGGCGAAGCTGACGCGAGGTCGACGAGGGGAGGCGCGCGAGGAGGTCCGCGTGGAGGCGGCTGAAGACATGGACGGTGACAATCTGCAGGACAGGTACCTCCGATCCTTCTCCAAAATAATCCGGAAATGGCCGCAGTAGAAATTCGTAGTAGAAATCGTGTAGGTTCGACGTCCCAAACGATCTATTTTAGGGGAGGCGGATCGCTGGCTCGCCGGAGTTTTAGGGGCAGGCTCGCCGGTAGACATCTATTTTTGGGAGAGGCGCGGTGGTCTTTGTTCTGGATCTGGAGCAGGAGTTTTGCCAGAGCCCATACACTCTCTCCGGGATCTCGCGCTCGCAACTGCCTCTGTTTCAAGCTTGTTGCAATCTTCCACGTCTTTTGCACTGCACCTTGCTGAAGGTCATCAGTGATGGCATGTGTGTGTGTGTGTGCTGCTTTTCTGACAGGTTTCGGTGGTGCTCACGACTACTGCTACAACGTCGTCGACTGCATGTGGATTTATGCAGACGGTTGCTGCTATTTTTATGTGTGTAGCAGGTCTGATGATGCAGAGATATGATTAGACGGTTTTTTGCATTTGTAGTACTTGTGAGTTGTAGATTTTAGTGTAGTTTTGTCTGTTGTTGTGTTTGTTCAGGAGGCAGTTGTGTTGCATTGCAGTACATGTTACCCCAGGATTTTTACCCATATTGCATGGAAATTGCGGAAGTAGTTGTTTGTGTTTGTTTTTATTTGATATCTGTTAGTGATAGCTATATAGGTTTTCCCTTTCAGAAGTTAGTGAAGATGCTACATTGCATTTTTTTTATGTGGCCTCCTAAAATGAATGACCAACCAGCATTTTCATGCAATGACCAAGTATATTTCAGATTTTTTTCACGAGTTTCTGATTTTCATGCATTCCTTCTCTATAGCTTTTAGTGTTGTTAATGGGTGTTCTGAACATTTCCTTTTTGTTCTTTTTTTGCAGTGATCCAAAAATGGATGATGATGAATCTTCCGATGGGTTGTTTTCAACGCGCTTTTCAGCTAGCCGTTTGCGTGAGGTTGCAGACAAGGAGCTGAATATTAACAAGAGGGCAGTGCTAGAGAAGTCGAGTTTTGGTTCGTTGTTGAAGATCAGACCATTTTCTGTACCTCTTGAGCTGATTGACTGGGCAGTTATGAGAATTGACACTAAGCATTCTTTGTTCAGGTACCTTCAAATCACCCTCTGGCCCATTTCATTTTGTGTGTGTCTCTGTTGCAATGTTCTTTATTTGGAATTGCATAGCAATGTTCTTCGTCCTCGAATTTGACATGTGCCTTTTTGTCAGCCATAAAAAGAAGACTATATTGTTCACTAGAGACATGGTGCACAAATTTTTTAATGTCCCATCCGGACCAAGGGTAGTGGAGCTGCTGAAGAGGAACGAACGTTGCGAGCTGCGCGACATATATCGAGAAGGCACAAGGGCTCCAATGAAGAAATCCATTTCTGTAATCAAGAAAGCATCGGATAATGATGTTGTTACTTTAGAGAGGACTTGGGTTCTTTTATGCCTTGCTCTCGTGCTAGTTCCTGGCACCGGCAATGTGGTCTCGTTGGACTACCTTGCTAGCTTGAAGGACTTGGATGAACTGAATGAGTTTGCGTGGCAACATGGTCTCGTTTTTCAAGTTCCCTGTTCAAACTTTTTCTCTCTACAAAGCACACACATACCTTGAGTAAAGTGGTGCAGTTGTTGCGTGTCCTATGAAAGCTTGATTGTCTTCACTGTCCAACATTGTTTCTTGAAGCACCTCATATTGTTGTACAAATCTCCAGACAGAGTCTTGAGGGTTGACAAATGTCTTGAAGTAGGAGATGAGACCCTCAGACCACCCTGTAGTGCTTGTAAATGGGAAGAAGTTCTTTCGGAAGTATGCTGGAGCCTAGGTCTCTCGCGTACGCCACATGTTGCTTAGATGTCTGTTGTCAACCAAGTCAAAGCAATGCAGCATATGCTGCCAATTCTCCTCGAACTCATCCACCATCTCCGAATCATTGATAACCCCATAGAAAACCTGCTCAAAATTTTCATCCATGCTCAGGATCCTACCCAACTTTTCCCTTGCTTTTCGCTGGACGTGCCATTTGCAGCACCTATGCACTGTGTTTGGGAAGACATCTTTTATTGCTGTTTCCATTGCCTTGTCCTGGTCAGTCATTAGGTGCAACGGGTGCTCATTATTCATGCAATCATCCAATGTTGAAACACCCACTTGAAAGTTTCTATTTGTTCATTTGGCACCAAGGCACAACCTAGCAGCACGGTTTGGAAGTGGTTGTTCACACCAACAATAGGAGCGAAAGGCAGATTGTACCGATTTGTGTAAAATGTTGTGTCAAAGAACACACAATCTTTGTACTTTGGGTACAATGCTCTTGTCCTTCCATCCACCCAAAACAGAGTTGTCACTTCGTTTGTTTCTTTGTCAACTTCTGTTGCGTAGTAGAATTGAGCATTCTCAGCTTGACGCCTCTTAAAGTAAGCAACCGTCATATCCATGTCCTGAAATGACTGATTTTGTCGCAGCTTGCAACGCGCATTTGAAACATCCTTCTTCACATATGGCAGTTTCCTCCGGTCTCCGCCATGGACCATTCCAAGCATTCCCATGCAATTTGTAGTTGACAAGTTTACATCATGCATTGTCATCAGTAGTTGGTAATCTTCTTCTGGAATTTTGCGGTCTGAGCGGTAGAACCTCACAATCTCCTCATGCTGCATCAAAGGGTGTGTATGTTGTGCAACAAAGTAGGTAACAACCCACTTATTGCCCCTGAGGCCAACAATCATATGAGCTTTGCAATCATAACGCATAATCCGATTCCTCTGACGCTTGACTGTCACATCCATTTCAACCCCGGCCTGCTTGCTTGATGAGCTTCCCCCTGCTGCAATTCCTTCCGAGTGGCTGCTTGTCTCACATGTAGTCTCCGGTTTGCCAGCATGCACACATTGGAAGACCCTCTTGATAAGTTGTTGTGGACCTTTCTTCTGGCTGTTTTTTGAGGAAGCTAGGCGTGAGCCAAAGCCCGTTCCAAATGCATAGTCATTATAGAACTTTTGGTCATCTTCAATTGAGTCAAATTCCATGCCAACATAGGGCAGAAGTGGTTGAGATGAAATATCATCATCCTCATCTGCATCATGCATTCCACCATGAGTGTTTAGGACACCATCTGAATCCCCACCACCATGACTTGTGAAAGGTTGCTGAACAAAACTCTCCTCATTTGCCGCCCCATCTTTGGTATGCTACATCATTGCAACAACAGTAGAACAACACCATCAGTAGCAGTTGAGCAATATTGAGGTCAACATTTCTTTGCAAGAGAAACATTTTTTATAGATGAAACATTTCAACATGTATATCAGTAGTATATTTTTCATTGCAGCATGTTTATAAGATCTATAGGTAGTATTGTAGTAGTACATTTTTACGACATGTTTTGGTGCTGCATAACTTTTTTATCAACTTCAAATAACATTTTTTTTCATCATAGAGTTTTTGTGCTTGCTAAAATCCATAGACTAACACCACTATAACATGTATAAGGTCTCTAATCTACTACTGTTTTTTGCTATTTTCAGCAGCAAAAATATTTTTCTGAAGCTGAATTTTCAACATTTTTTTGCAATATCTGAAATCTAAAGCAAAGCAAACATTCAGTAGTCTTACATCCTCTGAATTTAAAGCAAGCAAACATGCAGTGTTGTTGCATTCTCTGAATCAAAGCAACATTCAGGGTCACTGAAAGTAACCTTTTCCAATTTTACACAACCTTTTTTTCTTGTTACTGAACTGAACCAAAGCAACATAATGTGTAGTTTCAAACATTTTTGTTTTTTCTACTTTTTGTGAATTAAAACCAATTAGCATAGCAACATCCAATGAGCATAACTGGCAAATGTCAATGCAGCACATAAACAAGTGGAGGATTTCAGAGGATTTGGCAGCAGGGGAAGCTCACCCAATTTGCAGTGGATCCAGCCGGAGGAGCATCAGAGAAAACAATTGGAGGATCTCGGTACATGCGCGTAGCAGAACTTTGTCGCTTGAGATCAAAGTCGCTCGCCGGAGCTGAAGTCGTCCGTCGGGGAACAGCCGAACCCTCGCCAGAGCTACCACCTATGGCGGAGTAGGCCATGTCCCCACCCATGGTGGAGTAGGCCGTGTCTCTGGCGATGTGGTGCGTCATCGCGGGCAGGGGGTGGGGGGTGGGGTTGGGGTGGGCAAGAGGTGGAGGGAAGGGGAGGCGGTCGCCGGTCATCGTAGTAGATCGCGACCTATCCCTGGTGGGGGGAAGCGCCCGCGATCTGCGGTCACAGGTGGGCATCGGTCAAAGTTTCATTGCAACAGGCCGTCAGCTGCAACGGCTAGCGGGGCGGAGGTGGGAGCGTGCGCGTGGTTCAGCTCAGAGATCGGACGGACCAGGGTTGTTCGATCGGACGGACGCGAATGCGGTTTATAAATTGAGAGAATCATCCGACTTACGCCTAGCACCGCCCTTATCGTTATGATTTACACGAGGCATTCACCATGCTTGGGGCGACTTCGATTATGAATCATACTGGTCAGCTAGCTTTGAACAGTGGAAGACGTAAATAAGCCAGCATACACTCAAATATATAGGAGTTTGATACGATGTAGAAAATTTAGAAACTAGGACATGAGTATCTACACGTACAAGTTTATACAAGCACACCATGATATGCACTAGAAAAATAGAACATGAAAACAGAGATGTAGTATAAAAACTACTCTCGACATATCACAGTATAAGATGTTTTTGCAGTTCATTTTGAACTGTAAAAACATCTTATATTTTGGGTACAAAGGTAGTATGTAAGAAGTGTTAAAAATGCATGTATTTGATGAGTATATACAACCACTAACCACACGAATGAAGAAAGAGAAAACAAGTTCAAAATAAGAGTCATTAAAGTTATACTTAATTCTTGGTGAAAACATCAAGAAAATCATTAAGGAAATCATCCTTGGTTCTACTTTTTGGTGTATGATTTTCTATCAATATAATGCATAGAAGTGAGGGACATCTAGGTGAAAGGTTATCCCAATCAATATGCTAGGTGCACTCATTTGACAACATCGCTTCCAATAAGAGAATATAAAGCTAGCGTTGTTTTGTGATAATGATTAGAATTCTTGGTTGAAGAATTCCCATGAAAGTTTGTTGGAGGGATACACACATCAGTAAATGATGAGTTAAAGATGAAAAATATAGATTATTGTAAATGTTAGTAAGATGATAAGTTTGTACACAATGTGGTAAAATGGCAAAGCTAATGCCTTTGCAAATCAAATCGGAAATGAGTTGCGAGAAAGATAGTGTTGGATAAAAACACCAAACATAACTTAGTATGCTAAATCTAGCCGCGCAAATGCGCGAGTTACAACGCTAGTTCATCATATAGCATCAGCAGAAGCAGCTCATAGCAATTCATCATACAACAGCAGTAGGAGCAGCTTATAGCAACTCATCATATAGCAGCAGCAGGAGCTCATAGCAATTCATCATATAGCAGCACCAACAGCTCATAGCAATTCATCATATAACAGCAGAAGCTCATAGCAATTCATCATATAGCAGCAGCAGCTCATAGCAATTCATCATATAGCAGTAGCAGGAGCAGCTCATAGCAATGCATCATATAGCAGCAGTAGAAGCAGCTCATAGCAATTCATCGCATAGTGGATCAGAATGAAAAATTGGCAAAAAATCAGAGGATATCCTCACCTTATTGGATGAGCTCATCCTTCAACAACACCTCAAGGCCAAGGCCTGGGAGGTGGGGAGGGGGAATAAGGTGCCTTCTACCGCAGTGTGGCATCAGCCGTAGTTGTGCAGCGCCTGCCGGAGTAGTGCGTTGGACGAACCACAGTGGAGCAGCTGCTGGAGACCATGAGAATGAGGGGCGGCACCAGAGGGAGGAGCAGCCAGGGAGATTTGCCCCTACCTGCCGGCCATGTAGCCTAGCTGGACAGAGCATCGTCGAGGACCAGGCCAGATGGGACCAGTGGCGACGGCTTGCTGGAGGAACCCTAGTGCTACAGGCAGGGGATTGAGGTAGACGGAAAGGGGAGAGGAGACGCAAGCGGGCAGGGCAATGAACGCTTGCGTGTTTGTTTTTACTTGAGGGTGAGGTGTGACGCGGGCGTCACCAGTTGCATTTTGAGTGTAATATAGGCAGACAACAGAGTCATTTCACTATTCCCCTTCCCTTCAATTTTTAGTCAGGTTCTACCCGAAACACCCCCCTCCAAAGCGAAATTAGTTAAGCCCAAGCCCATAACTCAAAAATGACTTCTTTACATCTTTTATGGCTTATTTTGACAATAAGCCCTGAAAAGGCAAAATAGAACTGGCCCTTAACCTGCAATTCAATTGTGCGTGCAATGATGAATCACTCCTGCCTGCTATAGTGTATATTTAGACATCATCATACATGGCATAACCTAATACATGTGCATTCCATTGTAGAATCTGGAATATGCAATGTTTATGTTAGTTCATACGTTGCACATGATGTTTAAATGCCCCTTAAATCTGGTCAGTCAAGTGATGGTCTTTAAGCCTCCTTCTTTGCTTCTTTTCTTGATATGTAAGACTTGCTCACACATCTGTTCAATTTCTTGTTTGCATCAGCCAACCATACTAGGACTGTTTGCTTTGATTACTTGTTGTTCTTGAACTAACACTCTAACAGAGCTTGCCAACGATTTAAACACTAAGGGCTGTTGTAGTGGGGCCTTTTCTAACTCATAGGTGACATAAAGGTTTAGTTGTACACTAAAGTAGGCTCTCCAAGAGTACCTGTGGATCCAGTTCGAAGGTATGCCTAGTTTTTACATAGTGCAGACATAGTAAATGCTCATTTCATTGTGTGCAAGTGCAAGAGATGCGGCATGTTTCATTATGTGGTGTTGTTTTATTATAATCTCATCCTTTTGTGTTCACAAACTGGAAAGTATGCATATTTATCTTCCAAGGAGACAAGTAGTTTGTGTCACCTTGCAGAGGGGGTGCAATGAAGATAAGATTGAGGATTTCCAAGTACAAAATGTTAGGAAGGAGCCTTGCAAGAGAAGTAGGAGCTGCGCTGAGCCTCTTCAACCTGTTAAGGTAAGTCACTGTACCCAAAGAATGACGCCTGATGTTGGGTACTTGTATAACTATTAGTTGACATAATTAAAGGCCTTACCATTTAATTACTCTGCCGAAGTGTGCCTGAAGCTTTGAAGTCTATTAACCACCTATTTATTGAATGAGGCTCACAATCTAGTTTATACTAGGCTAATGATTGCATAGTTTTGCTTCCTGTAGTATGTTTGTATGAAATCCTCTGCTGTTCATTATGCTCCCTAAGACTTTAATTGAGCTACAGAATGGCCAACTGCTTGCTTACTTCTACGCAATGTGCTGTCTAAATTTGTAACTTGTCTGTGTTTTGGATTGGGCCCCAACATCATGCTCCTCTGGTGAGCTAAGAGAGATTTCTGTGTGCAGGCTGCACAGACTACCTTTTATATAATTTTTAAAATATCACCTGCTTATGCTTCATGACGTGTAACATTATTGTTAGTCCTGTTTTGCCATTAAAAAATAGTCTATCTTGCTCGCTTCACTGTTGTAACTATATTTTTACCCTAGTCATGTGTACTTACAGAAACATTTCAGGTTGAAGTGACATCAACACAAAGATCTGCGAGCAGTGCGGCATGGCCGTTACCGAATGATTATGGGTTGGAATTGGAATGTGCTGACGTTCTCGAGCATCAACTAGAGGTGGCAAGACAACGTGTACATGATTCTGAACGTACAATCAACAAGTTGAGACTGGACATGCATGTATTAGATGCAGGAGTCAAAAAAATGAAACAAGACACTGAGGTAACAACGAAGGAATTGGAGATTTTGCAGACTGAAATTTGTGCTATCTAAATCTGGCCAATCCTATTTTCTGAAGAGATTATAGTTCAAATGGTAAGTTATGTTGATGCGCGTCCATGATGTATGAGTTGTATTTGCCCAGTGTATGTAATTTGTTGTTTGTGTATGCTTTATTATCACTCGTGCCGAACCATAATGCCTAGTGGGTATAATCGGCTGTAATTTGTTTATTGTATAGTGTAGGATTATTCTACGTTTCTATGCCTTAGTCTATTTATTGTATAGTGTATGTTTTTAGAGGTGATAGTATAGAGTAGGATAATTCTTTGAATATGCTAGATCGTTCAAACGGGGGCCAACTCATCCAAACGTTGTAGTGACCATGGCCCTCCACAGGTCGTACGATCCATGGGCCGTCTACGGGACGGACGATCCATGGCCTTCTATGGTCGTCAGATTCGTGGGCCTTCTATGGGCTGTCGGATCTGTGGGCCTTCTATCGGCTGTCGGATCCATGGGCCTTCTATGGGCCAGCGGATCCATGGGCCTTCTATGGGCCGTCGGATCAATGGGCCTTCTATGGGCCGTCGGGTCAATGGGCCTTCTACGTCCCGTAGGATCCATGGGCCTTGTACGGGCCGTCTCATCTATGGGCCTTGTACGGGCCGTATAAGGGGCCGTAAACGGGCTAGAGTGGAAATCGTACGTTTATGGGCTGACCATAACGGGCCGTTAATAGGTCGTATTTGATGATGCTATGAAATGGCCCAACAGTTTAATGGGCCATAAACGGGCCGACTGTATCCACGGGCTGAATTTGGCCCACAAGCAGAAAAGGCCAGTAACGGGCCGTAAGTAACCGAATGCTGGAAATGAGCCCAAGAATAAATGGGCCCTCAGAAGGCCGAAAGGTAACACGGGCTGGAAACGACCCAATGGAATAATGGGCCGCTAATGGGTATAAAGCGATACACTGTTCATTATAGGCCGGTTTCACCATGGGCCATTAATGTCCAAGAGTTACAAAGGGACTCATATGGGCCGGAATACGTCATGGGCCATACATGGGCCGGAAGTTAAAATGGGCTGGAATTATATTGGACGGCCCAGATGACGCTACTGGGCCTAATTCAGATAGGCCGTAAACGGGCCCTGGGTTAGCGGGCTGTAAATGGGCTATATGCGAACAGGTCGTTAAAAGGCTTGCCGTGGGCCGGCCCGCCACCTTTTGACCAAGTCAAACGGGCCAGACTTTTCACAGGAATGGGCCTCTGTTGGGTCGTGCCACGTGTCGACGTATCATAGGGCTTTGGGTCCAATGAGTGGATGACATCTGTCCCAACGGTGAGCCGACACGTGTTTCCTCCAGCCAATGATGATTTTACACGTGGAAAATCCCCATTAGTCGGGGCTGTTAACGAGTTATCGGATCCAAAACCGGACCCGATAGCTTAACGGCGTTCCGTTACGGTGGATGCCACGTGTCCGTCACCCTTGACGAAAGCACTTCTGTGATGCGCGATTTATCGTCATGGAAGTGGACACTTCCGTCATGATAATTTTGTTAATGTCATGGAACACTTCTACGATAGTACAGGTATGACTATCTTGATTCTGTCATAAATTTGTCATGGATGTACATGCATGACAGAAAACGTGACCTACTGTGACAAACACGTATCATCACGGAAGTGTATTTTTTTGTAGTGAATGCCGGCACCAGTGAGAGGTCGCGTCCGCTCTGGCCGGGCATGAATGCGGCACTGACCGTTTCGGGCGGGAAGCACGCGTGGGTGATGAACAGGGTTCGGGTTGGTCAAGAGCGCGCGTGGCAGCGGTCCGGACGCCCGCAAACAAGAGATGTTGTACGTTAATATTGTTGCGTATATAATTAACAATGTAAATAATGTGCCAGTTGGACAAATAAGATTGGAGATGGAGATGGAGATGCAATTTTACGTAAACACAGATATGCATGTCTATGTCTATGTGTGTGTGCGCGACGACTCTCGCGACCTGTAAGCGGGGGCATGTTTTTTATCGAGTTTTCTTTCTTGGTACATTAAAAAAAATTGTCCGCCAGTTTTCGTTTCTTTTTTCCAGGAACGCATGTATTCTATTTAAAACCACTGCTATGGAGAGATTTTTTTACTCCATTGTATATATAGCCTCTTGTTTGATAGGGTTTCTCGCGTCTCGCTCTCTCACCCTCTCCATATCTAAACAAGGTGACAGTGTCCACTCTATCTCTCTCCTCACCGGTGGTCACAGATCCGGCCGAATCTCGTCCGTTGCGGGAGGTGAAGAGGTGCAGCGTTGACGTTGTCGCCGTCGGCGATGGAGCAAGTCGATGCGCACCGTCCTCTTGGAGCCGGCACTGGGGCGGACGAAGGTCCTCCGTGCCCTTGTTCTCTACCGTCGTGTGGGCACATCCCGCCCGCCCGCCTAAGCGACATCTCGCCCACCTGAGGTATAACTTCTTTTGGATTTCATGCTTCATTGTACTGGTCCAGCTCCCCAAGTCGCTGCATGTGGGTTTTCTTCTATGCCACTACTCCCTAGCTCCCCATGTACAGCAGCTAGGGTTCGTCGCCTGGTCCAACATCACCTAATTTTTACTATTATAGAGGAAATGCCACTCGAAAAGTTGTCCTGGTTTATGCCTCGGTGGAGGTATACATGTTGTTTCAACAAAAAGTACATGGTGGTTGTGCGGTCATTGTCCATATGCTCCTACTGCTGCTAATCTAATACTATCACTGGTTAAATGAAGAAATGCTTATTTTCTCGGGTATCCTGGTTTAGTTCCCATCAAGATAATCATGATGCTTCTGCTTGTTGGTGTACTTTTCATTAACTCTTATTGACAATTGAGATGTCGCTGTTAATCTTGTACCACTGCCAAAACAAAGTAACAACACTATATCCCTTTTTTATATTTTTGCAAACAGCGATGCGTATCTCCATACCCGGGCATGTCTTCCTTAATTTTGGTGGAACTGCACAAAATTGGATGGCCATTGTTGTTCCACCTCAGTGTCCTCTGCCACATGGTTCTTCCTTCCTCGAGCTTGATTACCGAGAAGAAACATACCACAGTGAGGATTTGTCGAACTTCAGTGGTGCCTCACCCAAACTTGATGCCAAATGGATGATGCATCACCACGATGACCTATCGATGCTCATGGTTGCATCGGCTGGTGAAGCTGATTGATTTTCAACGAAAAACAAGGTGTCTTCCATCAGTGCTCTTTGCTTGTTACCCACAAAGATGATATCCTTCATCAGTTCACCTTGGTTGCGTTGGAGACGCAGTCGTCTTTCACGTTGGTACAATTTTATAACACAATTGGCTATGAACCAAATGTTTCCTCGAAGAAGGATCGACGTTGGTACTAAGAGCATAAGTTTTGTATTGATTTCTAAGCCTTCTCACAACTTTTTCTTCAGCTCCCCTGTAATTTTATTTGTCCAGCAATTAACTAAATATGTGGTCAGACTTTGATTAAAAAAATGGTGTGGACTAAAAACCCGGATGGACGTAGTAGCCCTCCATTTTATTTACTCTACATATTAGATTTGACCGAAGTCAAACTTTGTAAAGTGTGACCAAGTTTAGGCCGAACACAACAAACCATAATTATTGAGAGAGGGCAAACTGTACATACTCTCAAACCTTTCCGATAATTGAAATTAAAATTCTTTATTTGTACACACTCTCACATGTTTCCGATAATTTGGCGCATGTGTGGTTGTTCACTTAACGGAGGGTAGTGTACCGCACGTGAAGGACAGGAAGTGCGACCAGGACACGTGGATCGTTAGTTCATCGTAAGTAGTTTTCTTCATTGGTACGTTAAATAAAGAGTTTCATTTCGTACTTACACAATTTTAAACGATTGGTATGGAGAGAAAAAGAAAACCACTCCACTATATATTAGTAGTATACACGAGTACTATATAAGCTGGAGCCTCGGCACCTGTTCGCTAGGGTTTGCACTCTCAACACTCTCGCCGCACTACATATATATATATACATACATGCTGGAGGCTCAATGTTCCTTTGCTAGGGTTTGCTATATTCACAGTCTCTCACCCTCTGCACCAGATCTAAACAAGACGGCATTGGCCTCTGTCTCTGTCTCCCCCCTCACAGCTGGGAAGCTGTTCGGATCCCGTCACACCGGGAAGGGGAGGAGGTGCAGCATTCACTCTATCGCCTTCGGCGAGGGAGGCAATCCACTGCCGGCTGCGCTGTTCTCTTTCACCCAGCGCCTGTGTGGGAGGGCCACCGACCCCTTCTTCCTCGCTGTCGTACGTAGTGTGAGCAGATCCGGCCTCCCGCCCCATGCCTAGCCACATCCCGACGACCCTAAGGTATAACTTTCTTTGAAACCGTCATTGCTCTAGCTGCATGCGGATCTTTTTCGATTCTGTAGTCGAATCTAGGTCTTGGTTCAAAGAGAAAATAAGGGTGGGGTGGGGTGGAGCATGAATCTAGGATGTGGTTCAATGAGGAAAGGAGGGAGGGAAAGTAGTATAGACTGGCTATCCAGCCGCTTTGTTGGTCGAAAAGGGGAAAAGGGGGTAACCCAGTACACACATCTGTAAGGAACCTATCTCTTTGTTGAAAAAGGAAAGAAACGGGGGGTCGGGTAGTTTGTGCAGGACTAGATTTACTGCCCTCACAAAGGAAAAAGGTTCAAAGAGAACAAATATGGGACCAACGCAGATATGCTACTTGGCAACATACTCTCCATCACCCATTTATACATGTGGACGCACATGGTGCTAGCATGTCCCATGTCCCATGTCCCATACAACTATTTTACTGTTGTTAATCTAAGAATGTCGTTGGAAAATTGAAGCAATGCCACTGTTAAAAGTAAATTACATTTTTAAAGAATGTTATTTTAAGAGAATTTCTCTATTAATATGAATCAATGCAAACGTTTTAGAAATGCTACTGTCCTATACTTTGTTTTCCATCAAGATAAGGTAGATGCTTCTTTTTGTGGCCGCATGTTTCATCCTCCTTTATTGGCCAGTAATTGATTCATTTTTTGCCTCTGTTAAAACAGGGATATCTATTCAACTTGTTGCTATTGCGGCATTTTGCTTCGCTAAGCGAAAAACTTTTGTTTTAAGAGTGTTTTGTGCAGTTCGAATTGAATGTCACACTGGTGACTTTGCTTGATTTTGGTGGAACTGCACAAAAGGAGATCAGATTTCCATATATGTGTTGAGATTTATTTCAAGTCCTCCTCGCGAGTTGTTTCAAATCTTGGTCAAGAAAGGTCAGTACCGACTTTCATCTACATGATGCTATAGTGTGCTTTGAGATATTGTGCTACTTGTATTGGTACTATTTTGGATAAATGTTGAATTGAAGCTATTAATTGCTGTCTTTACCATTAAGTGAGCAAAAATTGTTCCAACTCAGACATGATGCTTGTTTCTTTGTTACAACAAAACTCTGCATCACCCCCTTTATAAGTAGATGGAAGCACATGGTGTTGTTGCGCCCACTCTCCCCTGGAACTGTTTATGCTTTTTGTTTCTAATGCCCCTGGTAAAATTAAGCAATGCCACTCTCCCCTGAAACACTTGTTAGGGATCGGCGGGAGTACCATTTCCGTTAGGGATCGGCCGGGTACATGTTTAAGAAATGTATTGTTGAGATAATGTCTCTGTTATTATATATCAGTTACAGTGTTTTACAAATGGTACTACCTTCTTTGTAATTCTTTCTACATGTTTAACCAAGGTATTGTTAAGATAATGTCTCTGTTAATATGAATCAGTCACATTATTTTAGGAATGGTACTTTTCTGCTTTGTCGTTCCACTACTAGGGAAAACCCTAGCAGTAGCGCGGGTATTTTGCTTATCAGTAGCGCGGGAGGACGCGCTACTGATAAGGCGCTACAGCTATTCCTTTGCAGTAGCGCATGCTACATGCGCTGCTGGTAAGACATATAGCAGCAGCGTTTGTTCACCCCAGTGCTACTGCTAATATAGCTATTAGTAGCATGTTTACTCTCCATCGCTACTATTCTTTTTCTCATTTTTTTTAATTTTTAGTATATTTATACGCCGTTACACAAATTTTGGTACAATACCAATTATGAGGTTGTTATATCAATATGTCGATAACAGTGTGTCAAATGAAGGTGGATTAGGTTTAAGTGGAGGGAACATGTGGTGCATGTCAAAAGTATACTACTAATCCAAACTTGATCTAGTTTGGACTAGTAGTACTTTCGATGTGCACCACATATTGCCTCCACTTGAATCTAATCCACCAACACAAGCTATTTAATCATCATCATAGTCATTACCACCAACAATAGCTATTTAATCATCATCATAGTAATTACCACCAACAGTACACATCATCATCTTCAAACTCATTCTAGCTAGCTAATCACCACCAAACACTAGCTGCGGTAGCTATCTAATCACCACCAACACTAGCTAATAATAATCATCATAGTCATTACCACCAACACTAGCTATTTAATCATCATAACTCATTTCTAGCTAGCTAATCACTCCTGCTGCTCTCTCTCAGGTAAAATAGCATAAAACATGTGTAGCACTCCTGCTTCATCAAGTTGGAGCATACAGATGAACCTGTCTCCTAATCGTGGGCTGCGCTTCTGATTGCTGCCCCCTAGTACTTCTCTGCGATCGTTCACAATTTTGCTCCAGTATTTCACTATTAAGCATTCCTCGCTATTAGAAATCATGTATGCACTGAAGTGCATTGTAGGATATCTTGGTCGTAAGCTAACAATTCTCATGCGACCTTTAGTCTCGATCCAATGAGGCACAACATTCATGGGGAGTCCCTGTTGACGAACATCGTATAGTAACATACTTAGCAATGAAGCTTAGCTTAAAAATAATGTATGCAAAATATGCACTGAGGACAAATAGTAAAAATCATACCATCTTTCCTAAATAGATGTTACCGTAGTTCAGTACGAACACTATTGGTCGCATGTTTTGAGTACTAAGATTTTTAAGTCCAGAAAAATAATTTGTCTTGACAGTATGAAGATCCTCAAGCCATGAAACATAATGACCTATCTCCTCGCAGTTTAGTTCAGCCCCGGGACAGTGGACGGTCATGTCTACCAAGCGCCGGACATGTTTGCTTGAATAGAAATAAGCTGTCAATAGAAATTAGTTGTCAACTATTTTTGAATAAACAATATCGAAGACATAAATATGGTTGAGAAACTCACATAATGGTATAACTGGAGGCGTCTGCACATCGACCCAGATGTCTCTATTACGTTCAATATCATATTCGGGACGAATATCAAAAGTGATAAACATATCAGGCTCAAATGCATAAGCCTTGCATAGTGCTTGCCAAGTTTTGCATTCAAAATAGGTGTAGGTGTCTGCGTTGTATAATTTTGCGTGGAAAGTATAACCATGCTCGGTCTTCAAGTTAACTCTCTTTACCTCCGTAGTAGTTCGCATAGGACGGAAACCTATCTTATCCAAGACAAAAACTCTTGCATGGCAGGGGATACGCTAGTAGAATAGTAAAAAAAATATAAGTTGAAGCAAATGAGGCTTAATTACGAAAAAAGACTTGTCCTTGTGACTTACTGTATCCACTTCAAAGTTCTCGTCCAGCTTGATGTTGAAGCGCCTATCATCATCTAGGAAGATTCTATCGCACAGGCCGCGCTCGTCTTCGCAGTATTCGCAAATACCGAAATCCTTTCCGTCGTCAGACATTTCCTATGTTCATAGTTGAAACATTAATTGAAAATCGATCGAAGGCAACTACCAGGATACTCAACACACAAATCCAGGGCACTCGATATTTCCTACATATTCTGGCACAAGTCATGCCAAAATTCACGAAAAAAATCCCGCATGACCTTTGCTAAAATAGGACATATCGAGCACCTAAAATTTTCTGGAACGAAAATGAATCAACACTCCGGCAAAACATAGGCCACTCGGAGGTGTAACCTGCAAACATGACCGGCCACTTGGGCAAGCACATATCCTATTTGAGCAACACAAGATATACATTTCAAAATATCTTATAGGACTCACATTGACATGAGCATTCAATAAGCAAAACCAAATCGTAAAATAAATAAGTATTCAAATTAGCATGCATTCAATAAGCAGAAGTAAATCATCTCATGCGCCCGTACATCGTCGAATATTATCACTAATACATCCCGAATAGTATCATACATATAACATCACTAATACAACTAAAACCCTAGCGCACGACGGGTATCGGCGCGGGCGGTGGACACCCATAGAGAAGGAACCATCACATGATCATAGCTCCAGTGAGATCCCTGGAGAACGTGCCAGGTATTGGAGAACCCGTGCTCCAACGCAAACAAGTGGCGACGGACGTGCACGTCCTCCTCACTGACACGGTGACGCACCACCTCCGCGGGGTCCTCGGGCCTCTAGACCGTCACTGGCCCACGCGACCGCCACCAAAGAAGGTTCGGGTCAATGACGGGCTGACCCCTCACCAACCTGCGTCCCCCGGTAGGTAGCGCCTCCCAGTGCAACCCCGGCGGAGCCCAGTCCCGGACATGGCCCATCTGGTGACGCAGGTGTCGTCCGCCGACTCGACGACGAGGATGCGGGATAGGCATCTTCGACGTTGATGCGGGAATAATTGCTTTAACAAAAAAGTAAAGTAGTTCTATTAATTTTCGTACTAAAAATAATATAGTTGTATTAACTCAACTAGTTCAATTAAGCACTTACTATAAATAAAAATAAACTAGTTTTTACTAAAAATAAACTAGTTCAACTAGTTATATTAATTTTCTTACTAATTCTATTAAACACTTACTAAAAAACAGTAAAAAAAACTAGTTAGATGAAGTCTAAAATTTAACCCTAACTAATTTGATGAACTCTAAAATTTAATGAACTCTAACTAATTTGATGAACTCTAAAATTTAACCCTAACTAATTTGATGAACTCTGAAATTTAACCCTAACTAATTTGATGAACTCTAAAATTAATTCTATTTAACAACTACTGCCATAATTAGCATCTAATTTGATGAACCCTAACTAATTAGATGAACTCTGAAATTTAACCCTAAGAACCCTAGCTAGCCAGAGGTAGGTGAGGAGGAGGGCGTGCCCACCTCGGGCGCAGGCGGAGTTAGGGAGAGGGGCACGCGGCATCGAGGTCGGGGACAGTGTCGGGGTCGGGGCGGCGGGCGCACGGCGGAGGGCGGCGATGTAGGGGGGCGTCGAGGTCGGGGTCGGGGGCGGCGTCGAGGTCGAGGTCGGGGGCGGCGTCGACGGCGTGCGAAGGGCGACAGGAGAGCGCGCGGCGGCCGGGCGATGACGGCGGCGACAGCAGACGCACGCGTGTTGGATTTGGGGGAAGTGGGCGTTGGGGAAGAAGAACGGTTGGTTAAGTGGAAAGTAGCAGCAGCGCGTTCCACGGAAAGCGCTACTGCTAGATTAGCTATCGCGCGTGTCCATAAAGCCCGCTGCTGCTATGCATTTCTCCTTTATTTTTATTTACATTTATTTTCATTCACATTTTATTTTTTCCTTCCCCTTTTTCTATTTCTTTCATTTTCATTGACTTTTTTATATGTTTTTCATTTTATTTTCCTTTCCTTAGCAGTAGCGCTTCCTGCACGAAACACGCTGCTACAACAATCTTAGCAGCAGCGCGCTTTCCTTAGGCACGCTACTACTGTAGGTAGCCTGGCGAGAATAGTAAGGGGAATTGTAGTAGTAGCGCCTCTACAGTTAGACGCGCTACTGCTATGATCTTAGCTGCAGTGCGTTTGGATAACATGTGCTAGTGGTAAATTGTAGTAGCGCTTCTTTTTGTCCCGCGCTACTGGTAAGTTTCTGTGTATAAGGTTTTCCCTAGTTGTGTTCTTTATACATGTTGAAACAAGGCAATGTTAAGATAATGCCTCAGTTAATATGAATGGATCACACTGATTGAGAATTGCTACTCTCCTGCTTTGTTTCCCATTAAGATAAGGTAGATCAGTAAATGTTTTTCTTCCGGGAGTATAAGTCATCAACCGTTATTTCTCAGTAGATGTTTCCCTTGTACCTATTGTTGCATACAGGGATATCAAAACTTCTGCTCGGTTTTATTTCGACTTTGATTTTAGTTGAACTGCACAAAAGGAGCCAATGTGTTTAAGGAAAACTGTTGCATTAGTGGGTCCAGTTGGTCTTACCACTTTGCAGAAAGAAGCAGTCACTGTTTGCGCTACATTACAGAAGGAATGATCGAGAAGCTTTACAGAGTATTAGTAGACGCTGGTGACATGACTAGTCTGCAGAGAGCATGGGCAACTCAACAACACGTGGAGTGCAAAATTCACTCCACAAGGAAAGGAGGTCAGCATCGGCCTTCATCCACATGATTGTGCTTTGTTATGTTGTGCTTCTTATATTGTTGTATTGTTTTGAATAAATGTTTAATTCAAGCTATTGTATTGCTATCTTTTCCTGTTAAGATAATGAAGACTATTATAGTTGTAAGCGTATGTTTAATCAACTAGTACCACTATTATATTCATCGCTTTTTCTGTATTTATGCAGACAGGGATGCTCAGCTTGATTTTAGTGGAACTGCACAAAATGTTTAGATGGTTCGTGTCCTCCATAATACTTCATCATGCACAATACATCAAATGGTTCTCTAATCATTTGTCGTCACCTTGAGCCACCGGACTATCTGTTTGAATGGAGCTGCCAACGTGTTTAACGATTTGCAACATATAAATACGAAATCCACCATGCTACTCAAGACATTGTTTGATTTCAGTGGAACTGCACAAAAAGATATGCTCGTTAATCCGGCTCCATGTGCCATTTCAATGTGCAAACTGATGGCAAACCATGCCCGTTTGAATGAAGCTACCAACGTCTTCAAGGTAGAAGAATTCCCACAAGTTCAAGGGAAAGAACTCTGTCCAGCAGAATACTACCTTTAAGAAGGGTAAGAAGAAAGACAAAAAGAGAGATGGCTGCTTTACTTGTGGTTCGGAGGAACACTGGGCAAACAAGTGCCCAAACAAGTACAAGAAGCCAGGACAGGACTCCAAGTCTGTCAATGTCACTCTAAGCAACAATGATGGGGCATCTGGGTATGGTAATCTATTTACCGTACTTTCAGTTTGATAGTCCACCGATTGGTGGGTTGACACTGGTGCCAATATTCATGTGTGTGCCGATGTGTCTTTGTTTTCTTGTAGCATATAAACATGAAATCCACAGGGATGCTCAGCTTGATTTTGGTGGAATTGCACAATATGTTCAGATGGTTTGTGTCCTCCATAATACTTCATCATGCACAATACATCAGATGGTTCTCTAATCATTCGTTGTCACCTTGAGCCACCAGACTATCAGATGACAAACTGATGACAAACCCTGCTTGTTCCACAATCATAGGCATTACATATTTTGAATGGGAAAATCTTGTCAAAGTTTAATCATTGATGTTAGAAAGAAGACATTAGTTTAATATATTGTAATTGGAAAACCTTGTCAAATTTTCCTCATTGATGTTAGCTAGAAGACATGCATTTGATATTTTTGAGTGGGACGCCCTTTGCTGTGAGCAGTGTCGATCGTCTTTTCCAATTCCTGTCTTCAATTCAGAAGTAAATATTTACTCTGATGAGATGCATAGTCACATGAATGTTGACTTATGTAAGGTATTTTAAGAGTTTGTTCTGAATGTTCTCTATGTAATGCCAGGCCTTGTGAGTTTCACTGCAAAGTTGAGTTTGGAATGTTGTGGCATGCAGCATCACAAGCTGTTCACCGTGCCTCCTGAGAATAGTGCCTCATATGTTTTGCATGTTGATCTAATGCCTGTGATGTGCATGTTAAGAAGATCCTCTTCTGTTGTTTTCGTGCTTAAGAAGTTCATTGTCTTATGTTTCATTCATAGCCTATACGACAACTCAGGTAGGTTAGAGGTGAAACCATATGATCTTCCGATCAAGTCATCATCTTAGGCCGTGATTGGGTCATCGTTTTCCAACCAAAACCGCTTGTAAAACTGACGCTTGTAAATAAAA
Organism: Aegilops tauschii subsp. strangulata; assembly: GCF_002575655.3. Taxonomy (NCBI): domain Eukaryota; kingdom Viridiplantae; phylum Streptophyta; class Magnoliopsida; order Poales; family Poaceae; genus Aegilops; species Aegilops tauschii. Next base: position 183,694,995 of record NC_053041.3, read on the forward strand.
ACAGATGGTATTGGGTGAAGCGCTTGGTTGATCGATTTCGACTAGTAAAATATACACTGATCTCTCAAATTGCACGTGTAACTCACCGGTTTTCATTACAGACCTCGGGCCCTCGGTTTCATTACGCCTGTATATTACACGTTGTTTCTGATGACGAGTAAATTACAATTGTATCTTAATATAGGTGTGAAACAATCTAGAGCTCCCAAGCGCGGACTTACCATTTCATGTCGTCTCAGTCTCTCGAAGGTGCTCATAGGTGTCCGATGATCCTGGCTTCCTGAATGAGCAGTGGGCTCTGTATCAGACCATCTGTAGGGCCCGCGAGGCCCTCTCCGTCGTCCTTCGAGTTATTGCGCTCGCCGTGGCGCTGAGCATTGTCAACATGGTCAACGAACATGAGGAATCAGGAGATGACTTTATTTGGAGAGGATGACAGTAGGGACCCACTAGGGCCATAGCCCTACGTATGCAAGTTCCTCCTTATTATATACAACTATAATTTTTTTTGCTTCCTCCTGGTTTCCTGACATCACGGTGCCACACCATCGTCAACCTATATAGTCAATAAACGAGAGAATTGCACAAGGAGCAGCCGACAGTTGGGACCCAGCAGCTCGAGCAGTATTTGTTTTCTAGGTGTAAGCAGAGTTTTTCTTGAGCGATGTTTTTGTTGTTGTTCCGAGGAGCAGGGTATCAACTGGGCGGGCTGTGGCCCGTCTAGCCCAGGCTATTATTTTATGTCGACCAAATATCCAGCGCAGATATTATTTTTTCATGGTGAAAATGGCTAGCCTAGCTATACTTTTTTTCCGGAATACCCAACCCAGGTCAACTTGTTATTCTTCGCCCCGCTAGGCTGTAAATCATTCCTATGAGGGATGCATTAGGCCTAACAAGAAAATGGGCTTTAAGAAATAATAAATGGGATGTAATTATAAAAACTAGGCTGGAAATATACAAAAACGCACCAAACAGGTAATTAGTTTCAAAAATATTATTGTTTGAATTTGGAAATTTTAATTTCATTACTTATTGTGTGCGCAATATTTCTTTAGATTTTTACCTAATACAAATTCATTTTGAAATTATATTTAATCTGACTCGAAATTTCGGGATAAAAATATTTCGGATCCCATCAAAATGTGGGATTTTTGGTTGAATTCTGTTTTGTGAGGTTGGTTGAAATTATTAATCGTTGTCCTGGCTAGAAAATGGGTTGTAATTTTAACAGAGTGTAAATGGGTTGTAGTAAATTCCATTAGAATTCAAAAATGGGATGTACATTATTACAAATCGCAAATGGGCTATATGTTCTCTGCCACAGATGTGATGCTCACTTGTGGGCCTACTTTTTTTGAGAATTATAGTCAGTGACGTGTACAGAAGGCTTGTGGGCCTGCTAAGGCGTACGGAAGGCTTTGTAAACTTATAGTCAAGACACTCCCTCAAAAAAAGACTTATAGTCAAGACACGATTCTAGCAGCAGTGGTCGTTGGATGTCCATCCAAGGGCTGTAGTGCTTCTTCAATCTCGGATATTCTTGCTTCAGCCGCCCAAACCACCGCCGGTGGTATCGCCTGCTACCGCCTCCCATGGCCGGCTGTGCTGCCGCGCAGGCTTCACCAGCCCACTCTAATCCCAAATGCTGTCCAGGCCATTCCTCTACTCACCAACACATCATGTTCTTTTCCGGCGATGGCAGCCTCACACCGCAGCCGAACCAGTGAACCCTCGTACTCCCCTCTGCGTGGGCATCCACTATTGTGTCTTCACCGGCTCCGGGTCGTTCCCTTCATAATACTCGCCATCGTTCACTGCGTTGGTTCTCTCGGCGCGGCGTGGTCAACTTTTTCAACAAACGACAGCCATCGGATGAGGCATGTACGTGAATTGGCTGACAGTAGGGACCCACATGGCCCATGGCCGCACGCATCAAGTGCACCCGTATTATGCGAAAACAAATAATTTCTCCCCCTGACAGGTTTGACCCACCAGCTACATCTTCGCACGCCAGGAAGTGCTTCCTTTATTAGGCGGAAATAAAAAGTTTCCTCTCCCTAACAACTGGGACCCACCAGCTTTATTATGATCCTTTTCGTGAAAATATAGATTGTACCGAAGATTTTAAATTGTTTTCTTTTTATTCTAACTCAAAAAAGAAGAAATAAAAACTCCAGAAAACATCTTCGCACGCAAGGAAGTGCCACCTTATTACGTGAAAAAAAAATTGATTCCCCTTGCAAGCTGGGACCCACCAGATTTTGAGGCTAACTTGTGGGCCTACTAAGTTAACACGTATGTAGGGCTTTGTCAACTTAGTCAATAAACGATCTAGCTGCATTGACCGTTGGATGTTAATCCAACAGCCAAGCTGCGTCTTCAACCTCTGGTCTTGTTGCTCCAGCCGCCCAAACCTGCGCCCACCGTACCGCCTGCTCCAGCCTCCCGTGGTCGGCTGTGCTGCTGCTCAGGCATCACCGCCCGACCATATTACTACTAGACAGGCCTTCCCACTACTCACCCACACCCTCTGTTATTCTCCGGAGACGGCAGCCTCAAACCACAACCGAAGCAGTCAACCATCATACTCCCCTCCGCGTGGGCATCCACTATTGCGTATTCCCCGGCTCCGGGTCGTTCCCTTCCTAGGTCGCGCCGTCTTCCACCACCTTGGTGCTCTCGAGCGGTACGGCAACGACAGCCATCAGAAGAGGACTGTAAGTGGAGAGGCTGATAGCTGGGTCCATGGCCGCACGCAAGGAAGTGCCTCCTTATTACGCGCAAAATAATGATTCCTCCACGTGACACCTCAGACCTACGGAAGGGCCTCTGTATTTCGTGAAAAAAAATATTCCCCCCTGACAGCTGGGACCCACCGGCTTTATTTTCACACGGAAGGAACTGCCTTCTTACCCCCTGACAGCTGGGACGCACCAGGTTGAAGCGAAGGTAGCATTATCTGTCCGGCCGTGAACATGTACGTACATAGCGGTCGATCGGTGTCTCTGCAGCGACGTACCGTGGTCGACTAAGGAGCAGCACGTGTTGAAGTAGAGGCGCCGACGTAGCATGTCACATAGTCCCTTCTATGTCGTGTACACGTACGTACGACCACGCTGCAAGATAGTAAATACGGCTACTTAAGTACATAAGGGCGGGGTCTCAAACGCGTACAGCGACTAATCCTGTTCGTGGGAAGCCAACCGACTGGGTCGGAACGGAGAAACTACATCGTCGTGTTCATGGGGAGGCAACGGAATGCGTCGTGTTCATCGGGAGGCAACGGAATACTCGTGTTCATTGGGAGCTAACCGGCTTGGACGGAATAGCTGAAACAAGGTCTGGCGTACCCCAGAACAGAGGAAACGGGCCTTCTGTTCAATCATGTATGTTCGAAACGGGGTTCTCTTCATCGGGAAAGGTCTGGCATACCGCAAAACGGAGGAAACGGACTTGTGTTCGACCGCGTACGGTCGAAACGGGGTCCTGTTGATCGGGAGGGGTTTGGCGTACCGCAAAACGGAGGAAACGGACTTCTCTTCGACCCCCGATGGTCGAAACGGGTCCTGTTGATCGGGAGGGGTGTGGCATACAGCAAAACGGGACTCCACGGGCTACTGTTCATCCACCGTCGACTTCCTCCAGCCTCCACCTACTACTGTTCATCCACCGTCGACTTCCTCCAGCCTCCACCAGCTACTGTTCATCCAGCCTCCACCGGCCACTGTTCATCCAGCCCTCCACGGGTTCTTGTTCATCCAGCCTCCACCGACTACTGTTCAATGCTACCGCTTGAGCACTGTGTTGGTTTTCCCTTGAAGAGGAAAGGGTGATGCAGTAAAGTAGCGTAAGTATTTCCCTCAGTTTTTGAGAACCAAGGTATCAATCCAGTAGGACACCACGCTCAAGTCCCTCGTACCTACACAAGCAAATAAGAACCTTGCAACCAACGCGATAAAGGGGTTGTCAATCCCTTCACGGCCACTTGCAAAAGTGAGATCTGATAGAGATGATAAGATAATTTTTTTGGTATTTTTATGATAAAGACTAAAAGTAAAAAAAACAAAATAAACGGTAATAGAAATAACGGTAGATTAACATGATAGAGAATAGACCCGGGGGCCATAGGTTTCACTAGTGGCTTCTCTCAAGCTAGCACAAGTATTACGGTGGGTGAACAAATTACCGTCGAGCAATTGATAGAATTGAGCATAGTTATGAGAATATCTAGGTATGATCATGTATATAGGGATCACGTCCGTGACAAGTAGACCGACTCCTGCCTGCATCTACTACTATTACTCCACACATCGACCGCTATCCAGCATGCATCTAGAGTATTAAGTTCATAAGAACGGAGTAACGCTTTAAGCAAGATGACATGATGTAGAGGGATAAACTCATGCAATATGATATAAACCCCATCTTTTTATCCTCGATGGCAACAATACAATACAATATGTGTCGTTTCCCCTACTGTCATTGGGATCGAGCAGCGCAAGATTGAACCCAAAGCTAAGCACTTCTCCCATTGCAAGAAAGATCAATCTAGTAGGCCAAACCAAACTGATAATTTGAAGAGACTTTGCAAAGATAACCAATCATACATAAAAGAATTCAGAGGATATTCAAATATTGTTCATAGATAATCTTGATCATAAACCCACAATTCATCGGATCTCGACAAACACACCACAAAAGAAGATTACATCGAATAGATCTCCAAGAGAATCAAGGAGAACTTTGTATTGAGATCCAAAAAGAGAGAAGAAGCCATCTAGCTAATAACTATGGACCTGAAGGTCTGAGGTAAACTACTCACACATCATCGGAGAGGCTATGATGTTGATGTAGAAGCCCTCCGTGATCGATGCCCCCTCCGGCGGAGCGCCGGAAAAGGCCCCAAGATGGGATCTCACGGGTACAGAAGGTTGCGGCGGTGGAAATAGGGTTTCGGCTCCTCCCCTGATGTTTTCGGGGTACGTAGGTATATATATGAGGAAGAAGTAGGTCGGTGGAGCTACGAGGGGCCCACGAGGGTGGAGGGCGCGCCCCCTGCCTCGTGGCCTCCTTGTTGATTGCTTGACGTCCACTCCAAGTCCTCTGGATCACGTTTGTTCAGAAAATCACGTTCCCAAAGGTTTCATTCCGTTTCGACTTCGTTTGATATTCCTTTCCTTCGAAACACTGAAATAGGCAAAAAAAAACAGCAATTTGGGCTGGGCCTCCGGTTAATAGGTTAGTCCCAAAAATAATATGAAAGTGTATAATAAAGCCCATTGAACATCCAAAACAGATAATATAATAGCATGGAACAATCAAAAATTATAGATACGTTGGAGACGTATCAAGCATCCCCAAGCTTAATTCCCGCTCGTCCTCGAGTAGGTAAATGATAAAAACAGAAATTTTGATGTGTAATGCTTCTTAGCATAATTTTCAATGTAATTCTTTTTATTGTGGCATGACTATTTAGATCCAAAATATTCAAGATAAAAGTTTAATGTTGACATAAAAACAATAATACTTCAAACATGCTAACCAAGCAATTATGTCTATCAAAAATAACATAGCCAAAGAAAGTTCATCCCTACAAAATCGTATAGTTAGGACATGCTTCAATTTCGTCACACAAAACGTTCTCATCATGCATAACCCCGATGACAAGCCGAGCAATTGGTTCACACTTTTTAACGCGCTTTAGCCTGTTCAACCCTTACGCAATACATGAGCGCAAGCCATGGATATAGCACTATGGGTGGAATAAAGTATAATGATGGGGATTATGTGAGAAGACAAAAAAGGTAGAAAGTCTCACACTGACGCGGCTAATCAATAGGCTATGGAGATGCCCATCAATTGATGTCAATGAGAGGAGTAGGGATTGCCATGCAACGGATGCACTAGAGCTATAAATATATGAAAGCTCAACAAAAGAAACTAAGTGGGTGTGCAACCAACTTGCTTGCTCACGAAGACCTAGGGCATTTTGAGGAAGCCCGTCATTGGAATATACAAGCCAAGTTCTATAATGAAAAATTCCCACTAGTATATGAAAGTGACAACATAGGAGACTCTCTATCATGAAGATCACGGTGCTACTTTCAAGCACAAGTGTGGAAAAAGGATAGTAACATTGTCCCTTCTCTCTTTTTCTCTCATCTTCATTTTTTTCTCTCTCTTTTTTTTTGGGCCTTCTCTTTTTTTTTCTTTGGCCACTTTTTCTTAGTCCGGAATCTCATCCCGACTTGTGGGGGGATCATAGTCTCCATCATCCTTTGCTCACATGGGACAATGCTCTAATAATTATGATCATCACACTTTTATTACTTACAACTCAAGAATTACAACTCAATACTTAGAGCAAAATATGACTCTATGTGAATGCCTCCGGCGGTGTACCGGGGTATGCAATGAATCAAGAGTGACATGTATGAAAAATTATGAAAGGTAGCTTTGCCACAAATACGATGTCAACTACATGATCATGCAAAGCAATATGACAATGATGGAGCGTGTCATAATAAACGGAACGGTGGTAAGTTGCACGGCAATATATCTCGGAATGGCTATGGCCATGATAGGTAGGTATGGAGGTTGTTCTGAGGAAGATATAAGGAGGTTTATTTGTGATAGAGCGTATCATATCACGGGGTTTGGATGCACCGGCGAAGTTTGCACCAACTCTCAAGGCGAGAAAGGGCAATGCACGGTACCGTAGAGGCTAGAAAATTGTGTAAGGTTGAGAGTGCGTATAATCCATGGACTCACATTAGTCATAAAGAACTCATATACTTATTGCAAAAGTTTATTAGCCCTCGAAGCAAAGTACTACTATGCATTCCCCTAGAGGGATAGATTGGTAGGAAAAGACCATCGCTCGTCCCCGACCGCCACTCATAAGGAAAGCAATAAAAGAACACCTTATGTGTCAAAATTGTCACACAACTTTTACCATACGTGCATGCTACGGGACTTGCCAACCTTAACACAAGTATTTCTCAGTTTCACAATTACTCAACTAGCACATCCTAATATTACCACCTTTATATCTCAAAACACTTATCACGTATCAAACTTCTCATGATATTCAATGAACTCAATATGGAAGTTTTTATTATGCTCATCTTGGATGCCTATCACGTTCGGATTAATTTCACAATTAAAGCAAATTACCATGCTGTCTAAGACTCTCAAAATAATATAAGTGAAGCATGAGAGATCAATAATTTCTATAAAATAAAACCGCCACCGTGCTCTAAAAAATATAAGTGAAGCACTAGAGCAAAAACTATATAGCTCAAAAGATATAAGTGAAGCACATAGAGTATTCTAACAAATTCTGAATCATGTGTGTCTCTCTCAAAAGGTGTGTACAGCAAGGATGATTGTGGTAAACTAAAAAGCAAAGACTCGAATCATACAAGACACTCCAAGCAAAACACATATCATGTGGTGAATAAAAATATAGCCCCAAGTAAAGTTACTGATAGACGAAGACGAAAGAGGGGATTCCTTCCGGGGCATCCCCAAGATTAGGCTTTTGGTTGTCCCTGAATTTTACCTTGGGGTGCCTTGGGCATCCCCAAGCTTAGGCTCCTACCAATCCTTGTTCCGTAATCCATCAAATCTTTACCCAAAACTCGAAAACTTCACAACACAAAACTTAACAGAAAATCTCGTGAGCTCCGTTAGCGAAAGAAAACAAAACACCACTTCAAGGTACTGTAATGAACTCATTATTTATTTATATTGGTGTTAAACCTACTGTATTCCAACTTCTCTATGGTTTATAATCTCTTTTACTAGCCATAGATTCATCAAAATAAGCAAACAACACACGAAAATCAGAATCTGTCAAAAACAGAACAGTCTGTAGTAATCTGTATCAAACGCAAACTTCTGGAACTCAGAAAAATCTACCAAAATAGGACTACCTAGATAATTTTTTTTATTGATCTACTTCAGTTGGAATCAGTATTTTATCACATTCTGGTGATGTTAAACAATTGTTTTCGTGAACAGAAAGTTTCTGGAATTTTCAGCAAGATCAAATAACTATCATCCAATAAGATCCTATAGGTTTCACTTGGCACAAACACTAATTAAAACATAAAAACACATCTAACCAGAGGCTAGATCAAAGATTTATTACTAAACAGAAATAAAAAGCAAGAAAATTAAAATAAAATTGGGTTGCCTCCCAACAAGCGCTATCGTTTAACGCCCCTAGCTAGGCATAAAAGCGAGGATAGATCTAGGTATTGCCATCTTTGGTAGGCAGTTCTTCAATAAGACACCTATAACCCCTAGGAGTTTCTTTCTTCTTATTAATTATCAAACTCCTAGGCTCAAAATCGAGAAAATCATTTGTAGCAAAAGGTTCCTTAAGGATAGCGAGAAAGTTGGGGTGAACACTTATGGATTTGAGGTCCGCATTTCCTTACTAGAAGTTTCACCCTTATTTTTGGGAACATACATCAATTTGGCAATCTTAGTATTAGAAGGAGTGTTTTTCACGGAAGAAAGGGCAGACCCTAGGTTGGTAATAATATCCTCAATTTTATCAATTCTAGTGGAATCTTGATCTATCTTTTCATCAACCATAGGTTCCTTTTCTTTAAAAAAATTAAGAGCAACTCCTACCTTAGATCCGTATTGGGTAACTTGGTTGTGGATCTTTCTATCCAAATTTTCAATCAACTCTACGGTGGCAACTTTATTTTCAATAATTTCAAGCCATTGCATCACATGTTCCAAAGTTAAAATAGTTCCATTAACCAAAAGAGGTGGTGGGCCAAACAAATCTATCATAGCATTAAAAGAATCAAAAGTATGGCTACCAAGAAATTTCCTCCGGTAATGGTATAAAGAATATATCTATTCCAAGGAGTGATGCCTACATAAAAATTGCGAAGAAGAACGGAAGTAGATTGCTTCCTAGTAGATCTATTTTGCGCATTGCAAATTTTGTAACAAGCATCTTTTAGATTTTCTCCCTCCCTTTGTTTAAAATTAAGAACTTCATTCTCGGGAGACAAAGGAGTAGAAAAAGGACTAGCCATGATGGCACACGGGACACAAGAGGAAAGCAAAAAAGAAGCGGAAGGAAAGAGAGGGCGAATAAAACGGCAAGGGTGAAGTGGGGGAGAGGAAAACGAGAGGCAAATGGCAAATAATGTAATGCGAGGGATAAGGGTTTGTGATGGGTACTTGGTATGTCTTGACTTGTGCGTAGACTCCCCGGCAACGCCGCCGGAAATGGCTAGTTGCTGGGAGATCAAATCTTGACTTGACTTGGCGCAAGCCTCCCCGGCAACGGCGCTAGAAATCCTTCTTGCTACCGCTTGAGCACTGTGTTGGTTTTCCCTTGAAGAGGAAAGGGTGATGCAGTAAAGTAGCGTAAGTATTTCCCTCAGTTTTTGAGAACCAAGGTATCAATCCAGTAGGACACCACGCTCAAGTCCCTCGTACCTACACAAGCAAATAAGAACCTTGCAACCAACGCGATAAAGGGGTTGTCAATCCCTTCACGGCCACTTGCAAAAGTGAGATCTGATAGAGATGATAAGATAATTTTTTTGGTATTTTTATGATAAAGACTAAAAGTAAAAAAAACAAAATAAACGATAATAGAAATAACGGTAGATTAACATGATAGAGAATAGACCCGGGGGCCATAGGTTTCACTAGTGGCTTCTCTCAAGCTAGCACAAGTATTACGGTGGGTGAACAAATTACCGTCGAGCAATTGATAGAATTGAGCATAGTTATGAGAATATCTAGGTATGATCATGTATATAGGGATCACGTCCGTGACAAGTAGACCGACTCCTGCCTGCATCTACTACTATTACTCCACACATCGACCGCTATCCAGCATGCATCTAGAGTATTAAGTTCATAAGAACGGAGTAACGCTTTAAGCAAGATGACATGATGTAGAGGGATAAACTCATGCAATATGATATAAACCCCATCTTTTTATCCTCGATGGCAACAATACAATACAATATGTGTCGTTTCCCCTACTGTCATTGGGATCGAGCAGCGCAAGATTGAACCCAAAGCTAAGCACTTCTCCCATTGCAAGAAAGATCAATCTAGTAGGCCAAACCAAACTGATAATTTGAAGAGACTTTGCAAAGATAACCAATCATACATAAAAGAATTCAGAGGATATTCAAATATTGTTCATAGATAATCTTGATCATAAACCCACAATTCATCGGATCTCGACAAACACACCGCAAAAGAAGATTACATCGAATAGATCTCCAAGAGAATCAAGGAGAACTTTGTATTGAGATCCAAAAAGAGAGAAGAAGCCATCTAGCTAATAACTATGGACCTGAAGGTCTGAGGTAAACTACTCACACATCATCGGAGAGGCTATGATGTTGATGTAGAAGCCCTCCGTGATCGATGCCCCCTCCGGCGGAGCGCCGGAAAAGGCCCCAAGATGGGATCTCACGGGTACAGAAGGTTGCGGCGGTGGAAATAGGGTTTCGGCTCCTCCCCTGATGTTTTCGGGGTACGTAGGTATATATAGGACGAAGAAGTAGGTCGGTGGAGCTACGAGGGGCCCACGAGGGTGGAGGGCACGCCCCCCTGCCTCGTGGTCTCCTCGTTGATTTCTTGACGTCCACTCCAAGTCCTCTGGATCACGTTTGTTCAGAAAATCACGTTCCCGAAGGTTTCATTCCGTTTGGACTTCGTTTGATATTCCTTTCCTTTGAAACACTGAAATAGGCAAAAAAACATCAATTTGGGCTGGGCCTCTGGTTAATAGGTTAGTCCCAAAACTAATATAAAAGTGTATAATAAAGCCCATTGAACATCCAAAACAGATAAAATAATAGCATGGAACAATCAAAAATTATAGATACGTTGGAGACGTATCATTCAACCAGCCCTCCACGGGGTCTTGTTCAACCAGCCCCTCCACGGGGTCCTGTGCAACCAGCCCTCCACGTACGGGTCCCTCCATCGGTTATCATTCACCCACCCCCACGCCTCCTCGATCGGGGTCCTGTTCATCCAACGGCAACGGTCTCTACTACCACGGGATCCTGTTCATCCAACCCCCACCAGGAACTGTTCATCAAGAGGCTGCTTCGATCGACTTCAGTTAGCAACAGTAGTGAAGGAATCACTCGGGTTCAGTTAATAGCAAGGGATCGATCGGGGTTCAGTAACGTAGTTAGTGCAATCGCTCGGGTTCAGTTAGAGCGCAATGCCTCAGACACACGCGCGTACATGTACGAGAGAAACGTGCAAACCTCTATGCATTGCTCAACCCTGACCACCCATCGTAACTGGGAACTCCCCGATATTTTCCTCGCCTTCGCTTCTACCACGATTTTTTCCGTCATGGACAGCCCAAAGAATGTCATGCAGCTGCGTCTTCGGCCCGCCCAGGATGAAAAGCCCATTTTCTGTCATGATTTTTTGTCATAGAAGTAGGAGCCCACCACACCTATGATGATACCGGGTTTTGTCACAATTATCGTCATAGAAGTGTCATAGGCATGACAGAAAAAAATTCGTTCGGCCCAAAATGTCACGGATGTGTCTTTTTATGTAGTGATTGAAGATCAAAAAGAGAGAAGTCTTCTAGCTACTAGCTACGGACCCATAGGTCTGTGGTAAACTACTCATGCATCATCGGAGGGGTAACAAGGATGATGAAGAACCCCTCCATGATCGTTACCCCCTCCAGCAGTGTGCCGAAAAAGGCCTCTAGATTGGTCTCGTGGTTCTGGAACTTGCGGCGGCGGAAACTATATTTCCTCGACTCCCCTAGGGTTTTGGGATTTTAGAGTATTTATGGAGGTCGATGTCGGTGGAGAAGCTTCCTGTGGGCTCCACTACCCACCAGGGCGCGCCAAGGGCCTCTGGCGCACCCTGGTGCCTAGTGGGACCCACGGGCCACCTCCCATGTGCTCCTTTGGCTCCCTGGGTGTCTTCTGGGCAGAAAAAATCTCCAAAACGTTTCATGGCATTTGGACTTCGTTTGGTATTGATATTCTGCAAAGTAAAAAAACAAGCAAAACAACAACTGGCATTAGGCACTATGTCAATAGGTTAGTCCCAACAAATGATATAAAGTTTCTAGTAAATGAATATAAAACATCCAAGATTGATAAATATAACAACATGGAACAATAAAAAATATAGATACGTTGGTGACATATGACCAACTTGGTAGTTAAGAGATATTTCTAGGTGTCACGGTACACAAATAGGGGTGTATGTTTCCCCTGACTTGTGCACGGACAGTGGGCCTCAGACCCGGCAGCCAAAGCTCGGCAAGGGAACAACTACACCAACATCCAAAGCAAGGCAAGCCAGAGGAGCAGCTCTTTGAGAGATCAAAGAGCGGATCAAAAAGACCAAGACAAGCCAAGACAGCAAGATATCACCTTGGGAAAGCCTCCCTTGCCAGGCAAGAGAGCTTCGCTGGGTCAAGGCTGCCCCCAAGGACATGTCCAAGACTTCCCAAGCAGGCTTGCGGGTCTGCCAAGGGTGAATTTCCCCGCCAGGGCTCCACCACACCGCATCGGAAGCCAGCTATCAGTGCGGTGTCGAGCCCCCAAGTGATTAAGTGGCTTCCACTAATCATGTGGAAGCCATTTAGGAGACAGATTACCTTCATATAACACCCGTCCAGAGGCGTGTCAAGTTGAAAAGTAGAAGATGATTAAGTGACGCGGCAGGCTTGCCGGGCTGCATCCACAGCATGACACCTAGCAGTGCATTTAATGCACTTTGTCCTAACTGCCAGAGAGGTATGATGACACTGTTAGCTTCTAATCACTAGATAAAGACGGTTTTTGCCACTGTGGTCATCCCTTAAGCTATAAAAGGAGGTCCAAGTCAACAGGGCAGAGGATTTGGACCCTAGCATACTTGTACGCACGTAGTTGCTCTCCCCGTTGCACCTTGCCAGGCTCGAGCGCTGCACGTTCTTTGGGTTCTCCCATCAAATCTACCAAAGCAGGAGTAGGGTTTTACGCCTCACGGCGGCCTGAACCTAGGTAAAAACCACCAGCGTCACCATCGTCGTGTTGTTCCATGGCCTCCGCTCTATATGGAATGTGATCTTCCCCCTTGATGAACCACAAAGGGACCCGATGGCCCCATAGGTGACCGTGTCCACCCACGACATCTTTGGCGCGCAAGGTAGGGGGAAAGCTCTTGCGCAAATCTGAGGTTATGAATCAAGCTGCATCATCATCTTTGTCAACACTCTCTTTGTCAAAGGCTTCGGAGAGGAAGGACAACGACGCTCCCCCGCCTTGTCCTACCAAGATTCCGCCGCTCGCCTCTACCGCAGCCACGGTGACGATGGGGGTGGAAGGCGGTGGTGATGCGATGACCGTGGGCGGCATGGTTGGCATGGCCACCATGCTACCCGCATCCGGGAAAAGAAGCGAGGCGTGCGGCAACATCGTCCTCCTCGCGAGCTCCTGTTAAGCACATTCGATGCCAAAAATTGTCATTTGAACAAGCAGAAAGAATGGTGTGTGGTCGTCCCCCTCCTCCCTTCTCACTTGTCAATAATCGAGCCATGCAGTGGTAGCGTCATCAGCGTTGATGAGCCCGCGTGGAACTCGGTCCAGCATTTATCCCGCCAACGGTAAATCCTGAGTGGAGCGCTGGTGCGAATCCGTTGGTTGACGCCTCGGCAAGCATGCTCCGATAAGGCCCTTTGCGCCAGCATGACCTTCATGCCCGCCGCCGTGAGATCATTGACAATGCAAGGAAAGGAGAGAGGAGCCGACCCTTCCTTCTTTTCTACCATACATTATTAGTTGCAATCATCTTATTAGCTCCTCCAGCCCTTGCCGGGGCTGGACGCATGACTAATAAACCGCCGAGTCTTTCCCCGATGCGCCTTCTCGTTTGTTGTCTTCTCAGAACAAAGGTGGATACGCGAGCGCTATCTCCTTAAGGTGCACAAGCAGGAAGAACAATCACAAGTGGGGAAGGAGATGTTATATGTGATTAAATGCATGCCTGACAAGGGGGGAGCATAAAAGAAAGCTAAGTGAACATGTTCATTAGTTTTTCTTCAGAGCTTGCATTGTTTATCCCTCGGACAACAGGGATCTTCGTATGGCAAGCCTTTCATGTGATGGTACCTTACTGTATTTGTCTGCGCCCCCGCTTTGTTTCGAGCCTGCTCAACGAAGTGGGTGGCAGTGTCAAAGACCGTTAAGGAAAAACCTACCAGGGCATATCCTCGCCAGCTGAATGCTAAGGACCCATTCCTCACAGCAATCGCGGCAGTGTGCTGCTGGTAAGCAACCAAAGTATGCAAAAGAAACCAACCATATGAATATCAATGGGTAAACATAAGAGGGATAGCATGTAGTAACATAATTATACATCAGTTCGACGAGCACCAAATCAGAAATAGTGCGAAGCCTAATCACAAGACACATATTATGTTTTGCTACAAGGCGCCACAGCAATAAAAATAGTTCAAGGCTAAGCTTGGCGGTCTCCGTGGACTCTTGGGACGGAGAGAACCTTGTCGGTCAAAGGACCAGCCTTCACCTCGGCAGCAGAGACATCGGAACCTAGGGGCAGCCTCTTGAAGCCATCGGCAAGATCGAGATCCGGATGACGGAAAGCGAGGTTGCTGAAGACCAGAAAGAGGGCGTCATGAGAAAGCTTCCGGGATTCATTTGCAAAACAAGCAGCTCTATCGTGCTCATACGTCTTCAGCCCTTCGATCAAGCCTTCAAAGAGAAGAGTCAGGTTGATGCTTGGGACCTCATGCCTGGCAATGGAGCAGGCCTAGCTCTTCATGTCCATCGTTGCAATCTGGGCAGTGAGGCGCTCGGCGATATCAACCAGATTCTTGATCCAGAGGTCACGTTGCTCGATTTGGTTCTCCAGTTTGTCCTCCACGTCCTTCCGGAGAGTTCTTGCATTTTCCAAGACCTTCATCAGCAGTTTATCGCGAGCAGCGGCAGACTCAATCTCACTCTCCAAGGTGCCAATCCACGCGTTCATATCAGTGATGGTGCCGTTGGCAGTATCGAGATCCTGGCTCTTGGAGGAAAGTTGCGATTGCACCTCCTTCAGGAGGGTTTCTGCTTTCCATGCTTCCTCTTTGAGAGCCACGATTTCCTTGGTGCTCCCCGCAAGGTCCTCTGTCAGCTTGGCCACTTGTTGGTCAAGGTCAGTCTTGGCAGCAGATGCAGCGGGAAGCTTGTCAGCAACCTTCTTCAATCAAGCAGCAGAATCAAGGGAGAGCATGTCAAGAGCTGCTTTATGCTTGTCCTCCAGATCCTTGGTGCGCTGCAGGACAAGGGCCTCCAGTTCTTCATCTTTGCCGCGGAGGGTGGCTTCAAGATTTCCTTCCCATGTAGAGATGTCCTTCTCCTTGGCGTTCGGAATCGCTTCACGCTCCACCAAACGGACCTTCGGGGTAGTGACATCCTCCTTGGCCATGGTTATCACTTCATGTTGCCGCTGAAGGGATTCGAATTGCTTGTTGTGCCACTCACACAACTCGTTGCCCTTGTCCCTCAACTTCTGATCCATGAGGCCAACAGTGTCACGCTACTCCTTGATCGTCTGCCGCTTCATGCTGTATCTGCTCTACATATCTTTGATGCCTATTGCCACAGACTCCAAGAAGGAAAAGTCCATGGCTACGTCAACAGAATTATCAGCCTCCTCGGCTCTCTGGGACAATGGTGCCGGGATGCGCTGGATCTCTTCATCAAAGTCTGCACCCACCACACCAGATGAGCTGGGGCCGCAAGCCCAGGTTGAGCAAGGACTAGCGCCAACTTGCTTGAAGGTGGTTGTGGGGATACGGCTGGTGTGCCAAACAGGGGAAGAAGGCCCATAGTTTGGAGAGGAGCTTTCTCCTCAACTACTACCTCTGACCCTGACGCACTATGAGAGGTTTTCTCTGCTTCCTTTGGGGCCTCTTGGATGTCCCCGACAGTGTGTTCTTGGCCTTCCGCGGCAGCAATCTGGGCGGCCTCTTCGGTAGCATCCTTGCCGATACTGGCCACTTCTTCCAACAGCTCAGGTTCCTCGACCAACGGAACTATAGACAAGATCAACAAGTAATGATAAAGAGATACTACAAATCGCTGAGTCAGAGACCTAGAAGCAAATTAGTTCGAGTAAGAAGATACAAGGGCAAGAAGATTACCCGTTTGTGTTTGCTGTGGAAGGGCATCGGTCTCTTTGCTAAAGGCGTCATATGTCTTGAACCCATTATCCCAAGCTTCTTGCAATTCGTCCTTAAGCGGTTGCATGTACACATTCATATTCTTCCCCGGATAGTTGGGCACTGGAATTATCAACGTCAGTAAAATGTTCTTTCTTTGCATAATCTGCACGGGGGGGGGGGGGGGGAGATTGAGTGGAATGACAAACACGGGCCAACAACTGTATTGGGCTGCCGTCTGACCAAACACACTGAACCCATCCGTGCTGACGGCGACTCGAGGATGCCTTTCATATGCCGTTCTTTCCTTATGTAATGCATCGAAGCGTTTCCACGCTTCACCATCCGATGTGTGCACCATCATCACATTCCCATCTGCATCTAGTTCGGTTCTTTTGCCCATTTTGTGCCATGTCATCTGTCTGGCCGTCTCTTCGACCATGAAAAGACGTTGAAGTTTTGGTACGATTGGCATATACCGAAGAACATTAACGGGTATTTTGGTCTGTGTCTTCTCACCCATACCGTTGTCTACCACAACATACCTGGAAGACTTGCAAATGGGACAATAGTTCAAGTCATCATACTGAAGCCTAAATAAGACACATCCTTTCTCACAGGCATGTATCTTCTCATAGGGCATCTTAAGAGCACGGAGCATTTTGTCTGACTGGTACAGGTTTGGAGGTAGCACATGGCCTTTGGGTAGAAATCGTCTGAATACTGTCATCATCGCGTCGTAGCATTCTCTGCCCAAGTTGAATTTAGCCTTCAAAGCCATTATTTGTGAGATGGCATCCAGCTGACAAAGCTCAGTGTGCTCGTGGAGAGGACGTTTTGAGGACTCCAACATTTCAGTGAAGGCCTTTGCAGATTCCTCCATCTCCTCGTCTGAGTCCCGAGCATCGTCAAAGTCTTGTACCATGTCTGCGGTCCCGGTACCATGCTCGTCGGTGCGACGATGAACCACCTCGGCTCTGGCACGTTGGGCAGACTCACCATGTAATGTCCAGACCGTGTAACCAGGCGTAAAACCAAACTTCTACAGGTCTTTACTCATTTCAAGCTCGTCCCTCATTTTATAGTTGTTGCACCAGGCACAGGGGCACCTGCTTAATTCCTGGCCATTTGCAAATGCGGCTCTAACAAACCCCTTGGTTTTTGTTAACCATTCCTCGGTCCAAACTTTCTGACCAGTGTAACCGGTGTACATCCACGCACGATCACTCATATTGAATTCCTACTGGACACACAAGAAATATATACATAATTAAGCAAACCATATCCATCAGTTAATCGAGTTTGTCAGTTTTATTACGTCCATGCAACCTACACGCTAATAGGTACAGATAGGTCCTAATTCGACCCGAGTATGTGTAGATTGGGTTCATTTTCGCATGCTCTGCTCCAGATCCGACGCAAAATTTCGGCAGCACCTCCCCGCTGTTCTCCTGATACACGTCTCGGCAATAAGTAGAGAGGATGTGTACCCGGAGAACAACAGGGAGGCACTGACGAAATTCTGCATCGGATCCGGAGCAGAGCATATGGGAAAACGAACCCAATCTACACATACTCGGGCTGTCCATGGATAATGTTGGACAATTCGAAAGAATCACGATTATAAATATGCAAATGCATGCATATTTATAGATGTAACCCTTTCGAACGGGAGACGCATAGTGGTTACGCATACTGATGATTGACACCTATAGCTAGCAAGTTTCATTGGCACGAAGACCGGAACAGAGCAAATGAAGGGGGGAGGAGGAGATGCCATTTGTGCTCACCAACGAACGCAGGGGCGGAGCTCGTCGAACACTAGACCCTCGCAGCGATGAAATAACTGCACATTTAAATCGAAAGATAAGTAACATAGCAATTTTGTTTCTTCCATCGACCTAACTAAATATTTACAACAGGACGAGCGGGTTAGGGGGTCCTTGGCGTCGATGGAACCCTAAATAGCAAGTATCATCGGTGCGAGATACATGTGGCGCTCGGCGTTGAACACTAGATCCATATCCCACAAGTGAAGCCGGCGCCTGGCGTCCCGCAACAATAGTTCTGGTGGCCGATGACGGTCGAACACCATCGTGAATTTGTCTGGCAGCCTCTACGATGAGGATTAAAGCCAAGTTTTGAAATTTCAAACAACCAAACCGACTTGAGTCAGTTTGGGTGTTTCAAGTTTCAACACTTGCCTTTTAGTCGTCATCGCAGAGGCTGCCACGCAAATTCGCGATGATGTTCGACCGCCATCAACGCCGAGAACAGTTGCTTTGGGACGCCGGACGTTGGCGTCACTTGTGGGACGTGGATGTAGTATTCGACACCGACGGCCACATGTATCTCGCACCGACAATAATTTCTATTTAGGGTTCCATCGACACCGAGGAACCCCTAACCCGCTCGTCCCCGGGCGCCCTCAGGTATGGCGACGCACGGTCGACGGGTCAGCACTCGGACCGGGGGGTTCTCGGCATGGGCGTCGGGACCGGCGAGACCCACTGGCTCCACCATCTACCCCTCGGCAACCCTCTTCCTTTTTACCTTTTTCCTCTTCTTCTACTTATTCTTCCTTTTTCAATTTTTTGTCTTCTTATAATTATCTAAACCTAAATCTGGCAGTAACCTAATCCTACCACAATAACCTAAACCTAAACACAAAAAACAGTAGAAAAAACACCTTGGCTCCGGCGGTGGTGGAGGAGGCGGCGGCGCCGGGGCGGGGCGCCACCGGGGCGGTAAGCCGGGGCGGCGGCGGCGGGGCGGGGCGGCGAGCCGAGGCGGGCCGGGCGCTGCGGCGGGGCTGGTGCGGCAAGCCGGGGCGGGGCAGTGAGGGTGGGGCGGCAAGCCGGGGCGGGGGGCCGGGCCGGGGCGGCCTGGCGGCGGGGCGGTGTGGTGATGGGGCGGCGGGGTGGTGGGGCGATGGGGCAGGGCGGCGGGGCGGTGGGGCGATGGGACGGGACGGCGAGGCAAGGTGGCGGGGCGGAGCGGCGGTCGAGGGCGGCGGCGCGGGTGGTGAAGGAGGAGATCGAGAGAAAGAGAGGGGTGGGGGCGCGAGCGCGGCCCCTTTTCTGCTAGTAGGGCACAGCTCTTTGTCGTCTGCTAGCAGACGGCAAAGAGCGTACCTAGTGGGGTAGGGTCGGGGGAAACGGTTGTTAAAACGGCCAGTTTGTTTGTCGTCCGCTGGCCGACGGCAAAGAAGTTTTGCCATCCGCCAGCGGACGGCAAAGAAAATGGCCATTAGGTCATCCTCTGAAGCCCGCCATCCACCCTCTTTGCCGTCAGCTAGCAGACGGCAAAGCTTCTTTGCCGTCCGCTAGCGGATGGCAAAGCCTTTCTTTGTTGTCCGCTGCCCCTTTGTTGTCCGTTTCCTGGTGGCTGATGGCAAAGCCTTTCTTTGTCGTCTGCTAGCTGACGGCAAAGAGTCAGTAGACGACAAATCTCCTGATTCCACTAGTGCTTGCTGGGCTGCGTCCACAGCATGACACCTACCAGTACATTTAATACACTTTGTCCTAACTGCCAGAGTTAGGTATGATGACATTGTTAGCCATCTAATCACTAGATAAAATCTGTTTTGCCACTGTGGTCACCCCTTAAGCTATAAAAGGAGGTCCAAGGCAACAGAGTAGAGGATTCAGACCCTTGCATACTTGTACGCGTGTAGTTGCTCCCCCCATTGCACCTTGTCGGGCTCGAGCGCTGCACGTTCTTTGGGTTCTCCCATCAAATCTACCAAAGCAGGAGTAGGGTTTTACGCCTCACGGCGGCCCGAACCTGGGTAACAACCACCAGCGTCACCGTCGTCGTGTTGTTCCATGGCCTCCACTCTTTGTGCAACGTGATCTTCCCCCTTGCCGAACCACAAAGGAGCCCGATGGCCCCTTAGGTGATCGTGTCCATCCACGACACTAGGTCTTTGGAGCCATGAGTTTTCATGAATGCATGACCATGCCACTTGTTAAACAGTTAATTGTATTCAAGAATCTAATGAAAAGATAGTCAGGCTGACCAAATTAACAAGTCATGTACTCGCATTATGTTTGTGTAGTATTGTGGAGAAATAACTTAAAGTTAAACTTCACCCGATATGATTTATATGCATATTTCAAAGTCGACGCATCTTGCCAGAGGTCGCTGCTAATTAGTTATCATGTATTTGTACTCAAACAATGTTTGAGTATGTGTGAACCTTTATAGGCACACTTTAAGAGGGTGGAACATAATTCTGATGGTGATCCGAGATTCTAGAGGTCTCTTTGAGTCCTAGTGGGTCACTTTGAGACATTCAGGGAGAAGCAACTAACTGATAACCCACAAGTGTAGGGGATCGTTTGTAGCCTTCTTCTATAAATAAGAGTGTCGAACCCAACGAGGAGCTAAATGTAGAACAAATATTCCCTCAAGTTCTATCGACCACCGATACAACTCTACGCACACTTTAACGTTTGCTTTACCTAGAACAAGTATGAAACTATTTTGCAAGAATAAAACTATGAGTACTTTGCGAGAATATAACTACGAATAAATTGCAAGGTAATAAAAGTGGATAGCTTTTGTCAACTAGAAAGTCATTTGTCCCTAGGCAATCGATAACAAGTACCGGTAATCATTCTTGTAATTTTATATGAGGGAGAGGCATGAGCTAACATACTTTCTCTACTTGGATCATATGAACTTATGATTGGACCCCTAGCAAGCATCCGCAACTACTAAAGATCATTAAGGTCGTGAAACCCGACCATAGCATTAAGTATCAAGTCCTATTTACTCCCATACGTCATAACCCACTTATCCACGTTTAGGCTACTGTCACCCCCGCAACACCGACAATAAGCAAACCATGAACATATTACAACACCCTACAGCGGGGGCCCCTCCGTTTGCGCAACACGGAGGGCACCGTAGGACAGCACCATAAATAAAATATACAATCATACCAACCAAGATCACGATTAACCCACAGGACAAAACGGATCTACTCAAACATCATAGGATAACCATAGATCATTGGGAAATAATATATGGAGTTGAGCACCATGTTTAAGTAGAGATTACAGCGGGGAGAAGGGGTGTTACACCGCTGCATAGAGGGGGAGAAACTTGGTGTTGATGGTAGCAAGGTTGTTGATGTAGATCGTCGTCACGATCCTTGCCCCGGCAACACTCCGGCGCCACCGGGAGAGAGGGGGAGAGAGCCCCCCTCGTTCTTATTTCTTGGCTTCCCCCCTAGATGGGAGGAGAGTTCCCCCTCTGGTCCATGGCCTCCATGGCGGTGGAGGGGCAGGAGCCCCTCCGAGATTGGATCTATCCCCCTGTTCTCTTCTGTTTCGCGTTTCTCAGATCTGGCCCTTCACCGTTTCTTAAATTTCCGGAGATCCGTAACTCCGATTGTGCTGAAGTTTTTACATGATTTTTTACACAAATTATCTTTCTTGCGCCAGAAGGAGGGCTCCAACCTCCTTACAGGGAGGGAACAAGACACATGGGCGCACCGGGGGTGCCCGGCGCACCCTGGTGGGTTGTGGAGGCCATGGGCCTCCGTTAGCATTGATTCCACCTCCCAAAAATCACATAAATTCCAAAATAATTCTCCATAAATTTTTATCGCGTTTGGACTTATTTCATATGGATTTTCTGCGGAAAAAAACATGCAACAAACAGAAACTGGCACTGGGCACTGAATCAATAGGTTAGTCCAATAAATCATATAAAAAGTTACCAAAAATATGTGAAAGTTGTATAATATTGGCATGAAACAATAAAAAAAATTAGATACGACGGAGACGTATCACTAACCAACCTTCTTGAGTTCAAAACCCAAATCACCGCCTCTACCTCACACACTCACACTTTCTTACACTAATACTCGCCACTTGGGTGGACGGTGTTCCTGCACTATACGTGGATACCTTGGAGTTTGATGCAATGCTAGGACTAGGGATGTAAATGGGTAACCTTTAGGGTGCATTCCAACCCTCTTTTGTTCAACAAAATGAACTAAATTTGCAAAATTATATCAATTTCGAAAGAAAGAAACTTTAGTGTACTAAAGTGTGTTGAAGGGTAGCCCAATGCTTAGCAATTTGCACCCCTAGCTAGGAGGGTCCGTGGTACTTCTTGGGTTGACCAGAAAGAGATACTACGAGTCTGCGATCAAGACTTAATTGACGTGGTGCATCAACTATGTTCTTATTGTGTGGGCACTGGGCATTCACTCAGTGCGATTGTATCAACTCGATATATCTATTGAATGAAAATGTCCCTTATAAAAAGCTAGTTGTAGTAGTGTGACTAAAACCGTATAGCATTTTTATGTATATTGACCCGTTCACCAACACGACTATCTCAATACTACATCTGAAGCAATGTTGTGAAAGAACCCTTGTAACAAACATGCACTTAGTGTTTGGAAAAAAACAATAAAACCTTTGAAGAATGCAATGAATCTCTCCACCATGAATGAATCACCACCATGGTGGCAGAAACTAGATCTCGAGGAGAAGAAACAACCAACTTGTGAAGAACATGGCCTCCTCTGCTAGGAGATTGAGTTGGCTCAGTATCGATCTTCTCCATCTCAGGGGATTGGGGGCTGCCCCTTGCCTTGGTACGAAGAGCACCGATCTTTCAAGAGATGAAGACTCTCACCTGAGAGTCATGTTGGTATTACCGCTATAGCCACCAAGAAGACATGCTTTGAGCACGACCACATAGTTGAGCCGAGCTCACCTTCAGAGAAGACTCGTTGTTGCCCACAAACATGAATCCATCAATAAAGAAAAGAAGCTTCCACTAGTACAAAAACAGGCTTTCGAGCCGGTTTTGGATTCCTCCTCTTAGCTATCATCACTAATACTCATAGTCGGAGGTGGTTCTATAACCTCCTCCAATGCTTCCCACCTCAGGCGATTCCAAAGGAAGAACCGCTTCTAATTAGATTCTGGCGCGGGGGTGGGGTGGGGATCGTACACCAAACTAGTTGGAATACTTTGTTAGTCAAAGTAGTTTTAAGTTTGGAACCACGTACAATTCTTAATTGGAGCATGCATTTTTTCAGCCAATCCTGCAATTGAAAATACAAAAAGAACATTCTCACATACGCACATATATAGTCGCACACATTCTCATTCATCACATAAGTCCATTGCATCGCATAATACATTCTAAGCCAACATATACAACATAGTTCGCAAGCAACATGTATGAAACAAAGTTGTAAAATCTAAGGATCTGAATACCCCTCATTGTCTCGAGTATTCTATCCATCTCTCCTCTTCATGTCGCCTATTCGCCTCGAGTACTCTATCAATCTCTCCTCTTCATGTTCCATATTCATTTTGAGTAGTATACTAATCTCGCCTATCACCCTATCAAACCAATCACGGCTAGATATCTGCTTGACGTGTATTATAGTCTCTTCATGAGCATGTGTACTTACATTGTATAAAGCTAGTTTGAATTTAAACCTATAAAGTGGCTGGGCAACTCGGCCTCCCAGAGCGCCCCCGATTGCGTTGCTCGTTGGTCGTTCCATGCTGGCCAACTGAGTCTTCAGCGTGCTACCTCCCGTTCGATCCTTGCAGGCTATGTCGCGGCTGGTTTTAACCAGGTGGTGAAAAGGCAGAGGCGAATGACCTGTGGGCTCATGGCGAATGCCGACAGGCTGGGTCAAACGCTTCTGGGTGTTCGCGCGCTCTCCAGACGCGCCGCGTGCGTCGCGGGCAAAAAACACATATTTGACCTGTGGACAAAATCAATTCAAGATTTGAACTGCTTTAGAAAAAATTCACGCTGCTGACCCTTTCGTGTGACACCCGACAGCAAGGCGCCGCACACTATCCTTCAGCACCTTTTCCTTAGGCGTTGCACCCCCGGCCAGCGTGGCAGCCCGGGGCCAGGCGCGGCCCCACAGCCAGTGGTGTAGCGCCAAACCACTGGGCGCCACATACTGTAATGTGCAGCGCCTATCGCTTGGGCGCCACACTTGTAATGTGCAGCGCCCTGTCCTTAGGCGCTGCACTGTTTGTTTGTCACTTAGGCTGGCCCCACCCCCACACCCACCCACCCCACCCCACCCACAACCTGAAGCTAAGCGCCCCCCCCTCTCTCCCCCTCTCCCTCCCTCTTAAATCCTTCTCAAATCTTGCAAATCGGGAGTATTTGTCTGTGGATTTCGAAGCCAAACCCTCCCTTAAGGTAATCTCCTCCGATCCCCTCTTTTCATCCATAGGAATTGGAACATTTGCTCAAATCTTGCTAGTTTGGGGAAACCCTAGTTTTGGCTTGGATTTGGAAATTTGTGTTGAAACTTGTTAGGTTTCTTTGCTAATTTGGTAGGGTTAGGCTTCATACTATGCTAGGGTTAGGGTTATGTGTGTTTTAATGTTGGGGTTGGGGTTAGGGTTATGCTATTGTTAGGGTTGTGGTTATTGTTAAGTGGGGGTTAGGGTTATTGTTTCATATCTATGTTAGGGCTTATGTATTTTGTGCAAATATTTGGTTAAGTACTTACTTGATATATGTATGTTTTTATTATTGTAGGGATGGGAAGAACATGTGTTTATGTTCATCATGTGGATAAAGAGGCCTTTTTGAAAGGCAATGTTGAGCCGGACCCGGATGAGCTTGACATGGTGTTTGAGAGTAGTCCTAGCTATGCGGAGCTCTTGGAACAAGTGAGGAAGGATTTGAATTGGATGGACCCAAGTGACGTTGTTGAGTTCGAGGGAAGGTATAATGTTGGTTTTGGAATGCACCATCAGTTGGAAGACAATGCGTGTGAACTCTTTGCAACATTGGGTTGCATACAAGGAGACGGTTGCCGAATCTCTAGGCAAGGCTCTTGAGTTATTTGCCTCCAAGAAGGTTGAGTCTACTTTGCATTTGGACTTGAACTGGAACCCCTCCCGTTGGTTGCTAGTACTCCCCCACCCATGAACCAAGATCAAATGAGTGAACCGCATTTCACGCAACAAGATTGGCCAACATTGAGCCCAATTCCAAACAACCAAAATGAAGCTTTTGAAGAGGAGAATGATGAGTACGAGGAGGATGACAACGAAGTTGATCTCCATGACAACAATGTGGGTGATCTCGACCAATATCATGTGCAAGAGACAATGGACTGTAACAGCCCCAAAATTGGGTTATCAATTTTTGTGCTGTTATTCCTTCCTGGCAATCATTTTCGAAATATTTCTCCTGAGTTTGCTGGATGACTCTGAGAATTCTTGCCATTTCCAACCTTTCAAAATCTTGCTCATGTCTTTGTCAGTGGGCAAGACCTCATTTGCATCATCACAAAACCTCTCAAACCCTAATTCCAAATTTTTGGAATTTGAATATGCCCTTTGTGAATGTTAATACAAACGAGTCATCATTTTCCTTGATCCTTTGATCATCCCAATTGTTCCTAGAGACCCTCCTACCTTTATAAATCTTGGATATGCAAAAATTGCTAAGACTTATGCAATATTTTCCATTTGTGATTTATCCTTTTTGTCGGATCACGGGTTCCGGTAAAACCCTCAAGGTTCGAACACTGGGGTGCGTGCGGAGATTTCCTCCCTACCGATCTACGCCCTAGCTTGCTAAGATCTCACGGACGAACTCGGCGAACTCACAACACAAAGACACAAGATTTATACTGGTTCGGGCCACTGTTGTGGTGTAATACCCTACTCCAGTGTGGTGGTGGTGGATTGCCTCTTGGGCTGATGATGAGCAGTACAAGGGGAAGAACAGCCTCCTGAGGTTGAGGTGTTCTTGTGCTCTACGAACTAGTGGGTGCAAGGATGGAGTGGATCCAGTCCAAGATGATCTCGGTGAGCTATCCCCCTTCCCTACTGTGGTGGCTAGTTCTACTTATATAGGCCCTGGTCCTCTTCCCAAATATTGAGCGGGAAGGGAGCCAACAACGGCCAATTCGAAAGGGGACAACTAGTACAGCTTATCCTGACAAATGCGGTCTTCGCCTGCAAAAGCTCTGGTGGTGACGCCGTCTTGGGCTCCACGGTGACCTCCGTCCTGCTGTCCTGCTGGTCTTGGTCTCGTTGCACTGATAGGGAAACCTTTGCCTGATGCCTCGGTACTCCGCGCCTGCGCTTGCCTCCTTAGTACCAAAGAGGAAACAGGGACGCCGTGCGCGCTGGTGCCTGCCTGGCGCCCGCCTGATCTTGATTGTCACGGCTCACTTCACGAGAGCCTCGTGAGGTTTGCCCTGCCTTGATATCTCCGCTCCTCGTGAGGCCGCCTGGTGAGGCCGCTCCTGAGGAGGTCTTGCGTCGTCCGCCTCGCGAGGCTTGGCCCCTCGCGAGGGTCTTGACTGTCTCGCTGATGAAGATGGGCCGTACAGGCCTGCCAGCAAAGCCACGCCGTGGGCTGCAGGCAGGCAAGTCTGGGGACCCCCGTTCCCAGAACGCCGACAGTAGCCCCCGGGCCCAAGGTGCGCTCGGGCTTGGCTTCAAGGCGAAGCCAAAGGTCAAGCGCGGAGCGCTGCGGGCCCCCAAAAGCCTGCGGCCTTGGTCGACGCGTGGCTGTTGATTGGACGTGGGTGTCTCCGCTTCCCCACGTCGCCTCGGCAACTGCTCGATTTGACAAGTCCCTTCAACATGCAAGGAAAATCATCATTACCTGTGATCGTGGGAGGCACCGGTTGGTCTTCTTCCGCTATAAATGGGGAGGGGGGCTGAGCCCCCATCGCCCATCTCTTCTCGGTTCACTCGCTTCTTCCTCCTTGCTCCACCACTAGCAGCAATGGCGTCGTCGAAGAGGTTCTCCGCCGCGGAGAAAGGCAAGGCCCCTCGGGAGGGACCCGGCTCCCCTGCACCCAAGTATGGACATGGCCGTCCCCGCAAGCATGTCGCGATCCACGCCGTGGCCCCGGCTCTCGGGGTGGCTCCGCAGTGCACAGCAGGAGTCGCTCTGGTCGCGGCAGCCCTGTCGATGAAAGGAGACGCGCTGTGGTTGCGCGGCCTCCCCGGCCGTGGTTCCATGCGTCAGAGGTGCTGCCGGAGTTCGTTGTTTGGTCGGAGGATCCGGCCGGCAGCTGGCTCCAGCTCCCCCGCTTCTTTGTCGATTAGCTGTCGGCCTCCGACCCAGGCGGGCTCTGGCTGCAGGCAGACGGTTGCTGCAGCCGGCCTTCTTAGGTCGCGGTCGAGGTCTCCATCGCAGGCAACATAGCTCTGGCCCGCGGTTGGCAGACGTTCGCCCGCGCGCGCGGCCTGGATAGGCGGTGCACCCTCCACTTTAAGTTCGACGGCGACGCGACCCTCTACGTGAGGGTGTTCGGGGAAGACGGTCGCCACGCCGGATGCTGCCCCGAGGTGAACGACGGCGAGGAGGTGCTCGGCCTTGGCGATGGTTGGGACGAGGTGGAGGGCGAGCCCGCCGGCCGGGCCTCGTCTGGCTACGGTGGCTCCTCCCTTGGCGACAATTCCAGCAGCGGCGGCTTTGACCAGCCGCCGCGCTGCCGCGCCCGCTTCGAAGGTGGTAGCGGGTTGTCTCGTCGCCACGCATCGGTGAAGCGCGAGGAGGGGTCCGACTAGACCCAGGACGTCGCCGCGGCCCTGCCCCATCGGCTGCTGCAAGGGCGAGCGCCGCTTTTGTTATGTTCCCCTTTTTCTTCCTGCATCGAAATGAAACCAGCATGGGCCCGGAGGGGCGTGTATCGAACCATAACTTATTAACCATTATGCTACGCTTATTGTTTTAGCGCCGTGTTGCTATTTTGCGCAAAGATAACTTAGCCTGGTGCATTCGGGGCGCCCTCCTCCTCAGGAGGCGTTTGTTTCCTCGTGTCCATCTTGACCTAGTGGTCTGCGATTGCTCATGAACTGCAAAAATTCGTTTGGAAGTTCACTACGAGATTTGTCATTCACCCAAGCCTTGACCCGGCGCTTTGTATCGCGGTACCCGAGGGGCACGGATTAGGAGAGATGTGCCAGCTTTCGGGCTCGAACGAGGGTGGCTCGCGAGAAGTCAGAGAGAAGAAAAACGCTCGCGAGGGCACCTGCCTAGCCCCCCTCACGAGGTATGCGAGAGAGAGAACACGAGTGAACCAGAGCCGGAAAATGTGGTAAGAGGCGAGGGAATCGAATCAGCAAGGAACACCAGAAGCAAACTTCGATTAAGGAAAAGTGAGCGAACTACGGAAAGCAAATGAAAAGCCGCGTCCGACACCTAATCTAGTCTTCAAGTCTTCTCACCAGCGCGGAGCTAAGTGCTGCCACTAGGCGTGGGAGGGAGCCCCAGGGCCTGATGCCGGTGCTCCTGAGACTCCGGGGTGTGTACAGCCCCACTCATTATTACGTGAGAGTGTCACGGGCGGCGATTCTTCACAGGCACCGGGCCTTCTTCACAGGCACTGGGCCTTGCTTCATGGGTAGAACTTCCGGAGGTGCTGGATGTTCCAGGCGTTCTAGATGGTATCCCGTCCTGTGTCTCCAAGCGTGCGGCGCCAGGCCTGGAGACATGGACGACCCTGAACGGGCCCTCCCACATGGGTGAAAGCTTGTGCAGCCCTTCCCTAGGGAGGAACCGCCTCAGGACGAGGTCACCCGCCTCGAGCGTCCTGGAGCGGATGTTGCGACAGTGGTATCGCCGCAGCGCCTGCTGGTACCTTGTCTCCCTCAGTGCAACTTCGCGACGATGTTCCTCCCCCAGCACGAGGTCCATCCCCCGCATGGCGCCCTGCTGCGTTTTATCAAACGCCAGGACCCGTGCGGAGCGATGCTTGACCTCGTGAGGAAGGACCACTTTAGCTCCGTAGACAAGGAAGAACAGGGTCTCGCCGGTTGGCTTGGTGGCGGTGGTGCGAATGGACCATAGCACAGACTGGAGCTCGTCGTGCCAGCCCCTGCCACGGGCCTCGAGCTTCTTCTTGAAGGTCCTGGTCTTGAGGCCCCTCAGGACCTCCGCGTTGGCGCGTTTGCCCTGAATATTGCTCCTAGGGTGCACCACCGAAGCGTAGCAAATCTGCGTTCCAAGGTTAGCACAGTAGGTTTTGAAGAGGTTACTAGTGAACTGCGAGCCATTATCTGTGATGATACGGTTGGGGACCCCGAAGCGGCTCACGAGGCCCTTGATGAACTTGACAGCAGAGCCAGCTGGGATGGTTCGGACGGCTTCCACTTCCGCCCACTTGGTGAACTTGTCGATGGTGACGTAGAGGTAGCGGTAGCCCCTAGGCGCTCGAGGGAACGGGCCCAAGATGTCCAGCCCCCAGACCGCGAACGGCCACGTGAGCGGAATGGTCTGGAGGCCCTGAGCCGGCTGATGAATCTGCTTGGCGTGGAACTGGCAGGCTTCGCAGGACTTCACCAGCTCAACTGCGTCGTTGAGCGCAGTGGGCCAGTAGAACCCACTGCGGAATACCTTGCCGACGAGGGTCCATGATGACGAGTGGTGCCCGCAGTCCCCACCGTGTATATCAGTTAGCAGCTCCTTCCCCTGGTCCCTGGAAATGCAGCGCAGAGTTTAAACGTCGTTTAGCCGCTTCCTGTACAACTCACCGTCCTAGATGCAATACGCCGTGGCTTGCCAGACCACACGTTCTGCATCCTCCTCCTTCTCTGGCAGCACCCCTTGCATCAGATATTCCTTGAATTCCTTGGTCCACCATCCCTCCTGAGGCTCGAGCGCCAAGAGCAGGCGAGACCCTGAGGTCGGGCCACAGGCCGGGGCTCCTATGGTAGGAGGCTGTGGGAGCTCCTCCCGAGGCTGAGTTGTGCTTGAAAGTGGTGGTGTCGCTGATGGCTTGAAGAGCCGTTCCTCAAAGACGCCGGGCTCTTGTGGCTGCCGCTTGGATGCCCTCTTGGCGATGTCGTCGGCTTCCTTTTGGTGCCCCGGGGCACGTGCTGCAGCTCCAGGCCCAAGAACTGCTTCTACATCTTGCGCACCTCCGCGAGGTATGCCTCCATATGCTCGTCCTTCGGCTCGTATACCTTGTTGGAGAAGTTGACGAGGAGCTGCGAGTCACCCTTAACGGTAAGGCGCTTCACCCCCAGAGCTGCCCCGGCCTTTAGGCCAGCTATGAGGCCTTCGTATTCCGCGATGTTGTTGGAGACCATCTCGCCCTGCTGAAAGCAGAGCTGCATGGCGTAGTAGAGCTTATCCTGAGTGGGCGAGATGAGTATTGCTCCAGCCCCTACGCCATGATGCGCGAAGGCGCCATCAAAGTACATGACCCAGCCACTGGTGCCTCACTTCCTAGCGAGGTGGACCGGTCTTCGCCTACTTCAAGCGTCGGGACGTCCGTCCATTCCGCCACAAAATCAGCGAGCGCGGCTCCCTTGATGACCCTGGTAGTGCTAAACTCCAACTGGAATGCTTGCAGCTCGATGTTCCACTCAGCGAACCTTCCAGCAGAATTGGGGCTCTTGAGCACCCTCTCCAATGCGTAGGCTGAGACAACCTTGATGGGGTGCCCCTGGAAGTAGTGCCGCAGCTTGCGCGAGGCCACCAAGAGTGCGAGCAGGAGCTTCTAAGGCATGGGATATCGCGCCCTCGCATCTCGCAACACGGTGCTGACGAAATACACGGGTGTTCGACGACGGCTGGCGCGATGTCTGGGCTCACATCTTGCGGAAGTTGGGACGTCTCCTGAGGTGACGAGACTCCTGACGCCTGATTGTTTGCGGGAATTTTGGCGGTATCGTTCTGCTGAGCTTGGTCTTCTGTCGGCACTGCCACAGCTCTTGCGGCGCCTTCCTGATCTTGCATTGCTTCAGCTGTAGCCCGGCGCAGCGCGCCCTTGGCTTGGTGCTCCTCCCGAACTGCCACCAGCGCTGCGCTGGCGGAGTACGGGGTAGCGGAGATGTAGAGTACTAGGGGCTCGAGGGGTCGTGGAGCCACCATCACCAGAGGGCTGGTTAGGTATCTCTTGAGATCTTGAAAAGCTCGGTCGGCCTCCTGGGTCCACTCAAATGGGCCCTTCTTCGTCATCAGCTTGAAGAAGGGTAGGGCGCGCTCCCCTAGCTTGGAGATGAAGCGTCCCAACGCGGTTACCCAACCAGCCAGCTTCTGCATCTCCTTAAGGGTCTGCGGTGGGCTGATGTCCTCGATGGCCTTGATCTTCTCTGGATTCGCCTCGATCCCTCTGTGGGACACGAGGAAGCCCAGTAGCTTGCCGGAAGGGACACCAAACACGCACTTCTCCGGGTTAAGCCACAAGTTCACCTGGCGCAGGCTCGCGAAGGTCTCCTCCAAGTCTTGAATCATGGTCCTTGCCTCCCGAGACTTCACCACGATGTCGTCGACGTAGGCCTCTGTGTTTCTCCCGAGCTGCCGCCCCAAGGCGATGTGCATCATTCGCTGAAAGGTGGCGCCCGCGTTGCGTAGCCCGAAGGGCATGCAAGTGTAGCAGTCCACCCCACACGGGGTCAGGAAGGCTGTCTTCTCTACATCTTCTATCGCCATCTTGATCTGGCGATACCCTGAGAACGCATCTAGGAAGCACAGCAGGTCGCACTCGGTGGTGGAGTCGACGATCTGATCGATGCGTGGGAGTGGGAACGGATCTTGGGGGCAGGCTTTGTTGAGGTTGGTAAAGTCGACGCACATTCGCTCCTTCCCGCCTTTCTTCGGTAATACGACGGGGTTCGCCAGCCATTCAGGGTACCGAACCTCGCGAATGGCACCCGCCGCCTCCAACTTGCGGGTCTCCTGGAGGATGAAGGCCTGCTTCTCCATGGACTGCTGCCTTGCCCGCTGCTTCACAGGGCGCACATTGGGGCATACCCTCAAATGATGCCGAATCACCTCTCTCGGGACTCCCACCAGCTGATTGGGCTCCCATGCGAATATATCCTTGTTTGCGCGCAAGAACTTCACCAATGCTTCCTCTTGGCTTGGGTCGAGGCGGCGCCTATGATAAAGGTGGCTCCTGAGGACCCGTCCTCATTGACTGGCACCTGCTTGGTTTCCGCCTTGTCTTGCGTGAACAAATTCTTCTTCTTGGTCGGTGCGGCTCCTTTGAGCCCGGCAGTGTCCGCATCGGCAGGCTGCGCCACCGCAGCCGACTTGAGGGCGAGCTTGCGCGCTGCCAGAGCCTCCTTGGTGTCCCCTTTGACAGTGAGGACGCCTTTGCTTCCGGGCATCTTCATGAGGTTGTAGGTCGGATGAGTCGCCGCCACGAACTGGGCCAGAGCTGGGTACCCGAGAATGGCGTTGTACGGGAAGCCAATGCGGGCGATGTCGAAGTCAATCAGCTCAGTGCGGTAGCTATCGCGCGTGCTGAAGGTGACGGGGAGGCGGATCTGCCCCAGGGAGCGGGCGGTGCCACCACCAACTCCTGAGAAGGGCTTGCTGAGGCTGAGCCGCTCGAGTGGCCCATGGAGAAGGCTGAAGGCCTCCACAGAAAGCAAGTTGAGGCCAGCGCCGCCGTCGATGAGGGTCTTGGTAACAGCCACGTTACAGATGGTGGGCGTGCAGAGCATGGGGAGCATACCCGAGCCGGTGGTGGAGTCAGGGTGGTCTTCTGAGTCGAAGGTGAGGTCAGTTTCGGGTGCAGCCCAGCAGGCGGAGCCCCCGAGCGCTTGGAGGCGGCGCCGATCTGGCGGAGGAACGGCTTGACGTGCCGGCGCTTGAGAGCCTCCCAGCAGGGCTGTGACCGCGTGGTGCACTGGTACCGTGTAGCGCGCAGTGAAGAGGTCGCGGAGTTCCTCCCAATATGCCACCATGGACCCAGGGAGGTTCAGCAGCCAGGCGCGTGGCTCGTCGGCGAGGGCCATGGGGAGCCAGTTGGCCATGACCTTGTCGTCGCCCCCGGCCAAGAGGACGGCTTCCTCGTATGCCAGCAAGAAAACCGTCGGGTCCGCCGCACCATCGTAATGCGGCGGCATCTCCGGCCTGAACTTGGGTGGTCATCGCACCTGCCACAGGGCAGGGACCAGGGCTCGGACCCCCCTGGCCCCGTCGTCAGCACCGCCCGTTGGAGCCGGTGGCAGGGCGCCTGCCATGAGGGGGAAGTGCGGTGGCGGCGGAGCGTAGGCTGGTGGAGAGGAGCTACGGCGCACCCCTACCTGGCGCGCCAAATGTCAGATCATGGGTTCTGGCAAAACCCTCAAGGTTCGAACACTGGGGTGCGCGCGGAGATTTCCTCCCTACCGATCTACGCCCTAGCTTGCTAAGATCTCGTGGACGAACGACGAATTCACAACACAAAGACACAAGATTTATACTGGTTCGGGCCACCGTTGTGGTGTAATGCCCTACTCCAGTGTGGTGGTGGTGGATTGCCTCTTGGGCTGATGATGAGCAGTACAAGGGGAAGAACAACCTCCTAAGGTTGAGGTGTTCTTGTGCTCTACGAACTAGTGGGTGCAAGGATGGAGTGGATCCAGTCCAAGATGATCTCGGTGATCTATCCCCCTTCCCTACTATGGTGGCTAGTTCTAGTTATATAGGCCCTGGTCCTCATCCCAAATATTGAGCGGGAAGGGAGCCAACAACGGCCAATTCGAAAGGGAATAGCTAGTACAGCTTATCCTAACAAAAGTGGTCTTCGCCTGCAAAAGCTCTGGTGGTGACGCCGTCTTGGGCTCCACGGTGACCTCCGTCCTCCTGTCCTGCTGGTCTTGGTCTCGTTGCACTGATAGGGAAACTTTTGCCTGATGCCTCGGTACCCCGTGCCTGCGCTTGCCTCCTTAGCACCAAAGAGGAAACAAGGACGCCGCGAGCGTTGGCGCCTGCCTAGTGCCCGCCTGATCTTGATCGTCACGGCTCACGTCACGAGAGCCTCGCGAGGTTTGCCCTGCCTTGATATCTCCGCTCCTCGTGAGGGCGCCTGGTGAGGCCGCTCCTGAGGAGGTCTTGCGTCGTCCGCCTCGCGAGGCTTGGCCCCTCGTGAGGGTCTTGACTGTCTCACTGATGAAGATGGGCTGTACAGGCCTGCCAGCAAAGCCACGCCGTGGGCCGCAGGCAGGCAAGTCTGGGGACCCCCGTTCCCAGAACGCCGACACTTTTCTTGTCTATCTAAGGAATAAAATCCAAAGGAAAATCTAGCCATCTCCTAAATTCATAAAAATTTGTGGAGATGATATTTATGTCTAATCCTAGCTCTGGCAAAAATATTGGCCATAATTGAAAATTGTTTTTTCCTATTTTAAGCCAATATTGCATTTCTGCCATTTTCGAAAGGAGCTACAATTTTTATAGCAAGGAAAATTCCCAAATAATTTGTGGATCTTGTACTTGCTATATCTTCACCATTTCCATCCAACCCCATGCTCCAAAGATCATAATTTGAGCACATGACCCAATGCAAGTTTCTGCCCTCTCTGAAATTTTTGCAAAGGAAGTGCTTGAACCCTTGATCCATTTGAACTGAAATTTGGCAGGGTGATTAACATTGATAAATCACCTCTGGATACCAAAAACCAGCTCAATCCCTTCATCCTATCTCTCTGTGCAATTTTCTCAAAGTTTCTGTTCAGATTGCTTGTCTGTGAAGGAAGTACCTTCATAGATGATCAAAATGAGCTGAAACTTTGCCAGCAGTCTCTAATGATCATATCACCACCCTCCACCAAAATTCAGCTCATTCCATTGAACTATGTGAGCACAGGAGCAATTCTTTCTTTCTGTCCAAATTTTCAGTTTATGAAGCAAGTATATTTTATCTTGCTCTATTATGGTTGAAATTTTTCCCAAGTCTTCTCCTACTCATATAACCTATCTCCACAAGATTTTGGCTCATTTCAGTTAGCCACTTGCTGTGAGGATTTTTCTCAAGTTTCTGGGCGGAATTAATAGCTGTGAAGGAAGTACCATTTTGGCAAGTCCATTTTGTATGAAATTTTTACAGCATCATTATATGCCCAAATCATCAAGCTTTGCCAAGTTTTAGCCCAATCCAACACTCCTAGTGAGTGTTCCTTCCTCATTTAGTTTATGGACATAATTTAGTAGTTGCAAAGCAACTATGTTTAATTCTTGTCCTAATGACGTCATAACTCCCAGGACCATAGTCCTTGCTACCCTAAGCCTCCCAGACATCAAGTTTACCTTTTAACCTCTCTGGTTTTATCTCTAGGATGTGGTCAAGTTTGCTACAGAAAACTTGTGAAGCTTAGTTTACTCAGCTCCCTTTGTCTTTGCCCGTTTCTTTACCGTAGTAATACTCTACCTTGGATGGACTACGCTGTAGACATGGTTTGGCATGGAGTAGAATGCCAGAGCGTGCGTTGCCCATGGTGACAACGGGCAATGCCGGCCAAAACGGTGGTCTACGCACTGTTCTCGTCGGCAGCGCTGCTCCGACAGGCTCTGGCCTCCCCATTAATGTCCTAAAGTTCCCCCTCGACGTCCTCTTCCTGCTGGACTCCTCTCCCCCTCCGTTTTCTTCTCCAGCGAGCCATTCCAATGGCTGCACAGTGCGTGCCCGTGAGCCCGTCGTCTTCCACCCCGGTGTCCTCTTCTCCCTCTCGTCCGCGAGCGTTGCCCGACTCCGTGAGCTCCTGTGCCTCGTCTGCATCCCCCTCGTCGCCTTCCCACTCCTCCCCGTGAGCCCTGCACGCGCCAGAGCCCTGGTCAGACTCGTCCGGCGGCGACCGGCTCAGCATCCCCTCGCCCGGCTATTTATAGCCACCCCTCGACCCATCCGAGCTCATATCTCACCTCACCTCACCTCCACAACCCTGCCTAGCCACCAGCTCGAGCTCGAGGAGCTCTCCATCCCCTCCCCATCGCCATGGCCGCCGCCTCGGGACCCGCTCGATTCCGGCGATCCCGAGCCCTCCTCTCCGTTCCCTCACCACCTCTATCCTCCTCAGGGTCCGGTGAGCCTCCCGCTGGCCTCGGTCCCTCCTCTCCCTCATCGGAGCACCATGTCCACCCGAGCCCAAAGCCATCCTCTGCCGCAGGCCCTGCTGCTCCCGCTACAGTGCTCCCCGACGACAGCTGACGCCACCCCGAGATGCGTCTCTCACTCCTGAGCATCTGGGTAGGTCGGCCATTGCGAGCGGTGGCCGGAGTCGCCGGCGAGCGCCGTCGGGGCGGATGCCACCCTCGGTCAGGCACGCGCCCGCGCGGGAGGAAGAGGAAGCCAGGCCAGGCAGGCCCCTCCCCGTGCGACCCCACCTATCGGCGAGAGGGTGATGCCAGGTGAGATAAGTGGAGACGCCTTCGGTGAAGTACGCTTTCCCTTGGAGAAGGAGTACTTTACTGTTGCTATGGCTGAAAGCCGCTTTCCCTGCGCGAAAGCGTACTCTGGAAACTGCGCATTATGCCTAGCCCGCCAGCCGAAGTGGTTGTATTGTGAACGTTCACCCGTTACGTCCAGAAATGGGCAGTTTTCTATTTGTTTTCTGCCTAACGAACGAACGGCCACAACTTTGCAACCGTGACTCCGATTGAGGTGAATCCAGCGCTCACTTTCTCTGTTCGCCGAGAGCTTTCCATTTGTACCATTTTCATAATGTTTGCACATTCTGAAAATGCCCATTTTTCCCTTTCTCTCATTCAGCCCCTTTGAGAGCGAACCCCTCTCTGACAAATTTTTCTGCGAGGTGATCGTATCCCTTCTCGGAGTGTTCCTCGAACCCCAGGCAAGCCAACCTCTTATCATGAGCCCCGAACTTGCATGTTGACTTTGCTTGCACCGTGTGTGTGTTTAGTTGTAGTAGTTTCTTGTCTGTTCCGTCTGCTGTTATTTCAGTCGTGCTATATGTTTTTGTTATCTGCCTTGCATGCTTGTGCTTTCATGAAATTAGTTGACATACTAGCTGGATGTTGTTACTGATAATATCATGCATATGTCTAGTTTAGTTTCATATTAGTAGTATCGATGTTATGATAATTATGTTGCACTAGTGAGATTGGCTGGTACTTGGTATTACCATGTTTCGCATGCTATCACCGTTCACTTGAAAAGATTGATGTTTTGTTACCGCATCTGTATGTTGCATGCTAGTTGTTGCATTCATGTTAAGAATGCTTGCATGATGATTGATGATGGAGAAGTTAATAGTATGACTTAATAACAAACCTCCTCCGTCATCGATGGGATCGAGTCATAGTGCCACCAAATCGAGCTTTTTCCAGTCCAGCCACATTTGCCTGTTATGGGCAGGCCCTAGCTGGGTCTATTGTCATGCCTCTCGCCAGTGCCTCCAACGAGGGAAGGTTATGGGCGCGCGCTACCCTGATCAGGTAGGCGGACATGAGCCTAGTGTGCCCGTAATTGGATGATAAGCGCTTTTGTCCCCGTTTGGGACCGTTTTTGTTTTGCCACGACAGTGGTCGTGGTGCCTTGGATAGGCACGGTGCCACCCAGGACTGAACCCCAAGGGGGTGTTGGTCGGAGTGGCCGGGAGAGTGTCATGGCAGTAGGACGGTTTTGTCGGAACACCGTTGGTCCACCCGAATGGGAGTACGAGGCCACGGGTTCTGTGGTGTGGGTACAGTGCGCTACCTCTGCAGAGTGTGTGTTAAATCAATCGATAGCCGCGTCCTCGATCATTGTGGCACCCAAGTTTTTATTTGGATTTTTTTTGAAAAGATTTTATTTGACTTGAGGGGAGTGATTTAAAAAATTTCTTCAAGAGAACTCTCCCTCTCATATATTTTCTTTATGGCAAAAATTTTATTTGGATTCACCCAAGATCTGCCTTTGACCTTGGGAGTTCTTGCTCTTCATTTGGACTCAAGACAAAATGTTTTTTTCATTTGGGAAAAGAACTTTTGAAAACCTTTTTCTGAATTTGCACTATGGCTTTTGGACGGTACTTTGCCACTTTCAACTATTCCTTCTTGTCATGGCATAAGTGCAAATCCTCTCTCCTAAACACTCCCTCACCTCTGGATCATGATTTACATCAAATCCAGCAAGTTGAACCTCCCCATGTATTTATTTTCCATTCAAATTCTATTCAAATATTTTCTGCCTTCTATTCTACCTCTTGGAGATTTACAAAGGAACTCCATTTTCTGTTTGGACTTTTACCACCAAACTTCTTTCCCCTCCTAGTCCTTTGAACCCTCAACCTAGAACCATGAAGATCCACTAGTCTCCAGTTCAAAATTTTCAAACTACATCAGCTGCAAGTTTGGACCAGATTTGGCAAATTTGGTGAAATTCATTCAAAACCTTCTCCAAAAATTCCAAATAAATTCATGCAGCCCCTGGGTGCTTTGAGTGGTCATCTCACCAAGTTACAGCTCCAGCAAAATTTATCTCTTTACCAAAACCTACTGTCGAACACCTGCAATGCATGGTCACTGTCAAGTTTCAGTAACTTCAGAGTTTCAGTTCAGTGCTTGCTGTCGTTTTCTTCAGAAACGGGCATCGATCTCGCCAGTACCGCCGCGTCGCCTTGCTCCTCGTCCTCGCCCACTTGTTCCTGCACCGCACGAGCGCCTGGCACCTTGCGGGCGTCGGCGACGGGCAGCAGGAGGTGCGCCGCCCCGTGACCGACGCCGGCGGCGGCTTTGCGGACGCCAGCGGGAGACACGGCGCCGACGACTCCACCCAGCGCCGCCCAAACCACCAGAGCCCGCCGCGTGGCCGTCCACTCCCCCGAATGCGCTGCCGCTCTCGTCGTGAACCGCAGGGCGCGAAGCGCGCTCTCTGCCGCCGTTGAGCCCGTGCGGTCACCTCACCGTGGGCAGACGCCATTACGCCAGGGCCAGCTCCGTTTAGCTGCAAAGCGAGTCCCGTAACATCCACCGATGCTGCCCGACCGCTCAAACCCTCTGCCAACCCACTGCTCCGCCGTAATCGCTCGCCGGAGATTCTCCGTTCACGGCCACCCCGTCGATCTGCCTATAAATAGAGGTCCCGAGCTTCAACTCGAGCACCCACCAGCCCTGCACTTCCTCTAGAGCACGCCTAGCCACTGGAAGAGCCCCGAGGAGGTCTCCTTCCTCGACTCCGGCCGCCGCGACCCGCCACGGGATCCAGCCCGATTCGCCCCCGTGTGTGCTCCGCAGCCTCCATTCTGTTGCCAGTAACTTCACCATGCATCTCTCGTTCTGACCCGCACTTCAATTTGAAGCTTGCAGCCCTCCACCGGAGTTCCCCATCCTCACCCGAGCCGCCGTCCGCCGGAGATAGTGTCGTCGTCGACGTGGTGCTCCCCGTTGGACGAGTCCACCACCCACCGACGCGGAAGAAGACACTGAAGCTCTTGGTACCCTCCGTTTCTCCTAACTCGCCGTGGTTCGACGCCGGCGTCCACCGCCGTCTTCGGGCGCCGGCGAGCCTTTTCAAACCTGA
The DNA here is from genome assembly GCF_002575655.3 of Aegilops tauschii subsp. strangulata. Taxonomy (NCBI): domain Eukaryota; kingdom Viridiplantae; phylum Streptophyta; class Magnoliopsida; order Poales; family Poaceae; genus Aegilops; species Aegilops tauschii. The sequence goes on from NC_053041.3 coordinate 183,734,429, forward strand.
CATGCGGGCCCCGCGTGTCAGCCTCTGTTCTATTTCCCCGAACCATTTTCTGTTGACGCCTTCGGGAAAAATACGTCTTCTCTCTTGCGCTTGCGCATTTCCAAACGAACCGTTTTCTGTTTTCTCAGTTAAAACCCTGGAACTTTTCTGTTTCATTACAGAAAGGTCCCTAGACAGAAACCTTTATAACTTTTTAATAAAAAGGTATTTTTGAGTGATTCTTTTTCTGACATTCTTAAAATTTTGTCTAGTTTTTATGGGATTTATTTGGGAAATATTTGGCAAAGTTTCTGTGCATGTGTTGGTTTTCACGTTAGTACCCGTTTCGTGATTGCCGTAGGTTCCGGGAGAGGTGACGGAGCCGCGAACTTTGCCGAGCTAGATTCCGACTTCTCCGAACCAGGCAAGCATGTTTGGACATTTGATATGGCAGAAGTTTTGCATGTTCATGTGAAAGTTTGTGTGTGGCATATGAGTGTCGGTAAATATCTCGTTGCTCGTAAGGCAACGACCCGGTTGTTCCGAAGTTGCGATGACCTCTGATGAGAGGTGGCCTAATCATGTAGTGACATGAAGGGCAGCAAGGTGGTACTGTTGTAGCATGCCAGCCTTGCGTCATCCGACTTTCTTCAACGTTAACGTGGTTGGAGCCACGTTATCGATCTTTTCCCGCATGTTCCAAAGTTGCGATGACCTCTGATGAGAGGTGGCCTAATCATGTGGTGACATGAAGGGCAGCAAGGTGGTACTGTTGTAGCATGCCAGCCTTGTGTCATCCGACTTTCCCGACGTTAACATGGTTGGAGCCGTGTTATCGTCCCTTCCCCTTTCCGTGCTACCACATGTCTCATTGCCAGGATACGGTTTAGTAAGTTGGTAACCTCTTTCCGTGTACACACCAAACAGAGAGGCCGGGATGATGGTACCTTGGCCCAGGATTAAAGCCAGTCATTCGGTCAGGGGGCATGGGTGTTTCCGGTTGGGACCGAGAGGGGGGCACCCCCTTATAGCGCGCGTATAGAAATTTGATCCCATGCTACGCGAGGTTGTAGCCTCCCCGACTCAAGGTTTTTCTTGAATGTTGCCGAGGGTGATCCCTGGCTTCGGATGGTTGAATTGGGTGTGTACTGGTTAGACGTGTTCCTTCCAGAACACCGTAGACGGAACTAGTCCCCGTGACTACTGTCCGTTGGCTGTGGTTAAGTACAAACTCTGCAGAGTCAATTCTTTCCAAATCATCGTATCCATGATCAGTAGTGTAAACATTATATCCATATCTATCCTTGTGAAAAACTTGTCCCCGGTGAACAAGCTCAAGTGGTAAAATCTCAGGTTTTATTGTTATTCCAGTGGATGGACAAGCTTTATTTTGTGTCTCATGCTTGTGATAATTTATGTCTCCGAGCTGTTGTAATAATGAAATGTGATATAAGCCCTTTAGGTGACGTCGCGCAGACGTCCGACTGTGGCGTGTACTCGTTTCTCACTTTCGATATAAGCCCTTTATGTGATGTCGCTCAGACGTCCGACTGCGGCATGCACTGTCTTTACTTTCTGTTATAAGCCCTTTATGTGGTGTCGCCCCGACGCCCGACTGTGGCATTATTATTCCGCATTTTCCGCTCGAGGAGTCTTTCAGACACTCGTTTGGCACCTGCATTATTATTCCGCATTTTCCGCTCGAGGAGTCTTTCAGACACTCGTTTGGCACCTGTATTATTATTCCGCATTTTCCGCTCGAGGAGTCTTTCAGACACTCGTTTGGCACCCGTATTACTATTCGGCAGTTTCCGCTCGAGGCGTCATTCAGACCCTCGCTTGGCACCCAGTATTTATTATCTCTATGTCTGATCGCACTGGTTAACTTATTCATGTGTTTCATGTTTGCATTTGTTATACCTTATGTCCGAACTGTCTTGCGAGTACTTTCATAGTACTCACCTGGCTTGTTGATTTGGCCAGATGTTGACGAAGGCGATCTCTTGGATGAAGAGTTTGATAGCGCGTCCGATGCCTAGAGGAGTCCCAGTCAGTCCTGCGCGATCCCGGATTTTGGTCACTTGTATTGTATACGCTTCCGCCACCCGCAATAAGTCTTCTCGAGTCTCACTCCGACGCTCGAAGAGCTGTAGTCTTCTGGAGACATATCACTCGCCTCGCGGTGATATCTCCACCATCGTCATTATCGTGAGTTAGTAGTTTGCCACCCTATCCGCCGTATTGTTTTATCGGCGTGCATGTAATAAATTGTTGGGCAGTCTCTGCTCAACTTTGTATTATATTTAGTACTCCTGGTATTTTTTCCTTCTGTGACCAATGTATTGTCTATCAGTGAGAAGGAATTCTTCCTCGCTGGTCCGTAACAGGGATTGGTTTCTCAATAATTATTTTATTAAAAAACCGGTCGTGACAAGCTTGGTATCAGAGCCAGGCTTACTGTAGGAAGCCACTAGGTGCGACCGCTAATCAGTGATTAGCGTCTTTTGTACTTCTTCAGCATTTTGCAATTGTAGCTATTTTCTGTTGGTCATCATAAAATTTATGACATGACTACTCAGAATTTTTGCCTACTTTTGTAGATGGCTGGCAACAGCTGTGAGAATCGAGTGTTCACCAACGTGCCCGAGGGGTTTGTCAAGCTCCTCGTCTCCATCACCAAGCTCGCGATCGGGCCAGCAGCTCGCCCGGAGTTCACCCTCTATCAGCACAAGCTCAGTGACGACGTGTCTATGCACCAGGCTGTGGTGCAGTTCAAGGGAGGACGTTCAGCTGCACGCCACTTCCGTTTTGTGGGAAGGGCCATGCCTACGGAGAGGCATGCCATGCAGATGGCTGCCCGGGAGGCGATAGCTCGCCTTCGGGACATCCTTCCTACGATGAAGACTCGTCGCTACCGCTACCTCCCATGCCATGTGCCTTACACCAGCCACTATGCGTTCGCCTGCCATCGGGGAGAGCGAGATGAAGCCATCGAGAGGGTTGTGGAGTATCTCAAGGCTCTGGAGGAGTCTTTCGACAACCTCGTAGATGATCTTGTGGCTGCCCGCATGGACTTAGTCCGGGGCGGTCCTGCCAGCAGGAAGGAGCTTCTCCACACGGCGCCGCCTCTGACATTCGTCTCGTCTTCAGCCTCGTATGCACCGGCCGTTTTGGCCACTGCTCGCCGTCTGCCTACCACTGAGGAGTTCGACCGAGTCATCGCTCCTACTCCAGTCAGAGCCGCACCGCCTGCCGCACGCGCTCTACCACCAGTCGCCCCCGCACCATCACCGCAGCGCAGCGTCGCACGCCAGGAGCCAGCTAGAGAGGAGGAGGTTGATTCTCCTGGACCGCTGAGCCTTGCCCTCGGCAAGGGGAAGGAGATCTTCACCATCTCCGACTGAGAGCACCGAGTAGCCGCGTGTTATGCCTGCTTGTTTGATGTGTTGTTTTTATCTGTACGCTAGTTTGTGTTGGTGTGTTTGCTGCCTTCCGGAGTAGTCCGCTAGTTTTTAATAACATGTCAGGATTGTGTACGCACAACCTGAGTGTTGTATCTTGTGTTTGCTTTCGCATGTAAGATTTGTGTTAAGCACTTCTTCTCCGTGAAAATCATTTGTGTTTCTTGAAAACCTTGAAGCCTTTTTGATTATTGCCTTTGCAAGGGTTTTCCTGTGCTACACGGTTTTTCTCATGGGTTTTGCAAATGATACCCCAGACTGGAAAAATGTCTCGCCCTTGGACTCGCTCTATGCCCAATCAGCCAGAAGAGGTTTACGGAACACAGACCAGCAACAATTTCACTCAGGGTCAGTCCAGCCAACAGGACAGCGAAGCGGCACTATCTCAAGTATGCCGTCTCTTCGAGCAAAGCCAGCAACAGCACCAGGAGATGATGAACCATGTCATCAATATGGGAAACCACCGTGAACCCTATCAACCACATTCCAAGTTATCTGAGTTACAGAAGACTCGCCCCTCAACTTTTGCTCACACCGACAGGCCACTGGAAGCCGATGATTGGCTTCGCGAGATTGAAAGGAAACTGATTATCGCTCAATGCTCAGATCATGAGAAGGTGCTTTATGCACCACACTACCTTACTGGAGCAGCCGCGGCATGGTGGGAAAACTTCCTACACATGCACCCCACGGAACACAAGATCACCTGGGAAGAATTCAAGGAAGGCTTCCGTGGGGCACACATTCCCAGGAGCATCCTAAAGATCAAGAAGAGAGAGTTTGATGACCAGAAGCAAAGAGGCATGACCGTCACAGAATACAACGGCCAGTTTACCCAACTGTCTTGTTATGCCTACGACGAGCACATGACAGAAAACAAGAAGATGGAAAAATTCCTGGACGGCCTGGCACCAGCATTAAGATGCCAACTGATTGTACACACCTTTCCGGATTTTAAGACGCTGGTGGACAAGGCCATCACCCTGGAGAATGAGCGCCGTAGTCTGGAAGATATCCGCAAGCGGAAGAGGGACAAGACGACTCTTGCCCGCAGCAACCGAGGCAAGACTGAGGTCCCAAGGACAGACACGAGGAGATCCACGACTACTGAGCCAAGACCCGTCGGACAATTTCATGCCAGAGACAAGGAGTTCACATACCGTCCAGGGGTCACCTGCTATGCTTGTGGTCAACAAGGGCATTATGCTAAACAGTGCCCGAAGCCAAGAGACTCGGCACCCAAGCCGAACAATGGTGGAAACAATCCAGCCCCCAAGCGCAACAACTTCAATCCCAGCAACAACCACAGGAAGGGTCACTTGAACCATGTGACCAGGGAAGAAGCGCAGAATGCCCCAGACATCGTGCTCGGTACGTTCCCTGTCAACACAGTACCTGCCACGGTTTTGTTTGATTCTGGAGCTTCCCATTCGTTCGTTTCGAAGAGTTTTGTTTCGCAACATGGTTTTCCGATACTCCCCTTGGAAAAATCTATGATCATCAAGTCCCCCGGAAATAAGCAAATTGCTCAGGGTTACTGCCAAGGAGTGGTCATTGAGTTCGAAGGACTACCATTCCACGCGAATCTCATCGTGTTGGAAAGTAAAGGACTGGATGTCATTTTAGGAATGGACTGGTTGACCACCAACAAAGGATTCATCGACTGTTTCAATCGGACAGTGATTCTCACTCACCATCACGGCAAGACTATAAGGGTTTCCGCTCAAGAAAGGCCACGATCACAGAAACCAAAACTGAACAAGATGAACATCGCAGAATTAAGAAAAGTGCCAGTGGTATGCGAGTTCCCTGATGTGTTCCCGGAAGAACTACCAGGCATGCCACCAGACCGAGAGATCGAATTCAGCATCGAACTAGCACCTGGCACCGCTCCCATTTATAAGAAGCCATATAGAATGGCACCCTCAGAATTGGTGGAGTTAAAGAAGCAGATAAAAGAATTATTGGACAAAGGATTTATTCGAGCCAGCTCCTCACCTTGGGGTTCGCCTGTATTGTTCGCCAAAAAAAAGGATGGGACTTTAAGGCTGTGCATAGACTATCGAGCCCTCAATATGGCCACCATCAAAAACAAATATCCGATGCCACGAATAAATGATTTGTTTGACCAGCTCGCACATGCCAAGGTATTCTCGAAAATTGATTTGCGATCGGGATATCACCAATTGAAGGTACGGACGGAAGATATTCCCAAGACAGCTTTCACTTCCAGATATGGGTTATACGAGTTTACGGTGATGCCGTTTGGACTAACAAACGCCCCCGCATATTTCGTCCACCTCATGAACAAAGTATTCATGAAATTCATGGACAAATTTGTGGTGGTATTCATTGACGACATTCTGGTTTACTCAAGGACACCAGAAGAACATGCTGAGCACCTCAGAATTGTTTTGGGAGAATTGAGGAAACATCAGTTGTACGCCAAATTTAGCAAATGCGAATTTTGGCTAAGAAAAGTTGGTTTCTTGGGCCATATATTGAACCAAGAAGGCGTGGCCGTAGACCCAGAAAAGGTCAAGGCCATACTGGACTGGAAGCCACCCGCGAATGTTACAGATGTGCGGAGTTTCCTAGGAATGGCCGGATATTACAGGAGATTTATTGAAGGATTCTCCACTGTGGCAAAACCTATAACACAGTTACTCAAGAAGGACAAGAAATTTGTATGGACGGAAGCATGTGAGCAGAGCTTCCAAGAACTCAAGAAGAAGCTAACGACCGCACCAGTCTTAACCGTACCAGACATACACAAGAGCTTTGAGGTGTATTGTGACGCGTCCCGAAAAGGTCTCGGATGTGTGCTAATGCAGGATGGCAAAGTTGTCACATATGCCTCCAGACAGCTGCGAAAACATGAGGAAAATTACCCAACACACGACCTGGAACTAGCAGCAGTTATACATGCACTCAAGGAGTGGAGGCACTTTCTGTTGGGAAATCGCTGTGAAATATATACAGACCATAAGAGCCTCAAATATATTTTCACACAGCCAGAGCTGAATTTACGCCAACGACGCTGGTTGGAACTGGTCAAGGACTATGACGTCGGTATTCACTACCACCCAGGGAAGGCAAATGTAGTGGCCGATGCCCTTAGTCGAAACCCCAGCCCGGACAGTGACGGTCAGCAAAGTTTGAGGCCTGAGTTTCAACGAGAGTTCACTCGGCTCAACATGATGTTAGTCTCTGAGGGCACCATATCGAACCTGGAGATACAACCCACCCTAGTGGAACAAGTCAAGAAGGCCCAACAGGGACACCCCAGTATCGAAGGCATAAAGAAGAAAATGAACCGTAGTAAGACTTCAGAATTTGTCACGGACAGTGAAGGAACATTATGGTACCGGGACAGGCTTTGCGTACCTAACATTGAGGAACTCAAGCAACAGATCTTGACGGAAAGCCACACCGCCCCATACTCGATCCATCCTGGAGGAACCAAAGTGTACAAGGACATCCAGGAAAGATTTTGGTGGCACGGTATGAAAAGAGATATAGCCACATTCATTGCTTATTGCGATTCATGTCAGCGCATCAAGGCCGAGCACCAAAAGCCAGCAGGGCTACTCCAGCCTAACAGGATACCGGAGTGGAAATGGGATGAAATCGGAATGGACTTCATTGTCGGATTACCCCGATCGCAACGCGGAAATGACGCCATATGGGTCATCACAGACCGACTAACCAAGGTTGCACACTTCATTCCCGTGAAGACTACCTACTCCACACAAAGACTGGCAAAACTCTATCTCTCCCGTATAGTTTGCTTGCACGGAGTCCCAAAGACTATAATATCTGACCGAGGCACCCAATTCGTCTCCAAATTTTGGGAACACCTACAACAAGCTCTGGGCACACAACTGGCTTTCAGTACAGCATACCACCCTCAGACAGATGGACAAACAGAGCGTGTAAACCAAATCCTAGAGGATATGCTAAGAGCCTGTGTACTCACCTATGGATCCAGTTGGGAAGAGAGTTTGCCCTATGCCGAATTTGCGTACAACAACAGTTACCAAGCCAGCTTCCAAATGGCACCCTTTGAAGCATTGTACGGACGGAGGTGTCGTACCCCATTGAATTGGTCAGAAACAGGTGACAGCCGTATCTTCGGCCCAGATATGCTTAAGGAGGCCGAGGAAAAAGTTAAACAAATCAGGGACAGACTCAAGACAGCACAGAGCCGACAAAAGAGCTACTATGATCAGAAGCATCGTGAGGTCAGCTTTGAACCTGGTGATTCCGCATACCTCCGAGTATCTCCTATGAGGGGTCTGCAACGGTTCAAAATAAAGGGGAAACTAGCCCCAAGATTTATTGGACCATTTTGTGTGAAGGCACGAAGAGGCACGGTAGCCTACCAGCTAGACCTACCCAAGGAGCTGTCAGACGTCCATGACGTATTCCACGTCTCGCAGTTGAGGAAATGTGTGAGCAACCCAGAAAAACATGTACCTCATGAGGACACTGATATACAACCAGATCTCACCTATAGAGAAAGGCCAGTAAAGATTTTAGAAGAGTCTGAACGGAGGACCCGTCAGAAAACGACAAAGTTTTTCAGGGTTCAGTGGAGCAACCACACTGAGGATGAAGCTACATGGGAAAGGGAGGATTTCCTTCGAGTAGAGTATCCATATCTATTTGAGGATCAGCAGAAATCTCGAGGACGAGATTTTTCCTAAGGGGGTAGGTGTTGTGGCACCCAAGTTTTTATTTGGATTTTTTTTTGAAAAGATTTTATTTGACTTGAGGGGAGTGATTTAAAAAATTTCTTCAAGAGAACTCTCCCTCTCATATATTTTCTTTATGGCAAAAATTTTATTTGGATTCACCCAAGCTCTTGGTACCCTCCGTTTCTCCTAACTCGCTGTGGTTCGACGCCGGCGTCCACCGCCGTCTTCGGGCGCCGGCGAGCCTTTTCAAACCTGACATGCGGGCCCCGCGTGTCAGCCTCTGTTCTATTTCCCCGAACCGTTTTCTGTTGACGCCTTTGGGCAAAATACGTCTTCTCTCTTGCGCTTGCGCATTTCCAAACGAACCGTTTTCTGTTTTCTCAGTTAAAACCCTGGAACTTTTCTGTTTCATTACAGAAAGGTCCCTGGACAGAAACCTTTATAACTTTTTAATAAAAAGGTATTTTTGAGTGATTCTTTTTCTGACATTCTTAAAATTTTGTCTAGTTTTTTATGGGATTTATTTGGGAAATATTTGGCAAAGTTTCTGTGCATGTGTTGGTTTTCACGTTAGTACCCGTTTCGTGATTGCCGTAGGTTCCGGGAGAGGTGACGGAGCCGCGAACTTCGCCGAGCTAGATTCCGACTTCTCCGAACCAGGCAAGCATGTTTGGACATTTGATATGGCAGAAGTTTTGCATGTTCATGTGAAAGTTTGTGTGTGGCATATGAGTGTCGGTAAATATCTCGTTGCTCGTAAGGCAACGACCCGGTTGTTCCGAAGTTGCGATGACCTCTGATGAGAGGTGGCCTAATCATGTAGTGACATGAAGGGCAGCAAGGTGGTACTGTTGTAGCATGCCAGCCTTGCGTCATCCGACTTTCTTCGACGTTAACGTGGTTGGAGCCACGTTATCGATCTTTTCCCGCATGTTCCAAAGTTGCGATGACCTCTGATGAGAGGTGGCCTAATCATGTGGTGACATGAAGGGCAGCAAGGTGGTACTGTTGTAGCATGCCAGCCTTGTGTCATCCGACTTTCCCGACGTTAACATGGTTGGAGCCGTGTTATCGTCCCTTCCCCTTTCCGTGCTACCACATGTCTCATTGCCAGGATACGGTTTAGTAAGTTGGTAACCTCTTTCCGTGTACACACCAAACAGAGAGGCCGGGATGATGGTACCTTGGCCCAGGATTAAAGCCAGTCATTCGGTCAGGGGGCATGGGTGTTTCCGGTTGGGACCGAGAGGGGGGCACCCCCTTATAGCGCGCGTATAGAAATTTGATCCCATGCTACGCGAGGTTGTAGCCTCCCCGACTCAAGGTTTTTCTTGAATGTTGCCGAGGGTGATCCCTGGCTTCGGATGGTTGAATTGGGTGTGTACTGGTTAGACGTGTTCCTTCCAGAACACCGTAGACGGAACTAGTCCCCGTGACTACTGAAATCCGTTGGCTGTGGTTAAGTACAAACTCTGCAGAGTCAATTCTTTCCAAATCATCGTATCCATGATCAGTAGTGTAAACATTATATCCATATCTATCCTTGTGAAAAACTTGTCCCCGGTGAACAAGCTCAAGTGGTAAAATCTCAGGTTTTATTGTTATTCCAGTGGATGGACAAGCTTTATTTTGTGTCTCATGCTTGTGATAATTTATGTCTCCGAGCTATTGTAATAATGAAATGTGATATAAGCCCTTTAGGTGACGTCGCGCAGACGTCCGACTGTGGCGTGTACTCGTTTCTCACTTTCGATATAAGCCCTTTATGTGATGTCGCTCAGACGTCCGACTGCGGCATGCACTGTCTTTACTTTCTGTTATAAGCCCTTTATGTGGTGTCGCCCCGACGCCCGACTGTGGCATTATTATTCCGCATTTTCCGCTCGAGGAGTCTTTCAGACACTCGTTTGGCACCTGCATTATTATTCCGCATTTTCCGCTCGAGGAGTCTTTCAGACACTCGTTTGGCACCTGTATTATTATTCCGCATTTTCCGCTCGAGGAGTCTTTCAGACACTCGTTTGGCACCCGTATTACTATTCGGCAGTTTCCGCTCGAGGCGTCATTCAGACCCTCGCTTGGCACCCAGTATTTATTATCTCTATGTCTGATCGCACTGGTTAACTTATTCATGTGTTTCATGTTTGCATTTGTTATACCTTATGTCCGAACTGTCTTGCGAGTACTTTCATAGTACTCACCTGGCTTGTTGATTTGGCCAGATGTTGACGAAGGCGATCTCTTGGATGAAGAGTTTGATAGCGCGTCCGATGCCTAGAGGAGTCCCAGTCAGTCCTGCGCGATCCCGGATTTTGGTCACTTGTATTGTATACGCTTCCGCCACCCGCAATAAGTCTTCTCGAGTCTCACTCCGACGCTCGAAGAGCTGTAGTCTTCTGGAGACATATCACTCGCCTCGCGGTGATATCTCCACCATCGTCATTATCGTGAGTTAGTAGTTTGCCACCCTATCCGCCGTATTGTTTTATCGGCGTGCATGTAATAAATTGTTGGGCAGTCTCTGCTCAACTTTGTATTATATTTAGTACTCCTGGTATTTTTTCCTTCTGTGACCAATGTATTGTCTATCAGTGAGAAGGAATTCTTCCTCGCTGGTCCGTAACAGGGATTGGTTTCTCAATAATTATTTTATTGAAAAACCGGTCGTGACAATCATGGGCACAAGTTCATAGTAGGTCACACTATCGGGTCTTGGTCGAAATGGAGGATAAACCTGAAATAACTAAGTTGATAAATAATGTGTAACAAATAATGTGGTGATTTGGACTATAAGATAGTCATGAGAAGTCACATGTGATGTTGATATGATCACGAGACGAGGTCTCGATGAGTGTTGAACCAAGTGGGGTTCCGTTTGTGATCTGTGAATGATCACCGTTTGGTTACAAGGTAACCCATTGAACCGAGTATGGTTCCGTTTGTGATCCGTGAGTGATCACCGTTCGGTTGTGAGGCAACCCGTTGGTAAGAGAGTCCGAGGGACTCAGTGCACAAGTTTTGTTTCATTGCATGAGTAGTAAGTTGTTATTTGCATTTAAAGAACCTTGGTAGAACATGAGATGGTTGCATACCGTTAACATGTTATGTCTGCATTGGATATGACCGGTAGTTTATTTTCAGCATAGTTTCATGATGCCATGCCATGTCTTGATTGAACTTATGCCATGCTTTGACATGCCATGTTATGGTTAAGATGTGATTCTATGTTTTGTGTTGCCATACTAGAAGTAAGTTTGATATGCCATGTTATTGCCATGATAGTAGATGCCATGATGTTGTTCATGCTTATTTTGATCCATGTCTCTAGTGAATATCATGCCATGTTTAGCTTCTACTATGAGATAGGTTATTGCAGACGCTTGGTTCTTGCCTTGTCATCTGTTTGTTTGGATGTTATGTATTTGGTTGTCTTGCAAGTACATTCAATGTACTGACCTGGCGTGTCATGCCAGTTTTGTAGGTCGTCCCCGAATTGTTTGCTTGTTCCGTCGTGTTAGACCGTAATCTTGCCAGTCCTGTGAGTTGTGGAGCCTAACCAGAATTGTTATGCTGCCAAACCAAGACTTCCGCCGCCATTTAAATAGACTTCCGCCGCCATTTAAATAGCCTTAGGGCTATGCCAGATAATTGTATTCATCAATGATGTAATCATATACACATGTGTTTGATGAATATTCTTGTACTTGGAATGCTGTATCATGGACCTGTCGTGCGTCAGGTGTTATCCTGGGCTGACGTGCGAAGGCCCCCTGCTCCATGCGGATCGGGGTGCCACATGGACCAATCCATCCCTTTTTCCCGTGCATATGCATCGGACTCGGATGATGATGGTCCCAATGAAGAAGTTGATGAGGAGGGGTTCACGTCGAAGGAGGCCCAAGCATTCAAGAAGGTATTCGGGCAGGATCACAAGACACCATTGTTCAAGGATCTTAGTCTCAAGGATGAAGCCGTTGTGGATGGTGGCAAATGTATATCTCTTGGAGCTAGGCCAAGTTCTCACCGTGATTTGGAAGATGGCAAGAACGGGATATTTCCTGGTTGTGAGTTTGATTCTTTCTTGGAATTGAAGATGTGGCTCGACAACTACTCGGTTACGCATTATCGTCCACATAGAGTGGCCAATGGATGTCAATGTGCGTTACATGGTTAAATGTGAAGTGCCAAGATGTCCATGGATCTCGAAGCCAACCCCTCCCTTAAGGTAATCTCCTCCGATCCCCTCGTTTTCATCCAATTGAATTCACACATTACCTCATATCATGCTAGTTTGGGGAAACCCTAGTTGTTGTTTTGATTTGGAAATTTGTTGGGAAACCCTAGTTTTGGCAAGGGTTAGGCATTTGAATGTGTTCATGCATTTACCTACGTAAATTTGTGGGCAAACCCTAGTTTTGTAGGCATGGCTTCATCCGGTTCCATGACGAGGCCACCGTGTGCTAACCAAGAGGACATGCCAAACAAGTGTGTCGGCGTTCTGGGAACGGGGGAACCCAGACTTGCCTGCATGCGGCCCACGGCGTGGCTCTCCAAGCGGGCCCGTACGGCCCATCTTCACCAGCAAGTACCCAAGACCCTTGCGAGGGGCCAAGCCTCGCGAGGCGAACGACACAAGACCTCCTCAGGAGTGGCCTCACCAAGCTGGCTCGCGAGGGGCGGAGAGATCAAGGCAAGGGGTACCTCGCGAGGTTTCCTGTGACGTGAGCCATGACGACCAAGGCCAGGCGGGCGCCAGCGCGCACAGTGTCCTTGCTTCCTCTTTGGTGCTAAGGAGGCAAGCGCAGGCGAGGAGTACCAAGGCATCAAGCAAAGGTTTCCATATCGGTGCAACGAGACCAAGACCAGCAGGACGGCAGGACGGAGGTCACCGTGGAGCCCAAGACGGCGTCACCACCAGATCCTTTGGCAGGCGAAGACTACTTTTGTCAGGATAGCTTGTACTAGCTGTCCCCTTTCAAATTGGTCGTTGTGGCATCCCTTCCCGCTCAATATTTGGGAAGAGGACCAGGGCCTCTATAAATAGGGCTAGCCACCACAGTAGGAGGGGGATCGGTTCCACTTTCCATCCTCACACCCACAAGTTCACCGAGCACAAGAACACCTCTCCTCAGGAGGCTGTTCTTCCCTTGTACTGTTCATCCTCAGCCCAAGAGGCAATCCACCACCACCACACTAGAGTAGGATATTACACCGCAACGGTGGCCCGAACCAGTATAAATCTTGTGTCCCCGTGTTCTTTGGGTTTGGCGAGCTAGTCCGTGAGATCATGGAGTGCGAGAGCGTGGGAGAGGAGAGATCTTCGTGCGCACCCCAGTGTTCTAACCTTGAGGGTTTTGTCGGAACCCGAAATTCGACATTTGGCGCGCCAGGTAGGGGTGCGTTGAAGCTTTCCTCTCGTCGATCCATGCTTCGCCACCCCACCACAACCATGTCGGACGCTCGTCGCGCCCGCGCTGAGCGCCGGGCCGCACTTGCCGCCCGCGTCGCCCAGACGGCTCCTGTTGGCAGGCCTCCCCGTCGTTCTCCGTCAACTGCCGCCAACGCTGCCACCGGCCCGGCTGGAAACGAGCAGCAGGCGTCCTCGCTCCACCCCTCGGTGCGGCGGGACGGTCGCAACGCCACTCCGTCGCTAACTCCCACCGGTTCGTCGTCTCACGCTCGTCGTGCTCCCACGGACCCGCGAGCCGCGCTCCTCATGGCGCACGAGCTCCTGCGTTACCGCCTAGTCGACGACCTCTACGAGGACTGGCTGGACCGCATCGCCGGGCTCGTCAGCGCCGCAGGGGGCTCCCCTGCACCATCCCTCTAGCTGCCTCGCCCACCGCCGGCTACGGGCGACGTAGCTCACGGAGCACCTCCGCCACCTCTGCACCAAGACGGTGCCCTGGCGACAAGGCGCGCGGCCCCGCAGCGCGACCCGCCATGCCAAGCACCCACACGTGAAGAAAGAAGCTGTCAAGAAGTTCCTCGACTGCAAGAGAATGCTCCACCACTCTGCACCGCCACGTCAGGATCACTTGCCGCGGCAGGGCCTTGCGCCACTTGTCGTGGCGGCGCGCAGGCACCAAGATCAAGCTCCACCTCCACGGCGGGCCCCGGTGACCACGGAAGGTTGCCGCGCCTTCACCCCCGAGCTGCATAGCGTCGCCTGGCCGGGAAAGTTCAAGCCGGATCTGCCTCCTCGCTACGACGGCACCCCCGACCGCGCAGAGTTCTTGTAGCTCTACGACTTGAGCATCGAGGCGGCCAACAGCGACGAGAAAGTCATGGCGAACTGGTTCCCCATGGCGCTCAAGGACGGCGCTCGTTCGTGGCTCTTGAACCTGCCTCCGGGCTCGATCTCCTCTTGGGACGAGATGTGTGACCGCTTCGTTGCCAACTTCCAGGGCACTCGCGACCGCCCCCCGGCCGCAGGTGACCTGCGCTGCGTCAAGCAGCAACCAGGAGAGACCCTCCAGAAGTACATCCAGCGCTTCAACAACGTCCGCCTCAAGATCCCCAAGGTGACGGACGAGGCCATCATCTCGGCGTTCTCTGATGGCGTCCGCGACGTCAAGATGAAGCAGGAGCTCGCCATCCACGAGGAGCTGTGCACATCCCTGGAGCTGTTCAATCTGGCAGCCAAGTGCGCAAGGGCTGAGGAAGGGCGCCTTTCCCTCCTCGAGCTCCCGGCTGCCGACCCGGAGGAGAAAAAAGCCAAGGCCAAGGACGTGAAGCGCAAGGGAGTGGCCGTGCTCGCGGCGGAGCCAGACACGAAGCGCGGCAGACACCAGCCTGAGTCATCCAAGAGTAGCCGACCATTCTGCGCCTTCCACAACGTGCACAGCCACAACACCAACGACTGTCAAGAGCTCAGGGCCATTCGAGATGGACGCTTCGGTCGACGCCCTGAGCGCAATGACCGGGGCTACGACCGAGGAGGAGGACGTGGCGGAGGACGCTGCGACGATCGTGGCCCGCGCCAGGAGTGGCGTGATCGGCCTCGCGAAGACCGTTGGCAGGACCAGCCTCGCGAGGGCACTTGGAGGGATCAGCCTCGCGAGGACCGCCCTCAGGGCAACACCAGTCTTCCTCCTCTGCCTCCACCACCAAGAAGGAACGAGGGCCACCATCAGGACAAGGGGGCTGGGGGCTTCCAAGAGCCGCGTGCGATCGCCTGCATCCTGGGCGGAGCTCAAGCCCCAGCCTCTCAACGCATCTTCAAGCAATTCGCTGGCGAGGTGAACGCAGTCCTCCCCAGGCTCGAGGCCACGCGCCCGCTCAGGTGGTCCAAGTGCGCCATCACCTTCAGTTCGGCGGATCAGCTCAAGTGTGAGGTAACCGCTGGCGCTCTCCCGATGCTTTGTTCACCCGTCATCATCAATTTACAAGTCACCAAGACACTCATCGACGGCGGCGCAGGGCTTAACGTCCTGTCCGTCGAGACGTTCGACAGCCTCCAAGTGCCATACGATCAACTTCATCCTACCAAGCCTTTCTCGGGGGTGACTGACGGCTCCACCACGCCGTTAGGGCAGGTCCACCTTCCCGTCACCTTCGGAGAACACAACAACTACCGCACCGAGCTCATCGACTTCGACGTTGCTCACATCCGTCTGCCATACAATGCCATCCTCGGGTACCAAGCCCTGGCCAAGTTCATGGCAGTGATGCACCACGGCTACAACGTGTCGGATTTCAGGTTCCGGCAAAACCCTCAAGGTTCAAATACTGGGGTGCGCGCGAAGATCTCTCCCTCATCGATCACGCCCTCACGCACCTCGCAATCTCTAGGCTATGCACGACGAACTCAAAGAACATGGGGACACAAGATTTATACTGGTTCGGGCCACCATTGTGGTGTAATGCCCTACTCCAGTGTGGTGGTGGTGGATTGCCTCTTGGGCTGAGGACGAATAGTACAAGGGGAAGAATAGCCTCCTGAGGTGAGGTGTTCTTGTGCTTTGTGGGTGTGAGGATGAACTGAGTGAGTTTGAGACCCCCCCCCCCCCCATCTTTCCTACTATGGTGGCTAGCCCTATTTATAGAGGCCCTGGTCCTCTTCCCAAGTATTGAGCGGGAAGGGATGCCACAACGGCCAAGTTTGAAGGAGGACAGCTAGTACAACCTATCCTGACAAAAGTAGTCTTCGCCTGCCAAAGGCTCTGGTGGTGACGCCGTCTTGGGCTCCACGGTGACCTCCGTCCTGCCGTCCTGCTGGTCTTGGTCTCGTTGCACCGATATAGAAACCTTTTCCTAATGCCTCAGAACTCCTCGCCTGCGCTTGCCTCCCTTAGCACCAAAGAGGAAATGAGGACGCTGTGGTCGCTGGCGCCCGCCTGGCCTTTGTCGTCATGGCTCACGTCATGAGAACCTTGCGAGGTTTGCCTCGCCTTGATCTCTCCGCCCCTCGCGAGCCAGCCCGGTGAGGCCGCTCCCGAGGAGATCTTGTGTCGTCCGCCTCGCGAGGCTTGGCCCCTCGCGAGGGTCTTGACTACTTGCTGGTGAAGATGGGCCGTACGGGCCCGCTTGGAGAGCAACGCCGTGGGCCGCAGGAAGGCAAGTCTCGGGACCCCCGTTCCCAGAACGCCGACAGTAGCCCCCGGGCCCAAGGCGCGCTCAGACTTGGCTTCGAGGCGAAGCCAAAGGGCAAGTGTGGAGCGCCGCGGGCCCCATCAGCCTGCGGCCTTGGTTGACGCGTGGCAGTTGATTGGACGTGGGCGTCTCCACTTCCCCACGCTGCCTCGGCAACTGCCCGACCTGACGAGTCCCTGCTGCAGGCGCTGGTTGGCCTTCTCTTGCTATAAATGGGGAGGGGGCAGAGCCCCCGTCGCCCATCTCTTCCCATTCCGCTCGCTTCTCCCCCATTACTCCATTGCCCGTAGCGACACCAATGGCGCTGATCCGAAGGTTCTCGGCCGCGGAGAAGGGAAAAGCTCCCCGCGACGAGCCCGGGCCGCTTCCGCTGAAGAAGAGGCTGGTCCACCGTCGTGACGTAGTCGTAAGGCAGGAGGTGACAAGGCCCTGGTGCGAGCGGCCTCCTCCTGGGTATCCGTTACCCCTGTACACCCGAGCCGAGGGCTCAGGAGGAAGAGGCGGCAATCGTCGCTGCGCGCGCCGCGGCCATGGTCGCTGCACCGCGATGGCGCGCATCGCTACCCCTGGAGTCCACGCTGCGGACTCCTCGCGCGAACTTGTGCTGTCGGCGGTGATGCCTTCGCGCACTTGGATCCGCTTCCCTTCCTTCTTCTCTGCCGAGATGCCGCCGAGGGTGCCCCTTGAGCTTTGGCTGCAGCACGCCGACTGCGACGCACCGGCGACTGGAGCGGAAGTTGGAGTCGTCTCCTCGGGCAAGATCTTCATGACCCGAGGCTGGGGTGAAGTCGCTCGAGTTTGCCATGCGGAAGGCACCCTCGTGATCCACTTCAAGTACGACGGCGCCTCCACGCAGTTCTTCAAGGTCTTCGACGCGGAAGGCCGCCGCTTGGAGTGTTGCCCCGGAAGGGGCCATCAGGACGGCGTCGCAGCGGGGGCAAGGCCTGCTGCCCGCGTCGCTAGCAGCTCCTCTAGTAGTGGCAGTGACGCTTGGGAGTCCAGCGGTGACTTGCTTGCAACTCCTTTCTTGTTTGAACTCCTGCAACATGTATCGTGCCTCGTGGAGGCGTTTACACTTGTGTTTGATATTCAGAGAACAATATGTCTTGTAATATTTGCTTTGAGATTTTGCAGTTTCCTTCATGTTTGCTTTTATGTTCTACGTCGGCAGAGCCCGACCCCGCGCATACCTCAGCCGCCGCTGGCTCGACCAGAAACCAGGACGAGGCCAGGGAGTGAGGGGCTACGTGGCCAGTTAGGCTCCTGAGTCGCGATGCTCAGGAGTCCCCCTTGACGTGCAAACAGCTTAGAGAAAGGAGATGCAGGAACAGGCCTTAGCATTCTGCGTCGGCAGGGCCCGGCCCCGCGCATACCTCAATCGCCGCTGAATCGACCGGAGACCAGGACGAGGCCAGGGAGTGAGGGGCTACGTGACCAGTTAGGCCCTTGGGTCGCGATGCCCAAGGGTCCCCCTTGACGCTCAAACGACCTCATACCTGTCCTCGCCGGGCTTTCGCTCGGGAGGGTTGCGCGACGACCAGGCCCGAGGGACCTGGTGAGGCATACGACAGGCGTGACCTGAGCGTAGCCCCCGTGCCCAGCCCCCTCGCGCTACCCTCCCGAGGGGAAGCAGCATTGTGAGGCTAGGCACCGAGCTCAAGGGCTCCCTAAGGTTGATATGTCCGTGGGGCCGCCCTCAGTTGTTTATCACCAGCGTGGAGCATAGTGCTTCCGTACTTGCACGGGCATAGACGCTCCTCGGTAGTGTCGACGGCCAGCGCGGAGCATGGTTCTTCCACTGGTGCGTGGGAGGGGACTCCCTAATGCGGAGAGCCCCCGGGGCGTGTACAGCCCCGCCCTGACACGTGGCTTGCACGGCAGGGCTAGAGGAGGTGTGTCTGGGCACTCGTGAGCCAGCACAGGACTCACGAGGCCCTACCTCAAGGCGGGTTGCGCCTGGTCTTGGTTCTTGTTGACTGCGGTGATCCTGCGAGATGGTTAGGCAACCTGCGCCGAATGAATTTCCTGAGGTTATCGAATGAGAAGGCCAAGCACCAACGGCCCAGGAGGTGACGTGAACTGGGCCGGCCCGCCAGACAGAGCTCAGCCATTAGATTTATCGACGCTGCCGGGACGAGCCCGAGCACAGACGCCGTGCTTATCCTCCTCATGCGGAAGATCCTAAAGAAAGACGATCGGTGCGCAGCTCCCGTGGTGGGTGATAATCAAGCAAGTGATAGTCATAAATAGATTAAGCATGGAAAGCAAACTAGCTCAGGTAGAATGCAGAAACGATACGTGCCACTAGGTAGGACCCGAGTGGCTTGGGGATGATGCAGCCCGAGGGGCGCCCCCAGCAAGATAAGCTAAAGACATGAAAGGATACATGCCGCAGGGATGGACCCACGCGGCCTGGGAATGATGCAGCCCGAGGGGCGCTCCCAGCTAATGAACTTGGAAAATGTCACCTGGTTCCGTTGTAGAAGGGATGTTGGAGCAGCTGAAGATGCATGGCGAGGGAGTTGCTCCTCACAAGCCACCGGGGCCCTGAGCCTCAGGAGACTCTGGGGGTCCGGGCGGTTCCTTGAGGACCGTCTCCATCTCCGCCAGGACAGTGTGGCGCCTGGCCTCCTGAGCCGCTAGGATGCTCTTCAAGTTGTGTTGTAGGCGGATGCCACGCTCGGCAGGCTGAATGGCATGCGAACGTAGCTGTGTGACGGGCCCTCGCAGCGTCCCACGCGCGAAGGCCAGAAGAGCTCCTGAGACGCGGCCCTGTTGAGCCCTGGGACGTCAATGCAGACGCATAGCCCGGGATCCTCGCCTGGATGAGGAGCTGCGCCCGGTGAGCGGCGGTCGCCGCCCATGGCTCTCGCGTCTTGCAGTTCCTGAGTGGTCTTGGCAATGAACTCCTGAGCGCTGGGCGCCCCTCGCCCTGTGTCTTGTTGGAAATATGCCCTAGAGGCAATAATAAAATGGTTATTATTGTATTTCCTTGTTCATGATAATTGTCTATTGTTCATGCTATAATTGTATTAACTGGAAACCGTAATACATGTGTGAATACATAGACCACAACATGTCCCTAGTAAGCCTCTAGTTGACTAGCTCGTTGATCAATAGATGGTTATGGTTTCCTGACCATGGACATTGGATGTCATTGATAACGGGATCACATCATTAGGAGAATGATGTGATGGACAAGACCCAATCCTAAGCATAGCACAAGATCGTGTAGTTCGTTTGCTAAGAGCTTTTCTAATGTCAAGTATCATTTCCTTAGACCATGAGATTGTGCAACTCCCGGATACCGTAGGAATGCTTTGGGTGTACCAAACGTCACAACGTAACTGGGTGGCTATAAAGGTACACTACAGGTATCTCCGAAAGTGTCTGTTGGGTTGGTACGAATCAAGACTGGGATTTGTCACTCCGTATGACGGAGAGGTATCTCTGGGCCCACTCGGTAATGCATCATCATAATGAGCTCAATGTGACTAAGTAGTTAGTCACGGGATCATGCATTACGGAACGAGTAAAGTGACTTGCCGGTAACGAGATTGAACGAGGTATTGGGATACCGGCGATCGAATCTCGGGCAAGTAACATACCGATTGACAAAGGGAATTGTATACGGGATTGATTGAATCCCCGACATCGTGGTTCATCCAATGAGATCATCGTGGAACATGTGGGAGCCAACATGGGTATCCAGATCCCGCTGTTGGTTATTGGCCGGAGAACGTCTCGGTCATGTCTGCATGGTTCCCGAACCCGTAGGGTCTACACACTTAAGGTCCGATGACGCTAGGGTTATAGGGAATAGATATACGTGGTTACCGAATGTTGTTCGGAGTCCCGGATGAGATCCCGGACGTCACGAGGAGTTCCGGAATGGTCCGGAGGTAAAGATTTATATATGGGAAGTCCCGTTTTGGCCACCGGAAGAGTTTCGGGCGTCACCGGTAATGTACCGGGACAACCGGAGGGTTCCGGGGGTCCACCGGGAGGGGCCACCAACCCCGGAGGCCTGCGTGGGCCAAGTGTGGGAAGGGACCAGCCCCTAGGTGGGCTGGTGCGCCTCCCACAAGAGGCCCAAGGCACATGGAAAAGGGGAAGGGGGGAAACCCTAGGCTCAGATGGGCCTAAGGCCCACCTAGGGTGCGCCCCCCCCCTCTCTCCCCCTCTTGGCCGCCCCCTCCATCCAATCTAGGGCTGGCCGCCACCCCTAGGGGGGAACCCTAGATGGGGGCGCAGCCCCTCCCCTTCCCCTATATATAGTGGGGGTTTTGGGGCTGCCATAGACACGAGTCTCCCTCTCTCTTGGCGCAGCCCTACCCCTCTCCCTCCTCGTCTCTCGCAGTGCTTGGCGAAGCCCTGCTGGAGTGCCACGCTCCTCCATCACCACCATGCCGTTGTGCTACTGCTGGACGGAGTCTTCCCCAACCTCTCCCTCTCTCCGTGCTGGATCAAGGCACGGGAGACGTCACCGGGCTGCATGTGTGTTGAACGCGGATGCACCGTTGTTCGGTGCTTAGATCGGATTCGGCCACGATCTGAATCGCTTCGTGTACGACTCCACTGACCGCGTTCTTGCAACGCTTCCGCATCGCGATCTTCAAGGGTATGAAGATGCACTCCCCTCTCTCTCGTTGCTAGTTAATCCATAGATTGATCTTGGTGATGCATAGAAAATTTTGAATTTCTGCTACGTTCCCCAACAGTGGTATCAAAGCTAGGTCTATGCGTAGATTCTATGCACGAGTAGAACACAAAGTAGTTGTGGGCGATGATTTGTTCAATTTGCTTGCCGTTACTAGTCTTATCTTGATTCGGCGGCATTGTGGGATGAAGCGGCCCGGACCGACCTTACACGTACACTTACGTGAGACAGGTTCCACCGACTGACATGCACTTGATGCATAAGGTGGCTAGCGGGTGTCTGTCTCTCCCACTTTAGTCGGATCGGATTCGATGAAGAGGGTCCTTATGAAGGGTAAATAGCAATTGGCATATCACCGTTGTGGCTTTTGCGTAGGTAAGAAACGTTCTTGCTAGAAACCCATAGCAGCCACGTAAAACATGCAACAACAATTAGAGGACGTCTAACTTGTTTTTGCAGGGTATGCTATGTGATGTGATATGGCCAAAAGGATGTGATGAATTATATATATGTGATGTATTAGATTGATCATGTTCTTGTAATAGGAATCATGACTTGCATGTCGATGAGTATGACAACCGGCAGGAGCCATAGGAGTTGTCTTAATTTATTGTATGACCTGCGTGTCAATGAAAAACGCCATGTAATTACTTTACTTTATTGCTAACCGTTAGCCATAGTAGTAGAAGTAATAGTTGGCGAGACAACTTCATGAAGACACGATGATGGAGATCATGGTGTCATGCCGGTGATGAAGGTGATCATGCCGCGCCTCGAAGATGGAGATCAAAAGGCGCAAGATGATATTGGCCATATCATGTCACTTTATGATTTGCGTGTGATGTTTGTCATGTTTACATCTTATTTGCTTAGAATGACGGTAGCATAAATAAGATGATCCCTCACTAAAATTTCAAGAGATGTGTTCCCCCTAACTGTGCACCGTTGCGAAGGTTCCTTGTTTCGAAGCACCACGTGATGATCGGGTGTGATAGATTCTAACGTTCGCATACAACGGGTGTAAGCCAGATTTACACATGCGAAACACTTAGGTTGACTTGACGAGCCTAGCATGTACAGACATGGCCTCGGAACACAAGAGACCGAAAGGTCGAACATGAGTCATATAGTAGATACGATCAACATGGAGACGTTCACCGATGATGACTAGTCCGTCTCACGTGATGATCGGACACGGCCTAGTTGACTCGGATCCTGTATCACTTAGATGACTAGAGGGATGTCTATCTGAGTGGGAGTTCATTAAATAATCAGATGAACTTAATTATCATGAACATAGTCAAAAGGTCTTTGCAAATTATGTCGTAGCTTACGCTTTAGTTCTACTATGATATGTTCCTAGAGAAAATTTAGTTGAAAGTTGATAGTAGCAATTATGCGGACTGGGTCCGTAAACTGAGGATTGTCCTCATTGCTGCACAGAAGGCTTATGTCCTTAATGCACCACTCGGTGTGCTGAACCTCGAGCGTCGTCTGTAGATGTTGTGAAACATCTGACATACACGTTTTGATGACTACGTGATAGTTCAGTGTGTGATGCTAACGGTTTAAAATTGTGGCACCAAAGACGGTTTTGAAACGTCGCAGAACATATGAGATGTTCCAAACACTGAAATTGGGATTTCAGACTAGTGCCCACGTCAAGAGGTATGAGACCTCTGACAAGTTTCCTAAGCCTGCAAACTAAGGGAGAAAAGCTCAATCGTTGAGCATGTGCTCAGATTGTCTGAGTACTACTATCGCTTGAATCGAGTGGGAGTTAATCTTCCAGATGAGATAGTGATGGTTCTCCATAGTCACTGACACCAAGCTATTAGAGCTTCGTGATGAACTATAACATATCAGGGATAGACATGATGATCCTTGAGCAACTCGCGATGTTTGACACCGCGAAAGTAGAAATCAAGTAGGAGCATCAATTGTTGATGGTTAGTAAAACCACTAGTTTCAAGAAGGGCAAGGGCAAGAAGGGATACTTCATGAAACGGCAAATCAGTTGCTGCTCCAGCGAAGAAACCCAAGGTTGAACCCAAACCCGAGACTAAGTGCTTCTGTAATGAGGGGAACGGTCACTGAAGCAGAACTACCCTAGATACTTGGTAGATGAGAAGGCAGGCAAGGTCGACAGAAGTATATTGGATATACATTATATTAATGTGTACTGTACTAGTACTCCTAGTAGCACCAGGGTATTACATACCGGTTTGGTTGCTAAGTGTTGGTAACTCGAAATAAAAGGCTATGGAATAAACGGAGACTAGCTAAAGGTGAGATGATGATATGTGTTGGAAGTGTTTCCAAGGTTGATGTGATCAAACATCGCACGCTCCCTCTACCATCGAGATTCGTGTTAAACCTAAATAATTGTTATTTGGTGTTTGCGTTGAGCATAGACATGATTAGATTATGTTTATCGCAATACGGTTATTCATTTAAGGAGAATAATGGTTACTCTGTTTATTTGAATAATACCTTCAATGGTCTTGCACCAAAAATGAATGGTTTATTGAATCTCGATCGTAGTGATACACATGTTCATGCCAAAAGATATAAGATAGTAATGATAGTACCACATACTTGTGGCACTGCCATTTGAGTCATATTGGTATAAAACGCATGAAGAAGCTCCATGTTGATGGATCTTTGGACTCACTCGTTTTTGAAAAGTTTGAGACATGCGAACCATGTCTATTGGTTTATATGCATGAAGAAACTCCATACAGATGGATCGTTTGGACTCACTTGATTTTGAATCACTGGAGACATGCAAATCATACCACATGGGCAAGATGACTGAAAGGCCTCGTTTTCAGTAAGATGAAACAAGAGAGCAACTTGTTGGAAGTAATACATTTGATGTGTGCAGTCCAATGAGTGTTGAGGCATGCAGTGGATATTGTTATGTTCTTACTTCACAGATGATTTGAGTAGATGCTGAGTATATTTACTTGATTAAACACAAGTCTGAATTATTGAAAGGTTCAAGTAATTTCAGAGTGAAGTTGAAGATCGTCGTGACAAGAGGACAAAATGTTTGTGATATGATCATAGAGATGAATATCTGAGTTACGAGTTTGGCACACAATTAAGACATTGTGGAAATTGTTTCACAACTAATACCGCCTGGAACACCATAGTGTGATGGTGTGCCCGAACATCATAACTGCACCCTAAGGATATGGTGCATACCATGATGTCTCTTATCAAATTACACTATCGTTTATGGGTCAGGCATTAGAGACAACCGCATTCACTTTAAATAGGGCACCACGCAATTCCGTTGAGACGACACCGTATGAACTACGGTTGAGAGAAACCTAAGATGTCGCTTCTTAAAAGTTTGGGGCTGCGACGCTTATGTGAAAAAGTTTTAGGCTGATAAGCTCGAACCCAAAGCGGATAAATGCATCTTCATAGAATACCCAAAACAGTTGGGTATACCTCCTATTTAAGATCTGGAAGCAAAAGTGATTGTTTCTAGAAACAGGTCCTTTCTCGAGGAAAAGTTTCTCTCGAAAGAATTGAGTGGGAGGATGGTGGAGACTTGATGAGGTTATTGAACCATGACTTCAACTAGTGTGTAGCAGGGCACAGGAAGTTGTTCCTGCGGCACCTACACCAATTGAAGTGGAAGCTTATGATAGTGATCATGAAACTTCGGATCAAGTCACTACCAAACCTCGTAGGTCGACAAGGATGCGTACTACTTCAGAGTGGTACATAATCCTGTCTTGGAAGTCATGTTGCTAGACAACAATGAGCCTACGAGCTATGGAGAAGCGATGGTGGGCCCGGATTCCGACGAATGGCTCGAGGCCATAAAATCTGAGAGAGGATCCATATATAAAAACAAAGTATAGACTTTGGAAGAACCACTTGATGGTCGTAAGGTTGTTGGGTGCAGATGGATTTTGAAGGGAAAACGGACAATGATGGTAAGTATCACCATTAAGAAAGCTCGACTTGTCGTTAAGATGTTTTCCGACAAGTTCAAGGAGTTGACTACGATGAGACTTTCTCACTCGTAGCGATGCTAAGAGTCTGTTGGAATTATATTAGCAGTTACTGCATTATTTATGAAATCTTGCAGATAGGATGTCAAAACATTGTTTCCTCGACGATTTTCTTGAGGAAAGGTTGTATGTGATACAACCAGAAGGTTTTGTCAATCCTCAAAGATGCTAACAAGTATGCAAAGCTCCAGCAATCCTTCTAAGGACTGGAGTAAGCATCTCGGAGTTGGAATGTACGCTTTGATGAGATGATCAAAGATTTTGGGTTTTTACAAAGTTTATGAGAAACTTGTATTTCCAAAGAAGTGAGTGGGAGCACTATAGAATTTTTGATGAGTATATGTTGTTAACATAATGTTGATCAGAAATGATGTAGAATTTCTGGAAAGCATACAGGGTTATTTGAAAAGTGTTTTTCAATGGAAAACCTGGATTAAGCTACTTGAACATTGAGCATCAAGATCTATAAGGATAGATCAAAAACGCTTAATAGTACTTTCAAATGAATACACATACCGTGACAAGATTTTGAAGGAGTTCAAATAGATCAGCAAAGAAGGAGTTCTTGGCTGTGTTACAAGGTGTGAGTATTGAGTAAGACTCAAGACCTGACCACGGCAGAAGAGAGAGAAAGGACGAAGGTCGTCCCCTATGCTTTAGACGTAGGCTCTACAGTATGCTATGCTGTGTACCGCACCTGAAGTGTGCCTTGCCATGAGTCAGTCAAGGGGTACAAGAGTGATCCAGGAATGGATCACATGACAGCGGTCGAACTTATCCTTAGTAACTAGTGTACTAAGGAATTTTCTCGATTATGGAGGTGGTAAAAGAGTTCGTCGTAAAGGGTTACGTCGATGCAAACTGTGACACTAATCCGGATGACTCTGAGTAGTAAACCGGATTCGTATAGTAGAGCAGTTATTTGGAATAGCTCCAAGTAGCGCGTGGTAGCTGCATCTACAAGATGACATAGAGATTTGTAAAGTACACACTGATCTGAAAGGTTCAGATCCGTTGACTAATAACCTCTCTCACAAGCGAGATATGAACTAACCCCATGGGTGTTGGATTCGTTACAATCACATAGTGATGTGAACTAGATTATTGACTCTAGTGCAAGTGGGAGACTGTTGGAAATATGCCCTAGAGGCAATAATAAAATGGTTATTATTGTATTTCCTTGTTCATGATAATTGTCTATTGTTCATGCTATAATTGTATTAACTGGAAATCGTAATACATGTGTGAATACATAGACCACAACATGTCCCTAGTAAGCTTCTAGTTGACTAGCTCGTTGATCAATAGATGGTTATGGTTTCCTGACCATGGACATTGGATGCCATTGATAACGGGATCACATCATTAGGAGAATGATGTGATGGACAAGACCCAATCCAAAGCATAGCACAAGATCGTGTAGTTCGTTTGCTAAGAGCTTTTCTAATGTCAAGTATCATTTCCTTAGACCATGAGATTATGCAACTCCCGAATACCGTAGGAATGCTTTGGGTGTACCAAACGTCACAACGTAACTGGGTGGCTATAAAGGTACACTACAGGTATCTCCGAAAGTGTCTGTTGGGTTGGTACGAATCGAGACTGGGATTTGTCACTCCGTATGACGGAGAGGTATCTCTGGGCCCACTCGGTAATGCATCATCATAATGAGCTCAATGTGACTAAGTAGTTAGTCACGGGATCATGCATTACGGAACGAGTAAAGTGACTTGCCGGTAACGAGATTGAACAAGGTATTGGGATACCGGTGATCGAATCTCGGGCAAGTAACATACTGATTGACAAAGGGAATTGTATACGGGATTGATTGAATCCCCGACATTGTGGTTCATCCGATGAGATCATCGTGGAACATGTGGGAGCCAACATGGGTATCCAGGTCCCGCTGTTGGTTATTGGCCGGAGAACGTCTCGGTCATGTCTGCATGGTTCCCGAACCCGTAGGGTCTACACACTTAAGGTTCAATGACGCTAGGGTTATAGGGAATAGATATACGTGGTTACCGAATGTTGTTCGGAGTCCTGGATGAGATCCCGGACGTCACGAGGAGTTCCGGAATGGTCCGGAGGTAAAGATTTATATATGGGAAGTCCCGTTTTGGCCACCGGAAGAGTTTCGGGCGTCACCGTTAATGTACCGGGACCACCGGAGGGTTCCGGGGGTCCACCGGGAGGGGCCACCAACCCCGGAGGCCTGCGTGGGCCAAGTGTGGGAAGGGACCAGCCCCTAGGTGGGCTGGTGCGCCTCCCACAAGAGGCCCAAGGAACATGGAAAAGGGGAAGGGGAAAACCCTAGGCTCAGATGGGCCTAACGCCCACCTAGGGTGCGCCCCCCTCTCTCCCCCTCTTGGCCGCCCCCTCCATCCAATCTAGGGCTGGCCGCCACCCCTAGGGGGGGAACCCTAGATGGGGGCGCAGCCCCTCCCCTTCCCCTATATATAGTGGGGGTTTTGGGGCTGCCATAGACACGAGTCTCCCTCTCTCTTGGCGCAGCCCTACCCCTCTCCCTCCTCGTCTCTCGCAGTGCTTGGCGAAGCCCTGCTGGAGTGCCACGCTCCTCCATCACCACCATGCCATTGTGCTGCTGCTGGACGGAGTCTTCCCCAACCTCTCCCTCTCTCCTTGCTGGATCAAGGCACGGGAGATGTCACCGGGCTGCATGTGTGTTGAACGCGGAGGCACCGTTGTTCGGTGCTTAGATCGGATTCGGCTGCGATCTGAATCGCTTCATGTATGACTCCACCGACCGCGTTCTTGCAAAGCTTCCGCATCGCGATCTTCAAGGGTATGAAGATGCACTCCCCTCTCTCTCGTTGCTAGTTAATCCATAGATTGATCTTGGTGATGCGTAGAAAATTTTGAATTTCTGCTATGTTCCCCAACATGTCCTCCTGAGGGAGACATCCCGCGAAGCACGCCTCCAAGTGGTGCTCGAGCGCCTCCCTCGTGATGTTGGCAAGGTCTGAGGCCCTCCAGAAGAGAGCCCCCGAGCCCTGCCCGAGGAGGGCGCCGGGCGCGCCTTCCTATGTGAGGGAGGGAGGCACCCCAGGCGCGGGCGCTGACCCTGACGAGGTACCACTTGCGGCACCGCTCTCCTGAGGCCCGGCATGGAGTAGCTGCTTCTTCTTCTTGGGGACGACCTCGGGAGGGTACTGAGCTGCATTGTTGTCGGGGTCTTCGATTGACGCTGCTTGGAAGCACGCTCGAGGGAGCACACCGCATCTCTTTCCTCGCAGGGGACTGTGATGATTCCGCCGCTTCGTGGCATCTTGAGGATGTTGTAGCCGTGATGAGTGACCGCCATGAACTTGGCTAATGCTGGGTACCCGAGGATGGCATTGTATGGCAGGCGGGTATGGGCGATGCCGAAGTCGATGAGCTCGGTGCGGTAGTTATGGCGCTTTCCGAACGTGACTGGGAGGCGGACCTGTCCTATCGGGGTGGTGGAGCCGTCGGTCACTCCTGAGAAGGGCTTGGTAGGCTGAAGCTGGTTGTACGGCACTTGAAGGTTTTCGAACGTCTCGATGGACAGGACGTTAAGCCCTGCGCCGCCGTCGATGAGGGTCTTGGTGACTTGAACATTGCTGATGACGAGTGAACAAAGCATCGGGACAGCGCCAGCGGTAGCCGCGCACTTGAGCTGATCTGTCGAACTGAAAGTGATGGCGCACTTGGACCACCTGAGCGGGCGTGTGGCCTCGAGCTTGGGGAGGACTGCATTCACCTTGTGAGCAAACTGCTTGAAGATACGCTGCGAAAACTGGGGCTTGAGCTCCGCCCAAGATGCAGGCGATCGCACGCAGCTCTTGGAAGCCCCCAGCCCCCTCGTCTTGATGGTGATCGTCGTTCCTTCTTGGTGGTGGAGGCAGAGGAGGAAGACCGGCGTTGCCCTGAGGGCGGTCCTCACGAGGCTGATCCCTCCAGGCGCCCTCGCGAGGCTGATCTTGCCAACAGTCCTCACGAGGCCGGTCGCGCCACTCCTGGCGTGGGCCACGGTCATCCCAGTGTCCTCCGCCACGTCCTCCTCCTCGGCCATAGCCTCGGTCGTTACGCTCGGGGCGTCGACCGAAGCGTCCATCTCGAATGGCCCTAAGCTCTTGACAATCGTTGGTGTTGTGGTTGTGCACATTGTGGAAGGCGCAGAATGGTCGGCTGCTCTTGGATGACTCAGGCTGGTCCTGGCCGCGCTTCGTATCTGGCTCCGCCACGAGTACAGCTACTCCTTTGCGCTTCACGTCCTTGGCCTTGGCTTTCTTCTCCTCTGGGTCGGCAGCTGGGAGCTCGAGGAGGGAAAGGCACCCTTCCTCAGCCCTTGCGCACTTGGTCGCCAGGTTGAATAGCTCCAGGGATGTGCACAGTTCCTCATGGATGGCGACCTCCTCCTTCATCTTGACGTCGCGGACGCCATCGGAGAATGCCGAGATGATGGCCTCGTCCGTCACCTTGGGGATCTTGAGGCGAACGTTGTTGAAGCGCTGGATGTACTTCTGGAGGGTCTCTCCTGGTTGCTGCTTGACGTGGCGCAGGTCACTCGCGACCGGGGGGCGGTCGCGAGTGCCCTGGAAGTTGGCAACGAAGCGGTCGCGCATCTCGTCCCAGGAGGAGATCGAGCCCAGAGGCAGGTTCAGGAGCCACAAACGAATGCCGTCCTTGAGCTCAATGGGGAACCAGTTCGCCATGACTTTTTCATCGTCGTTGGCCGCCTCGATGCTCAGCTCATAGAGCTGCAAGAACTCTGCGGGGTCGGTGGTGCCGTCGTAGCGAGGAGGCAGATCCGGCTTGAACTTCCCTGGCCAAGCGACGCTACGCAGCTCGGGGGTGAAGGCGCGGCAACCTGCCGTGGTCACCGGGGCCCGCCGTGGAGGTGGAGCTTGATCTTGGTGCATGCGGGCCGCCACGGCAAGTGGTGCAAGGCCCTGCCGCGACAGGCGATCCTGACGCGGTGGTGCGAGGAGCGGTGAAGCGTTTTCTTGCGATCGAGGAACCTCTTGGCAGCTTCTTTCTTCTCGCGCGGGCGCCTGGCGCGGTGGGTCATGCCGCGGGGCCGCGTGTCTTGGCGCCAAGACGCAGTCTTGGTGTGGAGGTGGTGGAGGTGCTCCGTGAGCTGTGTCGCCCGCAGCTGGCGGTGGACGAGGTAGCGAGAGGGACGGTGCAGGGGATCCCCCAGCGGCGCTGACGAGCTCGGTGATGCGGTCCAACTAGTCCTCATAGAGGTCGTCGACCGGGCGGTAACGCAGGAGCTCGTGTGCCATGAGCAGCGCAGTCTGCGCGTCCGTGGGAGCACGACGGGCGTGAGACGATGAACTGGCGGGGGTCAACGACGGAGTGGCAGTGCGGCCATCCCACCGCACCGAGGGGTGCAGCGAGGACGCCTGCTGCTCGTTTCCGGCCGGGCCGGTGGCAGCTTGGCGGCGGGTGATGAAGAATGACGGGGAGGCCCGCCGACAGGAGCCGTCTGGGTGACACGGGCGGCGAGGGCGGCCCGCCGCTCAGCGCGGGTGCGACGAGCGTCCGACATGGTTGTGGTGGAGCGGTCAAGCACGGATCGACGAGGGAAAACTAAGGCGCACCCCTACCTGGCGCGCCAAATGTCGGATTTCGGGTTTCGGCAAAACCCTCAAGGTTCGAACACTGGGGTGCGCGCAAAGATCTCTCCCTCACCGATCACGCCCTCATGCACTTCGCGATCTCTAGGCTATGCACGACGAACTCAAAGAACACGGGGACACAAGATTTATACTGGTTCGGGCCACCGTTGTGGTGTAATACCCTACTCCAATGTGGTGGTGGTGGATTGCCTCTTGGGCTGAGGACGAACAGTAGAAGGGGAAGAACAACCTCTTGAGGTGAGGTGCTCTTGTGCTTTGTGGGTGTGAGGATGAACTGAGTGAGTTCGAGACCCCCCCCCTCTTTCCTACTATGGTGGCTAGCCCTATTTATAGAGGCCCTGGTCCTCTTCCCAAATATTGAGCAGGAAGGGATGCAACAACGGCCAAGTTTGAAGGGGGACAGCTAGTACAGCCTATCATGACAAAAGTAGTCTTCGCCTGCCAAAGGCTCTGGTGGTGACGCCGTCTTGGGCTCCACGTGACCTCCGTCCTGCCGTCCTACTGGTCTTGGTCTTGTTGCACCGATATGGAAACCTTTGCTTGATGCCTCGGAACTCCTCGCCTGCGCTTGCCTCCCTTAGCACCAAAGAGGAAATGCGGACTCTGTGGTCGCTGGCGCCCGCCTGGCCTTGGTCGTCATGGCCCACGTCATGAGAACCTCGCGAGGTTTGCCTCGCCTTGATCTCTCCGCCTCTCGCGAGCCAGCCCGATGAGGCCGCTCCCGAGGAGGTCTTGTGTCGTCCGCCTCGCGAGGGTCTTGAGTACTTGCTGGTGAAGATGGGACGTACGGGCCCGCTTGGAGAGCCACGCCGTGGGCCGCAGGCAGGCAAGTCTGGGGACCCCCGTTCCTAGAACGCCGACACAACGTCCTCCAGATGCCAGGAAGCGGCGGGATCATCACAGTCCCCTGCGAGGAAAGATATGCAGTGTGCTCCCTCGAGCGCGCCTTCCAAGCAGCGCCAATCGAAGACCCCGACAACAATGCATCTTAGTACCCTCCTGAGGTCGTCCCCAAGAAGAAGAAGCAGCTACTCCGTGCTGGACCTCAGGAGAGCGGCGCCGCAAGTGGTACCTCGTCAGGATCAGCGCCCGCGCCTGGGGCGCCTCCCTCCCTCGCATAGGAAGGCGCGCTCGGTGCCCTCCTCGGGCGGGGCTCGGGGGCTCTCTTCTGGAGGGCCTCAGACCTCGCCAACATCACGAGGGAGGCGCTCGGGCACCACCTGGAGGCGTGCTTTGCAGCACGTTTTCCTCAGGAGGACACGGGGCGAGGAGCTCCCAGCGCTCAGGAGTTCATTGCGAAGACTACTCAGGAACTGCAAGACGCGAGAGCCATGCGCGGCGACCGCCGCTCACCAGGCGCAGCTCCCCATCTAGGCGAGGATGCCGGGCTGCCCGTCTGCATCGACATCCCAGGGCTCAACAGGGTCGCGTCTCAGGAGCTCTTATGGCCTTCGCGTGTGGGACGCTACGAGGGCCCACCACACAGCTATGTTCGCGTGCCCTTTGGCCTGCCGAGCATGGCGTCCGCCTTCCAGCACGGCTTGCGGAGCATCTTGGCGGCTCAGGAGGCCAGGCACCACGCCGTCCTAGCGGAGATGGAGACGGTCCTCAAGGAACCGCCTGGACCCCCAGATCCTCCCGAGGCTCAGGGTCCCAGTGGCTCGTGAGGAGCAACCCGTGCGCCACGCATCTTCAGCTGCCCCAACACCCCTTCTACAATGGAACTAGGTGACATCTTTCAAGTTCTTTTAGCTGGGAGCGCCCCTCGGGCTGCATCATTCCCAGGCTGCGTGGGTCCGTCCCTGTGGCATGTATCCCTTTACATCTTCAGCTTACTTTGCTGGGGGCACCCCACGGGCTGCATCATCCCCAAGCCGCTCGGGTCCGACCCAGTGGCATGAATCGTTCGTGCATTTATCTGAGCCAGTTTGCTTCTCATGCTTGATCTATCTGCAATTACCACCTGCTTAACTGTCACCCACCACGGGAGCCGCTCACACCAGCACGGCGCTTGTGCATGGGTCCCTCCCTGCAACGTCGACAAATCTGAGCGGTCGAGCTCTGGCCCGCGGCACGCCCCGCGCGCGTCACATCACCAGGCCCTCAGTGCCTTCATTCCCTTGCGGGGACCAGTGGCCGGCCGGCGATTATAATGGCAATCTGCGCCCTTCCTCATGCTAACTTGCAGGAACCTCCTGAGGACCACAGCAGGCGGCACCGCGGGCTCCCTCTTCTCCCATGTAATCCGCTTGCGCGTTGAAAGGGGGGCTCCTGAGCATCGCGACTCAGGAGCTTTTACTAGCTCTCCAGCCCTCACCCCCTGGCCTTGACCACGGCATCGCGACCTGGCATACCAGCGGCGGCTGAGCTCGCTCGAGGGCCAGGACCTGAGGACGTAGAGCACCAAGGAGAGCATGAAGAAAAGGGGGATGCACACACGGGCCTAACCCAGCTGCACCACAACCGCCAACGCTCGAGTTTGGCGCCACGCAAGGAAACGACTCCAGACTACCGAGATAAGTTCGCGCCTGGAATCCACCAATCGCTATGACACGGGATCCTCACTTGCTGCAGCTCTGTTGCGGCAACGTCGCCTACCTTTCTTATCTTTCGGTGGCCGCTTGCGCGCTAAAGGGGACCTCCTAAGCATCGCGTCTCAGGAGCTCTTACTGGACCTCGGGCCACTCACCTCCTGGCCTTGACCACGGCATCGCGACCTGGCATACCAGCGACGGCTGCAGCCTTCCTGGGGACCGGGACCTGTCAGCGTAGAGCACCAAGCCGTCGCGAGAATAGAAAGGGGAGACTGAGTCGAAACAGGGCACGCGCACACGCACAATTTCATAGTAAGGATAATATCAACAAAGGACATTGCGGACCCTTTACACACCCCCGCGGGGCTATTTTCGATTCCTCGCAGGGAACAAAAGGAAAGAACTTCTAGGAGCCCTATCTACATGTGCCCCAGTGGCTGACGCCATCATCAATAGTGGGCCACGGGAGGACGGCACCAACCTAGCTCATCCAGATCGGCGGCGGCGGCGGCCGGACGCTGCAGCTTTGCTCCGGGCGCGGCGAGAGCTTGGGGGCACGTAGCTGTCGTCGCTCATCTCCGGAGTCTCGTAGAGCTCGGGAGAATCGCTGGACTCCCATGCGTCGCTGCTGCTACCAAAGGAGCCGCTGGTGACGTGGATAGCAAGCCCTACCCATGCTGCAGCGCCGTCCTGACAGCCCCTTCTGGAGCAACACTCCAGGCGGCGGCCTTCCGTGTCGAAGACCTTGAAGAACAGCGTGGAGACGCCGTCGTACTCGAAGTGGATCGCGAGGGCGCCTTCCGCACGACACACCCGAGCGACCTCACCCCAGCCTCGGCTCATGAAGATCTTGCCCGAGGAGACGGCTTCAACTTCCGCTCCAGTCACCGGCGCGTCGCAGTCGGCGTGCTGCAACCAAACCTCAAGGGGCCCCCTCGGCGGCATCTCGGTAGAGAAGAAGGAAGGGAAGCGGATCAAAGTGCGCGGAGGCATCGCCGCCCACAGCACAAGTTCGCGCGAGGAGTCCGCGACGTGGACTCCGGGGGCGACGGCGCGGGCCACCGCGGCACGGCGGCCTCGGCCGCGGCGTGCGTGGCGCCGCTCGCCGCCTCTTCCTCGTGAGCCCTCGGCTTGGGCGTACAGGGGTAATGGATACCTAGGAGGAGGCCGCTCGCACCAAGGCCTTGTCACCTCCTGCATCACCACCACGTCACGGCAGTGGACCGGCCTCTTCTTCGGTGGAAGCGGCCCTGGCTCATCGCGGGGAGTCTTTCCCTTCTCCGCAGCGGAAAACCTGCGGATGGGCGCCATTGGTGTCACTGCGAGCAATGGAGCAAAGGAGGAGAAGCGAGCGGAATGAGAAGAAATGGGCAATGGGGGCTCCGCCTCCCTACCCATTTATAGCCCAAGGGAGGCCAACCGTCGACCCCCACGATCGCAGGTAATGATAACCCTTTTTGCATGCAGCAGGGACTCGTCAAATCGGACAGTCGCTGAGGCAGCGTGGGGAAGTGGAGACGCCCACGTCCAATCAACCGCCATGCGTCGACCGAGGCCGCAGGCTATTGGGGCCTGTGGCGCTCCGCACTTGCCCTTTGGCTTCGCCTCGAAGCCAAGTCCGAGCGCGCCTTGGGCCCGCGGGCTACTGTCAATGTTCTGGGAACGGGGGTCCCCAGACTTGCCTGCCTGCGGCCCACGGCGTGGCTCTCCAAGCGGGCCCGTACGGCCCATCTTCACCAGCAAGTACCCAAGACCCTCGCGAGGGGCCAAGCCTCGCGAGGCGGACGACACAAGACCTCCTCGGGAGTGGCCTCACCAGGCTGGCTCGCGAGGGGCGGAGAGATCAAGGCAAGGGGTACCTCTCGAGGTTTCCTGTGACGTGAGCCATGACGACCAAGGCCAGGCGGGCGCCAGCGCGCACAGTGTCCTTGCTTCCTCTTTGGTGCTAAGGAGGCAAGCGCAGGCGAGGAGTACCGAGGCATCAAGCAAAGGTTTCCATATCAGTGCAACGAGACCAAGACCAGCAAGATGGCAGGACGAAGGTCACCGTGGAGCCCAAGACGGCGTCACCACCAGAGCCTTTGGCAGGCGAAGACTACTTTTGTCAGGATAGCTTGTACTAGCTGTCCCCTTTCAAATTGGCCGTTGTGGCATCCCTTCCCGCTCAATATTTGGGAAGAGGACCAGGGCCTCTATAAATAGGGCTAGCCACCACAATAGGAGGGGGATCGGTTCCACTTTCCATCCTCACACCTACAAGTTCACCGAGCACAAGAACACCTCTCCTCGGGAGGCTGTTCTTCCCTTGTACTGTTCATCCTCGGCCCAAGAGGCAATCCACCACCACCACACTGGAGTAGGGTATTACACCGCAACGGTGGCCCGAACCAGTATAAATCTTGTGTCCCCGTGTTCTTTGGGTTCGGCGAGCTAGTCCGTGATATCGTGGAGTGCGAGGGCGTGGGAGAGGAGAGATCTTTGTGCGCACCCCAGTGATCGAACCTTGAGGGTTTTGCCGGAACCCGAAATCGAACAAAGTGGGAGGGCGCATCTTTGGACAAGGTGAAGGAGAAAGATGTCAACATCCCGCCATGTTGGTGTGGATATGTTTGCAAGGTGAAGGTGTCCACCGACCGAAAGAAGTGTTGGACGGAAGGGAGGAGATATTTTGTATGCCCAAACTATGCTTATGATCGTGCGCTTCCAACTAACGCCTATGACCAACCACCGGTAAGCTAGAGAAGTAAAATGTTATTCTCAAATGTGTGTCAGCACTAACAAAAAATTTGTATGCAATCACCGCCTCCTCTATGCAAGTACTTCACGTGGATCGATCATGAAGTGCCAGAAGATGTCCAAAAGGACCAATATCAAGATTGTCTTAGGCACCAGCGACGGTTCGAAGAATCGTTTCGAAGAGGCTTGGAGGAAGAGCGTCGTCAAAAGGAGAGGATGGAGCGGAAGAAACAAGAGGAGGAGAGGGTACGCCAAGCGAAACTTGCTCGTGAGGAGGAGATGGCAAGAAAGCTTGCAAAGGCTCGCGAGGCGCAAGAGGAGGACGAGGCACGTGACAAGAAGGGGAAATGGCCTCGCTCGACTCAGTAGGGACTTCGCTTCGGAGCACTCGTCATGGAAGCGGATGTACCCATGCCGTATTTGTCATGAACTATCTTCTAGGGCAAGAAGCCATTTGTCATCAACTATCTTCTAATGAATGTGTCGTGAATTTGTGAGGTTATGTGAGATGTTGATGAACTCTTAGAAGTGTGCTACTTGTGTTTGCGAACTTGTACTAATGTTTGAATTGTCTTACATGATGTGATGTTCAAGTTATGACTTGTGTTTGTTCAGTTTCTGCATTGTACAACATTGCACTATACTTGTGAAGTCAAATTGCTGCCGAAAGTGCTACTGTTTTTGTAGTTTTGGGGTTCAAAATTGCTGCCGAAAGTCAAATGAGGAACTCACATCGTCCCCCTGATGGTGAGATAAGAGGTCTGATGGTGTACCAGACCTAGATGTAGATGGTTCATCACATTCTGGGTCACGACAACCGAGAAGGTTCGATAACCGCCTTAACTTCTTGCCCTGACTCTCTAACATGAACAAGTGTATAATATACCAAACTCCACAACATATGTAACATGGACACCTGAGTGCGATATGTACCTTGAGAAATTTTTGTAATGGACCTTCATCATTGCCTTCTCCAACCGGTGTCTTCTCCAGAATAGACTGGCTTTCATCAGCTGATTTCTTGATCTGGTTGCGCTGCAGATGAGAACGAAGTAACACGTTAGCCATTCAAACAGGTGTAATACGGCCAACGGGAAAGTAAAGAAGGAACACTTTACCACATAGTTAATCACCGGAACAGCAGGGACTCCTAGCCCTTCCCTGACATATTTGTTGTACTTCCCCTTTGATAGATCCTCAAAGTTTATGGGATCTTCAAGAATATCCTCATTGTATGCCGGCGGGCATATCTTAACTCGAGTATTTTTCAAGAAACCATCGTAGGTAGTTATCGAAAGCAAGTGAGTTATGCTCATGAAGCTGGGCGCGTGCACTGTTATGAGCTTGCTCCACACTAAGATGGAAACGGGTAACATACAATGCATGATGCTTGTCCTAGTCCTTTATCTTCTGCTACTTTCTCCTGTCCAACCTGCATGGTACAAAACCAAACATTAGCACAATCAAGAAGGAGTGGCGATGCTTAGTCAATATGGTTCATGCTCTCTTACCTATGAAGTGCTTTGTCCGTGTCCACCCATTCCAGGGGGTGAGGCTGGAACAGACCAAACTGACGATACACGCGATGTGGCAAATGAAACTCAACCGCCCAGTTGCATATCAGTGGGCACCGCATAAGCCAAAGATCCCTATCCCGCAAGCACATCGGGTTGATGACAAACTCCTCGGTGTACCCTACTGTGTCATTGGCGCCATATGGCTGCCATACCACCTATGAAATAGGGCAACAAAGCAACATTGATGACAATTTTTAAAGCAAGCATGAGAAATGACTGAAGTAATGTCCTCGTTACCTGCTCAGGCATAATCGTGTCCAACTCGGCAACGTACTTTTGGTACATGAGATTGACATTGTTCATCATCTCGGATACCACATCCCACTTGTGAGCCCAAGTGGGGCGCCGTAATTCGTCATCTTCATCCCAAGGATTAAACGTGACGCTCTTCGGGTGTCCAACAGGCATACGCTCCCAGCTCCATACAGAAAGTAGAAGCAGATTACCACCAATGCATGCACTACTTGTGATCCTGTAACACGCATCGTCCAACTGCATATGAAAGAAAACAATGTTAACTTGACAGCAAGGTTGCATTGCTAATGAAGAAATGAGTTGATAACAAAACAAACCAACTACCTATCGGTACAAGTAGGCAAGAGTCGCTGAACCCCAGCTCCATCCGCTATGGAAGACGGTCAACGCCTTCAGCCACATCCATGGAGTGTTCATGCCTGTGGAGTCAGGAAACAAAGTCCTCGAGACAACGTACCACATATAGACACGAGCATGTGTCTGGATCACATCATCAGTGGCATCCGCAGGGCAATTGGCAAAGTTCCTTTGAATCCACGTGAAAGCAGCTCCGGCTGCTTTCCTTTCCTTCTTCTTCTTCTCTTCTCCCTCCTCTACATCAGCCTCAGCCTCGGTAGGAGACATACCGATAAAAGCAGTCATCTGTTGGCGACACCCATCAGAATCGGTGCTCATACAGAGAGGCCTCCCGTCGATAGCAAGACCGGTGATCAAGGAGACATCCTCGAGTGTCACGGTCATCTCCCCAGTACGAAGATGGAAACTGTGCGTCTCCGGCCTCCACCGATCAGCAAGAGCGGACACCAGTGGAGCGTTGAAGTTCGGCGTGGACCGGCTGACCAACTGAATCCACGGGAGGAGTCCTGCCTGCTGGATGTAGGGTGTGTACGGCTCATCGTAGGGTTGGGCAAGACCAGAGACACCGTGATACCGAATCTTCAGAGGTTCAAGCTTCTGCAAAAAACAAGTAATGACAAATCTTAGGGCATGTCAATTTCAACTAAAGGCAAATTTGCTAAATATTTAGATAACTCATTATTACCATCTCCTTCTCGCGCATCATGTACGCCCGGTGTTGTGTGTCATATGCATCATCGAGAAGCCAAACCATCCTTACAAAGTTCAAACAATAAACAGATATGAGTTCATCTCAAATATTGGTATACACTAAACATCTCATATGTGTTCATCTAAACATATCATATGTATTAATCTACAAGAATCTCAACATCGCCTTCTCGCACAATGAATAAATGATTGTAAATTCTCATATATATCTCGTGTGTCATATTTTTTTCAAATAAACTCAACATCTCATATTTCAAATAAACTCAACATCTAATATATATATATATATATAACTAAACATCTCATATATAGCTACAAAACTCAACATCTCATAATTATCTACAAAACTAGGCATCTAATATATATCTAAAAAAATAAACATTCTGGGTTTTACTAACAAGAATCATATAGTACCACTATGACTACACATCCTCCATCACAACACCCAATCTTGGACAAATAAAGGTCCAAACCAAGCAAATCAAGGGTTCCACCCAATCTTGGACAAATCTCTAAAATTGCAACGAATTTACGGAGGAAAAGAAAGGGAACGGAGGAGTTTACCTAGTAGGAGGGATTGGAGATCGAATCCACGGCTTAAATCTTCAGATCTGAGAGGGGTTTGGGGGGATATAAAGGGGGCGCCGCCGCCGCTCTCCGTTCCAGAGAACCACTCCCTGGAGAGAGGGAAGAACTGCCTGGGAGGGGCTGGCCCGATGCGGCTTACACTAGTGGAAAAAGGGTCAAATGTGAAGCACATTAGTGCCGGTTTGATTTTGAGCCGGCACTAATGTGTGCATTAGTGCCGGTTCCAACGGCTAGTCGGCCACTCTCATTAGTACCGGTTCGTGGCGAACCTTTAGCACCGGTTCGTGCCACGAACCGGCACTAAAGTGAGTGGTGGCAGGATGTTGTCAGTGTGGGGCCCCTCCAGCACCTTTAGTACCAGTTCGTGGCACGAACCGGTGCTAAAGGTCGTCCTACATAAACCCTTCGTCCACCCGAGCTCGCTCTGTTCTTCCCCTTTCCCCTCTCCTCTCTGTTCTTCCCCTCTTCCTCTCGAGCTCATCACACATTTTGCCCAAAATTTGTCAAGATTTGAAGGCCCCCATCCATTCAAATGATCACAAAGGTTAGCAACTTTGTCCTTTCATCTCTCATTGCTAGATTAGCTCTTGCAATGCTTTGTATAGTGATTAATTTGCGATTTTAGTAATTTGGGAGGAATTATATGTGCTAGTATTTGAGTTATATGCAATTTGAGGTCAAAAATAACACTTAGTTTGCATCTGTAGGTGTGGTTTACTTAGTGCCTTCTAAATCTCCGTCGTAACCACCGTCGATCGCCCGCACCGTCCCATCGCCGGCACCACCTTGTGGTGAGCCTCTTGTTCATGAATGTTTTACATTACCAAATTGATGTTTATGTGATTTGGATATATAGTTACTCGTGTAATTATCTTACTCGTACGTTGTTTGTTATACATAGTGCCATGGTTTTGATATCCGTCCCCGTCGGCCCTCGTCCTTATTATGATTCGGATGTGGTATATTCTCTTTTAAAACTAGTTGTTGCATTTCGTGTTTATGACAAATTATGCCCATCAAGTTGACATAGATATTTTTATCTAGGAGGTATGTGAACCAGAAATTCCAACCAACCCTATTGTCGAGAGGTTAAATTTAGTTGAAAGAGAAAACGAGTATTTGAAAGAAAAAATGAAAAGAATTGAAGGGGAGAAGATGGAATTGGAGTTGCATGTTGCCGATGTCGTCGATGATCACAAGATCAAGATGGAGAAAATGCGCTTGAAGATTAGAAAGATTAGAAAATATGCCATTGATAGTGAGGCTTGGTATCATTATGCTGTTGGATCAATTGTTACCTTAGTTGCGATCTTGATCGCATTTGTTGTTGCATTTAAAAGCTTTAGCTAGAGAGTTATTTGTTTGTTGCATTTAAGTGTTGTATGAACTATATATATGTATGAACTTTATGTATGAACTTGTATTAATTTGGTCTTTTCGGTGTTGTGTAATGAAGATGAGCCGACAATGGATGTATGATGACCGATGCTCTCCTGAGTTCATTAATGGTGTGCATACTTTTCTGCTTGCGGCTGAGGCAAACAAGCGGGCGGATGGTTTTATGCCTTGTCCATGTGTTGTCTGTAAGAATGATCACAATTACTCTACGTCAAGAACCATTCATGTCCACCTGTTTAAGTCCGGTTTCATGCCCCACTATAATGTTTGGACCAAGCACGGAGAAAGAGGGGTTATGATGGAAGACAATGAAGAAGAAGAGGACGACGACAGCTATCCTGGCCATGGGTTCCCTGAATACGATGATACAACAATGGGGGAAGAAGCTGAGCCGGCAATGCAGGAAGAAGCTGAAGAAGAGGCATCAGATGAGCCCGCTGATGATCTAGATCGGGCCATTGCCGATGCAAAGAGAAACTGCGCAAGTGATTTGGAGAAGAAGAAGTTGCAGCGCATGTTAGAGGATCAGAAGAAATTGTTGTACCCGAATTGCGAAGCTGACAAGAAAAAGTTGGGCACCACACTGGAATTGCTGCAATGGAAGGCAGAGAATGGTGTATCTGACAAGGGATTTGGAAAGTTGTTGGTAATGATAAAGAATATGCTTCCAAAGGACAACGAATTTCCCGAGAGTACGTACGAAGCAAAGAAGGATGTCTGCCCTCTAGGGTTAGAGGTGCAGAAGATACATGCATGCCCAAATGACTGCATTGCGCTATAAGATCAGCCGCGATGACCCTGGTGATGTCGAGGGCGAGCGCCCCAGGAAGAAGATTCCTGCCAAGGTGATGTGGTATGCTCCTATAATACCACGGTTGAAACGTTTGTTCCAAAACAAAGAGCATGCCAAGGCGATGCGATGGCACAGAGAAGACCGTAAGAAAGACGGAAAGTTGAGAGTACCTGCTGACGGGTCGCAGTGGAGAAAAATCGAGAGAAAGTACGGGAAGGAGTTTGCAGATGACGCAAGGAACGTATGGTTTGGTCTAAGCGCAGATGGAATTGATCCTTTTGGGGAACAGAGCAGCAACCATAGCACCTACCCTGTGACTCTATGTTTGTATAACCTTCCTCCTTGGTTGTGCATGAAGCGGAAGTTCATTATGATGCCAGTGCTCATCCAAGGCCCTAAGCAACCCGGCAACGACATTGATGTGTACCTAAGGCCATTAGTTGAAGAACTCTTACAGCTGTGGAATGGAACAGGTGTACGTGCGTGGGATGAGCACATGGGGGAAGAATTTGACCTAAAGGCGTTGTTGTTCGTGACCATCAATGATTGGCCTGCTCTCAGTAACCTTCCAGGACGGACAAACAAGGGATAATCTATTTTCAAAGTTAAGTTATTCACAAACTAGTGATTCACACAAATTTCAAATAATTCAAAATTTAAACTATTCAAATTTGAAAACTACCGGCACTAACAGAAAGTTTGTAATTTTTTGTACCTAAAGCAAAAATATTCACAAAGAAACTCTAAATACAGCAAAAAACAACTCAAAAATAAATAAACCAAAAATAAATAAAGCAAAAAAAATAAAAAAAAGCCCACCTACTGGGCCAGAGCGGCCTGCATACGACTAGAAACCCAACCTGTAGTTGGGCCAGGATGCAGGCCCGCAAGCCCAGTAGGCCCACAGGCAGAGTAGGAGAGGTAGGCCCAGAAGGCCTGCTTTTGAGAGGAGCTCAATGCAGTGCCCGCGTCGGGGCTTATAAACGGGTCTTGGCGCTCCTCAACTAGCAAGGTGGGACTAAACTTCTGCGCCCCTCGCCTGGCAGCGCACCCCCTTTAGTACCGGGTCGTGGCTCCAACCGGTATTAAAGGGGGGGGTCTTTAGTACCGGTTGGTGCCACCAACCGGTACTAAAGGGGGTGCGCTTCCCGCCGCTTGGCCTGGCCAAAACAGACCTTTAGTACCGGTTGGTGGCTCCAACCGGTACTAAAGGGGGGTTCTATATAAGAAAACACTTCAAAATTTCGTCAGTTTCTCATCTCTCCCTCTGCTTTTTCTCCTTTGCCCCATCGCCGCCCCCGTCGCCGTCCGTCGCCGTCCCCGTCCCCGTCGCCGCCCCGGCCGCGTCCTCATCCCCGTCGTCCCCGTCGCCGCGCCCCGCCCCGTCGTCCCGCGCGTCGTCCCCGCCCGGCCCGGCCCCGTCGTCGCTGCCCCGTCCTCATCGATCCCCGTCGTCACCGCCCGTCGCCGCCCCCCGTCGCCTCGCCTCGCCGCCAGTGAGCTCCTGCCCGCCGCCATGTCCACACACACACACACACACATTGTTTTTTAGTTTTTTAGTTATAAATTTTAGTTATAGAAATTTTTCTGTTTTTTAGTTATAGGAATATTAGAAATGTTATAGAAATGTTAGTTATATAGAAATGTTATAAATTTTTCTGTTTTTTAGTTATAGAAATGTTAGCAATTTTTCTGTTTTTTAGTTATAGAAATATTAGAAATGTTAGTTATATAGACATGTTAGAAATTTTAGAATTAGTTTTAGCTAGATGAATTAGATTAATGTCAAATTGGTAGATGATGATCGATGTTATAATTTTAGTTATAGAAAAATTTAGAATTTGCATATAGAATTTTAGTTATCAC
This sequence comes from Aegilops tauschii subsp. strangulata, assembly GCF_002575655.3. Classification (NCBI taxonomy): domain Eukaryota; kingdom Viridiplantae; phylum Streptophyta; class Magnoliopsida; order Poales; family Poaceae; genus Aegilops; species Aegilops tauschii. The sequence goes on from NC_053041.3 coordinate 183,778,303, forward strand.
AATCCAGGTGGCTACGCGGTGGCAATGCCTAAGTGGGATAAGTCTGAGCAAGAGATGGAGGATGCAGGGGTCACTCCGGTTACTAGGAGCTGGCCCCCCAGGTGCAGAACTTGGTTCTATGCGCATGGGGGGCGTTGGACCCGAAGACAGGCCTGGTTTCGAAGAAGGCAAGTCTAAAAGGAGCCGAACAAAAGTTACTTGACGCAATAGAATATGCTCGAAAGGGGGTGTTCACGCCCAACGGAGAGAACGACGAGCTTACGCGCGCCCTGGGAAATCCTGAACACCCGGGAAGAACACGAGGCAAGGGCATTATTCCCTGGTATGAGGGCTTTTCGTAATGGAACGACGACTACAGGAGCCGTGCAAGAAAGAAGATGGAGGAGGAGAAGAAGAGGAAGCTGGAGGAGGAGCAGAGGAAGCAGGACGCAGAACGCCTTCAAGGCCTAGAAGCAAGGCACGCGGACTTGGCACTCAAATTCCAGTAGCAGCAGATCGACTCACTTAGCCAGGAAAGGGGGTCTCAGCAGCGGCAGCAACAAGCGGATGATCGTCCAGCATTGGATAGCACCGTCCCATCCATGCCGAGAAGCAGCGTTGGTTCCGCCCCGGGCGACGCACTGCTGGATACATACCTTGTGGATAACATCATAGAGAACACTAACTGTGATCTACACTTCAAAATGAAGAACATATCCATGAAGGTGGCGGATGCCGTTGCTTTTACAAATACCCCCGAAGCAACCTTCCATTGCACCCCGATTCCAGCGGGCTATGCTCGTGTCTTGGTTGATGATGTGGTGGACCAATATTCGGGGCTAGAGCTTGACATTCCTGGAGGTGACGACGAGCACACATTGGGAGAGGCCATACATCGTATCATCCTATGGAGAAAGGATTGCATCATCTTTCGAAGGCCACCGACACCGCGTCTGCCGACTCCTCCTCGAAGTCCGCCACCGAGTCAGCAGACTCCCGCTCCTCCAAGTCCACGAACGCGTGAGCCGACTCCTCCTCGAAGTCCGTCACCGAGTCAGCAGACTCCCGCTCCTCCAAGTCCACGAACGCGTGAGCCGACTCCTCCTCGAAGTCTGCCACCGTGTCAGCAGACTCTCGCTCATCCAAGTACACGAACGCGTGAGCAGACTCCTCCTCGAAGTCCGCCATCGTGTCAGCAGACTCCCGCTCCTCCAAGTCCACCAATGCGTGAGCAGACTCCTGCTCCAACTCAGCCACGCCAGCCATCTCCTCCGCCTCAGCAATCGCAGAAGAGACACACCGCAGCTATGGTGCGTAGTGGTACGAGTCGAGGTAGTACAGAAGGTACAGGCGGAGGCAAGCGATATAAATATGGTCCAAGCCTCGGTCCTCTTCCTCATAGGCCTTACGACATGACTGAGGAGCAAAACAATGCCATAGTGCGGGCCCAAGTGGACACCCATTTTGGACCGAAACCGGCACCGCCACCAAGGGAGAAAGTGGCTGAGAAAGTTATTGACCACTTTATTCATATGGCAAGAAAACCAGCTCCCAAGCCTGTTGACTCAGACTATGAGCGCCAAATCAGGAAGGCACATCGAGCACGACTACAGAAAGAAGCGAGCTCGAGATCGAGCCAATTACAAGCAGCTGTCAAAAATGCGGGAAAACCGTTCCCCAGCTAGGAGAACAGGCGGCGCAATCGATCCCCCCGCTTGTTGTGCCAACAACACATGAGAGTACGCGCGCCCAATATTATTGTGGGCAAACCGTTAACGTTCCCCAGCTAGGCAATGTGGTAATGACCGATGAGCATATAATGCAGGCTGAAATGCTCAAGATCACTGTTGGACAACTCCTCGATATCGAGCCCATGTCTCCGCTTAGAGAGGAGGAAATAAAACGGAAATCCGGGGCCAACCTTTGGTCGAGCCAGACGAGGTCAAGAACCTCCCAACGAGAATGTATGAATTGCATGAATGGTACATGAACATTAACAAGATTTCCAATCGAGAGTCCCTCATGGTGAATGTCAAGGAGGAGCATTACTTCCATGAGAAAGCTGTGTCCGTTGAGTATTCGGAACTATTTCAGTTATTCAATCAAGATGCACTTGACAAATCTATCGTCAGGTTCTATTGTCTGTAAGTGATTTCTTTCTGTAATTTAAGTCTCAAGCTAGCTGTAGTGATCATTTTGATCAATCATTACCTGTAATTATCCTCACTATATTCTTTTCTGTGGTATTATGCAGGATGAAGATGTATGAAATGAAAAAATCTGGACGCTATGGCATTGGGTTCATTGACCCAAATACCGTTAATGAATACACATGGAATATTCCAAGTTGTCGAGCAAGTTTAGAGGAAAGCATGCTAGAGTTCTTGAAGCGCCTCAATACCAATGAAGATATACTACTTCCTTACAACTTCCTATGAGTCACACTGTCTTGTACTACAAATTCTGTTTTTGCTTACAAGCTAGCTAGATGTTAATAATTAAGTGTATAGGGTTTAGGGTAGTTGATTAGTGTTATGCACATGCCCGCTTAATTAAGACATGCAAATGTGTGCGCATGCAGTTTCCACTGGATCTTGTTAGACATTAAAGTTGAAGAAGGAAAAGTTGAAGTACTGGACTCACTACTTAAAAAAGAAAGTGACTACACCATCTTGTTTGGGATAGTCAACAGGTAATTTCAATCATTATTAACTGGCCTATTTAGTTCGTCATTTCCTAATATGAACTATTTAATAACCCCTTTATTCATTTTCTTTGACGGCGGGCAGGGCCTGGGCAAAGTTCATCAAGGTGACTCCAGGCAAATGGCCAAAAAAGTTGTTTTGGTATCGACGCAAGGTAAGTAATTAAGTAGTACTAGTTAGCTAGCTACCATCTCTTTAATTCTTGTTTCAATATCATTAATTAATTATCATGCTTGATTAATCATTATCTGATTAAATTCCATTCCCGTAAAGGCCCTGAAGCAGGCATCGGGGACTGATCTGTGTGCATACTACGTTTGCGAGAACATTCGCATGATGGCGTCCGAAAGGAGCAGATCTCAAAGACAGGACTGGGTACGTTTGTCAGAAACTATTCACAAATTTTTACACTATTATCGATATCTAGTCACACAACTAATACACATGCATATTGATCTCCTTCTTAACAGTTCAGAAAGGTGCGGGAGCAGCTCCTACCAACGGAGCGCATACTAGCACTTCAAGAGGAAATAGCGGGATTTTTTCTCGACCAGGTCATAGATCCCAAAGGAGAATACTATTACCCGCTACCGCCCCATGAACCACTTGTCATCGTGCTCCGAAGACACCAAGGCAACATGTAGGAGAAATTGTGTATATATATATATATATATATCGGTTCTACGAGAAAATCTGTTTATATATATGCATAACGTGTACAATATGTAGCATCGTAAAATACCAGCAAACAAAATAGAATTAAATGGAAAACACAAAATAAAAGGAAAAATAAAAATAAAACCAAAACCCCCCAAACATTTAGTACCGGTTGGTGTTACCAACCGGTACTAATGGTCTACCCGCACCCGGGCCTGGCTCGTGCCATGTGGTGGCACTTTAGCGCCGGTTCGTGATGAACCGGTAGTAAAGGGAGGGGCCTTTAGTCCCCATTCTTTAGTGCCGGTTGTGGAACCGGCACTAAAGGCCCTTACGAACTGGCGCTAAAGCCCAGTTGCGCTAGTGTTAAGTCATAGTGCAGCGCCCAAGCGATAGGCGCTGCACATTGCACTGTGTGGCGCCCAGCGGTTAGGCGCTGCGCCACTGGCTGTGGGGCCGCGCCTGGCCCCGGGCTGCCACGCTGGCCGGGGGTGCGACGCCTAAGGAAAAAGCGTTGCACGGTAGTGTGCGGCGCCTTGCTGTCGGGCGCCACATGAAAGGGTCAGCAGCGTGATTTTTTTTCGAAAGCAGTTCAAATCTTGAATCGTTTTTGGTCCACAGGTCAAATATGTATTTTCTGCCTGCGTCGCGCGTGCCGTGAGCGGCTGCTTTTGCCGTTCGCTGCTTTGGCTGGTTGGTTAGTGCCGTTTCTGCACCCGCGCATGTGTTGTACCAATGACGGGTGGGCGATGCTGCCCCTGGTCCCGCGCATTAGCTGAGTTAGCTGCATGTCACACGGTGTGGGTTAGTTTTCTTGGGTCAACCGCCTTTGACGGGTCGTTCCCATGCACTGTGTGCGTCGTGCGTCGTGGAGACAGTTGCGGAGGGGTCAGCCATTGTGTCTGCACCCGGCTTCTGAACCTGCCTTTGGCTTGTGGAGATGACGGGTGGGCCGGCGCTGCTCCTGTTCCCGCTCGACGGCTGCACTGGATGCGCGTCTCGTCGGGGTCGTCGCGTCGTCGTTTGCATTCGCGTTTGGGGCCCTCACGTGTAGGGTTTGTCTGGTGTTGTGCCTGACTCCTGCGTCGTGCTCTGCCTATCTGACTCATGCGCCATGCCGCGTCTCGTCTACGGCAGCACCGCAGCAGGAGGGTGCGGTGTGGGTGCCCCCAACCCATAGCTGCCACAACCCTTTCTCCTCCTCACTCCTCCCTTCCTCGTCAACACAGCCGCCGCGCCACCTCGCTCCTCCGGTCCTCCCTCCCCCTCAGCCCCAGAAGCTCTTCCTCTTCTTTCGACAAGATCCATCGCCTCACGAGCTCCTTATCCACCCCAGCTTGTGAGGAAGCCGTGGGAGGAGGAGCTCAACCGGGTGTCGCCGGCCGGAGAAGGAGGAGAGGCGCGGATGCCAGCCAGGGAGGCGGATCGGTTCGCCTCCGCTGCTTCGTGAGCGCCGCCGCCTCCTCTGCATCCACCTTGCTCCGCATAACAGCATTTGTGCAGAAGCGGGGACAGGCGACCACGAGCAGATGGCGTCGGCGGCAACGGCAACACGCACGGTGCATGAGGTCCGGTAAGATGGGCTCGGCCTCCCCACATGCGTTTAGGATGGCGTGCCAGATGGCTCGGAACGCGCGCGCCCGGCTCACAAGAGGTATGCTTCAGAGCACGGCGGCGGCAACGTGCACCGCGAGGTCCCGGAGCAGCCCAGCCAGAGCCCCTCTGTACTGGAGGAACCCTGCGTCTCCATCCTCACCTCCACTCACAGGTAATCCCATTCCCCTCCGTGCCCTCTCTTTCCTCTATTTTGATTTCACTGGTTTTGTGCCAGCAGATGAGAGGGAGAGAGAAGGAAGGAAATGAGGGAGAAAGAGAGGAAGGGGAGAGGGAGGCGCGGCATCGAACGGGTGAGGGTCACCGGTCTGCACCGGCGAGGTCGGGCACGACCTGGTGCTTGGTGGTGACTCGATCCGCTCCTTGGATCAGGGCCTCCAGGACCAACAAGGAGGCTCTCAGGCTCGTCTTCTAACCTGCAGCAGCCTATACAGGCAGCGGAAGCGCCGGTCAGACCATGGGGGCGGCTTGGTCGAGCTACAACGAGCGCATCTGATTCAAGTTAGCTTCACACATCGTTCCCTCTTTTATTCTAAGGCAACGAGAGATAGGTGGATGTCGTGTTGTCATGTGGAAGGCAGCATGTGCTTATTCATATGTGGAGTTGGTGTTGAGCCTGGCGATAGTAGACACGAAAGGTGCCCGTCGCTTGATCTTGAGAGTTGATTCATATTTTTTTTTGAAAGTGTGAAGACATTTATTAGATTGCCATGATTGCTTCTTGTCTTTTTGGTGTGTTTTGTTCTACTCATAAGTGGCAAGAAAGAAAAAGACTGCTTGAATTATAGATTGTGTTGTAATAAATTTATGTGAATGGAATATGGACTGCATATATAGATATGATGCAACCTTTTTTCATCCCGAGATTGGATTACACGTTCCTTATGTTTATATGGAATAGTAGCCATGATTTCTTTTCATTCACGTCTCAACTCGAGCAAATCTTGATTTCTTGATTTTTTTTGGTCGATGTAGCATCTGCGACTGACTTTCTTCTCTAGCCAGTTCTGCTCTGTAATTTCAGAATATATGTTGTCATGTGCTTGCTTCAGATTTCTGTGTCCGGATGACTATATGAACAAAACTCACAAGGTCCTACATCATCAACTAACAACCAACTTCTTTGTTTCATTGTTCATGTGTGCCTTGCGGTCCATCAGATATAGTTGTGCTTGACCTGCCGTTGACAATCATCTTTCAATTGCATACTATGTGGTTGGATGTTGGTTGAACTACTGTTGCCTTATAAACAAACATTTTTCTATCTAATCTTTTCTTCTTGCTTTTGCAATAAGCTGCATGTGTTTCCAAATACCAAATGCTTCTTGATTTTGGAAGAAGCCTTTTGACCTTCTTATTATGCATGCAGGTTGTTGATACTGGAGTTATTGGCTTTCTGCTGCAAACTGAAATAATTCCTCTGTGCTTGCCTACCATGGAGGTGGGCAGTGAGCTATCAAAAACTGAATGTGGCTAACCATCTCATTCTTCGTCTAAATATTATCATGTTCTTTCTTTTATGTTTAGCCTAGCAAAGGACAAATTGCTTCTTCTTTTCAAAAACTAAATTTTGATGTCTGAAGTTCGCGTGGAACTATATTACGAATTAACAATCAGTTCACAGGTTCTTGATTGTTTGTAGCCTTCTCTGCCATGCTAGGCTTCTCTCTGATAAGATTTTAAAACCACTTCACAGTTTATATAGACCTAAAATTTGTAGAGCCCCGCTTCGGTAGACCCCCTTTCACAAAAGGTATAAAGGATAATATAGACTTTTGTCAAATCGTATCTAGTTTCGTATGTATGATGGGTAACCCGTCCGTACATACGTCATCGAAGTACTCCTCCGGCCTGGGCCGGCCCACTAACACCTTTTCGTTCTCTTGTATTAAAGTTCAAAGAATACGCAAAAACCTACCTTCGAACTCGAGACCTCTAGCCATCGTATGAAAGTGGTAACCAACAGGCCACCTTGACTCCTGTGATCATTATGATATGACACTGCTCTTAGTTAAAAACCGGCTGCCCATCACACTATAGAGGTTCAATATTTTAATATGGCCCACACATGGTTTGTAGGTTTGGATCCTCGATCCTTAATTCATTGCTCTAGTTGATCGTTCCGCTAAACACGTCCGCTACATATGCACCCTCTCGTTGCTTTCTAATTTAGTGCTTCCTGATTGAACGTACGCTTCAACATATGGTAGATTTATAGTACTTGAAAAAGAAAGATTTATAGTATTTGACCATTAGCCGGAAATTGCTTCCCATAAATCACGCCAAATTTCATTTATTATAAAAAATCTAGTAAGTTTTGATTGGCTTCACACATACAAATATAAGAGAATAATTATTATTCGAGGGACGTGGAGTAGCTGCTCCTAAGCTCAAATGCACCCGGATGAACAGTAAATCAAAAACAAAGTAAAAATGTTATGAATTTTCTTTCTAAACTTTGACAAATGCTCTATATGCTTGCCATAGTTCAGCACAAGATGACAATACTGGAAACCGTGGCAAAAAAATCAATGCTCCAAAAATGCTATTTTTATAAACATTTTGAAGTACTAATTTTGTTTTTTTGCCACGACTTCCACGAATGTCATTTCGTGCTCAAATTTTGCAGGCATGCAAAAATTTGTCAAAGTTTACAACCAAAAAAATCAGATTTTTTTTATTTTGTTTACTAATTTTTTGAAGTTTTACAGTTCACAAGGGTGCATTTGGTCTCGGGGTCAGAATAGGAATTTCGTTATTCGAGATGTATTTTTGTGCAGCCCAACAAGCTTAAGTGGCATGGAAGCATTATTCTTTATCAGTAGAAGCATCCTTTTTATGGTGTGATGAGAACATATTTATTCCATATTTATCGACCGTGTTGATAGAAATATTTTTCGCCTCGATAGAAGCATTATTTCTATGCTCTATGGTAGCATTTCAATGAATTGTAAGTATATTCTGATGTAGCAAAAACAATATTTCTGTTTGATGGAAACATTTACTGTTTGCAAAATAAATTGTACTGAAGCAAAACAAGAATATACACATACACAAATTTAATTGGGGTTTTGACAAGTTTTGCATTTTCTGGAGTTTTCCCGGTGAAAAAAGGCCGATGAATGGCCGAACGTGTCGCAACTTGCATCGGTGTCTGGCATGAATTCCTACCATTGGCATGTCCACCTACTTGAAAAAAGTTGAGGTCATTTCAAAGATGTCGAAAAATAGACTATGTTGAACGAAGGGCCTTCGCATAGGTCAGAAAGCTCCATCTGAGAGCACGTTGTTTCTCGACATCCTTGAAATGGCTTCATTTTTTCATGGCATTATATGACCAATTTAAGCCACTATACCAAGTTGTTTCATTTTTCGATAACTTTTGCATTTTTTGAAGTTTTTCCGGTGAAAAAATGTCGATAAATGGCTGGACGTGTCGCAACTTGCATCGGTGTCGAAAATTGTTCAAACCTAACATGATGCCTACAATGGGCATTTGCACCTGCTTGCAAAAGTAGAGATCATTTCTAGGATTTCCAAAAAATACACCATGTTGAATGAAGGATGTTCGGGTTGGCCAGAATTCTCCGTTTGAGAGCACATTGTTTCTCGACATCCTTGAAATGGCCCCAGTTTTTTTTCATGCCCTTTTATGACCAATTCAAGGCAGCATGCCAAGTTGTTTGAGTTTTTTTAACAAGTTTTGCATTTTATAGATTTTTTCCAATGAAAAAAGGCCGATAAATGGCAGGACGTGTCACAACTTGCATACGGTATCGAAAATCGTTCAAACCTGGCATGGACTCCTACCATGGGCATGCCCACCTGCTTGCAAAAGTTAAGGTAATTAATTTCAAGAATGTCCAAAAAATATACCATGTTGAATGGAGGATGTTCGAGTGCTAGAAAGCTCTGTCTTAGAGCACGTTGTTTCTCGACATCCTTGAAATTGTTCTTTTTTTTGTTCATGCCATTGTATGACCAATTCAAGACACCATGCCAAGTTGTTTGGATTTTTAATAAATTTTGCATTTTCTGACTTTTTGGGTGAAAAAGGCTAATAAATAGTCAGATGTGTCACAACTAGCATACAGTGTTGGAAATAGTTCAAACCTTGCCTGGATTCCTATCATGGGCATACCCACCTTGCTGCAAAAGTTGGGTTCATTTCAAGGATGTACAAAACAAGACCTTGTTTAACAGAGGGTGTTCGGGTAGGCAAGAAGGCTCCATGTGAGAGCACATTATTTCTTGACATCTTTGAAATGACCCCATTTTTCCATGGCCTTGTGTGAACACATCAAGGTACCATGCCAAGTTGTTTGGGATGTTGACAATTTTTTCATTTTCTGAAGTTTTCCCGGTGAAAATGGTCCGAGCATGAAAAATGGCCCGATGTGTCACAACGTACATATGGTGTCGGAAGTCGTTCAAACTAGGCACATATGCCTAACCTGGGCAAGTTCACCAGCTTGCAAAAGTTGAGGTCAGTCTTGAGATTTCCAAAAATACGATGTTTAACGAACGGTGTTGATCAGGTAGGCGAGAAGGGTCTGTTTGGGAGCACCTCATTTCTCGACATCCCTTAAATGGCCTCATTTTTTTTCCATGGCCTTGTATGGCCAATTCAAAGCACCATGCCAAAGTGTTTAGGTATTAGACAATTTTTGCATTTTCTAGATTTTTCTCCTTATAAAAGCCGATAAATGACCGGACATGTCGCATCTTGCATATGATGTAGAACGTTGTTCAAACTGGGCATGGATTCCTACCATGGGCATGCCCACCTGCTTGCAAAAGTTAGGGTCATTTGAAGGATGTCCAAAAATAGATCATATGTAGTGGATGGTGTTCTATCAAATTGACTCACTTTAGATCGAAGCAAAGTTCAGTGGCGTCAGAAGTTACGAGGTCGAGTCTTGATGGAAAATAATAAAAAATTGATACAACAGTTTGTTTCTGAACAAATAATAATAAACAAATAGTTACATTGGACAAAACTTTATTCAATGGAAGCAAATTTAACATGTACAGGGAGCTAACTTTAGAAGGAAAGAAACAAAATTCTATCCGGTATAAAATAAAAGAATATGTCGTAGCTTGATTTGTGGGTCTGATTAGTTTGAGAAACAGAATGACAAGGAAAGCAAGCCGGACCTACGTTCCATTCCAACCAACCGCGATTTTTGGGATCAATTAATTCTAGGAAGCTGATAAACGGGACAAATTAATTCCTTGATGCAGATTCGAAGGAAACTACCTGAAGAAAGACCCGACCAGGTCTGATGCAACGCTACCTGAACCATAGCGATGCCTTATATGTTTCGTGCTTCCTAACCTCAGGAGTGGCGGAGTAGCTGAGTGGTAAGAAGCCTAATTAGTTGGACGAGGTTAGGGGTTTGATTCCTTGTGCATGCTTTCTCTCATTTTCTTAAGATTTTTATATCGCGCTTTTAAATAGTAAGTGGCCTTGCTTTTACAACGGGTGTACTTTCGAAAAAGGACCATCCTATCCTTTATTATGAAAGGGTATAGGGTAATATCAACCATCGATGTGTTTAGGGGGGTCTACTGAAGCAGAAGTGAAATTTGTATTATGCAGAAACCTCAAAAGATATTTGGCTTTGGCATTTTAGTAATTGACCTATGCTGCTAATGTCGTCGTGTTACTATTATCCATTATCACTTGGACTGGAAGATCAATAATTTCGTGGATGCATAAATATTCCAATGTTTTTTTAACATATTTGTTGTATGACCAACAGGAGATGAATATTTTTAGGTGCTTAAGATTTTTTTTGGGTGGAGTTCAAATTGAGGCTAGGCAAAACGGGATCTTATATAGATAATGAGATAAATGTGTAGTTGTCACTCCTCACCTCCCTCCTCCTGTTGACCTGGGGTCGTCGCCATGGGTCCTCTGTATCAAGAGTCCTGCTACTTATGAAATAGAGATATTTGAGGTTTCCTTTTAGGCCTGTCAACCCATTATTTTAGCTTCCTTTGGCAGATGATGCACAAGCTACAAAAGGATCTACCCCTGTTGCCCAGTTATTCCATTGTGTCAATCAGGTTATTCCATTTTCGTTGTTTCCTTTTGGGTTCAGCTATTGACATTTTCCATCTGTCGTAGTGGTTAGTAGTAAATTAATTGAAATGAATATATGCGTACAATGCAATTTCTTTTTAGTAGATATCACAGAGATTCTGTTGTACTTGCGTTCTTGCATAGTAAGCTAAGCATGCTATACATAATAACAGTGGCATCGAATCGGGAGTGGCTTTCTCAGTTTGAGGGAGCTGAAGCGTGGAAATCTGCTTGATTCGCCGCGGCTTGCTGATGATGAAGATGATATCAATAAAGTTTTAAGGTGGCACATTTAAACACCAAAATTTACGCTAATTTTTTTTAAATAATACATTTTTAAAAAAAAATTACAGAAATAATACGCAAAAAAAAGATTTTTCAAAAATAATACACCATCGGCCTACTGCAGGCCGACAGAGCCCAGTCGGCCCACAGCAGGCCGACTGGAGGCCCATCAGTTTGCTGCTGGCCGATTGGGCTGTCGGCCAGCAGATTCAAGCCCAGTCGGCCTGCAGTTGGCCGACAGGGCCCAGTCGGCCTGCAGTACACCGATAGGCCTGTAGTGGGCCGACTATGCTCAGTTGGCCTGCTGTGGGCCGACTGGTGCATGCCTATTTTTAATAATACACGCGAATATTTTTTAAAAGTATATATTTTAACACGTTATGAATACATGGTAACATTTCTTCAAATACATTTTTAATGGAAATATCATTTTTTTTAAACCACACAACATTTTTTTAAATGCTTTTCTGAAATTTTCACAAACTTTTTTTAGAAACACGCGAATATTTTCTTAAAATGTCATGATCCATCTAAACATTTGTTAACCCACGTGATATGTGAGTATATTGATTGTAATATCATCTTATATTATGGGATGAAGGGAGTACCATTTTGTAGAATGTCATGGATATTTTTTGGAAACACGAGAATATTTCCAGCAAAGGTGACGTACATTCATTTAGTGGCACGAACCATTTCTTATTATATTTTCCAAAAAAATTGCATGCATTTTTTGAAAGGCGGGAACCTTTTTCCATTGTGATGAACATTTGTTTTGAAAGTTATCGACATTTCCAAACTGCGCTTTTCCCGCCATCCATTTCCCGCCATCCATTTCCCGCCACCCATTTCCCGCCAAACAATTTCCCGCCACCCGTTTCCCTCCTCCCATTTCCCGCCAACCTTTCCCGCCATACCACAGTCGTTCTTTCCCGCCATTTTCTCGTCTCTATCTATAAAACCCCCTTCAGACGGAGCTGGATAAGCATTGCAGTGTAGTGTAGTTGAGATGTCCCATTATCCTTTCGATCGTAGTTTTCACCCTGGGATGAGCAGGACTCTTCTGAGGCTAGCTACCGATTTCAGGATGGATAATAGGATAGTTTCCTGGGACGAACTCACCGGTAGTGACACCATAATGAATGAGTTGGCTCACCAATTACGTAGTTCTGGGTGGCCTGAAAGGACCTATGAGGAGGTACGTAAAGAACTTCTTAGGTTGCATGACAGGTGGAAGAAGGTAGTGGTGCCGAAGAGTGAAACTTTCAGAAGGATTGCAGCAAATAATCCATGTTTATGGACTGAGGAGAGCGAGGACGAAGATGATATCTTCATGCCGCCGCTTTCGGGTTCTGCATCGTCGAAGGGCAAGAGTTCTTCATCATCGAAGGGCAAGGTTTCTGCATCGTCGAAGGGCAAGAGTTCTTCATCATCGAAGGGCAAGGTTCCTGCATCGTCGAAGGGCAAGCGTTCTTCATCGTCGAAGGGCAAGAGTTCTGCATCGATCGAGGATGACGATGATGACTTCATGTAGTTTTTATGCTGTATGTTGTGAGTTCAGTTACGTGCCATTTAATTTGGATGTAGTTCTATCTAGTTGTTTGTAATGTCTCGTTGTATGAATATTATGTTCTATCTAAATATGATCTTGTAGAGTAGTCATTTGTCTCGTACATAAGTACATAGTCATTTGTCTCGTACATAAGTACATATTATGTTCTATCTAAATATGATCTTGCCGGTGCTCACTCTCCACAAAAGCAAATGCCAGTGGGACGACTTGATTTTGGCCGTCTTGACCTATGGCTGTCAGTATCTGACCCTTGTACTTGCCTGTGAGAAAAGTACCGTCAACACATATCACCGGTCGGCAATGCCTGAAAGCTTCGATGCATACACCGAAAGAGAAGAAGAGACGATGCAAAACCCTCACAGTTGGGAACTCTGGCATGAACATGTCTTGGATATCGATATAGGTGCCTGGATTGCGCTGCTGCAGGGTGTGGAGGAGGTGGACAACAGAGTCATATGCATCAAAATAAGAACCAAATCTCCTCTCAAGCGCTACATGCTTAGCCCTCCAAGCCTTGCCATAAGAAATTCTGTACTTCAACCTAGCGAACACTTTTGTCTGCACTGCCTTCACTTCCATAGCTTTGCCTTGCACTATCTCATCGTAAAACAGTCGAGCAATAAGCGTGGATGAAAGGTTGGCATGATCTTGAGGGATGCAGGGAATAAGACAAGTGTGATTAACTAAGTCACTTATCACCCAACTTGTGCCATACTTAGGGAGAAAGCCGTGCACCCTTGCGGGACAATCTGCATTCTTGCATACCATTGTGAGGAATTTCTGACTGGACACCTCAGCTTTGAAAACCCTTTGCGTGGACATTGCCCAATTAATTATTGCATCCTTCAGGGCTTGCTTGTTCGGATACATAGCACCCGTCGCAATATTGTTCTGGTGATATTGCCAGTCTGAATCATGTCCATCATTCACGGTCATTGCAAATGATAAGTCATGATTCCACCATGCAGGATTCGGGACCTCCTCTTCATTTTCTTCTTCATCTGACTCGTCAGAATCATCGGCATGACCCCTTTCAACATCGGTGTCTTCTTCTTCCATCTGGTTCTGCATGTGCCCATCTACCTCGTCAGCGTCCACCTCGCCATTGTAATCACCATCGGCATTTGCTCCTTCTACCTGACTACTCTGCCCTGGTTCATAACCATAAGCATTTCCTCCTTCTACCTGACTGCTCTGTCCTTGGTCGTAACCATAAGCATTTCCTCCTTCTACATGACTGCTCTGTCCTTCGTAGCCACCCTCCCCTTCATGTGCAATGACCTCCTTCACGACGGGAAGCACTAAAGCAACAGGATTGCATCCCCTTCGTTCACAACCTTGTAACCACCGCACCCAATCGGAGTCTCCCTCTATTGGCCTCAAATAAAAGTAAATTTTTGAACTTGACCGTGTCCACAATGCATGAACACCGACGGTGTGTGTTTCAGTATCAAGACCTAAACTTGCCGCAATCCATTCTTTCAACTGACTAACAGACCATGTTTGTGGTGCGCTGATTGCAACCTCTATGTGAGTAAATTCACTCAGATCTGCTCCCAACTCATTTGTTTGGACAGTACCAGGACCATAGTAAAATCTCAACTTCACTACATCGGACATCTCGACTCACCTATTTTTTTTCAACATATAAATACAAGTATTAGACATGTCTATATATATATATATATTACCAGGACCATAGTAAATAATATAATAAATAGGCCCATGTTTACTAATAATAAATAGGCCTCAAATAATAATAATAATATAACCGACAAATATGATAATTCAGTTTATTTGAATTATATGGCCATGTTGATGTATTTTTTATTTTAATCTATGTTAAAATAATTTAGAAAAAGGCATGCGTCTTATTTCTACGATCATGCGTCTTATTTTAATCTATTTTAAATTCTATTTTAATCCTATCTTTTGCTTTCTTATTAAATTTTTATTATGTTTCCAACTCTTAAAAAAAAACTTCTTATTCGTTTTTTAACATCGTTTTTTAACATGTAATATTATTCGTTTTGCTATGCACATGCCGACCCCAACTCTTCAAACTCTATATTTTAACATCGTTTTTTAAATTTTTATTATGTTTCCAACTCTATTTTTTAACATCGTTCTTTAACATGTAATATTATTCGTTTTGCTATGCACATGCCGACCCCAACTCTTCAAAAAAAACTTGTCTCTTCTTTCCAACTTTTTATTCATGTTTCCAACTTCTTATCCCGCACCTGTGTACATGTCAAGTATTAAGCAACAACTTATTATCCCACTAACAACTAATACAATTCACACACCTACAACTATATTACGAATAATCGCACACAAATTTATTTTCACATCGAACGAAGCGTGCGTGCGAACGAATAATATTTACGTATACTACCGGGGCAAATAACAATATTTCCGTATACTACCGGGCCAAAAAAAATCGCACACAAATATTTACGTATACTACCGCGGCAAATAACAATATTTACATATAATCCCGGAGCACCTACGAAAAATAAAATGAGGGCTGAAATATACCCTTGAAGCGTGCGTGCGAACGAAGAACGAAGAACGAAGAACGACGAACGACGAACGACGAACGACGAACGACCACCACCTCCACCACCTCCACCACCACCACCACCTCACCACCCCAACTGCCCCAACGACGAACACTGCCCCAACTTCACCACCACCACCTCCACCAAAATGCTCACCACGACCACCACGAGCTACCCCGTCAGTAGATCGACACCTCTTTTCGCTGCCCTAAATGAGTTGAACCCATTCACGGTGCCAAAATCGCGAAAATGTTGCTCATTTAGGTGTACAAATGTGTGCCATTTTTCTGTAGAGAGAGGAGGAGGAAGAACACAGCAGAATGAGCCACGGGAGAAGAATAATGGAGGAAGGAGAGGATATGGGCGGGCAGGGAGAAGAAAGAATGAAGGAAAGAGAGAAGGAGAGGATAAGGGCGGGCTGGCCAGCGCGCGTCAGGTCGGCCGCACCCTGTCGGCCACCAGGTGGCCGATCGGCGGGCGGGACGCCGACAGGGGCGCACCACGCCGACAGGCCGCTGCCTCCCCCCTCGCGACGTGGCACGACCAACCAACGGCCGCCGCGTGGCTGCCCGGCCTGCAGTCGGCCTCCTGATAGCCGATCGGCCTGCTGTGGGCCGACTGGGCTCAGTCGGCCTGCAGTGGGCCGACGGTGTATTATTCTTGCAAATTCTTTTTTCTGCGTATTATTTCTGTAATTTAAAAAAAATTGTATTATTTAAAAAAAATTGGCAAAATTTACACCACTTTTTGCTTCGGTTTCTTTGTATGAAAACATTATTTCCTCTGCATCTTGTGAGACACCAAACATTTCTCATTTTCGGTAGGCTTAGTTCTGAAGGATTCCACTTCGGCTAATTTAGATTATGTTGCTAGAGTATTAGAAGAAGTTCCTGATATATGTATTTAGAGCATTTGCTAAGATTTGATGCAAAATATTGATGGCCAGGCATTATATTGCACATAAGCACAATTTTTAGTTTTTCTTTTTGTTGTTGCAACAGTTTTTCTATAGCAATAGCCAATAGTGTAACATCACACTACTCCATTTTCACAAGCCATGCCACATCTTTACATGTAAGTTTGTTCTCTAGATAGTTCTCTTTCCAAGAATTGCATATCATATTTGTCATGAGATCTGACTGATTTACTATATTTTCCTGGTGTGGACGATGTTATAGAGTGAGCTACCATCACTTCTCATTACTAACTGTAATCAATAAATGTGTTCATGCCATAAAAGATGGATATTGTCGAAGCCATTGTCATGTCATGTAATTACTTGCAGATCAACTATATAGTTTTCTTCGGATTGTAAACTGGAAATGATAGAACCCTACAACTCCTGTGTGAGTGGCATTTGATTATTTACTTCCTCGAGTAGTATAGATATTGTGCTGCCAAGAGATTAAGTATATTCATGAAGTTGTGTAAAGTTTAAAATTGGTTGTGGTATCTAGCATTTGTTAGATCCTCATATGTTGTTGGTAGTCATGCTTATGCCTAGGATATCAAGTAAGCTTGTGTTGTGCTGTGACTAAATAAAAGCATGTTTAGACTTACCTTTTGTTTGCTCTACTTAAAGAGTTCAGTGTTACCCAGAGGGCATCTATATGTTTGCTATTGCTATCTCCCGTGTGACGTCGAGAAAATCACTGATGTTTCTGTTTACTTGGCCTACATTTTGGTTTACAAATAGTTCTGCCTCTCAGTTTGATATTTCTACTTGCTTTTGCTTAGCAATATGATGTATTGTTTTCTAGCTCTAGGCCTACTTGTGTTGAAGGTTCAGTTGATTGTGTTTCTTAAGGGTGTTTTTTTAATTACTGGCATCAAAATGTGGCACTAATTCCATTGTGCATTGTACTGTGATTTTTTCAAACAACACCATTATGATGAATAGAGATGCTAATAAGGGTCAGAGAACAATAGAGATGCTAACCTTTAGGGGTTAATAATATAAACAACAACAGGGCTTATGAGTCCGAAGAGAGCTCGAGTGGCGTCTTTTGGTTCTTGAAGCTCTGCACTTTCCTGGTGGAGTAGCAGCAAAATAATTCAGTGGCTGTAAAGCTACTGCACTTCACGTAGTTAGGATCAATTCTTTGTTTCAGTTTCAAATTCTCCCCAGTTCCTCCTATTTGATTGATTCATCTGATGGACATTTTGTGGCATATGTATTGTTACGAGTGAAACCATCCATACAAGTTGAGATATTAATAATCCCATATGTGGAATTCAAGATATAGAGAAATGTTATTCTTCTGCTAATTGGTTGATTGACCAAATGTACCATAAATGATGTTATTAGTGTTCAAGATATAGAGATATGTTATTGTTATTTATTGTAGTAGATGATCTCCATCCCCGTTATTGAGACGATGGAAGTACTACTGAGGAGTTTTGTCTCTGACCGAACGAAGCTGCCGAGGATGAAGGGCTAAATAAGTGCCGAGGAAGAAAGATAAATAAGTCGCTTGATTCATGGGCGAAGTGGCTGCCATATGACTGCTTTGAAATATACACACGTCTAAGTGGCACATAAATACTCCTTTTTTCAAACACACAAAACAAGGTTTATAGAAACACTTCTCTTCTTAAAATAGTATAAGGCCTACTACTTTTTTTTTAATATAGAAGGGTCTAAATTCTTGCCGTGCGTACTTGCTCAAACAGAAGATTATTAATATTTTCAAGACGATGTGGTTTTGAATGAGACTCTACGCTATCAAAGTAAAAATGTGCATGTACATATTATTGTAGACAACAAACCTATATTTCTTATTAAAGGCGGTTAAATTTGTTACTGTATGTGCATGCTCACAACTAAAACAACTAATGCATGTTGCTTTTACAATGCGCACATGGATCAACAAGATACACGTATTTGCAGTGGCATGATTTTGGATGGGAGTTTGGGCTACCAAATTAGAATGTGTATATGCATCTCATTATAGACAACAAAATACCGTTGTTTCATACTAAAGGGGATTAGATTTGTTACATAGTTTTTGTTTCAAATATAACTCTATGCTACCAAATTTAAATATGTATACATCTATTGTAGACAACAAACACCCATTTTCCCCAACTAAGAGAGAATTTGTTGCCATATGTGCTTGCCCGTAACAAAATCAAATAAACCATGGATTTCTTTTCATCGCTAACATGGAATCTGTCTCTGCGCCATATGGCGCAATGGGTCCACTAGTATATTATATACCTTAGTAAATTGAAGTCCACGTTATGAGAAGGAGAGGGGGAGAAAGATTATCTCACTACTCTCTATCCAACTTTACAATCCAATTGCCAGTGGAACAAGTGGGGATGATACCCTAGTGTATACACAGATTAAGATGATAAATATGATATATATATATATATATATATATATATATATATATATATATATATATATTCAATGTATTTACTTGAAAAGATCTACCTGATACCAGTCTCCAAATTTATTCAGATCACGCTCACCATTTCTTGAGCAGAGACATGGTACAAACCGGAGACTCTCTCAGCATCTCCAAGAAGCAGGAGGCGGCGAAACATCCAATAGATGAGCATAAGGCAAAAACTCTATAAAGAGACGTCAAATATGTAACCCCTTTTTGTGCAGTGGCTTAAAATGGGATATCGTTTCAAGAGAGCACTTGGTACCAAGTTTTCATTTAGAGGTGAGAGGGAGAAATGTATAGACATGATAACATAGTGAACCTTATATTCTACATAAAAGGTATAACTGCTCTCGCAACATGAGTTAAAGAATATTAGCTCTTCTTCAACACATGCCTGTCAAAGCTTACAACTTTCACCATTAGTCCATAAGTTATGGCTGCAACTATCGATCCAACTACTCGTCTATGTTGTCATACATAAGGGTGTGGATTTGTTGAACTTTTGTTAATACATAGGAGTATATCTCAAGTGTCGATGTTCGACGTACTCCATGTGCAAGCATAAAGGGGGCCCAGAATGTCCCTCCGAATTGTTAGGGACTCCTATTTCTTCTAAACATGGATAATATGGAACAAGTCCATGCTCTGCTTACTTAGGAGACCATTGAGCCACTAATGATTTCTAAGGAAGCTTCAGAGCCCCTTCTTCATGTTGACACAAAAAGCAAATCAAACTTGAGCACTAGAGAAAAAAGTATTACAGGAATTTTGACTCATGCCTAAACCCTAAAACCTACTTACAACATAATTGGGAGTTTAGGCTTAAGGGGATGGTTGCAATGGTATTACAACCAAATTCTTAGGCCTAAACCCTAAAGCCTGACGGCATTACAGGTTTTTTTCATCATACGCAAAAAATCTAAAGTTGAAGTTTCGGATATGTTTCTTACTACAACACCAATCGCCTATCATGAGTTCATGACTATATTCAGAATTAACATATGAAACCATTAACACGAACACATAATTATCCTAAGCCTAAAACACCATCCCCAAAGAGTTTCGTCGACACGAAGGTTGGTAACATGCGGGAGCTTCGTCTACGAGATCAACAACAGTGGTGGTGGAGGCCTCGATGGAGGATGTTGGCGGCGGCCTTATCCTTCTGGGTTCCTCAAACCAACTCGCCTTCTGGTCGCCACCGCAACCACTGTTCCCATCGACCGGGGGTATGGCGGGGTTTGTCTCATTTCGGGCGAGACGCATCATGTGCAGGTGACTCAAGCGTCAATGTGCTCGGTCGGCGGTGACGACTGAGCTCTAGATCCGGCTAGTGGTGCTGCTGGCCATGGAGGAGAAGGTGGCGATGGGGCGAGGATGCTGGGGTTTTGGCCAATGGTTGTCGAGGAAGACAAGGAAATGGAAAAAGGAATAGAGGCAAATCAAGTGAGAGAGAAGAGAAAAGGCTGCCGCCCATGGTTAGTAACAAGATAGAAGCGGTTTCATATCTGAAAGCACACGTGGCTGGGTGTTACTCGAAGTGGTTCCTTCACTAGAACCGCCTCCAAAATATTGTTTGAAGCAGTTTCTTTTACTGAGCCTCCTGAGTTTATTTCCCTAAACAAAATAACCACCTGCACTAGATCATTCGAGGCCTCTAGAAATTTCTAGGCTGCTAACCGCCTCCATGGATATCCTCTAATGCCCATTTCTATACAAGTGTGCACAACTAGGATGCCAGTGAAGAAGTTAGTTGAGACCATGCAGAGAAGTGGTATAGTGCTCACGGGGATGATCTCTGTGCTTCTGCCACCCCTTATACACCACTATAGCCGAGGGAGCGAAACTATATCCTTCCCTAGCTAGACACGATGGTACCCACGCTAACAAGCCTATGTGGAGAACTAGTAAATAACAAACATGAATTGTCGTGGGGAACACTAGGCCCAACAAGACGCTAGCACCTCCCGTGACACTCGTACCACACCGCTACCAGCAGCCGGCCAACCGGATCAAGCAAACCAACACACACCCATCTCAATAAACCAACGATGCTCACAACACCATTGTCGCCCAATCCAGGAGCGGATTTGGGTTTTTGTCTGGGACATGAGAAGGCGAGGGAAGGGGAGGAAGTATACCTCGATGTCGCCAAGTAGGCGACGACACACATGAGAGCGTTGCCACGGTCGGGCTAACATTGCCAACCGGGGATTCTTCTGGCCTCCACCACCACGTTCACCACCCCGACAAGCGTAGATCCGACAGATGAACACCACAGTGTCTAAATCTGGCAAGGTTGAGGCCGCTTGAGAGGTTCAAGACCCGGGGCTTTGAGATCTGGAATGAGTACTGCTAGAATGGCCCACGGTCCACGGCCATCACCCTCCACTCGCACAACAGAACGATCATCACCATCGAGTGTCGCTTGTCGTGGAGGGGTGTCGCCTTCTCCACCCGTGGCAGTCACCTCGTCTTCTTGAGCCTGCACTAGAGATTAGAGGGGGCATATCAGGTGCTCCAGCCCCTCATGTGCTCCCATGATACAAACTCCTGTGGGGCCATTGGATCTGAGATCCCAGGGTTACCAGCCGAGATGATGGACCTGCTCGCAATTATCTGCCTCCTGGAGTTCTTTTTGCGATTTTGCCGAAGCTCCTCACATGACCCTTGGATCTCAAATCCAGCGGTTCAGGGGAGCTTGTATTATAGGCGCACTTGAGGGGATAGAGCACCTGATATGTACTCAAGAGCAGAGCGACGAGGACCTCACTGCCACCTTCATCGGTGGCAATACAGTTTCCCGATAGCCTCCATTGGTGGCAACGAGGGAGAGGGACAAAGGGCAGGGCATGGCGGAGGCTAATGTTTGGTTGTCGCCCCGACGAGAGCGACGCGGACCCAAAGGGGTATCGTGGTCACGAAATAGTAGTGTGGTGGGTGCTTAGTAGTTAACAGAGAGATTTTTTTTTGAGGAGTCGTTCACAGAGATAAGATGGTATATACACACTTTTCAACGAGGAGTTGCCGAAATGGGCCGGGTTAAGTAGGAGCGAAGGAGCCCCAAACCAGCATGACCAACGTAGGCAGGTAGGTTACTCAGAAAAAAAAAAACGTAGGCAGGTAGAGCCCCGCGAAGTTTCCAGGAAAGAGCCGCGGTTACCACTTCACCACAATGTCTTAATGGAGGCCGTGTACATATGTTTCCGTTTCTTGTTTCTTGTGACACTCTAGCTAGTAGGTCGATCGTGTGTACAAATGTCACTAGACAGTCCAATCTTCTCCAGCTAGCAGCGTGAAAGCATTCCTCTCCCCAGTAGACGCCTCGCCACGCACACCTTTGGAACCATGTGATAAAGGGAACCATTTATGTAGTCCGGCCACAAGAAGCACGGTTGGTAGCAGACGACAGACCATGGCACGCCACCGATTTGGCATCCAAACAAGGCTCATTACCACGCATCTCTCGTCATCTCCCATTTTTACCTCGGCCGCCATTGATGCATGCCCAGTCAAGCTTTCGTCCGGTTGTCTCCACTGTCAAAGAGGCAAAGAACGGGACGGGCCACCAGCTAAGCAGCGCACAAATAGCATGCGGTCACAAATTGCATGCATTGATTCACCCCAATCGAAAAAATATAGCATTAACTCACTGTCGTAGTAACATTATTAAGCATTTCCATATCCTGCTGCATGCACACCCACCCTTCGTGCGTGCGTATCTCCATGCACAGTGGCGTGCGCGCGCGTCTGACGACGTGTCCCCACCTCGTATCGCCTCTCACACGGTGGTTTTGGCTCCGGCCGGACCACGTGAGGCTCACGCGGCAGTTTCATCGTAGTATATCTAGGGGCCTGGCCTAAACCCTTCCTCCCCCTCTCCAGACACCAGCGGCCCAGCTACACGAGAGGAGCGCGGTAGTCCTTTCCCGGCGCGCAGCGGTGCACTATGGCGTCCACCGGAGCCGTCCCCTGCTCCGTCCTCCTGCTCCTCCTCCTCTGCGCGTCCCCGCTGTGCCAGGGCCAGGCCGGACGGCACAACATCACGGAGACCCTCGCCGCCGCCAGCCCGGACTTCGCCCAGTTCAGCGCCGCCCTGGCCGCCGCGAACCTCAGCGCCGAGATCGACGGGCGCAGCCCCGTCACCGTCCTCGCCGTCGACAACGCCGCCGTGGCGCGGCTCGGGGAGCGGCGCCTCCAGCCGGACGCCCTCGCGCGCGTGCTCTCCCTGCACGTCCTCCTCGACTACCTCGGCGACGCCAGGCTCCGTACCCTCGACGGCGGGTTCAGGCAGGCCGCCAGCCTCTACCAGGCCCACGGCGCGCCGGGGGCCGCCGGCATCGTGAACATCACGCGGGGCGGCAAGGACGACCACGTCTCGTTCCGGCCAGCGGAGGGGGTGAACGGGACCGCCGCCGTGTTCTACGTGAAGTCGGTCAAGGAGGCGCCCTGGGACATCGCCGTGCTGCAGGTGAGCGACGCCATCTCGTCCTTCACCGCCGAGGCGAAGGTGCCCACGCCGCCGGCCCCGGCTCCTGCTCCCAAGGCGCCTGCGCCTGCTCCTCTGGCGCCGGTCGTGGCCCCTGCACCTGCTAAGGCCCCGGCGGCCCTGCCTCCGTCGCCAAAGAACCACACCGCGCCACCGCCGAAGCCGGCCAAAGAGCCCGTGCCTTCGCCAACGCCCGTGGTGGAGACGCCGGCGGAAGGACCTGGGGCGGACGGAGATCAGCCGCCTGCCGACGAGCACAAGAGTGGCGCCAGCGACTCGGAGCCGTGGAGCCTCGGCGCGGTGGTGGCGGTGGCCGTGCCGGTCGTCGTGTTTCTGCTGTGGTGAGCAATCTGTGCTTGGAATGAATGCCCGCTGTTAGGGGCCCTGGATCCCGTGATTAGTGTTCGCGCTTACCCGCATGGAGACAGTGGTTAATGAGCGCTGGTTATCGCTGGCAGATTTGAGCAGAAATAATTGTACGATGCTCGTGTTTAGTCAAGGAGTGCATGCCTATGTTTGAATTGCGCTACTGGTTTATTTCTGCCTTGCATGTGCCGAGCTCTAGACTTTCCGATGAATCTTGCAAATCCACCTTTGTAAAACAAGGAAGAACCCCATTTTGCAAGGCCGTCTATCGACAAAATTCAA
Source organism: Aegilops tauschii subsp. strangulata (assembly GCF_002575655.3). Taxonomy (NCBI): domain Eukaryota; kingdom Viridiplantae; phylum Streptophyta; class Magnoliopsida; order Poales; family Poaceae; genus Aegilops; species Aegilops tauschii. The sequence continues at coordinate 183,802,306 of NC_053041.3, forward strand.
ATCTCGCCTACTTGGCACGATTACATGCAAACAGGTCGATCCAACAGCATTAATTCGTCGCATAGGAAATGTTTCCACCATACCTTTAGGGCGCACTTGGATTGGGTGTATTTGAATACACATGTATTTAATTTACGGTTTTGCTAAAACTCATTTAGCTGAGAAACTTTTTGGTCTCATTCACTTTTCCCACCGTTAGATTCAATCACGTCACGATTCGTGTTTTGTCCAGGCGGAACCCTTGTAGCAAGGCGCGGCCAATTTGTTTTGTCGCATGCGTGTGATGGGTTTTGTCCCCTGGGCTTGTGTGGGCCTGTAACGTTGGGTCTGTTCGTTTTTACTTTTTGTCCTACAGGGTGCAGGGAACAAGTGACGTCCTTTTTTGCATTTCGTTTTTCTTTGCTGTTTTAGTTTTTATCCATTATTTCTATTTAACTTTCAATTTTACCTTCCTTTTTATCTTTTTTTTCACTTTTTTGGTTTTCATTTTTGGGTTGGGAGAGAACATGTAATTTTTTTTGACTAATTTCTACGCAGACGAGATTTGGTTAATTTTTGAATTGTACTACCGATATTGTATAGTACTTTTTTTGTGTTCCCGGTTTGTTGAGTATGTATTTTGTACTGCATGTGTATTGGAGTTGTGGCCCACCTCCTAGTCTTCTATAGTTGAGGTAGAGGCATTCCCTTGTATTATATATGCGTGCACCAGCACCCCAAATCAATACAAGGATTATTGTATTGCAAAACATCTCTCTACATGGTATCAGTTTTTAAGTTTTAATCCTCGCCTTCCGCTGCTGCCGCACGCTCCTCCCGCGCCGCCGCGCGAATCCTCCCGCGCCGCCGCCGCGCGACTCCTCCCGCGCCGCCGCCACCCCGCCGCCGCCGCGCGACTTCTCTGCGCCGCCGCCGCTACCCAACCGCCGCCACGCGACTCCTCCCGCGCCGCCGCCGCCACCCCGCCGTTGCCGCGTGACTCCTCCGCGCCGCCGCCGCTACCCAACCGCCGCCGTCGGACCCGCTATGGCGTCCACCGGCCTGTCCGCCGTCGCCTCTGCCGTCCCGCCGCCAGCGCCCTCCGGTGCAGCCCAACCGCCGTACGGCGCGCCCGGCGTCACCCACATGCAGCTGGCGCCCTCCAGCGCGGCCCCGCCGCCGTACGGCGCGCCCGGCGTCACCCACATGCAGCCGGCCCCGCCAATGACCGGCGGCCATGCTTTGCCCGCCCCGTCGATGGCTTCTCCGGGCTGGTGTTACCCGTTGCCACCTTACCAGCCGAATGGCGCCGGCTACGGCGCCCTCCTTGCGCCGCCGCCCGTCGGCGGTTATGGTCCACCCGTCCCGGCGCCGCCCTACGGGGGCCTCCCGCCGTCGCCTTCCCTCGGTGGTTATGGCCCGCCCGCCCTGGCGCCGCCCTATGAGGGCCTCCCGCCGTCGCCGGTACCTGTGCCATGGGACCCCACCCTCCTCGCCGCCCAGCACTCCGCGTCGTCGCCGAGTAGCTCTGTCGGTGGAGGCGACTGGTACATGGACTCAGGTGCTACTGCGCACATGACAGCTCATCCCGGTAACCTAACCTCCTCCACTCCTGTTCGCACACCCACTCGTATCACCATCGGCAACGGCTCCTCCTTACCTATCACTCACATCGGTAGCACTAGTTTTCCCTCCACTTCCACACCCATTACTATGTCTAATGTTCTTGTTTCCCCTGAATTAGTCACAAACCTAGTTTCCGTTCGTCGTCTTACTAGTGAGAACCCACTTACTGTTGAATTCGACGGTGTTGGTTTTTCTGTGAAAGACGCCCGTACCCGGATGATCCTTCACCGATGTGATAGTCCCGATCAGCTCTACCCCGTGCACGCCGGCGCCTCCACCTCCACACCAGTCGCCCTTGCCGCTGGCGTTGACCTCTGGCATGCTCGCTTGGGCCACCCCAACCCCACAGTATTACGTCAAATTCTTAGGAGTTTCTCTTTCTCATGTAACAAGCTCGACGAGCACTCTTGTGAGGCCTGCCGCTTAGGCAAGCACGTTCGTCTTCCCTTTAGTGCGTCTACTTCAGTTTTCACTTTTCCGTTTCAATTGCTTCATAGTGATGTTTGGACGTCTCCCGTTGCGAGTAACACGGGCTATCTATACTACTTGGTGATCCTAGATGATTATTCTCATTATGTCTGGACTTTTCCTCTTCGTCGTAAATCCGATGCTTTAGCCACACTCACCGCCTTTTATTCCTATGTCACCACCCAGTTCAGTCTGAAAGTGCGTTATATCGACTAGAGGGGGGTGAATAGGCGATTTTTGAGGAATTTGTGGGTGGGGAAATTCCTTAGCGAAGAACTACTTGCAGCGGAATAAGTACTCAAAAGTATGCATAGCAGAACACAAGCATAGTCATCATGATGAAATGAAAACAAGCACAGAGTACAGAAAGCGTAAACACAGGATAACACAGGATGAAGACAAACAGACTGAGGAAATTGAACTGAGGAAATTGAGAAAGTCTTCAGTCAAAGTCTTCAAACACAGATATGAACAATTGCACAACACAGGAATGAGGAAATGAAAGAGTTGAGGAAATAGAACCAGTTGGCTTGGTGAAGACAATGATTTGATAGACCAGTTCCAACTGTTGTCTCAGTTGTACGTCTGGTTGGAGCGGCTAGGTATTTAAACCTGAGGACACCCAGTCCCGGACACACAGTCCTCACCGTATTCTCCTTAAACTAAGGTCGCACAGACCTCGTCCAATCACTCGTGGTAAGTCTTCAGGTGACTTCCGAACCTTCACAAACTCGGTCACTCGGCGATCCACAATTTCCTCTTGGATGCTCTAGACCATGACGCCTAACCGTCTGGAAGAAGCACAGTCTTCAAAGGTAACAAGCGTCGGATCCACGCAGGATCAATCTCTTCAGTGATGCTCAATCACTTTGGGTTTGTAGGTGTTTGGGTTTGGGGTTTTTCCTCACTTGATGATTTTCGCTCAAAGTCCTCGGAGGATGGGATGCTCTCAAATGACAAGTGTCAGTTTCTCTCAGAGCAGCCAACCAGCTAGTGGTTGTAGGGGGCGGCTATTTATAGCCTAGGGAGCAGCCCGCATGATAAGACATAAATGCCCTTCAATGATATGACCGTTAGGTGGGTAAATACTTTGGGACAGCTGGCGCATAGCACAGCAACGGTCGGAAATTTGAGGTTCAAATTCCTCAGGGCTATCATGTTCCTCACTGTGTAGGCAATCCGCACTGGCGAATTCCTAACTCCTTAGTCAGAACAAATTCCTCAGAGACCAGAAGAACTTCGTCTCTGTCACTGAAGAATATGACTGAACTGTATGAGATTTCCAATGGCTTCACTCGAAGGGATTGGTAGGTGTAGGATTTTGAGTTGAGCATCACATGGAAATTTTTCCTTAGTATTTCCTCGACCCCCTTTAACAGTACGGTGTTTCCTATGACTCAAGAAAGAGAAAATGAAACTACGAAAACAAAAGTCTTCACGCTTCATATTCCTCAAATGAATGCCAAGTCTTCAAGGTCACACCAATTTCTTCATCTTCAAAGTCTTCAGAAAGTCTTTAGTCGAAGAACTTCATTTTTAGGGGTCGACTTTCTCTGTAATTATCAAACTCCTCATAGACTTATAGATCTGTGTACACTCACAAACGCATTAGTCCCTTAACCTATAAGTCTTCAATACACCAAAATCACTAAGGGGCACTAGATGCACTTACAATCTCCCCCCTTTTTGTGATTGATGACAATATAGGTTAAGTTTTCAACGGGGATAAACATATGAAGTGTAAATACTGATATTGAGGAATTTGATTGCAAGATATAGAAGAACTCCCCCTGAAGATGTGCATAGTGAGGAATTTGCTTTTGAAGCAATGCACACTTGAAGAGTTGAATCATGGAGATCTCCCCCTATATCTTGTAATTCATACACGCATTTGACATAATATATGAAGAATTTGAAATGCATGATGAAATATGGTGACTGATGTAATTCAGCATGCGTGCAATGACATTAACGAGGAATAAGCATGCAGAAGAAACAACAAAAGTATCAGGCCACCATAGAGTTTAAGTTTACAACTCGATCCAACAAAGTCATCAGAAGAACGAGAGTTGTAACTTAGGAAAAAAACGCCCATATAATAGACCCGCTCGTAGACTAACTCAAATTTCTCCCCCTTTGTCATCGAATGACCAAAAGGTTCGAAAATGAGGACTAACGCCCCTGAAGAATATCAAGTTGATGAAGGAGCGTCAGCGTTGTCAGGGTCGTTTGTTGTAGTAGGGCCTGCCGCAGTGTCGTCCAAGTCCTCATGTTCATCAGTGTCACGTGATGAAGAATAGGAGCTGGCCACCAAGGAAGGAACCTTGACCTTCTTGTACTTCTTCGGAGGAGGTGCATCCCAGTCAAGATCGTCCTTGAGACCCATTGTCTTCAGATCTTCTTCACTATAGACTTGAGACAGAACAGCCCAGGTGCGGTTGAGGATTTCATGAAGGTAGTAGTGGTTTTTCTTCATTGCATTGTGGGTAGCAGTCATGTTGTGAAGAATTGAACCAAACTGACGCTTGACCCATTTATGATTGCGATCAACCTTCTAGTGAAGACTGAGGAGAAGCTCACGGTCAGTCATCACCCTGGGTGTTGTGCCTTGAGGATTTTGCTTGGGTGCGTTGGCGGCAGAGTCATGGGTGGCAGAGTCATCATTGGTGGAGTAGGATGCAGCCTTGCGAAATTGTCCATCCAATGGACGAATGCCTTCATCAATTACAGCAGTAGCCTTGCCCTTTTCATCAGCTGAGGAAAATGTCCGTTTGAGGACTTCAATTGGGGGCAAGTAGCTGCAATGGTTCAGTGTATCAGCTTTATAGTTGAGTGCAGACCTTGTCCTGATGAATCTCATAATCGAAGGTGCATAAGGCTTCAACTCAAATGGTGACATGGCGAAATTAGCCAGAGTCCTCATGAAGAAATCATGGAAGTTGATGGGAATGCCATGAATGATATTGAAAAGCAGATTCTTCATGATGCCAACGACTTCTTCTTCATTTGAGTCGTGGCCCTTGATTGGACTCAATGTCTTCGTCAGAATGTGATAGACAGTCCGAGGCACATACAGCAATTCCTTCACAAGGAATTTTGTTCTTGAGGTCTGACCTGGCTTCAAAGGCTTCATCAGCACTTGCGTGATCGGTTAGCTCAGGTTCATTGTAGACGCAACAAGCACCTTCAAGGGGCGGACTGAGAGGTAAGGCACGAAGCAGTTCAGTAGCTGGTGCCTTGTAGTGAGTGTTTTCAGACATCCAGTCCAGCACCCATGAATTCACATCTTCAGAATTTCCGGTGATGTGCAGCGTTGCATAGAATTGAAGAATAAGTTCTTCATTCCAATCACAGATGCCAGTGCAGAAATTTAACAGTCCAGCGTCGTGAAGAACACCGAGGACTGGCACAAAGCACGGCAGAGATTCCATGTCCACGTGAGGAATGTGCTCATGATCGAAGACTTTGTCCTTGTCGAACAGCACTGAGGAATAGAAATTTGCCTGGCTGGCAGTCCAAAAACGCCGCTTCCTTATCATAAGGGTTGTAATCAGTGAAGAATACATGCTCGCCAAAGAAGGCATCAGTCTTGAATTTTTGCTTCCTGGAGAATGGATCCTTTGGTTTGGGCAGAGGAGTGTCAGTGAGTTGCATCACAACCTCAGGAATCGCAATCTCAGGTTCTTCAGGCTGAGGAATTTCTGGTTCCACTTCAGTGGCAGCCTGGTTCTTGAATTCTTCATTTTCAGTTTCTTCAGCACTAGCGACTGGAATGTCTTCATGAGCTTCATCAGATCCCATTTGAACTGTAGTGACTGGGGACTGAGGAATTTGCTGCAGTGGAGTGAAGAGTGGAGAATTGGGGTGCTGACTTTCCCAAAAGTCATCATTCATCACAGGTGTGGTACAGCCAATGTCCACATCTTCATCTTCAATTTCTTCAACGCCGGCCTCTTCAGCAGTAAACTGAGGCACAGGCGAGGAAACAACTGGGGTTGAAGGGATTTCATCCACTTCAATTTCTTCATCCATCTGCTCTGACGTAGCAGCAGAAGGAGTTTCTTCATCAGATCCGCTAGGGATCACATATTCTTCACCAAAAGGAACAAGGTCCTTTGATGGCATGGTTGAGATTGGAACAACATCAATTGGGTTTGCAAAAGAGCTGGTCATAGGCTTCATTTTCTTCAGAGCAGAAGAATCTGAAGAAGCTGATGCTTTCCTTTTCTTCACTGCTGCACGCTCTGCAGCCTTGGTCTTCTTCACATCTGATGCAGATGGAAGGATTGGAGTTGGAGTAGGCGCAGGTGGAGCAGAGGAATTTGGTGCAGTTTCTTCAGGCACAACTGAAGCAGTTGCCCTGACCTCTTCATTGTCTTCAGGCGCACCACAAGTGGGTGCCCTGGGAATTTCATCAGCGGCTGGAATGCAGTCATCAGCCCTGGAACTCACATTATCTTCAGCAGCCTGATTGTCATCAGCGGTGCTGGCATGTTCTTCAGTTTGCTGAGCAGATGCTTCAGCCGGAGTGACTTCAATATGCACAGGGGCAGCGGCACTTGAAGTGAGTGTCTTCGTCAGATTGACGAACCTGACCTTGGCTCCTTTCCAATCAGCATAGTAAGCGTTGAAATCATCGCTGAGGACTTTGATTTCAGACTAGAGCTTTACGAGTTCATCAGTTGTCATAGAGAGAACGTTGTTCTTCAGAAACTTCTCCTTCCTGTACTGTGCTTTCTTGAGTTACCTGGCCTTCTCATATTTCCATTTTTCTTCACTAATGAAATGGGTCAGCATGTGACTTTGGCCAGGTGTCAACTTGAAATCAGGCATAGGAGTGTTTGGGTCCTTGTGCCAGAGATCAATATAGTCGAGGATCAGCTTTGGATCCAAAAGCAGTGGCACTTCTATGCCCTTGGCTCTAGCGGCCCTGACTTGCCTGTCTCTGATGATATTAGCAAGTTCTTCATCATCTGCTTCATCATCTTCAGACGGTACTTGGAAGGCGACCTGCTTCTTCTGAGGAATTGGGCGAGAGCCTCGTCCTACAGTGGTCTTAGTCTTCAGCAGAGAGGGTCCTATTGAAGAATATGGTGCAGCTGAGGAACTAGCTGAAGCTCCTGAGGCAATGGGGATGCATGTAGTCCTTTGGCACGTGGCAAGATGCACAGGTGCTGAGGATTTTGTCGGAGCAGCTGAGGACTTTGGAGGAGCAGGAGCGGCTTGAGGAATTGGCCATGAGGGCTTAGCTGAGGAAATTGGCCATGAGGGCATTGAAGAAGGGGCACTTGGCTTGTGCGCAGGCTTCTTTGCCATGGATTTCTTCGGCCTTACAGAGGCCTCAGCAGCAGCAGCAGTGGAATCTTCGTTGAATTTTCTCACTGCATCTTTTGCCTGTTTGGCCAACTTGGCCTGGCGCTTGGCCCATTCTTCAGGAAAATCCTCACCGCGCTTGATGCTAGTGGGATCTTCCTCTTGGCCAGGTGCCAATGGAGGTCTTGAGCATGGAGGAGTAACCGTGAATTTCTTCATGTATTTTGGAGTCACATACCTGTACTCCCTCCACTCTTTTGCCCATCTCCTTTCTATCCTCTGAATGCGCACCTTGCGCTGATTTTTATCTTCCTCAGGGGGTGTGCAGTACCCAGCATAAATGTCCTCAGGGATTTCAAAGGCAGTATTGACCTCAGGCTTCTTTCCTCCTTTCTGTGGCTTCTTTCCATCAGCCATTTTCTTCAGTTGAGGAATTTGAACAATCGAACTCTCTGAAGAAGTATGCAACTTTTCTTCGAGGAACGCTGCAAATGAGTTAAGTTGATGAGAACCTAGTGATTCAGCAGCGGCCATGAGTACCTGTGAACAGAGTATAGTTGCGAGGAATTTGGAGAGGTCATATGCGTTCTCAGAAGGTTTTTCAATAAGAACAAGTTTGAGGAATTTTACCAGATGAGTCTTGAAGAATTTCACTAAGCGTTCTTTGTCTTAGGTTCCAGAGTTGTATAGATCGAAGATCCACACAATTGAGGAATCTTGAAGAAAAGTGATGCTTAGAGAAACGAATCAAGAGCAGATGACATGTGAGGTGTTTAGTGTGTGAGGATTTGAAGAAAAACACCTTTGAAGATTTTGTAGTAAACATTTGAATCAAAGTGGGCAGTAAAAGTAACTTTTAATTACCCTGAACGAAGAACACGGCGAACTGGGATGTGGAGAAGTGAAGCTCATCTGTGCAGATCTTCCACGCCCTAACTTGGCGGAGGAAGACGGCTACGGCAGCGGCGGAGTGCAGATTTCCGCGGCCGGCGTGAGTACGGCGGCGACGAGGTCGAGGCAGTGAAGCTCTTCCTCACCGGCGACGATGATGTAGCGGCAGCGCTAGGGTTTGAGAAGCTCGAGCTTGGAGAGAGGTCGAGCGGAGTGAAAGAAGTGAGGCAGGGGAGAGGGGGTATTTATAGCCACGGTGAAAAACAGTTCGCCCGAAGAAATTGGACGAACGTGCCCCTGACCCTTCTCATTCGCATGACATGTGTCACCCACGTACTGAGAAGTGGAGATCGTGTTAGATCGTGGGTGAATAGATAAGTATATCGTGGGAAGCGGAACGGTTTGAGCGGCAAAGCCGAAAATTTGGATAAGATAAGTTAAAAGTTCCGTTCGCAAATTCTTCAGCTGACAAGGACACAATGAAGATTTTGAACGAGTTTCAAATAGAACGCACATGAAGAATTTGTGAATAGATTGGGTTGAGTATAGCATAGAGGGGGAAGGGTCCGATCACATTCACTTAGCAGAAAAACCAACTTGAAGAATTAGCCATAAGTGAATGCTGTAGAGGACATAAACTCATATATATATATATATATATATATATATATATGTATATATATATATATATATATATATATATATATAGCCAATGAAGAGAAACGACGGAAACAGTGAAGATTTTGCAAAGTTGAAGAATATGAACAACTGAGGAATTTCAAAACTGAGGAAAAACTCAAATTGAAGATTTTCAACTTTTGTGGTGGCGTGACCCACCGTATAAGAATGATGATTTCAGACACCGCGTACAATTGTCGTAGGTTCTGAGAATCAAATTCTTCATTAATTTCTTCACACTTAGAGTGTTATTCTTCATTGATTGAAGAAAAACGTTTCTTCATGTGTTGCACATCTAAGTCATCAATTTTGCATAAGTGTTAGGATGAGTGTCCTTTTCAAAGAACATTCGAAGATTCTAAGATATTTAGTTCACACCGCAACTTGCTAAATCTCTTCTCATCCAAGGGCTTTGTGAAGATATCGGCTAGCTGTTCTTCAGTCTTCACATGCTCAATGGAAATGTCGCCCTTCAACACATGATCGCGAAGAAAATGATAACGAATCTGAATGTGCTTTGTCTTTTAGTGCTGAACTGGGTTGAGAGCAATCTTGATGGCACTCTCATTGTCACAGAAGAGAGGCACATTCTTCACGTTGACACCGTAGTCCTTGAGAGTTTGCTTCATCCACAGCAATTGAGCCCAGCAAGAACCAGCAGCAATGTACTCAGCTTCAGTAGTAGACAGTGATACGCAGTTCTGTTTCTTTGAGGACCAACAGACCAAAGATCGTCTGAGGAAATGACATGTACCAGATGTTGACTTGCGATCCACACGATCACCAGCATAGTTAGAGTCAGAATATCCAACGAGATCAAAAGCCGAGCCCTTGGGGTACCATAATCCTAGTGTTGGTGTGTGAGCTAGATATCGAAGAATATGCTTCGCAGCCTTATGGTGTGATTCCTTCGGTGTAGCTTGAAATCGGGCACACATGCAAACACTAAGCATAATATCTGGCCTAGATGCACATAAGTACAATAAAGAACCAATCATGGAGCGGTATACCTTTTGATCGAAGTCAATACCATTTTCATCAGTGCACAGATGGCCATTTGTGGGCATAGGAATTTTGACGCCTTTGCAATCTTGCATGCCGAATTTCCTCAATACATCCTTGAGGTATTTCTCCTGAGATATGAACATGCCATTGCGCTGTTGACCAATTTGAAGACCTAAGAAGAATTTCAACTCTCCCATCATAGACATTTGATATTCTTCACTCATCATATAGGCAAATTCATCACTATAACGTTGGTCAGTACAGCCAAAGATGATGTCATCAACATATATTTGGCATACAAACAATTCTTCATCATATGATTTAGTGAAAAGATTAGGGTCGAGTGAACCGGGTTTGAAGCCTTTCTTCATGAGGAATTCCTTCAAAGTATCATACCACGCCCGAGGGGCCTGCTTGAGGCCATAGAGGGCCTTATTTAGTCTGAAGACTTTGTCAGGATGCTTAGGATCTTCAAAACCTGGGGGTTGAGCAACATATACTTCTTCCTCAAGCTTACCATTGAGGAATGCACTTTTCACATCCATTTGATATAAAGTGATATCATGATGGTTAGCATAAGCAAGTAATATGCGAATAGCTTCAAGTCTAGCAACAGGTGCAAAAGTTTCATCGAAATAAATTCCTTCAACCTGTGTGTAGCCTTGAGCTACTAGTCGTGCCTTATTCCTCACCACAAGGCCATTTTCATCTTGCTTGTTGCGGTAGATCCACTTTGTGCCAATGATGTTGTGTTTGCGAGGATCTGGACGATTGACTAGTTCCCAAACTTGTTGAGCTCGAACTGATGTAATTCTTCTTGCATGGCCTGAATCCACTCAGGCTCTAGAAATGCTTCATCTACCTTAGTGGGCTCTGAGATAGAGACAAAAGCATAGTGCCCACAAAAGTTAGATAAATGTGAAGCTTTTGAGCGTGTGAGAGGACCTGGTGCTTCAATGTCATCGATGATCTTCTCAACTTGCACTTCTTTTGCAACGCGAGGATGAGTAGGTTGTCGTCGAGGAATTTGATCAGCATTTTCTTCAGCACCATTTTCTTCAGCAATTTCTTCAGGTGCATTAGCTCGACGTTCTTCACGTTCTGGAATGAATTCTTCAGCAGATTCTTCGGTAGGAATGACATCCTCAGTAGCCTTGAACTTCATAGTTTCCTCAGGTGCTGGTTCATCTATCACAGAGGGTAGGTGCTCTCTTTGCAAGCCATTAGTTTCATCGAACCGCACATCTACAGTTTCAACAACCTTGTGAAGAACGGTGTTGAAGACTCTGTAGGTGTGCGAGTCCTTTCCGTAACCAAGCATAAAACCTTCATGTGCTTTCGGTGCAAATTTAGCATTGTGATGAGGATCTCTAATCCAACATTTAGCACCAAAGACTTTGAAATAACTCACATTGGGTTTCTTGTCAGTGAGGAGTTCATAGGCAGTCTTCTTGAAGAATTTGTGAAGATATACCCTGTTGATGATGTGGCACGCAGTATAAATTGCCTCAATCCAGAAGTGACGAGGTGTCTTGTACTCATCAAGCATAGTGCGAGCCATCTCAACAAGAGTTCTGTTCTTGCGCTCCACGACGCCATTTTGCTGAGGAGTGTAAGGAGCAGATAACTCATGAGTAATACCAAGTTCATCAAGATAGTCATCAAGACCAGAATTCTTGAACTCAGTTCCATTGTCACTTCTGATGTGCTTGATCTTCACACCAAAGTTGGTTGAAGCCCTCGAGGAAAATCGTTTGAAGACTTCCTGCACTTCATGTTTGTAAGTAACAATGTGTACCCATGTGTAACGAGAGTAATCATCAACAATAACAAGCCCATAGAGAGATGCGTCATTTGTGACAGCTGAGTAATGGTTAGGACCAAAGAGGTCCATGTGAAGCAATTCGAATGGTCGAGTAGTGGTCATGATAGTCTTCGCTGGATGCTTAGCCTTGGTCATCTTTCCAGCTTCACAAGCTCCACATGGGTGATCCTTGAGGAATTTGACATTCTCAATGCCAATGACATGCTTCTTCTTCGCAAGCGTGTGCAAATTCCTCATGCCTGCATGACCAAGTCGTCGATGTCATAGCCATCCTTCTAAAGCTTTTGCAAGTAGGCACACGGCTGGTTGCGGTCCTGTAGAGAAATCAACAATATACAAGTCTCCTCTCCTAAAGCCTTCGAAGACTTTGGAATTGTCAGCTTCCATAACCACAACACAACGATACTTGCCAAAGACAACTACCATATTAAGATCACAAAGCATTGAGACAGACATGAGGTTGTATCCTAAGGACTCGACAAGCATGACTTTGTCCATGTGTCGATCCTTTGTGATCGCAACCTTACCTAGACCCAATACCTGACTTTTGCCTTTGTCAGCGAAGATGATATGCTTCAGATGCGATGGTGATAAGGGAGCATCAATCAATAGATTCTTGTCACCAGTCATGTGATTTGTACATCCACTATCGAGGACCCACTCAGTGGCTTTGGGTTGATCATCCTGCAGATGAATTAGTGCAGCTTACGAACTTCATATACTTCATCAGTGAAGAATATGACATCAAATCATCAAATCAATTTCATCAAGCAATAGTACAGATAAAGCAGTATGAGGACATGAGAAATGAAAGTTCATTTCTTCATGATTAGCCTGCGTCCTTTCAGGCAAACTTCAGGTCTCCAGCAAATTCTTCAGACGTTCAAGTACGTCTGGAGACCTGACCCTGCAGAAGAGATTAGTTCTTTTTATTCACCACCCACATCTGAAGGGGTGGCAAAGAGTTCATCACTCTGCGAGCTCCATATGAGAAAGGTGGCATAGAAGCCAATCCGTTTCATTTCACATAAGAGGAGTTAGGGTAAGCATATGAATAAGCAGAGAAATTCTTCGAGGACTTATGAACATAATGATTAGAAGAAGAATGCTCATATTCATAGCCCTTGGCTCTTCCCTGCGAAACAGAGTTGTTAGCACAATGATGTTCATATGAGGACTTTGATCCTTTTGAGGAATTTGATCCACGTGAGGAATTTGGTCCGTATGAGGACTTGGATCCATATGAAGAATTTGATCTGGGGTTCCTATTCCTCACAGGTGGTGTCATGAGGACATTCACCTGAAGACTTTCAAGGCATCTTTTGGGAACCCAGATTTTCTTCATAGGAGAACCGTTCCTGCAGTTAGTGCCAACATATCTAGCAAATACTTCACCATTCTGATTTTTGAACAGTTTATAGTTCGAGTCAAATGACTCATCAGAAGAATGAGAAGATTCACATGTAAAGCCAGATAAATTAGATGGATCAACTGGAGGTCCCTTTGCAGCAACCCATGAGGTTTTGGGGTACTGCTCAGGCTTCCAATATATACCATCAGCATTGAGTTTCCTCTCAAAGGCAATACCCTCTTTCCTAGGGTTTCTGTTGAGGATCTGCTTTTTAAGCACATCACAAAGAGTCTGATGCCCTTTGAGACTTTTGTACATGCCTGTCATGTACAATTCCTTCAGCCCTGCATCGTTAGTGATACTAGCAATGTCCTCAGATGAGGAATTAATGATTGCAGAGACAGTTGAGGAATTTGTAGCATTAGGAGCATTTGAACATTCAGGTGAAGAATTAGCAGATTCATGTTCAATGCATTTCAAACATGGAGGAACAAATTCTTCCTGAGCAGCGCTGATTTGTTGAGCAAGTAATGAATCGCGCTCCTTCTGAAGATCTTCATAACTCACTTTTAGCTTCTCTAGATCTTTCTTTCTTTGAAGAAATTCATAAGAAAGCTTCTCATGATCAGACAAAAGAGTGTTATGATGACCTTGAAGGTTGCCATACCTAGTCTGAAGTCTCTGAAGATTTTCAGTCAAGGTTTTAGTGCGATCCATTTCTTCACCCAACATATCATCACTCTTGTCTAGCATGTTTTGAACCTTTTCAAGGGCCCTTTGTTGTTTCACATCAATCTTAGAAAGTTTAGAATAGCTAGGCTTAAGGTTTTCATCAGATTCATTTTCACTTGATTCAGATGAGGCATATTTGAGTACCTTGGCACCCTTTGCCATGAAGCAATAGGTGGGAGCGTAGTCATCATTGCCTTCATCAGCCTTGTTGGTGAGGTCATTTCCTTCAAAGTTGAAGATAGACTTGCTGACGAATGTAGTAGCGAGGGCTAGGCTCGCCACACCAGATTCGGAATCCTTAGATGCCTCCTCTTCCTCATTTTCTTCAGATTCAGCCTCAGAGTCCATTTCCTTGCCAATGAATGCCCGAGCCTTCTTGGAGCTACTCTTCTTGTGAGATGAAGACTTTGAGGACTTTGATGATGAAGATTTTGAGGATTTCTTCTTTTTCTTCGTATCATCAGAACTGTAATCCTTATATTTCTTCTTCTTTGATTCCTTTTCCCACTGAGGACAATCTTGAATGTAGTGTCCTGGTTTCTTGCATTTGTGACAAAGCCTCTTCTTGTAGTCACTGGATGAGGAATAATTGCTCCTTGAGGGTCTTCCAAAGCGACCACGTCTTGAGAGCTTCTGGAATTTCTTCACAAGCAGTGCTAGATCATGGCTTAGTTCTTCAGGATCACCACGACTGCTTTCAGAGTCTTCATCTTCAGACTCAGAAACTACCTTGGCCTTCAGTGCATGTGATCTGCCATAGCTCGAACCATAGAGATCTCTCTTTTCAGCAAGCTGGAACTCATGAGTGTTTAACCTTTCGAGGATATCAGCGGGATCAAGTGACTTGTAATTAGCACGCTCTTGTATCATCAAGGCCAGAGTATCAAATGAGGAATCAAGCGATCTCAGCAGTTTCTTCACCACCTCGTGGTCGGTGATGTCAGTGGCACCAAGTGCTTGAAGCTCATTTGCGATGTCAGTGAGGCGATCGAAGGTTTGTTGAACATTCTCATTGTCGAGTCTTTTGAAGCGGTTGAAGAGATTGCGAAGAACATCAACTCGAGAGTCACGCTGTGTTGAGACTCCTTCATTTACTTTGGACAGCCTATCCCAGATAAGCTTAGCAGTTTCCAAAGCACTCACTCTTCCATACTGTCCTTTGCTCAGATGGCCACATACGATATTCTTCGCTTGAGAATCGAGTTGCTTGAATCTCTTCACATCGGCAGCGTTCAGTGAGGGTGAGACAGAGGGAACACCTTTTTCCACAACATACCAGAGATCGTTATCAATTGCCTCAAGATGCATTCGCATCTTATTCTTCCAGTAGGGGTAGTCCGTCCCATCGAAGGTAGGACACCCAGCAGAGACCTTGATCAAACCTGCGGTCGACATAACAAAAACTCCAGGTGGTTAAACCAAAATCACACAGAACAAGGGAGTACCCTGCTCTGATACCAATTGAAAGTGCGTTATATCGACTAGAGGGGGGTGAATAGGTGATTTTTATAAATTCTTCACTGAGGAATTTGTGGGTGAGGAAATTCCTTAGCAAAGAACTACTTGCAGCGGAATAAGTACTCAAAAGTATGCATAGAGAACACAAGCATAGTCATCATGATGAAATGAAAACAAGCACAGAGTACAGAAAGCGTAAACACAGGATAACACAGGATGAAGACGAACAGACTGAGGAAATTGAGAAAGTATTCAGTCAAAGTCTTCAAACACAGATATGAACAATTGCACAACACAGGAATGAGGAAATGAAAGAGTTGAGGAAATAGAACCAATTGGCTTGGTGAAGACAATGATTTGATAGACCAGTTCCAACTGTTGTCTCAGTTGTACGTCTGGTTGGAGCGGCTAGGTATTTAAACCTGAGGACACCCAGTCCCGGACACATAGTCCTCACCGTATTCTCCTTGAACTAAGGTCACACAGACCTCGTCCAATCACTCGTGGTAAGTCTTCAGGTGACTTCCGAACCTTCACAAACTCGGTCACTCGGCGATCCACAATTTCCTCTTGGATGCTCTAGACCATGACGCCTAACCGTCTGGAAGAAGCACAGTCTTCAAAGGTAACAAGCATCGGATCCACGCAGGATCAATATCTTCAGTGATGCTCAATCACTTTGGGTTTGTAGGTGTTTGGGTTTGGGGTTTTTCCTCACTTGATGATTTTCGCTCAAAGTCCTCGGAGGATGGGATGCTCTCAAATGACAAGTGTCAGTTTCTCTCGGAGCAGCCAACCAGCTAGTGGTTGTAGGGGGCGGCTATTTATAGCCTAGGGGAGCAGCCCGCATGATAAGACATAAATGCCCTTCAATGATATGACCGTTAGGTGAGTAGATATTTTGGGACAGCTGGCGCATAGCACAGCAACGGTCGGAAATTTGAGGTTCAAATTCCTCAGGGCTATCATGTTCCTCACTGTGTAGGCAATCCGCACTGGCGAATTCCTAACTCCTCAGTCAGAACAAATTCCTCAGAGACCAAAAGAACTTCGTCTCTGTCACTGAAGAATATGACTGAACTGTATGAGATTTCCAATGGCTTCACTCGAAGGGATTGGTAGGTGTAGGATTTTGAGTTGAGCATCACATGGAAATTTTTCCTTAGTATTTCCTCGACCCCCTTTAACAGTACGGTGTTTCCTATGACTCAAGAAAGAGAAAATGAAACTACGAAAACAAAAGTCTTCACGCTTCATATTCCTCAAATGAATGCCAAGTCTTCAAGGTCACACCAATTTCTTCATCTTCAAAGTCTTCAGAAAGTCTTCAGTAATCCAAAGTCTTCAGTCGAAGAACTTCATTTTTAGGGGTCGACTTTCTCTGTAATTATCAAACTCCTCATAGACTTATAGATCTGTGTACACTCACAAACGCATTAGTCCCTTAACCTATAAGTCTTCAATACACCAAAATCACTAAGGGGCACTAGATGCACTTACATGGTCGCCCCATACTCGCACTCCAAACTGATAACGGAAAAGAGTTTGACAACGTTGCTCTTCGCACACTTCTCGCCTCTCACGGCACCATCTTCCGTCTGACTTGCCCCTACACTTCTCAGCAGAACGGCCGCGCCGAGCGCATTCTCCGCACTCTGAATGACTACGTTCGCACGTTACTCTTTCACTCTAACGTGCCCGCTTGGTTTTGGCCTGATACCCTCGCTACCGCCACTCTCTTAGTTAACATTCGTCCGTGTCGCCCTCGGTGGAACTACGCCCCACACCACCTTCTCTTCGGCACACCACCGTCCTATGATGGTCTCCGCATCTTCGGGTGTCTCTGTTATCCTAGCACCGCGTCCACCACGCCACACCCAAGCTCGCACCACGATCCGTCCTATGCATCTTCCTTGGTTACCCTCCTAACACCAAAGGTTACCGGTGCTATGATCCTGTCACTCATCGTGTCTACACCTCGAGGCATGTGTACTTTGTCGAGACGGTGTTCCCTTTTTTTAGGTTCCTCCGGCTTCGACCCCTTCGGCGCAGGCCCCCGCGCCCCCCTCGCGGAGCGATGCGCGGCGGCAGCCCCCGACGCCCCCCCCCCGGCACGGCGCCCTCTGCCGCCACCACCTGGCTTCGTGACTCCCTCCCCCGAGGTCGAGTCCGAGCGGGCCCCTGGGTCCCTGTCTCCCTCATACGAGGTTGAGCCCGGCACCCCACCCGCCCACCCTGCGACGGGCTCGACGTCACCCTCACCAGTCGCCTCCTCTGCCGCCGGCTCGGCCGCCGCTGCGGCCTCCGCCGCCGTCGCGGCCCCCGCCGCCGCACCGGGTGCCCCCGCCGCTGCGGCACTCGCCGGCCCTACTGCCCCGCCACTTGGCGTGACTACCCGTGCCCGAGCAGGAGTGCTTCGGCCCAGCACGCGTTGCTCCGCTGACGAGTATGTGTGTGCCGCCTCGACGTCGACGCCATCACCCTTCCCCACCTCTGCTCGCGCTGCCCTTCGGGATCCCCACTGGCTAGCTGCGGTGCAGGAGGGGTTCAACGCCTTACAGCGCAACCGCACGTGGCAACTTGTTCCGCGACCCCACCGTGCCAACATCATCTCTGGCACGTGGGTGTTTCGCCACAAGACTCGCCCGGACGGTTCTCTCGAGCGCTACAAGGCTCGATGGGTTGTTCGTGGTTTTCGGCAGCGCGCGAGCGTGGACTTCACCGACACCTTCGCCCCGGTTGTGAAACCGGGCACGATCCGCGCCGTCCTTCAGCCGGCCGTCTCGCGCGCCTGGCCTGTGCATCAGTTGGACGTTTCCAACGCCTTCTTGCACGGTCATCTTGCCGAGCAGGTGTTCTGTGAGCAGCCTACTGGTTTCGTCGACGCCGAGCACCCCGACTTCGTATGCTTGCTCTCCCGCTCTCTGTACGGGCTGAAGCAGGCGCCTCGGGCTTGGTACCAGTGTATCGCAGCCTTCCTGCAGTCTCTGGGCTTTCGGTCCACTCGCTCTGATGCCTCACTCTTTGTGTATCATCAGGGAGTTGACACTGCATATCTGCTGCTCTACGTCGACGACATCATCCTCACGGCGTCCACCCCCGATCTCCTTCAGTGGCTGACTGCTCGTCTTCGTGATGAGTTCGCCCTCAAGGACTTGGGCCCCTGCACTACTTTCTCGGCATCGAGGTGATCCGCCGGGCTGACGGTTTCTTTCTGCATCAGCAGAAGTACGCCCACGAGCTCCTTGAGCGTGCCGGTATGCTTAACTGCAAGCCGGTGCCCACCCCCGTCGATACGAAGGCGAAGGTCTCTGCTCTGGAGGGGTCTCTCGTGTCCGATGGAGTGTTTTATCGCTCTATTGTCGGTGCTTTACAGTACTTGACGCTGACTCGCCCCGACCTGCAGTACGCTGTTCAGCAGGTGTGCCTCCATATGCACGCCCCGCTTGACTCTCACTGGACTCTGGTGAAGCGTATTCTCCGTTACATACGCGGCACCATGTCCTTGGGACTCACCCTGGCGGCCTCCGCCTCCACCGACCTCATGGCCTACTCGGATGCTGACTGGGCTGGCTGCTCCGACACGCGATGCTCTACGTTAGGCTACTGCATCTACCTTGGGCCCTCGTTGATCTCTTGGTCATCGAAGCGGCAGCCCACGGCCTCCCGCTCCAGTGCTGAGGCAGAGTATCGCGCCGTGGCCAACGCAGTGGCCGAGTGCTCTTGGATACGTCAGCTGCTGCAGGAGTTTCTTTGTGATGTTCACAAGGCCACTCTTGTCTACTGCGATAACGTCAGCGCGGTCTACCTCTCCGCCAACCCGGTGCACCATCGACGGACGAAGCATATTGAGCTCGATATTCACTTCGTGCACGAGCAGGTTGCCCTTGGCCGTGTTCGGGTTCTCCACGTGCCGACGACGCAACAATTTGCTGATGTGATGACTAAGGGATTGCCTACTCCCGTCTTCGAGGAGTTTCGGTCCAGTCTCTGTGTCTCCGGCGATGCTTCGACTGCGGGGGGTGTTGAGTATGTATTTTGTACTGCACGTGTATTGGAGTTGTGGCCCACCTCCTAGTCTTGTATAGTTGAGGTAGAGGCCTTCCCTTGTATTATATATGCGTGCACCAGCACCCCAAATCGATACAACGATTATTGTATTGCAAAACATCTCTCTACACGGTTTTTTCTCTCATTTGTGTTTTCTTTTTTATGCTTATCATTATTCACATTTTTGACTCACAAAGAAGATGACAGCAATATTCATTCTAGAATGGAAGAGAGCGTGAGAGAAATTATGGTTCCCATGATTTGCTTTATATCCTCCGACTACAGTACAAGGGAAGAGTAGTGGTTCTAGTTTCTTTTTTTCATTGAAATTTTTGGGGTTTTGTTGTTCTTTTTTTTGCAACTTCATATTTTTACTCATGCTTCCCTTTCTCATTTTTCTTATTGGTTCTTTCTTCTTCATCTATTAAAAAGTTCTTTTGTCTAGCATCGCACCACACACGCAATAAGAAGCATAATGCAAGACATGTAACGCAAGCGTTATAAGTCGATTGCACCCGCATGAGCACAATGCCAATGCAACTCGGGTCGAGAGGGGGGTTGCCAGGGCCAGTTGGATGTCCATCACTAGACATGCATTTGCAAGTGTTGTAACCCGACAACAACTGCATGGCCACAAAGATACTGCAACTGATGTCAAGCAAGGGTTGTCGGGCCAGTTGCATGTCGACAACAACTCGATGTCACTTGCAACTAGGCAGTTTTTTGTGTGATGTTTCATAATTGCCCCAATTGCAAGTCTACCATCGACTCGCAACTGCGAGGGCTCGCATGTCATTTGAAAGTAGACCATCGACTTGCAACTGTTCTTGTGTGTTGTTCTTATTGTTGCTCTAGTTTCAAGTCCACCATCGACTTGCAAGTGGGGGGGGGTGTTTACTCGATGTCACTTGCAACCCAACCCTGGACTTGCAACTAGGTTGTTTTGTGTGTGTGTGTCGTTTCGTAATTGCCCCAGTTGCAAGTCCACCATCGACTCGCAACCGTGAGGACCCGCATGTCGCTTGCAATTAGACCATCGACTTGCTACTAGTCTTGTGTGTGGGGTGTTTACTTGATGCCACTTGCAAGCCAACCCTAGACATGCAATTGGTCTATTTTGTGTGTGTTGTTTTCGTAATTGCTTCAGTTGCAAGTCCAGCATCGTCTAGCAACTGTGGGCCCACATGCCACTTGCAACTCGACCATCGATTTGCAATTTGGGGTGTTTACACGATGCCACTTGCAACTCAACCCTGGACTTGCAACTGGTCTGTTTTTCATGTGATGTTTTGTAATTGCCCCAGATGCAAGTCAGGGGTCGTCCTGCAACTGCGAGGCCCCGCATGTCACTTGCAAGTCGACCCTGGACTTGCAACTCGGGGGTGTTTACTCGATGTCACTTGCAACTCAACCCTATACTTGCAAATGGGGCTATTTTTGTGTGTTGTTTCGTAATTGCCCCAGTTGCAAGTCCAGGGTTGAGTCGCAACTGCAAGGGCCCGCATGTCACTTGCAACCTGACCCTCGACTTGGAACTGGGGGGTGTTTACTCGATGTCACTTGCAATGCAACCCTAGACTTGCAACTGGGGCAATTTTTTGTGTGTTGTTTTGTAATTCCCCCAGTTGCAAGTCCAGGGTCGAATCGCAACTGCGAAGGGCCGCATGTCACTTGCAAGTAGACCCTCGACTTGCAACTAGGCTTGTGTGTTGTTGTTGTGTTGTTATTGTTGTTATTGTTGTTGTTGTTGTTATTGTTGTGTTGGTTGTTGGGGATGTTTACTTGATGCCACTAGCAAGTCAACCATGGACTTGCAATTGGTCTACTTTTGTGTGTGTTGTTTTCGTAATTGCTCCAGTTGCAAGTCCACCATCGTCTCACAACTGTGGGGCCCACATGCCACTTGCAACTTGACCATCGCCTTGCAACTGGGGGTGTTTACTCGATGCCACTTGCAAGTCAACCCTGAACTTGCAACTGGTTTGTTTTTTGTGTGATGTTTCGTAATTGCCCCAGTTGCAAGTCCAGGGTCAACTCGCAAATGCGAGGGCCCGCATATCACTTGCAACTAGGGGGTGTTTACTCGATGTCACTTGCAACTCAACCCTAGACTTGCAACTAGGGCTGTTTTTTGTGTGTTGTTTCGGAATTGCCCTAGTTGCAAATCCAGGGTCGACTCGCAACTGCGAGGGCCTGCATGTCACTTGCAACCCGACCCTCGACTTGCAATTTGGGGGTGTTTACTCGATGTCACTTGCAACTCAACCCTGGACTTGCAACTAGGGCAGTTTTTAGTGTGTTGTTTCGTAATTTCCCCAATTGCAAGTGCAGGGTCGAATCGCAACTGCGAGGGCCCACATGTCACTTGCAAGTAGACCCTTGACTTGCAACTGGGCTTTTTTGTGTGTAGTTTGTAATTGCCTCAATTTTCAACTCCACCGTCGACTCCACCATGGACTTGCAAGTGGTTTATTGTGTGTGTGTTATTTTCGTAATTGCTCCAGTTGCAAGTCCACCATCGTCTCGTAACTGTGGGGCCCAAACGCCACTTGCAAATTGACCATCGACTTGCAACTGGGAGTGTTTACTTGATGCCACTTGCAACTCAACCCTGGACTCGCAACTGGTCTATTTTTTCTGTGATGTTTCGTAATTGCCTTAGTTGCAAGTCCAAGGACGACTCACAACTATGAGGGCCCGCATGTCACTTGCAAGTAGATCATCAACTTGCAACTGGGGTGTTTACTCGATGTCACTTGCAAGTCAACCCTACACTTGCAAACCAGCTGTGTTTTGTGTGTTATTTCGTAATTGCCCTAGTTGGAAGTCGAGGATCGAATCACAACTGCGAGGGCCCGCATGTCACTTGCAAGTAGACCCTCTACTTGCAACTAGGCATTTTTTTTGTATAGTTTGTAATTGCCTCAATTGCAAGTCCACCATCAACTCGCAACTTTGGGGCCTGCATGCCACTTGCAACTCGACCCTCGACTAGCAAATGGTCTGTTTTGTGTGTGATGTTTCGTGATTGCCCCAGTTGCAAGTCCAGGGTCGGCTCGCAACTGCGAGGGCCCGCATGTCACTTGCAAGTACACCATCGTCTTGCAACTTGGGGTGTTTACTCGATGTCACTTGCTACTAGGGGTGTGATGACTTTTTTTATCATGCGATAAACATTTTTGAATAAATGATTTTTCAAATATGTGGCTAACAAATTTGAATACGCGGCAAACATTTTTTAAATATGTGACGAAGCATGTTTTGAATATATGACTTTTTTCAAATATGTTATAAGCATTTTTTACATATGAACGTGTCATATTTTTCTTTTCAACAGTATAATATTTTTATTTTTGATGTTTAACATTTTTAGAATAATTTTTAAAAAAGTATTTCTGGAAAATTAAAAAATGTGTGGGACAAAATTGGGCATGAGCCTGCGCCAGAAGCATCCTGTTGCTGATTACTGCAGAACAAACATGCAGCTACGCGTGACGCGGACAATGGGTCTAGTATTCTCTTTTCCTTTTCATGAAACATGGACATGTTGTAAGTTTTTCATGATAATTATTATTGGCTAGATGAATATATATTTTCCTAGTATACTTGCACACCACTACATTTGAATCATTCTTTCTATGTGTTTTTTATATATACTAGTAGTCCTTTTCGGTCATATTACTAGTCAATATTTTTGTACAGACCAAGTACAGTTTTCTGTACACACTAGTTAATGTTCTAACTTTGTCTACCCGTGAAAGAAAAATCTAACTTTGTCAGTTCTTTATTTAAAAATGTTGGGTTCATTGAGCTCGTAATATACAGGCCTAATGAATAGTACTTAAAAGGCAAATAGAAAAATCTTGTGGCAATGGAGTCGTAATACTCTCATCAGGGGGAGAGTTGTCGGGGCCGATGAAATCGGTTTCATTTTTATTACTTTTAGGTATTTTTGTTGTAGTTGCAACCGCTCCAACCCGAGTGCAATTGCAACTCAGCACACCCAAGCGCAACCGCAAGACATATAATGTGGCCGCAATCGAGGGGAGGGGGGAGGGTTGTCGGCGCCGATGAAATCGGTTCCATTTTTTAGGTCTTTTTGTTGTAGTTGCAACCGCTCCAACCCGGGCGCACTTGCAACTCAGCACACCCAAGCGCAACTGCAGGGCATATAATGTGACCGCAACCGGGGGGGGGGGGGGGGGGTTGTCAGCGCCAATGAAATTAGTTTCATTTCTTTTGTAGTTGCAACCGCCCCAACCCGAGCGCAATCGCAACTCAACACACCCAAACGCAACTGCAGAACATATAATGTGACCGCAACCGGGGGTCGGAGGGAGGGTTGTCGACGCCGATGAAATTGGTTCCATTTTTTAAAGTCTTTTTTGTTGTAGTTGCAACCGCTCCAACCCAGGCGCAATTTGCAACTCAGCACACCCAAGCGCAGCCCGCAAGACATATGATGTCAGCCCCTTAATTATTATTATTATTTTCATTAAAGTTTAATTTTTGTTTTGTAGTTGCAATTGCCCCAATTAGAGCGCAACCGCAACTCAACGCACCCAAGTGCACCCGCAAGACGTAAAACGTGACCACAACCAACAGGTCAGGGGCAGTGTTGTCGGCGACGGCGAAGCCTTTTTTTTTAATCATTTTTTACGGGTCATTTGTCTTACCCTTTTTTTTAGATGGTTGTCAGTACTCATTGTTTTTTCAATATATCTTAGTCATAAAGATTTTTTTCCCACACACATATAATCATGTCTAAGGATGAAAAACAGAAGTATAGCCACTGGTTCTTGTATATTCTTTTTCTTTTTTCTTTATCCTCAAGTCTATGGCAGGTTGCTCCTCCTTTAACGTATCTTTCCAGAAGCCCTACCCCATTCTGGGTGCAGCACGGGAGCCTGCCCGTCCCAGGTTGCAGCGGTCCACATATAATTATTTTTTGTAAAGAGGCTCGCAACCCAAAACAAACAACCCAAAAAGGCCCACAACACAAAGGCCCACAACCCACAACAAACAACCCAGAAGTTACAACCAAAATGGGTTTTTTATTCGTTCCGTGCGGGAAGAAAGGAACAAGTCTGCTCGGTCTGCCGGGGGATCGGGCCGCGACAAACAACCAGCGACGTCATCAATACTTCATTCGACTGAGAACATTTTATATTTCATTCGAATGAGTTCCAGACGCTCCCTTTAATTTACAGGTGTAAATTACGGGGCCAGTAGCGATTTTCGGCTAGTAGCGAAACGGAGACGTGTATTTACAGGTGTAGTTGCTAGCGAAACGACATTTCAAACATGGCCTTACGGAGATGATGTATTAGTGAACGTTCTCTCGAAGCGGATCTCTGGAGCGTCCGATCCGAAGCACAAAAGTCAACACGGTGACATGTGACAATTACGGTGTGTGCATTTTTCGTTCCAATGCACCCCCTGAGCGAACCACACAAAACATTCGATCTCGATCTGAGGAAACAACGCAAGCCCCGTCTTATCCCTTATTCTCCCCCTCAAAATCACATCCGGATGGCAAATTCTTTATCTAGCACATCCTCCAAACTAGCATGGATTGATCATCAATCTCACCACACTACTACATGCACAATATAGCATTGAAACTGACATGGAAAACATATACATCTACCAAAACACTATGAGCATCATTATTCCCGACAACCGAAACCTACCATACTACCAAAACGACATCACTAGTATCTGATCTACCAAATCCTCTAATCTACCACATACTCACATATCTAAGCTACAACAAGGTCATAGATCTACTCTACAACGAGTAGGGAGTGATGCTACTTATAGCCATCGGAGTAGCAAGGCGGAGTCGGTTAACAACTCGAGGAAGAGGAGGAAGAAGAATCACCATTGCCGACCACTGCTGACCGGAGAAGATGGCGCAACTTACCTGCTTTGTCGATGAAGAAACATCCTAGGAGGGAGTGCTCGAGGGGGGAGGGGAAATGACGGCGTGGGTTCAGACGGTGAGCCGAAGGGAGGTAAATAGGGCGAGACAGTCAACAGGAAATGACGCATGTGTCATCTTCCTATTCACGTGAGCTCGGCGTTGTATTGCCCCTGCTTGCACGAGATAAGTCTGGTTGAGTGGAAACCGGGGATTCTATTGTTACTCGGAGGCCTAACTAAGAGGTTCTTTAAGATTCGTGTGGGACAAGATTTTAATGCAACCTACCTGAACAAACGGTCAAAATTATATCCATGCACCTAACCAAACACGTCCATAGCGGTGCTCGGGACGAGACAAGAAGCGGCACGACTCGTAACTCGATGGCTGTGCAGGGTGAGTTGCCTCTCCGCCCTACTCCTCCTTCTATCTTCTCTCCGGTGAGCTTCCGGATGTCAGCATGCACCCTCCTTCCCAGCGCCAGTTCGCCTTGTCCTCCAGACTCCCCCGTTCGTGCCCCGATCTCAGACGCACTCGCTACCAGTGGTCGTTGTCTCCTCCCCCCCCCCTTGGCCACCGCCCCCTCTCCCCATGTCCCCATGGTGACGGCCTCCCCCTACAACCCATGGACCCCCTCTTAACCTAAATCCCCTCTTGCCCTAATCCCCTCTAATTTAACCTATTTGTTGGGATTCTTACTGTCTTTTAATTCTGCAGGTTACTGCATCGGTGTATTGATCCATAGCAGGCCAATTTAAGATATCCGAGGTTTCCCTGAATTTTTTAGATGATTCTACAACATTTTGCTTTTGCCGTGAGATGCTTGATTGAGTGTTGCGTGTGAGGAGTAGGATAGAATGTTGAATTTTTAACTATTTTTTAAGAAACACCTGTAATGTTATTCATACTCATAACAATTACATGTGCACTATTTTGGATCTAAGATCCAAGAAAATACAAAGTAACTCATATGACTAAAAATTACAATGAAATCCCTTGGAAACACCTTCGTTGTATCAATCTCTATTAGAAGAAATACTTCAAAGACTTCGGTAAAGAGGTTGTAATTGGACTGGAGCAACAGTGTTGTCACTCTATCACTCACACAAAATTACCAATAATGATTTTTGAAAGCACCTTGAGTCGCCCATCCAAAAAGATGAGAAGCCTTGATCGATGAACGTACTTGGGCCGGGATGATCCCTTAGAAGTGCAGGCCATCGGATCACAATATCTTCACCATTGTGTCGATTTCAACTCCACAAAGAATCAAACCAACAAAAAAAGTTTGGCACACCGACATAAACTCATTACGTCCGAATTATCGGATCTACGAGGATAAAAAACTCTCTAATCTCATGGCACCGTCATAAGAACGTGAGTAAATTTATTCTCACAAAATACGATGATCACTAGATGATGACGAAGAATATAGGATTTTTGAAGATGCCAGGTCCCCCACCTCTTAGCGTCAAGATGGTCACTAGATATTGAATTTTTAATTATTATTTTTTTAGGGGAAGGATGTTGATTTTTTTACTGGTCGTTGAAAAAAAAATTGAGGGGTGCTGAATTTTTATTTATTTTTTTAGGGAAAGAGAGGTGTTGAATTTTTAATGGAAAGCACTCAGAGGCGGATCTACAGCCTACAGGACAGGATGGGTCGCGGCCTAGCCTGGAACTTTAGACGGGAAAATTACTTATGTCCAGAAAAAAAAAACAAGGCCCAACGCTTACTCGTCCCGACCCATCATCTCAGCCAGCTGGCCCAACAAACAACGCACGCAGGCACACTGGGACAGACGCACAAAAAAAACGCACCGCCCCTAAAAAAAGAATGGGACAGACGCACCGAGCCCCTACTCGCCCCCGAGGCCCCGATCTCGCCGGCTCTCCGCCTGCCTCGCCGGACGCCATCGCCCGTCGCTACCTGCCTCGACGTCGCTAGACGCCAAGGAGGCGCCCCTTACCGGAGCTCGGCGCTTCCGCGCCCCCTTGGCGCCCCTGCAATCCGGCGCCTGCTGCCCAGTCCGCTGTCCGCCGATTCCGGCACTCGGCCTGCAGCAAGACAGCAACCCTGCCCAGTGGCCAGCCTTTAGCCCGATTCGAGGACTTGAGGCAAGTTTTCCACTGCGCCACTTCCCATTCCCCAATTTCTGATTTAGGGTTTGCTCTTTGCTGTCTATTGCATCGATCAGGTGGAGGAGTCAAGTCTATTGCGTTAACTAGGCAATCAGATTTTCTATCCAGTACATGAACACACAGTCCTGTGAACACATACACATAATTTTGCTATCCAGTACATGAACACCTGATCAATGTCATAATAATGATTTGTCTGATTGTTTGCCACTCTAACAAGTTACTCTAACAATGCCACTCTAACAAATTAATAATGCCACATTGTCTTCTTTGAACTTCTCAAGGTATGTATTGCGTAGGCTTCTCATGCAAAATTGAGAATTTTAGTATGCCTGTAAGACCATATTGATCTGTTTTTATTGCTATTGGTAAATTAATTAGAATGTTGGCATGCCATATTTCCTGTCAACTTTTTTAGGTGGACCACCCTGTTTTGAAATCCTAGATCAGCCACTGGAAGCACTAGCCATCGGACTACTGATCCATGTGATCATCACATCCGACTAGTGTGCTGCCGTCGGATAGGAGGTGTATGCACGTTAGATTGGAGTGGCCCAGTACGTGGATGTTTACAGTTGATTAACTAATATTAGATGCATATTTGTTGGATGTGACATAACCTGTATTCAGGTGCATATAAACTATTGTTAGATGCATAGTTGTTGGATGTGTAAAAGAAGCTGTATTCAGGTGCGTATGAACTAATGTTAGATGCATAGTTGTTGGATGTGTTACAGAAGATTTATTCAGGTGGGTATGAAGTAGTATAATATAGTAATGTCAGCAGCATAACAGTATGTAATGTTCAGTTGTTTACAAAGCATATTGGATTTGTGAAACTATCAGTTTAGTTGCTTCATATATAATTTTATAAAGCATAGTGACTTGCGGTTTCATGCTTAGGCAACAAATAATCAAGTGAACCTGCTTATTTTTTCAGGTTGACCTGCCGTTCTGTCTGAGATTGTGGTGGTGTACTGCTGGTTGTAGTGGTGTTCTTCTCCCAGGTTGAAGGTAATTCTTGATCCAAACTTTGTGCAAAAAATTACTGCTGTCTTGTTGTATGGCATGCATGTTATTTGTGTCTTACAAGTAGATATTTTTCCCATGCTTGGTACCTCCCCCAGGTTCTCTCTGCCAACAAAGAACCGCTCCGCTGCTATACTTGCTTGGACCCCTTGTTTCTGGGGCTTCCTCGCGCCTTCGCCCACCGAGTGGTCCACCAGCCAAAGACCATGTGGCGCCGAGCCGGATCGATCTGCCTCCATCTCTCCAGAATTGCCGGCCGCCGCGTCCGACGACCCCCACAGCCTCCTGCTCCCACTGCCACCTGCTCTACCTCCGCATTCGCTTCATCCTCTTTCCACCACAATCTTGGAACCTTTCTGGATTCCATCAGAGTTCCTCCCTCTCGAAGCCTATCGAACCAGGCAGGCGGTGATGGCAGCATCGGCGGAGAGTGCTGGAGTTGTGGCGCCAAGGGGGCATTCCTCTCCTGCGGGTCCTGCAGGAGCGTGCAGCCCGTTGATCCTGCGGTCGACTACTTCCGAATATTTGGCCTGTGAGTAGCAACCTTCCTGAACCTTCCATCTTTTGTTGTGTGTTTGTGGGCAATCAGGCCATATTTGCCTTTGTGCTGTGTCTTTTGCTGAATTTGCTGGTATTCTAGTTTCGAAACAACTTTATTTATTTTCTTGTGAGAAAATGCTGCATCTGGTATATAATTTATGAGCACACCTGAATTTGCTGCATCATGATGTTAGCCTAGTTAGGCTAATATACTTTCGTGTTCCCCATATATCAGCAAGCAAAATAATAAGGCATGGAACTGGCTGATGAATGAACTTTTGTGTGTCGCGCAACTTTGTACCTATGATAACTGGATGCATATCTCCTGTTGGAATTATGTCGAATATTTCAAGTCAGGTTAAGTTTGGACTTGGATTTGTATGGTGTGTAGATAGGGTATGGAGTCGTGTTCAAGGACACTTGTATCCTAGGCCTCCTATATAATGTGGGGGTAGACACACGATATAACCAATGCCAAAATAATAGCACAGGTCCACGGCGGAGCCGATGGCATCTCGGTGCCCGGGTGTCTGGTGTGCGGCATTGTAGTGGTGTCAACGGGGAGGAGCGCCCGTAGTCACGCCCCGGGATGTAGCCGAGTTCGGTGAACCTTGTGAACAAGTCTTGATGTCGTGCCTCGTGTGTGATTTCTTGTCCTCGGAAAATCGACTATGCGATCGGATTTTCGAACATCTTCAGCCGCCCATGCACTTGTCAGTTCCTGTAATGCTACAATATTGTACCATATGCTTTATCTCAACCATCACTTGTTCATGTCTTAGTAATCATGTCATTGATTTTTCTGCCTTAAAATGATTTTTTGAAATTTTAACTGGTTTCTGTAGGGACAGAGGATACGACGTAAAGGATACCAACTTAGAAGGGAAGTACAAAGACTGGCAGAAGAAGTTACATCCTGACCTTGTTCATTCTAAATCAGAGGTAGAGACTGGCATCCTTAGCAAAAGTTACATATTCCCATTTTAGTTTGAGCCTTCAAACCTCTTTTGATATGGCTTATGTCTCATGTAGAAAGAGAGAGATTTTGCGGCTGGGCAGTCAGCACTTGTCATTGAGGCATATCGCACACTGAGCAAACCTTTACCAAGGGCATTGTACTTGGTAAGTTGTTCTAGTGGTATTTTTAAGTTCCACTGATGCAGGCGTGTTCAATCATCCTGATATTTCTTTTTAATCGAGCTCGATGTAATGATGTGCTGCTGGCTGGACCACCCCAGCCTAACCCGAAAAGAAAGAATAAAACCATCCGTATGGTAGCCAGCTTTTTTGGTTATAGGGAGTTCTTACTTTTGCCGACTTATAAATAAGTAACTAGAAAATTACATCTTACTATCAAAAGGCTTTTCAACCATACCAAACCATTTGGCAGCTGCAACTTGAGGGGATACACGTTGATGAGGAGAAGACTATCAATGATCCAGAACTTCTTATGGAGGTAAACAATCTCCTCCTATGCTTTTGCATGCAACCAACTAAATCATCTAATTCTCTTTTCATATAACTGCAAGAATTAATCATTTCACCAGGAAATATATCTCACCACAAGATCACTGTGAAGAAAACTATACTTTCATTTAACTTGCAGATGATGGAGATACGTGAAGCTGTTAGTGAAGCCGGTGATTCTGAAACTCTGAAGAAGATCCAATCTCAGGTTCTTCTGTACATTATTACACAATGCCATTATCACCTATCGGGAAGCATAATTGGCTAACATTATATGTAACCTTTCCCAGATGAAGAGGAAGCTCGAAACCTGGTCCAAAGCCTTCCAGGAAGCGTTCGACAAGAGGGACTTCGACGGTGCAGTGGAAGCTACACAGAGAATGAGATACTACGAACGTGCTATGGAAGAAACTGTGAAGAAGCTTTGATCTTAGCCCCGACTGGGAGCTATGTAAATTGCACGCCTTCAAGAAAACTAGACGGGTACGGGCGCTCCACCGCTCCGGGAGTCTGGTGGCTGACATGTTACAGGTCGGTTGAGTGAAGTCATCGTGAGAGGCAGGGTCGTACCACGCAGTTTGACTGAATAAAGTGACTCTGTTTTTACGTTGTTTTCCTTGTGTTGTATGCTGGTCGACTGGTGTGGCCGTGGGAAATTACTGCAGACAAAATACTGTGCAGTTGCTTTTCGTGCGCATGTACCGAAGGCAGATCGAACTGTAGCTCCCCCTGATTTCGCTTCGTATGTCAGAGGATCTGGATAAATCTGATCATATGCAGGGCCGGGCCAGGTTTTGGGCTCGGCTTGAAAAGGCCTGAACCCCAGGCTAAGCCTGAGAACAGCCTGAAGCCTGAAAATGTCCCTTTTCTCAAGCTTGAGCCCGAAAGCCTGGCACGAATGCTGTTTTTTAGAAGAGTGAACACACGTAAGCCCAGCTCCAAAACCTGACCTGAAACGCTGGAAGATTGAAGCCCGAGCTTGTCCCAAATTTCAGCTGCAAAATTGAGCCTGGGCATGCCTCGAATGGCAAGCCCGACTTGGTCTGGCCTGAGGTTGTCGAAGAACATGTTTGTACCAGTTCGGTGATCACTGCAAGATCTATCACAAGTGATTGGACGAGTTCTGAGAAACTTAGCTCAAGGAGAACAATGCGCCATTAGAGATTAATTGGATTTACAATAGTTTGAATTTGGGTAAACAAATCACTCTGTCTTCACCAAGGTTACGAGTTACAATTCCTCGAAACATTTACTTTGAGTACATTGTTGTGTTTTGAAGAATTCTTCACTCTGTCATCTCTGTGACTTCTGTGAAGACTTATCGAG
Source organism: Aegilops tauschii subsp. strangulata (assembly GCF_002575655.3). Classification (NCBI taxonomy): domain Eukaryota; kingdom Viridiplantae; phylum Streptophyta; class Magnoliopsida; order Poales; family Poaceae; genus Aegilops; species Aegilops tauschii. The sequence goes on from NC_053041.3 coordinate 183,834,109, forward strand.
TACTTTCATTCCAGTACTTAATTTTGTTAAGTTCTGTACTCATTATTCCTTTTGAGAATTGTGTCTTCTGGCTGGAAATACACCCCGTCCCCCGTGCCGCTCCCGCGAGCGGCCCGGGCGGAAACCTAATCCCCGCCGCCGCCGCCCCCGCCCCGCACCCCCCTCCCCTCCCTCGCCGCCGCCAGCGGACGCCGCCGGGCAAAGCCCGTGCGCGCGTCGGCGGCGGCGGGGTCCCCTATTCCCTCGAGGCACTCCGGCGGCGCGGGACACCCTTCCTCTTGGTCAGGCGACTCGGCGGCGGCGCGCGTCCGGCCAGCGTCGGCGTGGCCCGACGGTGCTGGTTGGAGCGGTGCGCGGCTCTGGGATGGCGCGGGCTGGCGTGGTCCGGCCGGATCTGGCGGCCATGGCCGGCGGCGCTCGGAGGTTGGTGCTAGGCGCTGCTCGGGGGATGCAGCGCGGCCGGCGGGCTGCGGTCGGTCCTCCGGGAGCTGGCGGAGCAGGGACTGGTGGTGCCGCGGCGTCTCGCTCCCGTCTTGCTGTTGGCTAGCCACGGGTCGGTGGCGCTGGCTGGCGGCGCCCGGAGCGCGGATCCAGGGATCTCGGCTCGGATCTGGTGCGCGTCGGCGCTGGCCGGCGTCCTTGGGGTGCTCACGGCGGGGAATGTGGCGGTTGTCTCTGGAGCCTTGCGTGGGGCGTAGCAGGATGGGGGTGTAGGTGGTACACCGGCACTGGCGGTGGCGGCGGTGCGAGCGCAGCCATGGCGGCGACGGCGCTACGAGGCCTTGCCAGGAAGGGTCTTGGCGGGCAGCGGGCGTTCGGTTGCTGCCGTGTGAGGCGGGCGGTGTTGCCTCGGCAGTGTGGGTGCCGAAGTGTGGTCGGAGGTGTGGGTCGGATCCATTCTGGTGGCAGTCCCCTGGCGCGGGTGAAGGCCACCGTGGCGGATCTGGCGTTGCACCGCTCGGTGGTTGCTGCGGCTCCTTGTCGATGTTGAAGGTGATGGCTTTAGGCGCGTTTCCTCGGCAGTGAGGGGGGCTTCGATGGCAAGTTGCTGCGGTGACGGCGGTGCGGGGCATCTGATCGGGACTGGCCAAGATCTTGGAGGCGTGGAGATGTGCAGCGCTACGGATGAAAATCCTGTTCGGTTGTGGCCGGACCGGCGTTGATGGCACCTGCGGGTGTCATTCACCTTCCTGGAGGCTTCGCTGAGTGCAACGCCATCCTCCTCGCGACCTCGTATCGGCAGCTGTCTCCAGGGCGAAAGCCTTGATTCGTAGGATCGGCATGATGGCAACGTCTTTGAGGTTGTTACTCTGTTGGGAGCATTGTGTTGGGAGACTCGAGGTCCCATGATGTGCTCCTCCGGTGTTCACCGCTGCCCGGATCTTTCTCCTCCGGCACCATGTACGATCGTCGCGGGCTAATCCAAGGAAGCTGGAGTTGCTGTTCTTCGGAGGTCTTCAGTGTCGGCCGAGACGCGGCGAGGGGCTCGGTGTTGGGTAGGCTTTTTGTGTCGTAGTTGTGTTGTTGTGTTTGGTTGTCCTTATACGATATGAGTGTGGAGTTGGTCGCCTTCGTTGTTCGCAGCAAGTGGTAGACGTGGTTGTATGTCTTATTTCTCTTCTTCTATAAAGCTAAGGTACGCAAGTTGCGTACCCTCGAAAAAAAAAGAGAATTGTGTCTTCTTGCTAGTTTAGTTTAATTGCTTAGTGGTTCTCTATTTACTATCTTACTAGCTCGCTCTTGTCTACTTTAGTTACTACCTCCGTCCTATTTTATTAGGTCCCCTCGTATTTTAGTTCAAATTTTGACCATCTATTTACTAGCAAAATATAAAGCACATGTTAAAAAATATATGTATATTTTTTTGACATGTAATTTACATCTAGTAGTTAAATCTATGGTCAAACGCTTAGCCCGAAACTTTCCACACTAGAAAAAAGTTAGCCCAAAATAAGAGGCGGGCTAAAAAGTCAGATGGAGGGAATATTTGTTTTCATTGCGTGTTCCTAAGTTTAGCTTTCTACTGTTTTAGAATTCATCATTTCTGCTTAGTTGGAGTTCTTTTATTCTACTGTTCTTCGAATAACTTCTCTTTTTCAAAGAATTTATTCCAAATGCCCATTCACCCCTCTAATTGTATACTTTGAACCTACAGCTGGTATCAGCGCAAAGTACTTCCTTTGTCTCTGTGATTTGATTTAACCATCTTAGCACCATCGCACCCACAGATCCAACATACACCAATCATCTCACTGCTCGCCGTCCACTCGACGACTAATGTCGTTCTCGGTGGGTCACCGCCCTAGCTTACTACGGTGGCACGACAGTTGAGACGCCGACGGCAGAGAACCTCCCAACCACCAATAGGGCCCGCCGCCAACACAACAGAGGTCGGGGCTAGGGTTAAAACTCTCAAATCTTATTTTGCTAACCAGTCGCTGTAGTTTTTTTTCACCGGGTTTTCTCATTTTGTGTTCTTTTTCTTATTCCTTTTTTTCATTTTATTTTTTTATTTTATTTATTTTATTTTTTTATGTTTATCGAATTCGTGAACCTTTCCCAATTTCACAGACTTATTTTCAAATTTAAAAACCTTTTTCAATCTTGTGAATTTTTATTCAATCCATGAACTTTTTCTCAAATTCATGAAAAAATCCGAATTTTGTGAACTTTTTTCAAATCTTTTGTGAACTTTTATTTTCCAAATTCATGATTTATTTTCATTTTTGCAAACTTTTTCCAAATTATGAACTTTCCAAGTCTTGAATTTTTACCAAATTCATGAAATTTTCTCAAATTTTGGACTTTAAAATTTTTGTGAACTTTAAAAAAATTATGAACATTTTCCTAAAAAAATCAATGGCTAACTCTCCGGGGTCAACGGCCGCTGGCGAACCGGTTAACGGTCAATGGTCGCGGGCCCATCAGTCAACCAATTTAAATAAAACACAGCTGGCCGGCGCATACAGTATTGTGCATGAGCGCCAGTTATCCTAATTGACCCAAATTAAAACTGAAAAAATTCAGCCGCGGTGGACTGGCAAATTCTATTAAAATTATTCCTGATAAGGGCGCTGCAGCCGCCGCCGCTGCCGCAAGGATATTTTTGGTCCCTCGCCTCTGGCTAACATCTTGAGGACCTTACATTTTCAAGAATTCTACGTCCTTCGCCATTTTGTGAGAATAAATTTACTCTCATTGTTTTGGCGGTGCCATAAGGTTAGAAAGTTTTCTGTCCTCGTAGATCCTGATGAGTTTATGTTGGTGTGTCAAACTTTATTTATTGGTTTCATTTTTTGTGGAGTGGAAATCTTTCATCGACATCATGGTGAAGATATTGTGACCGACGTCTTGCACTTATAAGGGATGATCCCCGGCCCAAGTACGTTCATCGAACAAGTCTTCCCATCTTTTTAGATGGGCGACTCAAGGCGCTTTCAAAAACCATTATTGGTAATGTTGGTGCAGGCGAAAGAGTAACAACATCGTTGCTTCAGTCAAATTGCAGTCTCTTTACCGAAGTCTTTGGAGTATTTCTTTTAGCAAAGATTGATGCAACGAAGAAGGTGTTTTCAAGAGATTTCATTGTAATTCTTAGTTATAGGAGTTATTTTTCTTGAATGTTAAATTCAAATCAATGTACCTGTATGTGTACCTACAATTATTATATGTGTATGATAAAATTTCAGGTGTTTCTAAAAAAACTCATGTTATTCCCGGCCGTGGTGGGCAGCTGGCCTCTATTGGTTCCTTTCTTGGCCATGTACGAACACGCATCCGAGCACCGGTCTGTTGTTCCTTGCTAAACATAGAAGACATTCTTCGTCCTTGCTTGCTTGTGTAGGAGACGATGCTCACAGTCACATGGTCCACATGACACGGACGCCAAGTATACATGCATATACTCCAACATTTCTCTTGTACAAACGCGCGCCCTGAACCCAACGCCCCATACCAAGATGTCCGAGACGACACGGTCCGTCATGGACGCGGCTCCCGGCGACACCGTGCCAACAGCCACCGGTCATGGTCTGCATGGCATCCCCGTGCTCATCACGCCTTTCCACCAGCCGGGCGGCGCCGCCGCGTCGACAGAGACGATGCGCACGGCGTTCCAGGGCTTCCTCGTCCTCCAGGGGCAGGGGGAGGCCAAGGAGGACGAGCGGAAGAAGTGGTTCAGGGAGATGCGCGGGTGGCTGATGGTGCTGGCGACCGTGGCGGCGTCGGTGACCTACCAGGCCGGCCTGAACCCGCCCGGCGGGTTCTGGCAGGACACCAAGGAGGGCCCCGGCGGGCACCGCCCCGGCAACCCGGTGCTGCGCGACGAGCACTGGGTTCGGTACGTCATCTTCTACTACTTCAACGCGACGGCGTTCGTGACGTCGCTGGTGATCATGGTGCTGCTCATGAGCGAGCGGTTCTACCACGGGGAGGCCAAGGTGGTGGCGCTCATGCTCACCACCTTCGTCGACCTCGCCAGCCTCGTCGGCGCCTACATCGCCGGCACCACGCGCTACGCCACCTCCTGCGTCTACATCGTCGTCATCACCTGCGTCTCCTTCATCTGCGTCGTCTACATCGGAGAGTACGTAGCCACACATCTTCGAACAATCTTCTATATATGATCCATATTGCATACATACATGCAAATTTATAAATGTATGTGTTAGACATAAGCGACGCGGGCGGGTGCACGTCGAGCCAGGCGCCGGTGCGTGGCCGCGTCAATGGCTGTGGCGAGTGTGCCGGCCAGTTAGCTAGCTGCATGTGATGATCAAGTCAAGAGTTTGTTAGCTTGGCCAACCCGTGCGTGCATGTAGGAGAGCCGGTGCATGCGGTTAGTGGCCGTGGTTGTTAGCGGGCCATGCGTGTGTGGGTTAGTTGAGTTAGTGGCCAGTGATGGCCGGGTCATGCGTGCGTGCGTGGTGACCTTAGGCATGGTAGCTAGCTAGGTGTGTGTGCGTGTTGGGTATAAAACCCACCCTCGGTGTATTGGTGAATGGAGCTGAGCCAGCCATATAGCCATTGAAAAGATAAAGAAGATTAGGGTGTGCGTGCGTCCACGGCGGTGTTCGTGCACCGGCCCGGAATTTTTTGTATCTTGTGTCTTCTTCTATCTCTAGCCGAGAGTGAGAGAGAGGGTTGCGGTTCCAACAATTGGTATCATGAGCTTGGTGTCTTGGGCGTGCTTGCCGTGCTGGAGGCGTGGCAGCGATGGCGGCGCTCGCCGGCGGCTGCGCGATGGAGCTCCGGGCCGTGTGTCGGCCTATGGAGGTGGGCGGCGCTGTGGCTGCCATGGCGCGTGGCGGAGGCGGCGGGCGGTGACGTCGTACGTGCGGCGACCGCGGAGGCCGCCGAGGCGCTGCGTGGTGGCGCGGCGGCGCAGCACGGCGTGGCGGCATGGAGGTGCTGCGCTGCGGTTGAGGCCACAGCGGTGCAGGGCAACAAGCCGTGGCGGCGAGCCAGGCGCGACCGGTGCGTGTTATGGGTGCGCACTGGACGCGTCGGGCGCGTCGGGACCACGGGCGCGCGTACGAGCGTGCAGTTGACGTTGGGAGGAGGCATATGTCGCCGTTGTGCTCGAGTCCGTGCTCGAGTTCGGCTACATCCTTCCGGCGTTTGTTGCTGGCGGCTGCCATGGCGGACGTGGAGGCGGCGCGCGGTGAGCGTCTGGTGTGGTCGGGCTCGTCGGGCGCGTCGGGTGCGCGCGGGACGTACGGGATACACTGGTGCGGTCAGGCTCGTCGGGCGCGTCGGGTGCGTGCGAGACGTGCGGGGCGCAGAGGGACGCCAAGCGTGTGTCGCCGGCGAAGAAGGAGCTCGGCATATGTCACTGGAGACGTGAATGGAGCACGGTGGGACCGGCGTCGTTGCGCCAGGTTGGGTCCGCGGGCTGGGTCTCCGACAACGTTGAGGTGTGGCTTAGGGGGAAAGTGTTAGACAAAAGCCACGCGGGCGGGTGCACGTCGAGCCAGGCGCCGGTGCGTGGCCGCGTCAATGGCTGTGGCGAGTGTGTCGGCCAAGTTAGCTAGTTGCATGTGATGATCAAGTCAAGAATTTGTTAGCTTGGCCAACCCGTACGTCCATGTAGGAGAGCCGGTGCAAGTGGTTAGTGGCCGTGGTTGTTAGCGGGCCATGCGTGTGTGGGTTAGTTGAGTTAGTGGCCAGTGGTGGCCGGATCATGCGTGCGTGCGTGGTGACCTTAGGCATGGTAGCTAGCTAGGTGTGTGTGCGTGTTGGGTATAAAACCCACCCCTGGTGTATTGGTGGATGGAGCCGAGCTAGCCATGTAGCCATTGAAAAGATAAAAAAGATTAGGGCGTGCGTGCGCCCACGGCGGTGTTCGTGCGCCGGCCCGGAATTTTTTGTGTCTTGCGTCTTCTTCTACCTCTAGCCAAGAGTGAGAGAGGGCTGCGATTCCCACAGTACTTGATGTTCTTGCAGGGCGATGGGGGAGATATGCGCCTTCGTCCTGAAGAAGATAAAGTGCATGCGTAATCTGGCGAAGCGGAAGTGGTTCCCGGTGCCGGCGGGTGTGGTGACGAGATCGCTGCCGGAGGAGGAGGCTGAGGAACGCAGGAAGAGAGCGGCGACGAGCAACCGCCCCACTTGCTGCCTGTGCTGTGGCTGTGGGCAGTCACCGGCGACGTCTGGTAGGCGCGACGTGGAGGGGTAGTGATCCGGTCGACTAACCTGTTTGCCATGCACGTATCATCTCTAGCTTCTTCGTGTTGTCAGACTGTTCATTTGTCTTTGGTTTTGTTGCTGGTTTAGTTGTTTCGTTGCCAAGATCTGTGCGTCTCGGTGAACTTGTCGGTCTCTATAAAGGAGCGACTATATTTAAGTGGCCTGATTTTTAATTAAGTCTATTTTTCACTGTATATTACTAGTAGTTTCTTCTCTATATACAAATGAAATGTGCAATTTTACACATATCTATATTTTGCAAAAAAAACTAATTAAGGATATGATGTTTGATGTCCAGTAGTGTTACCTAAACGCTCTTATATTTCTTTATAGAGGGAGTACTCCATTAAAATGGTTGCATCTGTGAACAGATTAAATTTAATTTTCAAAAACAAAGATAAGGATGAATCTAAACTATAAATTTGCATGATACTCTATGTACTATGAGTTGACTCGCTAATAAGCATAAAATCATCTCTTTTTTCTTATTAATATTGCATACATATGCATTGTAAACCGAAGGAAACATGAACAAAAAACAAAGTTTATTCTAAGGTGGAATGAATTAAAGGCGTTGGTATCCTGAAGAAAAAAATGAAAAAAAAAAACTCAAAACAAAGGATAACAAAAACTTGCACATGTTGCATAGAACTTGCACTAATCCATAGTCTGCAAAACCAACCATATGAGGCGTGTTTGGTTACATTGCCAATCCAGCCTGGCCCGGCGAGCCTGGCTCTAGTGAGGCGGTTTGAGGGGATGCAGGCAAAAGAAAAACCAGATGCACATAGTTTGGTTGCTTGCATGTCCCTAGTTGCATGAGACAACCATTTTTGACCCGGCGTTTGGTTGCCCGCATTGCATTAGGCGCACATATGACATGGTGTTTGGTAGCAACCTGCATAAGGTATTGTCACCACTTCTAACTAGTGGTGAGCTTACCACACACAATCTAAACATGTAGTGCCGGATAGTTAAACAAATGACAGTTCATCATAACTACTATCAAATGACAGTTCAAATTATTAAGAGCCATTGGCTAAATAGGGGATAGTTCATCGGTGTTGCTGCTACCAGATCTTTCTCTTCCTCTTCCTCTTCTTTTGCTTCTGCTACTGTTGCTTCTTCTTCTTCTTCCATCTTCTTCAAATCCTGCACTGACCTCTGTTAAGCCACATTGTCTCTGCCCACTCCAACCTTTTATTCTTCCAAGCGTCATTGTCAAATGCCTCCACACCTTGGCCGGAGCTAACAACATCGTCAGGCTCGACCTCTTCCTCCTCAGGCACGTGCTCATCAAAGCCCCACTGGAGGATCCAGTTATGCAGAATGCAACAAGCAAGAACAAGTTTAAACTAAGTGGAGTATGGGTGGAATGGCTTCTGATCCAGGATCTTAAACCTATTCTTCAGAGCTCCAAATGCCCTCTCGACAGTTACTCTAAGGCTGGAGTGTCTAAGATTAAACAGCTCCTGTGCAGTCCTAGGATAGTTCCTACCAGAGAACTCGTTGAGATGGTACCTGGTTTTCCTGAAGGGTGGAAGAATACTCGGCCGACATGCATAACCAGCATCTCCAAGGTAGAACTTGCCGTCGGGGATGTTGATCCCATCGGGTCGACTCATGTTGTCACTGAGAATATTAGCATCATGCGCTAACCCCTCCCAGCCAACCAGCACATATGTGAACTTCAGATCAAAGTCAACAGCAACAGGCACATTCTGGCTTGTGTAGTGCTTCCTACCCCTGTATGCTGTAGACTGTGACCTAGGAACTCTGGCAGTGACATGAGTACCATCTATTGCCCCAATGTAATCCTGAAAATGGCAGCACAAGCCTGTGTTAGTGCTCAACTTGAACAATACAAGCATATCAAGCCATGAAAAGTGTATATTGTCAATGCTCACCTTGAAGTATGGATACCATCTTGGGCTTCCGCGAATCTTGGGTGGAGTCTGACCAGATGGTCGCCTGATCATCTCTCCTCTAAGCTCCCCAATAGCAAAAAGCACTTGCTTGAAGTACCTAGAGATGGTCTCCATTGATCTCCTAAACGTGTTGTGAATGACCCTGAACCTCTCGTTATGGCCAACAACATGGAGCAACATGGCCACTTGCTCTTTGACACTGGTGTTAATGTTATCTTGTAGCAGCCCCCTGCTCCTGAAGGTCTCGACAAGCCTGGCAAATGGTGCTCTTTTCATTCGAAGCATCCATAGAGCATCAACGTCATTGCAGTTGTAGATGTAGTTCAGATTTTGGATACTCTCCTGTTCCCGGACAAACAATGGACCATAGCGGATCAAAGGTCTCCCAGTACGACGAACAGCTCTCTGGTGCATGAACATGACCCATGCCTGAATCACACTAATCAGTGTTGCTGCCTGAATTATCAGCCTCATCCGTGCGTCCATAACCTAGTCGACATCGATGGTTCGTTCAGTGGGAAATCGATCCTACACCTAGCCTAACGGCCTAACCACCGAGCTAACAAAGGGGGAGGGGTGCTGCTTACCAGCATCGGAGACGAGGACGGCGTAGGGGGAGCCATGGCACAGACAAGGTCGAACAAACGGTGGCCAACAGCAAGGGGAGCACCAGATCCGCCGCAAACACCGCCGCCTCTTCCGCCGCCGCCGCCTCTACGCAGATCTAAAATCGCAGCCGGCGCCGGTGGTAAGGCAGTAGGGAAGAAAGGGGGTACTGGCTATGGGTGAGCGAGTGAAAGAGGGGTGAGGCTAGATTTGGCGCCAGGACAGCGCGCCAGATTTCCATCTCCCACCATCCCCCCTCGCCCTCGCGTCGCACCCGCCCGTGCGACCTCGCGCTGCACTCAGCCAGGCTCGCGAGAAACTGCCAATCCAAGCATTTCCAGCAAGCCAGGCTCTGGGCTGCTTTGAGAAGCATGCAATGCAGGCCCAACAGTGAATCCAGGCAACCAAACAGGCCTCTTGCTTCCCGCGCGGGCCTGGTTGGGCTCGATGCGGGCAACCAAACATGCCCATAGTAGTGTAACTTTCGGACGATATGATTTGCACACGGATTATATGAAATATGCATGTACACATCCATATTTGTACTCAATATTCAAACAATAAAACAACAATGTTGGAGATTAATCATCTATTGACACGACGAATACGAATTGCACCTCATGTCACCTTCCCATCTCTCTCACGCATGCGCGGACATCTACATACATACACACATGCATGGTTCCCCAACCCAATAAAAAAAGAATTTTTAGGTGACTTACAAATAGCCCGCACGAATAAATAAATTATGCACATAGAATTTGCTCGTAGTTTCTAACGAGTGAACTTGTGTTTATTTCCTAGAAAGAATATCTTATATACTCCTCCGTGTGTGGTCACCAGTTGTGCCATTTCCCATCACCAGCAACTGATTCCATTATGAAGAGCTACAACTTGGAATCAAACGTTAGAATCACGATTTACTTTCACCATTAGGTTTCCACGATGGGCTGATCAAAAACTAGATCTCATTTGATGAATACTTTTCTAGAAAGAAACTCCCCTAGTACTAATTGCATACTTCCTTCGTCCCAAAATAAGTGTCTCGGCTTTAGTACAAATTTGTATTAAAGTTAGTACAAAGTTGAGACATTTATTTTGGGGCGGAGGGAGTATGAGTAAAGATTTGGTGTCAATAGTCAGCATGTATTCCCTCCGTCCCAAAATAAGTGACTTAACTTTGTACAATGTAACTGAAAGTTGATTGAACAGTCTGAAACAACCAGCTGAGTGACCATCAAGAAAAAATGACTACTACTCTCGTTTGCTCATCAAGGCTTCTATAATAAGAATCTTTCGATGATGTTCTTTGACATTTAACCATCTCTTCATAACAACGGCGCAAAAGATTAATGACTAAAGTAAAATGTGATGTAGAGCTATGATGCTTGTTTGTTAATGAATTTAGCAGCTAATCAGACACATGGGATCAGATATAGGAACATATAAAATGCTGCAACAAGACTATGAAGTGAAAGCTTGGCGCAAACATGATGAATGTTACTGCCATTCCAGAAGCAACTAGTTTTCACCCTTTCTACCTGATGATATGGCAGGTAGAGCTGTATATAAGCCAAATCCTGCTAAAACTGTACCCACAAAATAAGAGTTCTCTGCAATACTCAGGCCCCTCGAGTTTCCTTCTAATATTTGAACTTCCAGAACATTGACGAGTGAGAATCATCCACAGCATAGCACAAACTGTCAGAATCACGGTCCATATGACCATAACCCTCAGCCTCTGCTATCAACAACGCCAACAAATCCTTGTAACGAGATTGTTTCTTTTGAAGCACGCGGATGTAGGCAGATAGTCCAAGCCAATTGGTTTCTTTGCGTCTTAGCTTTAGAACTGGGCGAACATTGGATTGCAGCTCCATATCTTGCATACGGCTAACAATCAGACTATGCATGTACCTATTCAACGGAAGAAGGGATTAGAAAGTTATACCTTGTTTGATGAAATAAGTGGATAGATAGTAAAGATAAAGCACTTCAGCGTAGTTTTTTGTATCACAAATATAAATGTCGAGAGAAATGAAATACCTGAAGGTCTTCTTAATGACATGCAGCAACTCGGGTTTGCTTATGCTGGAATAAGGCATGCTCCGCATATAGCAATGAAACTTCATTGCGCATAACAGGAAGGCTTGATATATATTCAGTCTTACAGTGCCCAGTGAGTTGATATTGGAGTCATAGAAAATGGGATGGCACTTCGGGCGCATATAATGACATAGCTTGCTGCGAAGGTACTTCATGGAAGAATGCATCTTCACAGTGATCGTGGAGATGATTGTAATGCCTAAATACCTGTTTGAGAAATGTGCATACTCATTACTAGTTCTTCAACAGTGTTTTATTAGGAAAATTAGTTTGTGAATACTCGTTGAACAAAATTAGAGGGGGGGGGGGGGGGGGGGGAGTTTGGACTGGATCACTGGAGAACCAGTAAGACGAACACTGCCAAATTAGGCAATAAAGCAAACGGACACCTTTGTTAAATTTACAAAATTTTGCTAACAGAAGCACTGGAGCTCGTGTGGTCTACTGTAAGTTCTCAACAAGCTTTCTAAAATAGACAAAAATTCAGGAGAATCTTGTATCAACATTTCAACTTATGTAATTGCCTGTGGTTTAAAAGAAATACACAAAAATGATTAATCCAGGTTTCAACAAAAAGATGGCAGAACCACAGCGGTGGTCAATGTATTTCTCAGGGTTATAAACAGGTCAACCGTCCTAGATCCATGTTCTGTATCACTGAAGATGGTCTCAATATTGATGAACTGAATCAACAAACTAAAACTAGAAACTGACAGACATACCTTGTATAATCAGCTTGAATTTCTAAATTTTCACAGTTTATAAGCAAACCACTCCATGGTATGAAAGTGACTCCATCATCGCCCCTGTAGAGCCTATTATCGCACTGCTCGTTATCTCCAATGTTGAAATTAAAACCATATTTGCTGTCATTCATGTAAGTATTGTAGTACACAAAACCTCTTCTCATCCTATTAAAGAAATTCAAAGCATGCTTCTTTGAGAGAGAGATAAACATGAAGTCATCAATGAACCTCATCATTAAAAATTCCGGTTCTGAAATAGCATCTCCTGAATTTCCATCATGCAGAAAATTCAATATCACAGAATTCTCAAGGTGACCATAGTATAGGGAACAAAGGTTAGGGGATAACTTGTTTCCTTGAGCAATCCCTACTTGCTGCAAGTAAAAATTATGCCCAATCTTCAGAATATTGCACTTGACTTGTTCGAAAAGGACACGTTGAAGCTCTTCCTTCCGAATTGTACTAACAGTTCCCTGATTTCACAAAAGGTAGAGCTTTAAGATATTCGGTTGGTCAATACTTGTATTCTGTGTGAGAAACAAACAACTGGAAGTAAACAGAATGTCAAAAAAGATAGAGCAACAGCATGGGCAAGCAAAAACTGAAAACATGTTCCAAAATCACTTTATACTCCCTTAGCCCTTCTCTCAGCTAATGGACCATGGATTTTAACTGTGGTGAAACTTCAATCAAATTTCATGAAACTTGCATATCTTGGTAGAGGACAGAACATGGCAATTATCTGCCAAAATATGGGTCAAATTTGAAAAATAAGCTCAGCGTTCACCGTCCTCACAAAGGCAAGACACCTAATCTGATATGTTTGTGTATTAGGTTAACAGACCAGATGACAAATGTGACCTATGCAGATATACTAGAAATCTGATTGCTCAAGAAGTTCCAAAGTGATTTTCTGAACATGGATGTGTAAACCCTTTTAGAAGCAAAGATTGTGTACATACATCATACGTCAATGCAATTGTGTGATCACAGCTTTACTTACCAGATGGATTACATATTTACATTAAAGAACTCACCCCAGAAGTATGTGCCAGAATATATAACATCGCTAGCATTTTATTAATTATGTTCCATAATTAGTAGGTCCTGTGAAGAACTTTTATTTTTGCATTAGACTTCCATAGACATGAAGGTGGAAATGCAAAGCTGACCCCCTAACTAAATGGGATAGGCAGAACATTATGATTTCAGTAGCTTTCGCCTTTAGTGACAAGCATTTGCATACACGTTCAGTAACAAGTCAAACACCAGAACAAATGAAATAAGCTCTGATACAGTACCTGATCAACTAGAATGCCACCACCTGATGACGGCTGAATTGAGAAATCGTTAATACTGTTTCCGTTGCTGACGGATACATTTGAATCAAAGCGGTAAGCCACATTCTTAGACCTACTGTAAATTACTTTGGTACATTTTCTCAAGGCATACTCATCACCTTTCAGAACATCATCCATAATTTTCAGTAGCACGTCATGATTAACACAATCAAATGCCTTAGATACATCAGCAACCACAATATATATCTTTGACTCTTTCAACTGTCTTCTTACTGAAGACATAAAACTGGAAAGATTTTTGTAAACACCATCATAATCAAAAACAGAAGAACCAAACATCTCTGGGTTATCATCCCTTATTTTTTTAATAACTAAATGACACTTGTTGAGAATACCATCCTTTGACTGAGCTTTAAAATTTACTAATGGTCTGATATCTTTTGCTTTTGGAAGAAATCTCACTCTTGAAGAACGGTACAAATGTTTTATTGCTCTCCTCGATGTACCACGCAAAATCTTGAAGCTCTGCGCATTTAAGGAAGCAATAGTATTGCTAGTTAGGTTCCTCCACACTGACTTTGGATAATAGAAAACATCATATCGTTTTGTTTCTCTTTCTGTAACATAAAAGTATGTACTGATCAATGGGATCACAATGTCAGAAAATAACCAGCTAATCCAACAATGCAAGAGATTGTTCTGTTTCTGCTCCTCTGTACCATTTGACAGCCCAGTCTCTTCTCCAAGTAGTACAGAACAAAAGCAACTAGTGAATCCAATTTTTGATAGCCAAGAATATTCTGGTGCTTTCAACTCACGAATACAATCAGTTACTTGAAATGTTTCAAACCTGCGTAACCTTATAAACTTCCAAATGTTCACCCTTAAAGATCTCTTACTAGAAGGATTCCCTAACAAAGGCTGTGGTATGATACGTGTCAACACTGCCCAGACAAAGGATACTACTTGCTGATGTGTACTGTAAGCTTCCAACTGAGCAAAAGATTCACCACAATATGCTGATTTTCCTCCTGTTGAATATTGTATGTTGCCTGAAGGGAGCCCATCTTTTGCCACCTGCTTTGTATTAAAAGAGTATATGGCATCATTCTTCTAGTTTCACATTAATACGTTTGTGCCATTTCGACCAAGTAAACAATATACCAGCCTGTGTAGAATGAAACGTCCAAACACATACATAATGCTGCATGTTTCACCAGCATAACAGTTAAGAGGCCAGTAAGTCATGCCCTAACAGAACATTTTTTTCCCTATTCTAACCAGATGAAAAGTAGGAGGGGGGTGTTTCTCCTCTCTAAGAGTCAAAGTATATAAGCAGAATCAATTATGCTGAACCAGTGACAGTGGGACGTAGCTTGCCACACTTGACACTAGATTGTGGCGAACTGTAGAAAGCAACAAAAACAAGCCCTATAATTTCAACACTTAAAGCAAATAACTATAGGATAGTTCAGACAAAAGGATAAGAGAAGGCAAAATAGCCAGACTATTTTATTGTTTGATTCTTAGTAATAGTACTCAAAAGTGGTTTAATTGTTCAAAAGTACCTTAGACTTAACAGAACAATGCTTCAGAAATAGTTTCTTGTACTGGCAGCGTTTAGAATTCCTTACGAGATTTTTCACTAGTTGAAGCATCCAATGATACCTGGTAACAGGAATCATTAACCACTTACAATAATAGAGCCAGATAGATAAAAAATCAAAAAGATGAAGTGATGAACATATTATCCTGCATAAGTGTGACAACGGGCGAGAAAGTAATATCTTCAGAATAACGATATCATGGCCTCCATTAATGCATTTGCAGTGGCTTACATAAGGTTAACATGTGTGACTAAAAAAGGATGGGAACGGAGCAAAAATACGGAGACATTTTTAAGGAGTAGTGTATAATGTATATATCTCCATATGCCCTTTAGCACAAGATATAAAGGCCCGCATAAATGTTTACATGTATCTTATTGCAGTAGAGGAAAACTGATCCAATCTTTCCTGTTAATAAACGAACAAAATTGTGTACACACCTCCTCATCCAATGGTGACAAATTTAAACCTTTAAGATACTTTATTCGCCTGGCAGTAGGCCACTAATATATTGTCATTACTTTGGATTAGTAAGTTAGATAATAAAATATGTAGTAATGGTATCTCAAACAGACGTGTTCAGTAGTACCATGTGTTTGACAGAGGAAGGTGAAATTGAGATCCTCACATGCAGTCTAAAGCATATGTGCAAAGTTATGCAAAATGCTGAACTGACATGCTGGTATTGACTCACAGGCAATTAGAATTTGGTCTGGAAGATCCATGGCAATCACATTGGAAGAACTTTATGCAGCATTCCTTGATTCCAAATATGCGCTTTAATAAAGACAGTGCGTCTGGTCCTTTCCTTTTATTTGTCAAGTCTAACAGTATTAAGGAAAGTTTGCAGAAGATACTATGACAAATAATATATACAGCATACATACAAATACACGGTAAGATTTGCCAAGTGTCACCTGTGAACCTCCAAATGTCAGCATTTCAACAATCTAGTGCTTTACGTTTTTTTCCATCATGTAACATCTTGTAAAATGTAGGTCCTCAAAAGAGTAAGTATAAAATACAGAGGAAACACATGCAACAAAAGAAGTATTAACATAAAACAAACCAAACACATACCAGAGCTACAAAATAATATCCACGAGACCTTTTTAGCAGAAGAAATTAGCCTGGAATGAACTGATTTGGTTTTTCATATATCACACATTCATGCATATCATTTGAAGGGAAGACTAAGGCTGATTAATGTAAACTATTTACAAGTTATTTGAAACTATTCGGAAGTTTCCTCCGAGTAGCATAGTAGATAACGAAATTTTGCAACTAGGTGTTAGTTCCGCCTACAAAATTTTGAACTGATTTACCCTCAGATCCATAGTTGCAAGCCTCATATTTCATGAAATTATATTCAGATACACATCTCTATCAAAATAGGAACGGTACATTGTATTTACAATATGGTTGAACGTTTGTAAATCAGATGATGTGGTCAATGGTAACTAGGAAAACGTTACTGTGAGTACACCATACGAGATACATGGCAAAATTATCCAGGGAAGGGTGCCAACATACTGTGACAGAGTACACCTAGTGACATACATATGGAACAAAAGCTCCAAAAAATATCCCACGTTGCTATGTAAGTCACTAATTATCTTATCACTTCCACACAGAACCTTGCTCCCCTCCACTGATACTCCCCCAACAAGAAAGACAAGAAAACTGAGAGTAGGTTTCGTTCTCCAGTTACTGCAACTTTAGAACTATTCTGTTGACAATAATTGCAGGGTACCATTTCAAGAGATTGACACACTTCAAGCTTTGACAGGTACTAAAATAGCAAAAGGATACTGCTGCGATGGAAGACATTCTCAGATATTTCTTTGTTATAGAAAATGGCCTGTCTTGGTATCAAAGAATCTACTGACACACATTTCGAAGCATTCAACATTAAGCAATTGAAACAGATGGAACCACTCTGCAAGTAAAAAAGTATGTTGAGGAAACAACAGCAACATAAAAACTGCAAGTGGTTGTGTAGCAAGCCAATTGATCAGTGCTGCTGAATTTCAAGAACACTCCAAGTAGAAACACACAAAGCCCATTATCAAACAGCAGTAGCAATGTCCACAAAAATCGCAAAAAAAGAGTCACATGCTGCACTTAGTAGGTTGCAGTTTCGGCGAGTTCCACCGCATGGGCATACAGTATTCGCCTTTGGTGGTGACTGGAGAGGTAATGTCTACCAGTGACTAATGCTGTAGCTCTAGAGTTTAACATCCCTTTCGGTATTATTGATCAAAACACAATGGTGGCCTCTCTTTAGAGACTAAAAAACATGAATCAATTCATCAGGATATGGCAAGCAGCTAAATACTTGGGAAACAAATTCAAGCTAATCAATCTAATTAGATAGATATCCTGGCTGACTTGGCTATAAAGTCACTGTCCCTGGGGGGGGGGGGGGGGGGGGGGGGGGGGGCATGCCGCATGCGGCAGCACTCATATAAGCAGCCCCGCACACATTTACCAATAGAGAAGCTTGTCCAACATCATCTGAGATGGTTTGACCATTTGAGCATATTCAGCGCAGGCATCCAGAAGCTCCAGTGCATAGCGGGCGGCTAAAGCATGCTGATAATGTCAAGAGAAGTCGGGGTAGACCAAACTTGACATGAGAGGAGTCCATAAAGAGAGATCTGAAGGACTGATCCAAGGGTGCTAATCCATGCATCAGACGTAATGAAAGGACCAGCTGACTCATCGTGCAAGTAGTGCCGTGTGTAGCATCGCTCTATCACCAAAGAAACAGCAATGGGCAGGGGTGCGTGGAAGTTAGCTATCCACGTGCCAGAACCATGAGTTGATTTTGAGATCTTATGGGTTTCAGCTCTAGCCTACCCCAACTTGTTTGGGACTAAAGGCTTTGTTGTTGTTGTTGTTGTTGTATGGGTTAATGAGATCTACTAGAGATGCCAGGCTCACCCAGCAGCAAGACTTTGTACAAGTTATGTAGAGAAGCTCATTTGGGTGCAGTCATATGGAATTCTAAGAAAGGGTGGTATATAAGCCCAATGACAGGGATGTTTTGTAAGAAAAAAGGGTAACCAAGCTAGTAATAATTCATTAGAAACATTCGCGTAATTATCAAATGAAACAGGAACGGGAGAATGCATATAATCCTGAAGACATGGACTTGACTAAAATCACAAATTGTATCCTGCAAGAGCACATCATAGTTCCAATTTTATGACTAACAAATATTCAATGCACAAATATATGATTTTCATGACTGATTGAGAAATAGTCACAACAAAGATATGGTTTTCTGGTCTACTTTTTACCACATGCTGGTAAAATATGCAGTTTGACAATGCAAAGAGGTGCTATTGAGGATTTATCATTCCATTGTCTCACCAATATGTGACCCTAGGATCAGCATGTCGGTGAGGCACTAAGTGGAAAATCTTCAAGTGTCAATATTCGCATCTTCTATTTTCCTCTCATCCAAGTTATTGCTTTTGACACTACTATATAACTTGGAGACTATAACGTTACAACAGTAGTCAAAAATCAAAATGAATGGAATAACTAATGATTTAGGCAGGTAGACAGAACTTGAGTGTAAGCACAAAAGAAACGGTAATAACAAATAACAGGAGATTGGGAAGGAACTGACATTCAGTTGTGAGTAGCTGGAGGGTCCTACTTTGGGACTTGTACATTGGACTCCTGATTTACTGTAACCACACAATAGATCCTGGGAAGGACTAGTATCTAACACAGAACTAGGTGGCTTCTTTAATGACAGGACAGGTACATTGCATGGCTCTTCAGTTTGTGAAACAAATTCACCATTGTTCATTCCAATAGAAATGTTATCTGCAGTACGCTTCAAGGAGTGTGTTTGACCATTCACTCCAGCAGCTGAGCCATCTGATAAGAGATTACACAGAGCGTAATTACTGTCGTTTAATTTACTTAACTCTGTCAAGTTATCTTCGTTACAGAACTGCTTCTGCTTACTGCAGCGCTGCCAGCTGTACAATCTTTTTCTTTTCCTAGGCTTCCGGGTAAAGCAATTGGAACAGTTACATCCATCACTTGAACAATTAGGCTTTATAACTCTTTCAGCATCACAACTTCCAGAACTTTGTAGAGCATCACATTTCTGAGTGTTATCTGAACAGTAAAACGCAGAGTCTGAACTGTTGCCACGATTGCCTCCGGTTATGTTTAGTTTCATCTTTGCATTACGCAACACATGGCACTGAGATCAAAAGACATGCAGTATCCGATCAGTTTATTAGAAAAAATATACCATAGCATTCACAGTGTGCTTGTTTGATAAAAGAACATTCGGCAGTGAGGTCATCAAGACATTTTAAGCATGTAGTATCAAAGAACATTATCAAGAAAGCCAATTCCTGGTTGAAGAAAACTCGGGACATGGTAATGAATTCTACAACAAACTGGGTGCTGCCATCTTGATTATTTGTATTCAAATGCTTAATCAGTTTGTTTACTTTTTAAATGCAGATATAAAACAAACCAGAGTAAACTACCAATTGTTTACACCACATAAAGAAAAGTCAAACTATTAAGAGTAGTACTAATACAACGCTGTTTTCCATCCCCAACGTAATAGCATGTATGTAGAGACTTGTTTGGAATGGAAAAATGGAAGATTCTCTCAGCTATTGAAAACCTGAACCTGCGTGAGGAGCCTTATTTCCATGGCAGAACATCAGTCAAATAAAATTTATAATGTCATTTGGGTTAGTAACCACGTACTAGGCCCAGCCACCCATAGCCGGTTTCGATTAAGGGATAAGATCCACCATTAGAATTGGAATTTTTTTATTAATATGTCAATATATACTCATCTGACATAGTTTGAGTTGATAGGCCTCTATATAGAGAGGAGCTTTTGATGAATTAATCAAGCAAGAACAATATAAATTAATTACTAGTCCCCTACATCATCCCAGTCTCTGATCTCTCCTATCTCCTTGCAGACGAGCCGTTATAGCTATCTTTCTGGTGGTATTTATCCGTCATCAACCCTAGTGCATCGCAGTATGTCCGAATGGTTTTCGCTGTGCATGTGCCAGTCCAGACAGGTAGTATTTTTGTGTGCATGGAGAGTCATAGCCAGGTTGAAATTAATTGTAACCTGAAGAGCTTCCAGACTGGGACCAAAGATTTAAGTTGGCATAACAAGACACGGACCTAAATAAATAATCACTGGGCCACATGATCTGAAGATAAATTCTTACCATAGGACATTTGACTTTTGTAGATCTGGATTGTTGTTTTCTTGCCATGGTACTGGCAAATATAGGCTTGTGCAGAACAATGTTGAGTGGAACACCAGTCACCTGAAAGTAATCACTCTTTTTAATGGGCAAAAAGACTGCTGAATGCCGCAGAATATAGCACATGAGAAGATCCCCAATCTGAAAGACAACAAGTTTCTGTCAAGCAAAGGATATGAGGAACTTTACTAAGCCAAGAAAAAGGATTTCCTTTACACTTACTCTATGCAGGAGAATATTCCAGGATGAAGAAGAAACAAGGTTAGCCTGGCCACCCTAGTAAGCATAAAGATTTAAAAGCATTAATGAAAAATATAAAAAGAGCAAAAAATAATTGTACCAATGGATCAAGCATGTCAACCTTCCAATCCAAGAAAAGGTTGTCCTTACCTACTAAGATTAAGCTCCGTATGTAGTGAGGACATAGAGCAGCAAGAATTGGTTATGGGGTTTACTGGTTTATATACAATTTTGAAAAGTTTTACATCAGTACAAAGCTCGTACCATTTTCACATATCCAATACAAATGTCAGCAAATATATTGATGGTCAAACATTAAGATCAAATGCACTCATCGTACGATGCCACTTACAAAGTTGTCGATGCCAAAGAAAAGTAGTACAAAACTTTGTACTCAAAATTACATGGTATATTTTCACAACTGAAGAACCTAATCTGGTTACACGAATTGCAGACTGCCAATACCACACATCCACAACACCAACAACCCTTACATGAAGGAAGATGCTACTGAAGTGGCACAGCCTTCATCACAGGTTTTCACAACAGCTCACAATTTGTTTCTGGAGAAGTGCGAAAAATTGATAGTAAAACATACGAAGGCAATGCTATGCTAGACAATAAAACGTGCGGCAGCAATTTCTTTTACATGCCACAAATCATTCGCCACCTTTCAATAAAAAATGGCATTCATCGTACCTGATGGATACCATTGCAGAGGACGTTCTTGGTTCTACAGGAGCGATCCGTCAAGATCCACTTTATCGTCTCCCGAACGAGCTGGGGCGTACGTAGCACAATGCAGGCAAACGAACGGCAGCCTCAGATATATATACCCAACAAGAAACGAGAAATCTAGCCACCCCAAGCACGACACGAGCAAGGATAGAAAATACAGAAACCTGGGCCTGCGAGTGCCCGGCGTTCCCTGGGGTGTACCGCGGCGGCGGGGGCGCGGCCGGCTCGGGCTCGACGGCGCAGACGGCGCGGGTGACGAGGCGGCGGTACGCGACGGGGTCGCCGTCGCGGAGGAGGTGCGCCCAGCGGCGGCACGCGAGGCACCCGGAGGCCGCGCCGCGGCAGACGGGGCAGGGGGCGCCGGGGGGCGGGGACGGGGGCAGCAGCGCGATGATCGCGCGGCCGAGCGGGCGGGCGTGGGAGCCGTAGGCCAGGCGGAGCTCCGGGCGGCCGCCGAACGCGCGACGGCGGCGCCGCCGCGCCATAATGCGAGCGCGTCGCTGGCGGGGCGAGCGAGGGGGGAGGCGCCTGCGGCGGCCCGGGGGGGGGGGGGGGGGGGGGGGGGGGAGTGGCGTTTGAGGCGGGATTTTGAAGCGGCGGGGCGGGTCAAAAAGTTTCCGCCAAATTTTCTTCCGTGCCTCGTGTTTTTTTAATTGTTTGGATTGCTTATCACATGGTTTCATATGTTGTGCCTTTTCTCGTGTTGGTTGGTTCGGCGACGGTTCGTGCGCTTGCGTCGGGATTCGGGGAGGGTGGACCTACTACGATGTTCTTTTGTTTTAGGAAATCGTTGTCACTTTATTCAAAGTTCATGGCTCCCTCGGTAGCAATCTTCGAGCTAACACACTCACAAGATACATGAAGCCAAATTTTACATAAAGATTTAATAAAACATTTCCTAGCTAAAAATGTGCGACTTTATTTCAACGTCGCATCCAAGCAACCCTAAACTTCTGAAAAAAGCTCAGTAAATTTTTGACCTCCTCAACTAGTTGCCCATTAGTTGAGAAATCATTTTATCCATTCTTGATCTTACTCACCGCTCCCTGAGAATCTGTTTCGAGGATCACCTTCTGGACTTGTAGTTCTTGAACCAGGATTAGAGCCCTCCGGCACGCCAATAGTTCGTCCACCTCTGCATCGTGAGTGGAGGGGAAAAAATGGCATGAACTACGGTGTTATGTGCCAAGCGGATGTGGTGTGAGCCAGTCACGTCAAAGCCCTATGGCGCCTTCCCATTGACCAATCCACGGCAACAGAGTTCAAAATGAGAGCACATAGTGATTCTCTGAGATGGTCATGGAGATATGATGTGCATGCATGTGTTTGAATATATGTGTGTGTATAAGCGTCTGTGTCTGTACTGTGATAAATACTCAATGGCGTAGCCAGGATAGGGCCAGGCCCCAGGCTGAACACGGATCGAGGATGCTACAATCAATAAAGGAAAGTGATTCCTCGTCCAGCGTCGGATCATTGTTGGTCATACGGTGCAGAAGACGCGTCTCGATTGAGTCGTGCATGCTATTACTAGGGGTGAAGGGTGTCCCACCAAGACATTTTGGCTCATGATTTTTGCTTCCAGCTTACTGTTGCTTTCACCGATCCATTTTGTCCTTGCACTCGCATAGACGGAGCACGGGCGATTTGGCGGCGATCATGGACCGAGGGTGGCCTAAATCGCTATAACCCATCTGGACCGACAATAGTGAACGACTGGTATGTCGCAACGCTCGTAGCAACTCGCCATCAGCGACCTATGGAACATCAATTCGTTTGAAACCGGTAGACCTTAGACATGGAGGTTGAAATTATAGTAGATCAGAGGTGATTTGTGAGATTTGATCCCATTCTTGATTGTGATCGCCTCCTATTTAGTTTTTGGCCCAATTGCCCTGTAATTGATGATGCTTCAGTTTTAACAATATACATGAGATACATGTCTGTATGTTATGAAAATTTGAGGAATACTCACGTAAAAATGCATTTAAAAATTTGTCGTCCAAACAAGATTTGGAATTGAAGCCTAACTAAAATTCCATGAACCAATTTAGTGAACAACCAAACAAGTGATTTAGAATTTAAACTCATTTTAGTTTCGCTCAGTGGGAGCATATCAAAATAGCTCAGTAACTGCAAGAAGCTTACCCTCATAAATATGTCCTTTAATGCCTTGCAATATGATTCAAACTCACCAGAACAGAATTCCATCCCTATTCCTATATTATTCACCTACGAAGCTAGATACCTACTAGAATGAAGATTGGAAAGTCATGGAAGTCGTGGGAAGGAAGGAATGAGGTATAGCGAATTGATATTCCAACCCAATTTAATACGAGTAAATTGAAAAAATCATCACAATTGGGGACTCTAATTCACAAAACCACCACCTTTCGAGCTTCGTGATGGAGACGACGGCGTCGGCGCATAGGAGGTGTTCGTAAGAATGCTTGAGGAAGAGAGAGGAGCAAACACACTGGTTGGGGTCCTATGTCTAGCTTAACATGGAGCGAAACTTTCTAACCGCGTGTGACGAGCACCGTCTTTACCCGGCCCACGTGGCACCTGTCATCGGGACCCACTGGTCAGATTTTCACCCAAACAACTCCAATTGCTCATTTAGTGTTTTCTCAAAACTGCCAACACAATAGTGGTGGTTTTTTGAAAAAAAGACCATAAGGTGGTGGTTTTGTGAATTAGGGTCCCCAATTGTGGTGATTTTTTTTTGCAATTTACTCAATTTAATACAGAGCTCTCCAATATGGACATCCAAACGAAGCTTAGGCCAACTCCAACCGGGAGACCCATTTTGTCCGTTTGGGTCATCAGGACAAAAAACTTGGCCCAAGGAAAAGATCCATTTGGACAAATTGTTCGTCTCGTGCCCGTTTGTTGTCCACCCCGAGCCAAACTTGGCCCAAATATGGGTTAAAATGTTGGGGAAGGTAGTATTTCAAAAATATTCCTACGATCACGCAAGATCTATCTAGGAGAAGCATAGCAACGACCGGGGAGAGTGTGTCCACGTACCCTCGTAGACCGAAAGCAAAAGCGTTAAGTAACGTGGTTGATGTAGTCGAACGTCTTCGTGATCCAACCGATCAAGTACCAAACGCACGACACCTCCGCGATCTGCACATGTTCAGCTCGGTGACGTCCCTCGAACTCTAGATCCAGCTGAGGCCGAGGGAGAGTTCCGTCAGCACGACGGTGTGGTGACGATGATGATGAAGTTACCGGCGCAGGGGCTTCGCCTAAGCACTACTACGATATGACCGAGGTGTAAAACTATGGAGGGGGGCACCGCACACGGCTAAAGATCAACTTGTGTGTCTATGAAGGAAATATGCCCTAGAGGCAATAATAAAGTTATTATTTAGTTCCTTATATCATGATAAATGTTTATTATTCATGCTAGAATTGTATTAACAGGAAACATGATACATGTGTGAATACATAGCCAAACAGAGTGTCACTAGTATGCCTCTATTTGACTAGCTCGTTGATCAAAGATGGTTATGTTTCCTAGCCATTGACATGAGTTGTCATTTGATTAACGGGGTCACATCATTAGGAGAATGATGTGATTGACTTGACCCATTCCGTTAGCTTAGCACTCGATCGTTTAGTATGTTGCTATTGCTTTCTTCATGACTTATACATGTTCCTATGACTATGAGATTATGCAACTCCCGTTTACCGGAGGAACACTTTGTGTGCTACCAAACGTCAAAACGTAACTGGGTGATTATAAAGGTACTCTACAGGTGTCTCCGAAGGTACTTGTTGGGTTGGCGTATTTCGAGATTAGGATTTGTCACTCCGATTGTCGGAAAGGTATCTCTGGGCCCTCTCGGTAATGCACATCACTTAAGCCTTGCAAGCATTGCAACTAATGAGTTAGTTGTGGGATGATGTATTACGGAACGAGTAAAGAGACTTGCCGGTAACGAGATTGAACTAGGTATTGAGATACCGACGATCGAATCTCGGACAAGTAACATACCGATGACAAAGGGAACAACGTATGTTGTTATGCGGTCTGACCGATAAAGATCTTCGTAGAATATGTGGGAGCTAATATGAGCATCTAGGTTCCTCTATTGGTTATTGACCGGAGACGTGTCTCGGTCATGTCTACATAATTCTCGAACCCGTAGGGTCCACACGCTTAACATTTCGATGACAGTTAAATTATGAGTTTATATGTTTTGATGTACCGAAGGTTTTTCAGAGTCCCAGATGTGATCACGGACATGATGAGGAGTCTCGAAATGGTCGAGACATGAAGATTGATATATTGGAAGCCTATATTTGGATATCGGAAGTGTTCCGGCTGAAATCGGGATTTTACCGGAGTGCCGGAGGGGTTACCGGAACCCCCCGAGGGTTAATGGGCCATAGTGGGCCTTAGTGGAGAAGAGGAGAGGCGGCCAGGGCAGGGCCGCGCGCCCCTCCCCCCTAGTCCGAATAGGACAAGGAGAAGGGGGCGGCGCCCCCCTTTCCTTCTCCTCCTCCACCTCTTTCTCCCCTTCTCCTATTCCAACAAGGAAGGGAGGGAGTCCTACTCCCGGTGGGAGTAGGACTCCTCCTGGCGCGCCTCCTCCCTGGCCAGCCGCACCTCCCCCCTTGCTCCTTTATATACGGGGGCAGGGGAGCACCCCAAAGAGACAACAATTGATCGCTTGATCTTTTAGCCGTGTGCGGTGCCCTCCTCCACCATAGTCTACCTCGATAATACTGTAGCGGTGCTTAGGCGAAGCCCTGCGTCGGTAGAACATCATCATCGTCACCACGCCGTCGTGCTGATGAAACTCTCCCTCAACACTCGGCTGGATTGGAGTTCGAGGGACGTCATCGGGCTGGACGTGTGCTGAACTCGGAGGTGCTGTGCGTTCGGTACTTGATCGGTCGGATCGTGAAGACGTACGACTACATCAACCGCGTTGTGCTAACGCTTCCGCTTTCGGTCTACGAGGGTACGTGCACAACACTCTCCCCTCTCGTTTTTATGCATCACCATGATATTGCGTGTGCGTAGGAATTTTTTTGAAATTACTACGTTCCCCAACAGTGGCATCCGAGCCTGGTTTTATGCGTTGATGTTATATGCACGAGTAGAACACAAGTGAGTTGTGGGCGATATAAGTCATACTGCTTACCAGCATGTCATACTTTGGTTCGGCGGTATTGTTGGATGAAGCGGCCCGGACCGACATTACGCGTATGCTTACGCGAGACTGGTTCTACGGACGTGCTTTGCACACAGGTGGCTGGCGGGTGTCAGTTTCTCCAACTTTAGTTGAACCGAGTGTGGCTACGCCCGGTCCTTGCGAAGGTTAACACAGGACCAACTTGACAAACTATCGTTGTGGTTTTGATGCGTAGGTAAGAACGGTTCTTGCTAAACCCGTAGCAGCCACGTAAAATTTGCAACAACAAAGTAGAGGACGTCTAACTTGTTTTTGCAGGGCATGTTGTGATGTGATATGGTCAAGACATGATGCTACATTTTATTGTATGAGATGATCATGTTTTGTAACCGAGTTATCGGCAACTGGCAGGAGCCATATGGTTGTCGCTTTATTGTATGCAATGCAATCGCCCTGTAATGCTTTACTTTATCACTAAGCGGTAGCGATAGTCGTAGAAGCATAAGATTGGCGAGACAACAACGATGCTACGATGAAGATCAAGGTGTCGCGCCGGTGATGATGGTGATCATGACGGTGCTTCGGAGATGGAGATCACAAGCATAAGATGATGATGGCCATATCATATCACTTATATTGATTGCATGTGATGTTTATCTTTTATGCATCTTATCTTGCTTTGATTGACGGTAGCATTATAAGATGATCCCTCACTAAATTATCAAAGTATAAGTGTTCTCCCTGAGTATGCACCGTTGCGAAAGTTCTTCGTGCTGAGACACCACGTGATGATCGGGTGTGATAGGCTCTACGTTCAAATACAACGGGTGCAAAACAGTTGCACACGCGGAATACTCTGGTTAAGCTTGACGAGCCTAGCATATAACAGATATGGCCTCGGAACACGGAGAATGAAAGGTCGAGCGTGAATCATATAGTAGATATGATCAACATAGTGATGTTCACCGTTGAAACTACTCCATCTCACGTGATGATCGGACATGGTTTAGTTGATATGGATCACGTGATCACTTAGAGGATTAGAGGGATGTCTATCTAAGTGGGAGTTCTTAAGTAATATGATTAATTGAACTTAAATTTATCATGAACTTAGTACCTGATAGTATCTTGCTTGTCTATGTTGATTGTAGATAGATGGCCCGTGCTTTTGTTCCGTTGAATTTTAATGCGTTCCTTGAGAAAGCAAAGTTGAAAGATGATGGTAGCAATTACACGGACTGGGTCCGTAACTTGAGGATTATCCTCATTGCTGCACAGAAGAATTACGTCCTGGAAGCACCGCTGGGTGCCAGGCCTGCTACAGATGCAACTGACGACGTTAAGAACGTCTGGCAAAGCAAAGCTGATGACTACGCGATAGTTCTGTGTGCCATGCTTTACGGCTTAGAACCAGGACTTCAACGACGTTTTGAACGTCATGGAGCATATGAGATGTTCCAGGAGTTGAAGTTAATATTTCAGGCAAATGCCCGGCTTGAGAGATATGAAGTCTCTAATAAATTCTACAGCTGCAAGATGGAGGAGAATAGTTCTGTCAGTGAGCATATACTCAAAATGTCTGGGTATAATAATCACTTGATTCAACTGGGAGTTAATCTTCCGGATGATAGCGTCATTGACAGAATTCTTCAATCACTGCCACCAAGCTACAAGAGCTTCGTGATGAACTATAATATGCAAGGGATGGATAAGACGGTTCCCGAGCTCTTCACAATGCTAAAGGCTGCGGAGGTAGAAATCAAGAAGGAGCATCAAGTGTTGATGGTCAATAAGACCACCATTTTCAAGAAAAAGGGTAAAGGGAAGAAGGGGAACTTCAAGAAGAACAACAAACAAGTTGCTGCTCAAGAGAAGAACCCAAGTCTGGACCTAAGCCTGAGACTGAGTGCTTCTACTGCAAGCAGACTGGCCACTAGAAGCGGAATTGCCCCAAGTATTTGGCGGATAAGAAGGATGGCAAGGTGAACAAAGGTATATGTGATATACATGTTATTGATGTGTACCTTACTAATGCTCGCAGTAGCACCTGGGTATTTGATACTGGTTCTGTTGCTAATATTTGCAACTCGAAACAGGGGCTACGGATTAAGCGAAGATTGGCTAAGGACGAGGTGACGATGCGCGTGGGAAATGGTTCCAAAGTCGATGTGATCGCTGTCGGCACGCTACCTCTACATCTACCTTCGGGATTAGTTTTAGACCTAAATAATTGTTATTTGGTGCCAGTGTTAAGCATGAACATTATATCTGGATCTTGTTTGATGCGAGACGGTTATTCATTTAAATCAGAGAATAATGGTTGTTCTATTTATATGAATAATATCTTTTATAGTCATGCACCCTTGAAGAGTGGTCTATTTTTGTTGAATCTCGATAGTAGTGATACACATATTCATAATATTGAAGCCAAAAGATGCAGAGTTGATAATGATAGTGCAACTTATTTGTGGCACTGCCGTTTGGGTCATATTGGTGTAAAGCGCATGAAGAAACTCCATACTGATGGACTTTTGGAATCACTTGGTACTTGCGAACCGTGCCTCATGGGCAAGATGACTAAAACGCCGTTCTCCGGAACTATGGAGTGAGCAACAGATTTGTTGGAAATCATACATACAGATGTATGTGGTCCAATGAATATTGAGGTTCGCGGCGGGTATCATTATTTTCTCACCTTCACAGATGATTTAAGCAGATATGGGTATATCTACTTAATGAAACATAAGTCTGAAACATTTGAAAAGTTCAAAGAATTTTAGAGTGAAGTTGAAAATCATCGTAACAAGAAAATAAAGTTTGTACGATCTGATCGTGGAGGAGAATATTTGAGTTACGAGTTTGGTCTTCATTTGAAACAATGCGGAATAGATTCGCAACTCACGCCATCTGGAACACCACAACGTAATGGTGTGTCCGAACGTCATAACCGTACTTTATTGGATATAGTGCAATCTATGATGTTTCTTACTGATTTACCACTATAGTTTTGGGGTTATGCATTAGAGACATCTGCATTCACGTTAAAAAGGGCACCATCTAAATCCGTTGAGACAACACCGTATGAACTGTGGTTTGGCAAAAAACCAAAGTTGTCGTTTATTAAAGTTTGGGGTTGCGATGCTTATAAGAAAAAGTTTCATCCTGATAAGCTAAAACCCAAATCGGAGAAATGTGTCTTCATAGGATACCCAAAGGAGACAGCTGGGTACACCTTCTATCACAGATCCGAAGGCAAGATATTCGTTGCTAAGAATGGGTCCTTTCTAGAGAAGGAGTTTCTCTCGAAAGAAGTGAGTGGGAGGAAAGTAGAACTTGATGAGGTAACTGTACATGCTCCCTTATTGGAAAATAGTTCATCACAGAAATCTGTTCCTGTGACTACTACACCAACTAGTGAGGAAGCTAATGATGATGATCATGTAACTTCAGATCAAGTTACTACCGAACCTCGTAGGTAAACCAGAGTGAGATCCGCACCAGAGTGGTACGGTAATCCTGTTCTGGAGGTCATGTTACTTGACCATGACGAACCTACGAACTATGAGGAAGCGATGATGAGCCCAGATTCCGCAAAATGGC
Source organism: Aegilops tauschii subsp. strangulata (assembly GCF_002575655.3). Lineage (NCBI taxonomy): Eukaryota > Viridiplantae > Streptophyta > Magnoliopsida > Poales > Poaceae > Aegilops > Aegilops tauschii. The sequence continues at coordinate 183,864,100 of NC_053041.3, forward strand.
TTGAGGCCATGAAATCTGAGATGGGATCCATGTATGAGAACAAAGTGTGGACTTTGGTTGACTTGCCCGGTGATCGGCAAGCCATAGAAAATAAATGGATCTTCAAGAGGAAGACGGACGCTGATAGTAGTGTTACTATCTACAAAGCTATACTTGTCGGAAAAAGGTTTTTGACAAAGTTCAAGGTGTTGACTACGATGAGATTTTCTCACTCGTAGCGATGCTTAAGTCTGTCCAAATCATGTTAGCAAATTGCCACATTTTATGAAATCTGGCAAATGGATGTCGAAACTACATTCCTTAATGGATTTCTTAAAGAAGAGTTGTATATGATGCAACCAAAAGGTTTTGTCAATCCTAAAGGTGCTAACAAAATATGCAAGCTCCAGCGATCCATCTATGGACTGGTGCAAGCATCTCGGAGTTGGAATATACGCTTTGATAAGTTGATCAAAGAATATAGTTTTATACAGACTTGCGGTGAAGCCTGTATTTACAGGAAAGTGAGTGGGAGCACTACAACATTTCTGATAAGTATATGTGAATGGCATATTGTTGATCGGAAATAATGTAGAATTATTCTGCAAAGCATAAAGGAGTATTTGAAAGGAGTTTTTCAAAGAAGGACCTCGGTGAAGCTGCTTACATATTGAGCATCAAGATCTATAGAGATAGATCAAGACGCTTGATAAGTTTTTTCAATGAGTACATACCTTGACAAGATTTTGAAGTAGTTCAAAATGGAACAGTCAAAGAAAGAGTTTCCTGCCTGTGTTACAAGGTGTGAAATTGAGTAAGACTCAAAGCCCGACCACGGCAGAAGATAGAAAGAGAATGAAAGTCATTCCCTATGCCTGGGCCATAGGTTCTATAAAGTATGCCATGCTGTGTACCAGATCTATTGTATACCCTACACTGATTTTGGCAAGGGAGTACAATAGTGATCTAGGAGTAGATCACTAGACATCGGTCAAAATTATCCTTAGTGGAATAAGGATATGTTTCTCGATTATGGAAGTGACAAAAGGTTCGTCGTAAAGGGTTACGTCGATGCAAGTTTTGACACTAATCTAGATGACTCTAAGTCTCAGTCTAGATACATATTGAAAGTGGGAGCAATTAGCTAGAGTAGCTCCGTGCAGAGCATTGTAGACATAGAAATTTGCAAAATACTTACGGATCTGAATGTGACAAACCCGTTGACTAAAATTATCTCACAAGCAAAACATGATCACACCTTAGTACTCTTTGGGTGTTAATCACATAGCGATGTGAACTAGAATATTGATTCTAGTAAACCCTTTGGGTGTTGGTCACATGACAATGTGAACTATGGGTGTTAATCACATGGTGATGTGAACTATTGATGTTAAATCACATGGCGATGTGAACTAGATTATTGACTCTAGTGCAAGTGGGAGACTGAAGGAAATATGCCCTAGAGGCAATAATAAAGTTATTATTTATTTCCTTATATCATGATAAATGTTTATTATTCATGCTAGAATTGTATTAACAGGAAACATGATACATGTGTGAATACATAGACAAACAGAGTGTCACTAGTATGCCTCTATTTGACTAGCTCGTTGATCAAAGATGGTTATGTTTCCTAGCCATTGACATGAGTTGTCATTTGATTAACGGGGTCACATCATTAGGAGAATGATGTGATTGACTTGACCCATTCCGTTAGCTTAGCACTCGATCGTTTAGTATGTTGCTATTGCTTTCTTCATGACTTATACATGTTCCTATGACTATGAGATTATGCAACTCCCGTTTACCGGAGGAACACTTTGTGTGCTACCAAACGTCACAACGTAACTGGGTGATTATAAAGGTACTCTACAGGTGTCTCCGAAGGTACTTGTTGGGTTGGCGTATTTCAAGATTAGGATTTGTCACTCCGATTGTCGGAAAGGTATCTCTGGGCCCTCTCGGTAATGCACATCACTTAAGCCTTGCAAGCATTGCAACTAATGAGTTAGTTGTGGGATGATGTATTACGGAACGAGTAAAGAGACTTGCCGGTAACGAGATTGAACTAGGTATTGAGATACCGACGATCGAATCTCGGACAAGTAACATACCGAGACAAAGGGAACAACGTATGTTGTTATGCGGTCTGACCGATAAAGATCTTCGTAGAATATGTGGGAGCCAATATGAGCATCTAGGTTCCGCTATTGGTTATTGACCGGAGACGTGTCTCGGTCATGTCTACATAATTCTCGAACCCGTAGGGTCCACACGCTTAACGTTTCGATGACAGTTAAATTATGAGTTTATATGTTTTGATGTACCGAAGGTTTTTCAGAGTCCCAGATGTGATCACGGACATGATGAGGAGTCTCGAAATGGTCGAGACATGAAGATTGATATATTGGAAGCCTATATTTGGATATCGGAAGTGTTCCGGGTGAAATCGGGATTTTACCGGAGTGCCGGAGGGGTTACCGGAACCCCCCGAGGGTTAATGGGCCATAGTGGGCCTTAGTGGAGAAGAGGAGAGGCGGCCAAGGCAGGGCCGCGCGCCCCTCCCCCCTAGTCCGAATAGGACAAGGAGAAGGGGGCGGCGCCCCCCTTTCCTTCTCCTCCTCCACCTCTTTCCCCCCTTCTCCTAGTCCAACAAGGAAGGGAGGGAGTCCTACTCCCGGTGGGAGTAGGACTCCTCCTGGCGCGCCTCCTCCCTGGCCGGCCGCACCTCCCCCCTTGCTCCTTTATATACGGGGGCAGGGGAGCACTCCAAAGAGACAACAATTGATCGCTTGATCTTTTAGCCGTGTGCGGTGCCCCCCTCCACCATAGTCCACCTCGATAATACTGTAGCGGTGCTTAGGCGAAGCCCTGCGTCGGTAGAACATCATCATCGTCACCACGCCGTCGTGCTGACGAAACTCTCCCTCAACACTCGGCTGGATCGGAGTTCGAGGGACGTCATCAGGCTGAACGTGTGCTGAACTCGGAGGTGTCGTGCGTTCGGTACTTGATCGGTCGGATCGTGAAGACGTACGACTACATCAACCGCGTTGTGCTAACGCTTCCGCTTTCGGTCTACGAGGGTACGTGGACAACACTCTCCCCTCTCATTGCTATGCATCACCATGATCTTGCGTGTGCGTAGGATTTTTTTGAAATTACTACGTTCCCCAACAGTCTATGGGGTGCCCCTTCCCCCGTATATAAAGGAGGGGAGGAGGAGGCCGGTCGGCCACAAGGGGCGCGCCAAGGGGGGAGGAATCCTACTCCTAGTAGGTTTCCCCCTTTCCTAGTCCAACTAGGAGGAGAAGGAAGGAGAGGGAGAGGGAGAGGGAAAGAGGGGCCGTGATAACCCACAAGTATAGGGGATCGCAACAGTTTTCGAGGGTAGAGTATTCAACCCAAATTTATTGATTCGACACAAGGGGATCCAAAGAATATTCTTAAGTATTAGCAGTTGAGTTGTCAATTCAACCACACCTGAAAGACTTAATATCTGCAACAAAATATTTAGTAGCAAAGTAGTATGGAAGTAACGGTAACGGTGGCAAAAGTAACAGTAGCAGTTTTTTGTAGCAATCGTAAAAGTGGCAACGGAAAAGTAACTAAGCAAAGATCAATATGTGAAAAGCTCATAGGCAATGGATCAATGATGGATAATTATGTCGGATGTGATTCCTCATGCAACAGTTATAACATAGGGTGACACATAACTAGCTCCAGTTCATCAATGTAATGTAGGCATGTATTCCGAATATAGTCATATGTGCTTATGAAAAAGAACTTGCATGATGTGACGCCCCCGATTCAATCGTACAGTAATCATGCATGCAAACGTGTACGATCAAGATCAGGGACTCACGGGAAGATATCACAACACAACTCTAAAAACATAAATAAGTCATACAAGCATCATAATACAAGCCAGGGGCCTCGAGGGCTCGAATACAAGTGCTCGATCATAGACGAGTCAGTGGAAGCAACAATATCTGAGTACAGACATAAGTTAGACAAGTTTGCCTTAAGAAGGCTAGCACAAACTGGGAAACATATCGAAAGAGGCGCAGGCCTCCTGCCTGGGATCCTCCTAATCTACTCCTGGTCGTCGTCAGCGACCTGCACGTAGTAGTAGGCACCTCTGGTGTAGTAGGAGTCGTCGTCGACGGTGGCGTCTGGCTCCTGGTCTCCAGCATCTGGTTGCGACAACCAGGAAGAAAGGAAAGGGGGAGAAAGCAACCGTGAGTACTCATCCAAAGTACTCGCAAGCAAGGATCTACACTACATATGCATGGGTATCTGTGTAAAGGGGCAATATCGGTCGACTGAACTGCAGAATGCCAGAATAAGAGGGGGATAGCTAGTCCTGTTGAAGACTACGCTTCTGGCAGCCTCCATCTTGCAGCATGTAGAAGAGAGTAGATGGTAAGTTCACCAAGTAGCATCGCATAGCATAATCCTACCCGGCGATCCTCTCCTCGTCGCCCTGTTAGAGAACGATCACCGGGTTGTATCTGGCACTTGGAAGGGTGTGTTTTATTAAGTATCCGGTTCTAGTTGTCATAAGGTCAAGGTACAACTCCAAGTCGTCCTGTTACCGAAGATCACGGCTATTCGAATAGATAAACTTCCCTGCAGGGGTGCACCACATAACCCAACACGCTCGATCCCATTTGGCCGGACACACTTCCTGGGTAATGCCCGGCCTCGGAAGATCAACACATCGCAGCCCTACCTAGGCACAACAGAGAGGTCAGCACGCCGGTCTAAATCCTATGGCGCAGGGGTCCGGGCCCATCGCCCATTGCACACCTGCACGTTGCGAGGGCGGCCGGAAGCGGAACTAGCCCCCTTAATACAAGAGCAGGCTTATGTTCCAATCTGGCGCGCGCCGCTCAGTCGCTGACGTCACGAAGGCTTCGGCTGATACCACGACGTCGAGTGCCCATATCTTTTCCATGTAGTTGGTTAGTGCGTATAGACCAAATGGCCAGACTCAGATCAAATACCAAGATCTCGTTAAGCGTGTTTAGTATCCGCGAATGCCGACCAGGGCCAGGCCCACCTCTCTCCTAGGTGGTCTCAACCTGCCCTGTCGCTCCGCCACAAAGTAACAGTCGGGGGCCGTCGGGAACCCAGGCCCACCTCTACCGGGATGGAGCCACCTGCCCCTTCAGCCCCCATTCCAAACAGTATCATAAGTAATGTAACAGTATAAAGTATATATCATATGCCCGTGATCACCTCCCGAAGTGATCACGACCCAGTAGTATAGCATGGCAGACGGACAAGAGTGTAGGGCCACTGATGGAATACTAGCGTCCTATACTAAACATTTAGGATTGCTGGTAAGGGTAACAACTGTAGCAATAATGACAGGCTATGCAGCAGAATAGGATTAACCGAAAGCAGTAACATGCTACACTATTCTAATGCAAGCAGTAGAGATATGGAATAGGCAATATCTGGTGATCAAGGGGGGGCTTGCCTGGAAGCTCAGCCGAGAAGGAGGGGTCGTCGATGACGTAGTCGTAATCAATCGCATCAACGCCGGTCTCGGGGTCTACCGGAGAAGAAGAGGGGGGGGGGGAGAAACAGTAAATACGGAGCAAACAAATCATCACAAAATATAACAAGGCAATACGCGGTGCCAGCGGTGATCTAACGCAAGGATAGGTGGTACCGGCGAAGGGGGAAACATCCGGGAAAGTATTCCCGGTGTTTTGCGTTTTCGGACAGACGAATCGGAGGGAGAAAGTTGTGTGTTCGCTATGCTAGGGATGTGTGGCAGACGAACGGACTGCGTATTCGGATTCGTCTCGTCGTTCTAAGCAACTTTCATATATAAAGTATTTTCATCCGAGCTACAGTTTATTTTCTATGATTTATCAAAGTTTTATGCATTTTTTAAATTTAGTTTATTATTTAAATCGAACATTATCCAGAACAGTGAAAGGTGATGTCAGCATGACATCACCATGATGTCAGCAGGTCAAACCCAGCTGACCAGAGTCAAACCTGGGTTGTGGGTCCAGTGGGACCCACCTGTCATAGACTAACATGTTAATTAGGGTTTTATTAAGCAGGATTAAATAAGTTTAATTAATTGATTAGGTTAATCTAATCAGAATTAATTAAGTTAATTAATTCTTTAATTAATTAATTAACTATTTATTTATTATTTATTTTTTTGGATTCTTTTTTTAATTAAAACGTTCTGTGGCATGGGGCCCGGCCGTCAATGGGCCAAAGGGCCCTAACGGGCACGGACGCTAGCGGGAGCTGGCGGGCAGTGCGGGCGTCAGCCCGTTTGGGCGCCCGCCCAGGCCAGTGGAGGCGCTGGGTCGCCGGCGGCTGCGGCGAGCTGGGGAAGCAGAGGGCGGCCAGCGGGAGGAGCGGGCGAGCGCGAGGCGGAGCGGCGCTGGCTGCAGAGGGAGGGCGCGGCTGTAGCTGCAGCCTACAGCAGCGGCAGCAAGGCAGCCGTAGGCGAGCGCGGCGGGGCTAGCGAGCGAGTCGGCGGCAGGGAGGCGGCGGCAAGCAGCGGCGGACGGCGAGCAGCACGGGCGGGGCGACGACGCCAACGGGCGAAAGGCGTGGCGCGTGCGCGAGCGCGTCGGAGACTCAGGTAGGGGGCAGCGGCGACAGTTGGCGCACGGGGGGTGGGGGAGAGCAAGCGGGCGGCGTGCGCGTGCCAGGGAGGGCGCGGTCCCCACAGACGCTGGACGCGAGCGAGGCGCCGGTGCGGGCGGCAGAGCACGGCGACGGGCGTGCGGCGCGTCACGCGCACGGCGAGGCCACGAGGGGGGAGGTCAGGGGCGGAGTAGCTCGTGCTAGCGCGTAGTTTGGGAGCTCACTGGGTCGAGCGGGGCAAGGGTAGAAGAGGGGGGTTGGGGTCCTCACGGGCGAGTAGAGACCAGGGGGAGGCGAGGCTCGAGGGAGGCCCTTTGGGAGGAGGACGAGGAGGACGTGCGTCGACGAAGAAGGGGAGGCGGTCCGGCGACGGGTGCGGCGATGATGTGGCCGTTGAGGGAGAGGGCGAGGAGGCGGAGCCGACAGGGACCTCCGGCGACGGTGGACGGCGAAGGGGGGCTGCAGGGCGTCGGGGGCGACGGGATCGAGGTCGATCCTGATCCAGATCGTGGGGGGGGGGAAGTGGGGGAACGTGGGAGTGGCGCTAGGGTTCGGGATGGGGGAGGGGGTTAAGCAGGGGGTCGGGGTGGGCCGTTTCGGTAGGGCCGGCCGGTGGGGTGGGATGGGCCGAGGCCCATGAGGAGCCGTGGGTTTGTTTTCTTTTAGTTTCCTTTTATTTTCGTTTTAGTAAAATACCAAAATGGCACCTAATTTGATGTTACCAAATATGCCATTGCCACACTAACTTGCTACCCAATCTAAAATAGTTTCGTAATTATTTAATATATTTAAAAGTATTTAAATAATAGGTTTCACTACTGTTTTATTCATCTTATAGTAGTTAAATATTTTATAAAGGTGTGGTCTCCATCCTAATTACCTAAGCAATATTTGGTTCACTCCGAACATTTTAGTTTTAATATTTGAAAACTTTTATTGTTTCCTTGATTTTGATTTTGAATTTGAATCGGTTTCGAACTAACGCGAGATTAGCAACAGTAATGGAAGTGACGTGGCATCATTAGGAGAGGGTTACTGTAACTTAATTATCCGGGCGTCACAATTCTCCTCCACTACAAGAAATCTCGTCCCAAGATTTAAGAGGGGAGTAAGGGGGAAAGTTCTGGTTATGATATTCTAACAGATCTTCTCGAAGAAGTTAACCCCTTTCGTTGATGTCTTCAATTCTTTATTCCAATGCATCATGATAAAGTTGTCGTCCTTTCTTTGGGAACTCCATCGTACTTACGAAAGGATAAGGGGGTATTACGGAAGAAGGGACCGTTACAATGTTTGCTTATCTAGTAGATAACATCAGGGAAGGTGGCGGAAAGTAACTCTCGAATTGAAACTTAAGACATTATCGAGAGCAAAGTGAGGAGGTATTATGGGAAGTTTCGAGCGGGCAGGCAATCGTTCGATGCCTGAAACAACATGTGAAAGGGGTTCAGAGCAATGGGAATAAGTATTGTGTCTGATACCGGAATTGATTATCTCTCCGAAGGTGGCTCATGAATTACATATGAGGCCACGCGTGAGGAACAACCTTGGGAAACAAGGGTGGGGTGTACAAGAGTCAGGTTTTGATCCTGTGGAACTGTGGGTTGTGGGCCCACCATGTGCGTAGGTAGGGCACTGACATCTTGCACGGACATGACAACAAGGCAGGTTAGAGGATAGCTTGTCAGTTATGTTGGCGACAACATCGGTACCAAGGGCGAGGGACGAAGAGAACCATTTTCCTGCTCGTTGAACGAGGCGGACCAATAAGTAAGGTTCTCGTCTATCGGTGGTTACCGGAATGTCATCAACAATAATAACAGGGTCTTACCGACACGGTTGTACACCAATGTGTTTACATAAGCAGAAGAATATTACTGCTTAGATCATATAGATCACAAGAAAGGGTAAACAAAACAATGAAAAGGAAAAAGTGATTATCAGATTAAACAGAACAATGGAAAGAAAAATGTGCTTAAACACATATTCCAGGGGTATATCCTTCCCAAGGACAAGCAGAGCATGATATCCATGACAGGATAGAAAGTAGAAAACCATTTATGTAAGGGGAGAGGAATTTCATGACATAACCCAAACAACGGTGTTTGGATAATGGACAAAGAAAATTTAGCATTGTTCTTCAAATGCTCTTATTGAAAATCGGAGTACGACGGACATGCTTCGAGATAGCATTGACATGGTCTTCAAGCAAAGGTCAGACTTTGGAAACACAAAGGATCCATCAGGAATAACGTGTAGAATAAGTCTTACATTTTCCTCATGGAAGAATGGATAACCCTGCTGAAAAGGGCCAGGTGTGCTAGGCACGACATCACCTTACCGGGTCACCTAAAGACCAATGTTATAACTCTTGGAAATATGTTCCAACCATCATCTGATCGAGATTCAGACCTGATTGGTGTTAGGATAACCCAGATTCAAGATGCCTAAGAAGGAAGGTGCAACGCAATTGACGAGATGACATTATGAGATTCTCAGTCAATGAACTATGGAAGGGAGTTCTGAAACAAGAGTTCATCATTAAAACAAGGAGAGGATGAGGAGGTGGCTGGTGGACTCAACAATTCATCGAGACTTCCACCAAGACGGATTTCCACAATTGTGTGAACACGGAGATATCATTTGTCAGATAAAATGATATAATGATGTATGCTCTAGGAAAACATACGCAATTAAACATTGGTTGAAAATTGCACCCGAAATATGGGCTTAGGTAGCATGATCAATGTTAGAATGATGATTCGATAACCAATGGTCTAAGAATGAAATATCGACCATTAACTTCAAAGCAATAGGGTTACTAGGAGTACAGAATCCAAGCGGCATCGTTCACTTGTTGTTATTCCGGTTATAATCAACATGGGGACCAAGAAAGAATGGTGATTGTGAGAAATATCACTATACCAAGAATTTTTAAGAGGTGGATAAATTCACACGACCTTCTTGACATAAAAGATGGTAATCCTCCAAGGTAAAGAAGAACAGATGCTAGATAGCAAGGAACTAAAGATTCAATCCAAAACATGAACACATTTGTGTTGAGGGAAGACAAGGATGTTGTCGATGATAACACAAATCATCAAGGAGCAAGGATGGTATTTCTCAACATGAATTCGATCGATATCCTTGAAGAGCTCAGAATGTTGATGATGATCATGACACAATTGTCGAGAGATTTCATGAAGATGTAATCAATCAACGACGACATCAAGTCAAAGGAATGATGAAGCAAAAAGTTTTTGGAACCATGGGTACGACATCAACTCGGAATCAAGCTCGCTGTTCGAAGTGAACGATAAGATGAGGAAGATCGACATAAGCTTAGCTCATCGTCGAAAGCTGTGCTCTGGGAATAAGGACCATGCGGCACAATTTAAAATTGAGCACAATAATGATATTAGCCAATCAGGCTAGGAATGACTTCAAGGATTATTAAACTCATAAGCAACGAAAATTACTTTGAGTTATCGTATCGGAGCACGAAATTGATTCACTTGTGGATATTCTTGGTTGACGACAACCCAGAACCCGTGGAGTCACTATGACAGGGAAGGTACTACTTCATCAGAAATTCATAAGACGTAGTGCAATAGCATGATATCCTCGAGATAGCAGGGGGCAATACTCGAGGTAGTTCGGTATAGAGGTTGGACAAGCATATTGATTTGCAGAAGACAAGTGCTTTAACTTGTCCGCGAAATGGGATCAAAGAAGAACAATCATGGTCAGAACCACGACTGCAAAGGACCAAAACCAAATACAAGATGATTTTATAATGAGGGAATAATTATTATTACAAGAAGCTTGCATGATAAGTTCCACATCGGGTCCATGGGCATGAACGCAAAGGTTCAAGGTCGACTCCCACTTCTTCAATGCCTAACCTTTCATTCACTTCTCGTCTTCGAAGAAGTTGTAGAGTTGAAAATTATCTGGTAAAACACCAGAAGGGTATGACTTGTGAAAACTTTCGGGTTCATAGGGTTTTAGAGAAGGTGCATGTTCATCCCATAGGGCATCTTGGGAACATATAACATAAACTTCAGGAGTAATTAACACAAGCTCGAAAGCAGAGCATGTTCGACAAAGCAGAGGATACAATTTACCAAAGGCGTTATGTATCCGAGAAAAGACTCACAAAGTTATTGAATATGAAGGACGTTGTCGGATAAAATCCAATAAAGGATCTGGTGGTCCACCAGGGACCTGATGTGAGCACCGGTACTCAACCAGAAGAAGAAAGAAAGCAAGGATATCGGATTATTGAAACAACTGACTAATTCAAAGCTCAAATGCAAAAGAATTATGATTTCCAAATCAAGGGATCTGAAGCAAACGCTCTGATTAAGGATGGACAAGTTGAGTAGGCTTAGGGGTACAATCGATGGCAATTCGATGGGTCGATAACCAGCTCATGTTTCAAATGATGTCTGAGCCGGAAGGATGAATTCTAGGATTTGATTGAGGATTGCGAGCATTCGCGACATTTGAATCAACGGACTCAAAATGATAATGACAAGGGATGCCAATAAGATTACGAGACTTATGGGATTAACCATAATGCAAGCAAGCAAGAATTTCAAGAGCAATAGGCTGCTCAGGATTTTTGGAAGTTCAAATAGTATTTCGTAGACTTTTGTGAAACACATGAATCAACTGGGAATGAACGGATACTCGATAAGTGCGAGAAACTATCCGTAGGGGTATTCAGGTGGCAAAGAACTGCAGGGCAGTAGGCACAAAGTATTCTCGGAACAATAGAGAGAATTTCGGGGGTATCTTGTAATAACAAGATCAACTGGGAATAAAAGTAAGGACGACAGGTGTATGTATTTATCCATAGCGATATTTCGGTGAAAGGGGAATTGCAAACGCGATGAACACAAGTTCTCGGGATAACATCGTAGAGTATCATCTGGGTCTTCTAATGAATCAGGCCATCATTTGGAATGAAGGGGCTCTCCGGGAGGAAGTAGTTACGAGATCCTAGTTTTAGAGTTAGCAAAATCATTTAACCCGAATAGAAGAGAGATCAGAGTCCCAGATTATAGATGGGGAATAAAGGATCCTAATACCACCCAATGGCAACGTGGGCCCATGGGCCGCACAGCCATGTTAGTAATAGTTTTGTAAAGTCTAGACTCGACTTCAGCCAAGGAGTGTGGAAGGGGGATTCCTACAAGCAGTCGGCTCTCATACTAACTTGTGACGCCCCCGATTCAATCGTACACTAATCATGCACACAAACGTGTACGATCAAGATCAGGGACTCACGGGAAGATATCACAACAAAACTCTAAAAACATAAATAAGTCATACAAGCATCATAATACAAGCCAGGGGCCTCGAGGGCTCGAATACAAGTGCTCGATCATAGACGAGTCAGCGGAAGCAACAATATCTAAGTACAGACATAAGTTAAACGAGTTTGCCTTAAGAAGGCTAGCACAAACTGGGAAACAGATCGAAAGAGGCGTAGGCCTCCTGCCTGGGATCCTCCTAATCTGCTCCTGGTCGTCGTCAGCGACCTGCACGTAGTAGTAGGCACCTCCGGTGTAGTAGGAGTCGTCGTCAACGGTGGCGTCTGGCTCCTGGTCTCCAGCATCTGGTTGCGACAACCAGGAAGAAAGGAAAGGGGGAAAAGGGGGAGAAAGCAACCGTGAGTACTCATCCAAAGTACTCGCAAGCAAGGATCTACACTACATATGCATGGGTATCTATGTAAAGGGGCAATATCGGTGGACTGAACTGCAGAATGCCAGAATAAGAGGGGGATAGCTAGTCCTATCGAAGACTATGCTTCTGGCAGCCTCCATCTTGCAGCATGTAGAAGAGAGTAGATGGTAAGTTCACCAAGTAGCATCGCATAGCATAATCCTACCCGGTGATCCTCTCCTCGTCGCCCTGTTAGAGAACGATCACTGGGTTGTATCTGGCACTTGGAAGGGTGTGTTTTATTAAGTATCCGGTTCTAGTTGTCATAAGGTCAAGGTACAACTCCAAGTTGTCCTGTTACCGAAGATCACGGCTATTCGAATAGATAAACTTCCCTGCAGGGGTGCACCACATAACCCAACATGTTCAATCCCATTTGGCCGGACACACTTTCCTGGGTCATGCCCGGCCTCGGAAGATCAACATGTCGCAGCCCTACCTAGGCACAACAGAGAGGTCAGCACGCCGGTCTAAATCCTATGGCGCAGGGGTCTGGGCCCATCGCCCATTGCACACCTGCACTGTCACACCCATGATGCGGCTATATCTCCCACGTGTCGAGGCACAACTTAGAGGCATAACCGCATTGTGGTTTTGTTGCAAGAAGGGTCATCTTCACACAATCCCATGTAATGAACAAGAATGGGATAAAGAGTTGGCTTACAATCGCCACTTCACCCAATACATAAATGAATTCATACAACATTCAAGATACACACATAGGTCCGACTACGGAACCGAAATAAAAGAAGACAACCCAACTGCTAGATCCCCGATCGTCCCAACTGGGCACCACTACTGATCAACAAGAAAAGAAACGACACAACGAACAATATCTTCATCGAGCTCCCACTTGAGCTCAGTTGCGTCACCTGCACTGTCATCGTCGGCACCTGCAACTGTTTTGGAAGTATCTGTGAGTCACGAGGACTCAACAATCGCACACCCGTGAGATCAAGACTATTTAAGCTTAAGGGTAGGAAAGGAGTAGTGAGGTGGAGCTGCAGCAAGCACTAAGCATATATGGTGGATAACATACGCAAATAAGAGCGAGAAGAGGAGCAACGGAACGGTCGTCAACTAGTAATGATCAAGAAGTGATCCTGAACTCCTACTTACGTCAAACATAACCCAAAAGCCGTGTTCACTTCCCGGACTCCGCCGAAAAGAGACCATCACGGCTACACACGCGGTTGATGCGTTTTAATTAAGTCGAGTGTCAGGTTCTCTACAACCGAATATTAACAAATTCCCATCTGCCACATAACCGCGGGCACGGCTTTCGAAAGATAATACCCTGCAGGGGTGTCCCAACTTAGCCCATTATAAGCTCTCACGGTCAACGAACGATATTCCTTCTCCCGGGAAGACCCGATCAGTCTCGGAATCCCGGTTACAAGACATTTCGACGATGGTAAAACAGAACCAGCAAGACCACCCGCTGTGCCGACAAATCCCGATAGGAGCTGCACATATCTCGTTCTCAGGGCACACTGGATGAGCCAGACGTCGGGTTGGCATAGACCCTGGTTGCCCAGGGGGCGCTGGACATCGCTCGGTTTGGACCAGCACTCGAAGGAGAACTGGCCCGGGGGTTAAAATAAAGATGACCCTTGAGTCTGCAGAACCCAAGGGAAAAAGGCTTAGGTAGGCAAATGGTAAAACCAAGGTTGGGCCTTGCTGGAGGAGTTTTATTCAAAGCGAACTGTCAAGGGGGTCCCATAAATCACCCAACCGCGTAAGGAACGCAAAATCAAGGAACATAACACCGGTATGACGGAAACTAAGGTGGCAAGAGTGGAACAAAACACCAGGCATAAGGCCGAGCCTTCCACCCTTTACCAAATATATAGATGCATTAATAATATAAGAGATATTGTGATATCCCAACATAAACATAATCCAAAATGGAGCAATCTTCATCTTCACCTGCAGCTAGCAACGCTATAAGAGGGGCTGAGCAAAGCGGTAACATAGCCAAACAACGGTTTGCTAGGAAGGGTGACAAAGGTTAGAGGTTCATGGCAATTTGGGAGGCTTGAAGAGCAAGTGAATAGGCGCAGCATAGCAATAGAGCGAACAACTAGCAAGCAAAGATAGAAGTGATTTCGAGGGTATGGTCATCTTGCCTGAGATCCCGCAAGGAAGAAGAACGAGTCCATGAAGAAGACAAACGGGTGTAGTCGAACGAATCCTCACAACTCCGGAACGAAACCGAAGCTAACGAGAGAAGCAACCCGGAAAGAAACAAACAACATAGTAAACAACCACCACATACACATGGCATGATGCACAGTCAAGTATGATGCATGTCCGGTTTAAATATGCATGGCATGGCAAAGCAAAGTGCACAAACAAAACTACAAGTTAAATGGAGCTCAATATGCAACGAGTTGCATATTGACGAAACACCCCATCAATTATTTAGTTCTCTCACATTTATGTACCCAACAATATTAAATGTTGATTAACATGGCAAGAGGTGAAGCATAAGTAAACTAACTATCTAGGCAATTTAAATGAGGCCGGAACAACAAACAACAATTCCGGAAAATCCCCATATGTCATTTAGCAATTTAAAGCAAACAACAATTTTAAACATTTGAATGTTGTTATCATGATGCGGATGACAATGCAAGTTTTAAGCAATTTTTTATGAAAATGTTGACATGAGCATGATACGAGGCATTTGTCGCCGTGGTGGAAGAAAAAGGGTGCCACGGCGGTGAAACGGAAATGGTGCCACGGCAACATATCGGTTCCGATAGCTCACGGAGATACCGGTGCAAAAGAAGTGGGCGCGAGCGTGTCATGCAAGATGGTGGGGTGTTCCCGGATTCCGGGTTCCCACGGTACGGCGGCATGGCAATCGAGGAACGTGCAAAGACCTCTCTCGGACACGGTGCACACACGAGCAACTCATACAACACATGCATTCGTTCACGGGCGGTCGTTCTCGGCGGTTATACCTTTGAAGCGTGTATTTCGGGGCGGTTCAAAAACGTCGAGGGAAGTAGTGGTTCACAAGTCGGAGAGGAAGTAGTCGTTCATGTTCCGTAGATGCTCGGGGTCACGACAAGGAACTTGACGTCCACGGGGTCTTCGCGGGTCGACGGTAGTGGTACATGTTGTCGGGGTACTTGTCGGTCCGGTCTTGGCGACGGTAGTTGTACACAAGTCGTAGAGGAACTTCATGCATCCACGCGTAGGGGTACTTGGCGATCGACGGACGTCGTGGTACTTGTCGGTCCGGGTCTTGCAAATCCAAAGTGCTCATGTGCGGGGACGTCTCGGTCATTCAACGAAGAGGCCGTGTAGACGAATCGAAGTGGCCGTAGACGAGTTACACGGCCACGGCAGTCTTGAGACTTGGAGTTTCGTGTAGACGAACTTGAGGATGTTTCGGTGCGGCACTTGGCGGACCAAAACAAGGCAGCACCAAACGGTCTTCGAGGGACTTGGCGCGGCTCAACGGGAGCTAGGCATGGATGCTCTGGTCCCAGCGAGCGAAGCAAAGGGCGGGGTCAACGGAGGTGATGCAGGGGGCGCGGTTCAGGCGAAGCGGAGGCGAGACTTGGGGCTGGCGACGAGGATCCGGGCGAGGACGACGTCCTCCAGCGAGGCTTGCTCGCCGGCAACGGCTGGAGGCGGAGGTCGTCGGCGCGGGCGCATGGAGGCGCGGCGGGTTGGTGGCTCAGGCAGAAGGCCATGGAGGGGCACGGCTGGCCAGGAGGGTGCGAGCAAAAGGGGGGCTTGACAGGGGAAACGACGGCGAGGCACAGGTCTTGGCGTCCATGTCAGGTCGGTGTAGGAGCAGGAGAAGGGGAGGCGTCGCGACGGAGAAGGACGGCGGGGACAGGCGATGCCGAGGCTGCGAGGCGGGGCGCGGCGGCCATGGAGGTGGGGCGCAGCACGGCTGCAAGACGGCGGCGGCTGCAGGGCGCCGGCGGTGGGTGTGGGTGGCGACGCCATGGGAGCGAGGAGGAGGTCGGGTGCTGGCGCGCGGAGGGAGATGGGGATCGGGCGCGAGGAGAGGGAGAGGGGGTCGGGCACTGGCGACGCTGGAGGGAAGGAGATGGGGATTCGATCGGGCTAGGGTTTGGCTTCGGTGGGCCGCAGGGATGGGCCGGCTTGGAGTTGGGAGGCCCAGCTGGGCCGGCTGGGGGTCTCTCTCTTCTCTCTCCCTTATTTCTTTGGCAGAAAAGAAATTAGAGAAAAGGGAAAAGAAAGAGAGGGTTAGGGAAAGATGTTGGACCTGCGGATAATTTCTCCGGACTCACAAAAACGTACTTGTTCCGAGAAAATAGAAAAGGCCATGATTGAAAGATTTAAATTCAAATTCATTTGATTTGAATTCAAATGATTTGAATAGGAAGAGAGGGTTGGGAAGGTCCAAAAATGTTCGGATTTTTGATGGAGCTTCGGAATATGATGAAAAAATATATGGCGAGGTTGGAGACCAAGAATTAAGATAACAAAGGCATTGGGATATTTGCAAGTGTGTTATGGTCAATTCCAAATTAATGGAATATTAACTATAGCTCCCTAATATTGGGAGGATATGTTATAAAGAGAAGTCACTCTTCCCTCGATTTAAATGGATCTAAGATCCATGCAATTTACTTAGTTGAGTTTTTAAAAAATTAAATGACATGATGCAATGAAAAATAAAAGAGCAAGCACAAAAGAAACACACAGTGATCACGAAAAAAATATGGAAGTCTTCTGAAGCGTCGGTCTCTGGGCGTTACATGCACGTTGCGAGGGCGGCCGGAAGCAGAACTAGCCCCCTTAATACAAGATCAGGCTTACGTTCCAATCCGGCGCACGCTGCTCAGTCGCTGACGTCACGAAGGCTTCGGCTGATACCACGACGTCGAGTGCCCATATCTTTCCCACGTAGTTGGTTAGTGCGTATAGACCAAATGGCCAGACTCAGATCAAATACCAAGATCTCGTTAAGCGTGTTTAGTATCCGCGAATGCCGACCAGGGCCAGGCCCACCTCTCTCCTAGGTGGTCTCAACCTGACCTGTCGCTCCGCCACAAAGTAACAGTCGGGGGCCGTCGGGAACCCAGGCCCACCTCTACCGGGATGGAGCCACCTGCCCCTTCAGCCCCCATCTCCGAACAGTATCATAAGTAATGTAACAGTATAAAGTATATATCATATGACCGTGATCACCTCCCGAAGTGATCACGGCCCAGTAGTATAGCATGGCAGACGGACAAGAGTGTAGGGCCACTGATGGAATACTAGCATCCTATACTAAACATTTAGGATTGCTGGTAAGGGTAACAACTGTAGCAACAATGACAGGCTATGCAGCAGAATAGGATTAACCAAAAGCAGTAACATGCTACACTATTCTAATGCAAGCAGTAGAGAGATGGAATAGGCGATATCTGGTGATCAAGGGGGGGCTTGCCTGGAAGCTCAGTCGAGAAGGAGGGGTCGTCGATGATGTAGTCGTAATCAATCGCATCAACGCCGATCTCGGGGTCTACCGGAGAAGAAGAGGGGGGAAGAAACAGTAAATACAGAGCAAACAAAGCATCACAAAATATAACAAGGCAATACACGGTGCCAGGGGTGATCTAACGCAAGGATAGGTGGTACCGGCGAAGGGGGAAAACATCCGGGAAAGTATTCCCGGTGTTTCGCGTTTTCGGACAGACGAATCGGAGGGAGAAAGTTGTGTGTTTTCTATGCTAGGGATGTGTGGCAGACGAACGGACTGCGTGTTCGGATTCGTCTCGTCGTTCTAAGCAACTTTCATGTATAAAGTATTTTCATCCGAGCTACGGTTTATTTTCTATGATTTATAAAAGTTTTATGCATTTTTGAAATTTAGTTTATTATTTAAATCGAAGATTATCCAGAACAGTGAAAGGTGATGTCAGCATGACATCACCATGACGCCAGCAGGTCAAACCCAGCTAACCAGAGTGAAACCTGGGTTGTGGGTCCAGTGGGACCCACCTGTCATAGACTAACATGTTAATTAGGGTTTTATTAAGCATGATTAAATAAGTTTAATTAATTGATTAGGTTAATCTAATCAGAATTAATTAAGTTAATTAATTCTTTAATTGATCATTATTTATTTTTTTGGATTCTTTTTTTAATTAAAATGTTCTGTGGCATGGGGCCCGGCCGTCAATGGGCCAGAGGGCCCTAACGGGCACGGGCGCTAGCGGGAGCTGGCGGGCAGTGCTGGCGTCAGCCCGTTTGGGCACCCGCCCAGGCCAGTGGAGGCGCTGGGTCGCCGGCGGCTGCGGCGAGCAGGGGAAGTAAAGGGCGGCCAGCGGGAGGAGCGGGCGAGCGCGAGGCGGAGCGGCGCTGGCTGCAGAGGGAGGGCGCAGCTGTAGCTGCAGCCTACAGCAGCGGCAGCAAGGCAGCCGCAGGCGGGCGCGACGGGGCTAGCGGGCGAGTCGGCGGCAGGGAGACGGCGGCAAGCAGCGGCGGACGGCGAGCAGCACGGGCGGGGCGACGACGCCAACGGGCGAAAGGCGTGGCGCGTGCGCGAGTGCGTCGGAGGCGCAGGCAGGGGGCAGCGGCGATAGTTGGCGCGCGGGGGGGGTGGGGGAGAGCAAGCGGGCGGCGTGCGCGTGCCAGGGAGGGCGCGGTTGCCACGAGCGCTGGGCGCGAGCAAGGCGCCGGTGCGGGCGGCAGAGCACGACGACGGGCGTGCGGCGCGTCACGCGCACGGCGAGGCCACGAGGGGGAGGTCGGGGGCGGAGCGGCTTGTGCTAGCGCGTAGTTTGGGAGCTCACTGGGTCGAGCGGGGCAAGGGTAGAAGAGGGGGGTTGGGGTCCTCACGGGCGAGTAGAGACCAGGGGGCGGCGAGGCTCGAGGGAGGCCCTTTGGGAGGAGGACGAGGAGGACGTGCGTCGATGAAGAAGGGGAGGCGGTCCGGCGACGGGCGCGGCGATGATGTGGCCGTTGAGGGAGAGGGCGAGGAGGCGGAGCCGACAGGGACCTCCGGCGACGGTGGACGACGAAGGGGGGCTGCAGGGCGTCGGGGGCGACGGGATCGAGGTCGATCCTGATCCAGATCGTGGGGGGGGGGAAGTGGGGGAACGTGGAGTGGCGCTAGGGTTCGGGATGGGGGAGGGGGTTAAGCAGGGGGTCGGGGTGGGCCGTTTCGGTAGGGCTGGCCGGTGGGGTGGGATGGTCCGAGGCCCATGAGGAGCCGTGGGTTTGTTTTCTTTTAGTTTCCTTTTATTTTCGTTTTAGTAAAATACCAAAATGGCACCTAATTTGATGTTACCAAATATGCCATTGCCACACTAACTTGCTACCCAATCTAAAATAGTTTCGTAATTATTTAATATATTTAAAAGTATTTAAATAATAGTTTTCACTACTGTTTTATTCATCTTATAGTATTTAAATATTTTATAAAGGAGTGGTCTCCATCCTAATTATCTAAGCAATATTTGGTTCACTCTGAACATTTTAGTTTTAATATTTGAAAACTTTTATTGTTTCCTTGATTTTGAATTTGAATTTGAATCGGTTTCGAACTAACGCGAGATTAGCAACAGTAATGGAAGTGACGTGGCATCATTAGCAGAGGGTTACTGTAACTTAATTATCCGGGCATCACATATGACATCTTTTGTCCTACCCTCCCGTGGCAGCGGGCTCCTATTGGAAACTAAGGGATATTAAGGCCTCCTTTTAATAGAGTACCGGACCAAAGCATTAACACTTAGTGAATACATGAACTCCTCAAACTACGGTCATCACCGGGAGTGGTCCCGATTATTGTCACTTCGGGGTTGCCGGATCATAACACATAGTAGGTGACTATTGACTTGCAAGATAGGATCAAGAACTCACATATATTCATGAAAACATAATAGGTTCAGATTTGAAATCATGGCACTCGGGCCTTAGTGACAAGAATTAAGCATAGCAAAGTCATAGCAACATCAATCTTAGAACATAATGGATACTAGGGATCAAACCCTAACAAAACTAACCCGATTACATGGTAAATCTCATCCAACCCATCACCGTCCAGCAAGACTACGATGGGATTACTCACGCACGGCGGTGAGCATCACGAAATTGGTGATGGAGGATGGTTGATGATGACGACGGCGATGGATTCCCCTCTCCGGAGCCCCGAACGGACTCCAGATCAGCCCTCCCGAGGAAGATTAGGGCTTGACGGCGGCTCCGTATCGTAAAACGCTATGAATCCTTCTTTTTTATTTTTTTCTCCCTGAATGTGAATATATGGAGTTGAGGTCGGCGGAGTCCCAGGGGGCCCACGAGGCAGGGGCGCGCCCTAGGGGGGTGCCCTGGCAGTTCTGCTGAAAACAGCGCCAGTCCGGGTTAGTTTCATTCAAATCATGCAAGTTAGAGTCCAAAACAAGGGCAAAAGTGTTTGGAAAAGTAGATACGTTGGAGACGCATCGACTCCCCCAAGCTTAAACCTTTGCTTGTCCTCAAGCAATTCAGTTGACAAACTGAAAGTGATAAAGAAAAACTTTTACAAACCCTGTTTGATCTTGTTGTTGCAAATATGTAAAGTCAGCATTCAAGTTTTCAGCAAAGATTATGAACTAACCATATTCACAATAACATTTAGGTCTCATGTTTACTCATATCAATGGCATAATCAACTAGCGAGCAATACTAATAAATCTCGGTTGACA
The DNA here is from genome assembly GCF_002575655.3 of Aegilops tauschii subsp. strangulata. NCBI lineage: Eukaryota > Viridiplantae > Streptophyta > Magnoliopsida > Poales > Poaceae > Aegilops > Aegilops tauschii. Next base: position 183,885,117 of record NC_053041.3, read on the forward strand.
ACACTTCCTCAAAACAATCATAACATGATATAACAAGATGGTATCTCGCTAGCCCTTTCTGAGACCGCAAAACATAAATGCAGAGCACCCTTGGAGATCAAGGACCGACTAGACATTGTAATTCATGGTAAAAGAGATCCAGTCACAGTCATACTCAATGTAAATTAATAGCAATGCATGCGAATGACAGCGGTGCTCTCCAACTGGTGCTTTTTAATAAGAGGATGATGACTCAACATAAAGTAAATAGATAGGCCCTTCGCAGAGGGAAGCAGGGATTTGCAGAGGTGCCAGAGCTCGAGTTTTGAAATAGAGATTGAATAATATTTTGAGTGGCATACTTCATTGTCAACATAACAACCAAGAGATCTCGATATCTTCCATGCTACACACATTATAGGCGGTTCCCAAACAGAATGGTAAAGTTTATACTCCCCCACCACCAACAAGCGTCAATCCATGGCTTGCCCGAAACAACGGGTGCCTCCAACTAACAACAATCCTGGGGGAATTTTGTTTGCAATTATTTTGATTTGAGCATGGGACTGGGCATCCTGGTTACCGACCATTTTCTCGTGAGTGATGAGCGGAGTCCACTCATCGTGAGAATAACCCACCTAGCATGGAAGATATAGACAGACCTAGTTGATACATGAGCTCTTCGAGCATACAAAACAGAATTTCATTTGAAGGTTTAGAGTTTGGCACATACAAATTTACTTGGAACGGCAGGTAAATGCTGCATATAGGAAGGTATGGTGGACTCATATGGAATAACTTTGGGGTTTTATGGAAGTGGATGCACAAGCAGTATTCCCGCTTAGTACAAGTGAAGGCTAGAAAGAGACTGGGAAGTGACCAACTAGAGAGCGACAACAGTCATGAACATGCATTAAGATTAATCAACAATGAGTGCAAGCATGAGTAGGATATAAATCACGATGAACATAAATATCGTGGAGGCTATGTTGATTTTGTTTCAACTACATGCATGAACATGTGCCAAGTCAAGCCACTCGAATCGTTCAAAGGAGGATTGCTACCTCTTGAGCACTGCGTTGGTTTTCCCTTGAAGAGGAAAGGGTGATGCAGCAAAGTAGCGTAAGTATTTCCCTCAGTTTTTGAGAACCATCAATCCAGTAGGAGACCACACGCAAGTCCCTCGTACCTACACAAACAAATAAGAACCTTGCAACCAACGCAATAAAGGGGTTGTCAATCCCTTCACGGCCACTTGCAAAAGTGAGATCTGATAGAGATGATAAGATAATATTTTCGGTACTTTTATGATAAAGATTGAAAGTAAAGAGTGCAAAATAAACGGTGCCAGAAATAGCTAGTTGACAGGAGATTAATAAAATGGAGAATAGAACCGGGGGCCATAGGTTTCACTAGTGGCTTCTCTCAAAATAGCATAAGTATTACGGTGGGTGAACAAATTACTGTCGAGCAATTGATAGAATAGTGCATAGTTATGAGAATACCTAGGCATGATCATGTATATAGGCATCACGTCCGCGACAAGTAGACCGAAACAATTTTGCATCTACTACTATTACTCCACACATCGATCGCTATCCAGCATGCATCTAGAGTATTAAGTTCATAAGAACAGAGTAACGCATTAGGCAAGATGACATGATGTAGAGGGATAAACTCAAGCAATATGATATAAACCCCATCTTTTTATCCTTGATGGCAACAATACAATACGTGTCATTTCCCCTTCTGTCACTGGGATCGAGCACCGCATGATTGAACCCAAAGCTAAGCACTTCTCCCATGGCAAGAAAGGTCAATCTAGTAGGCCAAACCAAACTGATAATTCGAAGAGACTTGCAAAGATAACAAATCATACATAAAAGAATTCAGAGGAGATTCAAATATTGTTCATAGATAATCTTGATCATAAACCCACAATTCATCAGATCTCGACAAACACACCGCAAAAAGAGTTACATCGAATAGATCTCCAAGAAGATTGAGGAGAAATTTGTATTGAGATCCAAAGATAGAGAAGAAGCCATCTAGCTAATAACTATGGACCCGAAGGTCTGAGTTAAACTACTCACACATCATCGGAGAGGCTATGGTGTTGATGTAGAAGCCCTCCGTGATCGATTCCCCCTCCGGCGGAGCGCCGGAAAAGGCCCCAAGATGGGATCTCACGGGTACAGAAGGTTGCGGCGGTGGAAATAGGGTTTCGTGGTGCTCCTGGATGTTTTCGGGGTATATGAGTATATATAGGCGAAGGAAGTCGGTCAAGGGAGCCACGAGGGTGGGGCCGCGCCCAGGGGGGCAGGCGCACCTCCCTGCCTCGTGGCCTCCTCGTTTCTTTCTTAACGTCCACTCCAAGTCCTATGGATCACATCTATTCCAAAAATCACTCCACCGAAGGTTTCATTCCGTTTGGATTCCGTTTGATATTCCTTTTCTGCGAAACACTGAAATAGGCAAAAAACAACAATTTGCACTGGGCCTTGGGTTAGTAGGTTAGTCCCAATAATAATATAAAAGTGCATAATAAAGCCCATTAAACATCCAAAACAGAATATATAATAGCATGGAACAATAAAAAAAATTATACATACGTTGGAGACGTATCAAGGATACCACCCTATCATACCACATCACAACCATTTTAATAGCATGTTGGCACGCAAGGTAAACCAGTATAAACTCCTAGAAAATTAAGCATGGCATGAGCAACTATATTCTTTAATTGTCATTGCAAACATGTTTCATTCATAATAGGCTGAATCAGGAACGATGAACTAATCATATTTACAATAACAAGATAGGTCGAGTTCATACAAGCTTCTCTCATCTCAATCAGTCAATCATATATCGTCATTATTGCCTTTCACTCGCACGACCGAACGGTGTGGATAATAATAATAGTGCACGTGCATTGGACTAAGCTAGAATCTGCAAGCATTTAATACAAGGGAGAAGACAAGGTAATATGGGTTCTTGGTTAAATCAATAATAATGCATATGAGAGCCACTCAACATTTTCATCATGGTCTTCTCCTCTCGACTCCCAAAGAAAAGAAAAGAAATAAAACTATTTACACGGGAAAGCTCCCAACAAGCAAAAGAAGAACGAGAAATCTTTTTGGGTTTTCTTTTAATTACTACTACTACAGGCATGAAAAGTAAACTAGCTAAAAGCTACAACTATTTTTTTGGTTTTTCTTAAGGTTTTTCAGACACACAAGAAGAAGGCTTAGAAAAGAAAATAAACTAGCATGAATAATACAATGAAAAAGTATGAGCACCGACAACTAGCATGAGTGTGTGAATATGAATGTAATGTCGGTGTGAGATACGTACTCCCCCAAGCTTAGGCTTTTGGCCTAAGTTGGTCTATGGCCACGTATCAAAGTTACTCTCTCTGGTGTACTGAGGAGGGTCCTCGGGGTGCCACTGGTTGGCGATCTCCTCCGGATCCCACTGATAAACAGACTGTCGATAAGGGTCAAGTGGTGGCTCAAGCACAGGCTCTGGAAATTGTGTCAGCCTACAATATGCATAAATGGCCTCGGGCAAGATGAGGTACGTGCCTGAAAGTATGTTAAACAAAGAGGGTGCAGGCAAGGTAATAGTCTCACAATGAGTTTTATCAAATATCAAATTATACTTAAGCATCTTCTTCATATTTTTAACAATAAAGTCATGTGCTACCATACTCTTATAATCTAGAAAAACAGGGGGCAACAACTTTTCTCCTCTCTCATAATGCCTAATAGGTATCTCAAAGTGTGCGGCAAGGCGTGAAGCAAAGATGCCTCCGAAGATGGGGCACTTTGTACGGTTCAGACTTCATCGTTTAGCAACAATAGCGCCTAAGCTGAAAGTTGTATCACAAAACAAAGCACGGCACAAAATGAAAAGATCAGGAGCACTAAGATTTCCACTGTTCTCGCGACCAATTAAGCATCTACTAGCAAATATCGCAAAGTAACGTAGAACAGGGGAATGTATACTAGTAATTCTTGCATCAGAAACTTTTCTCGTTCCTACAGCAATTCTATCAATAAATCCATCCACATCTCTACGATGTGGTTCCTAGATGTTGCCCACAAAGGGTATCTTGCAGACCCGACAAAAATCATGGAGTGACATGTCCTTAACCTCATCATATAAGTGAAACTCCACTGAAGGTGGTGATTTCTTAGCATGGAAATAAAAAATTTGCACGAAAATATTAGTGAGTAGGAGATACTGTTCGCGCTGGTCGTGGAGGAAGTCGGTGAGGCCTGCATTCTCAGCCAAGTAATAAAAGTCATCATAAATTCCAGCGGCTCTCAAGAACGCATCACAAGGCCATTCGTACGGCCGAACCTCCGCGTTGAGAGGAAGATTGTATTTGGGCTTTTTATTCTCCTCATTCTGCTTATCCTTCGAGCTTCGGCTTGAAGAGCCCCTCAACAATTTCTTCATCATTTTCTTTCTTTGAAAAATTTCTGAAATTTTAGTGACTCAAAAGAAAAGTGAACCAAACTCAACAAGATTGATAGCAACTACTCCCACAAGTGCCTAGAGGCTATATCATGCATTAAAACTACTTTGGACCATATAAATTTGACATGCAAGCTCAAGAACAGGGTCACCTTAGCAGAATTTTTTTGCAATAAATAAAGCACTAGAATAAAAACTAATTAGACCATTGGAGGAGTCACATACCGAAGAACAATCTCCCCAAACAGTTTTGTGAATGGAGCTTTGAGCAAAGAGATAAAAAAGGGCAGCAAGATGAGCTAGAACACGGGTTTGAGCTATGGGAGGATTTTTTCTGGAGGAAGACGAAGTGAGTGGGTGCAGGAATAAGTGGAGGGGGTCCATGTGGGGCCCATGAGGCAGGGGGCGTGCCCCAGAGGGGTGGGCGCGCCCTATGCCCTCGTGGCCAAATGGTGGGCCCCCCTGGTGTGTTCTCAGTGCCAGTAATTCTTAAATATTCTATAAAAAATCATATTTCATTTTCGGGACGTTTGAAGAACTTTTATTTTCGGGGTATTTTTTATTGCAAGGATAATTCAGAAAACAAACAGAAAATACTATTTTTTGCTTTATTTAATCTAAATAACAGAAAGTAAAAGGAGGGTATAGAGAGTTGTGCTTTCTAACTTCATCCATCTCGTGCTCATCAAAAGGAATCCGCTAACAAGGTTGATCAAGTCTTGTTAACAAACTCTTTCCGAATCGCATGAAACCGGAGAATTTTCGAATAACACTAGGTTACCTCAACGGGGATATGCATGTCCCCAACAATAAGAATATCATATTCCTTCTTGACAGTAGGAAGAGGGAATTCAAAACCTCCAATAGTAATCGTTGAAATTTTTCCAATAGAATTGATACTGTGGACTTGAGGTTGTTTCCTCGGAAAATGTACCGCATGCTCATTACCATTAACATGAAAAGTGACATTGCCTTTGTTGCAATCAATAACAGCCCCTGCAGTATTCAAAAAGGGTCTACCAAGGATAATCGACATACTATCGTCCTCGGGTAAATCAAGAATAACAAAGTCCGTTAAAATAGTAACGTTTGCAACCACAACAGGCACATCCTCACAAATACCGACAGGTATAGCAGTTGATTTATCGGCCATTTGCAAAGATATTTTAGTAGGCGTTAACTTATTCAAATCAAGTCTACGATATAAAGAGAGAGGCATAACACTAACACCGGCTCCAAGATCACATAAAGCAGTTTTAACATAGTTTCTTTTAATGGAGCATGGTATAGTTGGTACTCCTGGATCTCCTAGTTTCTTAGGTATTCGACCTTTAAAAGTATAATTGTCAAGCATGGTGGAAATTTCAGCTTCCGGTATCTTTCTTTTATTTGTAACAATATCTTTCATATACTTAGCATAAGGATTCATTTTAAGCATATCAGTCAAACGCATACGCAAAAAGATAGGTCTAATCATTTCAGCAAAGCGCTCAAAATCCTCATCATCCTTTTTCTTGGATGGTTTAGGAGGAAAAGGCATGGGTTTCTGAACCCATGGTTGTGACGCCCCGAGACCGACGCTCCAGAAGACTTCCATGTTTTTCGTTGTCGCCGTGTGATTTATTTTTATTTTTTGCATTGCATCATGTCATCATGCCACTAAATTTTACAACTTAAATAAATTGCATGGATCTCTGATCCATTTAAATTGAGGGAAATGCACATGGTGATTTCTCTTTAAAACATATTCAAAGTCTCCTACTATTATTAGGGAGCTATATTAAAATATTTCATTAATTTGGAATTCACCATAACACACTTGCAAATTATCCCAATGCCTTTGTTATCTTAATTCTTGGTCTCCTACCTTGCCATATATTTTTTTCATCATATTCCGGAGCTCCACCAAAACTCCGAACATTTTTGGACCGTCCCAACCCTCATGCCCTGCTCACTTTCTACTTTTCTTGGATCAAGCTCATTTTTGTGAGTCCAGGAAAATTAACCGCATACCCAAGTTCCTTCCCAAATCTTTCCTTTCTCTCTTTTCTCTCTTTCTATTTTGTTTCTCTGCTAATAGAAAATAAGAGAGAGAGGGAGAAAGGAATCCAGCAGGCCACGAGGCCCAGCCGCCCCACTTAACCTAAACCCTAGCCGGTCCCCTGCTCTCTCTCGATCCCTTGACCCCTCCTCCTCGTTCCCTTCCGCCGCCACCACCCACGCACGCAGGGGCCTCGCGCCCGATCCCCATCTCTCCCTCCTCTCGCTCTCTTCCTCGTGCCCGATCCCCATGGCCCCGACGCCCGCACCTCCTGCTCGCCGGTCGCCTCCGCCGCTGTCCTCCATGGCCGCTGCCGGCCGGGCTCGAAGCTCCGTCGCTGCACCTCATCGCCGGAGTCCCGCTCCTCTGCCTCCCTGCTTCGCCCGCCGTGATGTCCGGCCGCCGTGCCGTCATGCTGCAGCGCCACCGGCCTCGACCTCCCCCCTCGCCATGGCTACACCCTGCAGGAGCTCCGCCTCCTCTGCTCCGCGCCGTCCCTGTCGTCTCTGTCGCCGGACTGCTGCACCTTCGGTCGTCCCCATCGACCGCAAGCCTCCTCGCCCCGCCTTCTGCTTGCCATGGCCGACCATCTACAGCGCGTCCAGGACGTTGGGTGGTTCCTTTCTAGACCACCACGACCTCGACGTCATCCCAGCACCCATGGCCGCCCGTGCTCCTCGTTGTGGATGCCTCGAGGGCATGCTCAAACTCCACCGCAGGGCCGCATGCTTGCCCTGCTTGTTCTCCTTCCACGAGCCCTGCCGCTGACCAACACCATCGTCTCCTTGCTGCTGCCGCCCCGAGGCCCCTTGTGATGTTTTGTGTTGGACCGTCAAGATCGGCAAGATCGACTACATGGACGCCAAGACCATACCAGGACCACCAAGCATCGTCTCCGGGATTTTTCCCCCCAAGTACCACGACGGCCATCATTCTCCAAGTACCCCTTCGGATCACCAAGTTCGACTACCATCGTCATGAACTGCTTTCGAAATGTGTACTACTACGCTCAAGTTCCACTACAAGATGTACCACTACCGTCACCGAAACCCCGCGTAACGTAAGCGTCAAGTTCGACTACCCTTGTCGTGTACAACTACCATCGACCCCGAGTTATTCTGATTCATCAAGTTCCTATCTGAAACGAACGTGTACGACTACTTCCACTACCATCGCCGTGTGCCACTACTTCCACGACGACCATCCCGAGAATGTCTACTTCCTCTACATCGCACCGACTCGATCCGCGCCGAAAACGCACACTTCGAAGGTATAACCCCGAGGCGACGCCCGTGAACGAATGCATGTGTGTTGTATGAGATGCTCGTGGTTGCACCGTTTTCGAGTTGTCATTGCACGTTTCTCCTAGTTTGCCATGCCGTCGACCCGTGGGAACCCGGTTACCGGGAGCACCCCACCATCTATTGCGTGTTCCACACATCTGCACACTTCTCTTTTGCATCGGTATCTCAATCGAGTTACCGGTACCGATATGTTGCCGTGGCATCATCTTCGGATTCGTTGCCGTGGCACCCCTTTCTTCCGCCATGGTGACCAAATGCTTCATAACATGCTCATGTCAACATTTTTCATAAAATTGCTTAAAACGTGCATATGCCATCCGCATCATGATAACAACATTTAAAATGTTTATATTTGTTGTTTCCATTAAATTGCTAAATATGCATATGGGGATTTTCCAGAATTGTTGTTTGTTGTTCTGGCCTCATTTAAACTTGCCTAAATAGTTAGTTTACTTATGCTTCACCCCTTGCCATGTTTAACAACATTTAATATTGTTGGGTACATAAACGAGAGAGAACTAAATAATTGATGTGGTGTTTCTTAAATATGCAACTTGTTGTATATTGAGCTCCACTTAATTTGTAGTATTGTTTGTTGCATTTTCCCATGCCATGCCTCATTAAACCGGACATGCATCATACTTGACTGTGCATCATGCCATGTTTATGATTGTGTGTTTACTATGTTGTTTGTTTCTTTCCGGGTTGCTTCTCTCGTTAGCTTCGGTCTAATTCCGGAGTTGTGAGGATTCGTTCGACTCCATCCGTTTGTCTTCTTCATGGACTCGTTCTTCTTCCTTGCGGGATCTCAGGCAAGATGACCATACCCTCGAAATCACTTCTATCTTTGCTTGCTAGTTGTTCGCTCTATTGCTATGCCGCGCTACCTACCACTTGCTATATCATGCCTCCCATATTGCCATGTCAAGCCTCTAACCCACCTTTCCCAGCAAACCGTTGTTTGGCTATGTTACCGCTTTTGCTCAGCCTCTCTTATAGCGTTGCTAGTTGCAGGTGAAGATGAAGTTTGTTCCATGTTGGAACATGGATATGTTGGGATATCACAATATCTCTTATTTAATTAATGCATCTATATACTTGGTAAAGGGTGGAAGGCTCGGCCTTATGCCTGGTGTTTTGTTCCACTCTTGCCGCCCTAGTTTCCGTCATACCGGTGTTATGTTCCTTGCCTTTGTGTCCCTTACGCGGTTGGGTGATTTATGGGACCCCCTTGACAGTTCGCTTTGAATAAAACTCCTCCAGCAAGGCCTAACCTTGGTTTTACCATTTGCCTACCTAAGCCTTTTTCCCTTGGGTTCTGCAGACTCAAGGGTCATCTTTATTTTAACCCCCGGGCCAGTTCTCCTTCGAGTGCTGGTCCAAACCGAGCGATGTCCGGCGCCCCCTGGGCAACCAGGGTCTATGCCAACCCGACGTCTTGCTCATCCGGTGTGCCCTGAGAACGAGATATGTGCAGCTCCTATCGGGATTTGTCGGCACATCGGGCGGCTTTGCTGGTCTTGTTTCACCATTGTCGAAATGTCTTGTAAACCGGGATTCCGAGACTGATCGGGTCTTCCCGGGAGAAGGAATATCCTTCGTTGACCGTGAGAGCTTATAATGGGCTAAGTTGGGACACCCCTGCAGGGTATTATCTTTTGAAAGCCGTGCCCGCGGTTATGTGGCAGATGGGAATTTGTTAATGTCCGGTTGTAGAGAACTTGACACTTGACTTAATTAAAATACATTAACCGCGTGTGTAGCCGTGATGGTCTCTTTTCGGCGGAGTCCGGGAAGTGAACACGGCTTTTGGGTTATGTTTGACGTAAGTAGGAGTTCAGGATCACTTCTTGATCATTACTAGTTGACGACCGTTCCGTTGCTCCTCTTCTCGCTCTTATTTGCGTATTTTAGCCACCATATATGCTTAGTCGCTGCTGCAACCTCACCACCTTACCCTTTCCTACCCTTAAGCTTAAATAGTCTTGATCTCGCGGGTGTGAGATTGCTGAGTCCTCGTGACTCACATATTCTACCAAAACAGTTGCAGGTGCCGAGGATACCAGTGCAAGTGGTGCTACTGAGCTCAAGTGGGAGCTCGATGAAGATCTTGTTTGTTGTGTTATTTCGTTTCCTGTTGATCAGTAGTGGAGCCCAGTTGGGACGATCAGGGATCTAGCATTTGGGGTTGTCTTCTTTTATTTTGGTTCCGTAGTCGGACCTATGTGTGTACTCTGATTGATGTATGATTTATTTATGTATTGTGTGAAGTGGCGATTGTAAGCCAACTCTTTATCCCATTCTTGTTCATTACATGGGATTGTGTGAAGATGACCCTTCTTGCGACTAAACCACAATGCGGTTATACCTCTAAGTCGTGCCTCGACACGTGGGAGATATAGCCGTATCGTGGGCGTTACAAGTTGGTAATCAGAGCCATCCCCGACTTAGGAGCCCCCTGCTTGATCGAATCGCTGACGTTGTTGAGTCTAGAACAAAATTGTTTTGAGTCTTAGGATTATATATATCCGAGAGTAGGATTCTTTTACTCCTCAGTCCCTTCGTCGCTCTGGTGAGGCCTCCTGACGTAGAAGTTTTGACTTTTCTCTCCTCAAATTTTACTAAAAAAAGTTTTAGGATCACGCGGGTATCTTGGAATCGTTCCGATGGTTTTGTAACGAGAACATTGTTCTTGGTGCCTCCTGACATTTAGGGGTTGTGGCAGTGTCCCGGGGAGTTGAGCTCCGAGGTGTTGTCGTCAGAATTTTATCGTTGCAGTTCTGGAATACCTGAGTTCCGCCGACATCGAAAATCTCTTTTATGCAGTTGTTGGTGAGATCACCTCGACGCCACCCAGTACTGGGGCGGGAGTTCGGGAGTATTGCCATAACTCGTATAACGGATGCTTTTCAAAGGTTGAGGTAAACGATTTTCGAAGGTTTCTTGGTTATGTGTTGAAGGATGGATACATCTGGATCTAGGTATTGTTAGTTTGGGTGATATATTTTGTGTCCTCTGTATCCCCAACACCTGATTGCATAACCAGAAAGTTTCAGGAGTTTATAAGTGGGAATTCAAGTAGCTCCTAGGATATCTTTCCGACAGATGCATGATATGAGATTGGGGTTCGACGTCTAGTGGTCCGCCTTTCCACGGTTGGTTTTACAGTGGTCTCGTAGTGTCTTAAAGAGTCCTTGGCTATGCCGACTCGGGGACGCTTCGTATGTCATGTGCACTGCCTTGTACATGATGGTGCTGTACGATCGAGCCCGTGTGGGCCCCACCACGAAAACTTCGGACGAAATCTCTATCATATGTTTGTTCCGGCTTATTCTGCGAGCCAATCCTTTGTTTTGTTTTAAGTTGTGGTATTCGAGTTGCTTCAAAGTCAAATGTTGAATCCATACCTTTCCTAAACGGTGTTCTCATATTGCTATGTGAATACTAATCCTTCTTGATCATCAAGGTTGTCTTTTCAATCCTTTCCAACCGGTGTGCTTCTCTTCAAGTAAATCCGATCATTCCAACATTCGCGAGATTAATTCTAAGTTTTTTTTCTCAACGGTGTTTGTCTCATCCGTCCCAAGTTGCCTTTGTTTTTCCCGCCCTCCCACCCTTTTCTTCAAGGACTTAGATTTTTTTAACCAAGTATCCTTTTATTGATGGGAAGTCACTCCATTCTTTTCCGTCAATGTTCTTATCCGGTGGTTCTCAGGAAGATACTAACGGAGTTTCGAGTTCATCATTCTCTTTTCTTCTCCGGTGGATTCAATTCAAGCTTACAGTGTTGATCATATTCCTTTCCTCGTTTCAAATGTTTTCTCATGCCGGTGCACCTCTTAATCATCCATTTTTCGCCATTCATTTGTATCCGGACTGCTGAAGATATCTCAAAAAATTCAAGCTTCCATTCTTAATCAGTTTAAACTATTTTGAGGTTGTTATCTCATTCAAGCCATTTAATTCAACCGGTGCAATCTCCATTTCAAGTAATCATTCCAACGGTGTTTCTTTTGAGTGGGCCCTAACCCACAGGTTTTTCCCAGGATCTCACCTAACTCTTCTAATTCTTTCCGGAGTTATTTTTAAATTCATTGCAAAGTTTGACGTAAGAATGAATTTTCATCAGGCATATGTCTTTCTCCAAGATCATTCAAGTTCTTTCATTGTTGGTTCATCATTTCTATTATCCATTGTTCCGGAGTGTCTCAATAATTTTGGTGGTATTTTTCGTCGTCATTCTCGGATTTTGAAGACCGAGGAAGAGTTCCTCTTAAATCCTTACCCGTTCTTCCAAAGATTCATGGTTCTAACTTGTTGCCATCCTCTCAAATTGTTTCCAATCGCGCAATTCTTTTCTTACCCATCCGGAGCATTTCAGAGTTGTTTTCATTTCTTGATCATCCAAAGGCCATCATTTCAGAAGATTTCTTCGTTCTAAGTTTTCAGCTTCGTTCTCCAATTATTCTAAATTGATGTCTCTTCGTTCATCTCCATATTCTCCCGGTGCATCGTTCAAGTATCCTCTAGTCAGCTCGTGATCTAGTCGTTCTCATGTATCAAATTCCCTCGAGTATTTTCGCGCGCTCTTTAATTCTTATGGTGATTCGTTCTCTTTTCTTCATTCATTTTCAATTCTTACGGTGGTTCGTTCAAGATTCCTTTTCCTATGTCCTCATATTAATGTATTTGTTGTTTCAATCCTACCGGTGGTTCCATCAAGACCTTCTCAAGTTTGCGCTATATCTCTCTTAATCCTTTCTACGGGAATAAGTAGTATGCCAAATCCGTTGCTTGTCATCAATCTAAATTGGTGAAGGCTAAGCATAATGTAATTCTTATTCTTGTTTCATCCAAGTGATTAATTCCTTATTCCGGAGGTTCATCAAAATTCTTGGTTTCAAGTGCTCATCTTTCTTTTCCGGAGCTCCAAGTTATTTCAATTATATCATTTCAAAGCTTCATCTAATCATTGCAAGGCTTCACCTTGTGTTGTCAACTTCTCTTTCTTTTTATCATCCTTTTATTACCGGAGTTCTTCATGGAGGCTCTACATGGTGGTTCATCAAAGATTCTTTTTATTCTTCAATTGTTCTTCAAGATTTCTCTCGAAGTTATGATCCGGCAAGCCATACTTCAAAATAAACATGGTGCTCAACACATGTTTGTTTTGAGGAGTTCAAGCATTCTTCATCTCACATTCCAAAGTGCAATTCTTTCTACCTTATCTTTTGAGATGGCGTTATGTCATTTCTGACAATTTCTTTATGTTTCATGATTCACAAAGTTTTCAAGAGTGACATATTTAAATCCATCATTTTATCTTTGTTCAAGAGATCTTTTCAACCAATCAATCTTTTTGTTGGAGTTGTATTGGGTTATATTTCACCTATAGCCTTCCCTAAGGAATGTAGCTATTTGTGGTGTTTATCAATGATCAAATTTTCTCCTTCTCATCTTGGTGAAGAAGTTATCTTCTCCTTGTTGATCTCAATCCAATCAACTGTTTCCGTTAGTGGCGGGTTGTCACCTCATAATTTTGAGATGTGTTCCATAAGCCCTCAACAAGCTTGTTCTTTTCGTTGTTGTTTTTCCAACAACTCCGTTATAACCTTCTTGGAAGGGTGCTTTCCAAGCTTATTTGTGGCAGAAGTTGTCATTTTCTTCTCCATTCCTTTATTCCAATGATCTATCTTCTATTTTTTCTTCCGGAGGCATGGTGATGTTGCTCTCTTCACTCATCATCTCGAATTGTGAGGACCGTGTTCTTTTCGTGCTTATCCATTTCCAACCGGAGTGTCATGCCCTCTTTTCAAGTTCTTCCCATTCTGTCAAGTTTTACGTCCCTTCTCAACCGGAGTGCCGTTTGAAATCTTTCTTACCCCTTGTGCCATTCTTTCATTAGTTCCGGAGGCAATGTGTTGTTAATTTCATCGAGTATCCTCTCATCTTGTCAAGATCATGTACAATTCCTTCCATTTACAGTCGGAGTGCTGTCCAAATTATATCACTCTTATTCCTTCTCTATCTTGTTTTAACCGGAGTGTTGTCGTAATTGATCTTTATCGTTCCTTATACATCTCGTTTCAACCGGAGTGCTTGCATGTACTTCTTGTCCATCGTAACCATTTTTGTTTGTCTTTCAACCTACAAGGTTCTTGTAATGTCCCTTGTTCCTCTTGCTAAACGGAGTGTTTAAATTTTGTTCACCTCCGTCCTGTCATTTCTTCAAGCTTTGCGACCTCTCAAGGTTCAATGGTTTCACTCGTTTGTCAAGAAGCAACTTTGTTTTTCTCTTCCTCTTCCGTTCTCTCCGGTGCCATCCTAGATCTCGGGACGAGATCCTCTTGTAGTGGTGGAGTGTTGTGACGCCCCGAGACCGACGCTCCAGAAGACTTCCATGTTTTTCGTTGTCGCCGTGTGATTTATTTATTTATTTTGCATTGCATCATGTCATCATGCCACTAAATTTTGCAACTTAAATAAATTTCATGGATCTTTGATCCATTTAAATTGAGGGAAATGCACATGGTGATTTATCTTTAAAACATATTCAAAGTCTCCTACTATTATTAGGGAGCTATATTAAAATATTTCATTAATTTGGAATTCACCATAACACACTTGCAAATTATCCCAATGCCTTTGTTATCTTAATTCTTGGTCTCCTACCTTGCCATATATTTTTTTCATCATATTCCGGAGCTCCACCAAAAATCCGAACATTTTTGGACCGTCCCAACCCTCACGCCCTGCTCACTTTCTACTTTTCTTGGATCAAGCTCATTTTTGTGAGTCCAGGAAAATTAACCGCATACCCAAATTCCTTCCCAAATCTTTCCTTTCTCTCTTTTCTCTCTTTCTATTTTGTTTCTCTGCTAATAGAAAATAAGAGAGAGAGGGAGAAAGGAACCCAACAGGCCACGAGGCCCAGCCGCCCCACTTAACCTAAACCCTAGCCGGTCCCCTGCTCTCTCTCGATCCCTTGACCCCTCCTCCTCGTTCCCTTCCGCCGCCACCACCCACGCACGCAGGGGCCTCATGCCCGATCCCCATCTCTCCCTCCTCTCGCTCTCTTCCTCGTGCCCGATCCCCATGGCCCCGACCCCCGCACCTCCTGCTCGCCGGTCGCCTTCGCCGCTGTCCTCCATGGCCGCTGCCGGCCGGGCTCGAAGCTCCGCCGCTACACCTCGTCGCCGGAGTCCCGCTCCTCTGCCTCCCTGCTTCGCCCGTCGTGACGTCCGGCTGCCGTGTCGTCATGCTACAGCGCCACCGGCCTCGACCTCCCCCCTCGCCGTGGCTGCACCTTGCAGGAGCTCCGCCTCCTCTGCTCCGCGTCATCCCTGTCGTCTCCGTCGCCGGAGTGCTGCACCTTCGGTCCTCCCCATCGACCGCAAGCCTCCTCGCCCCGCCTTCTGCTTGCCATGGCCGACCATCTACAGCGCGTCCAGGACGTTGGGCGGTTCCTTTCTAGACCACCACGACCTCGGCGTCATCCCAGCACCCATGGCCGCCCGTGCTCCTCGTTGTGGATGCCTCGAGGGCGTGCTCAAACTCCACCGCAGGGCCGCATGCTTGCCCTGCTTGTTCTCCTTCCACGAGCCCTGCCGCTGACCAACACCATCGTCTCCTTGCTGCTGCCGCCCCGAGGCCCCTTGTGATGTTTTGTGTTGGACCGTCAAGATCGGCAAGATCGACTACATGGACGCCAAGACCATACCAGGACCGCCAAGCATCGTCTCCAGGATTTTTCCCCCAAGTACCACGACGGCCGTCATTCGCCAAGTACCCCTTCGGATCACCAAGTTCGACTACCATCGTCGTGAACCGCTTTCGGAATGTGTACTAGTACGCTCAAGTTTCACTACAAGATGTACCACTACCGTCGCCGAAACCCCGCGTAACGCAAGCGTCAAGTTCGATTACCCTTGTCGTGTACAACTACCATCGACCCCGAGTTATTCTGATTCGTCAAGTTCCTATCTGAAACGAACGTGTACGACTACTTCCACTACCATCGCCGTGTGCCACTACTTCAACGACGACCATCCCGAGAACGTCTACTTCCTCTACACCGCACCGACTCGATCCGCCCCGAAAACGCACGCTTCGAAGGTATAACCCCGAGGCGACGCTCGTGAACGAATGCATGTGTGTTGTATGAGATGCTCGTGGTTGCACCGTTTTCGAGTTGTCATTGCACGTTTCTCCTAGTTTGCCATGCCGTCGACCCGTGGGAACCCGGTTACCGGGAGCACCCCACCATCTCTTGCGTGTTCCACACATCCGCACACTTCTCTTTTGCATCGGTATCTCAATCGAGTTACCGGTACCGATATGTTGCCGTGGCATCATCTTCGGATTCGTTGCCGTGGCACCCCTTTCTTCCGCCATGGTGACCAAATGCTTCATAACATGCTCATGTCAACATTTTTCATAAAATTGCTTGAAACATGCATATGCCATCCGCATCATGATAACAACATTTAAAATGTTTATATTTGTTGTTTCCATTAAATTGCTAAATATGCATATGGGGATTTTCCGGAATTGTTGTTTGTTGTTCCGGCCTCATTTAAACTTGCCTAAATAGTTAGTTTACTTATGCTTCACCCCTTGCCATGTTTAACAACATTTAATATTGTTGGGTACATAAACGAGAGAGAACTAAATAATTGATGTGGTGTTTCTTCAATATGCAACTTGTTGTATATTGAGCTCCACTTAATTTGTAGTATTGTTTGTTGCATTTTCCCATGACATGCCTCATTAAACCGGACAAGCATCATACTTGACTGTGCATCATGCCATGTTTATGATTGTGTGTTTACTATGTTGTTTGTTTCTTTCCGGGTTGCTTCTCTCGTTAGCTTCGGTTTCATTCCGGAGTTGTGAGGATTCGTTCGACTCCATCCGTTTGTCTTCTTCATGGACTCGTTCTTCTTCCTTGCGGGATCTCAGGCAAGATGACCATACCCTCGAAATCACTTCTATCTTTGCTTGCTAGTTGTTCGCTCTATTGCTATGCCGCGCTACCTACCACTTGCTATATCATGCCTCCCATATTGCCATGTCAAGCCTCTAACCCACCTTTCCCAGCAAACCGTTGTTTGGCTATGTTACCGCTTTTGCTCAACCTCTCTTATAGCGTTGCTAGTTGCAGGTGAAGATGAAGTTTCTTCCATGTTGGAACATGGATATGTTGGGATATCACAATATCTCTTATTTAATTAATGCATCTATATACTTGGTAAAGGGTGGAAGGCTCGGCCTTATGCCTGGTGTTTTGTTCCACTCTTGCCGCCCTAGTTTCCGTCATACCGGTGTTATGTTCCTTGATTTTGCGTCCCTTACGCGGTTGGGTGATTTATGGGACCCCCTTGACAGTTCGCTTTGAATAAAACTCCTCTAGCAAGGCCCAACCTTGGTTTTACCATTTGCCTACCTAAGCCTTTTTCCCTTGGGTTCTGCAGACTCAAGGGTCATCTTTATTTTAACCCCCGGGCCAGTTCTCTTTCGAGTGCTGGTCCAAACCGAGCGATGTCCGGCGCCCCCTGGGCAACCAGGGTCTATGCCAACCCGACGTCTTGCTCATCCGGTGTGCCCTGAGAACGAGATATGTGCAGCTCCTATCGGGATTTGTCGGCACATCGGGCGGCTTTGCCGGTCTTGTTATACCATTGTCGAAATGTCTTGTAAACCGGGATTCTGAGACTGATCAGGTCTTCCCGGGAGAAGGAATATCCTTCGTTGACCGTGAGAGCTTATAATGGGCTAAGTTGGGACACCCCTGCAGGGTATTATCTTTCGAAAGCCGTGCCCGCGGTTATGTGGCAGATGGGAATTTGTTAATGTTCGGTTGTAGAGAACTTGACACTTGACTTAATTAAAATACATCAACCGCGTGTGTAGCCGTGATGGTCTCTTTTCGGCGGAGTCCGGGAAGTGAACACGGCTTTTGGGTTATGTTTGACGTAAGTAGGAGTTCAGGATCACTTCTTGATCATTACTAGTTGACGACCGTTCCGTTGCTCCTCTTCTCGCTCTTATTTGCGTATGTTAGCCACCATATATGCTTAGTCGCTGCTGCAACCTCACCACCTTACCCTTTCCTACCCTTAAGCTTAAATAGTCTTGATCTCACGGGTGTGAGATTGCTGAGTCCTCGTGACTCACATATTCTACCAAAACAGTTGCAGGTGCCGAGGATACCAGTGCAAGTGGTGCCACTGAGCTCAAGTGGGAGCTCGATGAAGATCTTGTTCGTTGTGTTGTTTCGTTTCCTGTTGATCAGTAGTGGAGCCCAGTTGGGACGATCAGGGATCTAGCATTTGGGGTTATCTTCTTTTATTTTGGTTCCGTAGTCGGACCTATGTGTGTACTCTGATTGATGTATGATTTATTTATGTATTGTGTGAAGTGGCGATTGTAAGCCAACTCTTTATCCCATTCTTGTTCATTACATGGGATTGTGTGAAGATGACCCTTCTTGCGACTAAACCACAATGCGGTTATACCTCTAAGTCGTGCCTCGACACGTGGGAGATATAGCCGCATCGTGGGCGTTACAATGGTTCTTTTTCTTTACCGTGCTTCCTACCAACGAAGTCTCTCTTATCATAACGTTGATTCTTTGATTGTGGGTTATCAAGATCAACAGCAGGTTCAATCTCTACATCATTGTTATTGCTAGGTTCAGCATCAATATGAACATCATCATTAACATTATCACTAGGTTCATGTTCATTACCAGATTGTGTTTCAGCATCAGAAATAGAAATATCATTGCGATTCTCAGGTGTGTTAACAACAGGTTCACTAGAAGCATGCAAAGTCCTATCATTTTTTCTTTTTCTTCTTCTTAGAAGGACTAGGTGCATCATCATTAGTTCTCTGAGAATCTTGCTCAACTCTCTTAGGGTGGCCCTCAGGATACAAAGGTTCCTGAGTCATTTTACCCCCTCTAGTCATAACTCTAACAACATTATCATTTTTCTTATTATTTAATTCATTGATCAAATCATCCTGAGATTTAACCACTTGTTCTACCTGAGTGGTAACCATAGAAGCATGCTTACTAATAAGTTTAAGGTCACCTTTAACTCTAGACATTTAATCACTCAAGTGTTCAACCATATAAGCATTACGTTTCAATTGTCTTCCAACATAAGCATTGAAGTTTTCTTGCTTAACAACAAAATTATCAAACTCATCCAACCATTGGCTAGAAGACTTATTATGAGGAATATCACCTTCATCAAATCTATATAGAGAATTTACCTTTACTACCAGTGTCGGGTTATTAAGACCATGTATTTCTTCAATAGGTGGTAAATTCTTAACATCTTCAGCTTTAATACCCTTTTCTTTCATAGATTTCTTTGCCTCTTGCATATCTTCAGGACTGAGAAATAGAATACCCCTTTTCTTCAGGGTTGGCTTAGGAGTTGGTTCAGGAAGCGTCCAATCATTATCATTACTCAATATATTATTCAATAGCAATTCAGCTTATTCGACAGTTCTTTCCCTGAAAACACAACCAGCACAACTATCCAGGTGGTCTCTGGAAGCATCGGTTAGTCCATTATAAAAAATATCAAGTATTTCATTTTTCTTGAGAGGATGATCAGGCAAAGCATTAAGTAATCGGAGAAGCCTCCCCCAAGCTTGTGGGAGACTCTCTTCTTCAATTTGCACAAAATTATATATTTCCCTTAAGGCAGCTTGTTTCTTATGAGCGGGGAAATATTTAGCAGAGAAGTAATAAATCATATCCTGGGGACTACGCACACAACCAGGAGCAAGAGAATTAAACCATGTTTTAGCATCACCCTTTAATGAGAACGAAAATAACTTAAGGATATAGTAGTAACGAATTTTTTCCTCCGTGATCGATTCCCCCTCCGGCGGAGCGCCGGAAAAGGCCCCAAGATGGGATCTCACGGGTACAGAAGGTTGCGGTGGTGGAAATAGGGTTTCGTGGTGCTCCTGGATGTTTCGGGGTATATGAGTATATATAGGCGAAGGAAGTCGGTCAGGGGAGCCACGAGGGGCCCACGGGGGGGGGGGGGGCGCCCAGGGGGGCAGGCACGCCTCCCTGCCTCGTGGCCTCCTTGTTTCTTTCTTGACATCCACTCCAAGTCCTCTGGATCACGTTTGTTCCAAAAATCACTCTCCCAAAGGTTTCATTCCATTTGGATTCCGTTTGATATTCCTTTTCTGCGAAACACTGAAACAGGCAAAAAACAACAATTTGCACCGGGCCTTGGGTTAGTAGGTTAGTCCCAAAAATAATATAAAAGTGCATAATAAATCCCATTAAACATCCAAAACAGAATATATAATATCATGGAACAATAAAAAATTATAGATACGTTGGAGACGTATCAAGCATCCCCAAGCTTAATTCCTGCTCGTCCTTGAGTAGGTAAATGATAAAAACAGAATTTTTGATGTGGAATGCTTCCTAGCATATTTCTCAATGTAATTTCCTTTATTGTGGCATGAATGTTCAGATCCGAAATATTCAAGACAAAAGTTTAATATTGACATAAAAATAATAATACTTCAAGCATACTAACAACGCAATCATGTCTTCTCAAAATAACATGGCCAAAGAAAGTTATCCCTACAAAATCAGATAGTCTGGCTATGCTCTATCTTCATCACAAGAAGTATTTAATCATGCACAACCCCGATGACAAGCCAAGCAATTGTTTCATACTTTTAATGTTCTCAAACTTTTTCAATCTTCACGCAATACATGAGCGTGAGCCATGGACATAGCACTATATGTGGAATAGAACGGTGGTTGTGGATAAGACAAAAAGGAGAAGATAATCTCACATAAACTAGGCGTATCAACGGGCTATGGAGATGCCCATCAATAGATATCAATGTGAGTGAGTAGGGATTGCCATGCAATGGATGCACTAGAGCTATAGGTGTATGAAAGCTCAACAAAAGAAACTAAGTGGGTGTGCATCCAACTCGCTTGCTCACGAAGACCTAGGGCATTTTGAGGAAGCCCATCATTGGAATATACAACTATACAAGCCAAGTTCTATAATGTAAAATTCCCACTAGTATATGAAAGTGACAACATAGGAGACTCTCTATCATGAAGATCATGGTGCTACTTTGAAGAACAAGTGTGGTAAAATGATAGTAACATTGTCCCTTCTCTCTTTTTCTCTCATTTTTTTATTTGGGTCTTTTTCTCTTTTTTTACGGCCTCTTTTTTTCTTTTTCTTTCGTCCGGAGTCTCATCCCGACTTGTGGGGGAATCATAGTCTCCATCATCCTTTCTGCACTTGGGACAATGCTCTAATAATGATGATCATCACACTTTTATTTACTTACAACTCAAAAATTACAACTCAATACTTAGAACAAAATATGACTCTATGTGAATGCCTCCGGCGGTGTATCGGGATATGCAATGAATCAAGAGTGACATGTATGAAAGAATTATGAAGGTGGCTTTGCCACAAATACGATGTCAACTACATGATCATGCAAAGCAATATGACAATGATGGAACGTGTCATAATAAACGGAACGGTGGAAAGTTGCATGGCAATATATCTCGGAATGGCTATGGAAATGCCATAATAGGTAGGTATGGTGGCTGTTTTGAGGAAGATATATGGTGGGTGTATGATACCGGCGAAAGGTGCGCGGTATTAGAGAGGCTAGCAATGGTGGAAGGATGAGAGTGCGTATAATCCATGGACTCAACATTAGTCATAAAGAACTCACATACTTATTGCAAAAATTTATTAGTTATCGAAACAAAGTACTACACACATGGTCCTAGGGGGATAGATTGGTAGGAAAAGACCATCGCTCGTCCCCGACCGCCACTCATAAGGAAGACAATCAATAAATAAATCATGCTCTGACTTCATCACATAACGGTTCACCATACGTGCATGCTACGGGAATCACAAACTTTAGAACAGTATTTCTCAAATTCACAACTACTCAACTAGCATGACTCTAATATCACCATCTTCATATCTCAAAACAATCATCAAGAATCAAACTTCTCATAGTATTCAATGCACTTTTTATGATAGTTTTTATTATACCTATCTTGGATGCCTATTATATTAGGACCAAAATTTTAACCAAAGCAAATTACCATGCTGTTCTAGAAAGATCTCAAAATAATATAAGTGAAGCATGAGAGATCAATAATTTCAATAAAATAAAACCACCACCGTGCTCTAAAAGATATAAGTGAAGCACTAGAGCAAAATTATCTAGCTCAAAAGATATAAGTGAAGCACATAGAGTATTCTAATAAATTCCGATTCATGTGTGTCTCTCCCAAAAGGTGTGTACAGCAAGGATTATTGTGGTAAAATAAAAAGCAAAGACTCAAATCATACAAGACGCTCCAAGCAAAACACATATCATGTGGTGAATAAAAATATAGCATCAAGTAAAGTTACCGATGGACGAAGACGAAAGAGGGGATGCCTTACGGGGCATCCCCAAGCTTAGGCTTTTGGTTATCCTTGAATTTTACCTTGGGGTGCCTTGGGCATCCCCAAGCTTAGGCTCTTGCCACTCCTTGTTCCATAATCCATCAAATATTTACCCAAAAACTTGAAAACTTCACAACACAAAACTCAACAGAAAATCTCACGAGCTCCGTTAGCGAAATAAAACAAACCACCACTTTAAGTTACTGTAATGAACTCATTATTTATTTATATTGGTGTTAAACCTACTGTATTCCAACTTCTCTATGGTTCATAACCTCCGATACTAGCCATAGATTCATCAAAATAAGCAAACAACACACAAAAAACAGAATCTGTCAAAAACAGAACAGTCTGTAGTAATCCGTATCTAACGCAAACTTCTGTAACTCAAACAAATCTACCAAAATAGGAGGACCTAGATAATTTGATTATTGATCTACTGCAATTGGAATCAGTATTTTATCACGTTCTGGTGATTTTTAACAATTGTTTTCGTGAGCAGAAAGTTTCTGACTTTTTCAGCAAGATCAAATAATTACTATCCAAGAAGATCCTATAGGTTTTACTTGGCACAAACACTAACTAAAACATAAAACCACATCTAACCAGAGGTTATATCAAATATTTATTATTAAACAGAACCAAAAAGCAAGGAACAAAAATAAAATTGGGTTGCCTCCCAACAAGCGCTATCGTTTAACGCCCCTAGCTAGGCATAAAGGCAAGGATAGATCTAGGTATTATCATCTTTGGTATGCAATCCGTAAGTTGCTCTCATAATAGATTCATAAGGTAATTTAATTTTCTTTCTAGGAAAGTGTTACATTCCTTTCGTTAATGGAAATTGGAATCTAATATTTCCTTCTTTCATATCAATAATTGCAGCAATCGTTCTAAGGAAAGGTCTACCAAGAATAATAGGACATGTAGAATTGCAATCTATGTCAAGAACAATGAAATCTATGGGCACATAATTCCTATTTGCAACAATAAGAACATCATTAATTCTTCCCATAGGTTTCTTAATGGTGGAATCCGCAAGATGCAAGTTTAAAGAGCAATCATCAAATTCACGGAAACCTAACACATCACACAAAGTTTTTGGAATCGTGGAAACACTAGCACCCAAATCACACAAAGCATAGAATTCATGATCTTTAATATTAATTTTAATAGTAGGTTCCCACTCATCATAAAGTTTTCTAGGGATAGAAACTTCTAATTCAAGCTTTTCCTCATAAGATTGCATTAAAGCATCAACGATATGTTTAGTAAAAGCTTTATTTTGACTATAAGCGTGAGGAGAATTTAATACGGATTGCAACAAGGAAATACAATCTATGAAAGAACAATTATCATAATTAAATTCCTTGAAATTCAAAATAGTGGGTTCATTGCTATCTAAACTTTTGACCTCTTCAATCCCACTTTTACCAATTTTTGCATCAAGATCTAAAAACTCTGAATCATTGGGACGCCTTTTAACTAAAGTTGACTCATCTCCAGTCCCATCATTATCAAGATTCATATTGCAAAGCAAATATTTAATAGGAGACACATCAATCATTTTTAGATCTTCATCTTTATTATCATGAAAACTAGAAGAACACGCTTTCACAAAGCAATCTTTTTTAGCACCATCCTAGCGGTTCTTTCTTTGCACTCATCAATGGAAATTCTCATGGCTTTGAGAGACTCATTGATATCATGCTTAGGTGGAATAGATCTAAGTTTCAAAGAATCAACATCAAGAGAAATTCTATCCACGTTCCTAGCCAACTCATCAACCTTAAGCAATTTTTCTTCAAGCAAAGCATTGAAATTCTTTTGTGAATTCATAAACTCTTTAACACTAGTCTCAAAATCAGAGGGCAACTTATTAAAATTTCCATAAGAATTGTTGTAGGAATTACCATAGTTATTAGAGGAATTACTAGGAAACGGCCTAGGATTAATGTTTCCTCTATACGCGTTGTTACCAAAATTGTTCCTACCAACAAAATTCACATCCATAGATTCATTATTATTCTCAATCAAAGTGGACAAAGGCATATCATTAGGATCAGAAGAAACACTCTTATTAGCAAACAATTTCACAAGTTCATCCATCTTTCCACTCAAAACATTAATCTCTTCAATCGCATGAACCTTTTTACTGGTAGATCTTTCGGTGTGCCATTGAGAATAATTAACCATAATATTATCTAAGAGTTTAGTAGCTTCTCCTAAAGTGATTTCCATAAAAGTACCTCCCGCGGCCGAATCTAAAAGATTTCTAGAAGCAAAATTCAATCTGGCATAATTTTTTTGTATAATCATCCATAAATTTAAACCATGTGTAGGGCAATTACGTATCATTAATTTCATTCTTTCCCAAGCTTGTGCAACATGTTCATGATCAAGTTGCTTAAAATTCATAATATCGTTTCTAAGAGAGATGATCTTAGCGAGAGGAAAATACTTAGAGATAAAAGCATCTTTGCACTTATTCCAAGAATCAATACTATTTTTAGGCAAAGACGAAAACCAAGTTTTAGCACGATTTCTAAGCGAAAACGGAAATAGCTTCAACTTAACAATATCATTATCCATATCTTTCTACTTTTGCATATCACACAAATCAACAAAGTTGTTTAGATGTGTAGCGGCATCTTCACTAGGAAGGCCAGAGAATTGATCTTTCATGACAAGATTCAGCAAGGCATCATTAATTTCACAAGATTCAGCATCGGTAATAGGAGCAATCGGAGTGCTAAGAAAATCATTGTTGTTGGTATTGGAAAAGTCACACAATTTAGTATTGTCTTGAGCCATCGTGACAAGCAAGCAATCCAACACACAAACACACAAGAAGAAAGGGAAAAAGAGGCGAACGGAAAAATAGGGCGAATAAAACGGCAAGGGTGAAGTGGGGGAGAGGAAAACGAGAGGCAAATGGCAAATAATGTAACGCGAGGGATAAGAGTTTGTGATGGGTACTAGGTATGTCTTGACTTGTGTGTAGACTCCCCGACAACGGCGCCAGAAATCCTTCTTGCTACGTCTTGAGCACTGCGTTGGTTTTCCCTTGAACAGGAAAGGGTGGTGCAGCAAAGTAGCGTAAGTATTTCCCTCAGTTTTTGAGAACCAAGGTATCAATCCAGTAGGAGACCACATGCAAGTCCCTCGTACCTACATAAACAAATAAGAACCTTGCAACCAACGCGATAAAGGGGTTGTCAATCCCTTCACGGCCACTTGCAAAAGTGAGATCTGATAGAGATGATAAGATAATATTTTTGGTATTTTTATGATAAGGATTGAAAGTAAAGAGTGCAAAATAAACGGTGCCAGAAATAGCTAGTTGACAGGAGATTAATAAAATGGAGAATAGAATCGGGGGCCATAGGTTTCACTAGTGGCTTCTCTCAAAATAGCATAAGTATTACGGTGGGTGAACAAATTACTGTCGAGCAATTGATAGAATAGTGCATAGTTATGAGAATACCTAGGCATGATCATGTATATAGGCATCAAATCCGCGACAAGTAGACCGAAACGATTCTGCATCTAGTACTATTACTCCACACATCGACCGCTATCCAGCATGCATCTAGAGTATTAAGTTCATAAGAACAGAGTAACACATTAGGCAAGATGACATGATGTAGAGGGATAAACTCAAGCAATATGATATAAACCCCATCTTTTTATCATCGATGGCAACAATACAATACGTGTCGTTTCCCCTTCTGTCACTGGGATCGAGCACCGCATGATTGAACCCAAAGCTAAGCACTTCTCCCATGGCAAGAAAGATCAATCTAGTAGGCCAAACCAAACTGATAATTCGAAGAGACTTGCAAAGATAATAAATCATACATAAAAGAATTTAGAGGAGATTCAAATATTGTTCATAGATAATCTTGATCATAAACCCACAATTCATTGGATCTCGACAAACACACCGCAAAAAGAGTTACATCGAATAGATCTCCAAGAAGATCGAGGAGAACTTTGTATTGAGATCCAAAGAGAGAGAAGAAGCCATCTAGCTAATAACTATGGACCCAAAGGTCTGAGCTAAACTACTCACACATCATCGGAGAGGCTATGGTGTTGATGTAGAAGCCCTCCGTGATCGATTCCCCCTCTGGCGAAGCGCCGGAAAAGGCCCCAAGATGGGATCTCACGGGTACAGAAGGTTGCGGCGGTGGAAATAGGGTTTCGTGGTGCTCCTAGATGTTTTCGGGGTATATGAGTATATATAGGCGAAGGAAGTCGGTCAGGGGAGCCACGAGGGGCCCACGAGGGTGGGGGCGCGCCCGGGGGGCAGGCGCACCTCCCTGCCTCGTGGCCTCCTCGTTTCTTTCTTAACGTCCACTCCAAGTCCTATGGATCACATCTGTTCCAAAAATCACTCCCCCGAAGGTTTCATTCCGTTTGGATTCCGTTTGATATTCCTTTTCTGCGAAACACTGAAATAGGCAAAAAACAACAATTTGCACTGGGCCTTGGGTTAGTAGGTTAGTCCCAATAATAATATAAAAGTGCATAATAAAGCCCATTAAACATCCAAAACAGAATATATAATAGCATGGAACAATAAAAAAATTATAGATACGTTGGAGACGTATCAAGGATACCACCCTATCATACCACATCACAACCATTTTAATAGCATGTTGGCACGCAAGGTAAACCAGTATAAACTCCTAGCAAATTAAGCATGACATGAGCAACTATATTCTTTAATTGTCATTGCAAACATGTTTCATTCATAATAGGCCGAATCAGGAACGATGAACTAATCATATTTACAATAACAAGATAGGTCGAGTTCATACAAGCTTCTCTCATCTCAATCAGTCAATCATATATCATCATTATTGCCTTTCACTCGCACGACTGAATGGTGTGGATAATAATAATAGTGCACGTGCATTGGACTAAGCTAGAATCTGCAAGCATTTAATACAAGGGAGAAGACAAGGTAATATGGGTTCTTGGTTAAATCAACAATAATGCATATGAGAGCCACTCAACATTTTCATCATGGTCTTCTCCTCTCGACTCCCAAAGAAAAGAAAAGAAATAAAACTATTTACATGGGAAAGCTCCCAACAAGCAAAAGAAGAACGAGAAACCTTTTTGGGTTTTCTTTTAATTACTACTACTACTACTACAAGCATGAAAAGTAAGTTAGCTAAAAGCTACAACTAATTTTTTTGGTTTTTCTTAAGGTTTTTCAGACACACAAGAAGAAGGCTTAGAAAAGAAAATAAACTAGCATGAATAATACAATGAAAAAGTATGAGCACCGACAACTAGCATGAGTGTGTGAATATGAATGTAATGTCGGTGTGAGATACGTACTCCCCCAAGCTTAGGCTTTTGGCCTAAGTTGGTCTATGGCCACGGATCGAAGCTACTCTCTCTGGTGTACTGAGGAGGGTCCTCAGGGTGCCACTGGTTGGCGATCTCCTCCGGATCCCACTGATAAACAGACTGTCGATAAGGGTCGAGTGGTGGCTCAGGCTCAGGCTCTGGAACTTGTGTCAGCCTCTAGTATGCATAAATGGCCTCGGGCAAGATGAGGTAAGTGCCTGAAAGTATGTTAGCTAAAGAGGGTGCAGGCAAGGTAATAGTCTCACAATGAGTTTTATCAAATATCAAATTATACTTAAGCATCTTCTTCTTATTTTTAATAATAAAGTCATGTGCTACCATACTCATATAATCTAGAAAAACAGGGGGCAACAACTTTTCCTCTCTCTCATAATGCCTAATAGGTATCTCAAAGTGTGCGGCAAGGCGTGAAGCAAAGATGCCTCCGAAGATGGGGCCCTTTGTACGGTTCAGACTTAATCGTTTAGCAACAATAGCGCCTAAGCTGAAAGTTGTATCACGAAACAAAGCATGGCGCAAAATGACAAGATCAGGAGCACTAAGATTTCCACTATTCTCGCGACCAATTAAGCATCTACTAGCAAATATCGCGAAGTAACGTAGAACAGGGAAATGTATACTAGTAATTCTTGCATCGGAAACTTTTCTCGTTTCCCCTACAACAATTCTATCAATAAATCCATCCACATCTCTACGATGTGGTTCCTCGATGCTGCCCACAAAGGGTATCCCTGACAAAAATCATGGAGTGACATCTCCTTAACCTCATCATATAAGTGAAACTCCACTGAAGGTGGTGATTTCTTAGCATGGAAATTAAAAAATTTGCACGAAAATATTAGTGAGTAGGAGATACTGTTCGCGCTAGTCGTGGAGGAAGTCAGTGAGGCCTGCATTCTCAGCCAAGTAATAAAAGTCATCATAAAATCAGCGGCTCTCAAGAACGCATCACAAGGCCATTCGCACGACCGAACCTCCGTGTTGTGAGGAAGATTGTATTTGGGCTTTTTATTCTCCTCATTCTGCTTATCCTTCGAGCTTCGGCTCGAAGAGCCCCTCAACAATTTCTTCATCATTTTCTTTCTTTGAAAAATTTCTGAAATTTTAGTGACTCAAAAGAGAAGTGAACCAAACTCAACAAGATTGATAGCAACTACTCCCACAAGTGCCTAGAGGCTATATCATGCATTAAAACTACTTTGGACCATATAAATTTGACATGCAAGATCAAGAACAGGGTCACCTTAGCAGCAAAAAATTGCAATAAATAAAGCACTAGAACAAAAACTAATTGGACCATTGGAGGAGTCACATACCGAAGAACAATCTCCCCAAACAATTTTGTGAATGGAGCTTTGAGCAAAGAGATCAAAAATGGCAGCAAGATGAGCTAGAACACGGGTTTGAGCTATGGGAGGATTTTTTCTGGAGGAAGATGAAGTGAGTGGGTGCAGGAATAAGTGGAGGGGGTCCACGTGGGGCCCACGAGGCAGGGGGCGCGCCCTGTGCCCTCGTGGCCAAATGGTGGGCCCCCCTGGTGTGTTCTCAGTGCCAGTAATTCTTAAATATTCTACAAAAAATCATATTTCATTTTCAGGACGTTTGGAGAACTTTTATTTCCAGGGTATTTTTTATTGCAAGGATAATTCAGAAAATACTATTTTTTGCTTTATTTAATCTAAATAACAGAAAGTAAAAGGAGGGTACAGAGATTTGTGCTTTCTAACTTCATCCATCTCGTGCTCATCAAAAGGAATCCGCTAACAAGGTTGATCAAGTCTTGTTAACAAACTCTTTCCGAATCGCATGAAACCGGAGAATTTTTGAATAACACTAGGTTACCTCAACGGGGATATGCATGTCCCCAACAATAAGAATATCATATTTCTTCTTGTCAGTAGGAAGAGGGAATTCAAAACCTCCAATAGTAATTGTTGAAAATTTTCCAATAGAATTGATACTGTGGACTTGAGGTTATTTCCTCGGAAAATGTACCGTATGCTCATTACCATTAACATGAAAAGTGACATTGCCTTTGTTGCAATCAATAACAGCCCCTGCAGTATTCAAAAAGGGTCTACCAAGGATAATCGACATACTATCGTCCTCGGGAATATCAAGAATAACAAAGTCCATTAAAATAGTAACGTTTGCAACCACAACAGGCACATCCTCACAAATACCGACATGTATAACAGTTGATTTATCAGCCATTTGCAAAGATATTTCAGTAGGCGTCAACTTATTCAAATCAAGTCTACGATATAAAGAGAGAGGCATAACACTAACACCGACTCCAAGATCACATAAAGCAGTTTTAACATAGTTTCTTTTAATGGAGCATGGTATAGTTGGTACTCCTGGATCTCCTAGTTTCTTAGGTATTCCACCTTTAAAAGTATAATTGGCAAGCATGGTGGAAATTTCAGCTTCCGGTATTTTTCTTTTATTTGAAACAATATCTTTCATATACTTAGCATAAGGATTCATTTTAAGCATATCAGTCAAACGCATACGCAAAAAGATAGGTCTAATCATTTCAGCAAAGCGCTCAAAATCCTCATCATCCTTTTTCTTGGATGGTTTAGGAGGAAAAGGGATGGGTTTCTGAACCCATGGTTCTCTTTCTTTACCGTGCTTCCTACCAACGAAGTCTCTCTTATCATAACGTTGATTCTTTGATTGTGGGTTATCAAGATCAACAGCAGGTTCAATCTCTACATCATTGTTATTGCTAGGTTGAGCATCAATATGAACATCATCATTAACATTATCACTAGGTTCATGTTCATTACTAGATTGTGTTTCAGCATCAGAAATAGAAATATCATTGCGATTCTCAGGTGTGTCAACAACAGGTTCACTAGAAGCATGCAAAGTCCTATCATTTTTTCTTTTTCTTCTTCTTAGAAGGACTAGGTGCATCAACATTAGTTCTCTGAGAATCTTGCTCAACTCTCTTAGGGTGGCCCTCAGGATACAAAGGTTCCTGAGTCATTTTACCCCCTCTAGTCATAACTCTAACAACATTATCATTTTTCTTATTATTTAATTCATTGATCAAATCATCCTGAGATTTAACCACTTGTTCTACCTGAGTGGTAACCATAGAAGCATGCTTACTAATAAGTTTAAGGTCACCTTTAACTCTAGACATTTAATCACTCAAGTGTTCAACCATATAAGCATTACGTTTCAATTGTCTACCAACATAAGCATTGAAGTTTTCTTGCTTAACAATAAAATTATCAAACTCATCCAACCATTGGCTAGCAGACTTATTATGAGGAATATCACCTTCATCAAATCTATATAGAGAATTTACCTTTACTACCAGTGTCGGGTTATTAAGACCATGTATTTCTTCAATAGGTGGTAAATTCTTAACATCTTCAGCTTTAATACCCTTTCTTTCATAGATTTCTTTGCCTCTTGCATATCTTCAGGACTGAGAAATAGAATACCCCTTTTCTTCGGGGTTGCCTTAGGAGTTTGTTCAGGAAGCGTCCAATCATTATCATTACTCAATATATTATTCAATAGCAATTCAGCTTATTCGACAGTTCTTTCCCTGAAAACACAACCAGCACAACTATCCAGGTGGTCTCTGGAAGCATCGGTAAGTCCATTATAAAAGATATCAAGTATTTCATTTTCTTGAGAGGATGATCAGGCAAAGCATTAAGTAATCGGAGAAGCCTCCCCAAGCTTGTGGGAGACTCTCTTCTTCAATTTGCACAAAATTATATATTTCCCTTAAGGCAGCTTGTTTCTTATGAGCGGGGAAATATTTAGCAGAGAAGTAATAAATCATATCCTGGGGACTACGCACACAACCAGGAGCAAGAGAATTAAACCATGTTTTAGCATCACCCTTTAATGAGAACGGAAATAACTTAAGGATATAGTAGTAACGAATTTTTTCCTCATGAGTGAATAGGGTGGCTATATCATTTAATTTAGTAAGATGTGCCACAACAGTTTCAGATTCATAGCCATAAAAAGGATCAGATTCAACCAAAGTAATTAACTCAGGATCAACAGAGAAATCATAATCCTTATCAGAAATACAGATAGGTGAAGTAGCAAAAGCAGGGTCATATTTCATTCTAGCATTCAAAGTCTTTTCTTTCAGCTTAGCTAACAGTTTCTTAAGATCATATCTATCTTTGCAAGCAAAAAGGTCTCTAGCAGTTTCTGCATCCATAACATAATCCTCAGGCACATCAGGCAATTCATATCTAGGGGGAGAATCTTCATCGTCACTTTCATCAATATTTTCTGTTTTAATAATTTCATTCTCTCTAACCCTAGCAAGTTGTTCATCAAGAAATTCACCTAATGGCACAGTATTATCAAGCGTAGAAGTAGTTTCATCAATAGCATCATGCATAGTAGAAGTGGCATCATCGATAACATGCGACATATCAGAATCAATAACAGGTGTAGGCGTCGCAAATTTACTCATAACAGAAGGTGAATCAAGTGCAGAGCTAGATGGCAGTTCCTTACCTCCCCTCGTAGTTGAGGAAAAAATCTTGGTTCTTTCGTCTTTCAAGTTCCTCATAGTGATCAACAGATATAAATCCCAAGTGACTCAAAGAATAGAGCTATGCTCCCCGGCAACGGTGCCAGAAAATAGTCTTGATAACCCACAAGTATAGGGGATCGCAACAGTTTTCGAGGGTAGAGTATTCAACCCAAATTTATTGATTCGACACAAGGGGAGCCAAAGAATGTTCTGAAGTATTAGCAGTTGAGTTGTCAATTCAACCACACCTGAAAGACTTAATATCTGCAGCAAAATATTTAGTAGCAAAGTAGTATGGAAGTAACGGTAACGGTGGCAAAAGTAGCAGTAGCAGTTTTTTGTAGCAATTGTAACAGTGGAAACGGAAAAGTAACTAAGCAAAGATCAATATGTGAAAAGCTCGTAGGCAATGGATCAATGATGGATAATTATGTCGGATGCGATTCCTCATGCAATAGTTATAACATAGGGTGACACAGAACTAGCTCCAGTTCATCAATGTAATGTAGGCATGTATTCCGAATATAGTCATACGTGCTTATGGAAAAGAACTTGCATGACATCTTTTGTCCTACCCTCCCGTGGCAGCGGGGTCCTATTGGAAACTAAGGGATATTAAGGCCTCCTTTTAATATAGTACCGGACCAAAGCATTAACACTTAGTGAATACATGAACTCCTCAAACTACGGTCATCACCGGGAGTGGTCCCGATTATTGTCACTTCGGGGTTGCCGGATCATAACACATAGTAGGTGACTGTTGACTTGCAAGATAGGATCAAGAACTCACATATATTCATGAAAACATAATAGGTTCAGATCTGAAATCATGGCACTCGGGCCCTAGTGACAAGCATTAAGCATAGCAAAGTCATAGCAACATCAATCTTAGAACATAATGGATACTAGGGATCAAACCCTAACAAAACTAACTCGATTACACGGTAAATCTCATCCAACCCATCACCGTCCAGCAAGCCTACGGTGGGATTACTCACGCACGGCGGTGAGCATCATGAAATTGGTGATGGAGGATGGTTGATGATGACGACAGCGACGGATTCCCCTCTCCGGAGCGCCGAACGGACTCCAGATCAGCCCTCCCGAGGAAGATTAGGGCTTGGCGGCGGCTCCGTATCGTAAAACATGATGAATCCTTCTTTTTTATTTTTTCTCCCCGAATGTGAATATATGGAGTTGGGTTTGAGGTCGGTGGAGTCCCAGGGGG
Source organism: Aegilops tauschii subsp. strangulata (assembly GCF_002575655.3). Lineage (NCBI taxonomy): Eukaryota > Viridiplantae > Streptophyta > Magnoliopsida > Poales > Poaceae > Aegilops > Aegilops tauschii. Next base: position 183,918,568 of record NC_053041.3, read on the forward strand.
CCCATGAGGCAGGAGGCGCGCCCTGCACCCTCATGGACAGGGTGTGGGCCCCCTGATGCTGATTCTTTCGCCAGTATTTTTTATTAATCCCAAAACGTGTCTCCGTGGATTTTCAGGTCATTCCGAGAACTTTCATTTCTGCACAAAAATAACACCATGGCAGTTCTGCTCAAAACAACGTCAGTCTGGGTTAGTTTCATTCAAATCATGCAAGTTAGAGTCCAAAACAAGGGCAAAAGTGTTTGGAAAAGTAGATACGTTGCAGACGTATCAGGCCGCGCCCCCTCCCTTGGTCCTATTCGGACCCCCCTTTGGGGGGGGGCACCTCTTGGTTGCGGCCCACTAAGGCCCATAACTTCGGGGGGGGGGGGGTTCGGTAACCCTCCGACACTCCGGTTTTATACGAAACTCTCCGGAACACTTCCGGTGTCCGAACAACATGGTCCAATATATCAATCTTTATGTCTCGACCATTTTGAGACTCCTCGTAATCCGGGACTCCGAACAACCTTCGGTACATCAAATCACATAAACTCATAATACCAATCGTCATCGAACGTTAAGCGTGCGGACCCTACGGGTTCGAGAACTATGTATACATGACCGAGACACCTCTCCGGTCAATAACCAATAGCGGAACCTGGATGCTCATATTGGTTCCTACATATTCTACGAAGATCTTTATCGGTTAAACCGCACAACAACACACGTTGTTCCCTTTGTCATCGGTATGTTACTTGCCCGAGATTCGATTGTTGGTATCACCATACCTAGTTCAATCTTGTTACCAGCAAGTCTCTTTACTCGTTCTGTAATGCATCATCCCGCAACTAACTCATTAGTCACCTTGCTTGCAAGGCTTATAGTGATGTGCATTACCAAGAGGGCCCAAAGATACCTCTCCGATAATCGGAGTGACAAATCCTAATCTCGATCTATGCCAACTCAACAAACACCCTCAGAGACACCTGTAGAGCATCTTTATAATCACCCAGTTACGTCATGACGTTTGATAGCACACTAAGTGTTCCTCCGGTATTCGGGAGTTGCATAATCTCATAGTCAGAGGAACATGTATAAGTCATGATGAAAGCAATAGCAACAAACTAAACGATCATAGTGCTAAGCTAACGGATGGGTCTTGTCCATCACATCATTCTCTAATGATGTGATCCCGTTCATCAAATGACAACACATGTCTATGGCTAGGAAACATAACCATCTTTGACAAACAAGCTAGTCAAGTAGAGGCATACTAGGGACACTCTGTTTGTCTATGTATTCACACATATACACTACAACAAAAGACACTTCCGTGATGATACGTGTTTGTCATAGTAGGTCACATTTTCTGTCATGCATGTACATCCATGACAAATTTATGACAGAATCAAGATAGTCATACCTGTGCTGTCGTAGAAGTGTTCCATGACATTACCAAAATTATCATCACGGAAGTGTCCACTTCCATTACGATAAATCACGCATCATAGAAGTGCTTTCGTCAAGGGTGACCGACACGTGGCATCCACCATAAGGGGACGCCGTTAAGCTATCGGGTCCGGTTTTGGATCCGATAACCCGTTAACATCCCAGACCAATGGGAATTTTCCATGTGTAAAATTCTCATTGGCCGGAGGAAACACGTGTCGGCTCAACGTTCGGACAGATGTCATCCACTCATTGGATAGGAGGCGCCTATGATACGTCGACACGTGGCACGACCCAACAGAGGCCCATTCCGGTGAAAAGGCCGGCCCGTTTGACTTGGTCAAAAGGTAACGGGCCGACCCACGGAAAGCCTGTTAACAGCTTGTTCGTATAAAGCCCATTTACGGCCCGCTTACTACCGGCCTGTTACGGCCTATCAGAATTAAGTAGGGCTGGAAAAAAAGCTCGAAGCTCGCGAGCTAAACGAGTAGCTCGTGACTTGGCTCGAATCGACTCGAACTCGAACAATAACGAGTCGAGCCGAGCTTTAGTTTAAGATCGTTTAAATGCCGAGTTAAATGAGCCGATCTAACAAGTACTCGTACAACTCGTTAGGCTCGGTAAAAGAATCGGTGTTTCTTGACGGGTAGTAAAAAAGAGCCACTAAACACCTTGCATCCAAGCACAAGGCCGAACCGCTCAAGGCCTAGTCACCCAGGAGACTCGCACGTACATGACCATATATGTACATGTTAAATTCCCAGTTAATCTTTTTGTCGTATTCGTAATGTTTTATGTTCATATCTTTAACGAGCTTAACAAGCTAAACGAGCCAGCTTGCGAGTTATACGAGTCGAGCCAATCTTGGATTTGAGCTTGTTATAGTAACGAGTCGAGTCGAGCTAGCTCGTTAATGAAACGAGCTTTAGCGAGTCGAGTCGAGCTGGCTCGACTCGGCTTGAATTCCACCCCTAGAGTTAAGCCCAGTAGCTTCATCTGGGCCGTCCAATATGATTCCAGCCCATTGTAACTTCCGGCCCATGCATGGCCCATGATGTCTTTCGGCCCATATGATGCCCTTTGTAACTCTCGGCCCATTAAAGGCCCGGGATGAAAGTGGCCCATAATGAACAGTGTATCGCTTTATACCCATTAACGGCCCATTATTCCGTCGGCCGTTTCCAGCCCGTGTTAACTTTCGGCCTTCTAAGGGCCCATTTATTCTTGGGCTCATTTCTAGAATTCGGTTAGATACGGTCCGTTACTGGCCTGTTCCGTTTGTGGGCCAAATACAACCCGTGGTTACATTCGGCCCGTTTATGGCCCGTTAACCCGTTGGGCTGTTTTCATAGCGTTATCAAATACAGCCTTTTAACGGCCCGTTATGGTCCACGAAATTACGACCCATGTTTGGCGAAATGATTATATGGCCCGTAGAAGGCCAATGGATCCTACGGCCCGTAGAAGGCCCATTGATCATACGGCCCGTAGAAGGCCCATGGATCTACGACCCGTAGAAAGTCCATGGATCCTATGGCCCGTAAAAGGCACATGGATCCTACGGCCCGTAGAAGGCCCACGGATCCTATGGCCCGCAGGAGGCCCATGGTTACAACAGTCCGTGTGTTGCCATGATTATTGTGGCCTAGTTACCAAAACTAGGTTATTGTGGCCACTAAAAAACACAGAAAAGGAACTGCAGTGACTACAAGCAAACAACTAAACAAGACAATAAGGAAATAAATAAGCAAGCAACTAACGCTAGCCTATTACAGCTATTGCACATATTACACACTAGGCGTCAACATTCGCCACCAGTGCAAATATAGGGAACAAAGCAGCATATTACATACACTGGCCGTCAACATTGGCCACCAGTGCAAATAAACGCAGCAGCAAAACAAGTCCATAACTGAAACAACTTCAGAAGAGCTCAAGAAACGTTATCCTGGGTATCCACCATGCTGGCAATAAGCTTAGCAAGCTTATTAGCTTTGTCCTGTTTGGCGCTAAAATCCTCCAACGCTTGCTATTGCACCAGAAAGTATGCATCTGAATGCTCCAGGGACTTCCGCAGTCCTTCCGCTTCTTGTCACATCACAGCTGATCGATGTCTTTCAGCTTGTAGTTGAGACTCAAGAAACAAACTGATTCAGACAGTGAGTTTGAATAGCTTGTGCAAGCGGTAGTGGCCAGTAACTCGAACAGTAAACCAAGACAGGACTTTGTGGTTGCCTCACTGTCTTCAAGATAGTTTTCCTTAGCTGTTTTATCAGCTTTGTTGGATACCAACAAGGATGTCTCACGATCTTGAACCTTATCTGCATTACTTCCTTTATCATTGCTTAATAAGGCACTCTTCCCCGATATTCTATCAGCATTCTAAAAGAAGAAACAAGCAGACACATAACAGGTTTAGCATGTACTAGTATATGAAACTCATTTTGGTGAACCAGTTCATTAGTAAGGTGGACAAGATTAAACTACCAAGTCTTCTATTGCCAAGTAGTACATTATAAAAGCATCAAACAAACATATATCTATGTCCTATGGTCACTGCATTGTCTTGCCAAATCAAAATAGAGACACGGTTCAAATCATATCAGTTCAAGAGAAAGCAGCACTGAAAGAATACAAAGCATGGGAAACTAAACGACACAACAAGATTTCAGATGGGTACCACTGGTCTACATGTACAATAAAACTATTGGCCCTATTATGATGCTAGTAATGTGCATGATATGAGAAGTCAACTGTATACACAATTGAAATTGAAATCAACAGAGCTATTTATAAGAGCAAACCTGTTGAAGAAACATGCGTAAACATACCTGTTGTGCCATTGGAGTTTCCATTTGGATAGTTCAATTTAAAAATAAGTTTGTATGAGTAAATACAGTGATACAAGAGCAAAGCAGTATGCACGATAGCAATGGAATCTTAAATGAGAACAGTTGTTCTTCAGGTTTAAGCACTTGTTCTACATGAACAGAGTACAGTAAGACGCAAGCATATAGTACTTAAAATAAAATGAGCTCATAGACCTTACCACATTCTTGGTTCGGGACCAATAAAGAACAAGGCGTTCCCAGTCATCGTCCAGTAAATGTGTCTTAGGAGAATGTAAGGGAATTTGATGAGTTTCTTTGCCAGTGAAGTACGTTTTCTTTAGGTAATTCTGATACTGCCACCAAGCATTCTTGAAGATAGCAGAGGTATTAGCACAGGTTACCTCATCCTGAGTTTCCAAATCGGTCCTTCTCTATAGAGAAAAATGGGAAAATTTGCTGTATTATAACCATCATGGAGGTTGAATGTATGGGACAAAACAAAGTAATTCATACATTACTTACACATAACTCCTGGACAAACACCTGCAACTGGCATTTTCCTTCATCTTCAGTATAATATTTCCATGATGGGAAGATACGCACATAGGATTTAACAACATCAAATGCGATAGATGCTAAACTATGAATGTCTGGTTGTGCTTCCTCCACAGGAATAGGTGTACTAACTGGTGGAGTTGGGGTTCGCCGTGGTAGTACTGGCGCTTTGGGCACTGGAGCTACCTTACTAACTGCTCTTGTTTGGGAGCTCTGTGGTGGAGATGGTGCCGTGTCAACAGGAACTGGGTTACTATCTGCTGGGGTTGGGGTTAGATTGGGTGAAGCTGGTTCTCTACCCATCGCAGTAGGGGTAAAGTCTGCGAGAGTCTGGGTTATGTGTGGTAGGGCTGGTTCTCGTGCATGTACAACCGGGGTGCTATCTCCACCAAGAGGTAGCACTGTTTTATTTGAAGACCGTGTTTTTACTCCGCTAGATACTGTCATCACCCGCTCCAATTCAAATGGCTGATAAACAGGAAACATAATTGAATGTACAGACATTGTATGAGAGACATATGCAATAGATAGTGTGGAAAAAAGAGGGTATTAAATAATTGACATATATTGTTTAACTAAAACGGATAGCATGACATAATTTCACATATATGATGTCAATCTAAACTGGATAGCATAGCATAACATAATTCAAAGATATGATGACTAACTAAACAGGATCGCATGACATAATTCACATACATGTTATCTAAGTAACCAGGATCGCATGATTTAATTCACATATGTGATTTATATGCCAAGCGGAGAGCATTCACATATATGATGTCTAAACTAAGAACATGGTGTTGAATATTGTGTATATGATGTCTAAACTATGCAATGCAAGACACCATATGCATGATATGAGCAGTAGAACTGTGCCAAGTTAGAGCATACACCTCGAAGGGGGAATAGGACTGGTCATCTGTCTCTGAATCCATCTCTGAGGAGCTATCGGGACCCAGCAAGAGATTTGCTTCGACAGGTAGCATTGTCTGCTCCGAAGGCCTTGTTTTCACTCCAGATTTTTTCCATCGCCCACTCAAATGACTGATTCACACGAAGAGTAGTTTAATGTACAAACATTGTCGACAAATGGAAATTTAATGAAGAAAAGGATGGGCTAGATATCATTCAAATATATGATGCCTGGTTAAACAGGATGGCATTGCACATTTCACATATATTATGGCTGGCTAAAAGACATGAGACTGCATAATTACCATATATGGTATTGAAACTAAACAGGTGGCATTACAGAACATGTGTAAACTAAGCAGATGACATATATGATGTCGAAAGTAGGCACTGCAAGGCAACATATGCATGATATGACTAACATCATCAGGCCAAGTTAGAGCAAACACCTTGGGGGGTAAATAGGAGTGGTCAGCTGCGTCTCAATCCGCCTCAGAACAGATATGTTCCTCTGGATTACAATCTGGAGAGGGGGGAGGGTTTTCCATTGAACCCACCATGGAGCGATGTCTGCATGACATTGTATTGCCGTGCAAAACTCTTCTCTTTTTCTCTACATGTTCAGCATGACTGTGTACAATATCTGATATGCATACAAAAAAATATAGTGAGATTATGTAAGGAGAGCATGCAGAATCTAGAGTAATGGTAACAACCAGTGGATGGATCCAAAAATAATGATAGCAGGCTGATGATTGCTTTAATTTAATAAAAACAGATGATGATTGCTTTACTATTTGTTTCCCACCCAAGATGAACAACATAGGCATACCCTAGGTGAACCAGATATTAGACAGAGTTACTATTCATTGTTGCCTCGATATGTGCCCCACAACTAATTTAGAACTCAAGTTTGAACATCAATTTGGACCTGACTTGGAGTCTAAGAGGTGAATAGGACAATAAAGTAGCAGGTAATATTAAGCAATGCATAACATAAGCAGAACCAAAAGAGTGCGACCTCTCTTGTGGACCCGTGTACTCCTCAGATTCATCTGCTGAGTCGATGACGGTGATGCCGTTGCGGTGGGTGCCGGCGGCAGGGAAGGAGATCTGAGGCGGCGAAAGACGGTCAGGAGTCGTGATGTTTGGTTTGGTGGATGCTTCTGTCGATGGAGCAGCTCAGGTGAGGTGGACGACGTCGCGCAGGAGCAGGAAACCACACAAAGTTTTCTTCAACACCTACCGGTAACTGAAGTAATTCTGTAAGGGCTCATTTGGCTTGCATGATTCTAAAAACGCAGGGATAGGAGGAAAAACACCGGAATAGGATAGGAATGCACATGGGAAACAGAGCATTTGTGAACATAGGATTTCTGTCAACTTGGGTGTTTGGTTCACAGGAAAAGGAGGAGCAGAGGAATGCAAAGAAACATGGCCAAAATAAAGTGAAACCATATGAAAGCGTGTACAGTTAGAATGTTATTCTGCCACTAATGCACTTGGTCTTGTTTTCATGCATAGGATTTTGAAAAGTAGGTCCAGGTGGATGTTCTGCTCCATTCCTTCCAACAAAATGCATGAATAATTGAATAGTAGAGTGCCATAGGAAAATTTCCTATTGCTATGTTTTTCCGTTGAACCACAATAGCCATAATGGATTGACATGAATGTAGAGTAATAAGTGATGCGACAAGTGTACAACCTCTTTGCCGTAGCCGTGTCGACCTCAGCATCATTGGGTTGGTTGCTGAAGAAGTTGAGGCAGAGGTGGCTGTCAGAGGTGTGGAGGAAGATCTGAGGAATCTGTAGACATCGTCCTGGGCACTGCTCTGTTGTGATGGATCGTTCCGTCCTTGGAGCAGCTCCGGTGAAGGCTGAAGCAGCACAAGACAGACATCGTTAATCTCAAGTGGGATTCTAATAGCATCTCCAATAGATGATGTAAAATGCATTACCAAAAAGTGATAGATGCAAAATTTATATCACCAAAAACCTCCTGACTACAACAGATGAGGTAAAAACTGTTGACTCTGAACTTAACTGTCGAAACTGAAATTTACTCTGGAATCTGAATGTTACTGTCGAAACTGAACGCAATGGTAGCAGAGAGGCACTTCACATGGGATAGTTTAGGGAGGGCCTGCAGTTCATCTTCAACCCGCACCCCCCTGAGCCGCCAGCCACCACCGGCCGAACCCCGCGCCGCCTCGCCGGCCCGAAACAACTCCCCACCGCCGCCTCGCCGCCCCGAAACAACTCCCCACCGCCGGTCCGCCGCTGCCTCGCCGCCCCGAAACAACTCCCCACCACCGGTCCGCCGCCGCCTCGCCGCCCCGAAACAACTCCCCACCGTCTGTCCGCCGCCGCCCCGACCGGCCCTCTAGCCCCCCGTGCCAAGCTTTTTCTCCGGCAATCCCCACGCCACCGCCCCACCACCGCGCCCCCACCGCAGGCGAGCAGCACCCCACCCAGAACCCTAAGATAGATAGTGGGGTACCTTTCCGGCGAGCCCCCCTCCCCGCTGCGGGTGGTTCTTCCTTAACTCCGGCGAGACCCACCACCCCCTGAAAATCGACTGACCCAAAAGTCAATTCAGTCGACTGAAGTGTAGCTAAATCGGAGCAGAGCAGCAACATGAGCGAGGGGGACAGGAGCAGCGCGAGCGAGCGAGAGCCAGAGCAGCAGCAGCAGCGCAAGCGAGAGCCCGGGCAGCAGTAGCAGCACGAGCGACCGAGCGACAGCCGGAGCAGCAGTAGCAGATCCGGCTGGTATGGACGCCGCTGCCGAAGGGGCCTCACACTGGGGAGAGCCGCCATGGAGATGTTTCCCGTGGCGCCGGCTTCGAGGTAGCCGCTCCATGGGGGTGCGGGATGGAGCACCGTCGGTGCCGGGAGGTCGAGTTAAGGAGAAGGTGCGATGCGATGAGTGTACAACCTCTTTGGTGGCGCCGAGTAGGCCTCGGCTTCGTCTGAGGAGTCGGTGAGGATGTTGCGGTTCCGATGGAGCAGGTTAAGGCGGCGTTGTTGGGATGGAGCAGCCGCGATAGACGAGGCGATCGTCGGAGCAGCTCCTTGGAGGTGGAGGATGGGGCGGCTGAACCGGCGGGACAAGGGGATGGACGACGGATCCTCATCCAGGGAGGCGGATGAGGGACGTTGAGCTGTTGCGGTGGACGACATCGTCGGGGAAGAGGCTCCGGCTGGGCAGCAGTGAGGTGGCGGACGAACGAGGGTGGGGTTTCACGGCTGGAGCGGAGAGGTTATGGCGGCCAGATTTCGAATGGCGAAAAGAGGCGATGGGAGGGGGGAACCATGACTTAGGGACGCGCTTGTCCAAAATGTAGGGTGTGTTACAAAAGTACCCCCACCGATTTGACCTAGCGGCCCTTTCGGCTCAGGGTTAGAAGGGGGATTTCGCCTGTCGGGATTTGGCAGCTGGAGGGAGTTTTCGCGCGCGTTGTAATTTCGGGATAGCAAGGCGCGGGTTGTGAAGGCGCCAGTTTTGGGAGCACGATATCTGAATTTTCGGGATATAACAAGGTGCGGGCTGAATTTTAGGGACAAGCCTAACGTGTAATATTGTACTTGTACGTACCAAATCAATTCGCACTTCCCTCGACAAAGAAAAAACAAAAAATAAAAACTATTCACACCACACAAAGAGAGAGTCTTGTCCCGTTTTACTATACAAATGCTATTCAAAGCTACTCCCTCCTTCCATCTATATAGGGCCTAATGCGTTTTTTGAGGCTAAATTTGACCAACCAAATATTAGAGCAATAACATATGACATGCAACTTACACAAAGCACACCGTTAAATTCGTGTGTGAAAGGAGCTTTCAATGATATAATTTTCACATTGTGCATGTCATGTACTATTAATCTTGTCAATAGTCAAAGGCGGTCTTAAAAAACGCATTAGGCCCTCTATATATGGAAGGAGGGAGTATGGATCCATGTTGTGTCCAATTAAATTTTTTCGCTGGCTATATAATGCATGTAACCTACTCATACCAACATTTTAGTGCATTCCAAATGTCTATACTATCGTTGCAATTCGAACTATATTTGAATTCATTTCTCTATTTCAATAAGAATCTACAATCATGATTGTTGCCAACTTCAACCATCATTCGTGTATTACCTTAACAACACACTACATGATTACTATAGAGATAGATATGAACTATGTGTACTATATGAACTCGAATTCAATTTTTTGAATACACTTGATGTTGATTCCAAATAATAGTACATTTGATGTACTAACTATATATTCATAATCTAAACCATGTTCCATACGTACACCGTGTTTATTATCACACAAAGTATAGTGCCCCGCCCCCTACATTATGACAAGTATTTAGCCCTGAGCTGCAAAAGCCACACATTAGCCCAAATTATAATCAATGTTCTACATTATGATATCTTCTTCAAGTATCCGTATCCAATTTTTTATAATGAATTATGATCTATGTTCGTCTTTAACACCTTCACGATCCTCTTCTCTTTGTAGCTAGCTAGCGCTAATTTTCTATCATGCATGAACACGCCCGCCCCCCTCTCACCCTCCCTCAGCGTCCCCTCCATCGCGCACGTTCGTTATTTCTCTTTAGGTTGTTCACCCACGGTGTGTGTAGGCCCCCCGACTCCTTCTTTCCGGCACACACCGGTCGATATACCTCTCTAGCCAAGTGTGCCTACCACAAACACATACTTCCCCTATTCTCTTCTCACCGTCCATGCCCTATGTCCAATACGTTTCCACGCAGGTGCACACTCCCGCCCCTCTTTTCATTGATCTCATAGTCGCACACTCCTCCCCCCTCGACATAGTAGGCCTCTCGCACCACCTCCTAGCCGCACCCCTCTCCCCCTTTCTGTCTCTCCAGACCTTATTTGCTTCTAACACATGCATGCATGTATACGTACTGATCTCCCTACATATAGCTAGGTCGACTATAATTCTTTTCCCCACGCACCGATAGACTTAACTCACTAGTTATGTCTCTCCCTTTCTCGGACACACGACAGTTGATCTTCCTATGTAGTTACGTATGCTTACCACAACCATATCGTCTCCCCTCATAATCCTTGCATACCTCCCGACCCGTCTCTCACACGCACGTGCATAGACAGACAGACATCACCGCCTTCTCTTATTGATATTGCACTCGTTGAGGGAGTCCTGGATTAAGGGGTCCTCGGGCGTCCGGACTATGATACGTAGGCCGGACTGATGGGCTGTGAAGATACAAAGACCGAAGACTCTCTGTCATGTCCGGATAGGACTCTCCTTGGCGTGGAAGGCAAGCTTGGTGCCCAGATATGAAGATTCCTTTCTCTGTAACCGACTTTGTACAACCCTAGTCCCCTTCGGTGTCTATATAAACTGGAGGGCTCAGTTCGTAGAGGCAATCGCAATCATAATCATACAGGCTAGACTTCTAGGGTTTTAGCCATTACGATCTCGTGGTAGATAAACTCTTGTAATACTCATATTGATCAAGATCAATCAAGCATGAAGTAGGGTATTACCTCCATAGAGAGGGCCCGAACCTGGGTAAACATTGTGTCCCCCGTCTCCTGTTACCATCAACCTTAGACGCACAGTTCGGGACCCCCTACCCGAGATCCGCCGGTTTTGACACCGACATTGGTGCTTTCATTGAGAGTTCCGCTATGCCGTCCTCAAGAGGTTCGATGGCCCCGTCAATCATATACAACAACGTTGTCTAGGGGGAGGTCTTCTTCCCCGGACAGATCTTCGTATTCGGCGGCTTCGCACTGCAGGCCAACTCGCTTGGCCATCTAGAGCGGATCGATAGCTACGCCCCTGGCCATCAGGTCAGATTTGGAAGCTTGAACTACGTCGCTGATATCCGCGGAGACTTGATCTTCGATGGATTCGAGACCACGGCAGCCGCTCCCTGTCACCGCGATGAACATGACTTAAATCTGTCATCGGACCATACCCAGGATATAGCGCCTGTAACTGCTCTGGCCCTAGATCCAGAGCAGATCGCGCCATCCGAGGACGGGAAGCTCAACCCCGCCACGCAAGCCTGATACGTCTCCAACGTATCTATAATTTTTGATTGTTCCATGCTATTATATTATCCATCTTGGATGTTTAGTGGGCTTTATTATGAACTTTTATATTATTTTTGGGACTAACCTATTGACCCAGAGCCTAGTGCCAGTTCCTGTTTTTTCCCTTGTTTCAGTGTTTTGAAGAAAAGGAATATCAAACGGAGTCGAAACGGAATGAAACCTTCTGGAGAAGTTATTTTTGGAAATAAAGCAACCCGGAAGACTTAGAGTCCACGTCAAGGAAGCAACGAGGAAGGCACGAGGCAGGGGGCGCGCCCACCCCCCTGGGCGCACCCTCCACCCTCGTGGGCCCCTTGTGGCTCCCCTGACGTATTTCTTCCTCCTATATATACCAATATACCCTAAAACCACCGGGGAATAGAATAGATCGGGAGTTCCGCCGCCGCAAGCCTCTGTAGCCACCAAAAACCAATTGGGACCCTGTTCCGGCACCCTGCCGGAGGGGGGATCCCTCACCGGTGGCCATCTTCATCATCCCGGCGCTCTCCATGACGAGGAGGGAGTAGTTCACCCTCGGGGCTGAGGGTATGTACCAGTAGCTATGTGTTTGATCTCTCTCTCTCTCTCTCTCTCTCGTGTTCTTGATTTTGCACGATCTTGATGTATCATGAGCTTTGCTATTTTAGTTGGATCTTACGATGCTCCTCCCCCTCTATTCTCTTGTAATGGATTGAGTTTCCCCTTTGAAGTTATCTTATCGGATTGAGTCTTTAAAGATTTGAGAACACTTGATGTATGTCTTGCGTGGGATACCCGTGGTGACAATGCGGTATTCTATTGATCCACTTGATGTATGTTTTGGTGATCAACTTGCGGGTTCCGCCCATGAACCTATGCATAGGGGTTCGCACACGTTTTCGTCGTGATTCTCCGGTAGAAACTTTGGGGCACTCTTTGAGGTTCTATGTGTTGGTTGAATAGATGAATCTGAGATTGTGTGATGCATATCATATAATCATACCCACGGATACTTGAGGTGACATTGGAGTATCTAGGTGACCTTAGGGTTTTGGTTGATTTGTATCTTAAGGTGTTATTCTAGTACGAACTCTAGGGCTATTTGTGACACTTATAGGAATAGCCCAATGGATTGATTGGAAAGAATAACTTTGAGGTGGTTTCGTACCCTACCATAATCTCTTCGTTTGTTCTCCGCTATTAGTGACTTTGGAGTGACTCTTTGTTGCATGTTGAGGGATAGTTATATGATCCAATTATGTTATTATTGTTGAGAGAACTTGCACTAGTGAAAGTATGAACCCTAAGCCTTGTTTCAAAGCATTGCAATACCGTTTACGCTCACTTTTATCATTAGTTACCTTGCTGTTTTTATATTTTCATATTACAAAAACCTATATCTATTATCCATATTGCACTTGTATCACCATCTCTTCGCCGAACTAGTGCACCTATACAATTTACCATTGTATTGGGTGTGTTGGGGACACAAGAGACTCTTTGTTATTTGGTTGCAGGGTTGCTTGAGAGAGACCATCTTCATCCTACGCCTCCCACGGATTGATAAACCTTAGGTCATCCACTTGAGGGAAATTTGCTACTGTCCTACAAACCTCTGCACTTGGAGGCCCAACAACGTCTACAAGAAGAAGGTCGCGTAGTAGACATTAAAGCTGCAGACTGAGCAGCGTCGGAGCCGCACGCAGACCCAACCTCGAGTGGAGTCTATGTCACCGGAACCTCAGACTCGTTTTTGCTATAGGTTCCGAACTAGGTGCGTCCGCGTACGTCGAGCTTGATCAGGCATCGATCATCGAATTCAGCTCCGCGGACATCTTCCGGCACTCGCCTTTAGGCGACGTGCTAAACTCATTAAAAACACTCTCCTTAGTGGGGGACTCACAGCCGAATCATATCCGGTTCGAACTGGAGGCTGATGACGGAGAATTTCACTTCCCACCCACCGCCCACTTCATAGCCACTGTTGAAGACTTAACCGACATGCTCGATTACGGCTCCGAAGACATCGACGGTATGGACGACGATGTCGAAGAGGAGCAGGGCCAAAACCCGCGGTTTACCGGGCGCTGGACGACCACTTCTTCGTAGACGTGTACATGGTGGATACACCTAAGGAAACTAACGGTGATGACAAAGAAGATCCAGTCGAGGATAAACCTCCTGAGACATAGCTAAAACGCCGACGTCAGCAGCGCCACTCTAAGTCACGTCGTGGAAAAGACAGCAATACCGGCATGGGAGAAAACAACACTCCAGACGGTGCCGAAGACCAAGAAGACCCCATAGAGCCAGCCTCCGAGCAGGACGAACGGGAAGATGGGCAAGTTAGCCCTGATGAACAGGCCATACACGAAGACTCGGAGGACAGTAATTATCTTCCGCTCTCCAAGGATGAGGTGACCCTTGGCAATGAGGATTTTATCGTGCCTGAGGAACCTCTCGAGCAGGAGTGCTTTAAGCGCCGGCTAATAGCCACGACAAGGAGCCTGAAAAAGAAGCAGCAGCAGCTTCAAGCTGATCAAGATCTGCTCAACGACAGATGGACTAATGTCCTGGCAGCCGAGGAATACGGCCTTGAACGCCCAACCAAAAGTTACCCGCAGCGGAAGTTGTTAACCCAATTCGATGACGAGGCGTTGGAGCCCGTACCATCAGCGCGTAATGTGGCTGATCGACCACCACACGGCCGGGATAAAGCGACACCTCAAGCCGAACACCAGCCCGTCCTACCTCATCATAAAGGCAGAGATAAAACAGCTCAGGGTTATACGTATGACCTGCGGCAGGACCTAAAGAACAGAGCAGGTCAGACCAGATCGATCTACGGATCGCGGGGGCGTGCCCTGACACGCGACGACAGCCATCTGGCCGGACGTGTCAAACATAACCACGCTCGGGCCGAAAACCGCAGACAGACTACATCTGAGCTACGTCACGACTTGGCCCGATACAGAGGCGCCGCACACCCCCTCTGCTTCACTGACAAAGTAATGGAGCATGAGTTCCCAGAAGGGTTTAAACCCATAAATATCGAATCATACGATGGAACAACGGATCCCGCGGTATGGATTGAGATTTCCTTCTCCATATTCATATGGCCCGCGGAGATGACCTCCACGCCATCAAATACCTCCCGCTAAAACTCAAAGGGCCAGCTCGGCATTGGTTAAACAGTCTGCCTAAAAACTCTATTGGCAGCTGGGAGGACTTGGAAGACGCCTTTTGCGACAACTTCCAAGGCACATACGTACGACCTCCAGATGCTGATGACTTAAGTCACATAGTTCAATAGCTCGGAGAGTCAGCCAGGAAATTCTGGACTAGATTCCTAACTAAAAAGAACCAGATCATCGACTGTCTGGATGCCGAAGCCCTAGCGGCCTTTAAGCATAGCATCCGCGAGTAATGGCTCGCCCGTCACCTCGGCCAAGAAAAGCTGAAGTCCATGGCAGCCCTCACGGCACTCATGACCCGCTTTTGTGCGGGCGAGGATAGTTGGCTAGCCCGTAGCAATAACACGACAAGCGAAGCGGGCACCTCTGAGGCCAAAAACAGCAACGGCAAGCTCCGACACAACAGGCACAAGCGTCAAAGCAACGGTGACAATACCGACGACACGACAGTCAACGCCGGATTCAGTTGCTCCAAGTCCGGTCAGCGGAAGAAGCCATACAAAAGAAACAATCCGGGACCATCTAGCTTGGACCGCATACTCGATCGCCCATGCTAGATTCATGGCACCCCAGACAAACTAGCCAATCATACCAACAGAGACTGTTGGGTTTTTAAACAGGCCGGCAAGTTAAATGCCGAGAACAAGGAGAAGGGGTCACAAAGCGAGGACGATGATGAGGAGCCCCGGCCACCGAGCACAGGGGGACAGAAGAAGTCCCCCCCCCCCAAGTTAAAATGGTGAATATGATATACGCTACCCATATCCCCAAGAGGGAGCGCAAGCGCGCGCTCAGGGACGTCTACGCGATGGAGCCAGTCGCCCCAAAGTTCAACCCATGGTCTTCCTGTCCGATCACTTTCGATCGCAGGGACCATCCGACCAGTATCCGTCATGGCGGTTCAGCCGCACTGGTCCCCGACCCAATCATTGATGGATTCCATCTGAGGCGAGTCCTCATGGATGGTGGCAGCAGCCTGAACCTGCTATATCAGGATACAGTGCGCAAAATGGGCATTAATCCCTCAAGGATCAAGCCCACAAAGACTACCTTTAAAGGGGTCATACCAGGTGTAGAGGCCCGCTGTACGGGCTCAATCACACTAGAGGTTGTCTTCGTATCCTCAGACAACTTCCGAAGCGAAGAGTTGATCTTCAATATCATCCCTTTCGCAGTGGCTATCACGCACTGCTTGGACGAACCGCATTTGCTCGATTCAACGCAGTGCCACACTACGCTTATCTCAAGCTCAAGATGCCCGGACCACGCGGCGTCATAACAATCAATGGAAACACGGAATGCTCCCTCCGTACTGAGGAGCACACCGCTTCTTTAGCAGCAGAAGTACAGAGCGGCCTTTTCAAGCAGAACCTTAGTTCGGCGGCCGAGCTCCCGGACACTGTCAAACGAGTCTGGACTACCCTACAGCAGGACAACTCAGCTCGTCAAGAGTTCGACTAGCAATTTGGCCTCCGTCCCAGTCCCGACCAAGTGGCGGCGTTCGTACCGCGCGTGCATAACTACGCACTCAAAATACCATGGGCATAGACGGAGGCATAACTAGATAATGATCCATAATACGGCTCGACCTCTCCTGGACACACATACTTTCACTTTTTCTTTTTTCTCCTTTTCAGGTTTCTTTTCCACACGCCTTCCCTGATGGCCTGATCACCGGTCCTTTCGAAGGATAGATACACCAAGACGGCAAGAAGCACGGACGTATAGGGAAATTTCTAGGTGGTCTCTTTAAACGATCACTCTACCTGTTTTCAGGACCCGCACGCAGCTCACCCTTGGTCGTGGCATATTAAATAGCCTTGCTGCTTATTGCACTACTTGTATAAAATACGCTTTGACATATTAATCAAACTATAATGGAAACAGTTTGTGCCCCAACTTCTGCGGTACTAGCTTGCTACTCTTCCTTTTTAATCTTATTGCACCCGTACACTTTGGTATGCTTTAATCCGCCAGGGGCTTCACTGCGCCCCACAATGCGGCAACAAAGTCCGAACCCTTTTTTACAGTATAGTTGGGCACCCCGAATTTAGCATTATATGCATTGGCTCCGAATCATGTCTTTGGTCAATAGTTGGGTTGCCCGACTCCTGTGCTTACTACCTTATGTTCCGCTATATCGGCTAGGGTAGTAAAGGGAGAACTACTGCGATTGTGTCCTGGTTTATCCGGATGAGCACCTCAGTAGAGAAAGCCGAAAACTGACCGTCATGATGCGGCGTGAGCCGGTCAGCTCTTCAGAGGTTTCAAATCTTTAGCAATTTTTTCCGCATTATGCGATGAATCGGTTCTTACCCGATCAGGTGTTTATAGCACCCTAGTTCGGATACTAGGGGTGTTGGTGTACAAAAGTAGGGGATCTCCTTTTGACCCCTTTACTTGTGCATGGGCAGTCAGAGCCGCGCGCCGCGGCCGGCCATAGCAGGGCAAAGGAGGGAAGCCGGAGGGAAACCGAAGCACAAGACAAACAAGGCGATGCCAAGACCAGAAGCATAAAAGAGCAAAGGGGCGAGGTGGACTCCCCCGGCAAGACCCTTGCCGGGGCGGCCTCCGCGGCCCCGGCAAGAGCCTTGCCGGGGCAACTTGCCCAACGCCAGCAGAGCGAGCCACCCTTGAGCCCAAGGGTTCCAAACACCGCCAACAACCACACTGGAACCAGGGCTCGGGAGGCACCTCTGTGGTGGCATGCAGATCTTTGTCAAGATCAAGAATACATGAGATCAGATGAGAACCAGAAGACGGCGACCCTCGGCGGGATCCTAGCCGAGGAAATCCACAAGACCCCCGGCAAGCGCATTGCCAGGGACGACTGCAACGCCACGGCAAGACCCTTGCCGAGGGCATCAGCAGGGCCACAGCCAGGCCCGCGCCTGCCAAGACTCCACCGCCATCCCCAAGCAGCTGTTAGCTCAACCAGCTAGGTAGGCACTTGCGTGGCAACGGGCGGCCTCTACACCAACTCAGCAAGCACCTGTGTGGTGGCATGCAGATCTTCGTGAAGGCCCTGCCACCGCGCCACCTCAGCAGCCTGCCTGCCTACATGGCGCTGCGCACATCGCTGGCTTAGGCGCGTGTCGAAGCTAGGCAGAGCGGCGACGGACGGGACGGGCCTCATTCCCGTCCCCGATAAAGCTAATGGACACCTAAGTAGCGCATTTAATGCGCTTTGTCCCGTAATGCCGGGCATAAGCTCGTGCACTGTAGACCTTTCCACCTCCTATGTGCCACTGTGGCGACCCCTTTTGCATATAAAAGGAGGCCCGAGGTGACCAGGAGAAGGATTCGGCTTTTTGGAACTACGCAGCCACCGTAGCTAGTTCGAGAGCTCAAGAACACTCTGAAATACACACCAAAGCATGACTAGGGTATTACGCATCCTCGCGGCCCGAACCTGGGTAAATGATCTTTGTGCTAGCTCCTAAACCTGCCCTTCTCACAACCCCACGCCCGCCAACCGTAGAAGGGATTCCAGTGATCCCATAGGTGTCGTTTCCCCGACATCTTTGGCGCGCCAGGTAGGGGACGCAGTTGTGATAATCTGGTTTAGCAGCCAGCTTAGCTGTTCCTCGTGGCCATGGCTTCTAGAGAAGAAGACGGCCAAGAGAACGGCGCCATCTGCAAGCGCGAAGGGCGCTAGTGCGGCGACAGGAAAGCTAAGTCATGCCGAACTTTAAATTTTTCCTTTTTATATAAGGTTATTCCCCTCAGAGATCTTGTTCTTTGTATGGAAAACCTGCACGCAATGGGGCCATTCCGCTATTGGCAACGCCCTTACTCTGTTTCGAGTCCACTCAATATCTTAAGCGGCCGCATCGAGAACGGCATGGTAGCCTTCCGCAATTGGCAACGCTCTCGATTCTGACTCGAGTCAAGCTCGACAGTTCGAGCGGCCGCGTTGAGAGTGGTAAGGTGGTTTGCCTGGCAGCAAGCATACCCGGCAGGCTATTGGGGATCCGTCCTCAAGGTGCCATGGCCTGGGATACGCGCCGGCAAGCCTACCCAATTAACGTAGGTGAACATACAAAGGGGGGATTGAACAGGAAAGTAACATGCATAATATCAAAAGTACTGCAGAGTTATATTACATTAATTGTTGTTGCGGTTCTAACTAAAGATAGAAATTGTCTTGGCTGTGAACCTGCAGCAGCGATGAGAAACGGGGTGCCTAGTCCTGGCGCATGCCCTCCACCCTCTGGATTCCGTCGATGCGGCTGATGATAGGCTTGATACGCTCCTTGAGCGTCGCGAGGTCCGCATCCTCTGGCAAGCTCTCCAGCACGGCGTCGAAGTCGAGGTTGGGGTTCTAGTGCGCCACCTTGGTGAGGACCTTGGTCATGGCACCCCGGCAAAGCCTCCGGGCGAGTGAAGATGCTCCAGGGCTCCAAGAACACCCTCGAAGAACAGGGTCAGCTTGGCGTTGGGGCTCACGTTGCGCTCCGGGGTGTACCTGACGTTTGGCATCCCCATGGTAGCCAGCTGCGTGGTGATCCTGCCGGCGACGTCTTCGAGGCGGCCGATCCAGCGGGTCTCGCCCTCCACAAAATCCTTGTGGTTGGCGGCTTCGTTCTTCCGCTGCTACTTTTCGGCCTCCAGATCCTTGGCCAGGGTCTCCTCCCGGGCCTTGGCCTCCGAGAGCGTCTCCTCAAGACCCTCCAGCTTCCGCTTCAGGTCTTTGATGGAGTCGTTGGCCTTGGGGAGCTGCTCGGCCTTGCCGAGGACTGCGCCCTGCGCCTCCACCAGGGCACCGTTGAGCGTGTCCTTCTCCTTGGACAGCTTCAGGACCTGGTCCTTCAGCTTGTCCCGCTCCACCTCCAGCTCCTTCACCTTACCGCGTGAACCAGAGCCTGGGCATTGAGTGCCTCCTTGTGCCTCTGCTCCAGCTCCTGGGTCTGGTGCACGACGAGTTTCTCCACCTCCGCATCCTTGCTGCGGAGCGTTGCGGCGAGCCTCTCCTCGCGCGCAGCAAGGTCCTCCTCCTGGGAGTTTAGCGCAGCCTGCTGCTGGTGCCGAGCGGCCTCCTGCTTCCCCAGTTCCTGGGCCTTCTCGATGTCGGCCTGCTTCATGACGAGCGCCAGGTCACGCTCAGCCAGCGTCCTGGGCGGCCTTCAGGTCCTTGTGGGCCTGGCGGAACCAAGCCTGCACCTCGGCAACATGCCCCTCGAGGTCCGCCTCCGCCTTGTCCACCACCGCCATCCTGGACTTGGCCTTGTCCAGGCGAGCGCGGTGAAGCGCCCGGAGCTTCTGGAAGTTGGCGCCCATGGCCTGGAGGAGCCGCTCTTCTTGGGAACCGCCGCCACCGGTACTCGGCTTGTCAACGACCTCAATCCCGGCGGCGGCGAGTAGCTCGTCATCGAACACCTCCCCCTCGACGGGCGCCCCGGCACTCGCCGTCCCTAGGAGGTGGACGAACAGGTCATCGCTCACCCTCAGGTACCTGCCTGAGCCAGAGGCAGCGGAGGAGGAAGGTTGGTCGTCAACCACCTGCTCCTCGGCAGCGGCCTTGCCGGCCTCCTCGGCAGCAGCCTTGCCGGGCTCCCCGGCAGGCCCCTTGGCGGCGTCCTCAGCGGCACCCTTAGCGGCCTCCTCGGTGGCGATCTTCTCGGCCTCCACCGCGACATCCTTGGCGACATCCTCGATGACGATGTCTATATCCTCCGGATCCACCGAGGGAGGATCTGGATACCGAGAAGGGGATGAGGCGAAGCCAAGACCAAGATTCAGAAAGAACAGAAAAAGAACAGGGACGGAAGGCGAGTGACTTACCAGTGCCGGGCTGGGAAGCAGAGGTCCCCTCCTCGCCAACATTTGGCGCCGAGGCGAAGCCACCAGCGCCCGAGTTCGCCTCCTCCTCCTCCGTGTGCATGGGCTCGGTGCTTGGCGCCCTTGCCGGGGACGCCCCCCGGGGCGGTGTGGTCGATGGGGGCGGCGTGTTGGGGGTAGCCCTCTATGGCTCCACCTGCTGTTGTCCTCCTCCTACAATCACGGTAAGATTAGCACCAAGGGATCTTGCCCCCAACACACGTTGACGAAGGGCAAGTGATGAACTTACGCCGGGGGCTGCTGTCCGGGCTGCTTAATACCACCAGCGGTGTGCCGAAAGCGCCTGCCGGGGGCTGGCCGCCCGCCGAAGCCCTGGTCCTTTTCACCCGCTGGGCCAGCGTCTCCGCATCCCTGCAAAGATGAAAATGAATCAAGATAAGTGGCATGGTCTGAGGGGATGGAGATGACAGAAAGGGACAAGATGCTTACTCGTCCTCCACCTCCTCCTCTGCCGCCTTCCTCTTCCTCCTTGGGCTGAGGGACCCGAAATCGAAGACGACCTCCGCGTCGACATCTGCCGGAGGAGGGGAAGCTGATGGAGTCCGAGGACACTTGGACAAAGAAGAGGCAGTTGCTTTCTTCTTCGCCACCGCGGCCTTCACCAACTTCTTCGCCGCCGCGGCCCTTGTCTGGCGCGCGGACCCCTCCTGGGCTTGCCGCGGTTGTACGGCCCTGCCGGGCCGGACCGGTTCGCCAGAGGTGGCCCGTCGCAGGACTCGCCCTCTCCCCATGACCGGAGGGTCGACAGCCTCAGTCTCCTCCTCCGATGACTCATCGACCACATCTTCGATGAGAGGGGCCCCAGTGCCGGTGCTGCTGGCTTCCCCAGCGGACTCCGCCCACTAGGCAAGCTCCTTCTCCTCCGCGGCCACCGCGACCTTATCCTCCACGCCGCTGGCGCTGCCGGCCTCCTTGGTGAGCTCCGCCTCCGCCGCCCTGGCGGCGATGTAGTCCAGCTCCGCCTGGGTGGTGTCCTGGACGAGCCGTGGCTCATCGCGGACGTACTTCTCCTCCAGGGTGTCAAAAAACTCCTGCACCTGATCCTCCGGCGGCTCGGCCCAATTTAGGACGAGGCCGTGCGCGTTGAACTCCGGCATCATGGCAATGATGTCGTTTTGATGTGAGTTGTTGCTCAGCGGGACCACCCCCGCTAGCAACTTAAACAAGGGCCCCTTGGCGACCTTGCCGGCCTTCGCGGCCTTGCCGGACCGCTCGACCTTGCCGTTGCGGTTCACGTCGAGCTGGAAGAGCCGCTGGCAGAAGTGGGCGTGCCCCATCACCGTGAGGTTGTGGTCCAGGCTGCGGCGGAGCCTCATGATGTCGGCGGCGTTTGTGAAGAGCCAGGCCGGCCTCCCCTTGTTGTGCAGCGGAGCGATTCGGCGGCGGATGAAATCTGCCCCGATCATCTCAAGGGTGAGCCCGGCCTCAGTGAGACGAAGAATCCTGGTGGTGTCGACCGTGAGCTTCTTGTCGTTGACGTCGACACCACTCCAGTCGTTCCTGCAGACCGGCGGTGCGTGGCGGACCCGGCAAAATTCCTGCGGATCCTTCTCTTCAATCCAGCACCACTGGCCCCGCCACTCCTCCCACCTTTACTTCTGGGCGCCGTCCGGATATGCCTTTTTCTCCTGGGTCCTTGGGATCCAGGCGACACAACCGGAAATGGCGCCCCCTTTTGGATGCGAGGGAAGAAGTAGTGGCGGAAGAGCACCCTGTTAGGATGCACTCCGGCGAGGCCCTCACAGAGATGAGCGAAAAGGGCCATGCACGCCACAGCATTCAGAGTAAAATCTAGAAGGCGGAAGCCATAGGTATGCATGACATCGTTGAAGGAATCGGAGAAAGGGGGACAGAGCCCACAGGAGAAGTAATCGACGAAGAATGGGTACCGATTCGGGCCAGCTTTGGCGAAGGCGGCGGGGATGACGCGCGTGGCCGGATGCTCCGTCGTCTCGCTTCCCATCTTGCACCCCCACAGGTGCTTGAAGTAGTCCCAGAGTTCGACCGCGTCAACCGTCGACGGGAGTAGGCGTGCTGCGTCCACCGCACCGCCAACTCGCTCTCCGCCGGCTCCTTCTCCCCGGCGTCCTTGGCCACTCCCTTGCCTCTGCTAGTCTTGGGTGCCATGGCGGCTGCGGGAGGCGAGGAATGGAGGATGGCGAAGGCGTGGCGGCAGCGAGCGAAGGTAAGAGCTTGAGAAGGAGGAAGAAGGGGACGGCGGTTCCGAGATTGGGGAAAGCACGGAGGGTAAATGAGCAGTGCGCCCGCGGTTATTCCTTTTTACAAGGAAGGCGCGGGCCACCTCTTTTCCCATTAACTGCGATGTGACGCATGCGTGCGGGAACCGCCCCACGCATGACCCCACGTCAAACACGACTCTCCACATCACATGTTCAACGCGGGTCGTGGAGAAGCACAGCGGACGAGAAGTTACTGCAGTAAAATCCGCCCCACCTGCCCGCGCACCGTTCTGGGCCTGGCCCAACAACGCGTCGCACTTATGTGTGGCCCAGACCCAGGGGCTCCTGTCGGTGTACAAAAGTAGGGGCTCTCCTTTTGACCCCTTTACTTGTGCACGGGCAGTCAGAGCCGCGCGCCGCGGCCGCACATAGCAGGGCAGAGGAGGGAAGCCGGAGGGAAACCGAAGCACAAGACAAACAAGGCGACGCCAAGACCAGAAGCATAAAAGAGCAAAGGGGCGAGGTGGACTCCCCCAGCAAGACCCTTGCCGGGGCGGCCTTTGCGGCCCCGGCAAGAGCCTTGCCGGGCCAACTTGCCCAACGCCAGCAGAGCGAGCCACCCTTGAGCCCAAGGGTTCCAAACGCCGCCAACAACCACATTGGAACCAGGGCTCGGGAGGCACCTCTGTGGTGGCATGCAGATCTTTGTCAAGATCATGAATACATGAGATCAGATGAGAACCAGAAGACGGCGACCCTCGGCGGGATCCTAGCCGAGGAAATCCACAAGACCCCTGGCAAGCGCATTGCCAGGGACGACTGCAATGCCACGGCGGCAAGACCCTTGCCGAGGGCATCAGCAGGGCCACAGCCAGGCCCGCGCCTGCCAAGACTCCACCGCCGTCCCCAAGCAGCTGTTAGCGCAACCAGCTGGGTAGGCACCTGCATGGCGACGGGCGGCCTCTACACCGACTCAGCAAGCACCTGCGTGGTGGCATGCAGATCTTCGTGAAGGCCCTGCCACCTCAGCAGCCTGCCTGCCTACATGGCGCTGCGCACATCGCTGGCCTGGGCGTGTGTCGAAGCGAGGCAGAGCGGTGACGGACGGGACGGGCCTCGTTCCCGTCCCCGATAAAGCTAATGGACACCTAAGTAGCACATTTAATGCGCTTTGTCCTGTAATGCCGGGCATAAGCTCGCGCACTGTAGAGCTTTCCGCCTCCTATGTGCCACTGTGGCGACCCCTTTTGCATATAAAAGGAGGCATGAGGCGACCAGTAGAAGGATTCGGCTTTTTGGAACTACGCAGCCACCGTAGCTAGTTCGAGAGATCAAGAACACTCTGAAATACACACCAAAGCAGGACTAGGGTATTATGCATCCTCACGGCCTGAACCTGGGTAAACGATCTTTGTGCGAGCTCCTAAACCTGCCCTTCTCACAACCCCGCGCCCGCCAACCGTAGAAGGGATTCCAGTGATCCCGTAGGTGTCGTTTCCCCGACAAGGGGCTGCGCCCAAATTTTTATTGTCAAACTCCTATGGCTACGTGAGGGTGATAAAGCCAAATAGTCCGATTGCCTGGCTCGTTGCGCTAAACACCTCCTTCAAGGACCAAACAATTGGATCAAGAGTGTTTAGATTCCATCCCGAACACCCCCGTACTACCTACATGGGGGCTGAAGCCGACGACTGGTCAACTCTCAGATTTCATAAACACGGCCGCATAGGAGGTAAAATTTTAACAAGCATTATATTACATAATCGACTTTGTTTCATAATACAAGGCGAGATAACATGACTGTACTCATTCAAAGATTACATCTTTTGCACATTGCTCCGCTACAATGCGGGATCCCTCCAGGACATCGCTAAAATACCGCTCGGGCGTGCAGTGCTCCTTACCCTCGGGCGGTCCCTCGGTCGTGAGCTTGACGGCATTCATCTTCGCCCACTGCACCTTGACACGGGCGAAGGCCATCCGCGCACCTTCGATACAAACTGACCGCTTGATGGCGTGAAGCCGAGGGCAGGCATTGACCAGCCGCTTCACGAGCCCGAAGTAGCTGCTGGGTATGGCTTCGGCAGGCCACAGCCGGATTATTAAGTCCTTCATGGCTAGTTCGGCCACCCTATGCAGTTTGACCAGCTATTTTAGCTGATCGCTAAAGGGCACCGGATGTTCTGGCGCAAGGTATTGCGACCAGAACAGCTTCTCCGTTGAGCTCCCCTCTTCGGCTCAGAAGAATTCCGCAGCGTCAGACACACTGCACGGTAGATCCGCAAACACCCCTGGAGAACTTCAAATCCGGGTTAGTAAGAGATACCTCTTCTTCACATACTTGCTTTGCATAATAAAAGCCTTACCCGCCGCGATTTTCTTGGCCTCCTGGATTTCCTGGAGGGCGCCCTGGGCTTCAACCTGGGCCTCTTGCGCGCTTTGGCGACCCTTGGCGATTTCAGTCTCTTGATCCACAATATTGCGCTCCAAGGACTCACATTTCTTAACAGCGTCCTGGAGCTCCTGCTGGACCTCCTCAACCCCAGCCTCGTGTTTTTCACGGGAGGCTTGCTCCTTTGCCGCTTTCTTTTTGGCCTCGGCCAGCGCTTTCCTAAGGGTTTCCACCTCAATCGCCGCTCCTACAAATATCATGGCACTATGGTCAGCACAAGTTATTCATCCTTTTCCGGATATACACAAGGTCATCACTTACCTTGCTTGTCCTCCAGCTGCTTTTTTACATGGCCGAGCTCCTCCTCGGCCCGCTCCAGATTCTGCTTTAGTCCGGAGACCTCAGCAGCATGAGAGGTTGCGGCCAACAACGACACTTTCTTATTCACATAAGACATATTTAGTTAGTTTCCTGTGAAAATTACTTGATCCTCTGTCCGGCTTTTCTTTTCAAACACCGAACAGTTTCTCAGGGGCTACCGTCTATACTATGACATTCTTTTTACATAATTGCGATGCTTACCTCAAAACCTGTTAGAAGGCTTGTGCAGGCTTTGGTCAGTCCGCTCTTAACGGACTGAACCTTCTCAACCACCATACCCATAAGGATACGGTGTTCCTCAACAATGGAAGCACCTCGCAGTGCTTCCAGTAGAGTATCCGGTGCCTCTGGTTGGACAGAGGTCACCGGCGGAACAGGTGCACCTCCTTCTTTTGAAGGAGGCTGCTCGCCTGAATCCGGAGCCGCACTGGCTTCCGGAATGGTATTCAGCTGAGGGCCGCACTGGATACGGTCCCCATCGCCAGTCTCCATGGGGATTTGCTCCCCCATGTGTCCGGCGGCCGAGGTTTCATCCTCTGTCGCCGCCCTGGTGGCCTCCTGCGTCTCTCCCTGGCCTAGGATCCTGCGGGACAACACCTCGGTGTCATCCATGGCCCTGGGAGAGGAGGCCACCGGAAGGGACCCGCTGTCCATTACCTTCGGGTCCAGCGAATTCCCCGAAGATGAGGATCGCTCGAGGTCGGAACGAGCCGGACTACAAGTGCATGATTCGACACGTTAAAACTATGAAGTAGAGAGGCCGGATATATGGACGCATCCGGGTTTTTTAGTAGTCACGATTCGGCCAGGGGCTTGTTTCGGGGGCGCGGTTCTGGGCTGCTGTCGACGTCCCATGCGGAGTTATCCGCGAGGGAGCCCTTCCCCCTCTTCGACGCCTCTGCCTCCAGATTTATGGAGGTTGACCTCTTCTTCCTTCCCCCCTCAGGGGGGAGTTACTTTCTTCCTCCTCCTCGTTGTTGTCTTCGGCGGCGGAGGAGTGAGTCTCGTTGTCTTCAAACGTCATGTCCGAAGCACCCTTGCGGCGGAGGCCACTTCTGGCCCCCTTGGCCTTCTTCTCCGGCGCCTGGTAAGGCGCCGGGACCAGCATCTTCATCAGAAGCGGGATGGCTGGTTCCTCGGGCAGCGGAGCCGGACACCGAATCCGCTCCGCCTTCTTTGTCCAGCCCTGGAAAGAATAAATGGCGAGGCTTAGGTATCTTCCCTGAACAAGCAAGCAAAAGATACACCTTGAAATGCGAAAGACTTACCGCACTGGCGGGATGGGCCAGGGCGTGCCCATGGTCCTCGATTGTCTCCGGCGGCGTCTCGTTGCCTTTGAAGAGCACCTTCCAGATATCTTTGTGCGTAGTTCCGAAGAACTGTTGCAAGGTTTGGTGCTCGGCCGGATTGAACTCCCATAAATGGCAAGTCCGGCTCTGGCATGGAAGGATCCGGCGAACTAGCATCACCTGGATCACGTTGATGAGCTTGATGTTCTTGTCCACCATGCTCTGGATGCGCGTTTGCAGCGCTGTCAGCTTGTCCGACGAACACCAATTCAGGCCCTTCTCTAGCCAGGAGGTGAGCCGCATTGGGGCTCCGGATTTGAATTCGGGAGCTGCAGCCCAAGTGGCGTCACGGGGCTCTGTGATATAGAACCATAGTTTCTGCCACCCTTTGACGGTCTCCACAAAGGTACCTTTGGGCCATGTGAGACATTGGGCATCTTGCTCACCATGGCACCTCCGCACTCTGTGTGTTGGCCATCCACCACCTTCGGCTGCACGTTGAAGATTTTAAGCCACAGTCCAAAGTGGGGTGGAATGCGGAGGAAGGCCTCGCACACGACAATAAATGCCGAGATGTTGAGGAAAGAGTTTGGGGCTAGATCATGGAAATCTAGCCCGTAATAGAACATGAGTTCGCGGATGAAAGGGTGGAGAGGAAACCCTAACCCGCGGACGAAGTGGGGGATGAACACCACCCTCTCATTGGGCTTCGGGGTGGGGACGATCTGCCCCTTGGCCGAAAGCCGGTGGGCGATTTCTTTCGCCAGGTACCCGGCCTCCCGAAGCTTGGTGATGTCCTTCTCCTTGACGGAGGAGGCCATCCACTTGCCTTGCGCTCTAGATCCGGACATGGTCGAGTGCTTTCTTGAGGCGGAAAAGATGAGGACTTAGGCGCTGGAGCTCGAGAATGGGAGGGCAGAGAGAGAAGGCGTGGGTGAAGGAAATGAATCCTTGTCTCCTTATAAGGGCAGTGAATATCAAGCGCCTCCCCACTCGCCTTAAAACTTGCTTGTTCCCAAGGGCTGTGCAGAAGGCACGGTTGGATTACCCACGCCCGTATTGATGAGAATCCCGTAATAAGGGGACACGATCTCTGGTGTGACAAGACGTGTCAATAGAAACCGCATCTTGAAATGTGAAGCGGTAGGAAGAAAAATGGTTCGAAATAATAAACCGGGCAGAGACGTGATGTCACGCTACAAAAAGTTGTCAGCAGATTGGACTCGTGAAATATTATACTCTCTACGGTTGTGTGTGGTACTTGTTTTGCAGAGCCAGACACGTTTGTTGTGTTTGAAGACCGTTTTGGAGTATTTGGAGAAGGAACCCGCCTTACAATGCCGAAGACAATTTGCGCGCCGGGCTCATCGTCATTGAAGCCTGGTTCAGGGGCTACTGAGGGAGTCCTGGATTAAGGGGTCCTCGGGTGTCCGGACTATGATACGTAGGCCGGACCGATGGGCTGTGAAGATACAAGGACCAAAGACTCTCTCCCGTGTCCGGATAGGACTCTCCCTAGCGTGGAAGGCAAGCTTGGTGCCCGTATATGAAGATTCCTTTCTCTGTAACCGACTTTGTACAACCCTAGTCCCCTTCGGTGTCTATAGAAACCGAAGGGCTTAGTCCGTAGAGGCAATCGCAATCATAATCATACAGGCTAGACTTCTAGGGTTTTAGCCATTACGATCTCGTGGTAGATCAACTCTTGTAATACTCATCTTCATCAAGATTAATCAAAGCAGGAAGTAGGGTATTACCTCCATACAGAGGGCCCAAACCTGGGTAAACATTGTGTCCCCTGTCTCCTGTTACCATCAACCTTAGACGCACAGTTCGGGACTCGTACCCTCCATTTGTCTAGTAGGCCTCTCCCACCATTTGTGAGACGCCACTCCACCACCAACCCCCCGACACTCTACCTTTGTCTTTCTCCCAACCTTATTCCTCTGCTACACATATCCATGGATGCTGATCGATCTCCCTCTATACATAGCTAGGTCTCTCTCTTCTCCACACATATACTAGTCGATCTACCTCTCTATAGTTAGGTCTCTGCCCCCTCCCCCCACCGCTAGTCGAACGTTGGGAAAAACGGCACCTTTGCCCTCTCAAATTCCAGTAGGCTAGCCGCCCTGTATCTTTGACATGGGCAAACACAAATTTGATGGCACTCTTTATCGACCGCGTAGCCACACACTTCATCCCTGTTTTTGATTCTATCGATATCTCACGTCGATGATCCCTCCACTCTCTTCTCGTGGATCGCTCCCTCTATATATGATATATCCATGACTCTGTTTCACACACATTGCATATGTTACGTTTTTTGTTTGAGATATCATCGACACATTGCCTCGGTTTCGCACAAACCATCTCTCTCACACCCACCCACGTACATACCTGCACCTAAAGAAGAGGTGCACGCAAGACGCACGTACTCACGTCTCGTTCCCGGCCACACCCGCGCGGGTACACGGTGGAGTTCGTTTCTGTATGAAAAGGCAGCCCACATGATAATTTGACGCGTGTAGCTGTTGTTTACTCGAAGGAGGGTCGGGTACCACACCTAGACGGAACAAAGTTTGACTTGACTTGTTTGTATTAAATGAAGTTATATATTCCTCAATGGCGCATAGTACAGAATATAAAACGATTGCCGTGGGGAAAATGGAAAAAACTGCTCCACTATATACAACGGAGCCTGCCTGCCGGGGTTTGTCTCTCGTCACACCATCTCACGCAAAGCGGCGGTGGCCTCTCTCTCTCACCGTTGGTCAATGATCCGGCCACATCCCGTCCGCCGGCGGAAAGGGATGATGTGCATCGTTTCTCCGTTCGACGGTGTTGAGGCAGCACGTCCCGATCTGTGGTATCCACTGTTCTCTCTGACCAAGCTCCGGCGTGGTAGGGCCTTCGCCACTTGCTCGCTGCCGCAGTATGGGCAGATCCCGGCCGCCGGCGCCCTCCTAGTAACATCTCGACGACCCTCAGGTACAGCTTCCTCCGGCCTTACTCCACTGCCCATCTCCCCATGTTGCTGCATGTGGATCTTCTTTAGTTGTTTGCTTAAAACGTATCTCGGCCGGCGTACTTTCCATCTTGCAATCTCGTCCTCAAACCATTTTTGATAAACCACCATGCTGCTATCTTTCCCTTATTACATGGAATATGCTTCTTTTTTGTCGGCGTATGTGTCTTCAACTCGTGTTATTCGCCAGTAACTATTTCCTTTCTACCTCTTTTTTGCAAATAGGGCTAGCCATTTCACCTTGTTGCTATTGCGACCTTTTGGTGAACTGCACAAATCACTTTTTTTCTTAAGAGTGTTTTGTGCAGTTCTGCCAAAATGTCACACGGGCAACATTTTTACATTTCTGTGGGACTGCAGAAAGGGAGATTGGTTTTGCTATCCTCCTCATCCAACTCCTGCCTAATCTTCTCCAACAAGTAGTTAGTCCTAAGGAG
The DNA here is from genome assembly GCF_002575655.3 of Aegilops tauschii subsp. strangulata. Classification (NCBI taxonomy): domain Eukaryota; kingdom Viridiplantae; phylum Streptophyta; class Magnoliopsida; order Poales; family Poaceae; genus Aegilops; species Aegilops tauschii. The sequence continues at coordinate 183,949,117 of NC_053041.3, forward strand.
AGATCGCATAGGTGGTCGGCTTCTATTTGTGTGTGTTATGTTTCATCATCTAGTCCCACTATTATTGTAATCACACTGACTGGATATCTTTGCAAACAGGGATGGTCAGCTCGATTTTAGTGGAGCTGCACAAAATGATCGGATTGTGGTGTCCTCCGTACACCCCCTTTTTGGCTACAGCGCTGGGTGAAACTAGCTCCCAAGCAATGAACACTGTGGCCAGGAAATGGACCCATGCCTACGAACAGCATCGATCAATTATATATTTTTCTTTATTTGTACACCTTCTCACAACTTTGTCTTCAGTTGTTATGTGAATATTGGCGCTAATATGTGAACCATTCAGATGCAGTAGCAACCATGGTAGTAGATTCATTTGTATTTGATGGAATGTTGTAACGAGATAATCTTGAGGCAAGAGGACACATGAATCCTAAGTTGAAACCTTTTTTTTCCTGCGGGAACCAAAGTTGAAACCTTCATATCATCACAGTACAATTTCATTAAAATTATGCGTACATATAAACAAATCCTAAAGGATTGATAGCAATGCCAGAAACAATTCAACTTCGTTTCGCCGACATGTGGGACATCCTTCATCCGGCTCCACCTGCCGTGCAGCAATATTGAGTGCACAACTGCAGGGAAAGATTCACCCTAGTCATTGCGCCGCATTAGTAATGACTAGTGAGCAGTCAAATCATAGAGCCCCACCTTCGCCACAGTAAGTTGCTCGGACGAAGCAACCATCATTTCTCTGTTCCTTGAATCCGCTGGTACTCCCATATTCCCAGAGTAATAAGTTGCTCGGGCGAAGCAACCATCACTTCACCTTTCCCACAGTAAGTACCTCCTTGGGCCCACTGAAAAATCACTTTTCTCTCTCCATCAAGTGCCCTTATTGTCAATCTAACCCTGTCACCGAAACACCTCTTTGGCTACAGTTAGTTCAGGGTTAGTCATGAGTTAGTCTAACCTCTAGCTAAGTTAGAGTATCCAAACAGGAGCAGTATAGGACATGCAAGTTGCTCAAAGCATACAGTCAAATTCGTACATGAAAGGATCTTTTTTCTTTTTGAAAACGGAACGTGAAAGGATCTTCGAATGATATAATTTTCAAATTATATAAAATCTTATCAATAGTCAAAGGAATCCTCGAAGAATACATTAGGCCCTACTCCCTCCGTCTAGGTGTATAAGTCACCTTACGAAAACCAAATAATCCCAAAATACTTAGGCGCGGTGCATTAACTCCCACCATGTTTCTTGTTTCTTGACATATCCACCAATAAGAGATGTGGGGCGTGCATGTTTTCAATGACTTAGACTACCAAACATGACATGCAATGGTTAGATCATTGCATGCAATGCTATTAATTAGCAAATAAATATTAATTTCTCTCGTTTTCCCCTCTTCCTTGGTCACGGTGCACAATCTAAGATGACTTATTCACCAGACGGAGGGAGTATATAAAATCTTACCAATAGTCAAAACCAAGTGTTACTACTACACCAAACAAGTTCAAAATGAGAAACTGGACCCACTCACGGCACGGCACGCCTCTCTCATTTGGTCCGTCAGTCAAAGCGCTTCCTCTTCTTGGCATAACAATAGAGTACAGTAATTTTTTTAGAATGCTCTTGGCATGTCGCTAACATGTGATGAGTTAACCGTCCTCAATAGACGGCAAAAACGCCAGCCTGCCGCACTTTGAGAGAGACAAGGAGCGAGAAGCGATACGGGCTGGTGGATTACTAGAGCTAGGTGTCGCACGGAGGCCAAGAAATATGGTGATAGAGTGGGTTGGCCACGTACAATATGATGTAACTACACTGGGCTGCCGTGTTTCGTACTCTTTCGGTCTACTGTGGACATGATTGGTTGATTTTATGTTGCTAAATATATAAAATACTATGAGTGCAGACGCTCCACCACGAGGTTCCTTGCTCCTTCTCGGTCGTTGGGAATCTATGTTCTTCCACTCTTTTTTTGACATGAGCTTTGTTCTTCCTTTTGCCAACACGCGGGACATCTAGCATCAAGGTGCACGTGTCATGCAAGAAAATGGAGATAAGCAGTGCGTAAGTGAGTCGTGCACTACGATGGCACCTAGTACTATGTAGTAATATTTTTCCTCCTCGATGGCACGTGAATACTGCACGTACTCAATGACGGAGCACGGGATGGTAGCCATGGACTGATGGACATGGTCGGCCCTTTTTGGAGAGAGTACTGAATACGTATTAAATTTGATGTGTCCCATCAACTCGCAGAACGACGAGAAGCACACACTGAATGACGGAGCACGGGATGGTAGCCATGGACATGGTCAACCCTTTTTGGAGACAATGCACTACTTTTGATGTGTCCGGTCTACTCGCAAATGAGGAGAAGCTTTGCTTACTAGTAGTACACTATCGACTGTAGTACCATCATCATTGTTCGAGTTTCGGAAGAGACGAGAGAACCTAATGTTTATTTGCTAATTAATAGCATTGCATGCAATGAACTAACCACTGCATGTCGTGTTTGCTAGTCTCAAGTCATTAAAATCATGCACACCCACATCTCTTTGGTTGACATGTCAAGAAACAAGAAACGAGGTAGAAGTTAATGCACTGCGCCTAAGTATTTTGGGATTATTTGGTTTTTGTAAGATGACACCTAGACGGAGGGAGTATTATACTTGGAAGGCTACAAGGTTGGTTATAGATTACGTGGCAGTGTCATGTAGCCATCAGCTGGTTATACTATTAACCATGCTCTTATAATACTCCTATATTTAGGAACGGAGGGAGTAGTTGGCATGCATGATACTACCTATAATACTCCCATTACAACCAGCCTGGTAGAATTAAGATACCTAATCCAAATGGTCGTTGCCCGACCTCTTTGTCCTCCTCCAGCATCCGGCAGAAGAAGAATCAAGCAAGACACCAGTTGTATTCGCCGGCTTTGCCTCGGCGGTGGCCTTCATGGGATACAATCGGCAGCGGCCTCCCGTGTTCTACTTTTCCTCGATGATGGCGGCGGGCGGGATGTGCTACCCGTCACCTCGTCCACATCCGCGTAGCCGCATCACCTCGTCAACATCTGCGGTGGCTTCTTTTGCCTGCATGTCGCGGCTACGCGCGCGTCAACGGCGGATGGCGCAGTCGCAGACACTGGAGGCGATGTACGACGCAGCGGTGTCGAGGGCAGCGACGATGCCCGTGCCGCCGTGCTCCCTGACAAGCCGGCGTGGAGCAAGTCGGCACTCTTCCTCGAGCTGTATTGGAGAGGCCAGTTGCGGAACCACGCGCTGGCTTAGTGCGGCAACTACCTCCGACGGGCTAGGCTAGGTAGGTGGAGAAGCGAGCTGCCGGGCTTGGCGGGCCACCCAGGCGGCTTTTATGCCGGAGAACTGCTCTTCCTGCTCGTCGGATGCCGCCGAAAGAGTGGACAAAATGGTGGAAGGAGGAGCTTGGCCGGCGTCCTGCTCCTGAACGGAGGTGTGTGGCCGGAGTTGGTTTCTCGCATTCCACGCGGGTTTCTATATATATATCTATACTACTATATATATTACTATATAGTGTACCAATTTTAAGTAGGACTAAGAACATCTATCATAACCGTTGATCTTCTAAATCCAACGGCCAATATCAGTAGGATTCGCATGAACAGTACATTGCTGCTACCTCACCTGTGTTCTAGAACAATCAAGACAGAGGGATGTGATGGTTGCTTTACTGCCGCGAGACTCGCGTGCAGCGCCGCCCTCTACACTAGTTGTCGGTGTGGAACGACACCTATGGGATCACAAGAATCCCTACTACGGTTGCCGGGGCGCAGGGTTGCGAGAAGAGCAGGATTAGTAATCAGCACAAGGATCATTTACCCAGGTTCAGGCCGCGAGGATGCGTAAAACCCTAGTCCTGCTTTGGTGGATGTATCAAGTGTTCTTGAGCCCTTGAACTAGCTACGGTAGCTGAGTGGTTCCAAAGAGACGAATCCCCCTCCAGTACGCCATGGGCCTCCTTTTATAGTCGAAAGGGGCTGCCACAGTGGCACACAGGAGGTGGAAAGGCGTATAGTACTACGAGCTTATCGCTCGTATTATAGGACAAGACGCATTTAATGCGCCGCTGAGGTGTCCCCTAGCTTTATCGGGGGCGGGAGCGAGGCCCGTCCCGTCCGTCGCCACTCCTCCTCGCTTCGACACGCGCCCTGGCCAGCGATGCGTGCGGCGCCATGTAGGCAGGCAGGCAGCTGAGGTGGCGCGGTGGTAGGGTCTTCACGAAGATCTGCATGCCGCCACGCAGGCATGTGCTGAGTTGGCCTGGAAGCTGCATGTTGCCATGCAGGTGCTCGCCCAGCTGGTCGGGCTGGCAGCTGCATGCGAACGGTGGTGGAGACTTGGCTGGTGCGGGCCTGGCAATGGCCCTGCTGGCGTCCTCGGTGAGGGCCTTGCCGGGTGGCCCGGCAAGGGTCTTGCCGTGGCGCGCTGTCGTCCCCGGCAAGGATCTTGCCGGGGGTCTTGTGGCTCTCCTCGGCAAGGATCTTGCCGAGGACCGTTGTCTTTTAATCCTCATCTGATCTTGAATATTCTTTAGTCTTGACAAATATCTGCATGACACCATGGAGGTGCCTCCTGAGCCCTGGCCCAACGTGGTTGATGGTGTTGGAGACCGTGGGCTCAAGGGTGGTGCGCTCCGCTGGTGTTGGACGAGCCGCCCCGGCAAGGGTCTTGCCGGGGCCGCTGAGGCTGCCCCCGGCAAGGATCTTGCCGGGGGAACCTGCTTCACCTCTCTGCTTCTTTGTGGTCTCGGCCTTGGCGTTGCTCTGGCTGTCTTGGGCTTCGGTTTTACCTCGGTTCACCTCCCCTGGTCTGCTTGGTGTGGCCGCGGGCGCGGCTCTGACTGTCCGTGCACAGGTAAAGGGGTACAAAGGTGTGCCCCTTCTTTTGTACACCGACACTAGTACTACATCAGTCGTGGTTTATTAGTCCCCCATTGAATTTGACTGAAGATTTAACTAACAAAATGTTAGTGCATGTCAACAAAAACTATATCGTTGGATTAGTCCCCCATTGAATTCTACTCTTATCTCTATCTCTACTATTCTTCTTTGTTTTTTATAATATACTAGTAGTAGCTGTCAAATCGAATAGTACTGCGCCGTCCGCTGCACGCCCGGCTGAACACGCCTCCTCGCCTCCATCAAACCCCTCTATTAAACCCGCATAACTAGCTCCTAACTAGCTCCAATGGGCTGTGTTGCCACATGACCACCCGTACCCCCGGTTCTGCACGTTCGCCACGCGTCCTCCATGCGCTTGGGGTGGCTGGCAGTGGAGACGGGAAACCGGGCCGTCGCTGGTTGGGGCAGCGGGTCGGTATCGATTCCCTGCGCCTCTTGTGGCTGGATTGGCCGAGCGGGGTGGCCGAGCCCCGACCCTGCCCCTTTATAAGGAGAGGGAAGGGGGGATGGCATCCCGCATTCTTCCATCTTCTATCTCCTCCTGCTTGTGCTTTTTCCTCTCGTCCGCCATGGAGAAGGGGAACCCCGGTCCCTTGACGGTGGCGGCGAGGGTCGCCGCTTGACAGCGTGTCCCTCCTCCTCTTGAGCCCGCGGTGGTGGAGCCGGCCGCGAGGGGAAGGGGGGGCAGGCCATGGGCGAAGCTGTGGCAGAGGTCGTGGTGCTCGGGGAAGAGGAGGACGGGGCGGCGCGTCGGCCTCGCCCCCGCCAATGATGCCTTTCCCGACGGAGGGCCACGTTGGAGACCAGCGCCGCGAGTTCTTCATCAGGCTGCACCAGCCTCCGTGTCGCCATCTTCGTATTCTCATCCCGTTTGCTCGGGAGATGGAGCGTGACCCGCCCCAGACCCTCAGGTTGCACATGAGGGGCTGCGGGAATGGGGGCACGCGGGTCGACGTCGACTTCCCGACTCCTCGGGTCATGTACCTTCGCCGTGGATGGAAGACGTTTGCTCTCATCCATAGCCTGACGGCGGGGCTCGTCCTCTACTTCAAATTAATGGAGGACAGGTTGCTCTCCGTCAAGGTCTTCGGAGATTTTGGAACTCACTTGAAGTGCTGCGTGGAGAGCTCCTCCGACGGATACTCCGACGATGGAAGCTCTTCCTCAAGCGAAAGTGACGAGAAGGACAGCGGGGCAGATAACGGGGACGAGTCCGACTAGGCGTCGGACGCCCCGCGCCTGGGCGGGTGCGGCAGCAGCAGCATCTGCACCTGGCCGCTCCTCCGGTGGAGTTTCGCCGGGGGAGGGGCCAGCTCCTTGAACTTCTCGGGGCCGTCTCCTTGGGCGGCTGGCATCGGGAGGCTGCGGAAGAGGAAGAGGGCGGGCGGCAAGGCCGTCAACTCGGAGTACGCGGACACCGACGCCTTCGTTGTGTGTCCGGCGACCTGCGGCCTCGTCTTCCAGCTCCTTTCCCGGCACCGTCATCACCGGCCCACCCTTGGGTAGCCACCGAGGTGTTCTCTTGGTGCTTTCTGCTGCTCGTAGCTCGCCTAGGCGCCCCTTTTGCCCTTTCGCCTTCTTGACCTGCCTCCTGAGGAGAGGGACAAGAAAGGGATTACGGGCATCTCATCTCTTTTTTAGTTTGTAAGCCTTCGGGCCTTCGTTAAATTTAGAACTTGTAATCCCCTTGCTCATGTTTTTCATTCCGTATGAACTGTACCTGTATGGGATGTTTTTAATGAAAAAGGGATGTTTGCCGGGTTTTCCGTTCGTGGGTGGACCCCGCGACAAGGAGCGAATCCTTGTTACTATTTAAGATAAACGTTTTTGGCCCGGCAACAGGCCTTGCCGTCCCCCTCACTTCGCTCGACCATTCTCGCGCCCTTGGCGGAGGCAGGGATGAAGTGGGCTTAGGCTCCTTGTTCTATCTCCTTGCCGCCGTGGCTACAACCAAATCCGGACCCAGGAGATAATCCTTAGGTATAGGAAAAAGGGGAGCACGGTAGCCTGGAGATAAAACGAGGTTTCACATGCCCCAGTTCCGTTCCGAAATGCATGACAGAGGATGAAAGACTTATCTAGATCTGCAGCCCCCGGCAACCTTGTCTTGCTGCGGTTGGATCCTTGTACTTGCAGCCCCCGGCAACTCTGGTTTGCCGGGGTCGGGACGCCGGTCCGTTCCCTTTCTTCCAAGTAGCTCAGCAGAAGTGCCCATGTGCCCTGCGAACCAAAGGAGGGCAGAAAAGAACAGAGAGACGCGCACTCGACCTCTAGGCTAGGGGTTAGTCGCCGCTAAGCACTATCAACCCTAACCAAGGAAGATACTCGACCTAGCATGCATGCTATAACTTAGGGCGCCAGCGCTTCATTTATTTGTGCTCAGGGTCTGCGCCTGGCTTTGTACAAAGGGTTACATGCCTTGCCGGCAAGGCTTGTACAAAAGGGTGGCTTGTCAGGGGGCCCGGCAAGCCGCGCTTTATGGGTAAAACTTGCGAAGATGCTCGATGTTCCAGGAGTTGCTCACTGGAACATCATCTTTGGTCTCCAGGCGGACTGCGCCAGGCCTGGTGACTCGTATTACCCGATAAGGGCCTTCCCACTTTGGCGTCAGCTTGTTGGAATTCTTGGCCAACTGAACGCGCCGAAGAACAAGGTCGCCTTCCTCAAAGCTTCGGGCATGAACCTTGCGGCTATGGTAGCGGCGCAAGGCTTGCTGGTAGCGTGCTGCTCTCACAGCCGCCTGAAGACGATCTTCCTCAAGGAGCGTCGCGTCATCTTGACGCAACTGCTCTTGCTCAAGCTCATCATAAGCGAGCACTCGAGGTGACCCGTATATGAGTTCCGTGGGGAGAACTGCCTCCGCCCCATATACTAGGGCAAAGGGTGTCTGACCGGTGGCTCGATTTGGCGTCGTCCTGATCGACCAAAGAACCGCCAGCAACTCATCAATCCAGCGCCTTCCGCTTTTGTGCAGCCTGTCAAAGGTCTTCGTTCTCAGGCCTTGCAACACTTCAGCATTCACCCTCTCTGCTTGGCCGTTGCTTTGGGGGTGTGCCACGGAAGCAAAACAGACCTTGTTGCCGAGGTCTTGAATGTACTGCATGAAGGTATGGCTTGTGAACTGCGTGCCGTTGTCGGTGATGACTCTGTTTGGCACACCAAAATGGCAGACTAGTCCCTTGAAGAACATGACGGCTGACTGTGTTGTCACCTTCCTCACTGGTTCCACCTCTGGCCACTTTGTGAACTTGTCAATTGCGACGTACAAGTACTCAAAGCCCCCGATAGCATGGTGGAAAGGGCCTAGTATGTCGAGCCCCCAGACCAACAATGGCTAGGAGAGAGGGATCGTTTGAAGGGCTTGAGCTGGATGATGAAGCTTCTTTGAATGGAACTGACACGCTTCACACTTGGTTACTAGTATCGTCGCATCCTGGAGGGCGGTGGGCCAGAAGAAACCTTGCCGGAACGCCTTGCCGGCAAGGGCCCTCGACCCTATGTGGGAGCCACATATGCCTCCATGTATCTCTTCCAACAGCTCCAGTCCTTCCTCCCGGGGGATGCACTTCAATTTCACACCGTTCGGCCTTCTCCTGTACAGGACGTCATCGACAAACTGGTACAGGGCAGACCGATGGGCTACTTTCTCCGCTTCTTCCTACTCCTCAGGAAGTTCCCCTGTTTGGAGGAATCAGACAGTATGCTGCGCCCACGCCGGAGCCTCGGGCTCGACGGCAAGGACCAAAGGCATTTCCTCTGCCATGGGAGCGGTTGTCTCAACGGCAGGGCTTGATGCCCTGCCGGAGCCAGTTGCTCTTTGGCAGGCTCAGCGTCCACGGCAGCATCTGTCACGACCGGTTTTTCAATAAAATATTTATAGAGAGACCAATCCCTTTTACGGACCTGTAAAGAAGAATTCCTTCTCACTGGTAGACAATATCTTGGTCACAGAAGAAAAATACCAGGAGTACTGAATATAATACAAGGTTGAGCGGAGACTGCTCAACAATTTATTACATGAACGCCGATAAAACATAACGGCGGATAGGGTGGCATAACTACTAACTCACGATAACAACGGTGGTGGAAATATCACCGCGAAGTGGGTGATATGACTCCTGAAAACTACAGCTCTTCGAGCGTCAGAGTGAGGCTCGAGGAGACTTATTGCGGGTGGCGGAAGCGTATATAACACAAGTGACCAAACTTCAGGATCGCACGGGACTGACTGGGACTCCTCTAGGCGTCGGACGCACTATCAAACTCTTCATCCAAGAGATCGCCTTCGTCAACATCTGGCCAAATCAACAAGCCAGGTGAGTACTATGAAAGTACTCGCAAGACAGTTCGGACATAAGATATAACAAATGTAAACATGAAGCATATGAACAGATTAACAAGTGCATTCAGACATAGAGACAAAAATGCATAGGGAATAAAAGAGAAGTCGGGCGGTAGTCCTCCCGAAATCCCAAATTAAATACTGGGTGCCAAACGAGGGTCTGAATGACTCCTCGAGAGGAAAATGCAAGAATAACAATATCTCAGTCGGGCGTCAGAGCGACACCACATAAAGGGCTTATAATAGAAAATAAAAGATAGTACGTGCCACAGTCGGACGTGTGAGCGACATCGCAAAAAGGGCTTATATCAAAAGTAAATAACAAACATGCCACAGTCGGACGTCTGAGCGACATCACATAAAGGGCTTATACGAAAGTAAATAACAAACATGCCACAGTCGGACGTCTGAGTGACATCACATAAAGGGCTTCATAACTTAACATCTTAGTAACTCAAGAATTTAAATCATATCCAGGGAATAATCAGGCATGAGATAAACAACAGGGTTAGTCCATCCACAGGAGTAACGTTCAGCCCAGTTTACTACTCATGCTCGCTTACCGGAAGGAAGGATAAACCACGAGGGCTTGACGTAGATAAGGATACACTGATCACTATACTTGATCATGGATATGATGGCTCGGAAGGATTTGACTCTGCAGAGTTTGTACTTTAACCACAGCCAACGGATTTCTGTAGTCACGGGGACTAGTTCCGTTTACGGTGTTTTGGAAGAAACACATCTAACCAGTACACACCCATTCAACATTCCGAAGCCAGGAATCACCCTCGGCAACGTTCAAGAAAAACCTTGAGACGGGGAGGCTACAACCTCACGTAGCATGGGATCAAATTTATATACGCGCGCTCTAAGGGGTGCCCCCCTCTCGGTCCCAACCGGAAACACCCACGCCCCCTGACCGGATGACTGGCTTTAATCCAGGGCCATGGAACACTCATCCCGGCCCCTCTATTTGATGTGTTCACGGAAAGAGGTTACCAACTTACTAAACCGCATTCTGGCAGAAAACAAGTGGTAGCACAGAAGGGGAAGAACGATAACGTGACTCCGTCCACGTTAATGTCGGAATTTATCGGATGACGTAAGGCTGGCGTGCTACAACAATACCACCTTACTGCCCTTCATGACACCACATGACTAGGCCATCTCTCAACAGAAATCACAGTACTTAGGAACACCCGGGTAGTTGCCTCACATGCAACTAGGTACTCACCGATGCTCATATGTCATGCACAACCTTTCATGAAATCATGCAAAACATCCATCATATCAAAGGTTCAAACATGCTTGCCTGGTTCGGAGAAGTCGGAGTCTAGCTCGGCGAAGTTCGCGGCTCCGTCACCTCTTCCGGAACCTACGGTATAGCGAAAATGCATACTAACGTGAAAACCAACGCGTGCATAAAAGTTGTCTCAATTTTTTTTCAAATAAATCCCATAAAAAACTAGACAAAATTATAAGACTGTCAGAAAAAGAATCACTCAAAAATCACTTTTTATTAAAAAGTTATAAGGGTTTCTGTCCAGGGACTCATCTGTAATGAAACAGAAAAGTTCCAGGGGTTTAACTGAGAAAACAGAAAACGGTTCGAATGGACACACGCAAGCCCACAGAGAAAACGTACTATGCCCGAAGGCGCCAACAGAAAACGGTTCGCGGGGAAAGAAAGAGAGGCTGACGTGGGGGGTCCACATGTTAGGTTTGAAAGACCTTGCCGGCGCCCGAAGGCTGCGGTGGTCGCCGGCGTCGAACCACGGCGAGTCAGGGGGATCAGAGTGTACCAAGAGTATCAGCGTGTCCTTCCGCGTCGGTGGGTGGTTGACTTGGGCGTCGGGGAGCACCACGTCGACGGCGACACTTTCTCCGGCGGACAGCGGCTCGGGCGATGGTGGGGAACTCCGGTGGTGTGCTGCAAACCTCGAATTGAAGCGCGGGTCAGAAGGAGGGATGCATTAGAGAGTTACTGGCAAGAGAGGGGAGGCAGAGGTGCACGCACGGGAGCGAATCGAGCTGGATCCCGTGGCGGGTCGCGGCGGCCGGAGTTGAGGAAGGAGACTTCCTCGGGGCTCTTCTAGTGGCTAGGCGGGGTCTTGGTGGAGTGTAGAGGTGGTGTGGGCACTAGCTGGAGCTCGGGGCCTCTATTTATAGGCGGCTCGAGGGGGTGGCCGTGAACGGAGAATCTCCGGCGAGCAATTACGGCGAGGCAGTGGATTGGCAGGGGTATTAGGTGGCCAGGCAGCATCAGTGGGAGTTACTGGTCCCGTTTTACTGCTAGACTCGGTCGGGCATGGCGTAATGGCGCCGGTCCTCGTCGGGGTCACCGTACTGGTACGACGGCGGCAGAGAGCGCGCTCCGCGCCCAGCGGTTCACGACGAGGGTGGCAGCGCGCACTGGGGAGTGGAAGACCACGCGGCGACCTCCGGTGGATTGGGCGGCGCCGGACGGCGCCGTCTGCGCTGCGCCACTCTTCTGACGGCCGCAAAGCCGCCGCTGGCGTCGGTCACGGGGCGGCGCACCTTCTGCTGCTCGTCGCCGACGTCCGCAAGCTTCCAGGTGCTCGTGAGGTGCAGAGGACAAGGGGGAGGGGACAGGGAACGCGGCGACGCCGGGGCACTGGTGTGATTGACAACAGACACTGAAGAAACGATAGTGGTTCAGTCACTGTTAACTGAATTTGACTGAACCTGATATTGACAGTGCTCTGAAGGTGTTCGATGAAATGATATGGTGTGAAGAAATTTTTTCCTGGAGCTGGGGCTTGGTGAGGTGACCACTCAATGCACCCAAAGGTTGTCTGATTTTACTCAGAATTTTTGGAGAAGGATTTGAATGAATTTCATCAAATTTGGCAAATCTGGTCCAAACTTGCAGCAAGTATAGTTTGAAAATTTTGAACTGGAGACCAGTGGATCTTCATGGATCTTGGTTGAGGGTTCAAAGGACTAGGAAGGGAAAAAGGTTTGGGGGAAAAAATCAAATTAGAAGGAGGAGTTCCTATGTAAACCTCCAAGGATCAAGATATATGGCAGAAATTGTTATTGATAAGAAATAAATGGGAAAATTTATATGGAGAGGTTCAACTTGCTGGATTTGAAGTAAAACATGATCTAAAGGTGAGGAAAGGTCTATGAGAGTGGATTTGCACTAAGGTCATGGCAAGAGAGATTTGTTGAAAGTGGGAAAAGATCATTCCAAAAGCTATAGGGCATTTTCAAAGAAATTTTCAAAAGACATTTTTCCCAAGTGAAAAGTATTTTGGTTTGAGTCCAAAATAAAAAAAACAAGAACCTCCAAGACCAAAACAAGTCTTGGGTGAATCCAAATAAAACTCTTGCCAAAAACAATATATTGAAAGGGAGGGTTCTTTTGAAGAAAATTTTTAAATCACCTCCCTCAAGTCAAGTAAATTTTTTGAAAAATCCAAATGAAATTTTGGGTGTCACAACACCTACCCCCTTAGGAAAAATCTCGTCCTCGAGATTTCAGCTGGTCCTCGAATAGATATGGATATTCTGCCTGGAGAAAATCTTCCCTTTCCCATGTAGCTTCATCCTCAGTGTGGTTGCTCCACTGAACTCTGAAATTTTTTGTCGTTTTCTGACGGGTCCTCCATTCAGACTCTTCCAAAATCTTTACTGGCCTCTCTTTGTAGGTGAGGTCTGGTTGTCTATCAATGCTTTCATGAGATACGTGCTTCTCTGGGCTACTTACACATTTTCTCAATTGTGAGACATGGAATACGTCATGGACGTCTGACGGCTCCTTGGGTAAGTCCAGTTTATAGGCCACTGTGCCCCTTCGTGCCTCTATACAGAATGGTCCGATAAATCTCGGGGCTAGCTTCCCCTTAATTTTGAATCGTTGCAGGCCCCTCATAGGAGACACTCGTAGGTATACGGAATCACCGGGTTCAAAGCTGACCTCACGATGTTTTTGATCGTAGTAGCTCTTTTGTCGGCTCTGCGCTGTCTTGAGTCTGTCCCTGATCTGCTTAACTTTCTCCTCGGCCTCTTTAAGCATGTCTGGGCCGAAGATACAGCCGTCACCTGTTTTTGACCAATTCAGTGGGGTACGACACCTCCGTCCGTACAATGCTTCAAAGGGTGCCATTTGCAAGCTGGATTGGTAACTGTTGTTGTAAGCAAACTCGGCATAAGGCAAACTCTCTTCCCAACTGGATCCATAGGTGAGCACACAGGCTCTTAGCATATCCTCTAGGATTTGGTTCACACGTTCCATTTGTCCATCAGTCTGAGGATGGTACGCTGTACTGAAAGCTAGTTGTGTGCCCAGAGCTTGTTGCAGGTGATCCCAAAATTTGGAGACAAATTGTGTGCCTCGGTCGGATATTATAGTCTTTGGGACTCCATGCAAACAAACTATACGGGAGAGATAAAGTTTGGCCAGTCTTTGTGTGGAGTAGGTAGTCTTCACGGGAATGAAATGAGCAACTTTGGTTAGTCGGTCTGTGATGACCCATATGGCGTCATTTCCGCGTTGTGATCGTGGTAGTCCGACGATGAAGTCCATTCCTATTTCATCCCATTTCCACTCCGGTATCCTGTTTGGCTGGAGTAGCCCTGCTGGCTTTTGATGCTCGGCCTTGATGCGCTGACATGAATCGCAACAAGCAATAAATGAGGCTATATCCCTTTTCATACCGTGCCACCAAAATCTTTCCTGAATGTCTTTGTACATTTTGGTTCCTCCAGGATGGATCGAGTATGGAGCGGTGTGGCTTTCGGTTAGGATTTGTTGCTTGAGTTCCTCAATGTTAGGTACGCAAAGTCTGTCTCCGTACCATAATATTCCTTCACTGTCTGTGACGAACTCTGAAGTCTTACCCAAGTTCATTTTCTTCTTTATTCCTTCGATGCTGGGATGTCCCTATTGAGCCTTCTTAATTTGTTCCACTAGGGTGGGTTGTATTTCCAGATTTGATACGGTGCCCTCAGAGACTAACACCATGTTGAGCCTAGCGAACTCTTGCTGAAACTCAGGCCTCAAGTTTTGCGGACCGTCGTTGTCCGGGCTGGGGTTTCGACTAAGGGCATCAGCCATTACATTTTCTTTTCCTGGATGGTAGTGAATGCCGACATCATAGTCCTTGACCAATTCCAACCAGCGTCGTTGGCGTAAGTTTAGCTCTGGTTGCGTGAAAATATACTTAAGGCTCTTATGGTCCGTATATATTTCACAGCGATTTCCCAATAGAAAGTGCCTCCACTCCTTGAGTGCATGTATGACTGCTGCTAGCTCCAGGTCATGTGTTGGGTAATTTTCCTCATGTTTTCGCAGCTGCCTGGAGGCATACGCGACAACTTTGCCATCCTGCATTAGTACACATCCGAGGCCCTTTCGGGACGCGTCACAATATATTTCAAAACTCTTGTGTATGTCTGGCACGGTTAATACCGGTGCGGTTGTTAGCTTCTTCTTAAGCTCTTGGAAGCTTCTCTCGCATGCTTCCGTCCATACAAATTTCTTGTCTTTCTTGAGCAACTGTGTTATAGGTTTTCCCACAGTGGAGAACCCTTCAATAAATCTTCTGTAATATCCGGCCATTCCCAGGAAACTCCGCACATCTGTCACGTTGGCGGGTGGCTTGCAGTCAAGTATGGCTTTGACTTTTTCTGGGTCTACGGCCATGCCCTCTTGGTTTAATATGTGGCCTAGGAAACCAACCTGTCTTAGCCAAAACTCACACTTGCTAAATTTGGCGTACAACTGATGTTTCCTTAATTCTCCCAAAACAATTCTGAGATGCTTAGCATGCTCTTCTGGTGTCCTTGAATATACCAGAATATCGTCGATGAACACCACAACAAATTTGTCCATGAACTTCATGAACACTTTGTTCATGAGGTGGGCGAAATATGCGGGGGCGTTTGTTAGACCAAAAGGCATCACTGTGAACTCATATAATCCGTATTTGGAGGTGAATGCTGTTTTAGGGATATCTTCTGTCCGTACTTTCAATTGATGATATCTCGATCTCAAATCAATTTTTGAGAACACCTTGGCTTGTGCGAGCTGGTCAAACAAATCATTTATCCGTGGCATCAGATATTTGTTTTTGATGGTGACCATATTGAGAGCTCGATAGTCTATACACAGTCTCAGTGTCCCATCCTTTTTCTTGGCGAATAATACTGGCGAACCCCATGGTGAGGAGCTGGCTCGAATAAATCCTTTGTCCAATAATTCCTTTTTTTGCTTCTTCAACTCCACCAATTCTGAGGGTGCCATTCTATAAGGTTTCTTATAGATGGGAGCGGTGCCAGGTGCTAGTTCGATGCTGAATTGTATCTCTCGGTCTGGTGGCATGCCTGGTAGTTCTTCAGGAAATACGTCAGGAAACTCGCATACCACTGGAACTTTTCTCAGATCTGAAATGTCTACTTTGTTCAGCTTTGGTTGCTGTTACCGTGGCCTTTCTTGAGCTGTAACCTTTATTGTCTTGCCGCGATGGTGAGTGAGAATCACGGTCCGATTGAAACAGTCAATGAATCCTTTGTTGGTGGTCAACCAGTCCATCCCTAAAATGACATCTAGTCCTTTATTTTCCAACACGATGAGATTAGCTTGAAACTGTAGTCCTTCAAACTCAATGATCACTCCTTGGCAGTAACTTTGAGCGATTTGTTTATTTCCGGGGGACTTGATGATCATAGATTTTTCCAAGGGAAGTATCGGAAAACCATGTTGCAAAACAAAATTCTTCGAAATGAACGAATGGGAAGCTCCAGAATCAAACAAAACCGTGGCAGGTACTGTGTTAACAGGGAACGTACCGAGCACGATGTCTGGGGCATTCTGCGCTTCTTCCCTGGTCACATGGTTTAGGTGACCCTTTTTGTGGTTGTTGTTGGGGTTGAAATTGTTGCGCTTGGGGGCTGGATTGTTTCCACCATTGTTCGGCTTGGGGGCCGAGTTCCTCGGCTTTGGGCATTGTTTAGCATAGTGCCCTTCTTCACCACAAGCATAGCATGTGACCCCTGGATGATACGAGAAGTCCTTGTCTCTGGAATGAAATTGTCTGGTTGGCCTTACAGCAGTAGTAGTGGGTTTCCTTGCCTCAGTCCTCTGAACATCTGTCTTGCTTTGGTTGTTGCGAGCGAGGGTCGTCTTATCCCTCTTTCGCTTACGGATATCTTCCAGACTACGACGCTCATTCTCCAAGGTAATGGCCTTGTCAACCAGAGTTTTAAAATCCGGGGAAGTGTGTACAATCAGTTGGCATTTTAGTGCCGGTGCCAGACCGTCCAAGAACTTTTCCATCCTCTTGTTCTCTGTCATGTGCTCGTTGTAGGCATAACGAGATAGCTGGGTAAACTGACCGTTGTATTCGGTCACTGACATGCCTCTTTGCTTGAGGTCATCGAATTCTCTCTTCTTCATTTTTATGATGCTCCTGGGGATGTGCCCCACGAAAGCCTTCCTTGAATTCTTCCCAGGTGATGTTGTGTTCACTGGGATGCATGTGTAAGAAGTTCTCCCACCATGCTGCAGCTGCTCCAGTAAGGTAGTGTGGTGCATAAAGCACCTTCTCATTATCTGAGCACTGAGCAATAATCAGCTTCCTCTCGATATCACGAAGCCAGTCATCGGCTTCCAACGGCCTATCAGTGTGAGCAAAAGTTGAAGGGCGAGTCTTTTGTAACTCAGATAACTTGGAATGTGGTTGATAGGGTTCACGGTGGTTTCCCATATTGATGACGTGATTCATCAACTCTTGGTGCTGTTGCTGGCTTTGTTCGAAGAGACGACATACTTGAGACAGGGCTGCTTCGCTGTCCTGTTGACTGGACTGTCCCTGAGTGAAGTTGTTGCTAGTCTGTGTGCCATAAACTTCTTCCGGCTGATTGGGCATGGAGCGGGTCCACGGACGAGACATTTTTCCAGTCTGGGGTATTATTTTGCAAAACTCATGAGAAGAACTGTGTGGCACAAGGAAAATCTTGCAAAGGCAACAATTTAAAAGATCTCAAGATTTTTCAAGAAAACATCAACGATTTCGCACGGAGAAGAACCGCTTAGCATATATCTTACACGCGAAAAGCAAACACACGATACAGCACTCAGGATGTGCGTACACATTCCTGACATGTTATTTAGACTAGCATACCCCTCCGGAAAGCAGCGAACACACTAATACAAACTAGTGTACAGATAAAACACACCATACAAGCAGACATAACGCGCGACTATTCGACGCTCTTAGTCGGAGATGGTGACGATGTCCTTTCCCTTGCCGAGGGCAAGACTCAGTGGTGCAGGAGGTTCAACCTCCACCTCCTCTCTAGCTGGCTCCTGGCGCGTAACACTGCGCTGCGGTGATGGCGCGGGAGCGACAGGTGGTAGTGCGGGTGTGGCAGGCGGTGCAGCTCTGACTGGAGTAGGAGCGATGACTCTGTCGAACTCCTCAGTGGTAGGTAGACGGCGAGCAGTGGCCAAAATGGCCGGAGCATAAGAGGCTGAAGACGAGACGAATGTCAGAGGCGGTGCCGTGAGGAGAAGCTCCTTCCTGCTGGCAGGACCGCCCCGGACTAAGTCCATGCGGGCAGCCACAAGATCATCCACTAGGTTGTCGAAGGATTCCTCCAGAGCCTTGCGGTACTCCACGACCATCTCGATGGCTTCATCTCGCTCTCCCCGATGGCAGGCAAATGCATAGTGACAGGTATATGGCACATGGCATGGGAGGTAGCGGTAGCGACGAGTCTTCATCGTAGGAAGGATGTCCCGAAGATGAGCTATCGCCTCACGGGCAGCCATCTGCATGACATGCCTCTCCGTAGGCATGGCCCTTCCCACAAAACGGAAGTGGCGAGATGTAGAACGTCCTCCCTTGAATTGCACCACAGCTTGGTGCATAGACACGTCGTCACTGAGCTTGTGCTGGTAAAGCGTGAACTCCGGACGGGTTGCTGGCCTGATCGCGAGCTTGGTGATGGAGACGAGGAGTTTGACAAACCCCTCGGGCACGTTCGTGAATACTCGAGTCTCGCAGTTGCTGCCAGCCATCTACAAAAATAGGCAAAAATTCTGAGTAGTCAAGTCATAAATTTATGATGACCAACAGAAAATAGCTACAATTGCAAAATGCTGAAAAAGCACAAAAGACGCTAATAACCGATTAGCGATCGCACCTAGTGGCTTCCTACAGTCAGCCTGGCTCTGATACCAAGCTTGTCACGACCGGTTTTTCAATAAAATATTTATTGAGAGACCAATCCCTTTTACGGACCAGTAAAGAAGAATTCCTTCTCACTGGTAGACAATATCTTGGTCACAGAA
This sequence comes from Aegilops tauschii subsp. strangulata, assembly GCF_002575655.3. Classification (NCBI taxonomy): domain Eukaryota; kingdom Viridiplantae; phylum Streptophyta; class Magnoliopsida; order Poales; family Poaceae; genus Aegilops; species Aegilops tauschii. The sequence goes on from NC_053041.3 coordinate 183,967,744, forward strand.
GAAAAATACCAGGAGTACTGAATATAATACAAGGTTGAGCGGAGACTGCTCAACAATTTATTACATGAACGCCGATAAAACATAACGGCGGATAGGGTGGCATAACTACTAACTCACGATAACAACGGTGGTGGAAATATCACCGCGAAGTGGGTGATATGACTCCTGAAAACTACAGCTCTTCGAGCGTCGGAGTGAGGCTCGAGGAGACTTATTGCGGGTGGCGGAAGCGTATATAACACAAGTGACCAAACTCCAGGATCGCACGGGACTGACTGGGACTCCTCTAGGCGTCGGACGCACTATCAAACTCTTCATCCAAGAGATCGCCTTCGTCAACATCTGGCCAAATCAACAAGCCAGGTGAGTACTATGAAAGTACTCACAAGACAGTTCGGACATAAGATATAACAAATGTAAACATGAAGCATATGAACAGATTAACAAGTGCATTCAGACATAGAGACAAAAATGCATAGGGAATAAAAGAGAAGTCGGGCGGTAGTCCTCCCGAAATCCCAAATTAAATACTGGGTGCCAAACGAGGGTCTGAATGACTCCTCGAGAGGAAAATGCAAGAATAACAATGTCACAGTCGGGCGTCAGAGCGACACCACATAAAGGGCTTATAATAGAAAATAAAAGATAGTACGTGCCACAGTCGGACGTCTGAGCGACATCGCAAAAAGGGCTTATATCAAAAGTAAATAACAAACATGCCACAGTCGGACGTCTGAGCGACATCACATAAAGGGCTTATACGAAAGTAAATAACAAACATGCCACAGTCGGACGTCTGAGCGACATCACATAAAGGGCTTCATAACTTAACATCTTAGTAACTCAAGAATGTAAATCATATCCAGGGAATAATCAGGCATGAGATAAACAACAGGGTTAGTCCATCCACAGGAGTAACGTTCAGCCCAGTTTACTACTCATGCTCGCTTACCGGAAGGAAGGATAAACCACGAGGGCTTGACGTAGATAAGGATACACTGATCACTATACTTGATCATGGATATGATGGCTCGGAAGGATTTGACTCTGCAGAGTTTGTACTTTAACCACAGCCAACGGATTTCTGTAGTCACGGGGACTAGTTCCGTTTACGGTGTTTTGGAAGAAACACATCTAACCAGTACACACCCATTCAACATTCCGAAGCCAGGAATCACCCTCGGCAACGTTCAAGAAAAACCTTGAGACGGGGAGGCTACAACCTCACGTAGCATGGGATCAAATTTATATACGCGCGCTCTAAGGGGTGCCCCCCTCTCGGTCCCAACCGGAAACACCCATGCCCCCTGACCAGATGACTGGCTTTAATCCAGGGCCATGGAACACTCATCCCGGCCCCTCTATTTGGTGTGTACACGGAAAGAGGTTACCAACTTACTAAACCGCATTCTGGCAGAAAACAAGTGGTAGCACGGAAGGGGAAGAACGATAACGTGACTCCGTCCATGTCAACGTCGGAATTTATCGGATGACGTAAGGCTGGCATGCTACAACAGTACCACCTTACTGCCCTTCATGACACCACATGACTACGCCATCTCTCAACAGAAATCACAGTACTTAGGAACACCCGGGTAGTTGCCTCACATGCAACTAGGTACTCACCGATGCTCATATGTCATGCACAACCTTTCACGAAATCATTCAAAACATCCATCATATCAAAGGTTCAAACATGCTTGCCTGGTTCGGAGAAGTCGGAGTCTAGCTCGGCGAAGTTCGCGGCTCCGTCACCTCTTCCGGAACCTACGGTATAGCGAAAATGCATACTAACGTGAAAACCAACGCGTGCATAAAAGTTGTCTCAAATTTTTTTCAAATAAATCCCATAAAAAACTAGACAAAATTATAAGACTGTCAGAAAAAGAATCACTCAAAAATCACTTTTTATTAAAAAGTTATAAGGGTTTCTGTCCAGGGACTCATCTGTAATGAAACAGAAAAGTTCCAGGGGTTTAACTGAGAAAACAGAAAACGGTTCGAATGGACACACGCAAGCCCACAGAGAAAACGTACTATGCCCGAAGGCGCCAACAGAAAACGGTTCGCGGGGAAAGAAAGAGAGGCTGACGTGGGGGGTCCACATGTTAGGTTTGAAAGACCTTGCCGGCGCCCGAAGGCTGCGGTGGTCGCCGGCGTCGAACCACGGCGAGTCAGGGGGATCAGAGTGTACCAAGAGTATCAGCGTGTCCTTCCGCGTCGGTGGGTGGTTGACTTGGGCGTCGGGGAGCACCACGTCGACGGCGACACTTTCTCCGGCGGACGGCGGCTCGGGCGATGGTGGGGAACTCCGGTGGTGTGCTGCAAACCTCGAATTGAAGCGCGGGTCAGAAGGAGGGATGCATTAGAGAGTTACTGGCAAGAGATGGGAGGCAGAGGTGCACGCACGGGAGCGAATCGAGCTGGATCCCGTGGCGGGTCGCGGCGGCCGGAGTTGAGGAAGGAGACTTCCTCGGGGCTCTTCCAGTGGCTAGGCGGGGTCTTGGTGGAGTGTAGAGGTGGTGTGGGCACTAGCTGGAGCTCGGGGCCTCTATTTATAGGCGGCTCGAGGGGGTGGCCGTGAACGGAGAATCTCCGGCGAGCAATTACGGCGAGGCAGTGGATTGGCAGGGGTATTAGGTGGTCAGGCAGCATTAGTGGGAGTTACTGGTCCCGTTTTACTGCTAGACTCGGTCGGGCATGGCGTAATGGCGCCGGTCCTCGTCGGGGTCGCCGTACTGGTACCACGGCGGCAGAGAGCGCGCTCCGCGCCCAGCGGTTCACGACGAGGGTGGCAGCGCGCACTGGGGAGTGGAAGACCACACGGCGACCTCCGGTGGATTGGGCGGCGCCGGACGGCGCCGTCTGCGCTGCGCCACTCTTCTGACGGCCGCAAAGCCGCCGCTGGCGTCGGTCACGGGGCGACGCACCTTCTGCTGCTCGTCGCTGATGTCCGCAAGCTTCTAGGTGCTCGTGCGGCGCAGAGGACAATGGGGAGGGGACAGGGAACGCGGCGACGCCGGGGCACTGGTGTGATTGACAACAGACACTGAAGAAACGACAGTGGTTCAGTCACTGTTAACTGAATTTGACTGAACCTGATATTGACAGTGCTCTGAAGGTGTTCGATGAAATGATATGGTGTGAAGAAATTTTTTCCTAGAGCCGGGACTTGGTGAGGTGACCACTCAATGCACCCAGAGGTTGTCTGATTTTACTCAGAATTTTTGGAGAAGGATTTGAATGAATTTCATCAAATTTGGCAAATCTGGTCCAAACTTGCAGCAAGTATAGTTTGAAAATTTTGAACTGGAGACCAGTGGATCTTCATGGATCTTGGTTGAGGGTTCAAAGGACTAGGAAGGGAAAAAGGTTTGGGGGCAAAAATCAAAGTAGAAGGAGCAGTTCCTATGTAAACCTCCAAGGATCAAGATATATGGCAGAAATTGTTATTGATAAGAAATAAATGGGAAAATTTATATGGAGAGGTTCAACTTGCTGGATTTGAAGTAAAACATGATCTAAAGGTGAGGAAAGGTCTATGAGAGTGGATTTGCACTAAGGTCATGGCAAGAGAGATTTGTTGAAAGTGGGAAAAGATCATTCCAAAAGCTATAGGGCATTTTCAAAGAAATTTTCAAAAGACATTTTTCCCAAGTGAAAAGTATTTTGGTTTGAGTCCAAAAAAAAACAAGAACCTCCAAGACCAAAACAAGTCTTGGGTGAATCCAAATAAAACTCTTGCCAAAAACAATATATTGAAAGGGAGGGTTCTTTTGAAGAAATTTTTTAAATCACCTCCCTCAAGTCAAGTAAATTTTTTGAAAAATCCAAATGAAATTTTGGGTGTCACAGCATCCTTGCCAGTAGCCCCAGGGGGCTCGGCGGGAAAGTACTTGCCGGGACCTGATTTCCTCCGCTTGTTCCGCCCCATTGACGGTTCGACAGATGGCTGAGTTAACCGGAGCAAAAAGGTACCTGGTTCCACAGGTAGCTTGAATGCAGCACGCTTCGACAGGTAATCGGCGATGTCATTCTCCGCTCGGGGAATGTGCTCTGCTTGGATACTGTCAAAGCGCTCCTCCAGCTTCCTTACTTCATCTATGTAGGCCTCCATCAATGGGCTCTAGTAATCCTTGTTGACTTGTCTGACGACAAGCTGCGAGTCACCCCTGACGATGAGCTTCTTCACCCCGAGGTCTGCCGCGATCCTGAGACCGGCAAGCAGCCCCTCGTACTCAGTAGTGTTGTTTGTGGACATCTCCCTGGAAAGTGCATCTGGATCACGTACTTGAGGTGTTCTTCGGTGGGTGCAACAAGCAGCACACCGGCACCGGCGCCTTGCAGCGAGAAAGCCCCGTCAAAGTACATGATCCAGTCGCGGTCCGCTTCCTTGCCGGGGAGAGCGATCTCTTGGATTTCTTCGTCAGGTGTGGAGGTCCATTCTGCAATGAACTCTGCCAAGATTCTGCTCTGGATTGTTGAGGTACTTTCAAACTTCAACCCAAAGCTCGACAACTCCAAGGCCCATTCCACAATCCTTCCGGTTGCATCTGGGTTGTGCAGTATCCGTTGTAGCGGGAGGCGGGTGACGACAGTGATCTCGTGGGCTTGGAAGTAATGACGCAGCTTCCTCGAGGCTATAAGGAGGCCAAAGAGCAATTTCTGCACACCGGAATACCTCGACCTAGCCCCCTGCAAGAGGGAGCTGACAAAGTAAACCGGGTGCTGCATCATCTTCTTCTTCTGCACCACTTCGCTTGACTGTGCGGGCGTTGCCCTGATGGCGTCAGACACTGCCGGGGGCATCTTGGGCTCGCCATCTGCTGGTTCTGTCATCGCCACTGCCTCCTTGTCGACCTCCCTCTGTGCCACCAGTGCGGCGCTGACCACTTGATTCGTTGCCGCTAGATACAGCAGCAACAGTTCTTGTGGTTTAGGCGGAACCAGTATTGGCGTGGAGGAAAGGTATTTCTTCAGATCCTGCAACGCTGCCTCGGCTTCTGGGGTCCACTCCATCAGGCCTGCCTTCTTCAAGATTTTGAAGAAGGGAAGGGCGCGCTCGGCGGACTTGGAGATGAATCGGCTCATGGCGGTGACGCAGCCGGTGAGCTGACGCACATCCTTGATCCGCTTGGGCGCCTCAATCTATTCAATAGCCTTGATTTTGTCTGGGTTTGCCTCGATCCCGCTGCGACACAAAGAATCCGAGAATCTTGCCGGACGGAACGCCAAAGACACACTTCTCAGGGTTCAGCTTAAGGTTGATCTTGCGCAGGTTGGCAAATGTCTCTTCCAGATCTTGCACAAGAGTTGCCCTGTCCTTGGTTTTGACCACTATGTCATCCATGTATGCCTCCATATTTCTATGGAGCTGGGGTTCAAAACCAATTTGGACTGCTCTTGCAAACGTCGAGCCAGCACTCTTCAACCCGAAAGGCATCCTTAAAAAGCAATACATACCACATGGGGTGATGAATGCTGTCTTCTCTTCATCTTCTCTTGTCATGAAGATTTGGTGGTAGCCCGAGTAGGCGTCGAGGAATGACAGCAGATCACACCCGACCGTGGAGTCGACAATCTGGTCGATGCGCGACAATGGGAAGGGGTCCTTAGGACAAGCCTTATTGATATCTGTGTAGTCAATACACAGCCTCCACTTCCCGTTTGCCTTGCGCACCACTACTGGATTGGCCAACCACGTCGGATGGAGCACTCCTCTCACCAAACCCGCCACTTCCAACTTCCTGATCTCCTCTGTGATGAACTCCTACCTCTCCAGAGCCTGCTTCCTGACCTTCTGCTTGACGGGCCGCGCATGAGGACAGACAGCTAGGTGGTGCTCAATCACCTCCCTGGGAACACCGGGGATGTCGGATGCTTGCCACGCAAACACATCGACATTCGCCAGCAGGAAGGTGACGAGCGCGCGTTCCTATTTGCTGTCGAGGGTGGAGCTTATGGTGAAAGCCCCTCCCGTGCCATCCTCCCTGACGGACACCTTCTTGGTCTGCGGTGGCTCAGCTCTGGATTTCTTGCTCTTGCCGGTAGAGCTCTCTGGCACATCCTCGATGGTAGCACAACACTCTGAGGAGGTGCGCTTGCCGGAGTGGGTGCGAGAGGTCTTGCCGAGCTTCTTCTTCCTTCCCGGGGCTTCAGCGGTAGGAGCAAGTGTCTTGGCGGCAGCTGCTGCAACTACTTCCTGGTAGAGTTGGTCGGCGCAAATCAGCGCATCCTTCTTGTCGGAGGGGACGGAGATGATGGTCAACGGCCCGGGCATCTTTAGCATGTTGTAGGCGTAGTGCGACGCCGCCATGAACTTGGCTAGTGCCGGGCGGCCGAGGATCCCGTGGTAGGGCAAGGGGATCTCGGCCACATCGAAGACGATCCTCTCCGTCCTGTGGTTCAACACACCTCCAAACGTCATGGGCAGCGTGACCTTCCCCTTCGGCTGGCTCCTCCCCGGATTGACCCCTTGAAACGTGCCCGTTTCCTCGAGGTTTCCATCAGGGATTTGCAGCCTTTTGATCACGACAGGCGAGATCAAGTTCAGGCCGGCCCCGCCATCGACCAACATCTTGTTCACCTTGAGGTTGCGTATCGTTGGCGAGACCAACAACGACAAACACCCGACCGTGGTTGTGCGGTCAGGGTGGTCCTCGGTGTCAAAGATGAGGGGCGTGCTGGACCACTTCAGCGGCTTCCGAGCGTCGAACGACGGCTCCGCTGCTGTAATCTCACGCGCCCACTGCTTGAGCTGGCGGTGAGAAGTATGCAGCGATGCACCACCATCGACACACATGGCCTCTGTAGCCTTCTGGAACTCTTGCTCGCCGGACTCGTCGTCCTCGTCATGATCATCGTCTTCTTGCTTCTTGTCACAGCCCCGGGCGGGCCTCTCTTGCTGGCTGTCCTTGTTGCGGCGGCCTCCTTGGCCACCACGCTTCTTGCTGGATCCCTCGGCACCATCCTGGCCCTTCTCCTTGTCCCGCCTCTCATAGTTGGCCTTTTGCTTTTCAGCAAGCAGCTCGGCTTGCCAGCAGTTTTGGAGGTCGTGGCCCTTGGTGCGGTGGATCTTGCAGTACTGCTTGCCGGAGCCCCCTGGCTTGTCGGCTGCTGCTAAGGCCCGGCAGGCGACGCACCCAACAATCTCCTTGCCGGGGTCGTCTACCTTGACCTTCTTGGCAGCGCCGGTGTTGTCAGACCCTTCAACGACAAGCACGGCCTTGCCCTTGCGTTTCCTGTTGCGACGCCGGCCCTTCTTTGTCGGGGCGGCGGTGTCTTCATCCGTAGAGTCGGTTTCTGCGCTGGCGTCCTCACCGGGGTACTTCCTTCTGTCGGCGTTCTGGGAACGGGGGTCCCTAGACTTGCCTGCCTGCGGCCCACAGCATGGCTAAGCAGCAGGCCGTACGTCCCATCTTCGTCAACAAGGCACCCAAGACCCTCGCGAGAGTCCAAGCCTCGCGAGGCGGACGACGCAAGACCTCCTCTGGAGCGGCCTAGCCAGGCAAGCTCACGAGGAGCGGAGATATCAAGGCAAGGCAAACCTCACGAGGCTCTCGTGACGTGAGCCATGACGAACAGCACCAAGCGGGTGCCAGGCGGGCGCCAGTGCGCGCAGTGTCCTTATTTCCTCTTTGGTGCTAAGGAGGCCAGCGCAAGCGAAGAGTACCGAGGCATCAGGCAAAGGTTGCCATATTGGTGCAACGAGACCAAGACCAGGAGGACGACAAGGCAGAGGTCATCGTGGAGCCCAAGACGGCGTCACCCCAGAGCTTTTCGCAGGCGAAGACCGCTTTTGTCAGGATAGCTTGTACTAGCTGCCCCCCTTCAAATTTGCCCGCCGTTGTTGGCTCCCTTCCCGCTTGATATTTGGGAAGAGGACCAGGGCCTATATAAGTAGAGTTAACCACACAGTAGAGGCATCGAATCCTCACGCCACAAGTTCACAAGCACAGGAACACCTCAACCTCAGGAGGCTGTTCTTCCCTTGTACTGTTCATCATCAGCCCAAGAGGCAATCCACCACCACCACACTGGAGTAGGGTATTACACCACAACGGTGGCCCGAACCAGTATAAACCCCATGTCTTTCCGTGTTGTGAGTTCGTCGAGTTCGTCCGCGAGATCTTAGCGAGCTAGAGCGTAGATCGGTAGGAGGGAGAGACTTCGCGCGCACCCCAGTGTTCGAACCTTAAGGGTTTGCCGGAACCCCACATCCGACACCTTCCCTCTTCAGCCCGGGCGCACCTATCGGCCAGAACATAGAGTTCGGCCACATCCTTAACCTTGCTCATCGCCAGCTCTTTGGGCATCTTGCGGTTGCGCACGTTCTGATGGAACGCGCTGATCACAGCGGCGGGATGAACGTCGGGGATGTTGTACTGCACCCGGCTGAATCTCTGGATGTACTTGCGCAGGGTTTCCCCTTCCTTCTGGGGAATGATATGCAGATCACTAGCCTGGCCATGAGCTTGGTGGCCTCTAGTGAAGGCGCCAACGAACTCATGGCACAGATCCAACCAAGAAGAAATGGAATCCGCCGGCAAGTGCATCAACCAGGACATAACATTGGGCTTCAGTGCAAACGGGAAGTAATTGGCAAGCACCTTGTCGTCGCGAGCTCCGGCAGCCGGCATCGCGATGGTGTAGATGCTGAGGAACTCGGACGGATGGGTCTTGTCAGTGTACTTCTTGCCGACGTCGGGCTTGAACATGCGGCGGGACGGCCACTGGAACTGCTGCAGCTCACGGGTAAAGGCTGGATAGCCCACCTCGTAAGGTAGGCCGCCGGAGCCCCCCGGCGCTAGGTGGTCCATAGCGGGTCCCGCCCGCTTGTCCGACTAGTGGCGTGTATCACGCCGGCGCTCGATAGTGGTTCGAGCATCTTCATGAGCTCGTTCTCGAAGAACTTGGCGCTGGTCGCGGTGGGTTCGCGCGTCGGACGACGCTATAGAGATGTTATCACAAGCATCGTCACGACGGGCCGACGCCCGCGGCGGCTGGCGAGGAGGAGGAGAGTGCACTGTGACCACAGCACCCCCGGTCCTCCCAGCGCTGGCATGTGGTGGCTCGGTGGAGCACCGGCCCGAGGGTCCCGCCGGTCGCGGATCATCTTTGTTGGCGACGGCGACGAGGCTCTGGATGGTGGCCCTCCACTTGTCGAGCTTCTCCGTAGTAGGAGGGAAGTCGAGGAGCAGCTGCGCATGCGCGAGAGCTTCTGCTGGCGTGGGTGGCGGCGATAGCTGCGTGGACCGTGGTGCGCTTCGACTTCTAACCACGTTAGAAGGAGCTCTATCACGACCCAGCGGCTGCGCGCCATTTTCGCCAGCACTTCGGCGGGCATGCTGAACCCCTTCGTCCCGCGGACGACGCACAGGGCTCTTCCCATGGCGGTGTCCAGGGTCACCGGCGTGGCGACGCTGCTCGTCGCGCACACCATGGGAAGGGCGCGCCGTGGTCGCCGGCATGGGCGTCTTGGAGGTTGCTGCGCCGCCCCGTGGGTGGCACAACGGCACTCCTGGAGGGCCCCGCGCCGCCTGCGGGGGGCCCAGCCCCATCTTTAGACTTGGTGACGTGCAGCCCATCGCCTGGCGAGCGAATGGCGCCGCTCGCCAGGCTCTGACTGCCAGGGCGATGCTGGTGCTCGCGGACCGCGGCTCAGGTTCTGTCCGCGACCGGGCTGCTGCTCGCCCGTACTGGCACAAGACGCATTTAATGCGCCGCTGAGGTGTCCCCTAGCTTTATCGGGGGCGGGAGCGAGGCCCGTCCCGTCCGTCGCCGCTCCTCCTTGCTTCGACACGCGCCCTGGCCAGCGATGCGTGCGGCGCCATGTAGGCAGGCAGGCAGCTGAGGTGGCACAGTGGTAGGGTCTTCACGAAGATCTGCATGCCGCCACACATGCATGTGCTGAGTTGGCCTGGATGCTGCATGTTGCCACGCAAGTGCCCGCCCAGCTGGTCGGGCTGGCAGCTGCATGCGAACGGCGGTGGAGACTTGGCTGGTGCGGGCCTGGCAATGGCCCTGCTGGCGTCCTTGGTGAGGGCCTTGCCGGGTGGCCTGGCAAGGGTCTTGCCGTGGTGCACTGTCGTCCCCGGCAAGGATCTTGCCGGGGGTCTTGTGGCTCTTCTCGGCAAGGATCTTGCCAAGGACCGTTGTCTTTTAATCCTCATCTGATCTTGAATATTCTTTGGTCTTGACAAAGATCTGCATGCCACCATGGAGGTGCCTCCCGAGCCCTGGCCCAACGTGGTTGATGGTGTTGGAGACCGTGGGCTCAAGGGTGGTGCGCTCCGCTGGTGTTGGACGAGCCGCCCTGGCAAGGGTCTTGCCGGGGCCGCTGAGGCTCCCCCGGCAAGGATCTTGCCGGGGGAACCTGCTTCACCTCTCTACTTCTTTGTGGTCTCGGCCTTGGCGTTGCTCTGGCTGTCTTGGGCTTCGGTTTTACCTCGGTTCACCTCCCCTGGTCTGCTTGGTGTGGCCGCGGGCGCGGCTCTGACTGTCCGTGCACAGGTAAAGGGTTAAAAAGGTGCACCCCTTCTTTTGTACACCGACACTAGTACTACATCAGTCGTGGTTTATTAGTCCCCCATTGAATTTGACTGAAGATTTAACTGAAAAAATGTTAGTGCATGTCAACAAAAACTATATCGTTGGATTAGTCCCCCATTGAATTCTACTCTTATCTCTATCTCTACTACTCTTCTTTGTTTTTTATAATATACTAGTAGTAGCTCTCAAATCGAATAGTACTGCGCCGTCCGCTGCACGCCCGGCTGAACACGCCTCCTCGCCTCCATCAAACCCCTCTATTAAACCCGCATAACTAGCTCCTAACTAGCTCCAATGGGCTGCGTTGCCACATGACCACCAGATGGTTTGATTGAGCCCAGTCGAGATGGTTTAGTAGGATTATGTGGATATTTCTAAAAAAAAAAGAACACGTGGAAAAAGTGAAGCAACGTGCAGTTCTTTTTAAATGAACGTACAATTTTATGGCATGAATACTACTTCCCGCTTTTACAATATTGAACTAATATCGGCATTTATACATCACTATAATTTCTTTTTCTTTGAATCTATTAGCACATATATTACTTCTTTTCCCTTTTACCAAAATCACTCTGTTATATTAAGGCGTGCCTTGCACGTGTATACATATAGTAAATGTAGGTTTTTGAATGCGGCGAGGAGGCGGGTACAGCTGGGAGTGCAGCGGGTGGCGCCCTGGGCCGGCGCGCCGCTTCAAATGGCGGATGTAGTGAGAGGTCGCGTCCGCCCTGACCCCCTTGACGGTGCACGTCACCTTGTGTCCAGATCTGAGATGCCACGTGTACCAGATGAATGACTCCAAGCTCGACCACCGTGATGCAAGAGGTGCGAGCCGAGGAACGCTGTTGGAGACACCCTCCTCGTCATCATCTGAGTCCTAGAAGATCTCACCCACATCATCATTAGGCATGCAGCCGCCTTCATAGACAACATGCGCAGAAGGAGTAGAGGCGACTGGGGACGCACCACGTCGCGGGCACTCCATACGTGCTCGTGTGCGTGCAGCGGGCGTGCTTTTCCATCGATGCTAGCTCTAAGGCCGAGGCTGCAGTCGTCTTCGTCTCCGGCTAGTCGTTGAGCAACGATGGTAAAGAGGTGTTGCAAGAGATGCGTATGCGCCGTTGTGTGTGAGCTTCGTGTAGCACGATGAACCGGACGTCACCGCAGATGGCGCACACCTCCATGCAGCCGAGTGTGTGCGCATGCATGTGTTATTCACGTGCATTCTACGGCCGAGTGTGTGTGCATGCATCTGTTGTGTACGTGCGTTGTGTGCTCCATGCTGTGCGCGTTTGTGCATGAGTTGGATCGGCATGAGTTAGTGCGTTAGCGTGTGTACATACACGGCTGCATGCGTCCTGTATCCTGATGTATCGCCTCTAGTTGTTAGTGAAGAGTTCATGTTCTTTTATTTGTTTATAGGCGTGCAGGCGGCAAAAAACAGGGGAAAACGCGCAAGGTTCCTTGCAGACGCTCCACCGCGAGGTTCCTTGCTACTTCTCGATCATCAGGAATCTATGTTCTTCCACTCTTTTTTTACGTGAGCTTTTTCATCATTTTGCCAACATGCGAGACATCTAGCATCAAGGTGCACATGTCATGCAAGAAAATGGAGATAACCAGATAAGCAGTGCGTAAGTGAGTCGTGCACTTCGATGGCACCTACTCAATGACGGAGCACGGGATGGTAGCCATGACATGGTCAGCCCTTTTTGGAGAGAGTACGTACTACTAAATAACTTTGATGCGTCCCGTCAACTCGCAAAACGACGAGAAGCTTGCTTACTACGCCTTCTCCCTCGCCAACGCGTGCGCGGTGGCTCTCAGCACGAGGAGAAACTTTTCCTTACAAGCGGTGGACGTGCAGCAGTTCATTTGGTGTGAGATTGCCAGAAGTACTACTGTAGTACCACCATTATTGTTTGACTTCCGGAAGCGGCGAAGAGCCAAGCGCAAGGCTAGCCATAGTGGGAGTAACATAAGTAGGAGTACCTCCTTTTTTTATTCTAGAAACAACCACACGCGAATAATGGTCGGTAGCGGCACATCAACTGAATCAAAAATCGAAACCTTCCCGCCCAGCGCCAGCTGAGCCCGCCGCTCCACATTGATGGCAAGTCAGGGCGACGCGACCTCTCACTGCTTCCGCCGTTGAAGCGGCGCGCTGACCGAGGGCACCGCACGCTGCACGCCCGGCATTTCAGACTACACATACTTTGTGAGACAAAAGGTGGGGCCATTATTAATGATATAGTATTATACTAAAGGGACTAAGTATTGTAAGCAAGCTACGTATTAGGTTAGTTCTAGATGATGTGTCAACTTCATATAGCCGGATGTTGGCTATACTATTAACCATGCTCTAAGTGTGGTGTGAGTCGGAAAATTTATTAAGTCATTAATTAATAATTAACAGACTCCTTAATCACTCAGCCGTTTCTGATTCTTTTGGATAGTGGGGCTATTATTGACTTGGACGTGCGGTTTGGGCCAAAGCCTACTATTATACAGTACTTGGTCTTACTCGCACGACCGACCTGACAGGCTCTACCCTAGCCGTCGCTGTATCATATGGTTTCGCACCGTTCCAGATCTTAGCGCCGCCACGCAATTCTTCTCCATCCCTCCTTCCGGCGTGCACCGCGAGAAGGGACAGCAGTCCTCCGAACCCTGCCTTTCGTGATCCTGTACGGGAGAGGGGCGATCAGGTTTTTGGGGAGCACACTCGTGTGACTACTGCCAGCGACGACTTCCTCAACGGCAGCCTTCCTCCCCGACCTCGGTAACCTCTTCATCAACGACATGAGTGAAAACATCAACCACAGCGGTTCTGCTCCCGATATACAGTATGTGATTCTGTCCTCCTGGTTTAGTCCGCATCATTACTTTGATCTTTGCAATTATCGTCATGATCTATTTACTATTGATTCGGATTACATCTCATAGTAATTTGCTCATATATTCAACAATCCAATCCAAAAACCTAATTATAGGTAATTTACTCCGAGTGGTTTTGTTGCGCTTTTGAAGCCGCCTACTTTTAAGGAGGTGCAATATAAAAGGTGGCGCACAAGAGCAGTATATTGGTTTCAGATCATGTACTGCTATGATGCCACTACGGGTAAGCCTGAGGGCGATCTTAATCCTACACAGCAAGAAGCTTTTGAGAACATGGATACCCTCTTCAAAGCCGCCCTGCTGAGTGTTCTTGACGATTCCATTGTGGATTCATATATGTCGTTTGACAGCGGCAAAGACATGTGGGCTGCGCTCGAGGCCACGTTTGGGGCCTCGGGCGCTGGCAACGAGTTGTACGTCATGGAGCAATTCTGTGACTACAAGATGACTGATGAGCGCTCTGTTGTTCAGCAGACTCATGAGATACAGTCACTCGCTAAGGAACTTGAGTACTTCAAGTGTGTGTTGCCGGAAAAATTTGTTGCCGGGACCATCATTGCCAAGCTTCCACCTTCGTGGAACGATTTTGCTACTTCTCTGAAAAACAAGAGACATGAGTTTCCCGTTTCGGATCTCATTAGCACTCTTCATTTTGAAGAGAAGGCGAGAGCAAAAGATACACGTGCTTGGGTCGCTGAGGGAGCTTCTAGTGCCCACATGGTACACGAGAAGAACTTCCAGCCCAACCAGCCCCAAAACAACAAGAACAAATCTCAGGGGAAAGGCAAGTTTGATGCAAAGAACAAGCCGTCACATTCTACCAACTTCAAGAAGAATTCTCATAACGGGAAGGGATACAAACCTCAATTTTGGTAGCACCGCACAAAACTTATATGGCTGCATCTACCTGCTGTCAGCTAACCTCATGATGCTCCAGGTATTCCTACATTCATAACTAGGTACAATCACCACCGCAAGATGAAATAAGCTTATTCGTACATTGACTTGCTGATTGCAAGGTGGAACGATCCTGTCATGTGTGGAGTAGCAAACAAGCAGTGCAGCCGAAGGTGGAAATCAACCAAGGACTTATGAAATTATATATAATCTTCCTCAGGCAGGTCAGTATCCCCTTCGTCCAGATGATCATGTTTTGTCATGCCGAGCTATTGATATGTGTTACTGTTTTGCAACACCGTTTAAATATAGCTATTGTTTTCCTATCTTTTCAGATTCAGGACAATGAAGATAATTTCACGGGAACTGCACAATATGGACTCATGTTGAGTCATCTCTATTGCCTCATGTGTTTGCTGCAAATGTGTCAGCATCAATTGCAAGATGAGGCAGCTAGCTAGCTGTGGAGTTGCTAACATGGTCAAAGTGCTCGCAACATTGAGAAGAAACAAGCATGCCCAGGAAATTAATGCGTGCGCAGGGAGGCCCTTTGCTCAGAGAAGCATCGACCGATTTTCTTTATTTCCGCACCTTCTCACAACTTTCTATTGGTTATAGTATGGTGAATCATTGAGATGCATAAACATGCTGAACTTTTGTTCTTCTGAATGTTAGTATGCATACAGTATCTTCTGAAGCTTAGTTTAATGTAAATGTTGACTAGCCTGTGAACCTTCACAATCTTGTAAGTATATTGTAGGCCTGTTATTTGACACCTCACTTTGCCGCGCTACGCGACCAGTGTGAGTTTCTGCATCCAGTATCGCATCCTCTAATTTGGTGGATGCCAAGTTGAAAAAGGTTACCGATGAGTAGCCATAAGCTGGAGGCGTCTCTTTTTTACTTTTGAATGGGCAATAAGCTGGAGAGTGTCTCGGGCTGCCTCTAGCACAAGGCCCTCCAGTACAAAACACGGGCAGCCGACTGGGCCGATACAAAAGCCTATCCATCTTAAAGCCCATTTGTTTTTTTTGCGAGGAGAAGCCCATATTTCTTGAAGAGGGGGCGATCCCAGGAAAACCCTCCTTCCTCCTTGCTTCCACTTACGCTTTCGTCTCGCCCCAATTCCCGCCGCTCCCCATCTTCCTCACTCTTAAAAAAAACCCGCTCACCTTCTTCCTCACTCGTACAGAAAATGCATGCTCCTCTTCTTCCACTCCTACAGAAAACCCCAGCCCTCCTTCTTCCCCACTCGCACTGCCACTAGGCTCGTCTCTGGCTACTCTGCTCAAACCCGTGAGCTCGGCGCGACGCCCACAAGGAAAATGGAGTCGGCTGGCCCCAGCGCCAAGAAGATGAGGCTCCTGCTAGCGGCGACGCCGGTTGTAGATCCCGCACCCGGGCATCACGGGGAGAAGCGGCGAGCCCCCCCCCCCACCCGTATCTGAGGAACCGGTAGAATCTCCGGTGGACCACATCAGCGATCTCCCGGACGTCATCCTTGAGGAGATCATCTCGCTTCTCCCCACCAAGGATTGCTGCCGCACACAAGTCCTCTCAACTCGGTGGCACCCTCTATGGCGCACCGCGCCCCTCAATCTCGACTGTCGTCAGATATCTGTCCTTCTTAAATTTGATCTCCTCAGAGCCATCGTCTCCTCTCACTAGCAGGGCCCCATTCAACGCCTCTGCATCCCGACACGCGACCTGCTATCCATACCTAGCACGGTGGACGCTTGGCTGACATCCCCTGAATTCGGAAAACTCCAGCAGTTTGAGTTCTACCATTACCATGAAAGTTTCATACCACGAACATACCAATAATTCGTGCCCACACCACCGTTGTCCATCTCGCGGTTTTCCTCCTCTCTCCACACCGCCACCTTCGCCCGGTGCCATCTACCAGACGATTTGGTACAAATGCTTCAACTCCCACTGCTAAAAAGACTTTCGCTTGTGGTGGTTTATCTGTCAGAGGCATCACTGCACAGCATCATCCACTCCAGTTGCCATGCCCTGGAGCGCTTGCTGATTGTTTTGGGAATAGAAATCCCTATCAGTTGTTGTCAGCATTCTGGGAACGCGGGTCCCCAGACTTGCCTGCGTGTGGCCCACGGCGTGGCTATGCTAGCGGGCCTGTACGGCCCATCTTCATCAACAAAGCATTCAAGACCCTCGCGAGGGGTCAAGCCTCGCGAGGCGGACAGCGCAAGACCTCCTCGGGAGCGGCCTCGCGAGGAGCGGAGATATCAACGTGGAGCAAACCTCACGAGGCTCACGTGACGTGAGCCATGACGATCGGCACCAGGCGGGCGCCAGCGCGCGCAGCGTCCTTGTTTCCTCTTTGGTGCTAAGGAGGCAGGCGCAGGCGCGGAGTACCGAGGCATCAGGCAAGGTGTTGAGGATATAGACCTTAGAGTCACCCGCCAGGAGGGGCCGGGTTACTCGTAGGGTCGTTGCCAGAAGCCCAGGAGCCGAGTTTCAAGATAATGGGCCAGAGATGGGCTGAGACCCGGATATGGCTTAAATCCCGTAGTTATCATCATTGTTATAGTAGACTTGTAGTGTAAGGCAAGTATTGTTTAGAGTCCAAGCCGGACACTCTTATGAGCCGGCCGGGACTCTAAGGGCTGCTGGGCGTCAGCCTCCCTATATAAAGGGAGGACCCGGCAGCGGCTTAAGGGCGACACCAACCTCATCGAGAACCGGGCATAGCTGTTTAGCTCCCTGGCGATCGTAACCCTAATCAATAACACCTCGAACTGGATGTAAGCTTTTACCTTCACCGTAAGGGGCTGAACCAGTATAAACCCTCGTGTTCCTTGTCCCGCATAACCCCTTCAAGCTTCCTAGTTGCGATGGCTCCACGACTAAGTCCTAGCTTAAGGACATCTGCCGTGACAATTCCACGACAGTTGGCGCCCACCGTGGGGCCAGCGCACGGTGGATTCGAGTTCTTGAAGGGCAGCTTCGAAGGGCTCAAGGGATACGCTGTGGGCCGGATGACCAAGAGTCATCGCGGCAAGCTCTACATCGACAATGCAGACTGGGGCCCCGACGCCGACTCAATTGAGTACGGGTACCGGGTCCCCTTCGGCGGAATTCACGTCTTCATCGGCAAGATTGGTGAGCCGGGCCCCGAGCCGGGTCTCCGCGCCGATCTCATTGAAACGGCTCGGCGTGCACGACCCGCCCGGGCCCGGCCTGCCTTAAGGTGTGCCTTTGTGGGATGCATCCATGGAGGGCCCTCTGGTCCATCCGGGTCCGGTGATGAGGCGGCCGCCGGCTCAGACGGCGAGTCGGCCACTGGTGAGTCAAACTCTTTGTACCAACTTCAATATGGCAGGCTCATAGGTTGTTCCGACGGTGACAGTATTCCGGACCTTTTCGAGCCGCCAAGTCAGGTTGGAGTTTTTATGGCTGGTGCGCAGCCTGTTCAGAACCCTGCTGCGGGAGCAGGAAACCCGGTGCCTTCTCCGGCTCAGGTGCTGATGGATCTCACGGACAAGATGACGGCCCTGTTAACCGCCACGGTTGACCCGGCGGATCAAGCCCAGCATGACGCGGAGGTGGCACAGTTGAAATTGGATCTGATGAAGGCTAAAGAGGATCTTGCAGCGGAAGGGATCAGGCTGGCTGCAGAGCGGGCGGCTCTCGACGCCCGGACTCAGCTGATTCAGGCGCAGTCCTTCCAACTCACGATGGATCAGAACGCGGCCAACGAGGTCATGAGAAGGAGGCATCAGAAGGCCCAGTCTCGACTCCCGCCGGTTTACGATCCACGCAATCTCTTCAACACGCCGGGTGCAGGGTCTAGTAACCCGCCGGGGGTCATTGCGCCTGGGTCTGGACCCCTGGTTCCGCCGCGAGTGATGGGGCCTCCCCAGGTGCCACCTGCCCCGCCTCCGTATGTGCCAATACCCCCGGGTCATTATGATAACCCGCTAGAGAACATGGTGGCTGCAGCAGCACGGCTGGCGGCTCTCCCCGTTGACGGCGATTCTCCGGCGGCCATCGAAACCCGCCGGGTCAGGGAACTCCTGCAGACGGCGCTAGCACAGCAAGAGGCGTACTCCTACAGCCGGGACAGGATCCACTCAACCCCTCGTCCAGGCCAGAGCCCGAGTTACAGCCGGCACATGGTCTCAGCGACCGGCTCAAGTAATGTCCGACGCCATGACCTGGCCCCTGGCCATGGCCCGGCTCATATTGGAGCCTTCTATGCAGCAGACCAAGCGCGGCAAGAGGCAGAGCAGGCGCCGCAAGTAACGGCTTACCAGACCCCCCCGGCTTATCTGACGGCGTCCGTTGATGTGGGTATTTCTACCAGGACAGGGGGTGTCCCTTGTTTGGCGCCAGCCATCCGCAATGAACGTCTACCTAAGGACTTCAAGGGCCCTCGGAAGGTGCCTAACTATACAGCAGACTTACAGCCCGCAGCCTGGATTGAGAGTTACGAGATGGCTATGGAATTGCTGGAGGTCAGTGAGGCGGCCATGGCCAAATATTTCACCATGATGTTAGATGGAACTGCCCGTACGTGGTTGAAAGGGCTGCCACAAAACTCCATTGGGTCTTGGGCTGAGCTGAAAGCCCGGTTCATTCAAAACTTCAAAGACACCTGTAGGCAGTCTATATCAATTGTGGATTTGACTAACTGTAAGCAGCAGGAGGGTGAATCCACGACGCATTGGGTTCGCCGGGTCAAGGAGATCATACATTCATCAGATAAGATGGATGCCGGCTCTGCAGTCTTAATGTTGGAACAAAACTGTCGTTTTGTGCCCCTAAAGATGAAACTTGGGCGGCTTAAACGGGACTGCACTGACATGGGGACACTAATGGCGGCTCTTGTCAAGTACGCCGATTCTGACGGTACCAAGGATCCCCCTTCAGACGGTGAAAGGACAGGGAAGGGAAGGAAGAACGGCAATGGCAAGGGTCCTCAGTTTAACCCGGGGAACCAAGGAGGAGGCAAGCACAAGGCCGATGGCAGCCTAGAGTTTGTGGCCAACACCAACTCTCAAGGTAATAACCAGCGACGCAAGGGGAGACCCCCTCCCCGAGGCGGCGGGTCAGGACCTTCTCTGGAGCAGTTATTGAACGAACCTTGTCCGAGACACGGCTCTAGAGAGAAGCCAGCGACTCATTTGTGGAAGGATTGTGCTATTATGAAGGCCTTTAAAAACTACAATGGTCCGGGTGGCGGCTCAGGCGCCAGCGGTTTTCATGGCCCGGGCGGCGGTTCAAATTCCGGTCCTCAGAACCGTCAAGGGGGCTTTAATCAACAGTCTGGTCAGGGTCACCAACAGCAGCAGGGGGGTTATCAGACTAACCTGAAGCAGCTTAGCGGTGGACAGTATCACGTGTTCACCACTAGCTTGTGCAAACGAGACGAGAAGCTTCACAAGAGGGCGGTTAATGCTGTTGAGCCGGCGGTTCCACGCTACTTACGGTGGTCTGAGCAGCCCATAGTGTGGAGTAGGGAGGATCACCCCCCGGGTGGATAACCCGGGCCACCTGGCCTTAGTGGTGGCTCCTCAGATGGGAGGTTATAAGTTCACAAAGGTACTCATGGATGGAGGCAGCAGCATCAACATCCTCTATTATGAGACTTTCCGTCGTATGGGGCTAGTCGATAAGAACCTCAGCCAGTCAAATACTATCTTCCATGGTGTGGTACCCGGTAAGTCGGCTTATCCAGTCGGCAAAATCGAACTAGAAGTGGCTTTTGGTGATGAGAACAACTACAGGGTGGAGAAGTTGACCTTTGAGGTGGTCAAGATAAGAAGTCCATACCACGCTATATTTGGACGGCCGGCTTACGCCAAGTTCATGGCACGGCCGTGTTATGTGTACTTACAGCTCAAGATGCCGGGTCACAATGGGACCATTACGGTTCACGGCAGCCGGAAAGTGGCTCTGGAGTGTGAGGAAGGTGACGCAGCTTATGCAGAGTCTGTTTGCGCCACAGAAGAGTTGAACTTTTATAAAGACAATGTTGACCCAACAGATATGACCTCTCTGAAAAAGCCAACCACAGAGAATGAACCGGCCATGAAATTTAAATCAGCTGATGAGACTAAACTTGTTGATTTTGTTCCAGGTGACTCATCTCAGCAGTTTAGTATCAGTGCAAATCTGGACCCAAAATAGGAAGGCGCGCTCATCGAGTTCATCCGTGAGAATAGGGACATCTTCGCATGGAAACCTTCTGACATGCCAGGTGTACCTAGAGAACTCGCTAAGCACACCCTCAATGTTGATCCAAAATTTAAGCCGGTCAGACAGTTCCTCCGGCGGTTTAACGAAGAGAGGCGGAAAGCTATTGGGGAGGAAGTAGCCCGGCTCTTGGCGGCCGGGTTCATTGTTGAGGTTTTTCACCCGGAGTGGTTGGCTAACCCGGTGCTCGTACTCAAGAAGAACGGCACCTGGCGGATGTGTGTGGACTACACGGACTTGAACAAGGCGTGTCCGGCTGATCCTTTTGCTCTCCCCCGTATTGATCAAATCATTGATGCTACGGCAGGTTGTGCGCGCTTAAGTTTCTTGGATGCCTATTCCGGGTATCATCAGATTAAGATGGCAGTCAAGGACCAGGAGAAGACGGCGTTCATCACTCCCTTTGGAGCCTTCTGCTATGTGTCTATGCCTTTTGGACTCAAGTGTGCGCAGGCGACTTACCAGCGTTGTGTGCAGAATTGTCTTCATAAACAGATTGGGCGCAATGTTCATGCCTACGTGGATGATATTGTGGTTAAATCTATCAAGGAGGAAACCCTGATAGATGATTTAAGGGAAACCTTCGATAATCTCCGGGTCTACAGGATGATGCTTAACCCGGCCAAGTGTGTTTTTGGTGTTCCTGCAGGCAAACTATTGGGCTTCTTGGTTTCTGACAGAGGCATTGAGGCTAACCCGGAGAAGATCAAGGCTATCACCTCCCTGGCTAAGCCGGCATGTATGAATGACGTTCAGCGTTTGGCGGGTCGCATCGCTGCTTTAAGCCGGTTTATAAGCCGTTTGGGTGAGAAGGCTATGCCCCTATATCAGTTGATGAAGAAGACTGATAACTTTATCTGGAATGATGTAGCCAATACCGCTTTTGAGGATTTGAAAAAACAACTGGCAGAGCCCCCCGTCCTTGCTGCTCCGATTGATAAGGAGCCCTTGCTGCTATATGTAGCGGCAAATGCACGAGCTGTCAGTGTGGCTATTGTTGTGGAGCGCAAGGAGGCGGGTAAGGAGCATCCGGTTCAGCGGCCGGTTTATTATGTCAGCGAGGTGCTCATTGAGTCCAAGCAGCGGTACCCGCATTGGCAGAAGCTCGTATACGATGTGTTCATGGCGAGCCGGAAGCTCAAGCATTATTTTCAGGGTCATCCCATCACTGTGGTCAGTTCTGCCCCCCTTGGTGATATTATCCAGAACAGAGAGGCCACAGGGAGAATCGCTAAATGGGCTATAGAACTTGGACCTCATGGCCTCAAATATGTGCCACACACGGCTGTTAAATCTCAGGCCTTGGTGGATTTCATCAATGATTGGACAGAGTCTCAAGTGCCTGAACAAAAGTCGGATAACACTTATTGGACTATCCACTTTGACGGGTCCAGACAGTTGGAGGGCTCGGGGGCTGGTGTTGTATTGGCTTCCCCCAAGGGTGACAAGTTCCATTATGTGCTACGGTTGATGTTTCCTTGCACTAACAATGCGGCTGAATATGAAGCTTTGCTTCACGGTCTTCGGGTGGCTAAGGAGACGAGCTTGAGCCGGGTAAGATGCTTTGGGGACTCAGATTTGGTGGCTCAACAAGTATCAGGCACCTGGGATTCTAAGGATCCTCTCATGGCGGCTTACCGCCGCGAGGTTGATGCCATTGCTGGGCACTTTCAGGGATACCAAGTGGAGCACATTGATCGCAGGAAGAATGAGGCGGTTGATGCTTTAAGCCGGCTAGGCTCTCAGCGTAAGCCGGTGCCGCCTAACACTTTCCTGGATGTTTTGTATAATCCCTCGGTCAAGTTGCCTACAGAGGAGGACTTGGCTATCCCTGACCCGGAAGCACGACTGGTGGCGGCTCTTCATGTCATACCAGACTGGACAATGCCATATCTGGCTTATATAACCCGGGGAGAGTTGCCTGAGGATGAAACTCTGGCCAGGCAAATAACCCGGCGGGCTAAGTCAATGATTGTCATCGACGGCGAGTTGCATCATCGCAGTGTTTCAGGGGCGTTTCAGTGTTGTATCTCCCCTGAGGAAGGTCAAGAGATCTTGTGTGAGATCCATGAAGGGGATTGTGGCCATCATGCCGGTTCAAAATCTCTTGTAGCCAAGGCTTTCCGTCATGGTTTTTATTGGCTGACGGCTCACGCTGATGCAGAGGACTTGGTCAGTAAATGCGATGGTTGCCAAAGGTTCTCACGGCGGGCTCATGTGCCGGCTCAGGAGTTGAGGATGATCCCAATCACTTGGCCCTTTGCGGTCTGGGGGCTTGATATGGTTGGGCCTTTTAAACGATCCAAGGATAAGAAGACCCACCTCTTGGTGGCCGTGGACAAATTCATGAAGTGGGTGGAGGCTGAGCCAGTTAGCAAGTGCGATGCAGCCACGGCGGTTCAATTTATGAAAAGGGTGATTTTCCGCTTCGGCTTTCCGCACAGCATCATAACTGACAATGGCACCAATTTATCCAAGGGCGCTATGGAAGAATTTTGTCAACGGGAGCATATCCGACTTGATGTTTCCTCAGTGGCTCACCCCCAATCCAATGGTCAAGCTGAGAGAGCTAACCAGGAGATTCTGAAGGGCATCAAACCCCGGCTTTTGGTCCCTTTGCAACGGACGCCGGGTTGTTGGGTGGAGGAGCTGCCCTCCGTCTTATGGAGCATCAACACTACTCCTAACAGGTCTACTGGCTTCACGCCTTTCTTCATGGTTTACGGAGCAGAAGCAGTCCTCCCCAGTGACATCCGTCACGATTCGCCTCGTGTGGCGGCTTATGTTGAGACGGATAATGAACAGGCGCGCCAAGATGCTCTGGACTTGTTGGACGAACAACATGATGTGGCAGCAGCCCGTTCAGCGATTTACCAGCAAGACCTGCGCCGTTATCACAGCCGCCGGGTCAAGTCCCGGGTCTTCCAGGAAGGCGACCTTGTGCTCCGGCTCATCCAGGATCAAACAGATGCACACAAGTTATCCCCACCCTGGGAAGGGCCCTTTGTTGTCAGTAAGAACTTGCACAACGGGTCATATTACCTCATTGATATTCAGGAACGTAAAGATTCACGTAAGTCTGAGGAGGAGACCCGTCGGCCGTGGAACATAGCTCAGCTTCGGCCTTACTACACTTGAGCTACCGGCTCTCGTGGTGTACATATTTATCTAAGACATGTATATGTTATGATAAGCAATAAAGCAGGACCTCTGTCCTTTTTCTCCTCCAATTATGTGTGTGTCATTTTTTACATACTAATTTGTAAGGAGGATCCGGCTTATGATTGTATTCGAGTCTAGCCGTAAGCAGTAAGGTCACCTGGGGGCTTCCTGTTCAAACATGGGTCGTATTCGAACCAAAGAGAACATAGCTGTCGATACCCATTTGATTGGCAAAGTGCCAAGCTCATTGGGAGGTTGCCTTTGGTCATATTTGAATCATAGTGTAACCCCTCTGAGAACCGACGTGGATCGTATTCGAATCAGCGTCGTTAAACAATTTTCAGAGTCACTTGGGGGCTTCCTGTTCAAACATGGGTCGTATTTGAACCAAAGAGAACATAGCTGTCGATACCCTTTTGATTGGCATCGCCACACCCACTGGGGGCTATATGATCGCATCCGAATCTTAGCTTAACCCCTTTGGACTGGGTTTCTGGTCGTATTCGAACCGGACGCCCCAAGTTTTTATACTTTATCGCAAGTCTACTCTGCTCATGTCAAAATATGTACTGCCGGGTCTCACTTGCCGGCTTAATTTTGGTTTATCTTGTTAGTTGCACATCATGGGTGTCATCAAGACAGGTAAATTCGAGTTAAGGTACCAACTAAGTTACCCGGGTTATGTAAACTGGAAGTATGCTTACAGGCCGTTAAGTGTGTTATCACGGCTATGTTCAGAGTATAGTTAACGACCAGTCTTTTTTGGTTCGTGTTTCCGGGTCATCCATTTCAAACACCTGATTCTCAGGGTGGTAAGCCACCTTGAGACTTGTGGTTTGCCTTTCTATGCAGATACTTGAAGATACGTTTTAAAGGTTGAGAAGCACAAAGGGTAATCATGACCCGGAGGAGCATCAAAAGAATAACTTCAAAGGGTTTCCGCATTCATTGCGTGCACGATGGCACGGCAGAGATAAATTGTTGCACTTATTCTATTACAAAAATCCTTCAAAGTTTCAAGGGTGGAGCGTTGTTCGATGAACCGCCAACCGCTTTATGACGCCTGCTGAGTCGAAGTCCCCGGCTCATCTTCGGCTCCGGCTGATCCCAAGACCTTGAAGGTTGATGACTTCCAGTTGATGCCGCTGAGAGCTTCGAACTGGGCTTCTTCGTCAATTAACCCGACCGGGTCAATCTCGGGGGCGAAGGTGTGTTGGCGAGCCGGAGGAATCAGACTAAGAGCTTCATAGCGAGGGGTTGGAATCCTCTGATTCTCCGCGTTGTACCCCGGCTGATACTTGGTTAAGTCGGTGTCGTTCCCGATAATGGTGGCCACCGGGCGTACAGCCTTCACACATGCCGCGAAGTCCTTCTGGTCGAAGGTGGAGCCGTCTTCCTTCAGGCTGGGGTAACCCAGGGCGATGTCTGCCGGGTCTAGCTCCGGCAGGAATGCTTTGGCCCGGCTCAGCGCGGCAATTGCTCCGGATCTTGCGGAGGCTCGGCGTAGCTCTTGGATCCGCTGTGGCAAAACTGCGAGCCGGCGCAGGACTTCAACCAGATGGGTTGGCACCTCGTTGGATAGGGCCACCACAGCTAAGGCGCGCTGTGACCCGGTGTAGAGTTGTTCCACCAGGGTGTACACGGCCTTTAGTTTGGTGACCACGCTCTGGTTGAGGTTGGCACTCCTGGGACCTGTTTAATAAAGGTCAGACAAGCCGGTGACAAGGATGAATCGTAACATATACAGACTTGATGAGAGCCGGTGAGGCGACTTACCGAAGATAGCAGCCACCATTTGGGAAACCTGGCGCTTTAGGCCGGAGAGCTCAGCGGTCTTCTCAGTGAGGGCCTTCTCCGCCTGTTCTGCCCGGGTCACCAGTGCGGCTTTCTCCTCAGCCCAGGCCTTCCGCTCAGCGTCGAATTCAGTCTTCAATTTCTCCTGAGCGGCGATGCTGGAGACAAACTTGGCGTTTGCCTTCCGGGTCTCCATCTCTTGAGTCTTTAACCGGCTCTTGAGATCCGCAAGGTCCGACTCAAATTTCTTGCCAGTAGCCTGCATATATTTCCGGGTTATTAACAGTCATTATATAAGTCCCAAGCACTTTCCAAGCAAAGACACTTGGCACTTGGTGGCTAATGCATATTGAACGTATCTATCTACGTACTGCCGGTTCAGTTAAGTAAGCCGGATTCTAAGTCTACAACATATTCAAGTATAAGTCATAGACTTGGGGGCTAGCATGACAAGGATCACTATGCGGAAAGTAAGAAGACAGCAGAAGGTTACCTCAGACTTTTGTTGGATCTGGTTGACCATGGCGATCTCGGCGTCCCGGCGCTTGTGAACCTGGCTGATGTAGCCAGAGACGAGCTCTCCAATGCTCAAGTCGGTGTAGCCAGAGAGATCCAGATTCACCCGGTGGGGTTGCAGCAACTCCCCCTTTGCGGAGCATTTGGCCAACGCGGTCGGTCTCCCCGGCTCAACATACTCCGTCCGGGTAATTACCACGTCCGGGTCGTTAGCCGGTGGGGTAGAGCCGGAGGCCTCCGGGTTAGCTGACGCCTCAGTCGTTGTCTTGGTGGCCGGGGCAGGGGCTTCAGGCGCCGTGTCCATGGGAATGGTGGCTTCGGAGGCGGCTGGCGGCTCTTGAGCCGTCGTCTCCGGCTCAGGCAAGTCTGGCACTCCGGCTGACCTGGTCTTCTTTGCTCTTTTGGTGAGCTTTGCCTGGGCACTGAAAAGACAGAAGTGTTAGGCATACAAAGAGTAAATACGGACAGATAATGTAAGGAGATTGTTATTACCCGGGTGCAGTCTTAAAGGCCGGCAGACTTGACTGCATGGAGTCACCCGAAGAGGGGGAGGTCTCCTGATAATTGGAGTCAGAAGAGTTGAGTGGCTGACGGATGACACCCGACAACGGATGAAAAGGGTACAGATGAGAAAAAACCTCAGTGCGACGCTTCCTTGTTGCGTCGGGTAACCCGGGGGAGAGATCGGTGTCTTTGCGGGCCCGGGTGTGACGCCGGCTTTCGTGAACCTGCTGCTTCAGAAGAAATTGAGGGTCTTGATGAGCTAATGGATGAGAAAAGCTTACTTTCCGGGTTACTTTTCGGATTTTCAGCTGTGGTAAAGGCTCCGAGTCGGAGGAAAATGATGTTACCTCTTCAATCACCGGGTTACTGGCGCCGGTGTCGTCCTGTCAATAAGCAAAATGTTGAGAAGGCGGACAGCAATAAACAACCAATATGGCAAGAGATTAAAGGTTTAAGGGTTACCTCAGACTCGGAGCTGTCGCTTAATTGCAGCAGCTCCGAAGCAGTGGGTCTGCTTCCCTTTTTACGAGGGGCGGCTTTCTTGGCGGCTTTCTTCGCCTTCCTCGCCTTCTTGGCCGCCTCATGGTCATACTTAACCCGCCAGAATTTGTCATCAGCCTGAGAAGTACAGTAATGAACTCTTAAAACGGTTCAGAGCAAGGTGACGTGTAAAAGAAGTGGAAAGGCTAAAGTCAGCGGCTTACCGCAGGGGCTGGATTGGTGTTGCAGAACGGGGCTAGCCCGGTCTTTCCACAGTCGGCCAAGCTCTCGTTTAACAGAGCCTTGGTCTCTTCTTCAGCAACGTCTTCTGGAAGATCATTGCGGTTGTGCCTCTGCGGGTCATCCTTTCGCCCGGTGTATTCACACATTAAGCCGGGGCGGCGGCTCAATGGGATCACCCGCCATGTGATCCAGACCCGGACCAGGTCTATTCCATTCAGACCGTTGCCTAGCAGAGCTTTGATCTTGTTGATCGTTGGAAGCAGAGGCTGACGTTCTGCGGCAGTCAGCTTGTCGGATAACGGATGAGTCGGCTCTAGGCGGGTTGGGCGAAAGCCGGGCAGCGGGCTCTCGTCAGCCGGGGATGTGTCTTGGCAGTAGAACCAAGTCATATTCCAATCCTTGGGGTGACTTGGCGGCTCTGCGTAAGGGAACAGACAATCCCTACGTCGCTGGATGGAGATGCCGCCTAACTCTAGACTTGGCCCGTTGGCGCACTCATTTTGGCGGTTCAAATAAAACAGCTCTCTGAAGAGCAGCAGACTCGGCTCTTCTCCAAGATATACTTCACAAAAAACTTGGAAGTTGCAGATGTTGGATATGGAATTGGGTCCTATATCCTGAGGCCGGAGGTCAAAGAAGTTGAGCACGTCCCGGAAGAATTTTGAGCCGGGCGGTGCGAAGCCCGGGCTCATATGGTCCGCAAAGATCACTACCTCCCCGTCCCTCGGCTGCGGTCTTTCTTCTGACGGGTTAGGGGCACGGTAGGACATCACTTCCTTCTTGGGCAAATATCCGGACTTAACGAAGTTGGCCAGGGTCTCGTCAGTGACGTTGGATCTCATCCAGTTGCAAGTGATAGGAGCCTTGGGAGGCATGGTGAAGGTTGGTGGTCTATAATAAGGAGAAAAGTATCCGGGTCAATTATAAGCCGGGGATCTATTGTTCAAACTAAGATGGCGGCTTATGAAGGGGACTAATGATATGTATTCAGATATGGTGGGTTATCTAAACCATAGGAGCGTTCAGAATAAGTTAGTCATCTACGGGTTACTACAGTTAAGCCGAAAGAGTCTACGGAGCATGGTTCTCCTTAAATCGGAAAGTTCTACGGCGCGTGTTTTCTTTAAGCCGGACATGTAAGCCGCCGAGATTCAATGGTTGCAGTTTTTACTAAGTGTGGTAAACAGGTTTCA
Source organism: Aegilops tauschii subsp. strangulata (assembly GCF_002575655.3). Taxonomy (NCBI): domain Eukaryota; kingdom Viridiplantae; phylum Streptophyta; class Magnoliopsida; order Poales; family Poaceae; genus Aegilops; species Aegilops tauschii. The sequence goes on from NC_053041.3 coordinate 183,996,204, forward strand.
CAGACTACCGTAACTTTTTTGGATCAAAATAGTTGAAGCAGAGAAAATTTTCTAGACCTAAAAAGCGGAGGCAGGAGAAGTTCTTGAGGTTGAACACAGTTCTTATGCAGTAAAAAGAGGATTTCTTGCAGATGAAATGGGTTCCAAACGTCTACCGCAGTGGTTCTACGCAAGGTTAAAGATCAACTAACTACAGTGGCAACAAGAACTACCGAGTCCGTGGGCAATGGTGATGAACACGAAGAACTGAAAGAACCCTACCACAGATCTGTTCTAACAAGGCAGAGGAGACTCACCGGAGTTGGAAGGAGCGGAGGTCGCCGCCGTGAGTCTGGTCCGAATCAGGGTGATGCAGCGGCCGGGTTGATGAAGACCAGGGGCGCGACGGCGGCGGCAGTGGCGGAGCTCGAGCAGAGGAGCGACGGCGCGAGGAGGAAGAGGGAGAGTGTGAGAAGAAAGTGCTGGGCCGGCCTATTTATAAGGCAGAGTCATAAGTGGGCGCGGGATTCAAGGAGGCCACGGCGTGGTTATCTCCCCCTCACGGCGCCTCGATTTTCGGAACGACAGTAAAAGCGAAGATCCATTGCGGATCTGGCGGAGTAAAAAACGGACTTAATGGAGGATGACGTCACGGCGGATTATCCGGAGTCCAGAGGATGACGTCACTCCGGGTTATGGCCTTCACATGAATAGTAAGCCGGAGATTTTTCTGTCTGCAGAGCTGAAGATTGACACGAGCCGGCTCAAGTCAATCTGGGGCCTAATGTTGAGGATATAGACCTTAGAGTCACCCGCCAGGAGGGGCCGGGTTACTCGTAGGGTCGTTGCCAGAAGCCCAGGAGCCGAGTTTCAAGATAATGGGCCAGAGATGGGCTGAGACCCGGATATGGCTTAAATCCCGTAGTTATCATCATTGTTATAGTAGACTTGTAGTGTAAGGCAAGTATTGTTTAGAGTCCAAGCCGGACGCTCTTATGAGCCGGCCGGGACTCTAAGGGCTGCTGGGCGTCAGCCTCCCTATATAAAGGGAGGACCCGACAGCGGCTTAAGGGCGACACCAACCTCATCGAGAACCGGGCATAGCTGTTTAGCTCCCTGGCGATCGTAACCCTAATCAATAACACCTCGAACTGGACGTAAGCTTTTACCTTCACCGTAAGGGGCTGAACCAGTATAAACCCTTGTGTTCCTTGTCCCGCATAACCCCTTCAAGCTTCCTAGTTGCGATGGCTCCACGACTAAGTCCTAGCTTAAGGACATCTGCCGTGACAATTCCACGACACAAGGGTTTCCATATCGGTGCAACAAGACCAAGACCAGCAGGACGGCAAGACGGAGGTCACCGTGGAGCCCAAGACGGTGTCACCACCAGAGCCTTTTGCAGGCGAAGACCGCTTTTGTCAGGATAGCTTGTACTGGTTGTCCCCTTTCAAACTCGCCCGCCGTTGTTAGCTCCCTTCCCGCTCAATATTTGGGGAGAGGACCAGGGCCTATATAAGTAGATCTAGCCACCATAGGTTGGGGGGATCGAGTTCTCATCCACAAATCCACAGAAAACAAGAACACCTCAACCTCAGGAGGCTGTTCTTCCCTTTGTACTGTTCTTCATCAGCCCAAGAGGCAATCCACCACCACACACTGGAGTAGGGTATTACACCACAATGGTGGCCTGAACCAGTATAAATCCCGTGTCTTTCTGTGTTGCGAGTTCGTCCGCGAGATCTTAGTGAGCTAGGGCGTAGATCGGTAGGAGGGAAAGAACTTCGCGCGCACCCCAGAGTTTGAACCTTAAGGGTTTTGCCGGAACCCCACATCTGACATTTGGCATGCCAGGTAGGGGTGCGCCGGAGCTTCTTCTCCGCCAATCGACTTGCCGACGCTCCGTGGCCACGATGTCCGGCAAGCCAAGGGCTGACTTCGACCGCTGGGCAGCTTGGCCGGCCCGAGCGGTGACACCTGCCCATGAAGACCTCGACCCCGCGCCCCAGGCACCGCGAGCGCCGCCCAACGCTGCGGGGCACGGGCGGCGCGGCCAGGTGACGTCCACCCTCACACCACGGCAAGTGCGAGCCGCTGCAAGGGCAGCAAGCCACGCCGCAGCAACAGCGCCGCATTCACGGTGGGAGCAGGCAAACATGCGGGCAGCGCTCATGGTGGCGCGAGAGCTGCTGCAGTGCCGGCTGATGGAGAGCAGCCGGGATGCACTGCTGGAGCGTGTTGCCGAGCTGCTGGATGCGGCGGCATCGGGAGCGCCGCCCTTCTGCTACCAGCTTCCTTCTCAAGCCACGCCGGGGTCTCACGGCGGGCCTCGCCGCAACCACGCGCCATTGGGTGCGCCTGGGGGCTTTGTCGACACCAGCACGGCCGGCGGCGCCGGGGGCTCCACCGCCCCCATGCCGCCCGCGACGAGCATGAGCACAAGCGTCGCCTCTCATGGTTCCAATGGGATGCCGCGCTACCATCCTCAGGACGCCGCGCAGGGCCAGGCAACATGGAATGTGGGGCACTACGGCGAGGTATTCGGGGTGACAGCCCCGGAATCCTACGTGCCCCACATGATGGACCAGGAGTACGCACCGGAGGACGACCCTGGCTCGTTCCTCGGGGAAGAGTGGGAAGAAGGGACGCTGGAAGTTGAAGCCTTCCCAGAACCAACGGAGAACCGCAACGATCGCGCCAGCGAAAACGACTACAGGGTACCACTAATTTCTCAGGAGCGGGCTTACGCTAACCATGGGCTGCAAGTGAATCAGGTCACGGCGTCAGTCGGCGACCCCGGCGCAGCAGCATCCCTTCCGCCGGGGGGATCACGCTGGGGGCCATGAGGAGGGAGCCAGGAACGAGGCCCCTCCCCACGTCACGCGAAGCCAGGCAACGCCCGGAGGTAGGCCCTCTGCCGGGGAGGTGCCGGCGAGCCTTCCCCCGGCAGAGGACCCATGGTCGCCGGGGGCACCGCTGGCGTCCCCTTTCCCCCCTTTGTGTCGTCCAGGTTGCCAGTCGGCTCAAAGGTGGTCGAGGGAGGCGCAAGGCGGGGCCCTCGTCTGGCGATATGAAGCAAGGCCGGTTCCTGTGAAGAAGGCCCAGTGCCTGTGAAGCTTGCCGCCCGTGAAACTCTCACGTAATAATGAATAGGGCTGTACACGCCCCGGAGTCTCAGGGGTGCCGGCCTCAGGCCCCGGGGCTCCCTCCCACGCCTAGTGGCAGCACTTAGCTCCGCGCTGGTGAGAAGACTTGAAGACCCGAAGACTAGACTAGGCGCCGGACGCGGCCATTTGCTTTGGATCTTTTCTTCCGTAACCTTGCTTTCTGGATTTGGATTTAAGTTGATGTCAAGCTTTTGTTGGTGCGTGCGGGGGGGTGCATTTTCTCGTTCAAAGCGATTTCTTGCCGTCTGGTTCTTGCCTTGTTCTCAAGCTCACGCTCACCGCCTCCCCCTCGCGGGCCCCTCGCGAGCGGGCCTGGGCCCAGCACGCGCGCTGCGCGTGCCGATCGGCGCAGGAACCTCACGAGGTCCTCTCGGGCAGGTCAGCAGACCCTTCAGGATCCCCGCGGCGACTCTCGACCTCACAATACGATTCAGGGTCTGCCCCAGCTAAGGTAAACCGCAGCGGCAAGACTTGCCATTAGGCTCATGGCAGGCCAAAACGCACCCTTGATTCAGCGCAGAGAAATAGAAATCAGGATTCATTTACCTGAGGGGCTCCCCCTCCCAAAATGCTCTCACAATCTTTAGGGGCCACACCCAAGTTTTTGCATACAGGGTGAAGCAGTAAAGGGACGAGGAATTAGCCAGATATGTCGCTCGCCGCGTGCTCCGCGTCATCTTCGGACGCGCCGCTCGTGTCGCTGACGTCGTCGTTGGCGCTGCCGCCACCATCACCAGCGTCGGCATCCCCATCGTCGACCATGTCGCCTCCGTCGGTGGCGACTACCACCGCGTCATCCTCTGAAGTGAAGGCTCTGACCAACGCATCCACGTTGTCTTCCACCCATCGCGCCAGGTCGCCCCGGACGGCCTGTGGTACGAGGGCAATGGCGGCGTCGATGTCGAAGTCGGGGAAGGTGTTCCTGAGGTGGCTGAAGACACGGGAGAACGCGCGCCCGAGCAGGCCCCGACTTCTCTCCTCCACGAGCCGGCGAGCCCTGTCAGGTCGGGCTTCCAGGCGCGTCACCACGTCGGTGAAGAAGGTCAGGTGGCTGGGGTAGTCATTCGAGTGGGGGTGCGGTGCATTCTCGTCGCAGATGTGGCCCAGGGCGGTATTAGCCCTGTTCCGGAGGTCCTGAAGCATGGGGGTGTGCTCGCGCTCCAACGTCCGTCGTTGGAGCACTTCCTCCCTATTTTGCCACACGATGGCCTCGGCGTCATCAACCCGTTTCCGAAGAGAAAGCAGCTCGGCGCGGGCGGAGGCCAAGTCCGCCTGTGCCATGACCAGGGCGGCAGCCGTGGCCTCCCCACGCCTCTCCGCCTCGTCCAACCTGGGCCTGAGGGCAGCGGCCCTGCCCTCATCCTCCGTTCCTGCGAGCTTCAACTTCAAGTCATACCTACCCTCCAGGTCTGCGCGAACCTCGGCCACCCGGCGGTCGACTTCCTCCTGGACCCTGGCCTCGCGAGCCCCGACGACATCTTTCGCCTGAGCAACTTGACGCTCCCTCGTCTCTAGTTGTTCGAGCTCAAGGCTGCGCTCCACGGCTTCCAGAGAAAGCGCTTCCTCACGCCTCCGGACCTCCTCTTCCTCAGCGGGCGTCCCCCTCAGCGACGCAAGGGCGGCTCTGCGCGCATCCACCTGCTGCTCGAGGGACGCACTCCAGGCCTGGAGCTCCCACGCGCGTTTCTCCTCAGCCTCGCGACGGCGGTCAGCCTCACGAGCCTCCTCCAAGGCTCAAGAGCAAGCTTCGCGGGAAACCTTGAGGGACACCTCGGCCTTCGCATTATCGAGATCACGCTGATAGCGGCCAAGGTTGATGGTGATACGTCTCCAACGTATCTATAATTTATGAAGTATTCATGCTATTATATTATCCATCTTGGATGTTTATTGGGCTTACTATGCACTTTTATATTATTTTTGGGACTAACCTATTGACCCAGAGCCCAGTGCCAGTTCCTGTTTTTTCCCTTGTTTCAGTGTTTCGAAGAAAAGGAATATCAAACGGAGTCAAAATGGAATGAAACCTTCTGGAGAAGTTATTTTTGGAAAGAAAGCAATCCGAGAGACTTGGAGTCCACGTCAAGAAAGCAACGAGGGAGGCACGAGGCAGGGGGTGCGCCCACCCCCCTGGGCGCGCCCTCCACCCTCGTGGGCCCCTCGTGGCTCCCCTGACGTATTTCTTCTGCCTATATATATATCCATATACCCTAAAACGATCGAGGAACAGAATAGATCGGGAGTTCCGCCGCCGCAAGCCTCTGTAGCCACCAAAAACCTCTCGGGAGCCCGTTCCGGCACCCTGCCGGAGGGGGAATCCCTCACCGGTGGCCATCTTCATCATCCCAGCGCTCTCCATGACAAGGAGGGAGTAGTTCACCCTCAGGGCTGAGGGTATGTACCAGTAGCTATGTGTTTGATCTCTCTCTCTCTCTCGTGTTCTTGATTTGGCACGATCTTGATGTATCGCGAGCTTTGCTACTATTGTTGGATCTTATGATGTTTCTCCCCTCTACTCTCTTGTAATGGATTGAGTTTCCCCTTTGAAGTTATCTTATCAGATTGAGTCTTTTAATGATTTGAGAACACTTGATGTATGTCTTGTGTGGGATACCCGTGGTGACAATGGGGTATTCTATTGATCCACTTGATGTATGTTTTGGTGATCAACTTGCGGGTTCCGCCCATGAACCTATGCATAGGGGTTGGCACACGTTTTCGTCTTGATTCTCTGGTAGAAACTTTGGGGCACTCTGTGAGGTTCTATGTGTTGGTTGAATAGATGAATCTGAGATTGTGTGATGCATATCGTATAATCATTCCCACGGATACTTGAGGTGACATTGGAGTATCTAGGTGACATTAGGGTTTTGGTTGATGTGTGTCTTAAGGTGTTATTTTACTACGAACTTGTCGTGGTGTTCTCACGGGGGGGTGTGAGTCGACAGATGCCACAAGGGCTTTGTGTGAGGGTAAGACTGCTGTTGATAGGACCGGGAGCGGGTATGCGAGTAGCACGCGCTAGTTTACCCAGGTTCGGGGCTCTCCGGAGAGATAATACCCCTACTCCTGCATGTCTGAGCATATATATCTGGGGTGTACATCGGGCAGTACAAAGCGCTCCTAGAGCTGTATCTGGGGGCAGTGCCATGGGCATCTGACTCCATATATGTGTGCACAAGGCACGCTTTAGTGGCCGGCCATGAGCATGGCCGTATGTGTGCTTGGGCATGCTTGCCCGTGGGAATGGATGGATGGATGGCTAGCTAGCTCTCTTGCTAGCTAGCTTGCTTGTGTGTGCGCGTGTGAGTCCCTGCATGGATGGATGGATGTGTGTCTCCTTTTATAGGAGAGGGTAGCTTTGTATCTAAGCTAAGTGGAGGTATGGGAGCAAGGCATGGTGCATGTCATGCTTGTCCCCTAGGTCACTTCATGAATAGTGCCAGGGGACAAGTGACACTATACATGACGGTGTTGCGGTACGGTTGTCTTGTCCGTGGTATGGCCGTCTCGTCGGGGTCTTGTCGATGCCGGGTCGGACTGCAGTCGGCAGCCGGCTAGTCGGCGCAGTCGGTCAGCTGGCAGCCGACCAGGTGGAGCAGTCGGACGGGGAGCCGGCAGGAGCGGCCGGGCAATCGGACTGAGGGGCTTTGCTAGCCCCGATGTCTTGAAATATTGTCTTGCCGTCTTCGGGATACCCGTGTCCCATTACTCCGACAGAACTCTAGGGCTGTTTGTGACACTTATAGGAATAGCCCAATGGATTGATCGGAAGGAATAACTTTGAGGTGGTTTCGTACCCTACCATAATCTCTTCGTTTGTTCTCCGCTATTAGTGACTTTGGAGTGACTCTTTGTTGCATGTTGAGGGATAGTTATATGATCCAATTATGTTATTATTGTTGAGAGAACTTGCACTAGTGAAAGTATGAACCCTAGGCCTTGTTTCAACTCATTGCAATACCGTTTGTGCTCACTTTTATCATTAGTTACCTTGCTGTTTTTATATTTTCAGATTACAAAAACCTATATCTACCATCCATATTGCACTTGTATCACCATCTCTTCGCCGAACTAGTGCACCTATACAATTTACCATTGTATTGGGTGTGTTGGGGACACAAGAGACTCTTTATTATTTGGTTGCAGGGTTGCTTGAGAGAGACCATCTTCATCCTACGCCTCCCACGGATTGATAAACCTTAGGTCATCCACTTGAGGGAAATTTGCTACTGTCCTACAAACCTCTGCACTTGGAGGCCCAACAACGTCTACAAGAAGAAGGTTGTGTAGTAGACATCAAGCTCTTTTCTGGCGCCGTTGCCGGGGAGGTGAGTGCTTGAAGGTATATCTTTAGATCTTGCAATCGAATCTTTTAGTTTCTTGTTTTATCACTAGTTTAGTTTATAAAAGAAAACTACAAAAAAAATGGAATTGAGTTTGTCTCATACGCTTCATCTTTTTAGTATCTTTCGTGAGTATGATGGAAAGGAAAATTGTGCCAAAGTGTTAGAAGAAGAATGCATTAAACTGTTTGGCACTAAATCTTTGAACGATGAGCATGATTGCAATGTTGTTAGTATGAACCCCTTGAATATCCATGGTACTAATGATGATTGCTCTAGTCATGATGAAAATGTCTCCTATAAACATGTCAATTTTTGTGGAGTGCATTGGGTTTGCAAATACACACCAAATAGGGAAGATAGATATTGCAAGAGGCATAAGCATTTAGAAACTAAATTGTTGCAAGAAAGGCTAGATGTTTGTGCTGAAAATTTAAATTTTCTTGGCTGTACTTGTGGACTTTGCAATGAAAGTGGTCATTTAGCTATCCGATGTAAATTGTTTCATGATCTAATCGTGTCCAAAAATTGCGATGAGTTGATTTCCCTTGTAAATTATAATGAACTTAGTTTGCTTATGGGTTATGAAGAAATGAAACGTTTAACTAATTATCTTCCAGAATTTGCCCGTTATAAACTTCTTGGCTTGGATCTAGAGGAAATTTATATGTATTGTGTGGTGAATTGCATTGAAAATCCTTATATTGCCAATTACATAAAGAAAAGAAAACAAATAGAAGATGAAGAGAATACTAACGAAAGGGAAGAGACTTCCCAATATTCTCCTATTGTTTCTTATGATGAATCAGGTAACGAGGAGGAGCCTTCTATTCAACCAATCTCATTAATAAGGAGCTCCAAAAAGAGGATTGAACCCGCACATGAGGTGAAGAAGAAGAAAAGAAAAAGGAAGCGAGGTAAAAAGATATCTCTCCCAACATATTCATAATCATTGCACATTAGAAGCTTGAGCATTGAGATAAGAGTTTTTCTCATCCTCTAAAGATAATCTTTGGGGATCCTTTGGAGGAGAAAAACCCATATCTACAATTCGCTGTAAATTTGGGTCCATGACCCTAAAGAGATTAAGCATGCGAATTACCCAAACATCAAAATTTGTGCCATCGAAACTAAGAGTGTCAGAGAATCCTAATCCCCTAGTCGACATCTTTACTCTCTAGGCGGTTAAGCCTAACAAAGAGAGACGAGGCTCTGATACCAATTGAAAGATCGTGGATGTCGCCTAGAGGGGGGGTGAATAGGCGCTTTAAAATAATTACGGTTTAGACTTGAACAAATGCGGAATAAACCTAGCGGTTAATTTGACAAGCACAAAACCTACAACAACTAGTCTCACCTATGTGCACCAACAACTTATGCTAAGCAAGATAAACAACTAAGTGATAGCAAGATATATGACAAGAAACAATATGGCTATCACAAAGTAAAGTGCATAAGTAAAGGGTTCGGGTAAGAGATAACCGAGGCACGCGGAGACGACGATGTATCCCGAAGTTCACACCCTTGCGGATGCTAATCTCCGTTTGGAGCGGTGTGGAGGCACAATGCTCCCCAAGAAGCCACTAGGGCCACCGTAATCTCCTCATGCCCTCGCACAATGCAAGATGCCGTGATTCCACTAAGGGACCCTTGAGGGCGGTCACCGAACCCGTACAAATGGCAACCCTTGGGGGCGGTCACCGAACCCGTACACTTTGGCAACCCTTGGGGGCAGTCACCGGTACCCGTCAAATTGCTCGGGGCGATCTCCACAACCTAATTGGAGACCCCGACGCTTGCCCGGAGCTTTACACCACAATGATTGAGCTCCGAACACCACCAACCGTCTAGGGCGCCCAAGCACCCAAGAGGAACAAGCTCAAGGGCACCAAGCACCCAAGAGTAATAAGCTTCTCAACTTGTAACTTCCACGTATCACCGTGGAGAACTCAAACCGATGCACCAAATGCAATGGCAAGGGCACACGGAGTGCCCAAGTCCTTCTCTCTCAAATCCCACCGAAGCAACTAATGCTAGGGAGGAAAATGAGATGAAGAACAAGAAGGAGAACACCAAGAACTCCAAGATCTAGATCCAAGGGGTTCCCCTCACATAGAGGAGAAAGTGATTGGTGGAAATGTGGATCTAGATCTCCTCTCTCTTTTCCCTCAAAAACTAGCAAGAATCCATGGAGGGATTGAGAGTTAGCAAGCTCGAAGAAGGTCAACAATGCGGGAAGAACACGAGCTCAAAGGATAAGGTTCATTGGGAAGAAGACCCCCTTTTATAGAAGGGGAAAAATCCAACCGTTATGTGCTCAGCCCGCACACGAGCGGTACTACCGCTCCACGAGCGGTACTACCGCTCTGGCGGAAGAAGCAGGGAAAAGGAGCAACCAAACATGAACCTTGGGGCGGTAGTACCGCTTATAAGCGGTACTACCGTGCACCCCAGCGGTACTACCGCTGGAGGAGCAGAACACGGGACCAAAAATGCAGTAGCGGTACTACCGCCCGACCGGAGCGGTACTACCGCTTATAGGCGGTACTACCGCCCATCAGGGCGGTACTACCGCTTATAGGTGGAACTGCCGTGCCTTACTACCGTGCAACTACTGCAAAACTCGACACGAAAAATGCAAGACCCAAAATCGAGGCGGTACCAGCGCGGAACCGTAGTCGTACTACCGCTTATGGCCATAGGCAGTACTACCGCTTTGGACAGCGGTACTACCGCTTGGGGCGATAAGCGGTACTGCCGCTCTGGCCGCGGTACTACCGCAGGGAGAAAACCAGAACTGCCATAACTTCTTCATATGAGCTCCGAATTGAGCAAACTCAAGCTTGTTGGATACAAGACGATGAGTAGCATCAAAACAGGCAGGGGAGGGGAGGTATGCCAACACATAGAGGAGTGAAACCTCCAACCGAGAAGAACCGGCATAACCTCCAACATCGAAAACATCATAGAAGATGCGAGTGAACTCCGTTTTCGATGAACTCGAGCTTGTCATCAAGATGACCATAAGCTCCAAAACTCACAAAGAGAAGAACCAAACAAGAACCAACAAAGATGATGCAAGGATGCAATGGTTTGAGCTCTCTATGAACGATACGATCAAGCTACTCATCGAGAGCCCCCTTGATAGTACGGCAATCGATCCTATAACCCGGTCTCCCAACTACCATCATGAGACCGGTAAAAATAGAAAACCTATCAAGAGCAAACCTTTGCCTTGCACATGGTCCACTTGAGCTAGGTGATGACGATCTTGACTCCCTCAAGTTGGACCACCTTTCTTGGTTGTGTTGGCTCGATGAAGACTAGTTGATTGCTCCCCCATACTCCACTATGGGTGAGCCACTCTTCCGCACATCTTCACAAGTCCATTGTCACCACAATGGACGGCAAGCTTCAAGCATTTGATCTCTTCATGATGCTTCACTTGAACTTGCACACCGCAACATCTTCACAAGTCCATTGTCGCCACAATGGACGGCAAGCTTCAAGCATTTGATCTCTTCATGATGCTTCACTTGAACTTGCACACTGCAACCTAACCCCACAAAGAACTCTCACGAAGATCATGGGTTAGTACACAAAGCGTAATTGACAATGCTTACCACACCATGGGATCGCTTGATCCCTCTCGGTACATCTTGTGCGCTTTGTGTGTTGATCAACTTGATTCACTCTTGACTTAGTCTTGATCAACCTTGACTCTTTCCAACTCTCTTCATTTGGATGATGTCTTGAAGGTAAACATGAATGATCACACAATCTTCTTCTTCAAGACATGCTTGCAATAAGCTCTACTCTCACATGACCAATCTTTGGATAATTCCTTAATATCACCTTGGTCACCACATAAACTCCTTGAAACCAACACATGGACTTCAAGAAATGCCTATGGACAAATCCTTCAAATATAACTCAAGGCAACCATTAGTCCATAGAGATTGTCATCAATTACCAAAACCAAACATGGGGGCACCGCATGTTCTTTCAATCTCCCCCATTTTGGTAATTGATGACAATCACTTTCAAGAGAGTTTATATAAGGAATTATGCATCACCATGTAATGCAACAACCACTAATGCATGCGTATGAGATGCAAATGCTTAGGAACAAAACCAAAGCAAGGAGAAAACTCTGAAGACTTCTCCACAAAACTCTCTGAAACTTCTCCCCCATTGGCATCGATTGCCAAAATGGGCGAAAAGCTTTAGAAGGCCAATATAAAAAGTGTTCCTTCGAGCATGTTGTTCATAGAATGCGGAACGGGCTTTTGCCACGTCACGCTCCTCCTCCAGGGCGTCCAAACTGTCCTGCCGATCGAGCTCGGCTTCTTTCCCTTCATACATGCGCACTCGAGGTGAGTCATGAATTATGTCGCAGGGCAGTACCGCCTCTGCGACGTACACCATAAAAATGATGTGTATCCGGTAGTACGATTCGGTGTGGTCCGCAGCCCCCATAGTACGGAGTCGAGCTCCTCTACCTAGTGCGTGTTTGATTCCTTTAAGGACCGCACTAATCTGGGTTTAATGCCACTCATGATAAGACCATTTGCTCGCTCGACTTGACCGTTAGTTTGCGGGTGATAGACAGAAGCATAATCGAGCTTGATGCCCATGTTGCTGCACCAAAGCTTTACCTCGTCGGCTGTAAAGTTCGAGCCGTTATCGGTGATGATGCTGTGGGGGACGCCATAACGGTGTACAACCCCAGATATGAAGTCTATCACTGGTCCGGATTCGGTCGTTTTAACTGGTTTGGCTTCTATCCATTTGGTGAATTTATCCACCATGACCAATAAGTATTTTTTTTTCTTATGGATTCCCCCTTTGAGGGGTCCGACCATATCAAGCCCCCAGACCGCAAAGGGCCAAGTAATGGGCATTTTTTGGAGAGCGGTAGGCGGCATATGGCTTTGGTTTGCAAAAAGCTGGCAACCAACGCAACGTTGCACAAGGTCCTGTGCGTCTGCTCGGGCCGTCGGCAAATAGAAACCTGTACAGAAGGCCTTGCTTACAAGGGCCCGAGCTGTGGCGTGGTGACCACCGAGTCCAGCATGAATTTCTGCCAAAAGTTGCCGTCCTTCCTCTTCGGAGATGCACCTTGGAAGGACTCCAGTAGCGCTTTTCTTATAAAGCTCTCCCTCGTGGACCTTGTAGGCTTTAGACCGTCGCACAATGCAACGTGCCTCATTTGGGTCCTCAGGTAGTTCCTGCCTAGTTAGGTAGGCCAGGAAGGGTTCTATCCACGGGGCAATGACAGCCATAATCACGTGGGCGGAAGGTGTTATTTCGGTGCCGGAGCCTCCGATTACGTCAGAGTGTTCGGTATCTGGTGTTGTGGCCAAGTCCGGACTGTTGTTGCCAGTCTCTCCTTCCCATACCACGGATGGCTTAAACAGCCTTTCCAAGAAGATATTGGGTGGGACAGGGTCGCGCTTAGCGCCGATACGGGCGAGGATGTCTGCCGCTTGATTGTTTTCTCGGACCACATGGTGGAATTCGAGCCCCTTGAACCGAGCTGACATTTTGAGGACGGTGTTGCGGTAAGCCGCCATTTTTGGGTCCTTGGCATCAAAGTCTCCATTTATTTGAGATATTGCGAGATTCGAATCCCCACGCACCTCTAGGCGTTGAATGCCCAAGGAGACTGCTATCCGGAGACCATGCAATAGGGCCTCATATTCTGCTGCATTGTTGGAGTCTGTGTATAATATTTGGAGTACGTATTGGACTGTATCTCCAGTGGGGGATGTCAGGACAATGCCTGCCCCCAGACCCACCAGCATCTTTGAACCATCAAAGTGCATGATCCAATTGGAGTACGCGCCGTACTCTTTAGGGAGTTCGGCTTCCATCCATTCGGCGACGAAATCGGCCAGTACTTGCAACTTAATGGCTCGCCGTGGTTTATATGTTATGTCGAACGGCAGGAGCTCGATAGCCCATTTAGCAATCCGGCCCGTGGCATCACGGTTATTTATTATGTCATTGAGTGGTACTTCCGAGGCCACTGTAATTGAACACTCTTGAAAGTAGTGTCGTAATTTCTGGGATGCCGTGAATATCGCGTATGCTATCTTTTGATAATGTGGGTACCGTGATTTGCATGGTGTGATGACAGTGGATACATAGTATACTGGCTTTTGAAGTGGGAATTTATGTCCTTCCGTCTCTCGTTCGACGACGAGCACTGCGCTTACAACTTGGTGAGTTGCCGCTATATATAACAGCATCGGTTCACCAACATTTGGCGCGTCCAAGATTGGGTTGGTGGCCAGGATGGCTTTTATTTCTTCCAATCTGGCCGTGGCCGCATCCGTCCACTCGAAGTGTTCGGTGCGCCGAAGAAGGCGGTAAAGGGGTAGTGCCTTTTCTCCTAATCGGGAGATAAAGCGGCTTAAGGCCACCACGCATCCAGTTAATTTCTGGATTTGCTTGAGGTCTGTTGGGATAGCCAACTGTGACAGAGCTCGGATTTTAGCCGGATTTTCTTCAATTCCTCTACTGGAGACGATGAAGCCCAGGAGCTTTCCGGCGGGCACGCCGAAAATGCATTTTTCCGGATTGAGCTTGATGTCGTATGTTCGGAGATTGTCGAACGTGAGCCTCAAGTCATTTATTAAGGATTCGACATGCCTGGTTTTAACGACCACATCGTCTATGTATGCCTCCACTGTTTTGCCGATCTATGTTTCCAGGCATGTCTGAATCATGCGTTGATAGGTTGCACCGGCGTTCTTAAGCCCGAAAGGCATGGTGTTAAAATAGAAGGGGCCGTATGGGGTGATAAATGCCGTTGCGGCTTGATCGGACTCCGCCATCTTGATTTGATGGTATCCGGAGTATGCGTCGAGGAAACACAATGAGTCATGTCCTACAGTAGCATCGATAATTTGATCGATGCGGGGGAGGGGGAAGGGATCCTTGGGGCAAGCCTTGTTAAGGTCCTTGAAATCGACACATAGGCGCCAGGATTTATCCTTCTTTGGTACCATCACCAGGTTTGCTAGCCAGTCCGGATGTTTTATTTCTCTAATGAATTCGGCCTCCAGTAACTTGGCTAGCTCCTCTCCCATGGCTTATCGCTTAGGTTCAGAGAAATGCCGAAGAGTCTGCTTGACCGGCTTGAACCCCTTTAGAATGTTAAGGCTATGCTCGGCCAGCCTGCGTGGGATTCCTGGCATGTCTGAAGGATGCCAGGCGAATATGTCCCAATTCTCGCGTAGGAACTCCCATAGTGCGGCATCTACTGTGGGGTTTAACTGTGCCCCGATGGATGCTGTTTTTGTAGGGTCCGTTGGGTGGACTTGGAATTTTACTATCTCATCTGCTGGTTTAAAACAGGTGGACTTGGATCTTTTGTCAAGTATCACATCGTCTCTGTCCACTGTAGAGTGCAGCGTAGTTAATTCCTCGGCTGCGAGGGCTTCGGATAACGCCTCGAGGGCCAGTGCGGCTGTTTTATTTTCGGCGCGGAGTGCTATGTCCGGATCACTAGTTAGAGTGATGATTCCATTGGGCCCGGGCATTTTGAGCTTCATGTACCCGTAATGGGGTATGGCTTGGAAGATCGTGAATGCCTCCCGCCCTAGAAGGGCGTGGTATCCACTATTGAACGGGGCCACTTGGAATGTGATTTCTTCGGACCTATAATTCTCCGGTGTGCTGAATACCACATCTAGTGTGATTTTCCCAGCACATCATGCCTCCCGACTAGGGATAATTCCTCTGAAGGTGGTGCTGCTTTGCTCAATGCGGCTTCTGTCTATTTCCATTTTTCGAAGAGTCTCCTCATAGATGAGGTTTAATCCGCCGCCGCCGTCCATAAGCACTTTAGTAAGCCGGAAGCCGTCCACAATTGGACTAAGGACCAAGGCGGCTGGTGCTCTGGCTGTTCGGAATTTAGGTTCGTCACTGGCGTTGAAGGTGATGGCCGTATCGCTCCATGGGTTTATTGCTGCCACGTGGCAGACTTCGGCAAGGTTGCGGAGTGCTCGCTTGCGCCTATTATTTGAGGCGAAGGTCTCGAAGACTGTCAATACTGTATGTTGTTCTCCACGGGATGGTGCTCTGCGGTATTGTTGATGAGGAGATCCTCACCGCTCTTGGCCACCTGCCGGAGTACCCAACATGCTCTAAGGCTGTGTGTTGGTATGGTATCCGTTGTACTATGAATTTTGCATGGCCCGTTGAGCCATCCCTCCAATACGGTTCCACGCCCTGTAGTGGGCTTTTGCTTCTTTGTAATTGGGTCGGGCGACTTACGAGAGTGCACCCTTTTAGTTCAGACTGGGGGGTTTTGTCAGAGCCGGAGGATCCCAAAATTTTGTTTGGGTTTTCCAGGCGCTTTCCATCGCACAGTACTTCCGTACTATGGCTGCCAAGTCAGCGAAGTGTGCTATGTCACGGCGACTTATGGTGTTGAGGATTCCCTTGTCCGTGCAATTATTGCAAAAGAATGAAATTGCGTCTTCCTCGCGACAGTCCTTGACCTTGTGCATTACAAGGAGGAATCTGGCCCAATAGTGGTGTACTGTCTCCTGGGGCTCTTGTCTGATGTGGGAAAGATCACTTACATCTGGCTGGGTGGGTGGATATAGGTCCGAACCCTGACCCGATCTGAGACCCAGGGGCGGAGGAGTTTCCGATCTTGGAAGTTCGGGCTCCGGGATGTTGCCCAATAGGTCTGGCCCGCTGGCTGATTCTAGGTTCAAGGTTTGGGCCATGTCCTCCTGTAGACGGGTATCCGGTTCGGAGAGCTCGGGAATCCGGACATAGTTTGTCCTCAAGATAGAGGAAGAATCACAGCATTGCTCCTCCACCACCGCTATCTGATGGGTGATCGGCGAGGAGTTAATCTCCCTTTGGTCGGGTTTAAGCCCGATCTGATCATAGTCCGTAGTGACTCCCAAGGCGGCGATGCGATCCAAGAGCTCGTTCAAGGAAGAGAGCTCCATTGGATCCAACTGCTCGGCGAATTCCGAGCCGACGTGGAGGCTGTTTTCGATGACCCGAGAAGTCATCGTCGGCGCAGCGGCCAAACAGGCGGTCATGACGAAACCACCTAGTCGGAGAGTTTTGCCTACAGCCAGGGCTCCCCAGAAGTGGTGTTGTCCTTGACAACAAGACGAGCCATCAAGCCTTATGATGACGACACAGTGGAACTCTCAATGGAAGCACCAATGTCGGTGTCAAAACCGGCGGATCTCGGGTAGGGGGTCCCGAACTGTGCGTCTAAGGCAGATGGTAACAGGAGGCGGGGGACACGATGTTTACCCAGGTTTGGGCCCTCTCGATGGAGGTAATACCCTACTTCCTGCTTGATTGATCTTGATGATATGAGTATTACAAGAGTTGATCTACCACGAGATCGTAGAGGCTAAACCCTAGAAGCTAGCCTATGGTATGATTGTTGTTGTCCTACGGACTAAACCCTTCGGTTTATATAGACACCGGAGGGGGCTAGGGTTACACAGAGTTGGTTACAAGGGAGGAGATCTACATATCCGTATTGCCAAGCTTGCCTTCCACGCCAAGGAAAGTCCCATCTGGACACAGGTCGAAGTCTCCAATCTTGTATCTTCATAGTCTAACAGTCCGGCCAAAGGATATAGTCCGGCTGTCCGAGGACCCCTAATCCAGGACTCCCTCAGGGACCCACCAAGGTCATGGCAGTACGCAAGCAAGTGCCTCCTTATTTCAAGCCAATAAAAAATGGCTCCTCCTAATGGATTTCTAACATCTGGGTCCCATTCCATTGTCAACGTAGTCAATAAACGAGAGAATTGCACAAGGAGCGGCTGACACCATGGACCCAGCAGCTCGCCCAGTTATTTTTGTTTTGGGTTAATTTGATAAATGCCACTCCAGATCTGGTGATTCCGAGAAATGCCACTGCAATTTCCAAACTTTGAAAAATGCCATTTCATGCCATTTGCAGTGGCATTTTTCGAAGACTGGAGTGGCGTTTTTCAAAGTTTGCAAATTGCAGTGGCGTTTTTTAAAGTTTGCAAAAATTGCAGTGGCATTTTTCAAAGTTTGAAAATTGCAGTGGCATTTTTATGAATCACCATAATTGGAGTGGCATTTATCTAATTTGTTTTTGATACGGAAGCAGGGTGTCAACTGGGCTGTGTGGGGCACTCTGGCCTGGCTAGACAGCCTTTTCTTTTATGTTTACCACAGACCAGCCCAGTAGTTTTTTTGTTCTTTCTGAAAATGGCTAGCCCAGTTTTTTGTGATTTTTCAAGTAAGTCGCTTTGTCAGGCCTGTTGGGCTGCAAACTTTCAAGACGAGGAGAGCTTCATTCGGGTGGCCGAGAAAATGGCCTATCAGTAATGAGAAATGGGCTATACATTTTTAAAACACATCAAACCGGCAATTAGTTTCAAATTTCTTTTTTTCATTTCGAGATTTCAAATTGAATTGCTTTTTATGCGTGGACAATTTGTTGGATTTTATATTGATATACATTTATTTTTAAAATCGGTTTGAATGTGACTCGAAATTTCAGGATTAAAAACAGTTTGGACCGCACCGAAATATGCAAAAAATTGTATAATTTTTTAACCGTGGCCACAATATGGGCTGTAATGCTAACAAAAAGAATATGGGCTCCAAAAAAACCTTAAGAATTAGCAAATGGGCTATAAATTATTAGAAATAATGGCAGATGGGTTGTATGCTGTTTCCCACAGATTTGAGACTTCCCTAAAAAAGGTTGACGCACAAGCAGTGACTGTTGGATGTCCATCCAACGGCCATCATGCTTCTTCAATCTCTGCTCTTCCTGCTCCAGCCGCTCAAACAAGCGCTGGCGGGACTGCCTGCTCCCTCCTCCCGCGGTCGGTTGTGCTGCCGCGCGGGCCTCACCGCCCCACCGTACTCCCATCGCTGGCCTAGCCATCCCTCTACTCACCCACACCTGCTGTTATTCTCCGGCGACGGCAGCCGAATGAGTCAACCCTCGTACTCCCCAGCACGTGGGCAGCCACTGCCGTGTCTTCCCCGGCTCCGTGCCGTTCCCTTCATAAGCCTCGCCGTCGTCCACCGCCATGGTGCTCTCGGCGCGGCATGGTCAACATGGTCAACGAACGACATCCATCGGAAGTGGACTGTATGTGGAGAGGCTGACAGCTGGGTCCATGGCCGCACACAAGGAAATGCCTCCTTATTACGCGCAAAATAATGATTCCTCCACCTGACATCTGGGACCCACCAGAAGGGCCTCTGTATTTCGCGAAAAATACGTTCCCCCCGCTGACAGCTCGGATCCACCAGCTATATCTTCGCACGCAAGGAAGTGCCTCCTTATTGCGCACAAAAAAAATGAATACTCCCCCTGCTAGCTGGGACCCAGCATAGTGGGAGGCTGACTTGTGGGCCTACTAAGTTGACGGGGACGGAGGGCTTTGTCAACTTAGTCAATATGAATGATTCTAGCTCCAGTGACCGTACGATGTCCATCCAACGGCCGTAGTGCTTCTTCAGCCTCTGGTCTTCTTGCTCCAGCCGCCCAGAGCAGCGCCGGTCGTGCCGCCTGCTCCTGCCTCCCGTGGTCGGCTGTGCTGCCGCGGAGGCCTCACTACCCCCTACTACTCCCACCGCTGGCCAGGCCCTACGGCGATGGCAGCCTCACACCTCAGCCGAACCAGTGAACCCTCGTACTCCTCTCCGCGTGGGCTTCCACTGCTGCGTCTTCCCCGGCTCCGCGTCGTCCCCTTCCTAGGCCTCACCGTCGTCCACCGCCATGGTGCTCTTGGCATGGCGTGGTCAACATGGTCAAGGAATGACTTCCATCGGAAGAGTACTGTACGTGGAGAGGCTGACAGCTGGGTCCACGGCCGCAGCAAGCAAGTGCCTCCTTATTACGCGCAAAATAATGATTCCTCCACCTGACAGCAGGGACCAACCGGACGGGCCACCGTATTTCACGAAAAAAATGTTTCCCCCCTGACTGCTGGGACCCAGCAGCTACATCTTCGCACTCAAGGAAGTGCGTGACAGTCGGGACCCACCTAGTCGAAGTGTACGTAGCGTTGTCATTCTGGTCACGAAGGTGTACGTACATACGATCGGTCTGTCTGCAGGCTGCAGCGATGAACCGTGGCCGTGCAACGAAGGGCAAGTGTCATAGTAGAGGCGTGCGCGTAGCATGTACACGTATGTACATCGGCCAGGGTGCAAGAAAGAAAATACGGCCACGTACGTACATACGGGCGGGGTCTCGAACGCCTACTCGCGCATACGTACGGCCAGGGCTCGTGTACATGGCTGGGTCGGAACGGAGAAACTGCGTTGTCGTCGTGTTCATGGGGAGCCAACCGGCTGGGTTGGAACGGAATGCATCGTTGTGTTCATCGGGAGCCAACCGGCTTGGACGGAACAACCGATGGAAACGAGGCCTGGCATACCGCAGAACGGAGGAAACGGCCTTGTGTTCGACCGGCCACGGTGGAAACGGGATCCTGTTCATCGGGAGGGGTCTGGCGTACCGCAAAACAGAGGTAACGGACCTCCTACGGTGGAAACGGGGTCCTGTTGACCGGGAGGGGTGTGGCGTACCGCAAAATGGAGGAAACGGACTTGTGTTGGAGCGCTACGGTCGAAACGGGGGTCCTGTTCATTGGGAGGGGTGTGGCGTACCACAAAACGGGACTCCACGGGATACAGTTCATCTCCACCGTCGACCTCCTCCAGCCTCCATGGGCTACTGTTCATCCACCGTCGACCTCCTCCAGCCTCCACCTGCGACTGTTCATCCACGGGCTCCTGTTCATCCAGCCTCCACCGCGCGCTCCTCCACCGGCTACTGTTCAACCAGCCCTCTCCACGGGGTCCTGTTCAACCACCCCTCCACGGGCTACTGTTCATCTAGCCCTCCACTAGCTATTGTTCAACCAGCCCTCCACGGGGTCGTCCTATTCATCCAGCCCTCCACGGGGTCCTGTTCATCCACCCCTCCACCGGCTCGATCGATCGGGGTCCTGTTCATCCAGCGGCAACGGCCTCTACTACCACGGGGTCCTGTTCATCCAACCCCCTAGCGGGAACTGTTCATCCAAACCCCCCAACAACGCTCACTGTTAATCAAGGGAAGGAGGCAGCAGTGTTCGATCGGCTTCAGTTAGCAGCAATAGCGAAGGGATCGATCGATCGCTCGGGTTCAGTAACGCGTAGCCTGAAGTGCAATCACTCGGGTTCAGTTAGAGCCCAATGCCTCGCTCGGGTTTAGTTAGAGTGCAATGCCCCGCACACACGCACGTACGTACAAGAGAAACGCGCATCGCTCGGCCCCCGACCAGCCACCGTAACCGAGAACTCCCCGATATTTTCCTCGCCCTCGCTTCTACCACGGTTTTTTCCGTCATGGACGGCCCGAAGAATGTCATGCAGCTGCGTCTCTGGCCCGCCCAGGACGAAAAGCCCATTTTCTGTCATGATTTTTTGTCATAGAAGTAGGAGCCCACCACATCTATGATGATACCGGGTTTTGTCAATTATCGTCATAGAAGTGTCATAAGTATGACAGAAAAAAATTCGTTCGGCCCTAAATGTCACGGATGTGTCTTTTTTTGTAGTGCTAGGAGCGGAAGGCTCTACCAGGAGAGGCTTACCGGAGTCCATCTTTCTCCTTTTTCGGGCCATTGTTGCTGGGGATACGGAGGGCTGAGTAAGATGGAGAACAAAAGTCCCTGGTTCCACAGGAAGCTTTTGCGCAGCACACTTTAACAGATGATCGTATATGTTGTTTTCCGCACGGGGTACGTGCTCTGTTTGCAATCCATCAAAGCGCTCCTCCAATCTCCTCACTTCCTCAACGTATGCCTCCATCAATGGACTTTGGTAATCCTTGTTGACTTGTCTCACCACAAGCTGTGAGTCTCCTCGAATGATCAGCTTCTTGATTCCCAACTCTGCAGCAATCCTGAGCCCGGCAAGGAGCCCTTCATACTCTGCTGTATTGTTGGTTGCCTCTTCCCGGGCAAAATGCATCTGGACGACGTACTTCAAGTGCTCCCCTGAGGGGGCGATGAGAAGCACGCTAGCCCCTGCACCTTGTAGGGAAAAGGCACCATTGAAATACATAATCCATTCTTGGGGGCCTCCTTGCCGGGGATAACTGTTTCTCGCACTTCCTCGTTGGGGGTTGGCGTCCATTCCGCAATAAACTCTGCCAATGCCCTGCTCTAGATTGTTGATGTGCTCTCAAACTTCAAACCAAAATTGGACAACTCCAATGCCCATTCCACTATTCTGCGAGTAGCCTTAGGTTTTCAGAGTATCCTTTGCAACGGGAAGCGAGTGACAACCGTGATCTCATGGGCTTGGAAGTAGTGGCGCGGTTTCCTTGAGGCCATGATGAGACCAAAGATCAACTTTTGCACACCAGATTACCTCAATCGCGCCCCCTGTAGTAAGGAACTAACGAAGTACACTAGGCGCTGCACCACTTTCTTCCTTGTCGTGACCTTGGGGTTGCTCTCGCTGTCGTGCTCACTTCTGCCCTGATCCTGATCTGACTCTACCGGTCCTTGCTCACTCTCTACTTTGTCCACTTCCCGCTGAGCCACCAAGGCTACGCTAACCACTTGGTTGGTTGCCGCTAAGTATAGCAGCAACGGCTCTTGTGGCTTGGGAGCAACCAAGGTGGGCACAGAGGACAAGTAGGCCTTCAACTCTTGCAAGGTCGCATCTGCTTCTGGGGTCCACTTCATGGGTTGTGCCTTCTTCAGGACTTTGAAGAACGACAGGGCGCGCTCGGCAGACTTGGAAATGAATCTGCTTAGCGCGGCAACGCACCCTATCAGACGCCTCACATCCTTTACTGTCCTTGGCGCTTGGATCTGCTCGATAGCTTTAATCTTGTCGAGGTTGGCTTCGATCCCTCGATGGGACACAAAGAACCCAAGTAGCTTGCCGGAGGGAACACCAAACACATACTTCACCGGGTTGAGCTTCCAGTTGATATTGCACAGATTCGTAAACGTCTCCTCCAAATCCTGGATAAGAGATGCTCTGTCCTTGGTCTAGACCACAGTGTCATCCATATAAGCTTCAATGTTCCTATGCAGCTGTGGCTGGAAACCAATCTGGACTGCCCTTGCAAAAGTAGACCCGACACTCTTTAATCCGGATGGCATGCAGATAAAATAGTACATACCACACGGGGGGATGAACGAGGTCTTCTCTTCGTCTTCCTTGGACATGAAGAACTGGTGATACCCAGAATATGCATCCAAAAAGGAAAGCAAATCATAGCCCGAAGTGGAATCCCCGATCAGATCGATGCACGGCAAGGGAAATGGGTCCTTCGGTCAAGCCTTGTTGAGATCTGTGAAATCTATACAAAGCCTCCATTCCCCGTTAGCCTTCCGGACCACCACTGGATTTGCTAACCATGTGGGATGTAGTATTCCTCTGACCAAACCAGCTCTTCAAGCTTCTTGATCTCCTCTGCAATAAACTGCTACCTCTCCAAGGCCTACTTCCGGACTTTCTGCTTGACGGGTCGGGAATGTGGGTAGACGGCAAGGTGGTGCTCGATTACCTCCCTGGGAACACCAGGGATATCAGAAACTCTGCCTACTTTAGATGCTCTCTGCCTCTTGAACAGCGATGGTGTAGATGCTCAGAAACTCTGTCTGCTTTAGCCTCCCAACATACTTCTCGGGTATCTCTGGCTTGAACGTGCGGACGGACGGCCAACGGACTTGCCGCAGCTCACTTGTAAAGGCAGGGCACCCAACCTCGAAAGGTAGGTACCTGCCAATATCAGGCACAGGCTCGTCGACGTTAGGACCATCGCACCCATTGGTCCGGCAGTGGTCGTCGCGGCGTCGCTCAACGACAATGCGCGTGTCTCCCTTTCTCCTGTCCTCCGGGGCTCGCTGCCGGTCTGGACACGGTCGAGGGTCAGAAGAGGCCATCGAGACGTCATCAAGTTCTTGATTATGTTGCGCTCGCGCTGGCTGCCATGGCGGGGACTGCACCATGGGGGTGTCCCCTTCCGTACGACCAGCAGCATGAGCCGTCATCATCGCTTGGGGAGGCCGTGGCGGTTCAGCGTGCTGTGAGCCCCCAGCCTCGGCGAAACCGAGCAGACTCTGGGTGGTGGCACGCCACTCGTCGATCTGCTCGGCCGCTGGCGGGAACCTTAGCAGCAGCTGAGCCCGCGCCATGGCCCCCGTAGCCGTACTTGGCATGGGTGATGACAACGTAGATCGTACCGTCGCTCGGCCCCTGACGGTGCCAGCAGCGACGGTGCCGCGTCCCCGCTATTGCGGGGCGGCCACCTGGATGGCATGGTGGCGTGGCGAAGGCGCTTGAGGGCTAGCGGCTCCGTCGGGCACAGCAACTTGGTCGACTCGCCCCGGGGGAGGCGCAAGCGTTGTGGTCGCCCCAGTTACGTTGTGACGTTTGATAGCACACAAGGCATTCCCCCGGTATCCGGGAGTTGCATAATCTCATAGTCGAAGGAATATGTATTTGACATGAAGAAAGCAATAGCAATAAAACTGAACAATCATAATGCTAAGCTAACGATGGGTCTTGTCCATCACATCATTATCCTAATGATTTGATCCCGTTATCAAATGACAACACATGTCCATGGTTAGGAAACCTTAACCATCTTTGATCAACGAGCTAGTCTAATAGAGGCTCACTAGGGACACGGTATTTTTTATGTATTCACACATATATTTAAGTTTCTGATCAATACAATTCTAGTATGAATAATAAACCTTTATCATGAATAAGGAAATATAAAATGAAAACTTTATTATTGCCTCTAGGGCATATTTCCTTCAGTCTCCCACTTGCACTAGAGTCAATAATCTAGTTCACATCGTCATGTGATTAACACCCATAGTTCACATCGCCATGTGACCAATACCCAAAGAGTTTACTAGAGTCAATAATCTAGTTCACATTGCTATGTGATTAACACCCAAGAGTACTAAGGTATGATCATGTTTTGCTTGTGAGAGAGGTTTAGTCAACGGGTCTGCCACATGCAGATCCGTATGTATTTTGTAAATTTCTATGTCTACAATGCTCTGCATGGAGCTACTCTAGCTAATTGCTCCCACTTTCAATATGTATCCATATTGAGACTTAGAGTCATCCGGATCGGTGAAAAAGCTTGCATCAACGTAAATCTTTACGACGAACTCTTTATCACCTCCATAACTGAGAAATATTTCCTTAGTCCTCTAAGGATAATTTTGACCGATGTCTAGTGATCTACTCCTGGATCACTATTGTACCCCCTTGCCATACTCATGGCAAGGTACACAACAGGTTTGATACACAGCATGGCATACTTTATAGAACCTATGGCTGAGGCATAGGGAATGACTTTCATTCTCTCTCTATCTTCTGCCATGGTCGGGCTTTGAGTCTTACTCAACTTCACACCTTACAATACAGGCTAGAACTCCTTCTTTGACTGGTCCATTTTGAACTCCTTCAAAATCTTATCAAGGTATGTACTCATTGAAAATCTTATCAAGCATCTTGATCTATCTCTATAGATCTTGATGCCCAATATGTAAGCAGCTTCACGGAGGTCTTTCATTGAAAAATTCTTATTCAAGTATACTTTTATGCTATCCAGAAATTCTATATCATTTCCAATCAGCAATATGTCATACACATATAATATCAGAAATGCTACAAAGGTCCCACTCACTTTCTTGTAAATACAGGCTTAACCATAAGTCTGTATGAAACCATATGCTTTGATCACCTCATCAAACCGTATATTCCAACTCCAAGATGCTTGCACCAGTCCATAGATGGATCGCTGGAGCTTGCACACTTTGTTAGCACCTTTAGGATCGACAAAACCTTTTGGTTGCATCAGATACAACTCTTCTTTGAGATCTCCATTAAGGAGTGCAGTTTTGACATCCATTTGCCAGATTTCATAATCATAAAATGTGGCAATTGCTAACATGATTCGGACGGACTTAAGCATCGCTGTGGGTGAGAAAGTCTCATCGTAGTCAACCCTTTGAACTTGTCGAAAACCTTTTGCACAACTCGAGCTTTGTAGACAGTAACATTTGTTGGGGAACGTAGTAATTTCAAAAAAATCCTGCGCACACACAGGATCATGGTGATGCATAGCAACGAGAGGGGAGAGTGTGTCCACGTACCCTCGTAGACCGAAAGTGGAAGCGTTAGCACAACGCGGTTGATGTAGTCGTACGTCTTCACGATCCGACCGATCCAAGTACCAAACGTACGGCACCTCCGAGTTCAGTACACGTTCAGCTCGATGACGTCCCGCGACCTCCGATCCAGCAGAGCTTCACGGGAGAGTTCCGTCAGCACGACAGCGTGGTGACGGTGATGATTATGCTACCGACGCAGGGCTTCGCCTAAGCACCGCTACGATATGATCGAGGTGGAATATGGTGGAGGGGGGCACCGCACACGGCTAAGAGATCAAGAGATCAATTGTTGTGTCTATGGGGTGCCCCCCTCCTCCGTATATAAAGGAGGGGAGGAGAGGGCCGGCCAGGAGGAGGAGGCGCGCCCAAGGGGGGAGTCCTACTCCCACCGGTGGTAGGACTCCTCCTTTTCCTATTTGGAGAGGGAGAGGGAAGGAAGAGGAAGGAGAGAGGAAGGACAGGGGGCCCGGCCCCCCTCCCAATTCGGATTGGGCTTGGGGGGGCGCGCCCCCTCCCTTGCTCCATTCCCCTCCTTTCCACTAAAGCCCATTAAGGCCCATATACCTCCCAGGGGGTTCCGATAACCTCCTGGTGCTCCGGTATTATCCCGATCTCACCCGGAACCATTCCGGTGTCCAAATATAGTCGTCCAATATATTGATCTTTATGTCTCGACCATTTCGACACTCCTCGTCATGTCCGTGATCACATCCGGGACTCCGAACTACCTTCGGTACATCAAAACACATAAACTCATAATATAACCGTCATCGAACTTTAAGCGTGCGGACCCTACGGGTTCAAGAACTATGTAGACATAACCGAGACACATCTCCGGTTAATAACCAATAGCGGAACCTGGATGCTCATATTGGCTCCCACATATTTTACGAAGATCTTTATCGGTCAAACCGCATAACAACATATGTTGTTCCCTTTGTCATCGGTATGTTACTTGCCCGAGATTCGATCGTCGGTATCTCAATACCTAGTTCAATCTCGTTACCGGCAAGTCTCTTTACTCGTTCCGTAATACATCATCCCGTAACTAACTCATTAGTTACAATGCTTGCAAGGCTTATAGTGATGTGCATTACCGAGTGGGCCCAGAGATACCTCTCCGAAAATCGGAGTGACAAATCCTAATCTCGAAATACGCCAACCCAACAAGTACCTTCGGAGACACCTGTAGAGCACCTTTATAATCACCCAGTTACGTTGTGATGTTTGGTAGCACACAAAGTGTTCCTCCGGTAAACGGGAGTTGCATAATCTCATAGTCATAGGAACATGTATAAGTCATGAAGAAAGCAATAGCAACATACTAAATGATCAAGTGCTAAGCTAACGGAATGGGTCAAGTCAATCACATCATTCTCCTAATGATGTGATACCGTTTATCAAATGACAACTCATGTCTATGGTTAGGAAACTTAACCATCTTTGATCAACCAGCTAGTCAAGTAGAGGCATACTAGTGACACTCTGTTTGTCTATGTATTCACACATGTATTATGTTTCCGGTTAATACAATTCTAGCATGAATAATAAACATTTATCATGAAATAAGGAAATAAATAATAACTTTATTATTGCCTCTAGAGCATATTTCCTTCAGTCTCCCACTTGCACTAGAGTCAATAATCTAGATTACATCACCATGTGATTTAACATCAATAGTTCACATCACCATGTGATTAACACCCATAGTTCACATCGTCATGTGACCAACACCCAAAGGGTTTACTAGAGTCAATAATCTAGTTCACATCGCTATGTGATTAACACCCAAAGAGTACTAAGGTGTGATCATGTTTTGCTTGTGAGAGAAGTTTTGTCAACGGGTCTGCCACATTTAGATCTGTATGTATTTTGCAAATTTCTATGTCAACAATGCTTTGCACGGAGCTACTCTAGCTAATTGCTCCCACTTTCAATATGTATCCAGATTGAGACTTAGAGTCATCTGGATCATTTTCAAAACTTGCATCGATGTAACCCTTTACGACGAACCTTTTGTCACCTCCATAATCGAGAAACATATCCTTATTCCACTAAGGATAAATTTGACCGCTGTCCAGTGATCTACTCCTAGATCACTATTGTACTCCCTTGCTAAACTCGGTGTAGGGTATACAATAGATCTGGTACACAGCATGGCATACTTTATAGAACCTATGGCTGAGGCATAGGGAATGACTTTCATTCTCTTTCTATCTTCTGCCGTGGTCGGGCTTTGAGTCTTACTCAATTTCACACCTTGTAACACAGGCAAGAACTCTTTCTTTGACTGTTCCATTTTGAACTACTTCAAAATCTTGTCAAGTTATGTACTCATTGAAAAAACTTATCAAGCGTCTTGATCTATCTCTATAGATCTTGATGCTCAATATGTAAGCAGCTTCACTGAGGTCTTTCTTTGAAAAACTCCTTTCAAACACTCCTTTATGCTTTCGAGAAAATTCTACATTATTTTTGATCAACAATATGTCATTCACATATATTTATCAGAAATGTTGTAGTGCTCCCACTCACTTTCTTGTAAATACAGGCTTCACCGCAAGTCTGTATAAAACTATATGCTTTGATCAACTCATCAAAGTGTATATTCCAACTCCGAGATGCTGGCACCAGTCCATAGATGGATCGCTGGAGCTTGCACATTTTGTTAGCACCTTTAGGATCAACAAAACCTTCTGGTTGCATCATATACAACTCTTCTTTAAGAAATCCATTAAGGAATGTAGTTTTGACATCCATTTGCCAGATTTCATAAAATGTGTCAATTTGCTAACATGATTCGGACAGACTTAAGCATCACTACGAGTGAGAAAATCTCATCATAGTCAACACCTTGAACTTTGTCAAAAACCTTTTTTCGACAAGTCTAACTTTGTAGATAGTAACACTACTATCAGCGTCCGTCTTCCTCTTGAAGATCCATTTATTTTCTATGGCTTGCCGATCATCGGGCAAGTCAACCAAAGACCATACTTTGTTCTCATACATGGATCCCATCTCAGATTTCATGGCCTCAAGCCATTTCGCGGAATCTGGGCTCATCATCGCTTCCTCATAGTTCGTAGGTTCGTCATGGTCAAGTAACATGAACTGCAGAATAGGATTACCATACCACTCTGGTGTGGACCTTACTCTGGCTGACCTACGAGGTTTGGTAGTAACTTTATCTGAAGTTTCATGATCATCATCATTAACTTCCTCACTAATTGGTGTAGGCATCACTGGAACTGATTTCTGTGATGAACTACTTTCCAATGCGGGAGAAGGTACAATTACCTTATCAAGTTCTACTTTTCCTCTCACTCACTTCTTTCGAGAGAAACTCCTTCTCTAGAAAGGATCCATTCTTAGCAACGAATATCTTGCCTTCGGATATGTGATAGAAGGTGTACCCAATAGTTACTTTTGGATATTCTATGAAGACGTACTTCTCCGATTTGGGTTTGAGCTTATCAGGATGAAACTTTTTCATATAAGCATCGCAACCCCAAACTTTAAGAAACGACAGCTTAGGTTTCTTGCCAAACCATAGTTCATACGGTGTCGTCTCAACGGATTTAGATGGTGCCCTATTTAACGTGAATGTAGTTGTCTCTAATGCATAACCCCAAAACGATAGTGGTAGATCGGTAAGAGACATCATAGATCGCACCATATCTTAATAAAGTACGGTTACAACGTTTGGACACACCATTACACTGTGGTGTTCCAGGTGGCGTGAGTAGTGAAACTATTTCACACTGTTTTAACTGAAGGCCAAACTCGTAACTCAAATATTTTACTTCTGCGATCATATCGTAGAAACTTTTATTTTTGTTATGATGATTCTCCACTTCACTCTAAAATTCTTTGAACTTTTCAAATGTTTCAGACTTGTGTTTCATCAAGTAGATATACCCATATCTGCTCAAATCAACTGTGAAGGTCAGAAAATAATGATACCCGCTACGAGCCTTAATATTCATCGGACCACATACATCAGTATGTATGATTTCCAACAAATCTGTTGCTTGCTCCATTGTTCCGGAGAATGGCGTTTTAGTCATCTTGCCCAAGAGGCATGGTTCGCAAGCATCAAGTGATTCATAATCAAGTGATTCCAAAATCCCATCAGCATGGAGTTTCTTCATGCGCTTTACACCAATATGACCTAAACGGCAGTGCCACAAATAAGTTGCACTATCATTATTAACTTTGTATCTTTTGGCTTCAATATTATGAAATATGTGTATCACTACGATCGAGATCCAACAAACCATTTTATTGGGTGTATGACCATAGAAGGTTTTATTCATGTAAACAGAACAACAATTATTCTCTAATTTAAATGAATAACCGTATTGCAATAAACATGATCAAATCATATTCATGCTCAACGCAAACACCAAATAACACTTATTTAGTTTCAACACTAATCCCGAAAGTATAGGGAGTGTGCGATGATGATCATATCAATCTTGGAACTACTTCCAACACACATCATCACCTTGCCTTTTACTAGTTTCTGTTTATTCTGCAACTCCCGTTTCGAGTTACTACTCTTAGCAACTGAACCAGTATCAAATGCCGAGGGGTTGCTATAAACACTAGTAAAGTACACATCAATAACATGTATGTCCAATATACCTTTGTTCACTTTGCCATCCTTCTTATCCGCCAAATACTTGGGGCATTTCCGCTTCCAGTGACCAGTCCCTTTGCAGTGGAAGCACTTAGTCTCAGGCTTAGGACCAGACTTGGGCTTCTTCACTTGAGCAGCAACTTGCTTGCCGTTCTTCTTGAATTTCCCCTTCTTCCTTTTGCCCTTTTCTTGAAACTAGTGGTCTCGTCAACCATCAACACTTGATGTTTTTCTTGATTTCTACCTTCGTCGATTTCAGCATCACGAAGAGCTTGGGAATTGTTTCCGTTATCCCTTGCATATTACAGTTCATCACGAAGTTCTACTAACTTGCTGATGGTGACTAGAGAATTCTGTCAGTCACTATCTTATCTGGAAGATTAACTCCCACTTGATTCAAGTGATTGTAGTACCCAGACAATCTGAGCACATGCTCATTGCTTGAGCTATTCTCCTCCATCTTTTAGCTATAGAACTTGTTGGAGACTTCATATCTCTCAACTCGGGTATTTGCTTGAAATATTAACTTCAACTCCTGGAACATCTCATATGGTCCATGACGTTCAAAACATCTTTGAAGTCCCGATTCTAAGCCGTTAAGCATGGTTCACTAAACTATCAAGTAGTCATCATATTGAGCTAGTCAAACGTTCATAACGTCTGCATCTGCTCCTGCAATAGGTCTGTCACCTAGCGGTGCATCAAGGACATAATTCTTCTGTGCAGCAATGAGGATAAACCTCAGATCACGGACCCGGTCCGCATCATTGCTACTATCATCTTTCAACTTAGTTTTTCTCTAGGAACATATAAAAAACATAGAGAAGCAACAACATGAGCTATTGATCTACAACATAGATATGGTAATACTACCAGGACTAAGTTCATGATAAATTTAAGTTCAATTAATCATATTGCTAAAGAACTCCCACTCAGATAGACATCCCTCTAATCATCTAAGTGATCACGTGATCCAAATCAACTAAACCATAACCGATCATCACATGAAATGGAGTAGTTTTCAATGGTGAACATCATTATGTTGATCATATCTACTATATGATTCACACTCGACCTTTCGGTCTCAGTGTTCCGAGGCCATATCTGCATATGCTAGGCTCGTCAAGTTTAACCTGAATATTCTGCGTGTGCAAAACTGGCTTGCACCCGTTGTAGATGGACGTAGAGCTTATCACACCCGATCATCACATGGTGTCTGGGCACGACGAACTTTGGCAACGGTGCATACTCAAGGAGAACACTTTTATCTTGAAATTTAGTGAGAGATCATCTTATAACGCTACCGTCAATCAAAGCAAGATAAGATGCATAAAAGATAAACATCACATGCAATCAAAATAAGTGATATGATATGGCCATCATCATCTTGTGCTTGTGATCTCCATCTCCGAAGCACCGTCATGATCACCATCGTCACCAGCGCGACACCTTGATCTCCATCGTAGCATCGTTGTCGTCTCAACAACTATTGCTTCTACGACTATCGCTACCGGTTAGTGATAAAGTAAAGCAATTACAGGGCGATTGCATTGCATACAATAAAGCAACAACCATATGGCTCCTGCCAGTTGCCGATAACTCGGTTACAAAACATGATCATCTCATACAATAAAATATAGCATCATGCCTTGACCATATCACATCACAACATGCCCTGCAAAAACAAGTTAGACATCATCTACTTTGTTGTTGCAAGTTTTACGTGGCTGCTACGGGCTGAGCAAGAACCGTTCTTACCTACGCATCAAAACCACAATGATAGTTCGTCAAGTTAGTGCTATTTTAACCTTCTCAAGGACCGGGCGTAGCCACACTCGGTTCAACTAAAGTTGGAGAAACTGACACCCGCCAGCCACCTGTGTGCAAAGCACGTCGGTAGAACCAGTATCGCGTAAGCGTACGCGTAATGTCGGTCCGGGCCGCTTCATCCAACAATACCGCCGAACCAAAGTGTGGCATGCTGGTAAGCAGTATGACTTGTATCGCCCACAACTCACTTGTGTTCTACTCGTGCATATAACATCAACGCATAAAACCTGGCTCTGATACCACTGTTGGGGAACGTAGTAATTTCAAAAAAATTCCTACGCACACACAGGATCATGGTGATGCATAGCAACGAGAGGGGAGAGTGTGTCCACGTACCCTCGTAGACCGAAAGCGGAAGCGTTAGCACAATGCGGTTGATGTAGTCATACGTCTTCACGATCCGACCGATCCAAGTACTGAACGTACGGCACCTCCGAGTTCAGCACACGTTCAGCTTGATGACGTCCCGCGAACTCCGATCCAGCAGAGCTTCATGGGAGAGTTTCGTCAGCACGACGGCGTGGTGAGGGTGATGATGATGCTACCGACACAGGGCTTCGCCTAGGCACCGCTACGATATGATCGAGGTGGAATATGGTGGAGGGGGGCACTGCACACGGCTAAGAGATCAAGAGATCAATTGTTGTGTCTATGGGGTGCCCCCTCCTCCGTATAGAAAGGAGGGGAGGCGAGGGCCGGCCAGGAGGAGGAGGCGCGCCCAAGGGGGGGAGTCCTACTCCCACCGGGAGTAGGACTCCTGCTTTTCCTATTTGGAGAGGGAGAGGGAAGGAAGAGGAAGGAGGGAGGAAGGAAAGGGGGGCCGGCCCCCCTCCCAATTCGGATTGGGCTTGGGGGTTGCGCCCCCTCCCTTGCTCCTTTCCCCTCCTTTCCACTAAAGCCCATTAAGGCCCATATACCTCCCGGGGGGTTCCGATAACCTCCCGGTGCTCCGGTATTATCCCGATCTCACCCGGAACCATTCCGGTGTCCAAATATAGTCGTCCAATATATCGATCTTTATGTCTTGACCATTTAGAGACTCCTCGTCATGTCCGTGATCACATCCGGGACTCCGAACTACCTTTGGTACATCAAAACACATAAACTCGTAATATAACCGTCATCGAACTTTAAGCGTGCGGACCCTACGGGTTCGAGAACTATGTAGACATAACCGAGACACATCTCCGGTTAATAATCAATAGCGGAACCTGGATGCTCATATTGGCTCCCACATATTCTACGAAGATCTTTATCGGTCAAACCGCATAACAACATACGTTGTTCCCTTTGTCATCGGTATATTACTTACTCGAGATTCGATCGACTGTATCTCAATACCTAGTTCAATCTCGTTACCGGCAAGTCTCTTTAATCGCTCCGTAATACATCATCCCGTAACTAACTCATTAGTTACAATGCTTGCAAGGCTTATAGTGATGTGCATTACCGAGTGGGCCCAGAGATACCTCTCCGACAATCGGAGTGACAAATCCTAATCTTGAAATACGCCAACCCAACAAGTACCTTCGGAGACACCTGTAGAGCAACTTTATAATCACCCAGTTATGTGGTGACGTTTGGTAGCACACAAAGTGTTCCTCCAGTAAACGGGAGTTGCATAATCTCATAGTCATAGGAACATGTATTAGTCATGAAGAAAGCAATAGCAACATACTAAACGATCAAGTGCTAAGCTAACAGAATGGGTCAATTCAATCACATCATTCTCCTAATGATGTGATCCCGTTTATCAAATGACAACTCATGTCTATGGTTAGGAAACTTAACCATCTTTGATCAACGAGCTAGTCAAGTAGAGGCATACTAGTGACACTCTGTTTGTCTATGTATTCACACATGTATTATGTTTCCGGTTAATACAATTCTAGCATGAATAATAAACATTTATCATGAAATAAGGAAATAAATAATAACTTTATTATTGCCTCTAGAGCATATTTCCTTCAACATTACCATCAGCGTCAGTCTTCTTCTTAAAGATCCATTTATTCTCTATGGCTTGCCGATCATCGGGCTAGTCCACCAAAGTCCATACTTTGTTCTCATACATGGATCCTATCTCAGATTTCATGGCCTCGAGCCATCTGTCGGAATCTAGGCTCACCATTGCTTCTTCATAGTTCGTAGGTTCATCATGGTCTAGTAGCATGACTTCCAGGACAGGATTACCGTACCACTCTGGTGCGGAACATGCTCTGTTCGACCTACGAGGTCCAGTAGTAAATTGATCTGAAGTTTCACGATCATCATCATTAGCTTCCTCTCTAGTTGTTGTAGGCATCAAGGGAACGGATTTCTCTGATGTTCTACTTTCCAAATTGAGAGAAGGTACAATTACCTCATCAAGTTCTACTTTCCTCCCACTCACTTCTTTCGAGAGAAACTCCTTCTCTAGAAATGTTCCATTCTTGGCAACAAAGATCTTGCCTTCGGATATGTGGTAGAAGGTGTACCCAATTGTTTCCTTAGGGTATCCTATGAAGACGCACTTCTCTGATTTGGGTTCGAGCTTATCAGGCTGAAGCCTTTTGACATAAGTGTCGCAACCCCAAACTTTAAGAAATGACAGCTTAGGTTTCTTGCCAAACCACAGTTCATAAGGTGTGGTCTCAACGGATTTAGATGGTGCCCTATTTGACGTGAATGCAGCTATCTCTAATGCAGAACCCCAAAACAATAGTGGTAAATCGATAAGAGACATCATAGATCGCACCGTATCTAATAAAGTATGGCTACGATGTTCGAACACACCATTACGCTGTGGTGTTCTAGGTGGCGTGAGTTGTGAAACTATTCCACATTGTTTTAAATGAAGGCCAAATTCGTAACTCAAATACTCGCCTCCACGATCAGATCGTAGAAAATTATTTTCTTATTATGATGATTCTCCACTTCACTCTGAAATTCTTTGAACTTTTCAAATGTTTCAGACTTGCGTTTCATTAAGTAGATATACCCATATCTACTCAAATCATCTGTGAAGGTCAAAAAATAATGATACCCGCTGCATGCCTCAACACTCATTGGACCGCATACATCGGTATGTATTATTTCCAATAATTCATTAGCTCGCTCCATTGTTCCGGAGAACGGAGTTTTAGTCATCTTGCCCATGAGGCATGGTTCGCAAGTATCAAATGATTCATAATCAAGTGATTCCAAAAGCCCATTTGCATGGAGTTTCTTCATGCGCTCTACACCAATATGACCTAAACGGCAGTGCCACAAATATGTTGCACTATCATTATCAACTTTGCATCTTTTGGCATCAATTTTATGAATATGTGTATTACTACAATCGAGATTCAACAAAAATAGACCACTCTTCAAGGGTGTGTGACCATAAAAGATATTAGTCATATAAATAAAACCATTAT
The DNA here is from genome assembly GCF_002575655.3 of Aegilops tauschii subsp. strangulata. Classification (NCBI taxonomy): domain Eukaryota; kingdom Viridiplantae; phylum Streptophyta; class Magnoliopsida; order Poales; family Poaceae; genus Aegilops; species Aegilops tauschii. Next base: position 184,031,772 of record NC_053041.3, read on the forward strand.
TCTCTGATTTAAATGAATAACCGTCTCTCACTAAACAAGATCCAGATATAATGTTCATGCTCAACGCTGGCACCAAATAACAAGTATTCAGGTCTAAAACTAATCCTGAAGGTAGATGTAGAAGTAGCATGCTGACGGCGATCACATCGACCTTGGAACCATTCCCGACGTGCATCGTCACCTCGTCCTTAGCCAGTCTTCGTTTAATCCGTAGCTCCTATTTCGAGTTACAAATATGAGCAACCGAACCAGTATCAAATACCCAGGCGCTACTATGAGCATTAGTAAGGTACACATCAATAACATGTATATCAAATATACCTTTGTTCACTTTGCCATCCTTCTTATCCGCCAAATACTTGGGCAGTTCCGCTTCTAGTGACCAGTCCCTTTGTAGTAGAAGCACTCAGTTTCAGGCTTGGGTCCAGCTTTGGGATTCTTCCCGGGAGTGGCAACTTGCTTGCCATTCTTCCCCCTTCTTTCCCTTGCCCTTTTTCTTGAAACTAGTGCTCTTGTTAACCATCAACACTTGATGCTCCTTCTTGATTTCTACCTCCGCAGCTTTGAGCATTGCGAAGAGCTCAGGAATTGTCTTCTCCATTCCTTGCATATTATAGTTCATCATGAAGCCTTTGTAGCTTGGTGGCAGTGATTGAAGAACTCTGTCAATAACACTATCATCTGGAAGATTAACCCCAGCTGAGTCAAGTGATTATCATACCCAGACATTTTGAGTATGTGTTCACTGAAAGAACTGTTCTCCTCCATCTTTCAGCTATGGAACTTGTTGGAGACTTCATATCTCTCAACTCGGACATTTGCTTGAAATATTAACTTCAACTCCTCGAACATCGCATATGCTCCATGACGCTCAAAACGTCTTTGAAGTCCCGATTCTAAGCCGTAAAGCATGGCACACTGAACTATCGAGTAGTCATCAGATTGAGCTTGCCAGACGTTCAAAACATCAGCATCTTCTCCTGCAGCAGGCCTTTCACCTAGCGGTGCATCAAGGACATAATTTTTTTGTGCAGCAATCAGGATAATCCTCAAGTTACAGACCCAGTCTGTGTAGTTGCTACAATCATCTTTCAACTTAGCTTTCTCTAGGAACACATTAAAATTCAAGGGAATGGTAGCACGGGCCATTGATCTACAACATAGGTATGCAAATACTATCAGGACTAAGTCCATGATAAATTAAGTTCTATTAATCAAATTACTTAAGAACTCTCACTTAGATAGAAATCCCGCATCTAAATGATACATGATGCAAATCAACTAACCCATGTCTGATCATCACGTGAGATGGGGTAGTCATCAATGATGAACATCTTTATGTTGATCATATCTACTATATGATTCACGTTCGACCTTTCAGTCTCCAGTGTTCTGAGGCCATGTCTGTACATGCTAGGCTCGTCAAGTTCAACCCAAGTATTCTGCATGTGCAAAACTGTCTTGCACCCGTTGTATGTGAACGTAGAGTCTATCACACCCGATCATCACGTGGTGTCTCAACACGACGAACTGTAGCAACTATGCATACTCATGGAGAACACTTTTACCTTGAAATTTAGTGAAGGGATCATCTTATAATGCTACCGCCATACTAAGCAAAATAAGATGCATAAAAGATAAACATCACATGCAATCAAAATATGTGACATGATATGGCCATCATCATATTGTGCTTTTGATCTCCATCTCCAAAGCATCGTCATGATCTCCATGGTCACCGGCTCGACAACTTGATCTCCATCGTTGCGTCGTGGTTGTCTTGCCAACTATTGCTTCTACAACTATCGCTAACGCATAGTGATAAAGTAAAGCAATTACATGGCATTTGCATGTCATACAATAAAGAGACAACCATAAGGCTCCTACCGGTTGCCGATAACTTATACAAAACATGATCATCTCATACAATAGCGTATATCACATCATGTCTTGACCATATCACGTCACAACATGCCCTGCAAAAACAAGTTAGACGTCCTCTACTTTGTTGTTGCAAGTTTTACGTGGCTGCTATGGTCTTCTAGCAAGAACCGTTCTTACCTACGCATCAAACCACAACGGTGTTTCGTCAAGTTTGCTGTTTTAACCTTCTTCAAGGACCGACTGTAGTCAAATTTGATTCAACTAAAGTAGGAGAAACAGACACCCGCCAGCCACCATTATGCAAAACTAGTTGCATGTCTGTCGGTGGAACCGGTCTCATGTGCGTGGACATGTAAGGTTGGTCTGGGCCGATTCATCCCACAATACCACCGAATCAAAATAAGATGTTGGTGGTAAGTAGTATGACTATCACCACCCACAACTCTTTGTGTTCTACTCGTGCATATGATCTATCCATGGATATGCATACAAACGACGGGGAGAGTTTGTCTATGTACCCTCGTAGACCGTAAGCGGAAGTGTTTCTCAATGCGGTTGATGTAGTCGAACTTCTTCATGCATCAACCGATCAAGTACCGAACGCACGACACCTCCGTGTTCTGCACACGTTCAGCTCGGTGACGTCCCTTGCCTTTTTGATCCAGCAAGACGTCGAGGTAGTATATGAGTTCCATCAGCACGACGGCGTGGTGACGGTGATGGTGAAGTGATCCTCGCAGGGCTTCGCCTAAGAACTAGAAAAATATGACCGGGGTATAAACGGTGGAGGGGGGCGCCACACATGGCTAAACAATTGTCTGGGGTGTGCTAGGGAACCCCCCCATGCATATATATAGGTGGGAGGGAGAGGGGGGAGGCCAGGAGGTGCCCCAAGTAGGACCGAATCCTACTTGGGCTCCTCCCAAGCTGCGCGCACCGCTGCCATATATATCGGAGGGGGAAGGAAAGAGGGGGAAGGGGGAATCATATTCCCTTTCTTTCCTTTCCTCCTTCCCCTTTCCTTCTCCACCTTGGCCGGTTCATATGGGGGGCGCACCAGCCCCTTATGGCTGGTGTGTTTCCCCTCTTGGCCCATAAGGCCCGTATCTTTTGCATGGGGTGCCCGGAACCGCTTTCGGTGATCCGATATGTACCCGGTACCCTCCGGAAACTTTCGGTGTCTGAATACCATCGTCCTATACATCAATCTTTACCTCTCGACCATTTCGAGACTCCTCGTCATGTCCGTGATCTCATCCGGGACTCCGAACAACATTCGGTCACCAAATCACATAACTCATATAATATTATATCATCAACGAGCGTTAAGCGTGCGGACCCTACGGGTTTGAGAACTATGTAGACATGACCGAGACACCTCTCCGTTCAATAACCAATAGCGGAACCTGGATGCCCATATTGGCTCCTACATATTCTACGAAGATCTTTATCAGTCGAACCGTTATGACAACATACGTAATTCCCTTTGTCCATCGGTATGTTACTTGCCCGAGATTCGATCGTCGGTATCATCATACCTAGTTCAATCTCATTACCGGCAAGTCTCTTTACTCGTTCCGTAATACATCACCTCGTGACTAACTCCTTAGTCGTTTGCTTGCAAGCTTATGATGTGTATTACCGAGAGGGGCCAGAGATACCTCTCCGATACTCGGAGTGACAAATCCTAATCTCGATCTATAGCAACTCAACAAACACCTTCGGAGATACCTGTAGAGCATCTTCATAATCACCCAGTTAGGTTGTGATGTTTCATAGCACACAAGGCATTCCTCCGACATCCGGGAGTTGCATAATCTCATAGTTGAAGGAATATGTATTTGACATGAAGAAAGCAATAGCAATAAAATTGAACGATCATAATGCTAAGCTAACGGATGGGTCTTGTCCATCACATCATTCTCCTAATGATGTGATCCCATTATCAAATGACAACACATGTCCATGGTTAGGAAACCTTAACTATCTTTGATCAACGAGCTAGTCTAGTAGAGGCTCACTAGGGACACGGTATTTGTTTATGTATTCACACATGTATTTAAGTTTCCGATCAATAAAATTCTAGCATGAGTAATAAACCTTTATCATGAATAAGGAAATATAAAATAACAACTTTATTATTGCCTCTAGGGCATATTTCCTTCAAGAAGTAGAAATGGAGAAGAAATGCCAATAGGATAATGAAGAGAACCTTCCCCAAATATGAACCCGCAAAATCTCCAACACCGAAAATGCAAAGATGGTGCATACGAACTCTGTTTTTGATGATCTTGAGTTTGACAAGAAGACGAACACAAACTCTAAAATCTCACACAGAGAAAAAATAAATAAGAACCAATAAAGATGATGCCAATGATGCAATGTTTGAGCTCTCTACGAACGATACTATCAAGCTACACACTCGAGATCCCCCCTTGATAGTACGTCAATCAATCCTATAACCCGGTCTCCCAACTAACACCATGAGACCGATAAAATAGAAAACCTATAAAGGTCAAACCTTTTCCTTGGGCATAATATGCTTGAGCTAGATGATGACGATCTTGACCTCCTTAAGTTGGACCACCTTTCTTGATTGCACTGACTCGATGAATTCTAGTGAATTGCTCCCCCATACTCCACTATGGGTGAGCCTCTTTTAGGAACATCTTCACATGTCCATTATCACGAGATGGATGGCAAGCTTCAAGCATGGGACCACTTCGTACTGCTCCACTTGAACTTGCACAACGCAACCTTAATGATGATCAACACTTGATGTCATCCTCCATGGATCATATAGATCTTCTTTTTGACGCAAGCCCATGGAAACATATGTAACCCCACATAGAAACCTCACATAGATCATGGGTTAGTACACAAAGCGTAATGGACAATGCTTACCATACCATGGGATCACACGATCCCACTCGGTGCATCTTCTACGCTTTGTGTGTTGATCAATTCGAATCCGCTCTTTGTACTTAGCCTTGATCAACCTTGAATCTTATATTCTCTCTTCATAAAGATGATGTCTTGTAGGTAAACATGAATGTTCACACAATCTTCTTCTTAGGGACATGCTTGCAATAGGCTCAACTCTAACATGACCAATCTTTGGATAACTCCTTGAATAGCACATTGGTTAACACATAATCTCCTTCTTATAACCTTGAAACCAATATATGGTCTTCGAGCAATGCCTATGGACAAACCCTTCAGATATAACTCAAGGCAACCATTATTCCATAGGGATTGTCATCAATTACCAAAACCAAACATGGGGGCGCCATGCTCTTTCAGCAGTCGTTATGGTGCTCCTACCAGTCCATCATGGATAGAAACCTATCGAGGTGGACCAGAGTTGGGGGAGCGCTCGTTAGACCACATATACCGCCGCCCATTGAGCTAAACCTCCTTGAGTGCAAGGTCATTAAGCAGGCATCTAAACCGCCCCATCATGCTCTTGTCGAGGTTGTTGTTGCTTTTGTCCTCGTCGTGATAGATCAAATTGAAGTCGCCGCATAACATCCATGTGCCGAGGCAATCGACACGCGGGTCATGGATTTCTTGCAGGAACTCGATTTTCTCAGCGTCAGACTGCGGTCCGTAAACAATGGAGAGCTACGAATGTGCGTGCAGGCCCAAGGAGTGGAAACCTGGGTAGACAACGTGGTTTTGGTGAACGCGAGGTTTGTGATGGTCACGTCTCGGCTCTTCCATTCCAACAAGATGGAACCGTAGGTGTCGATCACCGGCAGGTACACATACTTGTCAAACTCAGAGCTAAGCGCCTCAAGGACAACTGACGAGCAGATCAAGGTCATCTTAGTCTCTTATAAGCATACAATGGAGGTGCCACTAGTGATGATCAGCGAGCGGATGGCGGTACGCCGCGCGCGCGTTGAGACCGTGCATGTTCCAACACAATCTTAAGGTCGTAATGCATGGAAACGGGGTTGACGTTGATGTCAGGGAGCAGCGCTAGACTGTGGCCGCGGCCACCCAGGGTGTCGTGGACGGCGATGGCATGGCTGGGTCGACGGCAGCTCATGGTCAACCAGGGTCGCGATGGCTGAGAGCACGGCCAGCGGGATTGGAGCTGCAAAAACATTGTGATGCGCCTTCAGATCCGCGGCAGTGATCTTTTGGTCGGAAGTAATCAACATGAACGTGATGTTATTGTTGTTTATAGTTGTTTTTTGTTTGCCAAAAAAGTGACCATGCTATTTGTGCCTAACTTACCACTAACACTTATAAAAAGTGTCAGTTGATGACTTCAAAAAGTAACTATTATCCAAACTTACTTTGACATGACACCACAATAGCCTCGGCGTGAGCACAAAGGTTATTGCCCTGCCATACTACCAATTTGGAAAGCTAGGATGAGTACCACATCGAGCCTAGTGACACATGTAAATGGTGGATAGATGTCTTAAGTTGCCACTATATTATTAGATCAGTTGAATCGGTACCAAAACCTGACAACACATAGAAAAAAGTCGTAAAAAGGATGTGTAAGCATAATTCCTTCCTAAAAATAAACAAATTACCATACTAGGAAGCATGTAACTACCATATGGTTTAGTTGTATAATGCAATGTAATACAAAAACTATCGGTCAATAACTTCCTGAGTTGACGCCCCCCCCCTCCCCCATCGTCACCGCCTCCATACAATAAAAAGAGTCCGGGTACTAGTGACATAAATGGAACATAATTGCCACCCGACATCGCATGAATTACCAACTACAAAATAGGTAACAATGAGTGCAACGTGCTTTCCAACTCAGCTCACGTTCGGGGGTAAAGTCGTCGTGTGTAACATAAACACGTTACCAGGACAAAAACACGCAAATAATTAGCAAAAAGGACAAATGCAGATCACACTGAAAAGGAATGATGCATATAGTTGCCACTACAAACATTGTATGAGTTGCCGACTTCAAAAAAAATTACCATGCACACCACAAAGTTAAACATCTAGTCAAAATAATGTTATCATGATGGAGAGGTCACCATTTGGTATACATAAAAACTACCACAATGCAAATACAAAAGGTTAACATTGATATTTATATATGTGCGTACACTTGTTTCATACCCACGCTTGCTATGTGACAAAATATTATGTGTGAATAAAACAAAAACAGTTACCGCATGTTTGTTTGCAAATGCCACTATTGATGCCTCATAAATTACTAGATTGGTTTTGTAAAAAAACTATTATCACACCGAGCGCAAACAATTGCTTGATCATTGGCGTGACCCAGAAAATCTCAGCAGGGTAGACCTCATGGATGTACAACGTTGACTCTCATGCGTCTGTTGGGCAGGGTTGAGAGAGAGAGAGAGAGAGGGGTTGCGGTGGTGAGGAGATGTCATGGAAAATGCAAGAAGATACGCAAGATAAGAATCAGTGGTCGAATGGGAAGCGACACTGTGGAAGGTGGATTATTCTAGAGTTAGGATAAGCTCGCTCTCCTCCTCGACCTGGTCAAAAGGTCCTCGGCATGGTGCTAACGTGAGTACATGATGCAGCGAGCGTTCCCATGATCGAATGTCCGATCTCATGTCATGTTGGCCAGCTAGGGATCACAATATAATTTCCATTTGCAAAAAATAAAATTGAAAGGGATAATGTGAGTCCAGAAACTAAATCTTAGTACTCCCTCCGTCCGGAAATACTTGTCGGAGGAATGGATGTATCTAGACATATTTTAGTTCTAGATACATCCATTTTTATCCATTTCCGCGACAAGTAATTCCGGACGGAGGGAGTACTTTACATCATTCTATCTTACAATGGAAAGCATGGTGCAAAGTTGATTTATTTGATGATTCCCATTTTCAGGATAAAACAACTTTCTAAACAGTATGCCAGTATCATAGGGCGATGTGCTAATCTTTTATTAAGCGAAACCGCAAAAATCATAAATCAAACATCGTATGTTTAATCAGTGAATCATATATATAATGTAAATGGTTTTGGAAACCCTAATTGACTTGTTTTTACTTGCATATAGAATTGTGTATTCACTTCTAATTTTGGGGAGTAAAATTCCTTCCGTATACAGCCTATTATGCAGCCTCTTAACATGCCTCAAACTAGTTTCCATCACTAATAATGTCGTGAGTGTACTTTTAGAGATATTGCACGATATAGGTCCATGTGTGATCACCATTTTACGACATTAACATTTCAACACTAAACTGAGATCATCACAAGAAAATCCATAAAGTGAGAGTAGCATTAATGAGGGAATATGCCATGGAAACCAAGTTACAAAGAGACCTATGTGGAAACCACATTTGAATGTTTTCAAAAATTACAGTATGTTTATACTGTGATTTACTGTAATGTTTTTTAGCATGTGAATTCTTGAGTACAAACACAAGTTCATTTATGAGGTATAAAAAAACAAATTTAACAATGAATGTGTTCATCATTGAGTTTTTTATACAATTCACAGATTTTTTTTTACTTGGAATCCATCAAGTCTATATAAAACCATCTCTTCGGCATACTACATTTGTTTAGAACTTAAAAACATAGTTTCCACATGGTTTCCACTTGATATTCTCTCAACAAAAATATCCCATATAATTATCCTGATATTTATTATTTTTGCAAGAAAATCTGGATAATAATTGTTAATTCCTTTTTATTCAGAAAAATACATGATTTTAACATAGTTTTTTTTGGTAATTTTAGAAAACTTACCAATGCATAACTAAATTATATAAAGTCCTATCCATGGCAAGTGCATTTGGACTAAATAAGATGCCTAAATCAAAATCTGGACCACTAGTGCTCACGCACCCACAAGTGGTGGAGCTTGAGCAACATTTTACCGGTGGAAGAGGGGTGCGATGGGATGGACCGCTAGAGGGCGGACCAAACACGTGCTAGGTTCACATGATCTGGATGAACTACTTCCTCCGTTCGGAATTACTTGTCTCAAAAATGGACGTATCTAGAACTAAAATACATCTAGATACATCCATTTCTGCGACAATTAATTCCAAACGGAGGGAGTATTTCTTAAGGGCTACTTCTAACTTTAGTGGTTTTCACTGGATATTCTCTCAACATAAACATACTTCCAAGTTCACTGCATTTTTCCTGGACTTGGAAGTAAAGCCTGGCCAGGCTTGCACGTGCGTGCCAAGTTCGGGAGCGACTATGTCCCACTCGCTGCGAGACACTAGCTGGCCTCGCCTCAGGGAGCCGGTTAGTGGGCCGGCCCAGTAACTTTCGTCAGGCGGGTGTCATGCATGTTTTTCTTGGTTTTTATTGCAAAATATGATTAAATGTTCCTGATTAAGTTTTAAAAATTGATTTTTCAAAGAAATATATATTTCAAAACTTAAATTTGACTAATAAACTAAAACTCATGATTTTAAAAATGTTAACACAATGTGCACATTTTTTTACCGCATTAAAAAAATGTCTGTAACAAAACAATTGTTCATGTGTTTCAATAAAATGTTCATAATATTATAGAAATGTTAAACGTGTATATAAAAAAATTTAAACATGTATAAAAAATTCGTGATGTAAATAAAATGTGTAAAATGTCTATGAAAAATGTTAAGAGTTATATATATATTAAAAAAGTGTTAACACGTATTTAGAAATGATAAAGTGTATTAAAAAATCTTAAAGATTTATATGGAAAAGGTAAAACATAATGAAAAAATACACCTCAAAAGATATTGTTGTAAAAAATGATAATTATGTATTGAAAAAAATGTTTAACGTGTATACAAAAAATGTAGAACATCCATAAAAAAGTAGACATTAAACAAATATTTTAAAATTAATAATCGTGTATCTAAAAAATATTAAATACATGTAAGAAATGTCCCTCATATATATGGAAAATGTACGTAGTGCGTGAAAAGAAGTAGACATGTGCAGAAAAGGAAAAAAAACAAAATATTTAAGAAAACCAGGAAGAATAAAAATAAAACCGGCAAAAAAATAAAGGAAACCAAAGAAAAAGAAAAACTGAAAATAATCTAATACTACAGTATTGGGCTAGTAAGATGGCGCACGCCAATAGGCAATTCTTAATAGGAATAGGTACAGGCTACATAGACTTTACGTCTAAGCTCCGCCATTGGCACCTATTATAAATTCGACCAGTAAAAAGAAAAATGGCAAATAAACAATAGGAAATATAGTGGGCCAACTAAACTAGGCCTAAAGCACATCCCTAGAATCACTCTAAAAATCGTTAGAAGGCCCTTTTATAATTTCGTAGTCTTTATTTTAGAAACACCTATAACTTTATTCATACTCAAAACAATTACAGGTACACTGCGAACCAACCGGTGATTGGATTGTTAGAGGGACTGTGGTATCCCCAGCCCATCAAGGTTCAAGTCCTGGTGCTCGCATTTATTTCTGGATTTATTTCAGGATTTCCGGCGATGCACATTCAGTGGGAGGAGACGTTCCCGTCGATGACGAGGTGGCTATGGTGACTTCGTAAATTTCAAGATGATATGCCGGCTCAGTCTTTTGGAGGTGTTCATAAGGGTAGGGTGTGCATGTGTGCCTTCATAAAGGTGACTGTATGCACGTGTATATGAGCGCTTGTGTCTGTACTGTGTTCAAAAAAATAATTACAGATACACTAATTTGGACCTAAAATTCAAGAAAATACAAAATAACTCCTATGACTAGAATTACGGTGAGATCTCTTGAAAACACCTTCTTCACGGCGTCAATCTCTGCTCGAAGAAAAACTCCAAAGACTTGGATAAAGAGACTGCAATTTGACTAGAGTAACGATGTTGTCACTCTTGCACCAGCACAAACATTACCGATAATTTTGTAGTCGTTCGGCCGTAATAAACTAGTGCTCCTATTCAGCGTGTTCAACAATGTATAGTACGCTGGTGCTCGCATGCCGCGTAGTGGGCCATGACCCAACAACGAAATATACTCAAGCTGACAATTGACTAGCTCAGTTGACCATTGCCAAGGTGAACATTGACTTTTGAGAAAATTCCCCGAATTTCCAAAATTAGGAAATATGAAAAATTCATTAATTCCAAAAAGTTTGTGAATTTGAATTTATTTTTTGAAAAAAGTTCATGAATTTAAAGTTCACGGAAATTGAAAAAATTCACTAAATTTAAGGAAAAGTTCAAAAAGTGAGAAAAATGATGAATTTGAAAGACTTTCGATTTTGAAAAAGTTCACACATTTTAGAAAAATTAAAATATAAAAGTAAAAGTAAAAAATGAAAAAAAACGAAAAAGAAAGTCAACAAAGAACAGGACGAAAAAACCTGGGAAAAAATTGAAAAAAACAACGAGAAGCTTCCAGAATCTTTCCAAAACTGGGCTGGGGATTTCCATAAGCTTCGTAAAACTTGGACAAGCTTTAGCCACAATGTGCCTTAATGAGCTGGCCCATAATGATCAAAGGGGTGTGCGCTACGTACCATTTCGCTTTTAACCGACCCGCGAAGCGCTAAATAAGATCTGCGGTACCGGACGGTCCTCATCGAACCCACGTTGGACAAAATTTCTGGTCAACGGAAACATGTTATCCGTTCCACTCCTACTCCGGTCCTCCCTCTTTTTTTTGCATCCGAGAGAGAGCGTCGGCGGCATGAGATCCTGCAAGAGGAGAGTGGAAACCAATTCCATAGAAAAAATATTGGACAAAGAGGATGATGTGCCAAAAATGAAAAACATGGCCCGTTGCCCGTAGGGGCAAAATTTCGTGTTTTGATTCTTTTATGGTCTAAATTGGGATCTGACCCCTGTTTGAATTTTTTTCGAGATTTGACCATTTTTCCTACCACCACGAGGCCCGGCGGTAGGATTACCTAGCCTACCGCCAGAACCTGTGGCGGTAGGAAACTTATCCACGTCAGCAGCATTAACAGCCTCCATCCCACCCTACCGCCGCTGGTCCTGGCGGTAGCCTGTCCGATCCTACCATCAGGGACCCTGGCGGTAGGGTGTGGGCAGTTATAAGCCACAGGCCGCCCCATCCCTCCCCCTTCTCCCCCACCCAGCCGCCCCAAGAACACAGGAGTTCTTCCTCTCGCTCCCTCTCTCATCTCCTCCACTCCCCCCACTGAGCTTCGTCGTTTCTTCACCATTTTTGCGGATCGAGATGGCCCCGAAGAAAGAAAAGTAAGCTCCTTCAATCCCTCCAATTAGTTTTAATCAAATAGCTTTCGATTCGTCGCATTATTTGATTCAAATCACTCCCCTTTTTGAACTAGATTTAAATATTTTGAACCCTAGGATTAATTTAGGTTGATTCTAGATGTTATATTATGTTAGATATGAACTCTAGTCACTGGTTGGTATGGTTATGTGAAGATGAACCCTAGTTCATATTATTTTTGGAGGATTTTTTTTATATGGTGCATGTTGGAGGAATTTGTTGTGATATGATGATGCATGTTGATATGCTATGATGCAAGTAGTGGATGTAGTTGGAGAACAAATGTTGAACCCTCAAGATGAACCTAGTTCATAATTTTTTGTGTTAAAAAAATTTATCATATGATGAATATTGGAGATTTTTTTTATATAGGATGCATGTGGATGTTATATGATGCAAGTAGTGGTATTTGTTGGAGTAAAAATGGTTAACCCCTCAAGATGAACCCTAGTTCATGGTTTTTGTTTTTGAAAACAATATGATATGATGCATGTTGGATGTTGTTGGAGAAATATGATATGATATTGTGACGCCCGAATAATTATACAACAGTAATTCCCTGCTAATGATGCCACGTCACCTCTGTCACTGTACTTAGTCTCGGGTTAGATCAAAACCGATTCAAATTCAAAATTGAATTAAAGTCAAACAATTACAGTTTTCAAAAGCCAAAACTAAAATGTTCTTAATGTGATAAATAAATCTTGGATAATATTGATGGAGAAACACCATCTTTATAAAATAACTAAATACCCTAAAGTGATTAAAACAGCACCAAAAACAAATAATTATACCCCTATTATATTTTATAAAATAATAAACTGTTTTAGCTAGGTGCCAAAGTTATTGTGGCAGTGGTATAATTAATGTTACTATTTTGGGGGCTAATTGAATATTTCGCAAAACTAAAACAATTTGGAAAATAAAATTAAAATAGAAAAGGGAAAATAAATAAAAGAAAAAGAATAAAGCCAGAGAACAAAACAAAAGAGAAAAGAGAAAAAGAAACCCCCCACTGGGCTCCGGCCCAGCTGTCGGCCGGCCCAACCGGCCCGTCCACGCCCCCTTATCCCCACACCACCCCGCAAACCCTAACCCCACGATCCCCACTCACTCCTCCACTCTCCCCCCGACTGGATCGGGATCGGGCGACCCCGATCCCGTCGCCCTGAGCCCGACGCCGGCGTCCATCCCCGACGCCGCCCCGCCGTCGCCGGGCTGCCTCGCCCCACCACTCCGTCGCCGGAGCACCACCACCGCTCGGATCGAATCGCCGCCGCCTGGAGCCCCACACCACACCGGACTTCCCCGACCGCACCCCGCCACCTCGTTTCTATCGCCGGACCTCGCCGTCATCGCGCCACCACGCCCTGGAGCCGCCCCGACGCTGTTGGTCGTCGCCTCCCCGACCCCGTTGCCGCCGCCCGGATCGCCATCGCCGGACTGCCTCCCTGTCGTTCTCTCCGTCGCCTACTCGTCCCCGTCGTCGCTCGCGTCGTCCCCGTCGACCTCCTCCCCGAGCACCGCTGCCCGAACCCCTACAGCCCCCGGTGAGGACCCCGGTCCTCCTCTCTCCCTCGCCCCGCTCACCTGCCGCGTCGCCGCGCCCGCGTGCTCAGTGCCGCGCCGGCCGCGTCGTTGTTTCCCGACCCCACCTCGGCTACTCGCCATCATCGTCATGCACGCCGGCCCCGGTCCTCCCCTACTGCTGCACCCCGTGGCCGCCGCTGCGCCATCCAGCGGCTCCCCTGCCGCCCTGCCCTGCAGCTGCCTCCACCGCCCCCTCGCGTGACCCCGCCGTCCTCTGCTGCAGTCTGGCACTCGGCCGGCCTCGCCGGTGCCATTCCCGGCCAGCCTCGCCGCGGCCCCGGTCGTCGCCCGACGCCGGCGCCCGTCGGCGGCCGCTCGGCCCTCGCCCCATCGGGCGCCTGCAACCGCGCCCGAGACCCGCGACCGTTCGCCCGCTAGGGCTCCCCCTGAGCCACTGACGTTGGGGCCCCTTGCCCTCCAGAACGTTAAAAAAGGAATAAAAATATTAATACTAATTAATTAATTCGTTAATTAACTTAATTAATCTGTTTAGTTAATTAATTTTGTTTAACTAAGCTAAGTGAAATCAGATAACCTAATCATTTAGGTAAAGCTAATTAACCCTGTTTAATTACTCTAAGAATATGACGAACGGGACCCACACGTCTGTTGATCGAGTCAACAGACGGTTGACTGATGACATCATGCTGAGATCTTAATTACATTTTATAATTAATTTAATTCTGTTAATTATAAAAATTGAATTAAAACTTTGATAAATAATATAAATTAAACCATTTATCAGATAAAAAAACTTTGTACATGAAAGTTGCCCAGAACAATGAGACAAAACCGGATATGCAGCCCGTTTGTCCGCCCCACATCCCTAGCATAGCAAACATGCAACTTTCCCCCTCCGGTTCATCTGTCCGAAAACGCGAAACACCGGGAATACTTTCCCGGATGTTTCCCCACTTCGCCGGTATCACCTACTACCGCGATTGGGCACGCCTAGCATCACGCTTTGTCATGTCATGCATCGTCATGCATTTGTTTGCATTGTATTTATTGTTTCTTCCCCCATTTCTCTCGCTAGACACCGAGACCGACACCGCTGCTACCCAGTACGACTACGGTGTTGACGACCCCTCCTTCACGGCTGAGCTTCCAGGCAAGCCCCCCCTGATCACCAGATATCGCCTATTCTTCTCTATACTGCTTGCATTAGAGTAGTGTAACATGTTACTGCTTTCGGTTAATCCTATTCTGCTGCATAGCCTGTCATTGTTACTACAGTTGTTACCCTTACCTGCTATCCTACTGCTTAGTATAGGATGCTAGTGTTCCATCAGTGGCCCTACACTCTTGTCCGTCTGCCATGCTATACTACTGGGCCGTGATCACTTCGGGAGGTGATCACGGGTATATAATATATACTTATATACATGACACATGTGGTGACTAAAGTCGGGTCAGCTCGTTGAGTACCCGCAAGTGATTCTGGTGAGGGGGCTGAAAGGACAGGTGGCTCCATCCCGGTAGAGGTGGGCCTGGGTTCCTGACGGCCCCCGACTGTTACTTTGTGGCGGAGCGATAGGGCAGGTTGAGACCACCTAGGAGAGAGGGCCTGGCCCTGGTCGGCGTTCGCGGTTACTTTAAAATAACACGCTTAACGAGATCTTGGTATTTGATCTGCGTCTGGCCATTTGGTCTATACGCACTAACCAACTACGCGGGAACAGTTATGGGCACTCGACGTCGTGGTATCAGCCGAAGCCTTCGTGACGTCAGCGACTGAGCGGTGCGCACCGGATTGGACTGGAACGCCTGCTAGGCTAGGTCTGCTTCCGGCCGCGTTCGCAACGTGCAGGTGAGCAATGGGCGATGGGCCCAGACCCCTGCGCCATAGGATTTAGACCGGCGTGCTGACCTCTCTGTTGTGCCTAGGTGGGGCTGCGACGTGTTGATCTTCCGAGGCCGGGCATGACCCAGGAAAGTGTGTCCGGCCAAATGGGATCGAGCGTATTGGGTTATGTGGTGCACCCCTGCAGGGAAGTTTATCTATTCGAATAGCCGTGTCCCTCAGTAAAAGGACGACCCGGAGTTGTACCTTGACCTTATGACAACTAGAACCAGATACTTAATAAAACACACCCTTCCAAGTGCCAGATACAACCCGGTGATCGCTCTCTAACAGGGCGACGAGGAGGGGATCGCCGGGTAGGATTATGCGATGCTACTTGGTGAACTTACCATCTACTCTCTTCTACATGCTGCAAGATGGAGGTGGCCAGAAGCGTAGTCTTCGACAGGATTAGCTATCCCCCTCTTATTCTGGCATTCTGCAGTTCAGTCCATCGATATGGCCCTTTACACATATACCCATGCATATGTAGTGTAGCTCCTTGCTTGCGAGTACTTTGGATGAGTACTCACGGTTGCTTTTTTCCCCTCTTTTCCCCTTTCTATACCTGGTTATCGCAACCAGATGAAGGAGTCCAGGAGCTAGAGATCTCGAGGATGATTCTACATGGAGTTCGGCTTCGAGGAGTAGTTAGGAGGTCCCAGGCAGGAGGCCTTGCCTTTTCGATCGTTGCTACTTTTGTGCTAGCCTTCTTCAGGCAAACTTGTTTAACTTATGTCTGTACTCAGATATTGTTGCTTCCGCTGACTCATCTATGATCGAGCACTTGTATTCGAGCCCTTGAGGCCCTGGCTTGTATTATGATGCTTGTATGACTTATTTATGTTTTAGAGTTGTGTTGTGATATCTTCCCGTGAGTCCCTGATCTTGATCGTACATGTTTGCGTGCATGATTAGTGTACGATTGAATCGGGGGCGTCACAAGTTGGTATCAGAGCCGACTGCCTGTAGGAATCCCCCTTTCCAACTCCTTGGCCGAAGTCAAGTCTAGTCATTGAAAAACTTTTACTAACATGGTTGTGCGGCTTACGGCCCCACGTCGCCATTGGGTGGTAGTAGGATCTTTTATTCCTCGACCTTTACTCTGGGACTCTGAACTCTCTTCTATTCGGGTTAAATGATTTTGCTAAAATCTAACTTTAGGTTCTCGAAAATACTTCCTCCCGGAGAGCCCCTTCAGGCCAGATGATCGCCTGCTGCACCAGAAGATTATGAAGACACTCTCTGATGCTTTCCCGAGACCCTTGTGCCCTTCGCCGTTGCGATCCCTACCACCGATAAAGCTTTATGGATGACTACATACTTTTGTCGTTCATACCTTCCTCCCCAGTTGCCCTTGTTATTACAAGGTGCCCTCAAATACTCCCCGATGTTCCAAGCATCCTTTATGCTTACTACCCCGCAGTTCCTTGCCGCATGAATACCCCTACGAATAATTCTTCACCCTTATCGAGGAACTGTTCATTACTAGTTGATCATATGATCCACAAGGTACATTGATATACTATTCGGTCTTCCGGTAATTCTCTGCCAGCTGTTGCTGTGCAAATACTTGTCTGCTTGCATTATGGTTGCGTTCCATATGTCTAGCAATATTCATTAGTATCCCTTGTCATCGGCGTTTTCAGCCTTTGATTTGATATGTGGTGAATGCTCGCAATCCTCAGTCGAAATCCTAGAATTCATCCTTCCGGATCAGACGTCATTTTAAACATGAACTGGTTCTCGGCCAACCAAATTGCCATCGGTTGTACCTTTAAGTCTACTCAACTTATCCATCCTTAATCAGAGCGTCTGCTTCTGATTCTTCGTTTTGGAAACCATAAATTGTTTATATTTAAGCATCAGACTAATCAGGTGATTCTTGAATCTGATGCCTCTGCATTCTTTCTTCCTCTGAGTGAGTACCGATACTCACATTAGCTCCGTTGCAGATCGCCCGATCCATTGTTGGATTGTTATCCGACAATGTCATTCATATTCAATCACCTTGTGAGTTATTCCCCTGATACATAGTGCCTTCGGTAAAATTGTATCCTCTGCTTGGCCAACCATGCTTTGCTTTCGAGCTTGTGTATTTACTTTTGAAACTTGTGGTATATGTTTCTAAGATGCCCCGATGGGTTGAACCTACGCCTTCCCTAATCCGTGTGAACCCGAAAGATTTCACGGGTCATACTTATCTGGTATTGCATCAGGTAAAAACTTTCAACAACTACTGTCATTTTCGAATACGAGAGGTGAATGAAAGGTTATGCATTGAACAAGTGGGAGTCGACCTTGAACCCTGTGTTCATGCCCATGGACACGATGTATACCTTATCATGGAAGCTTCTCCTAAAATAATTATCCCCTTGTTATAAGTGTTGGAAATATGCCCTAGAGGCAATAATAAATGGTTATTATTATATTTCTTTGTTCATGGTAATTGTCTATTATTCATGCTATAATTGTATTGTCCGGAAATCGTAATACATGTGTGAATACATAGACCACAACCTGTCCCTAGTAAGCCTCTAGTTGACTAGCTCGTTGATCAACAGATAGTCATGGTTTCCTGACTATGGACATTGGATGTCATTGATAACGGGATCACATCATTAGGAGAATGATGTGATGGACAAGACCCAACTTAAGCATAGCATAAAAGATCGTGTAGTTTCGTTTGCTAGAGCTTTTCCAATGTCAAGTATCTTTTCCTTAGACCATGAGATCGTGCAACTCCCGGATACCGTAGGAGTGCTTTGGGTGTGCCAAACGTCACAACGTAACTGGGTGACTATAAAGGTGCATTACGGGTATCTCCGAAAGTGTCTGTTGGGTTGGCACGGATCGAGACTGGGATTTGTCACTCCGTGTGACGGAGAGGTATCTCTGGGCCCACTCGGTAATGCATCATCATAATGAGCTCAATGTGACTAAGGCGTTAGTCACGGGATCATGCATTGCGGTACGAGTAAAGAGACTTGCCGGTAACGAGATTGAACAAGGTATTGGGATACCGACGATCGAATCTCGGGCAAGTAACATACCGATTGACAAAGGGAATTGCATACGGATTGATTGAATCCTCGACACCGTGGTTCATCCGATGATATCATCATGGAACATGTGGGAGCCAACATGGGTATCCAGATCCCGCTGTTGGTTATTGACCGGAGAGGCGTCTCGGTCATGTCTGCATGTCTCCCGAACCCGTAGGGTCTACACACTTAAGGTCCGGTAACGCTAGGGTTGTAGAGATATATGTATGCGGAAACCCGAAAGTTGTTCGGAGTCCCGGATGAGATCCCGGACGTCACGAGAGGTTCCGGAATGGTCCGGAGGTAAAGATTTATATATCGGAAGTCTTATTTTGGTCGCCGGAAAAGTTTCGCGCTTTATCGGTATTGTGCCGGGAGTGCCGAAAGGGGTCCGGGGGTCCACCAAGGGGGTCCACCAGCCCCGGGGGGCCACATGGGCTGTAAGGGGTGCGCCTTGGCCTATATGGGCCAAGGGAACCAGCCCCAAGAGGCCCATGCGCAAGAGATAAGAAAAAAGGGAGAGTCCTAAAAGGGGAAGGCACCTCCGAGGTGCCTTGGGGGGGAAGGACTCCCCCCTGGCCGCACCCTTCCTTGGAGGAAGGGGCAAGGCTGCGCCCCCCCCTCTCCCTTGGCCCTATATATAGTGGGGGGAAGGGAGGGCAGCAAGATCTAAGCCTTGGGCGCCTCCCTCCCCCCTGCAACACCTCTCTCTCTCTCTCGCAGAAGCTCGGCGAAGCCCTGCCGGAGACCCGCTACATCCATCACCACGCCGTCGTGCTGTTGGATCTCCATCAACCTCTCCTCCCCCCTTGCTGGATCAAGAAGGAGGAGACGTCGCTGCACCGTACGTGTGTTGAACGCGGAGGTGCCGTACGTTCGGCACTCGGTCATCGGTGATTTGGATCACGGCGAGTACGACTCCGTCATCCACGTTCATTGGAACGCTTCCGCTCGCGATCTACAAGGGTATGTAGATCCACTCCTTTCCCCTCGTTGCTAGTAGACTCCATAGATGCATCTTGGTGAGCGTAGGAAAATTTTAAATTATGCTACGATTCCCAACAGTGGTATCAGAGCCAGGTCTATGCGTAGTTACTATGCACGAGTAGAACACAAAGAAGTTGTGGGCGTTGAGTTTGCCAATTCTTCTTGCCGCTACTAGTCCTTTCTTGTTTCGGCGGCATTGTAGGATGAAGCGGCCCGGACCGACCTTACACGTACACTTACGTGAGACAGGTTCCACCGACTGACATGCACAAGTTGCATAAGGTGGCTAGCGGGTGTCTGTCTCTCCTACTTTAGTCGGAACGGATTCGATGAAAAGGGTCCTTATGAAGGGTAAATAGAAATTGGCAAATCACATTGTGGTCATACGTAGGTAAGAAACGTTCTTGCTAGAAACCTACAAACCACGTAAAAACTTGCAACAACAATTAGAGGACGTCTAACTTGTTCTTGCAGCCAGTGCTATGTGATGTGATATGGCCAGAAGATGTGATGAATGATATATGTGATGTATGAGATTGATCATATTCTTGTAATAGGAATCACGACTTGCATGTCGATGAGTATGACAACCGGCAGGAGCCATAGGAGTTGTCTTTATTATTTTGTATGACCTGCGTGTCATTGAATAACGCCATGTACATTACTTTACTTTATTGCTAAACGCGTTAGCCATAGAAGTAGAAGTAATCGTTGGTGTGACGACTTCATGAAGACACAATGATGGAGATCATGATGGTGGAGATCATGGTGTCATGCCGGTGACAAAGATGATCATGCTGCCCCGAAGATGGAGATCAAAGGAGCATGATGATATTGGCCATATCATGTCACTATTTGATTGCATGTGATGTTTATCATGTTTCTGCATCTTATTTGCTTAGAACGACGGTAGCAAGTAGGATGATCCCTTATAATAATTTCAAGAAAGTGTTCACCCTAACTGTGCACCGTTGCGAAGGTTCGTCGTTTCGAAGCACCACGTGATGATCGGGTGTGATAGATTCTTACGTTCGAATACAACGGGTGTTGACGAGCCTAGCATGTACAGACATGGCCTCGGAACACACGCAATACACTTAGGTTGACTTGACGAGCCTAGCATGTACAGACATGGCCTCGGAACACGGAGGACCGAAAGGTCGAGCATGAGTCGTATAGAAGATACGATCAACATGGAGATGTTCACCGATCTTGACTAGTCCGTCTCACGTGATGATCGGACATGGCCTAGTTGAACTCGGATCATGTTTCACTTAGATGACTAGAGGGATGTCTATCTGAGTGGGAGTTCATAATCAGATGAACTTCATTATCATGAACATATTCAAAAAGTATTTGCAAATTATGTCATGACTTGCGCTTTAGTTCTACTGGTTAAGATATGTTCCTAGAGAAAATTTAGTTGAAAGTTGGTAGTAGCAATTATGCGGACTGGGTCCGTAAACTGAGGATTGTCCTCATTGCTGCACAGAAGGCTTATGTCCTCAATGCACCGCTCGGTGTGCTGAACCTCAGCGTCGTCTGTAGATGTTACAAAACATCTGACATACACGTTTTGATAACTACGTGATAGTTCGGTGCGGTTTAGAATTGTGGCACCAAAGACGTTTCTGAAACGTCGCAGAACATGTGAGATGTTCCGAAGACTGAAATTGGGATTTCAGACTAGTGCCCACGTCAAGAGGTATGAGACCTCTAACAAGTTTCTTAAGCCTGCAAACTAAGGGAGAAAAGCTCAATCGTTGAGCGTGTGCTCAGATTGTCTGAGTGCCACAATCGCTTGAATCAAGTGGGAGTTAATCTCCCAGATGAGATAGTGATAGTTCTCCATAGTCACTGCCACCAAGCTAGTAGAGCTTCGTGATGAACTATAACATATCAAGGATAGTTATGATGATCCTTGAGCTATTCGCGATGTTTGACACCGCGAGAGTAGAAATCAAGAAGGAGCATCAATTGTTGATGGTTAGTAAAACCACTAGTTTAAGAAGGGCAAGGGCAAAAGGGATACTTCATGAAACAGCAAGTCGTTTGCTGCTCTAGTGAAGAATCCCAAGGTTGAACCCAAACCCGAGACTAAGTGCTTCTATAATGAGAGGAACGGTCACTGAAGCAGTACTACCCTAGATACTTGGTAGATGAGAAGGCAGGCAAGGTCGACAAAGTATATTGGATATACGTTATATGAATGTGTACTTTACTAGTACTCCTAGCAGCACCAGGGTATTAGATACTGGTTCAGTTGCTAAGTGTTAGTAACTCGAAATAAAAGCTGCGGAATAAATGGAGACTAGCTAAAGGTGAGATGACGATATGTGTTGGAAGTGTTTCCAAGGTTGATGTGATCAAGCATCGCATGCTCCCTCTACCATCGAGATTTGGTGGTTGCGCTGAACATGATTGGATTATGTTTACCGCAAAACGGTTATTCATTTAAGGAGAATAATGGTTACTCTGTTTATTTGAATAATACCTTCAATGGTCTTGCACCTAAAATGAATCTCGATCGTAGTGATACACATGTTCATGCCAAAAGATATAAGATAGTAATGATAGTACCACATACTTGTGGCACTACCACTTGAGTCATATTGGTGTAGAACGCATGAAGAAGCTCCATGTAGGTGGATCTTTGGACTCACTCATTTTTGAAAAAAAATTGAGACATGCGAACCATGTCTATTGGTATATATGCATGAAGAAACTCCATACAGATGGATCGTTTGGACTCACTTGATTATGAATCACTTGAGACATGCAAATCATACCACATGGGCAAGATGACTGAAAGGCCTCGTTTTCAGTGAGATGGAACAAGAGAGCAATTTATTGGAAGTAATACATTATGATGTATGCAGTCCAATGAATGCTGAGGCATGCAGTGGATATCGTTATGTTCTTACTTCACAGATGATTTGAGTAGATGCTGAGTGTATTTACTTGATGAAACACTAGTCTGAATTATTGAAAGGTTCAAGCAATTTCAGAGTGAAGTTGAAGATCGTCGTGACAAGAGGATAAAATGTCTGTGATATGATCATAGAGATGAGTATCTGAGATACGAGTTTGGCACACAATTGAGACATTGTGGAAAGTGTTTCACAATTAATACCGCCTGGAACACCATAGTGTGATGGTGTGTCCGAACATCATAACTGCACCCTATTGGATATGGTGCATGCCATGATGTTTCTTATCAAATTACCACTATCATTTATGGGTTAGGCATTAGAGACAACCGCATTCACTTCAAAAGGGGCACCACGCAAGTCCGTTGAGACGACACCGTTTATAGAAACCTAAGTTGTCGTTTCTTAAAAGTTTGGGGCTGCGATGCTTATGTGAAAAAGTTTCAGGCTGATAAGCTCGAACCCAAAGAGGATAAATGCATCTTCATAGAATACCCAAAAACAGTTGGGTATACCTCCTATCTGGAAGCAAAAGTAATTGCTTCTAGAAACGAGTCCTTTCTCGAGGAAAAGTTTCTCTCGAAAGAATTGAGTGGGAGGATGGTGGAGACTTGATAAGGTTATTGAACCGTCGCTTCAGCTAGTGTGTAGCAGGGCACAGGAAGTTGTTCCTGTGGCACCTACACCAATTGAAGTGGAAGCTTATGATAGTGATCATGAAACTTCGGATCAAGTCACTACCAAACCTCGTAGGACGACGAGGATGCGCACTACTTCAGAGTAATGCGTGATCCTGTCTTGGAAGTCATGTTGCTAGACAACAATGAACCTACGAGCTATGGAGAAGCGATGGTGGGCCCATATTCCGACGAATGGCTCGAGGCCATGAAATCCGAGATAGAATCCATGTATCAGAACAAAGCATGGACTTTGGTGAGCTTGCCCGATGATCGGCAAGCCATTGAGATAAATGGATCTTTAAGAAGAAGACGGACATGGACGGTAATGTTACCATCTATGAAGCTCGACTTGTGGCAAAGAGTATTTTCACAAGTTCAAGGAGTTGACTACGATGAGTTTTTCTCATTCGTAGCGATGCTTAGGTCCGTCGGAATCATGTTAGCATTAGCTACATTTATGAAATCTGGCAGATGGATGTCAAAACAAGTTTCCTTACCAGTTTTCGTAAGGAAAGGTTGTATGTGATACAATCAGAAAGGTTTTGTCGATCCTAAGGATGCTAAAAGGTATGCTAGCTCCAGTGATCCTTCCATGGATCAGAGCAAGCATCTCGGAGTCAGAATATACGCTTTGATGGGGTGATCAAAGTTTTTGGGTTTATACAAAGTTTGTTAGAAACTTGTATTTACAATAAAGTGAGTGGGAGCGCTACAACATTTCTGATAAGTATGTGTGAATGACATATTGATGATCTGAAATGATGTAAAAAATTTCTGGAAAGCATAAAGGGTTGTTTGAAAGGAGTTTTTCAAAGGAAGACCTGGATAAAGCTACTTACATATTGGGCATCAAGATCCATAGAGATAGATCAAGACGCCTGATAATACTTTCAAAAGACAGCACACCTTGACATGATTTTGAAAGAGTTCAAAATAGACCAGCAAAGAAGGAGTTCTTGGCTGTGTTACAAGGTGTGAGTATTGAGTGAGACTCAAGACCTGACCACAGCAGAAGATAGAGAAAGGACGAAGGTCGTCCCCTATGCTTTAGACATAGGCTCTATAGTATGCTATGCTGTGTACCGCACATGTAGTGTGCCTTGCCATGAGTTGGTCAAGAGGGTACAATGGTGATCCGGGAAAGGATCTCATGACAGCGGTCGAACTTATCCTTAGCACCTAGTGGATTAAGGAATTTTCTCGATTATGGAGGTGGAAAGGAGTTCGTCGTAAAGGGTTACGTCGATGCGAACTTTGACACTAATCCGGATGACTCTGAGTAGTAAACCGGATTCGTATAGTAGAGCAATTATTTGAAATGGCTCCAAATAGCGCGTGGTAGCATCCACAAGATGACATAGATATTCGTAAAGCACACGGTTCTGAAAGGTTCAGACCCGTTGACTAATAACCTCTCTCACAAGCATAACATGACCAAACCAGAACACATTGAGTGATAATCACATAGTGATGTGAACTAGATTGTTGACTCTAGTAAACTCTATAGATGTTGGTCACATGGTGATGTGACCAGTGAATGTTAATCACATGGTGATGTGAACTAGATTATTGACTCTAGTGCAAGTGGGAGACTGTTGGAAATATGCCCTAGAGGCAATAATAAATGGTTATTATTATATTTCTTTGTTCATGGTAATTGTCTATTATTCATGCTATAATTGTATTGTCCGGAAATCGTAATACATGTGTGAATACATAGACCACAACCTGTCCCTAGTAAGCCTCTAGTTGACTAGCTCGTTGATCAACAGATAGTCATGGTTTCCTGACTATGGACATTGGATGTCATTGATAACGGGATCACATCATTAGGAGAATGATGTGATGGACAAGACCCAACTTAAGCATAGCATAAAAGATCGTGTAGTTTCGTTTGCTAGAGCTTTTCCAATGTCAAGTATCTTTTCCTTAGACCATGAGATCGTGCAACTCCCGGATACCGTAGGAGTGCTTTGGGTGTGCCAAACGTCACAACGTAACTGGGTGACTATAAAGGTGCATTACGGGTATCTCCGAAAGTGTCTGTTGGGTTGGCACGGATCGAGACTGGGATTTGTCACTCCGTGTGACGGAGAGGTATCTCTGGGCCCACTCGGTAATGCATCATCATAATGAGCTCAATGTGACTAAGGTGTTAGTCACGGGATCATGCATTGCGGTACGAGTAAAGAGACTTGCCGGTAACGAGATTGAACAAGGTATTGGGATACCGACGATCGAATCTCGGGCAAGTAACATACCGATTGACAAAGGGAATTGCATACGGATTGATTGAATCCTCGACACCGTGGTTCATCCGATGATATCATCGTGGAACATGTGGGAGCCAACATGGGTATCCAGATCCCGCTGTTGGTTATTGACCGGAGAGGCGTCTCGGTCATGTCTGCATGTCTCCCGAACCCGTAGGGTCTACACACTTAAGGTCCGGTAACGCTAGGGTTGTAGAGATATATGTATGCGGAAACCCGAAAGTTGTTCGGAGTCCCGGATGAGATCCCGGACGTCACGAGAGGTTCCAGAATGGTCCGGAGGTAAAGATTTATATATGGGAAGTCTTATTTTGGTCGCTGGAAAAGTTTCGCGCTTTATCGGTATTGTGCCGGGAGTGCCGAAAGGGGTCCGGGGGTCCACCAAGGGGGTCCACCAGCCCCGGGGGGCCACATGGGCTGTAAGGGGTGCGCCTTGGCCTATATGGGCCAAGGGAACCAGCCCCAAGAGGCCCATGCGCAAGAGATAAGAAAAAAGGGAGAGTCCTAAAAGGGGAAGGCACCTCCGAGGTGCCTTGGGGGGGAAGGACTCCCCCCTGGCCGCACCCTTCCTTGGAGGAAGGGGCAAGGCTGCGCCCCCCCCTCTCCCTTGGCCCTATATATAGTGGGGGGAAGGGAGGGCAGCAAGATCTAAGCCTTGGGCGCCTCCCTCCCCCCCTGCAACACCTCTCTCTCTCTCTCGCAGAAGCTCGGCGAAGCCCTGCCGGAGACCCGCTACATCCATCACCACGCCGTCGTGCTGTTGGATCTCCATCAACCTCTCCTCCCCCCTTGTTGGATCAAGAAGGAGGAGACGTCGCTGCACCGTACGTGTGTTGAACGCGGAGGTGCCGTACGTTCGGCACTCGGTCATCGGTGATTTGGATCACGGCGAGTACGACTCCGTCATCCACGTTCATTGGAACGCTTCCGCTCGCGATCTACAAGGGTATGTAGATCCACTCCTTTCCCCTCGTTGCTAGTAGACTCCATAGATGCATCTTGGTGAGCGTAGGAAAATTTTAAATTATGCTACGATTCCCAACAATAAGTTCATCTTGTATCTGTGGACGTGATTCCGACCATGTTTCTCCTTGATTCCATTTCTCGTGCTAGTTTGAGCACTTGTCTTCTGCAGAGCAATACCCTAGTCCAACCTCTACTTTGATCTGTCGTCGAGTATTACCCCCCTGGTATCTCGAGATTATCATGGAACTTCATAACTTCTTATGAGTTCTTCATCAAGTGCTACATTCTCACTGGTTCCAATATTTCACGGGCTCTGAGTTATTAAACACTCAAAGACACCGATAACTGAATCGAGTTCGCACCACGATTAAACAACTCTTGGTAACCTTCATTACTTATGAATTTTAACTCGATCACGTAAGTCCTAGCCTGCTCGGCTATATCATTATTGTGCTAAATTTTAACTGTGCTACCTGGTCCTTCTTTCCGGAGCACAATTTTCGACGATGAACTAACCTTACGTCAATCTTCCTCGTCATATCATTTCTCCTTGAACAGCAAACTTGATTTCGAGTTTGTGTCGTACCCATGGTTCCAATAACCTTTTGTTTCATCATTCCTTTGACTTGGTGTCATCGCCGATCGATTACATCTTCATGAAATCTCTCGACAAATGTGTCGTGATCATCATCATCATTCTGAGCTCTTCCAGGATATCAATTGAATTCATGATGAGAAAGACCATCCTTTCCCTCGATGATTAGTGTTATCATCGACCACTCTACTGCCTTCCCTCCAACACAAACTTGTTCGTGTTTTGTGTTATACCTTGAGTTCCTTGCTATCCAGCATTTGTTCTTCTTTACCTTGGAGTATTACCATCTTTTATGTCAAGGATGTTGTGAGGACTGCTCCACCTCTTAAGGAATTCTTGGTATTGTGATACTTCTCACCCTCACCATTCTTTCTTGGTCCTCGTGTTGATTCTAACCGGGATACCAACACGTGAACCATGTTGCTTGGATTCTGTACTTCTAGCAACCCTATTGCTTTGAAGTTAATGGTCGACATTTCATTCTTAGACCATTGGTTATCGAATCACCATTCTAACATTGATCCTGCTACCTAAGCCCATATTTCGGGTGCACCTTTCAACCAGTGATTAATTGTGTATGTTTCCCTCAAGCATACATTATTATATCATTTGATCTGTTAAATGTTATATCCTTGTTCACATAATTGTGGAGATCCATCTTTTGGAAATCTCGATGAATTGTCGCCGAGACCATCAGCCACCTCCTCATCCTCTCCTTGATTTAATGATGAACTCTTGTTTCGGAACTCGCTTCCATAGTTCAATTCCCGAGAATCTTACAATGTCATCTCGACAATTTGTGTTGCACCTTTCTTCTCAGGCATCCTGAGTCTGAGTTATCCTAACACCAATCAGATCTGAATCTCGGTCAGATATGATGGTTGGAACATATTTCCAAGAGTTATAACATTGGTCTTTATATATGACCCGGTAAGATAATGTCATGCCTAGCACACCTGGCCGGAGGCCCTATTGTTATAGTTTCCTTTTTAGCAAGATTATCCATTTCTCCATGAGGAAATTGTAAGACTTATTATATAAGTTGTACCTGATGAATCCTTTGAGTATCCAAAGTCCGAATTTGCTTGAATACCTTGTCAATGCTATCTCGGCGCATGCTTGTGGTACTCCGATCTTCAATAAGAACATTTGAAGCCCAATGCTAAATGTTTCCTGCTCAACTAGACAAACACCGTTATATGGGTAAAGTCATGCAATTTCTCTCCCCCTACCTAGAGGGTTTTCTACATTATATCCTGTCACGGAGATCATACTCTGTTTGTCCTTGGGAAGGAAATACCCCTGAAATATGTGTTTTAACACATTTTCCTTTCCATTGTTCTGTTTAATCTGATAATCATATTTTTCCTTTCCATTGTTTGGTTTAACCTTTCTTGTGATCTATATGATCTAAGCAGTAATATTCTCCTGCTTATGTAAACACCTCGTTGTACAATTCTGTCAGCAAGACCCTGTTGCTATTGTTGATGACATTCTGGTAGCCACCGATGGACGAGAACCTTGCCTATTGGTCCGCCTCGTTCAACGAGTAGGAAAATGGTTCTCTTCGTCCCTCGCCCTTGGTACCAACGATGCTGTCAACATAACTGACCGGTTATTCTTTGACATGCCTTGCTTACATGATCGTGCAAGACGTCACCACACTTCCTACTTTTAACCCACATGGTGGGCCCATAACCCAGAGTTCCACAGGATCGAAACTTGACTCTCATGTACACCCCCTGTTCCCAAGGCTGTTCCTCGCGCATGGCCTCGTATGTAATTCATGCGCCACCTTCCGAGAGATCATCAATTCTGGTATCAGACACAATACTTATTCCCGTTGCTTGAACCCCTTTCACACTTTGTTTCAGGCATCGAACGATTGCCTACCCGCTCGAAACTTCTCATGGTACCTACTTACTTTGCTCTCGATATTGTCTTAAGTTTCCATTCGAGAGTTACTTTCCGCCACCATCCCCGATGTTATCAACCAGATAGTCAACCTTTCAGAGGTCCGTTTTTCCGAAGCTACCCCTTGTCCTTCATATGTACAATGAAAACTCCGAAGAAAGGATGACGACTTCATCGTGAGGACCTGAAGCCGTGGTATGAAGGCATCAACGTTATGGATCGACCTCTTCGAGAAGAGCAACCAAGACCGAGATGACTTGTCAGAGTTTCGTAACCAATTCCCTTCCCCCTTACTCCCCCTCTTAAATCTCAGGACGAGATTTCTTGTAGTGGAGGAGAATTGTGACGCCCGGATAATTAGACTACAGTAATTCCCTGCTAATGATGCCACATCACCTCTGTCACTGTAGTTAGTCTCGGGTTAGATCGAAATCGATTCAAATTCAAAATTGAATTAAAGTCAAAAAATTACAGTTTTCAAAAGCCAAACTAAAATGTTCTTAATGTGATAAATAAATCTTGGATAATATTGGTGGAGAAACAACATCTTTATAAAATAACTAAATACCCTAAAGTGATTAAAACAGCAGCAAAAACAAATAATTATACCCCTATTATATTTTATAAAATAATAAACTATTTTAGCTAGGTGCCAAAGTTATTGTGGCAGTGGTATAATTAATGTTACTATTTTAGGGGCTAATTGAATATTTTGCAGAACTAAAACAATTTGGGAAATAAAATTAAAATAGAAAAGGGAAAATAAATAAAAGAAAAAGAATAAAGCCAGAGAACAAAACAAAAGAGAAAAGAGAAAAAGAAACCCCCCCACTGGGCTCCGGCCCAGCTCCCGGCCGGCCCAACCGGCCCGTCCACGCCCCCTTATCCCCTCACACCCCGCAAACCCTAACCCCACGATCCCCACTCACTCCTCCCACTCTCCCCCCGACTGGATCGGGATCGGGCGACCCTGATCCCGTCGCCCCGAGCCCGATGCCGGCGTCCATCCTCGATGCCGCCCCGCCGTCGCCGGGCTGCCTCGCCCCACCACTCCATCGCCGGAGCACCACCACCGCTCGGATCGAATCGCCGCCGCCTGGAACCCCACACCTCGCCGGACTTCCCCGACCGCGCCCCGCCACCTCATTTCCGTCGCCGGACCTCGCCGTCATCGCGCCACCACGCCCTGGAGCTGCCCCGACGCTGTTGGTCGTCGCCTCCCCGACCCCGTCGTCGCCGCCCGGATCGCCATCGTCGGACTGCCTCCCCGTCGTCCTCTCCGTCGCCTACTCGTCCCCGTCGTCGCTCCCGTCGTCCCCGTCGACCTCCTCCCCGAGCACCGCTGCCCGAACCCCTACAGCCCCCGGTGAGGACCCCGGTCCTCCTCTCTCCCTCGCCCCGCTCACCTGCCGCGTCGCCGCGCCCGCGTGCTTAGTGTTGCGCCGGCCGCGTCGTTGTTTCCCGACCCCACCTCGGCTACTCGCCATCGTCGTCATGCACGCCGGCTGCGCCGGCCCCGGTCCTCCCCCACTGCTGCACCCCGTGGCCGCCGCTGCGCCGTCCAGCGGCTCCCCTGCCGCCCTATCCTGCAGCCGCCTCCACCGCCCCCTCGCGCGACCCCGCCGTCCTCTGCTGCAGTCTGGCACTCGGCCGGCCTCGCCGGTGCCATTCCCGGCCAGACTCGCCGCGGCCCCGGTCGTTTCCCGTCGGCGGCCGCTCGGCCCTCGCCCCATCGGGCGCCTGCAACCGCGCCCGAGACCCGCGCCCGTTCGCCCGCTAGAGCTCCCCCTGAGCCACTGACGTTGGGGCCCCTTGCCCTCCAGAACGTTAAAAAAGGAATAAAAATATATAATAAAAATATTAATAGTAATTAATTAGTTATTTAATTAACTTAATTAATCTGTTTAGTTAATTAATTTTGTTTAACTAAGCTAAGTGAAATCAGATAACCTAATCATTTAGTTAAAGCTAATTAACCCTGTTTAATTACTCTAAGACTATGACGAACGGGACCCACACGTCTGTTGATCGAGTCAACAGACGGTTGACTGATGACATCATGCTGAGATCTTAATTACATTTTATAATTAATTTAATTCTGTTAATTATAAAAATTGAATTAAAACTTTGATAAATAATATAAATTAAACCATTTATCAGATGAAAAAACTTTGTACATGAAAGTTGCTCAGAACAATGAGACGAATCCGGATACGCAGCCCGTTTGTCCGCCCACATCCCTAGCATAGCGAACACGCAACTTTCCCCCTCCGGTTCATCTGTCTGAAAACGCGAAACACCGGGAATACTTTCCCAGATGTTTCCCGCCTTCGCCGGTATCACCTACTACCGTGATTGGGCATGCCTAGCATCACGCTTTGTCATGTCATGCATCGTCATGCATTTGTTTGCATTGTATTTATTGTTTCTTCCGCCTCTTCTCTCGCTAGACACCGAGACCGACGCCGCTGCTACCCAGTACGACTACGGTGTTGACGACCCCTCCTCCTCGGCTGAGCTTCCAGGCAAGCCCCCCCCCCCCTTGATCACCAGATATCGCCTATTCTTCTCTATACTGCTTGCATTAGAGTAGTGTAGCATGTTACTGCTTTCGGTTAATCCTATTCTGCTGCATAGCCTGTCATTGTTACTACAGTTGTTACCCTTACCTACTATCCTACTGCTTAGTATAGGATGCTAGTGTTCCATCAGTGGCCCTACACTCTTGTCCGTCTGCCATGCTATACTACTGGGCCGTGATCACTTCGGGAGGTGATCACGGGTATATAATATATACTTATATACATGACACATGTGGTGACTAAAGTCGGGTCAGCTCGTTGAGTACCCGCAAGTGATTCTGATGAGGGGGCTGAAAGGACAGGTGGCTCCATCCTGGTAGAGGTGGGCCTGGGTTCCTGACGGCCCCCGACTGTTACTTTGTGGCGGAGCGACAGGGCAGGTTGAGACCACCTAGGAGAGAGTTGGGCCTGGCCCTGGTCGACGTTCGCGGTTACTTTAAAATAACACGCTTAACGAGATCTTGGTATTTGATCTGAGTCTGGCCATTTGGTCTATACGCACTAACCAACTACGCGGGAACAGTTATGGGCACTCGACGTCGTGGTATCAGCCGAAGCCTTCGTGACGTCAGCGACTGAGCGGCGCGCGCCGGATTGGACTGGAACGCCTGCTAGGCTAGGTCTGCTTCCGGCCGCGTTCGCAACGTGCAGGTATGCAATGGGCGATGGGCCCAGACCCCTGCGCCATAGGATTTAGACCGGCGTGCTGACCTCTCTGTTGTGCCTAGGTGGGGCTGCGACGTGTTGATCTTCCGAGGCCGGGCATGACCTAGGAAAGTGTGTCCGGCCAAATGGGATTGAGCGTGTTGGGTTATGTGGTGCACCCTTGCAGGGAAGTTTATCTATTCGAGTAGCCGTGTCCCTCGGTAAAAGGACGACCCGGAGTTGTACCTTGACCTTATGACAACTAGAACCGGATACTTAATAAAACACACCCTTCCAAGTGGCTGATACAACCCGGTGATCGCTCTCTAACAAGGCGACGAGGAGGGGATCGCCGGGTAGGATTATGCTATGCGATGCTACTTGGTGAACTTACCATCTACTCTCTTCTACATGCTGCAAGATGGAGGTGGCCAGAAGCGTAGTCTTCGACAGGATTAGCTATCCCCCTCTTATTCTGGCATTCTGCAGTTCAGTCCACCGATATGGCCCTTTACACATATACTCATGCATATGTAGTGTAGCTCCTTGCTTGCAAGTACTTTGGATGAGTACTCACGGTTGCTTTTCTCCCTCTTTTCCCCTTTCTATACCTGGTTGTCGCAACCAGATGCTAGAGTCCAGGAGCTAGAGATCCCGAGGATGATTCTACATGGAGTTCGGCTTCGAGGAGTAGTTAGGAGGTCCCAGGCAGGAGGCCTTGCCTTTTCAATCGTTGCTACTTTTGTGCTAGCCTTCTTAAGGAAAACTTGTTTAACTTATGTCTGTACTCAGATATTGTTGCTTCCGCTGACTCGTGTATGATCGAGCACTTGTATTCGAGCCCTCGAGGCCCCTGGATTGTATTATGATGCTTGTATGACTTATTTATGTTTTAGAGTTGTGTTGTGATATCTTCCCGTGAGTCCCTGATCTTGATCGTACACGTTTGCGTGCATGATTAGTGTACGATTGAATCGGGGGCGTCACAGATATGATGCATTTGAACCTTGGTCATTGCATATTGATATATGTATTTTATTTATGTTTTAACCTTGGTGCTTGCATCTTGATATATGTATTTTATTTAGTTCATGTTCATGTTAAAAAAAGTCTTCATATGATTATTCAAAGATTGAACTCATAGGTTTTTTTGGATGTGATGAACCTTTGTGATGCATCTATATGTTTCCTAGTTCATGATGAACCCTAGTTCATGTTAAAAATTCTTTTGATATGCTTATGCTTATGTTTATGCATTTTTTAGGAGGCCACCTCTTGCGGACGACATCGGCATTAAGTACACCATGCTTGACACTAAGTTCGTCTAGGGTCACCATGCCCGTTTCATTGAGAATGGAGTGGTAATTACCATTCTTAAACCAAATCTTTTGAATTGATGAAAACAAGTTGCTAACTATTATGTCTATGCTAATTATGCTTTGGTTCTTGATTTTCACAGATGCTTCTGCCACTGCGGATGAGGGATCACAAGATGACCGTTAAGATGGAGTACGACGAGTGGTACGCACCGTTCTACAGGAGAGCCCGACTATTGGGTTTCGTCCTGCAGTTCAAGCCTAAGCTGTTGACGCTCGTCCATTCAGCTCTCATGGCTTTGATCGACCGGTGGCGGCCAGAGACGCACAACTTCCATCTTCCATGTGGGGAGATGACCGTTACCCTCCAAGATTGGGGGATGATTACAGCCCTACCGCTCGAGGGTCGTGCTCTCACAGGACGAGTGGAGAGGACGAACTGGCACGATAGGGTTGTCACCCTCATCGGCGACTGCCCCCCCCCCCCGCACGCACGCTAAGAACAACCGGACTTCTGACATACCGCTGTCATGGCTCCTCAAGTACCAGAGCAAGTGCCCGGAAGATGCCGCACCCCGGGTGGTGGAGCAGTACGCCAGGGCCTACCTGTGGTATCTTCTCACGGAGGTAGTGTTTCCAGACTACTCCGGGAACTCTTCCCTATGGATGTATCTCGACTTCCTAAAGGACTGGGATGCGGGGTACAGCTGGGGGGCCGCCGGGCTCGCCTACCAATACCGTTCGCTAAGTGAATATCACTTTGTTTCAAATATCATGGACGCGTGCTGCTTTAGATTATGACATCTTATCATGTATACTTGTTTTGTAGCTTGACGACGCGACCCAGAGGGCGGAAGTCACGTCCGGTATGTGTGGATGTGTATAGGGCCTCTCCATTTGGAAGTGGTAGCGAATCCTGATGGGCCGTCTGGAGAAGCTGCGCTCGCGTGCATGGACGGACTATGGTGAAGATGACGAAGATGATCGGTACCCGACCGTCGCATACGCTTGGGATGTGGTGCATGTCTACATGGGCGAATCCAAGGCCTTGTACAAGGTCTTCACAACGAGATTGATGCTCTGACGGTTTTTCAGGTATAAGAACTAGATTTCGAATAGTTTCGATGATACTTCCACTTGAGCTTACCATTGTTTGGTACTAGGTTACTTGGCGGTCGTATGATGATGATCGAGAGTGGGGGTTCGATCTAAACAGCATGTGCAAGCAGGACCCGCTTCTCTGGCGGTGCATCGTGCCCATGATTTTGTGTCTATGCCGTGGAGTACCACTTGCCACAGCGCGTTGCCACGCAATTTGGTAAGGCGCAACACACACCACCAGCCGGCATCGTTCGCGATACCGGTGGCTACGACCTACACCAGTGAGTACCACCAGGCGTCCTCATCGATACCAAGTTCTTGTTTTGATGTTTTACATTCATTCTTAGGGTGTTCTACATTGTTTCTTATGCATTGTAGGATGAGCAGGAAGAACAATCAGTCAATCATAGATTGGGAAGACCAACATGCGAGATACGTGAAGGAATGGAACAAGTGGAAAGGACGCAAAGATGTGGAGAGGAAAGTGATTGACTGGGACGAGTACGAGGATCACATGCTGTGGTACGACGATGGCATCAAGCATTGCCTGCATCTGAGGCCCCAGTGGATGACAACGGATGCCGAAGACCTGTTTGATGACGCCTCCGAGAATGAAGCCTACAATGAGAGCATCAGAGAGCTTCAAGGCGGGTTTAGGGAGTACGGACCCCTCATGAATAGAGTGGTAAGTTGTTTTTATCTGTTTTGAACCGACGGTTGGATGAAATCAGCTTTAGTGCTACTGACTCATTTTATTACTTTGTAGTCTTCGGAGCGGAACAAAAGCATTTTTTAAGCCTCTGATGCGCTTAGTACTATCCCCGGGACTCGAGCTAGTGATAACAAGTTGAGGGGAACGGTGAAGGTAACATTTCATTTTCTTAATTTCATTTGCAGAAGTTCTCATTGTTTCGTTCTCATTGCAGAAGTTCGTCACCAAATGTCGCAAGCTTGTGGGCCTGCTTGGGTGCGCTACCTCCACCGAGGATGTTTTTGCTCCTGCAGCACCGATGCGTATCCTCGCTTCATCGAGCCATGCCACCTCGTCGTCTAGGGAGGTTCAAGAAGACGAGGACGAGGACGACGACGAAGAAGGTGAAGATGAAGAAGAGGGCGAGGAGGGAGCAGAAGAAGAGCATGGGGAAGAAGAGGAAGACAACGATGAGGAGGAAGAGGACCATGAGGAGGAGGAGTACGATGATGACGACGGACCTCCAGAAACTCAGACAACCCAGCGTGAGAAGAGGAATGTGCCGAAGAAGGATTGGAAAAAGTTCATTCCCATTTCAGAAAGCGCGTCCTACTCAGCGCAAGAAGAAGGTGGTAGAGAAGCGATCAAAGACAAATGAGGACTGTACCTCGAAGAGGGGAAGGAGGGAGTGAAGTTGTTGCCGTGCCGTTTGAAGGAAATATGCCCTAGAGGCAATAATAAAGTTGCTATTTCTATTTCCATATATCATGATAAATGTTTATTATTCATGCTAGAATTGTATTAACCGGAAACTTGATACATGTCTGAATACATAGACAAAACAAAGTGTCCCAAGTATGCCTCTACTTGACTAGCTCGTTAATCTATGTGACTCCCGAATACCGGAGGAACACCTTGTGTGCTATCAAACATCACAACATAATTGGGTGATTATAAATATGCTCTACAGGTGTCTCCGAAGGTGTTTGTTGTGTTGGCATAGATCGAGATTAGGATTTGTCACTCCGAGTATCGGAGAGGTATCTCTGGGCCCTCTCGGTAATGCACATCATGATAAGGCTTGCAAGCAATGTGACTAATGAGTTAGTTGCGGGATGATGCATTACGAATGAGTAAAGAGACTTGCCGGTAACGAGATTGAACTAGGTATGAGGATACCAATGATCGAATCTCGGGCAAGTAACATACCGATGACAAAGGGAATAACGTATGTTGTCATTACGGTTTGACCGATAAAGATCTTCCTAGAATATGTAGGAACCAATATGAGCATCCAGGTTCCGTTGTTGGTTATTGATCAGAGATATGTCTCGGTCATGTCTACATAGTTCTCGAACCTGTAGGGTCCGCACGCTTAACGTTCGATGACGATTTGTATTATGAGTTATGTGTTTTGGTGACCGAAGATTGTTAGTAGTCCCGGATGAGATCACGGACATGACGAGGAGTCTCGAAATGGTCGAGAGGTAAAGATTGATATATTGGACGATAGTATTCGAACACTAGAATGGTTTCGGAGTGTTTCAGATATTTATCGGAGTACCGAGGGGTTACCAGAACCCCCCGGGGAAAGTAATGGGCCTCATGGGCCATAGGGGAGAGAGAGGGCAGCACGCAAGGGGGTGGCGTGCCCCCCCATGGGGAGTCCGAATTGGACAAGGGGAGGGGGCGCGGCCCCCTTTCCTTCTCCCTCTCCCTCTCCTTCCCCCTTTCCCCCTCCGAAAGAACGAAGGGGGGCCGAATAGTACTAGGAGTCCATGTGGGATTCCCCCCACTTGGCGTGCCCCCTAGGCCAGCCCCCTCCCTCTCCCTCCTTTATATACGGGGGCAAGGGGGACCCCAAAGCACATCAATTGTTTCTTAGCCGTGTGCGGTGCCCCCCTCCACCATTTACTCCTCTGGTCATATTGTTGTAGTGCTTAGGCGAAGCCCTGCGCGGATCACATCACCATCACCGTCACCATGCCGTTGTGCCGACGAAACTCTCCCTCGACACTTTGCTGGATCAAGAGTTTGAGGGACATCATCGAGCTGAACGTGTGCTGAACTCGGAGGTGTCGTACACTCAGTACTTGATCGGTTGAATCGCGAAGACATTCGACTACAGCAACCGCGTTATACTAACGCTTCCGCTTTCGGTCTACGAGGGTACGTGGACACAGTCTCCCCCTCTTGTTGTTATGCATCTCCTAGATAGATCTTGCGTGATCGTAGGATTTTTTTTTGAAATTGCATGCTACATTCCCCAACAGTGGCATCCGAGCGAGGTCTATGCGTAGATGATATGTACGAGTAGAACACAAAGAGTTGTGGGCGATCATAGTCATACTGCTTACCACCAACGTCTTATATTGATTCGGCGGTATTGTTGGATGAAGCGGCCCGGACCATGTTGGGGAACGTAGCAGAAATTTAAAATTTTCTACATATCACCAAGATCAATCTATGGAGTCATCTAGCAACAAGAGAGAGGGGAGTGCATCTACATACCCTTGTAGATCGCGCGCGGAAGCGTTCAAGAGAACGGGGTTGATGGAGTCGTACTCGTCGTGATCCAAATCACCGATGATCCTAGCGCCGAACGGACGGCACCTCCGCGTTCAACACATGCACGGAGCGGGGATGTCTCCTCCTTCTTGATCCAACAAGGGGGGAGGAGAAGTTGATGGAGATCCAGCAGCACGACGGCGTGGTGGTGGAAGTAGCGGGATCCCGGCAGGGCTTCGCCAAGCGCAAGCGGGGAGGAAGAGGTGTCACGGGAGGGAGGGAGGCGCCAGGGCTTGGGTGCTGCTCCCATGCACCTCCCCACTATATATAGGGGTGGAGGGGGCTGGTTTCTTGCCCTCCAAGTCCATTGGGGCGTTGGCAAAGGTGGGGAAAAGAAATCCCATCATTTCCCTTCCCCACCGATTGTTATCCCCCCTTTTTTGGGATCTTGATCTTATCCCTTCGGGATATGATCTTATTCCTTCTAAGGTGGGATCTTTGTGCGCCTTGACCAGGGGTGTGGGGCCTTGCCCCCACTACCCACGTTCATGTGGGTCCCCCCATGCAGGTGGGCCCCACTTCGGAACCTTCTAGAACCTTCTCGGTACAATACCGAAAAATCCCGAACATTTTCCGGTGGCCAAAATAGGACTTCCCATATATAAATCTTTACCTCCGGACCATTCCGGAACTCCTCGTGACGTCCGGGATCTCATCCGGGACTCCGAACAACTTTCGGTTAACCGCATACTAATATCTCTACAACTCTAGCGTCACCGAACCTTAAGTGTGTAGACCCTACGGGTTCGGGAGACATGTAGACATGACCGAGACATTTCTCCGGTCAATAACCAATAGCGGGATCTGGATACCCATGTTGGCTCCCACATGCTCCACGATGATCTCATCGGATGAACCACGATGTCGAGGATTCAATCAATCCCGTATACAATTCTCTTTGTCTATCGGTACGATACTTGCCCGAGATTCGATCGTCGGTATCCCGATACCTTGTTCAATCTCGTTACTGGAAAGTCTCTTTACTCGTTCCCGTAACACATCATCCCGTGTTCAACTACTTGAACACATTGAGCTCATTATGATGATGTCCTACCGAGTGGGCCCAGAGATACCTCTCCGTCACACGGAGTGACAAATCCCAGTCTCGATTCGTGCCAACACAACAGACACTTTCGGAGATACCCGTAGTGCACCTTTATAGCCACCCAGTTACGTTGTGACGTTTGGTACAGCCAAAGCATTCCTACGGTATCCGGGAGTTACACAATCTCATGGTCTAAGGAACTAATACTTGACATTAGAAAAGCTCTAGCAAACGAACTACACGATCTTGTGCTATGCTTAGGATTGGGTCTTGTCCATCACATCATTCTCCTAATGATGTGATCCCGTTATCAATGACATCCAATGTCCATGGTCAGGAAACCGTAACCATCTATTGATCAACGAGCTAGTCAACTAGAGGCTCACTAGGGACATGTTGTGGTCTATGTATTCACACATGTATTACGGTTTCCGGATAGCACAATTATAGCATGAACAATAGACAATTATCATGAACAAGGAAATATAATAATAACCATTTTATTGTTGCCTCTAGGGCATATTTCCAACAGACCAACCTTACATGACCACGTTCATGAGACCGGTTCCACCGACAGACATGCAACTTGTTTTGCATAAAGGTGGCTGGCGGGTGTCTGTTTCTCCAACTTTAGTTGAATCGAATTTGACTACGGCCGGTCCTTGTTGAAGGTTAAAACAGCACACTTGACGAAACATCGTTGTGGTTTTGATGCGTAGGTAAGAACGGTTCTTGCTAGAAGCCCGTAGCAGCCACATAAAACTTGCAACAACAAAGTAGAGGATGTCTAACTTGTTTTTTCAGGGCATGTTGTGATGTGATATGGTCAAGACATGATGTGATATACGTTATTGTATGAGATGATCATGTTTTGTAAAAGTTATCGGCAACTGGCAGAAGCCTTATGATTGTCGCTTTATTGTATGAAACGCAATCGCCATGTAATTGCTTTACTTTATCACTATGCGTTAGCGATAGTTGTAGAAGCAATAGTTGGCGAGACGACAACGATGCTACGATGGAGATCAAGGTGTCAAGCTGGTAATGATGGAGATCATGACGGTGCTTTGGAGATGGAGATCCAAGGCACAAGATGATGATGGCCATATCATGTCACATATTTTGATTGCATGTGATGTTTATCTTTTATGCCTCTTATTTTGCTTAGTACGGCGGTAGCATTATAAGATGATCCCTCACTAAAATTTCAAGGTATAAGTGTTCTCCCTGAGTATGCACCGTTGCGACAATTCATCGTGCGGAGACACCACGTGATGATCGGGTGTGATAAGCTCTATGTTCACATATAACGAGTGCAAGACAGTTTTGCACGTGCGGAATACTCGGGTTAAACTTGACGAGCCTAGCATGTACAGACATGGCCTCGGAACACTGAGACCGAAAGGTCAAACGTGAATCATATAGTATATGATCAACATAGAGATGTTCACCATTGAAAACTACTCCATCTCACGTGATAATCGGACATGGTTTAGTTGATATGGATCACATGATCATTTAGATGACTCAAGGGATGTTTATCTAAGTGGGAGTTCTTAAGTAATATGATTAATTGAACTTAAATTTGTCATGAACTTAGTCCTGATAGTTTTTGCATATCTATGTTGTAGAACAATGGCCCGTGCTACCATTCCCTTGAATTTTAATGCGTTCCTAGAGAAAGCTAAGTTGAAAGATGATGGTAGCAACTACACGGACTGGGTCCGTAACTTGAGGATTATCCTCATTGCTGCATCGAAGAATTACGTCCTTGATGCACCGCTAGGTGCAAGGCCTGCTGTAGGAGCAACTGCTGACGTTATGAACGTCTGGCAAGCTAAATCTGATGACTACTCGATAGTTCAGTGTGTCATGCTTTATGGCTTAGAATCGGGACTTCAAAGATGTTTTGAACATCATGGAGCATATGAGATGTTCCAAGAGTTGAAATTATTATTTCAAGCAAATGCCCGAGTTGAGAGATATGAAGTCTCCAACAAGTTCTATAGCTGCAAGATGGAGGAGAATAGTTCTGTCAGTGAACACATACTCAAAATGTCTGGGTACCATAACCACTTGACTCAGCTGGGAGTTAATCTTCCGGATGATAGTGTCATTGATAGAGTTCTTCAATCACTTCCACCAAGCTATAAAGGCTTCGTGATGAACTATAATATGCAAGGGATGAACAAGACAATTCCCGAGCTCTTCGCAATGCTCAAGGCTGCAGATGTAGAAATCAAGAAGGAGCATCAAGTGTTGATGGTTAACAAGACCACTAGTTTCAAGAAAAAGGGCAAAGGAAAGAAGGGGAACTTCAAGAAGAATAGCAAGCAATTTGCTCCTCCCGGGAAGAAGCCCAAGTCTAGACCTAAGCCTGAAACTGAGTGCTTCTACTGCAAAGGGATTGGTCAGTGGAAGCGAAACTGCCCCAAGTATTTGGGGGATAAGAAGGATGGCAAAGTGAAAGGTATATTTGATATACATGTTATTGATGTGTACCTTACTAATGCTCGTAGTAGCGCATGGGTATTTGATACTAGTTCTGTTGCTCATATTTGCAACTCAAAACAGGGCTACGGATTAAACGAAGATTGGCTAAGGACGAGGTGACGATGTGTGTCAGAAATGGTTCCAAGGTCGATGTGATCGCCGTCGGCACGCTACCTTTGGGATTAGTTTTAGACCTGAATAATTGTTATTTGGTGCCAGCGTTGAGCATGAACATTATATCTAGCTTGTTTGATGCGAGACAGTTATTCATTTAAATCGGAGAATAATGGTTGTTCTATTTATATGAGTAATATCTTT
Organism: Aegilops tauschii subsp. strangulata; assembly: GCF_002575655.3. Taxonomy (NCBI): domain Eukaryota; kingdom Viridiplantae; phylum Streptophyta; class Magnoliopsida; order Poales; family Poaceae; genus Aegilops; species Aegilops tauschii. The sequence continues at coordinate 184,073,437 of NC_053041.3, forward strand.
TATGGTCATGCACCCTTGATGAGTGGTCTATTTTTGTTGAATCTCGATCGTGGTGATACACATATTCATAATATTGACGCCAAAAGATGCAAAGTTAATAATGATAGTGCAACATATTTGTGGCACTGCCATTTAGGTCATATTGGTGTAAAGCGCATGAAGAAACTCCATGCGGATGGGCTTTTGGAATCACTTGATGCTTGCGAACCATGCCTCATGGGCAAGATGACCAAGACTCCGTTCTCCGGAACAATGGAGCGAGCCACTGACTTATTGGAAATAATATATACTGATGTATGCGGTCCGATGAGTGTTGAGGCTCGCGGCGGGTATCGTTATTTTCTGACCTTCACAGATGATTTGAGCAGATATGGTTATATCTACTTAATGAAACACAAGTCTGAAACATTTGAAAAGTTCAAAGAATTTCAGAGTGAAGTGGAAAATCATCGTAACAAGAAAATGAAGTTTGTACGATCTGATTGCGGAGGCGAATATTTGAGTTATGAGTTTGGTCTTTGTTTAAAACAATGTGGAATAGTTTCGCAACTCATGCCACCTGGAACACCACAGTGTAATGGTGTGTCCGAACGTCGTAACCGTACTTTATTAGATATGGTGCGATCTATGATGTCTCTTACCGATTTACCACTATCGTTTTGGGGTTATGCATTAGTGACAACTGCATTCACGTTAAATAGGGCACCATCTAAATCCGTTGAGATGACACCATATGAACTGTGGTTTGGCAAGAAACCTAAGCTGTCGTTTCTTAAAGTTTGGGGTTGCGATGCTTATGTGAAAAAGCTTCAGCCTGATAAGCTCGAACCCAAATCGGAGAAGTGCGTCTTCATAGGATACCCAAAAGAAACTGTTGGGTACACCTTCTATCACAGATCCGAAGGCAAGATATTTGTTGCTAAGAATGGATCCTTTCTAGAGAAGGAGTTTCTCTCGAAAGAAGTGAGTGGGAGGAAAGTAGAACTTGATGAGGTAGTTGTACCTTCTCTTGAATTGGAAAGTAGTTTATCACAGAAATCAGTTCCAGTGATGCCTACACCAATTAGTGAGGAAGCTAATGATAATGATCATGAAACTTCAGATCAAGTTACTACCGAACCTCGTAGGTCAACCAGAGTACGTTCCGCACCAGAGTGGTACGGGAATCCTGTTCTGGAAGTCATGTTACTAGACCATGACGAACCTACATACTATGAGGAAGCGAGGATGAGCCCAGATTCCGAGAAATGGCTTGAGGCCATGAAATCTGAGATGGGATCCATGTATGAGAACAAAGTATGGACTTTGGTTGACTTGCCCAATGATTGGCAAGCCATAGAGAATAAATGGATCTTCAATAAGAAGACCAACGCTGATGGTAATGTTACTGTCTACAAAGCTCGACTTGTTGCGAAAGGTTTTCGACAAGTTCAAGGAGTTGACTACGATGAGACCTTCTCACACGTAGCGATGCTTAAGCATGTCCGAATCATGGTAGCAATTGCCGCATTTTATGATTATGAAATTTGGCAAATGGATATCAAAACTGCATTCCTTAATGAATTTCTTAAAGAAAAGTTGTATATGATGCAACCAGAAGGTTTTGTCGATCCTAAAGGTGCTAACAAAGTGTGCAAGCTCCAGCAATCCATTTATGGACTGGTGCAAGCCTCTCAGAGTTGGAATATATGCTTTGATAGTGTGATCAAAGCATATGGTTTTATACCGACTTTTGGAGAAGCCTGTATTTACAAGAAAGTGAGTGGGAGCTCTGTAGCATTTCTAATATTATATGTGGATGACATATTGTTGATTGGAAATGATATAGAATTTATGGATAGCATAAAAGGATACTTAATAAGAATTTTTCAATGAAAGACCTCGGTGAAGCTGCTTATATATTGGGCATCAAGATATATAGAGATAGATTAAGACGATTAATTGGACTTTCACAAAGCACATACCTTGATAAAGTTTTGAAGAAGTTAAAAATGGATCAGTCAAATAAAGGGTTCTTGCCAGTGTTACAAGGTGTGAAGTTGAGTTAGACTCAATGCCCGACCACTGCAGAAGATAGAGAGAAAATGAAAGTCATTCCTATGCCTCATCCATAGGTTCTATCATGTATGCAATGCTGTGCACCAGACCTGATGTGTGCCTTGCTATAAGTTTAGCAGGGAGGTACCAAAGTAATCCAGGAGTGGATCACTGGACAGCGGTCAAGAACATCCTGAAATACCTGAAAAGGACTAAGGATATGTTTCTCGTTTATGGAGGTGACAAAGAGCTCGTCATAAATGGTTACGTCGATGCTAGCTTTGACACTGATTCGGATGACTCTAAGTCATAGACCGGATACGTATTTATATTGAATGGCGGAGCTGTCAGTTGGTGCAGTTCCAAGCAAAGCGTCGTGGAGGGATCTACGTGTGAAGCTGAGTACATAGCTGCTTCTGAAGCAGCCAATGAAGGAGTCTGGATGGAGTTCATAACCAATCTAGGTGTAATACCTAGTGCATCGGGTCCAATGAAAATCTTTTGTGACAATACTGGAGCAATTGCCTTAGCGAAGAAATCCAGATTTCACAAGAGAACCAAACACATCAAGAGACGCTTCAACTCCATCCATGATCAAGTCAAGGAGGGAGACATAGAGATTTGCAAAATACATACGGATCTGAATGTTGCAGACCCGTTGACTAAGCCTCTTCCACGAGCAAAACATGATCAGCACCAAGACTCCATGGGTGTTAGAATCATTGCAATGTAATATAGATTATTGACTCTGGTGCAAGTGGAAGACTGAAGGAAATATGCCCTAGATGCAATAATAAAGTTGTTAATTAAATTTCCTTATATCATGGTAAATGTTTATTATCCATGCTAGAATTGTATTAACCGGAAACTTGATACATGTGTGAATAGATAGACAAAACAAAGTGTCCCTAGTATGCCTCTACTTGACTAGCTCGTTAATCAAAGATGGTTAAGTTTCCTAACCATAGACATGTGTTGTCATTTGATGAACGGGGTCACATCATTAGGAGAATGATGTGATGGACAAGACCCATCCGTTAGCTTAGCATAATGATCGTTAAGTTTTATTGCTATTGCTTTCTTCATGACTTATACATATTCCTTTGACTATGAGATTATGCAACTCCTGAATACCGAGGAACACCTTGTGTGCTATCAAACATCACAATGTAACTGGGTGATTATAAAGATCCTCTACAAGTGTCTCCGAAGGTTTTTTTTGGGTTGGCATAGATCGAGATTAGGATTTGTCACTCCGATTATCGAAGAGGTATCTCTGGCCCTCTCGGTAATGCACATCATGATAAGCCTTGCAAGCAATGTAACTAATGAGTTAGTTGCAGGATGATGCATTACGGAACGAGTAAAGAGACTTGCCGGTAACGAGATTGAACTAGGTATGAGGATACCGATGATCGAATCTCGGGCCAGTAACATACTGATGACAAAGGGAATAACGTATGTTGTCATTACGGTTTGAGCGATAAAGATCTTCATAGAATATGTAGGAACCAATATGAGCATCTAGGTTCCGTTGTTGGTTATTGATTAGAGATATGTCTCGGTCATGTCTACATAGTTCTCGAACCCGCAGGGTCCGCACGTTTAACGTTCGATGACGTTTTGTATTATGAGTTATGTGTTTTGGTGACCGAAGATTGTTCGGAGTCCCGGATGAGATCACGGACATGATGAGGAGTCTCAAAATGGTCGAGAGGTAAAGATTGATATATTGGACGATAGTATTCGGACAACGGAATGGTTTCAGAGTGTTTCGGGTATTTATCGGAGTACCGAGGGGTTACCGAAACCCCCCGGGGAAAGTAATGGGACTCATGGGCCATAGGGGAGAGAGAGGGAAGCCCGCAAGGGGGTGGCGCCCCCCCCCCATGGGGAGTCCGAACCGGACAAGGGGAGGGGGCGCGGCCCCCCTTTCCTTCTCCCTCTCCCTCTCCTTCCCCCTTTCCCCCTCCGAAAGAAGGAAGGGGGCGAATAGGACTAGGAGTCCATGTGGGATTCCCCCCACTTGGCGTGCCCCCTAGGCCGGCCCCCTCCCTCTCCCTCCTTTATATACGGCGGCAAGGGGGCACCCAAAAGCACGTTAATTGTTTCTTAGCCGTGTGCGGTGCCCCCCTCCACCATTTACTCCTCCGGTCATATTGTTGTAGTGCTTAGGCAAAGCCCTGCGTGGATCACATCACCATCACCGTCACCACGCCATCGTGCTAACGAAACTCTCCCTTGACACTTTGCTGGATCAAGAGGATGTCAGCTGAACGTGTGCTGAACTAGGAAGTGTCGTACGTTCGGTACTTGATTGGTTGAATCGCGAAGACGTTTAACTACATCAACCGCGTTATAGTAACGCTTCCGCTTTCGGTCTACAAGGGTACATGGACACACTCTCCCCCTCTCGTTGCTATGCATCTCCTAGATAGATCTTGCGAGATCATAGGAATTTTTTTTGAAATTGCATGCTACGTTCCCCAACGCCGTTGAACTAGTTAAACATTTTATGTTTGCTTCGTGAACCATTTGCTCGTGAAACTATTTCGTATTTGTTGAACTTGCTATGTAGAACTTCGTGAAACATTTTTGGATGTGTGCTTGCTATGTAAACCATCTTTCCTAGTTAAACCATCTTTCTTAGTGATACATATGCTTACTGTTTATAAGTATTGAAATTGTTATGTGCAAAACATTGAAGACAATACAAGTTAGGTGAAAAAATGTACTAGGATCATGACCTACCGCCAGGCCTCATGTAGTAAGGGGCCTCCCCCCACGTGCCCGCCTCCTGTGACCAAAATTGCCACCCAAACAGCGGTAGGGTTGCACACCCTACCGCCATAGCCTCAGGTGGTAAGGGGCCTCCCCCACGCGCCTGCCTCCCGTGACCAAAAATGCCACCCGAACAGCAGTAGGGTTGCACACCCTACCGCCAGGCGTCATGGCGGTAGGGTAGCAAACCCTACCACCACTCCCTCTGGCGGTAGAACAAATATATATATATATATATATATATATATATATATATATATATATATATATATATATATATATATATATATGCCACCGGCCGCCTTCCCCCCCCCCCTTATCCCCCACTCAGCCGCTCGAAGAACAGCTTCTTCTTCCTCTCGCCCCCTCTCTCATCTCCTCCACCTCCCCCTCAGATCTTCTTCATTTCTTCACCGATTTTGCGGATCGAGATGGCTTCAAAAAGAGAAAAGTAAGCTCCTCCGATCCCTCCAATTAGCTTTGAGTCAAATCAATCCCCCTTTTGAACTAGATTTAATTATTATTATTTTTTTGCCTAGGAATGATTTAGTTTGAGTCAAATTCAGTTTTTTCATAAGTTTAATATGATGCATGTTGGTGGGATTTATTTAGATGTGATGATGCATGTTGATATGAGGAACCCTAATTCATATTCATGTTAAAAAAAATCATGTTCATGTTAAAAAAATCATGATGAACCCTAATTGATATGATGAACCTTGGTGCATCTTGATATATTTATTTATTGACCACATGATGAACCCTAATTCATGTTCATTTTTTAAAATATCTTCATATGCTTATTGAAATATTAAATCATATTTCCTAGGTTTAGATTTTTTTGGAGGTGATGAACCTTTGTGTGATGCATCCATATGTTTAGGTACGGAACCGTGGAGCAAGCACCGCCCACTCCATCACCGCCCGCTCCTCCCACTCCTTTCCAGCACATCCCGTCACAGATGCCGCTCTCGTACGTGTACGAGGCCTTCCCCGAGCTGCTGCAGCCGGTGGGATCTGTCTCAGATGAGGTCCTAGAGGCGACGAGGGCAATGCGGTGGCACGAGAGGGCAGAGCGGATCCTCGACGATGTAAAGTGTTAGTCACTGAGCGTGAAGGAGTGGAAGAAAGTGAAGGCAGAGATGGAGGCAGATGCAACTATCTCCCGTGTCCGCCGGGAAGGGTGCATTGAAGTTGCCAAGAAGTACGCCGACCAGGAGCCGCGCAATTTGGGCCGGAGAATCTACTTCGAGAGCAATGCGGAGGAGAGAGCCAGGATGCCGCCCCCAAGTGCATCGGCGTTCGAGATCATCAACTGGGGAAGGGCGGAGGCGAAAACTCCAGCGGGCAAGGCAAGGTGGGAGTGCTTGAACAATCGGATGTCGACCAGCGTTCCGCCTCCGCCTGAACGGTGGATCCGCTGCCGTTTCTGTCTCCACAGCCAGGGCTAACATACGAGGAGCTCTGAAGATGTCTGTTCGCTCTCTGAATTTGTCTGAAGATCTTCCTATTAGTTTGTCTTGTGCCTTTCAATTATGTTCTCAATGAATAATGAAACTATGTGCCTCTTGTAATGCCTTGTGCCTTTCAATTATGTTCTCAATGAATATGAAACTATGTGTTGTCAAATTAAGTTAACTTCATGCCAATTGTTCTTGTCAATATGAGTGTACTTTCATGTGAAAAAAGAGCACATTTTCTTCAACAACTACTACTTCAAAATACAAGTTGTGCAAAAAATGCACTATGATGGGACCTACCGCCAGGGATGCTGGCGGTAGCTTTACACAGCCTACCGCCAGGGTCGGCGGCGGTAAGTCCATTTACCACGTGTCAGTGGTCGTTAACTGCCAGACGCCGTCAGGGCACCTACCGCCAGGTGGGGTGGCGGTGGCCTGTGTAAAGCTACCGCCAGGGTCGGCGGCGGTAGCAAAAGGGTCAAATCTCGAAAGAAAATCAAACAGGGGCCAGATCACCAATTTAGACCGCAAAAGGGTCAAAACACGAAATTTTGCTGCCCGTAGGGGCTCATATACCACCACTCACCACCGTGCGTCCTTTCCAACACCAATAATGCTAAACATACAAAGGTTTACATGCTGACTAGGATTTTTTCAAACTAACTAACCTCTCCCCTCTGATTTTTATGGGGGTGGGCTCCTTCTCCCTCTTAATCTTCAATCAAAACCAACCTTTATGTAAAAATGTGTATCCTTTTGTAGCGTGTAGCATTACTCTTCCAACTCTCCAGCCATCCAGCCATCATCCATACGGAGGAAAAAGTGCAGCTCCAGGCTATCGTGATGCACCCTATGGGCCCCTGAAGTCCTGAACCCATGCTAGTCACACCCACACATTCCTCTCCTCCGTTAAAAAAGAGATTTTTTTTTAGGGCTAAGTTAAAGAAAGAGATAGAAGATCTCTTTGCTCCCTCCCCGACCGTTAAGTTCGAACGCGCCAATCCGACCGTTACCCATAAAAAACACACCACGATCCACCCACAAAGCCATCTCTTCCCGAACACTTGCTCTGCTCCTACTATCCTGTCAGAATCCCCAAGCTAAACGCTTCAATAATACTCCCACAAGAACTGCGCGCTCCACAAAATCTCATGACCCGAAACCCTCGCCATCACCACCACCACCGATGGCCGCCGACCTCCTGCTCCTCCGCTTCGTGCCGCTCCTCCTGCTGCTGCTAGCGGCGTCTCTGGTGCCGCCCGCCTCCTCCGCGTCGTCGTCGGCGGGGAAGAACAACACCGTCAGCATCGACTCGGCCACGCTCTCCTTTTCTGACCTGACGCTGCTGGGGGACGCCTTCCTGCGGAACGGCTCCGTGGGGCTGACGCGGGACACGGGCGTGCCGTCCTCCAGCGCCGGCACCGTACTGTGCAGCCGACCCGTCGCGCTCCGGGGCAGCGGCAACGCCACCGCATCCTTCGCCGCCAGGTTCTCCTTCGTCGTCTCCAACCAGAACGCCGGCTCCACCGGCGGCGACGGCATCGCCTTCTTCATCTCCTCCGACCGCGCCACCCTCGGCGCCACCGGCGGCTACCTCGGCCTCTTCAACTCCTCGGTCGCCGCCGTTGCCGTTCCGAATGACGACGACGCCGACGCCGACGTCGGCGGCCCCGCCATCGTCGGGGTGGAGTTCGACACTATGGTCAACGCCGAGCTCGGCGACCCGAGCGACAACCACGTCGGGCTGGACCTCGGCTCGCCGGCCTCCGTCAGTGCCGTCGACCTCGCTGACTCGGGAATCGTCCTCAAGAGCGGCAACCTCACCACCGCGTGGATCGATTACCGCGGGGCCGAACACCTCCTCGAGGTGTCGCTGAGCTACTCCCGTGTCAAGCCGAAGCGGCCCGTCTTCTCCGTGGCCGTCGACCTCTCGCCGTACCTCAAGGAGGCCATGTACGTCGGCTTCTCGGCCTCCACGGAGGGGAGCACCCAGCAGCACACCATCAAGGAATGGACCTTTCAGACCTTCGGGTTGCCGCCGGCGACCAACGCCTCCTCCTTTACCAACGCCACGAGCAATGTCTCGGAGCCGGTGGTGACCGGCGTGGCCGCGAGCGGCGGAGCCACCAGCAAGAAAAGGTTTGGGCGCGCCATCACCATCCTCGGCCCCGTCGCGCTCGCCGTCGCGTTCGTGTTCTTCGCCTGTGTGTCCGTCAAGAAGCTGGCAGAGCTCAGCTCGAAGAAGGACGCTATCTTCCTGCCGGGGCTGCTCAAGGGGCCAAGGAAGTTCAGCCACAAGGAGCTGAGCATGGCGACCAGAGGATTCCACGCGAGCAGAGTCATCGGCAGAGGCGCGTTCGGCACGGTTTACAAGGCGGCCATGCCGGGGGCTCCCACCACGTACGCCGTGAAGCGGTCGACGCAAGCGCACCAGAGCCGGAGCGAGTTCGTCGCCGAGCTCTCCGTCATCGCCTGCCTCCGCCACAAGAACCTGGTCCAGCTGGAGGGCTGGTGCGACGAGAAGGGCGAGGTGCTGCTCGTGTACGAGTACATGCCCAACGGCAGCCTGGATAAGGCGCTGTACGGCGACCCCTGCACGCTCTCCTGGCCGGAGCGCCACAACGTGGCCGCCGGCATCGCGTCCGTGCTGTCCTACCTCCACCAGGAGTGCGAGCAGCGCGTGATCCACAGGGACATCAAGACCGGCAACATACTGCTCGACGGCAACCTGAGCCCCCGGCTGGGCGACTTCGGGCTCGCCCGGCTCATGGACCACAACAAGAGCCCGGTGTCCACGCTTACCGCGGGCACCATGGGGTACCTGGCGCCGGAGTACCTGCAGTCCGGCAAGGCCACGGACCAGACCGACGTGTTCAGCTACGGCGTGGTGGTGCTGGAGGTGTGCTGCGGGAGGCGGCCGATCGACAGGGAGGAGGCCGACAAGGACGGGGCCGGGAGCAAGAACAACGTAAACCTGGTGGACTGGGTGTGGCGCCTCCACGGCGAGGACCGGCTCATCGAGGCCGCCGACGCGCGGCTGAACGGCGAGTTCGACCGGGAGGGGATGCTGCGGCTGCTGCTCGTCGGACTGAGCTGCGCCAACCCGAACTGCGAGGAGCGGCCGGCGATGCGGCGGGTGGTGCAGATACTGAACCGCGAGGCCGACCCGGTGCCGGTGCCGCGGAAGAAGCCGCTCCTCGTGTTCAGCTCCAGCGCGTCGATCAAGCTGCAGGAGATGGCCTTCTCCTGCGGCGACGACGTCAGAGGAGGCTACCCGGCCGCCACCACCACCAACCCGGCGTCCCCGAAATCGGAGGGAGCCGACATAGAAAGGTGATCAAAGGAAAACAATGTGCTGTTGTGTGATTCTCGTACACGTTTGTTGTGATGTGCTTGCTCATAAGGGGAATATAGGTAATAATCCCCAATGGTGTATGATTGTTGGAATGCTAATAAGCTTATTGGTGTGTTTATCTCGTTTAAGCCGATTGTTCTTCTCTTGTTTGAATGCCATATTTTCATTTTCAGCAGATCCATATTGCCAACAAAATTGCTACCACAGTGCCCCCATTCATTGAAATCAGCTCATTGGTCCTGTCTGAAATTAAGAAAAAACATAGGGATTTTGGAGGATATGATTTCTACAGGAATTTCTTCCTTGGAGTAAGATAACAGATGAATTGCTATCTTACACTTCTTTGAAATTTTTATGGGACGGGTTATTTCACAGAAATTTTGAAGGAACAAAACATGATGTCTCATGTTTTGAATTTCTTCCATGTTTGTAAAAACCTCGCTAGTCACTCGTTTCACCAGCATACACATCACCACTAGCAGAACGCATGTGCGTTGCTATGTACTATACGTCATGCTATCTTCAACAAACGGGTCCAACATAAAAATTTCACGATGCACCTTTTCCTTTTTCTACCAGACCCTCCCCTTCCCGCTCAGTTTCCGGCTATAGCGGGGCATTTCTCGCTGAAGCCTCCTTCCTTAATAACGCCCACCTCACCTTCTCCATGTGTTCCAACGGGGATGAAATTTTTCATATGGTGGTTTAAACTAACACATACTATTGACACAAAACAACGAATAACTATAGAGATCATTCCAAAAGGTCCATTCAACTTCGCAAATGCACACTGACGTGGGAGGCGACTGGCAACCTGAACGTATTTCTAGTCACCAATAAGCTCCACCTCCAACCTACATACATTCATTGCTAGAAGTGATAATTGTCGTTCTTCTCTTCCTCGTACTTCCCTGCATCTTCTATTTCTAACCTCTTTGCCAACCCGTTTTGTTGGCACCAACTAGTACCACATCAACATCAGTGTGTTCATCACCGATGTCTCATCTTCTTTTTCCTCCTTCCTCGCCAATTTTAGTTCTTGTTCCTACTTATTTTCTAAAATACTCTTTCTTTTTTCGCTTTATTTTTTGAAACGCTCTTTTCTTCTCCAACATCATGGACCACTTGGTAGTTTTAGTTCATTTTCCTTCTTATTCTTGGAACACTCTTTCTTTCTACCATAGCATGAACACATGGTCAATGTTGTGTTATGTTGTCCTCACCCGCAAACGTTTCAGAAATCGTCAGTGTGTGGACACCCTGCAGAGTATGGTCGTCATCCATCTTGGTGAACGCTAGGTCGCCCATGTCGCGAACGCATGGTGGCCGTTGTCCATGTTGACAAGCGGTGCTCGGCCATGTCATTGAGAGCCTGTTGATCGTACTTGCCCATGAGCGCTTTCAAAATGATTCGGCGCGATTAGCTGCTTGCTTAATTAATTAATTACACAAATAATTAACAGCCTACCTATTTCTCTGCATGCCTAATTACTAACGGCCAACTAAATAAATTAATCATCTGCCTAATTAAAAAAATCCCTACTTCTAATTATATCTAGGATCTCTAGGCATAATTAGATGTCTACCTAATTAATTAATTGCATTAATGACCCGGTTTTCAAATTGATTCGGTGCGAAAAAAAATCCTACTCCCTCCATTTCTTAATATAAGACTCTTTAGCTATTTCAAATATCGACTACATGCATACTAACATGAGTGAACATGCATACTAAAATGTGTTTAGATACATACGAATCAAGAAAAAGCTAAAAGATCTTATATTAGAGAATGGAGGGAGTATTTAAATGGACCTAATTAATTGCATAACTAAATAATTTTCTAGCTAATTAATTGCATTAATGGTTCGAATTTCAAATTGATTCAGTGCTTGATTTTAAAAAAAAATCGCATGAATGGCTGCTAATAACGACCGAATATTGTAATACACATTTCCTTAACGAATATCTTGACATTTGAATAGACACACTTGATTTGAGAATGTAGCATGTGTGCATCTCTGTATAACTGACAAAAAATATAATATGACTGCGTCCACGGACGCCTGTCCGTGCGGGTCTAACGACTCGCCTTCCACCACGGCCATCCTCGACGATGTGATCCATTCCCTTGCATTCTTGAGCATTACGCCGGCATCAGGCCCGGCCACAGCATTCTCCGAGGTGTCGCGCATGGCGTCCCTCCGCGCGGATGTGTATGCCCATAAGAAAAAAGGTATGTAATTTTTGTTGTATTAGGAAACTTGTTATTGTCTATTAATAGTTGAGATAATGATAATAATAAATAGCATAGTGCAGGTGTTAGCTATTTATTATTGAGGAATATCTGATTTTGTTTTGAAATATTATCGAGAAAAATCTTATGTCTGTCTTTTCGAAGGTGATCTCACATGTATGGTGCAATTTATGAATTCTTAATTACCTATTATTTGCGTGATTGAATTAAATCTGCACCTGTGAAAGCAAGCATGAAACAAGATCTCCTCCTTTAGTGGGACTTGATTTTTTTAATGGGAGGGAGAAAAGATCGAGGCCGGTGATGGGAGGAGTGGCTGGATGATTTTTTGTTTTTGTTTTTTGTGATTATTTGTAAAGAGATAAAACCAGTGGGAGGGGTGATGGAGCTGAGACGGAAAAAAATCTACCAACTCTCCCTTTAGGAGCAGACCACTTACGAAGCTGATGTGTACATTAGAGGAGTAAAAAAAATTGCATTTAAAACAAAATCATTTCAGACGCTCTCACCCTTATTAGAATTTTAAACCTATTTGGAATTCCATTCAACAGTTCCAGCATAGTCATGGTTTCTGGCATAGATCTTCAAGCACCTTCTTGATAGTAGCAGGATCATCAGGAAATTTTCTCTCAAAACAAGCATTGTTCATAATTTTTCAAATGGTCTAACGAAGTTGGAGTTGCCCGTTCCTCAACGCATTTTAGCCAATTGTTTGGCATAGGCTCACAGGTTCTCGTGTGTCATCCGGCCTGTGGCTCTTGGTTGGTCGTCCGCAGTGGAGTCATGGTGCTTGCTTGAAGAAGATGATGATGGCACTTTTGATGGTGTATGTTTTTCGGTGATGTGTGTTTTTTCCGGCGATGTGTGTTAGTCTCGTGGATTGCCAGGCAGCCAGGATACCATTTCTTACAGACGTGTTGTAACTATTTTTGCTCGGTTTTTCGCAAATTAACCAGCAACTCTCTTCTTCCTTTCTTTCTTTTTTCTAAAATGAATCGGCATCCTCCAAGGCCGACTCAAAAAACAGAAAAAGGATACTAGATGTACTACTAGTAGTAGTTACCAACGCCTTGGAGGCTTGGAGCTATAGGTCCGGTCCAAACCTCCCGCTTCAGTTCTTTCACCTCACCTTCCTCCTCTCGCTTGTCGACCGGCGTCGATCCCAATGCTGCTAACGCCAATTTATTTGCTGTCCATTACCACACTACGCACAGCTGCCGGAGTAATATGGGGATGTAATTTCCGGCCACGCGCCCTATTTAATCACAGGGCCCCTCCGGAACAATCGACCAACAAAAGGAATTGCTTGCTAGCCTCGCCGCGGTCGCCCTGCGCGTGCGCGTCTCCTCTACCGAACCGTCCGCCGTCGTCGCCGTCGCCATCGCCGTCGCTGTACATATACCTGTCGAACCATCCCGTCCCTTCCTCTACCTACCTTCTTCTTGGTACGGTGAGCTAGCTGTACCGCCACCGCGTCGCAGCATGGCGCCAGGTCTGCGGTTCCCGCCGGCGTTCGCCCTCGTGCAGCTCGCGGTCACGCTGCTCGCCGTGCTGCCTCGCCACGTTGTGCCGGACCTGGCCGGCGACCGCGACGCTTTGCTCGCCCTGCGCACCGCCGTGGGAAACCATCTCAAGTGGGACCGCTCGGTGTCCCCGTGCCAGGGGTGGCAAGGCGTCAGCTGCAGCCCCGGCCCGAACCAGCGCGTCGTCGAGCTGCGGCTAGTTGCCAAGAGCCTGAGCGGGCAGATCCCGGTCGGCACGGTGGGCAACCTCACCGCCCTGCAGACGCTGTCGCTCCGGTTTAACGCCATCTCCGGCCCCATCCCGGCGGACATCGGCGGCTGCGCCGAGCTCCGGTGGCTGTACCTCAAGGGGAACCGATTCGACGGCGACATACCGGAGAGCTTCTTCTCTCTGGCATTGCTCAAGAAGACCGACCTCTCCGAGAATCGCCTCACCGGCGGCGTGTCATCGGAGTTCAACAAGCTCGGGAACCTCGCCACGTTGAACCTCGAGGGAAACAACCTTAACGGCGCGCTCCCGAGCGGCCTCGACCTCCCGAAGCTGACGCAGTTCAACGTGTCCTACAACGGCCAGATCGATGGCCCCGTGCCCGCGTCACTCGCCGGGCTGCCCGCGAGCGCCTTCCTCGGGACGGCGCTTTGCGGCGGCCCTCTCGCTGCTTGCCCCAACTCCGACTCCGAGGCCCACAAGAGTCGCAAGCTAACCCTTGGCGCCATCGTCGGCATCATCATCGCTGCGTTGGTCGTTCTCATCATCATCCTTTCAATCTGCGTTCTCATCTTCAGCCGGCGGCGGCGGGCGGCGGCCGGGAGGTCCACCGAGGCCGCGGCCGACGTGCACGAGGGCACGGACCCTATAACGGTGACCGTGGCAATGACGGGCAGGGACGCCGTGAAGCGGTCGCACTCCCCGCCAGGTTCGCCGTTGATCGGCGACGGCAAGAAGCTGGTGTTCCTGGGCAGCGCGCCGGAGAGGCCCTATGACCTGGAGACGATGCTGCGGGCGTCCGCCGAAGTGCTCGGCAAGGGCGTCCACGGGACGACGTACCGCGCAACGCTCGACGGCGGGGAGCCCGTCCTCGCCATCAAACGCCTCCGCGATGTGCACCTGCCCGAGCGCGAGTTCCGGGACAGGGTGGTCGCCCTCGGCGCTCTCCGCCACGACAACCTGCCGGGTCTCCGTGCCTACTTCTACAGCAAGGAGGAGAAGCTCCTCGTCTTCGACTTCGTCGGCGCCGGCAGCCTCTCCTCCCTTCTCCACGGTTCGTCGTTCGATCACACGCACCTCGGCTTCGCATTCTTCCGACCCCGCGTCCATGGCCGGCATGTTTAGATTTCCCTTCTTGTCTCTCGCAGGCAGCGGGGCGGAGCGCCTCGACTTCACGACACGCGCACGCATCGCGCTGGCGGCGGCGCGCGGCGTGGCGTTCATCCACGGCGGAGGGCCCAAGGCGTCGCACGGCAGCATCAAGGCGTCCAACATCGTGGTCAGCGGGAAGCGCGACAGCGCGTACGTGGCCGACTACGGCCTGGCCCAGCTCGTCGGCACCGCGGGGCTGCCGAAGCGGGGCACGGGCTACCGCGCCCCGGAGGTGACCGACGCGCGCGTCGTGTCGCAGAAGGCGGACGTGTACAGCTTCGGCGTGGTGGTGCTGGAGCTGCTCACAGGGCGCGCGCCGACGCACGCGCTCCCGGACGGCGGCGCTGGCGGCAGCGGCGTGGACCTCGCGCGGTGGGTGCGGTCGGTGGTGCAGGAGGAGTGGACGTCCGAGGTGTTCGACTCCGTCATCGGCAGCGAGCCGCGCGTTGAGGAGGAGATGATGCGGCTGCTGCAGCTCGGGATGGAGTGCACCGAGCAGCACCCCGACCGGCGCCCGACAATGGCCGAGGTGGAGGCGAGGATCGAGCGCATCGTCGAGGACGCGAGCCGGAGGGCCGACTTCAGCAGCACCGACGGCAGCCGGAGCGTGTCCGCATGAGCATCACCGGCCATATTCTTTTTCAAGGTTTATAAGAGTTTTTTGAAATGAGACGATTACGTTTATATTTTGTTACTGTATTTGTTGGTCTACAATAATGAAGGGGCTTTCATTTGACTCATAAGTTGGATACAATCACAAGGGTTTGCATAACTATGATGCACACCTTGTCATTTGTTGTTGTTGTTGCTACTCATACTGGTTGCAAAGTACTCATGTTTCATGTCTGCTGCATCATTCCCCCCTTGCTGAGCATTCAAATTCTTTCTTTCTTTCTCAGTGGATGAAATAAATGCAGCAAAGTTTTGTACTGAGAAATTTGATCAAATGAAGAGGCTCCCTACGCTAGGCAGTCGAATTAGTACTACATTTCCAGTACAAGTTACTACAATTCCTCAACTTGGAGGGAAAAACCACACGGGCAGCGTTTCGTCCGCACAAACGTCTCTTCGTCGAAGCTCTGGTCTTCCTCAGGAAACTCATGCTCATGGTCATGAGCAGAGAAACGAGGATCTGGCAGCCGATCCGCACGTGGATGATTATTGGGCGTGGTCGCTCCGGAGCATCGACTATCACTGGTGCTTTTCTGGGGATTATCAACTTTAGCTGGTCTCTCTGGCGCAAGCGCTGCTGAGCGCGCGTTGTAGGACTCTTTCAACCGTTGTCTCGTTACAATAGAACAGAGCAGCTGATACCACCTAGACAGAGCCTGAGCTTCCTCCTGCTTCCTTTCCGCAGCCTGTCTCCGTTCCTCTTCTTCTTTGTACGCCTGCCAGGAAGTGTCAACCAAGATTACAAACATGTCACATCACCTTAGTGTGGAGCTTGAGCTCAAAATTGCTCACTACGATGACGAAAGGGCACTGCCAGTTCACCAAAATACTATCCTTCATACTGCTACATTTGTATGCCAATACATCTATGAAACATGCTACGCAATTTATGCTGGTGTTTTTTAGGCATACATGTGAGTTATAGATCTTCAATGACTTTAATCTTGGTCAAAAACATTACTAGGTTGTATCAACGATCTTGTATATCTTATTAACAGAATAACTGGTTTCAGTCATGGAAAGTAAACCAAATGCAGTATCCTCGACATACCTCCAAAATGGCATTTTTAAATTCGGCACATACAACAATTCCGTCATAAACTGGAGCACACCGACCGCTTCGGTAATCAAATCCAATCATGGCAGGAGCATAGTCGATTCCAAGCCTCTTTGCAACCTGGAATATTCTTGGTTTACTCAAGTGTACGGTACCGGGTGGAAGGCACTTCTCTGACCATACATCAACTTGGCCACGCTCATTCTTTGGATAAAAATTTTAGTCAGTATGTAGGAAGCACAAAAGAAATACTGATCGTTACTAAATAGCAAGTGATGCTCATTACCTTAGGAACAATGCCATTTACAGCACCAGGAAGTTGTAGGGGTTCGAGTTGCCATTTACCATATAATTCCGTGGTTGCCTGAAGTTCATCTTCGTTGCTATTGGATTCACGCGACTGGGAGTTGAAAATCCTCTTTGGTCGTGTGACAATCTACATACAACAGAAAACAGTTACTCCACCTGTGAAAAGACGAGAGAAACAAGATAAGCCAGTGCTTCTGTTACCTTTGCAGGCGACTCGTTTTCTCTGACTTGCAGACCCTCCGTCAACCATCCGTGTCTTGATTGCAGTGTTTGAACACAAGATCTAGGATAAACAGGATGCCCCTTACAGAAGCCAAGCACTGGACCCTTGGGATGAAGAACCTGGTTCTTGTGCAGCCACTTCTCAAGAGCATATAGGTGGTGGTCTCTGTAAGCCTACATGGTTCCATAAATAATAATCAAAATAAGATAAGAATTAATTTTGGAAGAAGCAAAGGGGGGTAAAGTAAGTTATATTAATCTCTCTTAAATCCTGTATCGGCTGTACCTGTTGATTGGTAGGAAGAGGCTCTGTTAGGGCCCTGGTCTGAAGTTCCATATCTTCAGAGTCATTAGTTGCTGCCAATTCGAGCTGCTCTAGTGGTGCCAAAACTTTCTCCCACCACTCTGGATTCACTCTTCCCTGGACAATTCTGTGCCACTGCAAGCAATACCTGTAGAGCATGATTGTTATGCACGTGAAGAATTGTTATGCACATGTAGACATGTAGTACATGCCCAAAGGAGCACCAAGTTACGGAAAGGATCCTCAAAATCTCATTTAGGTTGTTTATCCTTTAAATTAAGAAGATATCTTTTAGCTTTGGGCCTTAGCCTATGAGCCAATTAGACATAAGATATATGATTTGTTATTTAGTTTGGGTTATTAGGCATCTATAGAAGACCCTTTATGAGAAATTAATCCAGCGAGTAAATAGAATAATAGTCCATCTACCTTGCCTCACAGGAGACAACACGCCCCTTACCTCTCTCCAAAACCCCACCCTATAACAAGAATTTCCTTAGTCAAGAACGCCAGTGACAGAGCTAGATATCTGCTAGCACATGAAAATAGTACAGAAGGCCTGTTTGATAGGTGCACAAATATTACTACCTTGGTCACCTGAAACATATATTTCTGGCTCTGTCCCTGAACCTTAATAGCACAAATTAAATGTTAAGTTGGAAAAATCGTAGAATTACTGATATTTGCCAAGTTTAAGACTTACTAGCAATACAGTGCTCCAAGTCATTCGGTTCAGACTGAATTTGCATTACAGGTTGTTGCATTAGCAAAGAATAATTTCAGTAATCATGCCTACAGTATTTCACTTTAGTTGCATTGTCTGGTTTGGCAAGTAGAAGGTCTAGTAAAAACCAAAGGCATAACTAGTATATATCGCTGTAACAGCACATAGAAAAACTTGTAAATTTCAAAGGAGGCAAACCTTCTAGTCACATCTTTAGCACCACCTCCAGCAAAGGCAACAACGTATCTCAAAGGCTTCCTGCAAACAGCAGAAGCAGCTTCTACTTTTCTTTCACCGTCAATAATATCATTTACAACATCAACATGCACCCATTTTCCAGTCAATGTCTGGCCACCGCAGTATACCTCGGCCCAATATAATGGCGGTCCACTTCTCGACCAAACTGCGCTTGAGTTGGACGCAACTTCTGCATTTTTACGTAATTTCTTCAGCGGTGTATAATCTAGTAGGGTGCCAATTGACTGACTGGATGTGGCAGCTAGCATTTCCTGAATTTCAGCTCCAGTGGCTGAAAGGGCCATTTGCAGTTGCAACTCAAATTCCACGTCCCCTTTCCTTTTTGGTATTTCAGCATTACTGGATGTGAATGAATTTGGACTGCTGGATGATTCATCTTTCGATGTTGATGCATATTGATCTGCCTTGCAATTTGACAAGTTTTTAGACAAACTCTTGCAAGCTGATGTTCTTTTCAAATTTCCAAGATCACCTCGTTGCTTAGCCCTACTGAATCTATGTTCCGTATTAACTTCTAATCGAGCCGGAGAAAGAGTATTAAACTCATTATGGCCTGCAGCAACAGGACTACATGGTAGTGCCCTTGTAGAAAGCCTAGTTCCATCTTGATTTGGTGTCCCCATTGCTTTAGCATCAGGCTTGAGTCCAACAACATCCATATTTGTAACAAACCTACAAGATGTACTTAGGTATGGCTCAAAAGATGGTAAACAGAAACACAGTATAATGTAGTAACCCCCCTGATTCTTGCTTAATCTTCATGGGAACTTTGATAGGGTTGGAGAACTTACGAAAAATACTTATAGAGGATTAACTTCAGAACTGAAACCCAAGTATTTTATCAAGTCTAACTTCAAGCGAGCACTGATGCCTAATTGCCACTTACTGGCTTTCAGCCGTTCTCCTGAGCCGCCTTTTCTTAAATATATTTAAAGCATGATTCTTTTAAAATTACACACAAAATAGAGAACATAAAATTCAGTTCTCAGCACTGTAAATTAACTAAATCATACATAGCATGCAAAATGATTTACTATTAATATGCACCTGTATGGAACCAAATTTGGAACTAGAAGGACATCAATATGATGTATCGTGTATGATTACTGATGCAAGATGTTAAGATATGGGGATATGCCTAAACTCAAGCACACAATTAGTTGCACGGTGCTACCATACCTAGCTGTCAAGTTGAGTGCCCTAAACAGTGCCACTGATAGTGCACAGACCTGCATTGCAAACCATTTGTGGGTCAGTTTTACAATATGCTGCTTCAGAAGATAAATTCCATTTATAATGGAACATAGAAAATAAACTGTGGAGCAAGAAAACATGATTACTATCATTCATTTTTTTCTAGTTTTCTTAAATCTGAAAAAACTTCAAGGAGACATAATGTCAGCCTATATAAGGAATTCAGGACACTAATTTCTTCAGCAAGCAAAATATTAAGGGAGAAGATACAGTACCTCTTCAGCAGTGCCTTCATGACTTTGAAGAGCGAAAGCCATATTTGATTCAAAAGACCCCTTGTCAGCAGATCGTGCAATTATACAGAAAGTACGATGGAACTGCATGCACAATAAATGTGTTTTAAGAAAGAAAAAAGAACATGTGGGAATTATTGTTTCATGTAATAAATACATGCAAGGCCCAAAAGGGGCTTACCCAGTTCACAAGACTACGTAATTTATTAGCGTCCAGTTTCAGAGTGTCTACGCCATTCCACAGTAAGTGCTGTGGTAAAACAGATAGAACTGAAGCCTGGAAAGAAAATTTAGAACAAACATGGTTTAGCTTGAAAGATGCCTCAGTTCAGTACTCCCTCTGTAAAGAAATATAAGAGCGTTTTGATCACTAAAATAGTGATCTAAATGCTCTTATATTTCTTTACGGAGGGAGTACTTCAGAAGAAAGATACCTCCAGTCACCAACATTAGCATAAAACAAGTAAAAAAATCTTGATATTTCATCATTTTGAAACATGCAATTTAAAATGGTATAAATGGATACCAATATAATTCACCTGAATAAGAGGATCATTGCAGGCCTTGTCAATTACCCTACCCCTTGCTAGCAGGCAAAGTAAATGGACCTTGTGCATGAGTTCAGCCAACTCCTAAATAAATCGAAAAGTAGTAATTGGTCAATAATAAAAAGATCCTAACAGAAAAAAAGTAGTAATTTGAAGTGTAATACAAAGAAATGGGAACTGATGCCGTTTTCACAGGATGTGGTTCAAGGCTTTCTTGTGACCAGGCTGCAGAGCATTACACTACTCAGCAAACAAGCTGATACCTGGAACTCCTCAGCAGTCAGCACACATTGTAGGCCACAGTCACAAACACAAATTCATTTCACAGGATAAAGTGGTAACAGGTTAGAAGCTAAATGCAAATGATTATGTGCACGTGGAGGCAGATGCCTTGATTAATAAAAATTTCTCTGCTCGTGAAAATGTTTTACCTTCTCTTCAGCAGTATGCCTTCGAACACTCTTCTTTTCAGTTGATGAAGGTACATCAGTGAACTCAACAGTGACCGTCTCACCAAGATCATGGGAATAACCCTCTTTGCATTCCACCGGAGAGACATGCCCATCCTCCCATTCCATGCCAGCAGCATCATTATCACCAATTGCCTCCGGCTCTTTTTCCTCCAGTTTTTTCTTTTCAGAACTCCCCACGCTGCACCTTTTCTTACCAGTATCATCATTCCGTTCGGTATTGACTTTACCTTTTTTGCGTTTGATCCCCAATGAGGATTCCAATTCCACCTGAAGTGATCAGCATAAGCAAATCCCATCAAGGAATACATAAGTTTGCCTTCCATGATTAAAATTGACCCTAAACCGTATTTCCCTCCTACGATGGAAATAGGAATTATTTTCAGAACTGAACACGAAGGTCTCCTTTTTTTAACTCAAAACTTAGAATTGCTATAATTCTTCAATTTCATAGGTCATACAAAAACTGGCACACTTTCAGTAGACAATTTTTTTTTGATCAAAAGGGGTTTCCCCCCACCCCATTTTTATTAAAACGGGGCAATTTGCGTCTCAATTAATTTTCAGTAGACAAATCATGTCCTCTCAATTAATTTGCGTCTGAAGTTTCAGCTCATTTAATCTGAATGCTGTACAACTATCTTAATACGGGAGAAGGAATACAAGTATATAAGTAAAACAAACACAAAACAACGATAATCTTGTAGTAGTAAAGAAACACATTAGAACATCGCTAGCTCCATTATCGACAGAAACAGCCTCCCCCTTAATCCCCTGGAATCATAACACCCAAGTTGGCGCCTTTTACTACCTGCCCAGCAACCGGCATTTGCAGTCTCGCATTGGTGGCGGGGGATTTCCCTTTCGCGGCGGGCGAAGCTCTCCGGCGATTATTGGCGCCGCCGGCCGCAACCTCCTCCGCTCCACCTCTCCCTACAGGAGGAAGAACAATAGCTTCAGCGAAAACACACGATGGTAAATAAATTACTCTATTAAATAAGAGGGCGGCAAGGAGGGCCGGACGGAGACAACCAGCAGCACCTGAGGAGGCGGGGGACGAAGCGGGTGGGGGTTTGGGCTCGCCGCGGGTCTGGCCCCTGGTCCGCATCGCTAGAGCCTCTGGTCTTCTTCTTCTTCTTGGCGGCAGGGAGGAGATGAGGGGTTAGGGGAAGCGGAGATGGCCCCCAGCCGCCGTTAGGTTTAGGGAAGCGGAACGACGGCGGCCACGACCGGAGGTGCTCGTGGCCGAGTGAGTTTCGCGCGCCGCGAGGCGTCGTGGGACCAGTCCTGGGAGGGGGAGTGGGCCCGACATGGAGGCGCGTGGCAGTGTTTGCTCCTTTCTTTTCACGGGCTTTCAGCAACACCAAGCCGGTGATCCCTGTTTTTTTTTAAAAAAAACCGGTGATCCCTCAAAAA
This sequence comes from Aegilops tauschii subsp. strangulata, assembly GCF_002575655.3. Lineage (NCBI taxonomy): Eukaryota > Viridiplantae > Streptophyta > Magnoliopsida > Poales > Poaceae > Aegilops > Aegilops tauschii. The sequence goes on from NC_053041.3 coordinate 184,095,674, forward strand.
AAGACTGTGCTTTAAAAAATGCTCAAAATTGAAAATATTCCCATCTGAAAAATGGTAGGAAATGGCATAAAAAGGTTCATATACTTTTTAAAAAAATGTTTGCATTGTTCAAATAATCATAAACGTTTAAAACACATTTGTGTTTTTTCAAAAATGTTCTATAACTTCAATAAATGTTCACTTCTTAAAAAAATTGTGTTTTAAAGCCGGCTAAAAACATAGAAACACTAGAAATCAGAACAAGGGAAGAAGTCGGTTGCTAGTTTTTTACAAATCGCTCACTCACTCGCTTGCTAATCAACGTTAATGGGCCAGCCCACTCGATGTCGCCCATATTCGATTGCTGGACTTGACACACTGAGTGTCAAGCAAGAGCTCCTGCAAAAGCACTAGGCCAACTCCAAACGGGAGATCCAAACCAACATGAAATTTGATCATTTTTTGTTCGTCTGAGTCTCCAAACGGACAGTGCACCCAATGGTGCTGCCTCATTTGGTGAGATGTCTGTTTTCGACATTTCGTCAAACACCTAACAGAGGCGGCCGCTGCCGGCATCGACGACGAGCACGCAGCCTTGCACCGTGTTTGTGGTACCCCACGTTGGTTCTGCTCGGTTGAGCCATGGATGGAGAGGAGGAAGCGGGTTTCTCGATGCTCGGAGAAGAAGACGCGAGAGTTGCTCTGCACGGTAGCCGGTGGCGCCATAGGGGTGGGGTGTGTCGGGAGGCCCTTGCCACTCCCACTCTCGCGCGCGCCTTGGAGGGCCTAGTTGTCTGCATGCGAAAGTGTGCCATCGACATCCTAGCCACCATCAACGATGATGGGCGGGAGGCGATCGTGGGCGTCGTGGAGAAGGAGACTAGCGACAAACGCCAACGTCCTGGCCGCTATCTATGATACTCCAGCGCGGCAGGGAGTCCACTCCGTCCCGACCAGGTCGAGCCCTGGTGCGCACCACTGGTCAAGACATCGAGCTCTCTCTCTCTCTCTCTGATACCGGGCTAACCCGGTGTAGGCCGATCTTTCACGATTGGAGTGGATTCCCTCGAAGAACACGATGAACACGGGGAAGAACGGGGAGAAATCACAAGGGGAAACACTCAAGAACAAGTCCAATCACACATCCACTAGACAATCAAACACACAAGATCCACAAGGTACATGAACAACAAAGGGAAAGATGCAAGGTAGAGTTCATCTCCGTGAGGAGGTCTTGAAGGGGGTCCGCCCCGTGAGGGGGTCTTGATGATATATCCCACAGGATCTTCTCCTAGATGGAGGTCTTGGCCTCCAAAGGAGTAGTAGTCTCTCTCTCTCTCTCTCAAGAGTATAGTGGTACAAGGAGCAAAGCTCTCCATCAAATGAGCTATCACTTTGCTAACCCTAGAATGGATGAGGGGGTGGTCTATTTATAGTCTAAGCCACGAAGGGGGTAAGTGGGAAAGGGGATACATGGGCCTCGGGCCCTGTCCATGCGCGCAGGCAGGCGCCGGATGTTCGGGCTGGGGGCCGGATGTCCGGCTGTTCACGAGACGCCGGATGTCCGGCCTGGCGGTGGCCGAATCTGTTCTTCTTTGGATCCAGGGTTGGTCGCCGGATGTCCGGGCATTGCTGAGGCGCCGGATGTCCGGGCTGGCGCCGGATGTCCGGCCGCGGAAGCTCTTGGCCTTCTGTTGGTGCAGCTCTTGGGCGGCTGCACAGGCGCCGGATGTCCGACCCTTGGCCCGGATGTCCGGCCGCTGTAGCATCAGCAGCTCTGTCTTCTTCCGTCGTCGCTTCCAGGCTTCCCTCGCGGATGGTGTAGTTGTTCCTTGGTGCTTGCACTCCTCCTCGTCATCCGTGAAGCTCCGACAATACCTGTGCATGCACACGGGAGAAGTGTCAAGTAGTATACCATCCTCGAAGGGGTCAAGTGAGCACGTGTAAAGGAGATGATTCACCTTTGTGTATGTGAAGTAGATGTCGCACATGTCACTCGCCAAACGGACTCTTGACATGGTGATGTCCATAGGATGCTCCGCATCATCTCCCCTCCCTTGGGAAAGATCCAACCTCGGATCGAAAACCAAATCACCATGGGAAAGAGATGGCTTCGCCGTGTAGGAGTGGACGTTCACCAAGTATTCATCATCTTGAAGCTCAAAATGGGCACTCTCCAATGTCGCACCGTCTTGTGATTCCTTCAAAAGGAGTAAGGACAACAAACACTTGGAAAAACAAATGTGGTTAGCGTTAGTGCAAAACCAAGCATTCAAGAGGTGATTCACCAAACAAGTGTCATTATCAAGCATAGCATAGGTTGTGACAAAGGATTGTGACATGGCATGTAAGCATATCAATCGAGCACAAGCAAAGATATCATGGGGACAAGTATGCAAATGTGAGGTAGTGATGCAAGTATGTGTGTCAAGAGAATAAGCATCTACCTCGAGGTCATAGCAAGCATTCACAAATTGCTCAATGAAAGGTCTATGGTAGGCATAAGAATCATTCACAACACCGAAGAAGATGAGATGTCTAAACACATGGGTCAAGTGCAAGACAATCCAAGCATAATGTGCATGGGGTGTAGTGAATATCGTGTGGCACTCAACACAATGGAAAGAGCAATTGTTCATCATGTTTTAGGCAAATCAAGTCAAGCATGTAGCAATCAATGGGACATGGCATATGTGAAGTGATGACATTGTTGCAACCAAACATATGAGAGGAGCAAGTAATCCAAGAATTGGATGCAACACACAAGGCATATATATCATGATGCATGGGAATGTGAAAATCGTGAATGGGAGAAATATCACTAACATGTGTGCAATCAAGGGGTCCAAGATGACAAATAAGTCTCATGGTGCAAGCAACACAAATAGTATGATCCACATTATGCATGCTCATGGTTTGAGGGTTCTCAAAAGAGAAGGATATCACCTTGAAAGCATGTCCTTGTGCGTCCTTCACAATGCCGAAGCACATGCAAGTGCGATGTAGAATCGTCGTGATTGAAGGTGGTTCGCTCTCAAGAGCTCGAATTGTCGACTCACGTGACGTGGAAGTCGACACAAAGTCCAAGTATCCTACACATGCACACAAGAAAACAAAGAACGTATGCGCATGGTAGATAAACACATCATCCATCATGATGGTTCTCTTATCTTGCACATAACCATTAGAAGCACAAGTGCATGAATAATATGATGCAGCAATGGCAATATCCATGGCACTAGGTATATGGTGAAAAGAGGTAAGACAAGCATGCTTCACAAGGAATATGTCAAAATCTCCAAATATATGTGAGAATGCTATGGGGGCAAACTCATTATCATGACGAAAAGCATTGTTGCACTCAATACATGGCAAATCATCTAGAATGAGAGAGGCAACACATGGAGATATATGACAAGAAGCAATATTAATCATGTGCAAAGCATGTAGGTGGTTGTCATCAACCGCATGAAAGGAGCAAGTATGAATCATTGGTGATGCAACAAGGCAAGCAATCATAGTAATCAAGTCGTGCAAGCTAGTAGTGCAAAGATGCCACATACTAGAGGAAATCATGGCAATCATGTCACATGAGCAAAAAATAGGCATGGGCAATGCACATGACATATCGCAAGCACGAACACAAAGCAAGATCATAGTATCATCATAGGCATGGGGCACAAAGCAAACATGGCAATAACAAGTGATATCTCCACCAAGCTTGCAAATACACATACAAGTATGAGAATCAATCATCATGTGTAATGCAAAGCATGGGTCACAAATGCATGGCAATGGCATAGGAATGAGCATATCATGCAAAGTGAACATGGCAAGATGGGCATATAATATGTAATGGACAATAACCCATAGCCAAGTGAGGGCCATGCATAAGAAATGCGCGAAGTCTTTGCGCGAAGAGAGCGGTGGGAAAGACAATCCATGGGATCCCAAGTCATCATTGCTCTCTAGAGCTCGTTTTGTCAACTCGTGGGATTGTGAGGTTGACGAGTATTCATGGGTACCTACACAAAAGAGACACAAACCAAAAAATTGTGCGCGTGGTAAATGTACACATCATCCATCTTGATGTGTATGTGCATGTGTGAGTTAGTACAAGATAAGCATCGCTCAAAGAAATTTGATGCACGGTATAAGAACATGTCATCCATCATGAAAGAATAGTTACTGTGTATGACATGATGGGGACACAAATTGAGCATACAAATATATGGAACATCAATATCATGTTTATTCATGGGAAACATATGGTGCACACAAGTATTGGGATCATGCAATGGATAGGATGAATCAAAATCTCCTAACATGTATGAGGAAACTATGGGGGTCTCCTCATGAGCAATAATGGAAACATCATATGGAGAAAATGGACAACATCCAAAATAATGCATATCCGAAGCTAGGTGGCCATGGCATGGCATATGAGATAAATGATGCAAAGGGAGCATATCAATATCATCACAAGAAAAACAAATGCCAATAACCATGGGATTGTCATCTATGCCATATGTGCAAATTGGGTTGATTTTAATAGCATATGCATAGTCACTACGAAGATATTGCAAATATGACATATGGTTGATCACAAGCATAGCATATGACAAGTCAAGCGGATTGTCAAACATGATGTGACCTAAAGAATTGTCACAAGAAATCCTATGTAACATGGCATCACAACTACTCCACATGGCAATCATCATACTCATCATAAATGGGTAAATCATCGCATGGGGAAGGCGCACTAGCATGAAGCATGGTAATAGGTTGATCAACATCATGCAAGCAATCAATGTCAAGAATGTCCACTAGTGGGACTAGAGCATCACCATCACCTATGTTACCATTCTCATTCCACTCATGTGGTGTAGGTGAGGTGGCAAAGACCAAATGGTGGTCATCTTCATCTTGATGGAACCATGTGGGGGGTGCATCATATTCCACCATGGCCATCATCTTGTCCAAAGGGAGGACGAAGTCGTCGAGGATCGGCGCGTCGTCATAAATGGGACCTAGCACCAAATGAGAAGACACAATAAAGGTAGAGGTCAAGTTGTTAGAAATCATAGTGGCCTCACTCTCTCTATGTGGTGGCTCACTCACTCCCTCAAGGTAGGTGCACTCAAACTCACATATGGTGGAGTCACTCATCTCACTCGAATGGTGGGGGTTGTGGCTCTCCTCACATGGTAATTGGGGCAACACATCGTATATGGGGCTAGTGGTGAAGTCACTCTCACTCTCAATATGGTGGCACAAGTCACTCAAGTCATCATAAATCGCCGTGGTCGAAGTGAAATACTCAACCATCTCATCACCGTCACCGTGGATGAAGGCCTAAGATGGCACATCATCACTCTCCTCTATGACCTAAGGGAAAATCCCAGGAAAATCCCATGCTCGATCATCTCGTCATTGTCACCGTGGATGAAGGCCGAAGATGGCACATCATCACTCTCGCCTCCTAAGATGGAAGCATCATCCTTGCTCGTCACCATGTCGCTCGCCTCCAAAGCTTGGTCCTTGATGGTCTCTGTAGTCGTAGTCGTCGCCGCACCATCTTGAAAAAAAGTCGTGGAGGACTCGGCATCATCGATGCCACGAAGAGGAATGGCGGTGAAGTCGAACTTGGGAGCATCGTCTTGGAGCTCGTCGGACTTGGACATCTTGGTGGTACTATCCTCATGCTTGTTCTCATGGAGCTTGGTCGTTGCGAAGTGAGCTTGGGGTGGAGAAGCCTTGGCCTTCATGAGTTCTTGTTCCGCCTTGAGAGCACCAATGTAGTTGTCGTCGAGGGACTCGTAGTTCTCGAGGAAGATAGTCTTGGAGATGTCGTTGTGCAATCTCATCATGAAGTGGAACTTCATTGACATGGGGTCGTCCACGCCGGCTCGTCGCAAGGCATTCTTCATCTCGTTGAAGTACGCGTCGATGGACTTGGATCCTTGGGTGGTGTTCTCCAATTGGCGTAGAAGTTGTTCCGTGTAGGTTGGAGGCATGAACTCTCGCCGCAAAGCTCTCTTCGTCTTGGGCCAACTCATGTTGTGGCTCGCTGAAGGTGTGTGAAGCCACCATGTCGAGGCGTAGTTGTGGAAGTTTCTTGTGACGCACTTCACTTGATCTTCGGGAGGAACTTGATGTAGCTTGAGGTAGTCGTCCATTAGGCGCTCCCACTCGAGATACTCCTCGGGTTCTAGAGTCCCATAGAAAGGAATCTCATGGTCGGTGTCGAGGTCGTAGTAGCTCATGGAAGTCACAGACTTGAGCTTGGGGAGCTTCTCTTGAGCGTAGTCTTGGGGTGCTTGTAGGCAAAGATGCCATATGTCCATAGGCGAAGATGCCTTGAAGTCGCTTGGCGAAGATGCCAAGGGAGATGGTGAAGTCGTTGAGCGGTTGTTGGTGTTGAGCTCTTGACCTTCACGTTCTTGTTGGTGATGGTGTCGATGCCGATGTGACCTTGCCGGACATGGTAGCTCAGAAGCACGTGCTCTTGAGTGTCTTCTCGAAGATGAGGAAGATCGCTTGTAGGACTTGATGAGGGCTTTGATCTCCCCCATTTGAGCTTGCATCTTGGCGTCGGTAGAGTTTTTCATGGCATCGAACTCGTCGTTGTTGTTGTAGGCTGAAGGTGAAATGCCTTGCCTATCCATCACAAGACTCGAGTAGAGGTGAGTAGGAAATGAGATAAACAATACCAAGTTACCTTTTCCCAAAGTTGAGGATGTATCCCGTTTCACTCAATGTGAGATGAAAGAATAGTGGAATTGGTACCGGACTTGTCCACTCACACCTATAAACTAAAGCTTATGAAGTAGCTCGGTGAGGATAGTGGCACAAAAATTTAATGCAAAATGTTAGCAAGAGTCAATAATGTTGAAAGAGATTCACAAATTCTCAAGTGAAACAAGTAGACCAATAGCAAAGGATGGCACACGGAAACACATACACGGATAGATAAATGGGGTCGTGCAACCAAGGAATGAGCACAAAATGTGGAGTCCACGAAAAACGCTCGTGTTGCACAACTCAAGAGAGACGCTAGCACGATTGCTCAATAGGCGGATACAACACTTGTGCACAACCTATAAGATGCAAAATGGATAAACTTTCTATCCCAAGTATGCTATGTATGTAAGGTTCCCGGTGTTTCTCACACAATGATCCAAGATGATCAAGTATGATACCATAGGAGATATTGTAATGCACTATGATACGATGCTATGGCTCTTGCTTACAAGCTCTTTATTCACTATTTTTCTTTGCTTAAAAGCTTATTCTCTTTTTTTATGGCCACGATGCACAAACCAAGATAGCAATTGTATATATGCGGGAACAAACTTGTGACACAAAAGATGATATGATGATACCAATATGATATGGTATGTATGCAATGGAAGGGGTAGACCAATGATCACTAATGTGCACAAGTAACGTTGCCGGCAACACTCAAATGGCTAGTCTCGATAGGCAAGTGACGCAAAAATGGGATAGGGGTTATCAATGTAATGGGAAGGGAGAATGTACAAAGATGTCGTCGAGGTTACCGTCTGTGTCAATGATGAGAGGCGGTGTTGTCGATGTCAACCCGTTCCTAATTAGCCGAAACACCTTAGGAAACGGAAAAACCACAACTCAAAATCTCAAGGACAAAAGTCAAATGGTGGTAGCGGAATGCGGTGGTGGTTGCGGAAGCTCAATGGGATTGCGGAAATGCAATGATGGGTTTTGGAGTATGCAATGCGGAAGTCGAGGGTAAGGTGGTGAACTGTACACGGTGTCGGAGTTGGAAGCACGGTCCCTAAGTAGCCGAAACACCTTATGAGACACAACTCACAACACAAACAAAGTTGGGTTAAGTTGGGGTGGGGGAAGTGTATGGTGGGTAGGCCTATGCGGAAGTTATGGTGGTGGTTGATGAAGAAGCAACCGTCCCTAAGTAGCCTAAACACTTTAGGAGACTCGAATCACAACTCAAACAACCACTAATGCTATAAGGAACAAAATGGGTTAGGTTGCGGAAGTTGGTGGTTGTTACGCGGATGATGTGGTGGAAGCCCTAGGCAAAGATGCCAAAGTGCCAAAAATTTGATGGGGTCAAATGGTGTTGAGACCATGATACGTCTCCAACGTATCTATAATTTTTGATTGTTCCATGCTATATTATATTCTGTTTTGGACATTATTGGGCTTTATTATACACTTTTATATTATTTTTGGGACTAACCTATTAACCGGAGGCCCGGCCCAGAATTGTTGTTTTTTTGCCTATTTCAGAGTTTCGCAGAAAAAGAATATCAAACGGAGTCCAAACGGAATGAAACCTTCGGGAACGTGATTTTTGGAACGAACATGATCCAGAGGACTTGGACCCTACGTAAAGAAAGCATCCAGGAAGGCACGAGGTAGGGGGCGCGCCTACCCCCCCCAGTTGCGCCCTCCACCCTCGTGGGGCCCACGTTGCTCCACCGACGTACTTCTTCCTCCTATATATACCTACGTACCCCCAAACTACCAGATACGGAGCCCAAAACCTAATTCCACCGCCGCAACCTTCTGTACCCATGAGATCCCATCTTGGGGCCTTTTCCGGAGCTTCGCCGGAGGGGGTATCGATCACGGAGGGCTTCTACATCAACACCATAGCCTCTTCGATGTGTGTGAGTATACGTAGTTTACCTCAGACCTTCGGGTCCATAGTTATTAGCTAGATGGCTTCTTCTCTCTTTTTGGATCTCAATACAAAGTTCTCCCCCTCTCTTGTGGAGATCTATTCGATGTAATCTTCTTTTGCGGTGTGTTTGTTGAGACCGATGAATTGTGGGTTTATGATCAAGTTTATCTATGAACAATATTTGAATCTTCTCTGAATTCTTTTATGTATGATTGGTTATCTTTGCAAGTCTCTTCGAATTATCAGTTTGGTTTGGCCTACTAGATTGATCTTTCTTGCAATGGGAGAAGTGCTTAGCTTTGGGTTCAATCTTGCGGTGTCCTTTCCCAGTGACAGTAGGGGCAGCAAGGCACGTATTGTATTGTTGCCATCGAGGATAACAAGATGGGGTTTATATCATATTGCATGATTTTATCCCTCTACATCATGTCATCTTACTTAAAGCGTTACTCTGTTCTTTTGAACTTAATACTCTAGATGCATGCTGGATAGCGTTCGATGTGTGGAGTAATAGTAGTAGATGCAGGCAGGAGTCGGTCTACTTGTCGCGGACGTGATGCCTATATACATGATCATACCTAGATACTCTCATAACTATGCTCAATTCTGTCAATTGCTCAACAGTAATTTTTTTACCCACCGTAATACTTATGCTCTCGAGAGAAGTCACTAGTGAAACCTATGGCCCCCGGGTCTATTTTCTATCATATTAATCTCCCGTCAACAAGATATTTCTTTTGTCGTTTATTTTGATTTCTTTACTTTGCATCTTTATCATAAAAATACCAAAAATTTTATCTTATCATATCTATCAGATCTCACTTTCGTAAGTGACCGTGAAGGGATTGACAACCCCTTTATTGCGTTGGTTGCGAGGATTTTATTTGTTTGTGTAGGTGCGAGGGACTCGTGCGTGGCCTCCTACTGGATTGATACCTTGATTCTCAAAAACAGAGGGAAATACTTAGGCGGCTTTACTGCATCACCCCTTCCTCTTCAAGGGAAAACCAACGCAGTGCTCAAGAGGTAGCAAGAAGGATTTCTGGTGCCGTTGCCGGGGAGGCTTACGCAAAGTCAAGTCAAGATTTGAACTCCCGACAACGAGCCATTTCTGGCGCCGTTGCCGGGGAGTCTACGCAAAAGTCAACATACCAAGTACCCATCACAAACCCTTATCTCCCGCATTACATTATTTGCCATTTGCCTCTCGTTTTCCTCTCCCCCACTTCACCCTTGCCGTTTTATTCGCCCTCTCTTTTCCGTTCGCCTCTTTTTCGCGCGCTTCTTGTTTGCCCGTGTGTTGGATTGCTTGCTTGTCACGATGGCTCAAGATAATACCAAATTGTGTGACTTTACCAATACCAACAACAATGATTTCCTTAGCACTTCGATTGCTCCTCTTACCAATACTGAATCTTGTCATGAAAGATCAATTCGCCGGCCTTCCTAGTGAAGATGCCGCTACCCATCTAAATAGCTTCGTTGATTTGTGTGATATGCAAAAGGAGAAAGATGTGGACAATGATATTGTTAAATTGAAGCTATTTCCTTTTTCGCTTAGAGATCGTGCTAAAGCTTGGTTTTCGTCTTTGCCTAAAAATAGTATTGACTCTTGGAATAAGTGCAAAGATGCTTTTATCTCTAAGTATTTTCCTCCCGCCAAGATCATCTCTCTTAGAAACGATATCATGAATTGTAAGCAACTTGATCATTAACATGTTGCACAAGCTTGGGAGAGGATGAAATTAATGATACGTAATTGCCCTACACATGGTTTGAATTTGTGGATAATTATACAAAAGTTTTATGCCGGACTGAATTTTGCTTCTAGAAATCTTTTAGATTTGGCCGCGGGAGGCACTTTTATGGAAATCACTTTAGGAGAAGCTACTAAACTCCTAGATAATATTATGGTTAATTATTCTCAATGGCACACTGAAAGATCTACTAATAAGAAAGTGCATGCGATAAAAGAAATTAATGTTTTGAGTGGAAAGATGGATGAACTTATGAAATTATTTGCTAATAAAAGTGTTTCTTCTGATCCTAATGATATGCCTTTGTCTACTTTGATTGAGAATAATAATGAATCTATGGATGTGAATTTTGTTGGTAGGAATAATTTTGGTAACAACGCGTATAGAGGAAACTTTAATCCTAGGCCGCATCCTAGTAATTCCTCTAATAATTATGGTAATTCCTACAACAATTCTTATGGAAATTTTAATAAGATGCCCTCTGAATTTGAGACTAGTGTTAAGGAGTTTATGAATTCGCAAAAGAATTTCAATGCTTTGCTTGAAGAAAAATTGCTTAAAGTTGATGAATTAGCTAGGAACGTTGATAGAATTTCTCTTGATGTTGATTCTTTGAAACTTAGATCTATTCCACCTAAGCATGATATCAATGAGTCTCTCAAGGCCATGAGAATTTCCATTGATGAGTGCAAAGAAAGAACCGCTAGGATGCGTGCTAAGAAAGATTGTTTTGTGAAAGCGTGTTCTTCTAGTTTCTATGAAAATAAAGATGAAGATCTAAAAGTTATTGATGTGTCCCCTATTAAATCTTTTTTTTGCAATATGAATCTTGATAATGATGGGACTGAATATGATCCACCTTTACCTAGAAGGCGTTCCAGAAATTCGGAGTTTTTAGATCTTGATACAAAAATTGGTAAAAGCGGGATTGAAGAGATCAAAACTCTAGATATTAATGAACCAACTATTTTGGATTTCAAGGATTTTAATTATGATAATTGCTCTTTGGTAGATTGTATTTCCTCGTTGCAATCCGTGCTAAATTCTCCACATGCTTATAGTCAAAATAAAGCCTTTACCAAACATATCGTTGATGCTTTGATGCAATCTTATGAAGAAAAACTTGAGTTGGAAGTTTCTATCCCTAGAAAACTTTATGATGAGTGGGAACCTACTATTAAAATTAAAATTAAAAATCATGAATGCTATGCTTTGTGTGATTTGGGTGCTAGTGTTTCCACGATTCTTAAGACTTTGTGTGATTTGCTAGGTTTCCGTGATTTTGATGATTGCTCTTTAAACTTGCACCTTGCGGATTCCACCATTAAGAAACCTATGGGAAGAATTAATGATGTTCTTATTGTTGCAAATAGGAATTAAGTGCCCGTAGATTTTATTGTTCTTGATATAGATTGCAATCCTTCATGTCCTATTATTCTTGGTAGACCTTTCCTTAGAACGATTGGTGCAATTATTGATATGAAGGAAGGGAATATTAGATTCCAATTTCCGTTAAGGAAAGGCACGGAACACTTCCCTAGAAAGAAAATAAAATTACCTTATGAATCTATTATGAGAGCCACTTATGGATTGCCTACCAAAGATGGCAATACCTAGATCTATCCTTGCAATTATGCCTAGCTAGGGGCGTTAAACGATAGCGCTTGTTGGGAGGCAACCCAATTTTAATTTTTTAGTTTTTTGCTTTTTGCTTCTGTTTAGGAATAAATATTTGATATAGCCTCTGGTTAGATTTGTTTTTATGTTTTAATTAGTGTTTGTGCCAAGTTTAACCTATAGGATCTTCTTGGATGAAAGTTATTTGATCTTGCTGAAAATTCCAGAAACTTTCTGTTCACGAAAATAATTGTTAAAAATCACCAGAACGTGATAAAATATTGATTCCAATTGCTGCTGATCAATAAAAAATTGTCTAGGTCTTCCTATTTTGGCTGAATTTTTGGAGTTCCAGAAGTTTGCGTTAGTTACAAATTACTACAGACTGTTCTGTTTTTGACAGATTCTGTTTTTCGTGTGTTGTTTGCTTATTTTGATGAATCTATGGCTAATAAAATAGTTTATAAACCATAGAGAAGTTGGAATACAGTAGGTTTAACACCAATATAAATAAATAATGAGTTCATTACAGTACCTTGAAGTTGTGTTTTGTTTTCTTTCGCTAACGGAGCTCACGAGATTTTCTGTTAACTTTTGTGTTGTGAAGTTTTCAAGTTTTGGGTGAAAGATTTGATGGATTATGGAACAAGGAGTGGCAAGAGCCTAAGCTTGGGGATGCCCATGGCACCCCAAGATAATCTAAGGACACCTAAAAGCCAAAGCTTGGGGATGCCCCGGAAGGCATCCCCTCTTTCGTCTACTTCCATCGGTAACTTTACTTGGAGCTATATTTTTATTCACCACATGATATGTGTTTTGCTTGGAGCGTCTTGTATTATTTGAGTCTTTGTCTTTTAGTTTACCACAATCATCCTTGCTGTACACACCTTTTGAGAGAGACACACATGATTCGGAAATTATTAGAATACTCTATGTGCTTCACTTATATCTTTTGAGTTATATAGTTTTTGCTCTAGTGCTTCACTTATACTATCTTTTAGAGCACGGCGGTGGATTTGTTTTATAGAAACTATTGATCTCCCATGATTCACTTATATTATTTTGAGAGTCTTAAAACAGCATGGCAATTTGCTTTAATTATAATTTCATGAGAAATTTGATGCTAGATAATTGTTTTGAGATATAAAGGTGGTAATATCATAGTTGTGCTAGTTGAGTAATTGTGGAATTGAAAAATACTTGTGTTGGAGTTTGTGATTCCCGTAGCATGCACGTATGGTGAACCGTTATGTAACGAAGTCGGAGCATGAGGTATTTATTGATGTCATCCTTTGTGTGGCGGTCGGGATCGCGCGATGGTTAACTCCTACCAACCCTTCCCCTAGGAGCATGCATAGTAGTACTTTGCTTCGAGGGCTAATAAATTTTTGCAATAAGTATATGAGTTCTTTATGACTAATGTGAGTCCATGGATTATACGCACACTTACCTTTCCGCAATTTTTTAGCCTCTTCGGTACCGTGCATTGCCCTTTCTCACCTTGAGAGTTGGTGCAAACTTCGCCGGTGCATCCAAACCCCGTGATATGATACGCTCTATCGCACATAAACCTCCTTATATCTTCCTCAAAACAGCCACCATACCTACCTATTATGGCATTTCCATAGCCATGCTGAGATATATTGCCATGCAACTTTCCATTGTTTCGTTTATCATGACACGCTCCATCATTGTCATATTGCCTTGCATGATCATGTAGTTGACATTGTATTTGTGGCAAAGCCACCATTCATAATTCTTTCATACATGTCGCTCTTGATTCATTGCATATCCCGGTACACCGCCGGAGGCATTCACATAGAGTCGTATTTTGTTCTAAGTATTGAGTTGTAATTCATGAGTTGTAAGTAAATAAAAGTGTGATGATCATCATTATTAGAGCATTGTCCCAAGTGAGGAAAGGATGATGGAGACTATGATTCCCCCACAAGTCGGGATGAGACTCCGGACTAAAAAAAAGAGGCCATAAAAAAAGAGAAAAGGCCCAAATAAAAAAAATGAGAGAAAAAGAGAGAAGGGACAATGTTACTATCCTTTTACCACACTCGTGCTTCAAAGTAGCACTGTGATATTCATGATAGAGAGTCTCTCATTTTGTCGCTTTCATATACTAGTGGGAAATTTCATTATAGAACTGGGCTTGTATATTCCAATGATGGGCTTCCTCAAATGCCCGAGGTCTTCGTGAGCAAGCAAGTTGGATGCACACCCACTTAGTTTCATTTGTCTGGGCTTTCATACACTTATAGCTCTAGTGCATCTGTTGCATGGCAATCCCTACTCCTTGCATTGACATCAATTGATGGGCATCTCCATAGCCCGTTGATTAGCCTCGTTGATGTGAGAATTTCTCCTTTTTTGTCTTCCCACATAACCCCTACCATTATACCTTATTCCACCATAGTGCTATATCCATGGCTTGCGCTCATGTATTGCGTAAGAGTTGAAAAGGCTGAAGCGCGTTAAAAAGTATGAACCAATTGCTTGGCTAAAACCGGAGTTGTACATGATATGAATATTTTGTGTGGGGAAGATGGAGCATAGCCAGACTATATGATTTTGTAGGGATAATTTGCTTTGGCTATGTTATTTTGATAAGACATAATTGCTTGGTTAGCATGCTTGAAGTATTATTGTTTTTATGTCAACATTAAACTTTTATCTTGAATCATATTAAATCTGAACATTCGTGCCACAATAAGAAGAATTACATTGAAATTATGCTAAGTAGCATTCCACATCAAAAATTCTGTTTTTATCATTTACCTACTCGAGGACGAGCAGGAATTAAGCTTGGGGATGCTTGATACGTCTCCAACGTATCTATAATTTTTGATTGTTCCGTGCTATATTATATTCTGTTTTGGACATTATTGGGCTTTATTATACACTTTTATATTATTTTTGGGACTAACCTATTAACCGGAGGCCCAGCCCAGAATTGCTGTTTTTTGCCTATTTCAGAGTTTCGAAGAAAAAGAATATCAAACGGAGTCCAAACGGAATGAAACCTTCGAGAACGTGATTTTTGGAACGAACGTGATCCAGAGGACTTGGACCCTACGTCAAGAAAGCAACCAGGAAGGAACGAGGTAGGGGGGCACGCCTACCCCCCAGGCGCGCCCTCCACCCTCGTGGGGCCCACGTTGCTCCACCGACGTACTTCTTCCTTCTATATATACCTAGGTACCCCCAAACTACCAGATACGGAGCCAAAAACTTAATTCCACCACCGCAACCTTCTGTACCCGTGAGATCCCATCTTGGGGCGTTTTTCGGAGCTCCGCCGGAGGGGGCATCGATCACGGAGGGCTTCTACATCAACACCATAGCCTCTCCGATGATGTGTGAGTAGTTTACCTCAGACCTTCGGGTCCATAGTTATTAGCTAGATGGCTTCTTCTCTCTTTTTGGATCTCAATACAAAGTTCTCCCCCTCTCTTGTGGAGATCTATTCGATGTAATCTTCTTTTGCGGTGTGTTTGTTGAGACCGATGAATTGTGGGTTTATGATCAAGTTTATCTATGAACAATATTTGAATCTTCTCTGAATTCTTTTATGTATGATTGGTTATCTTTGCAAGTCTCTTCGAATTATCAGTTTGGTTTGGCCTACTAGATTGATCTTTCTTGCAATGGGAGAAGTGCTTAGCTTTGGGTTCAATCTTGCGGTGTCCTTTCCCAGTGACAGTAGGGGCAGCAAGGCACATATTGTATTGTTGCCATCGAGGATAACAAGATGGGGTTTATATCATAGTGCATGAGTTTATCCCTCTACATCATGTCATCTTACTTAAAGCGCTGCTCTATTCTTTTGAACTTAATACTCTAGATGCATGCTGGATAGCGGTCGTTGTGTGGAGTAATAGTAGTAGATGCAGGCAGGAGTCGGTCTACTTGTCGCGGACGTGATGCCTATATACATGATCATACCTAGATACTCTCATAATTATGCTCAATTCTGTCAATTGCTCAACAGTAATTTGTTTACCCACCGTAATACTTATGCTCTCGAGAGAAGCCACTAGTGAAACCTATGGCCCCCGGGTCTATTTTCTATCATATTAATATCCCGTCAACAAGCTATTTCTTTTGCCGTTTATTTTTCTTTCTTTAATTTACATCTTTATCATAAAAATACCAAAAACATTATCTTATCATATCTATCAGATCTCACTTTCGTAAGTGACCGTGAAGGGATTGACAACCCCTTTATTGTGTTGGTTGCGAGGATTTTATTTGTTTGTGTAGGTGCGAGGGACTCGTGCGTGGTCTCCTACTGGACTGATACCTTGGTTCTCAAAAACTGAGGGAAATACTTACGCTGCTTTACTGCATCACTCTTTCCTCTTCAAGGGAAAACCAACACAGTGCTCAAGAGGTAGCAGACCAATCTAGGGGGAGAGATGATGTCAATAGCTACTCAACAAGCTAAAGAACGCGAAAATCAGACTCCGGATGTGAAAGTTATGGGCAAAACGGTGAAACACGGGAGGCTGATGCTCCACGGGTCGGACATCCGGGGGTGGGGGCCAGATATCCGGGGGCTGATGTCCAGAACCGTGCAGATTTTGTGCTCCAGGAGCCGGATGTCCGGCTTGGGGTCCGGATGTCCGGCCTGAGGCCCGGATGTCCGGCCCGACGATTCCAGATCGGTATTTGGACTTCGAAACTCGATTCGGGGCGGAAATGGATGATTTCGGGGGCAAAATTTGACGGATTTCGTGGATGGAAAGTGGGGAAACTTGGGGAGATGCTAGATCCCCTCTAAACCAAGCAAATCCATGGATCAGAATCAACAAAACATCATCAAACCAACAAATCACAAAAAAAATTAGGGGCTATTTTTGGTGGGGATTTTCGAATTTAGGACGAAATCAAGCAAAAGAAGGCTAGAAAACAAAGAGGGGAGCCTGCAAATTCGTGATAAACGTGGCTCATGATACCATATGATACGGGGCTAACCTGGTGTAGGCCGATCTTTCACGATTGGAGTGGATTCCCTCGAAGAACACGATGAACACGGGGAAGAACAGGGAGAAATCACAAGGGGAAACACTCAAGAACAAGTCCAATCACACATCCACTGGACAATCAAACACACAAGATCCACAAGGTACATGAACAACAAAGGGAAAGATACAAGGTAGAGTTCATCTCCGTGAGGAGGTCTTGAAGGGGGTCCGCCCCGTGAGGGGGTCTTGATGATATCTCCCGCGGGATCTTCTCCTAGATGGAGGTCTTGGCCTCCAAAGGAGTAGTAGTCTCTCTCTCTCTCTCTCTCAAGAGTAGAGTGGTACAAGGAGCAAAGCTCTCCATCAAATGAGCTATCACTTTGCTAACCCTAGAATGGATGAGGGGGTGGTCTATTTATAGTCTAAGCCACGAAGGGGGTAAATGGGAAAGGGGATACATGGGCCTCGGTCCCTGTCCATGCGCGCAGGCAGGCGCCAGATGTCCGGGCTGGGGGCCGGATGTCCGGCTGTTCGCAAGATGCCGGATGTCCGGCCTGGCGGTGGCCAAATCTGTTCATCTCTGGATAGGCGTCGCCGGATTTCCGGGGTTGGTCGCCGGATGTCCGGGTGTTGCTGAGGCATCGGATGTCCGGGCTGGCGCCGGATGTCCGGCCGCTGAAGCTCTTGGCCTTCTGTTGGTGCAGCTCCTGGGCGGCTGCACAGACGCCGGATGTCCGGCCCTTGGCCCGGATGTCCGGCCGCTGTAGCGTCAGTAGCTCTGTCTTCTTCCGTCGCCGCTTCCAGGCTTCCCTCACGGATGGTGTAGTTGTTCCTTGGCGCTTGCACTCCTCCTCGTCATCAGTGAAGCTCCGACAATACCTATGCATGCACACGGGAGAAGTATCAAGTAGTATACCATCCTCGAAGGGGTCAAGTGAGCACATGTAAAGGAGATGATTCACCTTTGTGTATGTGAAGTAGATGTCGCACGTGTCACTCACCAAACGGACTCTTGACATGGTGATGTCCATAGGATGCTCCGCATCACTCTCTCTCTCTCCAGCCGGCAGCACCACATCTCTCTCTTTGGCCGACAAAAAAGAAGGAGATGTCGGGAGAGGGCCATGTTGGGGAATGTAGTATTTCAAAAAATTTACCTACGATCACGCAAGATCTATCTAGGAGATGCATAGCAATGAGCGAGGAGAGTGTGTCCACGTACCCTCATAGATCGAAAGCGGAAGCATTTAGTAATGCGGTTGATGTAGTCGAACGTCTTCGCGATCCAACCGATCCAAGCACTAAACGTACGGCACCTCCGCGTTCAGCACACATTCAGCTCGATGACATCCCTCGAGCTCTTGATCCAGTTGAGGCCGAGGGAGAGTTCCGTCAGCACGACGGCGTGGTGACGGTGATGATGAAGTTACCGGCGCAGGGCTTCACCTAAGCACTACGACGATATGACCGAGGTGTGTAACTGTGGACTGGGGCACCACACACGGCTAAGAGATTGTCTGTTGTGCTATTGGGGTGCCCCCTGGCCACGTATATAAAGGACTTTATTCATGCGCTTTACACCAATATGACCTAAACGGCAGTGCCACAAATAAGTTGCACTATCATTATTAAACTTATATCTTTTGGCTTCAATACTATGAATATGTGTATGACTACTATCGAGATTCAACAAAAATATACCACTCATCAAGGGCGCATGACCATAAAAGATATTACTCATATAAATAGAACAACCATTATTCTCTGATTTAAATGAATAACCGTCTCGCATCAAACAAGATCCAGATATAATGTTCATGCTTAACGCTAGCACCAAATAACAATTATTCAGGTCTAAAACTAATCCCGAAGGTAGATGTAGAGGTAGCGTGCCGACGCCGATCACATCGACTTTGGAACCATTTCCCACCCGCATCGTCACCTCGTCCTTAGCCAATCTTCGCTTAATCCGTAGCCCCTGTTTGAGTTGCAAATATGAGCAACAGAACCAGTAGCAAATACCCAGGCGCTACTACGAGCATTAGTAAGGTACACATCAATAACATGTATATCAAATATACCTTTCACTTTGCCATCCTTCTTATCCGCCAAATACCTGGGACAGTTCTGCTTCCAGTGACTAGTCCCTTTGCAGTAGAAGCACTCAGTCTCAGGCTTAGGTCCAGACTTGGGCTTCTTCACTTGAGCAGCAACTTGCTTGCTGTTCTTCTTGAAGTTCCCCTTCTTCCCTTTGCCTTTTTTCTTGAAACTAGTGGTCTTGTTAACCATCAACACTTGATGCTCCTTCTTGATTTCTACCTCCGCAGCCTTTAGCATCGCGAAGAGCTCGGGAATTGTCTTATCCATCCCTTGCATATTATAGTTCATCACGAAGCTTTTGTATCTTGGTGGCAGTGATTGAAGAACTCTGTCAATGACACTATCAATAGGAAGATTAACTCCCAGTTGAGTCAAGTGGATGTGGTACCCAGACATTCTGAGTATGTGTTCACTGACAGAACTATTCTCCTCCATTTTGCAGCTGGGCATTTGCTTGAAATATTAACTTCAATCCTGGAACATCTCATATGCTCCATGGTGTTCAAAATGTCGTTGAAGTCCCGGTTCTAAGCCGGAAAGCATGACACACTGAACTATCGAGTAGTCATCAGCTTTGCTCTGCCAGACGTTCGTAACATCTAGAGTTGCTCTTGCAGCGGGTCTTGCACCTAGTGGTGCTTCCAGGACGTAATTCTTTTGTGCAACAATGAGGATAATCCTCAAGTTACGGACCCAGTCGGTGTAGTTGCCACCATCATCTTTCAACTTAGCTTTCTCTTGGAACGCATTAAAATTCAAAGGAACGGTAGCACGGGCCATTGATCTACAACAACATAGACATGCAGAATACTATGAGGTACTAAGTTCATGATAAATTAAAGTTTAATTAATCATATTACTTAAGAACTCCCACTTAGATAGACATCCCTCTAGTCATCTAAATGATCACGTGATCCAAATCAGCTAAACCGTGTCCGATCATCATGTGAGATGGAGTAGTTTTCAATGGTGAACATCACTATGTTGATCATATCTACTATATGATTCACACTCGACCTTTCGGTATCAGTGTTCCGAGGCCATATCTGCATATGCTAGGCACGTCAAGTTTAACCCGAGTATTCTGCGTGTGCAAAACTGGCTTGCACCCGTTGTATGTGAATGTAGAGCTTATCACACCCGATCATCACGTGGTGTCTCGGCACGACGAACTGTAGCAACGGTGCATACTCAGGGAGAACACTTATACCTTGAAATTTAGTGAGAGATCATCTTATAATGCTACCGCCGTAGCACGAAAAATAAGAAGCATAAAGGATAAACATCACATGCAATCAAAATAAGTGATATGATATGGCCATCATCATCTTGTGCCATTGATCTCCATCTCCAAAGCACCGTCATGATCACCATCATCACCGGCTTGACACCTTGATCTCCATCGAAGCATCGTTGTCGTCTCGCCAACTATTGCTTCTACGACTATCACTACCGCTTAGTGATAAAGTAAAGCAATTACATGGCGATTGCATTTCATACAATAAAGCGACAACCATAAGGCTCCCGCCAGTTGCCGATAACTTTTACAGAACATGATCATCTCATAAAACAATTTATATATCATCACGTCTTGACCATATCACATCACAGCAAGCCCTGCAAAAACAAGTTAGACGTCCTCTACTTTGTTGTTGCAAGTTTTACGTGGCTGCTACGGGCTTCTAGCAAGAACCGTCCTTACCTACGCATCAAAACCACAACGATTTTTCGTCAAGTGTGTTGTTTTAACCTTCAATAAGGACCCGACGTAGTAAAACTCGATTCAACTAAAGTTGGAGAAACAGACACCCACTAGCCACCTATGTGCGAACCACGTCGGTAGAACCAGTCTCATGAATGCGGTCATGTAATGTCGGTCTGGGCCGCTGTTGGGGAACGTAGTAATTTCAAAAAAAATCCTACGCACACGCAAGATCATGGTGATGCATAACAACGAGAAGGGAGAGTGTTGTCCACGTACCCTCGTAGACCGAAAGAGGAAGCATTATGACAACACGGTTGATGTAGTCGTACGTCTTCACGATTGACCGATCCTAGTACAGAACGTACGGCACCTCCGCGATCTGCACACGTTCAGCTCGGTGACGTCCCATGAACTCATGATCCAGTAGAGCTTCGAGGGAGAGCTTCGTTAGCACGACGGCGTGATGATGGTGATGATGAAGCTACCGGCGCAGGGCTTCTCCTAAGCACTACGATGATATGACCGAGGTGGATTATGGTGGAGGGGGCACCGCACACGACTAAGAGATCAATGATCAACTTGTGTGTTCATGGGGTGCCCCCCTCCCCCGTATATAAAGGAGTGGAGGAGGGGAGGGGCCGACCCTCTCTATGGCGCGCCCTAGGGGAGTCCTACTCCCACCGGGAGTAGGATTCCCCCTGTCGGTGTCAAAACCGGCGGATGTCGGGTAGGGGGTCCCGAACTGTGCGTCTAGGATCGATGGTAACAGGAGACGGGGGACATGATGTTTACCCAGGTTCGGGCCCTCTTTATGGAGGTAATACCCTACTTCCTGCTTGATTGATCTTGATGAATATGAGTGTTACAAGAGTTGATCTACCACAAGATCGTAATGGCTAAACCCTAGAAGTCTAGCCTATAAGTATATGGTCATGAATATCTCCCCATCCGGACTACGCTCTCCAGTTTATATAGACACCGGAGAGATCTAGGGTTACATGGAGTCGGTTACACCAATGGGAATCTACATAGTCGGTCGCCAAGCTTGCCTTCCACGCTAAGTAGAGTCCAATCCGGACACGGGTGCAGTCTTCGGTCTTCATGTCTTCACAGCCCATCAGTCCAGCCCAGTAGATAACAGGCCGGACGCCTGACGAGCCCTTAGTCCAGGACTCCCTCAGTAGCCCCCGAACCAGGCTTCAATGACGAGGTGTTCGGCGTGTAGATAGTCTTCGGCATTGCAAGGCGGGTTCCCTCTCCAAGTAATACATTCGGCCATTGATCCAATGTCGCCTCCTTGGCTTCTGTACATTAAATAATCTTCACCCTCCACGTGTCGAGCGAATGTGGAAAGTCAGGGTATTTTGCGAATAACACCTCGTCCATGCGAGGAAGAGCGCCTATTTAAAGAGATTGGATCCTAGATCCATTCAGCGCCGCGCAGAAGAAATCCCCAGAGACTGCTTAGGAGAAACCATTCCAGCATGGCTAGTGTTCCCAGCTCCTCCGCACATCCCGACCCAGAGAAAGGCGAGTGGGAGAGGTGTTCTGTGTCTCATAGCCAATTTATAAAGTTGCAAACGCAGGGATTCCTTCCCCCTGCAGATCTAGTCCCTGTTCAAACATGGTTAGCTTCCTTTAATGAGGGGACTCAGGCAGAGGACTTCCCCAATCCGTCTGAGGGAGAGCGAGTGTGTTTTGTCCCCTTCCTTCTAAGAGGCGTTGGATTTCCAATCCATCCGTTCCTCCGAGGGCTTCTGGAGTATTACGGCCTCCAGCTGCACAACTTCACTCCGGCCTCTATTCTGCACATTGCGGGTTACGTCGCTTTATGCGAATTTTTTTGGGCATCGAGGCTCATTTCGAGTTGTGGAGGAAGTTGTTCTGTCTCGTCCCGCGCAATCACGAAGGGTCGATATTTGAAGTTGGCGGAGCCGAAGTATGGCGCGTCGCCAATACCGGATATCTATCCGGCACTCCAAGGAAGGCGCCTGACGAATGGCCCTCCGAATGGTTCTATATTGAGGACGTCGCGCTTCCCGACCCGGTTCGAAAGGGTCTTCCTGAATTTGCGTGCGTCCCGCTGAAGAAACGCCATAGTTGGCGTCCCCGGAGCCTTGAAGAGGAGGACGGCGTGGAGGTTCGTCAGCTGATGAGCAAGATAAAAGAGCTCGCTCAGTCCGGGCTCACAGTTATTGAGATTATGGCAATCTCCATAGCGCGAGGGGTCCAGCCGCTCCAATACAGAGGGCTTCCAATGTGGCACTACAATGGGGAGGATGACGCCTCTCGCTGCGGCCGGAAAGGTCCGAACACCCTGCCGCTTTGGCTAAGATCTTAGCTGAACTGTTCAAAGGGGAGGAAAAGGAATTTCTTTGCATCAAACCCAGAGACGGGTACTCTATGTATAATCCTCCCAGTTGGGTAAGGCCCAACCCCTCTGTTTTTTCTCCTTCCATCTCCGAATTGCCTTTGATAAATTTCTAGCTTGTTTGCTTATGACAGCACTGGTGAAAGGTCACCGAGGGATTTCATAGTCCCGCCCCGCAACCGGAGGATCACAACCGGGAGCTTGATCCCGGGTTTGAAGAGGATCCGGATATATTTGTGGTGCTCGCGGAGGGGGTGTTTTACCAGACGAGCTATGATGGCACAGAAGTGGCCATCATCGCCGACTACCCTGGTCTTCTTCCTGCTTCACAGGTAAGTAATCAAGAAACACCTTCTCTGAAAGGGTGCTCTTACTCTGCCTCACCCACCGCATTGTCGCGCGTTCTACAGGGGAGGCGTTCGGTAATACCGAGGAAATCGGTTCCTGCGCCGGACAGATCTTCGAAGAGGAGGGCCGTTGAAGGCATCGCTAGGCCATCATCGAGGAGGTACGGATAAATATATTTTTCAGTGGCCGTATCCAACTGTGACCTATGCGCCTGTTTGATTACAGGAAAAAGGTTCGCCAAACTGCGTCCGGGGGTCCGGCCGGTCGCGTTCCGAACAACCAAGATTTAGATCCGGTCGGGGAGACGGGGGCCGATGTAGGAACAAAGCCGGACTGCCCTTCGGCCGAGGGTTCGGACAATGTGTCTGTTACCAACTCAGAAGTAGAGAGCGCCGTGAATCAACGGCGCTGCAGGGCTATTTTAAGAGACCCAAAGTTCTCGGACGAGGCATTTAATGCCTTTAGCTCGGGCGACGCATACATCTGAGCTGCTCGAGACAGGCTTAGAAAAGCCACGAGGCAATATCTAACAGATGTGCAGGTAAGGTTACTTTGTCAAAAAAGGATAGCCTATGCCAGTAGCCCCCGGGACTGAAAGTAGTTGGTACAACTGATTTAAGGACCGTTGTATGACCAGGTTCGTACAGAGAAGAACAACCTGCTATCCCAAGAGCTGGAACAATGTCGGACGCAGCTAAGTGCTGCTACCGCCGAACTAAAAGAGTTCAAGAAGGCGTCACCTGGTAATATTCCCCTCCAACGAGAAAATATACTTATATGCCCAGAATACTAACAGTCTTGCTTATACCATGACATAATGGTCAGGGGGACTCAAAGATGCATTGGAAGTCACGCAAGCGAATGAGCAAGAAGCCAAAAGGCTACAAGCTACAGGCGATCGTGTGCTGAAGCAGGCCATTATTGAGAAAAAACAGCTCCAGGATTGCAAGACCCAGCTAGGCGAAGAGCTGAAAGATGTGCGGGCCCAGCTAGCCGATTCTGTGAAGGAGAACAAGAAGCTGCGGGGCGGCATATTCAGTACGTATCTGAACTATTTTGAAAGTAGTTCGGAAGTGGATGAAACTGATATAGTTGTGATCGCAGGTATATTGACGGGCCGTCCTGAAGAGGAGGTGTTCGGATCATCGAGTGATCTGCTGCAAGGGCTATCGCGAGTGCACGAACAGGCTCGGCTGGCGATGCGGAGTGTTGCCAAGGCTCTATGGCCATCTGCCTCCCCTCCAGGAAGTATGGAGGAGCTTGTAGAGCTATTTAAAGGAGCGCGGCGACGTATCCGGCTATGGAAGATATCGGCCTGCCGAGAGGGTGCGCGAGAGGCTTGGGCCATGGTGAAAACTCGGTACACCAAGCTTGATCCTAATCACATGGCGTGGGTCGGACCGGTAGGGTCGAATGGGGAAGAAATTCCCGTTAGTTTAGTATATGACCAAGTAGAGGTGGCCGCCAAATATTCCCAACAGGATTGTAAATTAGACTGCCTGTTAGATGGTATAGAGGCAGAAGTGTTTGAGTCCAAGTGACTGTACTTTCCTCACCATGTGGAATTTCTAGCCGAATTGTATATCATTTGTCATGGCAGACCTTTTCGCTTCGACCTCCGGACCCGAAGGTGCGGAGTGTTTCCGAATACCGTCACGGCCGAATAGGCCAGGGTATGCGTGGAAAACTAAGCGTAGGGGTCACAGTTGCTTGAACAGACAAGTTGTATTCAGCTAGTTATGTTATATTACATTGAGATTGTAAGAAACATCTTCCAGGGAGAATAGTTCCGTTAAGGGTTCCTTTCCCTAGGTGTGCATGCATTAGTAGACATGTCCGAATTGTGATGTGAAAATCACAGTGTGTATAACTTCTGGGGGTTCACAATAGAGTGAGTGCAAAAAATATTTTTCATCCACCGACCGAATATATTCCCTTAAGAACGCTAGCTTTCGGCTTCACCCAGTCTGAGGTACACATCCGGATGACCCGGTAGTAACAATCGCAGAGGTGCTCCCTTTACCAGCTAGCCGAACAATCGGGAACGTAGGGGTAAGCACAGGAGCCAGGCAACCCAGCTTGGCCAAAACTGAAGTCATAGCGATGCATATAATGGTGAAGAAAAGACATACGGGAAAGACGCGTATGTGTGATGAGCTTAATGCTCGGCAAGTAATATTAGCAAGCTTCTGTTAAAAGAAGCCCCCAGGTATAATGGGCGTACATTTGTAAAAATGTGTACATCAGCAGTATTCGGTCAAGCTGAATGAGAGCTTTAAAGCGAAAAAAATTGTGTAAAAAGGGGGAAAGAGTTATGGAAATTGTAGGGGAGAAGGATACTAACAAAGGGTTCGGCGCTAGGCATAGAACCTTCGGAGTCTGGCCGCATTCCAGGGGTTCGGTTCTAGGCGATTGTCTAATGCGTCACGAAGACGGTACGCTCCTCCGGTAAGAACTTCGTCAATTATGAAGGGACCCTCCCATTTGGGCTTGAGTTTGTCCTTTCTCTTCTCCGGCAAGCATAGAACGAGTTCGCCAACGTTGTAAGTCTTGGCCCGTACTTCTCTGCTTTGATATCTTCGAGCCTGCTGTTGATAAAATGCTGAACGGGCTTTGGCGACGTCGCGCTCCTCCTCCAGGGCATCTAGGCTGTCCTGCCGATCCAACTCAGCCTCTTTCTCTTCGTACATACGCACTCGAGGTGAGTCGTGTATAATATCGTAGGGCAATACATCCTCTGCACCGTACACCATGAAGAAAGGTGTGTATCCAGTAGTATGGTTGGGCGTGGTCCGCAGCCCCCAGAGTACGGAGTCGAGCTCCTCGACCCAATGCTTGTCTGATTCTTTCAAAGACCGCACTAGTCTGGGTTTGATGCCGCTCATAATAAGACCATTAGCTCGCTCAACTTGACCGTTTGTTTGCGGGTGGTAGATAGAGGCGTAATCGAGCTTAATGCCCAGATTAGCACACCAGGTTTTCACCTCATCAGCTGTGAAATTTGAACCGTTATCGGTGATGACGCTATGTGGTACACCGTAACGGTGTACCACATCGGATATAAATGCAATCACCGGTCCGGACTCGGCCGTTTTAACTGGTCTAGCCTCTATCCACTTGGTGAATTTGTCCACCATGACCAACAAATATTTTTCTTATGGCTTCCCCCTTTAAGGGGTCCGACCATGTCCAAGCCCTAGACCGCAAAGGGCCATGTAATGGGGATTGTTTGTAGAGCGGTTGGGGGCATATGGCTTTGGTTGGCAAAGAGTTCGCATCCAACACAGCGCTGGACGAGGTCCTGTGCGTCTGCCCGGGCCGTAGGCCAGTAAAATCCTGTACGGAAGGCCTTGCTGACAAGTGCCCGGGCTGCGGCGCGGTGCCCACCGAGACCGGCGTGAATTTCTGCCAAGAGTTGCTGCCCCTCCTCCTCGAAGATACACCTTTGAAGGACTCCGGTAGTGCTTTTCTTGTAGAGCTCTCCTTCGTGAACTTTATAGGCCTTCGAACGCCGGACTATGCGGCGAGCCTCGTTCTGATCTTCTAGGAGCTCCTTCCTATTAAAGTAGGCCAAGAATGGTTCGGTCCACGGGGCAATTACTGCCATGATGAGGTGGGCCGATGGTGTTACTTCGGTGGTTGAGCCTCCGATGATATCGGCATGTTCGTTATCTGTGTTTGTGTTCGGAACGGGACTGTCGTTGCTATCTCCCCCTTGCCATACCACGGATGGCTTAAAGAGCCTTTCGAGGAAGATGTTAGGTGGGACGGGGTTGCGCTTAGCGCCGATGCGAGCAAGGACGTCTGCCGCCTGGTTACTTTCGCAGGCGATGTGATGAAATTTGAGTCCCTCGAACCGAGCCGACATCTTCAAAATGGCATTGCGATAAGCTGCCATCTTTGGATCTTTGGCATCAAAGTCTCCATTAATTTGGGATATTGCGAGGTTTGAGTCCCCGCGCACCTCCAGGCGTTGTATGCCCATTGATACGGCCATCTGGAGGCCATGTAGCAAGGCCTCGTATTCGGCTGTGTTGTTGGAGTCTGTGTATAATATTTGGAGTACGTACTGGACAATATCTCCTGTGGGGGACGTTAATACGACGCCCGCCCCTAGCCCTGCCAATATATTGGAGCCGTCAAAATGCATCACCAGTTGGAATACGCGCCGTACTCTTTAGGGAGTTCGGCTTCTGTCCATTCGGCGACGAAGTCAGCCAGTACCTGGGATTTGATGGCTCGACGTGGTTTGTACGTGATGTCGAATGGCAGGAGCTCAATGGCCCATTTGGCAATCCTACCTGTTGCATCCCGGTTGTTAATTATATCATTGAGGGGCACTTCGGAGGCCACCGTGATAGAGCACTCCTGAAAGTAGTGTCGCAATTTTCGAGATGCCATGAAGACTGCATATGCTATTTTTTGATAATGAGGGTACCGGGATTTGCATGGTGTGAGGACGGTGGATACGTAGTATACCGGCTTCTGGAGCGGAAATTTGTGTCCGTCCTGTTCTCGTTCGACGACGAGTACGACGCTCACCACATGGTGTGTTGCCGATATGTATAAGAGCATTGGTTCGCTGGTGTTTGGCGCGGCCAGGATTGGGTTGCTTGCTAGAAGGGCTTTTATTTCTTCCAGTCCGGCCATCGTCGCGTCTGTCCACTCGAAGTTATCGGTGCGCCATAGAAGGCAATAGAGCGGCAACGCCTTTTCTCCCAACCTAGAGATAAAGCGGCTTAAAGCTGCCACACACCCAGCGAGTTTTTGGACCTGCTTGAGTTCGGTTGGCGTAGCCAGTTGTGACAGAGCTCGGATTTTGGCTGGATTTGCTTCAATTCCTCTATTGGAAATGATGAAGCCCAATAGTTTACTGGCGAGGACGCCGAAGACGCACTTTTCCGGGTTAAGCTTGATGTTGTATGTGCGGAGGTTGTCGAATGTGAGACGCAAGTCGTCTATTAGTGTTTCGACGTGTCTAGTTTTGATGACGACGTCGTCCACGTAGGCCTCCACTGTTTTGCCGATCTGTTTCTCGAGGCATGTTTGGATCATGCGCTGGTAGGTGGCGCCGGCATTCTTGAGCCCGAAAGGCATGGTGTTGAAGCAAAACGGCCCATATGGTGTAATGAATGCTGTTGCGGCTTGATCGGACTCCTTCATTTTGATTTGATGGTATCCGGAATATGCATCAAGGAAGCACAGCGAGTCGTGACCTGCGGTAGCGTCAATGATTTGATCAATGCGGGGAAGAGGGAAGGGATCCTTAGGGCAAGCCTTGTTAAGGTCTTTGAAATCGACGCATAGGCACCAGGATTTATCCTTCTTTGGTACCATTACCAAGTTTGCCAGCCAGTCCGGATGTTTAATGTCTTTGATGAATCCGGCCTCGATGAGTTTGGCTAGCTCCTCCCCCATGGCTTGTCGTTTGGGTTAGGAAAAGCGCCGCAGAGTTTGCTTGACCGGCTTATATCCCTTTAGTATGTTGAGGCTATGTTCGGCCAACTCGCGCGAGATTCCTGGCATATCGGAAGGATGCCAGGCGAATATATCCCAGTTTTCACGCAGGAAGTCTTGTAGTGCGGCGTTGACTGCAGGGCTGAGTTGCGCGCCGATAGACGCTGTCTTCTTCGGGTCTGTTGGATGGACCTGAAATTTGACTATTTCTTCTGCTGGCTTGAAGGAAGTGGATTTGGGTCGTTCCAGGGGTCAATTGCAGCGACCTGGCAAACTTCGGCGAGATCGTGCAGGGCCCTTTTACGCTTGTTGTTTGAAGCGAATGTATTGAAGACTGTCAATACTCTATTGGCGTCGTTTGCTGGAGGGTGTTGTTCTGGGGTGTCCTTGATAAGGATGTCCTCGCCGCTCTTGGCTACCTGCCGAAGTATCCAACATGCTCTAAGGCTGTGGGTCGCCACGGTATCCGACGTCATGTGTATTTTGCATGGGCCATTGAGCCATCCCTCCAGAACGGTGTCGTGCAACGTAATGGGTTTATGTTTTTTTGACTGTTCGGCTGGGCGTGCCACGGGGGCGCGTCCTTTTCGCCTGTAGGGGGAGCCGGGATGGTTCCCAGCAAGCTGCCTGAGTTTTCCAGGCGCTTTCCATCGCGCTGTACTTTTGTACGATAGTTGCTAGGTCAACGAACTTTGGTATGCGGCGGCGATTGATGGAGTTAAGGATATCTTCGTCCGCGCAATTGTTGCAGAATGCTGCTATCGCGTCTTCGTCGCGGCAGTCTTTTACCTTGTTTTTAACAAGGAGGAATCTGGCCCAGAAGTGGTGGACCGTTTCCTGAGACTGTTGTTTGATGCTCCTGAGAGTATCTATGTTCGGGTGGGTGGGTGGAATTGAATCCGAACCCTGACCCGATTTCTGATCCGGAGTTTGGAGGTCTACCGGGCCGGACAGTTTGGGCTCCGGGATATCGACTGATTTTTTAGGCTCGTCATCCGACTCTATGTTCGGAGGAAGAGACATGCTTTTCTGCCGGAAAATATCCGGCTCTTCAGATCGGCGATCCGAACATAGTTCGTCTTCAATATAGTGGAAGAGTTGCTCCACTCCTGGACTACCACTACCTGATGGGTGATCGGTGGAGTTTTAATTTCTCTCTGGTCGGGTTTAAGCCCGACCCGATCGTAGTCTGTAGCGACCCCCAAGGCGGCCATGCGATCCAGGAGTTCGTTCAATGACGATAACTCCAATGGATCCATGCGGGTGGAGTATTCGGGATCAACGTGGAGGCGATTTTCCATGACTTCAGAGGTCATCGTCGGCTTAAGGGACGAGCCGGCGGTCATGACGAAGCCGCCGAGCCGGAGGGTCTGGCCTGGGGCTAGGGCTCCTCCGGAGATGATATTATCCTTAACAACAAGGCGAGCCATCAACCCTCTTGGCGACGGCACAGTGGAACTCTCAATGAAAGCACCAATGTCAGTGTCAAAACCAGCGGATCTCGGTTAGGGGGTCCCGAACTGTGCATCTAGGATCGATGGTAACAGGAGACGTGGACATGATGTTTACCCAGGTTCGGGCCCTCTCTATGGAGGTAATACCCTACTTCCTGCTTGATTGATCTTGATGAATATGAGTGTTACAAGAGTTGATCTACCACGAGATCGTAATGGATAAACCCTAGAAGTCTAGCCTATAAGTATATGGTCATGAATATCTCCCCATCCGGACTACGCTCTCCGGTTTATATAGACACCGGAGAGATCTAGGGTTACATGGAGTCGGTTACACCAATGGGAATCTACATAGTCGGTCACCAAGCTTGCCTTCCACGCTAAGTAGAGTCCAATCCGGACACGGGTGCAGTCTTCGGTCTTCATGTCTTCACAGCCCATCAGTCCGGCCCAGTAGATAACAGGCCGGACGCCCGAGGACCCCTTAGTCCAGGACTCCCTCACCCCCTTCCCTAGTTGGAGTAGGAGAGGAAGGGAAGGAGGAGTAGGAGAGAAGCAAAGGGGGGGCCGCCCCCCAAACCCATTCCAATTCGGCCTCCTGCCCAAGGGGGGCGCACCAGCCCCTTTTGGGCTAGTGTGCTTCCTTCTTATGGCCCATAAGGCCCATAACTTCTCCCGGGGGGTTCCGATAACCTCCCGGTACTCCGGTAAATGCCCAAACTCACCCGGAACCATTCCGATGTCCAAACATAGCCTTCCAATATATCGATCTTTACGTCTCGACCATTTCGAGACTCCTCGTCATGTCCGTGATCTCATCCAGGACTCCGAACAACCTTCGGTACATCAAATCACATAAACTCATAATACCGATCGTCACCAAACGTTAAGAGTGCGGACCCTACGGGTTCGAGAACTATGTAGACATGACCGAGACTCATCTCCGGTCAATAACCAATTGCGGAACCTGGATGCTCATATTGGTTCCTACATATTCTACAAAGATCTTTATCGGTCAAACCGCATAACAACATATGTTGTTCCCTTTGTCATCGGTATGTTACTTGCCCGAGATTCGATCGTCGGTATCCCAATACCTAGTTCAATCTCGTTACCGGCAAGTCTCTTTACTCTTTCCATAATGCATCATCCCGCAACTAACTCATTAGTCACATTGCGTGCAAGGCTTATAGTGATGTGCATTACCGAGAGGGCCCAGAGATACCTCTTTGATACTCGGAGTGACAAATCGTAATCTCGATCTATGCCAACCCAACAAACACCTTCGGAGACACCTGTAGAGCATCTTTATAATCACCCAGTTACGTTGTGACGTTTGATAGCACACAAGGTGTTCCTCCGGTATTCTGGAGTTGCATAATCTCATAGTCATAGGAACATGTATAAATCATGAAGAAAGCAATAGCAACATATTAAACGATCAAGTGCTAAGCTAACAGAATGGGTCAAGTCAATCACATCATTCTCTAATGATTTGATCCCGTTAATCAAATGACAACTCATGTCTATGGCTAGGAAACTGAACCATCTTTGATTCAACGAGCTAGTGAAGTAGAGGCATACTAGTGACACTCTGTTTGTCTATGTATTCACACATGTATTAAGTTTCCGGTTAATACAATTCTAGCATGAATAACAAACATTTATCATGATATAAGGAAATATAAATAACAACTTTATTATTGCCTCTAGGGCATATTTCCTTCAGTCTCCCACTTGCACTAGAGTCAATAATCTAGTTCACATCGCCATGTGATTTAACACCAATAGTTCACATCACCATGTGATTAATATCCATAGTTCACATCGCCATGTGGCCAACACTCAAAGGGTTTACTAGAGTTAGTAATCTAGTTCACATCGCCATGTGATGAACACCCAAAGAGTACTAAGGTGTGATCATGTTTTGCTTGTGAGAGAAGTTTAGTCAACGGGTCTGCCAAATTCAGATCCGTGTGTATTTTGCAAATTTCTATGTCTACAATGCTGTGCACGGAGCTACTTTAGCTAATTGCTCCCACTTTCAATATGTATCCAGATTGAGACTCAGAGTCATCTGGATCAGTGTCAAAACTTGCATCGACGTAACCCTTTACGACGAACCTTTTGTCACCTCAGAATCGAGAAACATATCCTTAGTCCTCTAAGGATAATTTTGACCAATGTCCAGTGATCTACTCCTAGATCACTATTGTACTCCCTTGCCAAACTCAGGGCAGGGTATACAATAGGTCTGGTACATAGCATGGCATACTTTATAGAACCTATGGCTGAGGCATAGGGAATGACTTTCATTCTCTCTCTCTATCTTCTGCCATGGTCGGGCTTTGAGTCTAACTCAACTTCACACCTTGCAACACAGGCAAGAACTCCTTTGACTGTTCTATTTTGAACTACTTCAAAATCTTGTCAAGGTATGTACTCATTGAAAAAAACTTATCAAGCGTCTTGATCTATCTCTATAGATCTTGATGCTCAAACTGTAAGCAACTTCACCGAGGTCTTTGTTTCAAAAACTCCTTTCAAACACTCCTTTATGCTTTCCAGAAAATTCTACATTATTTCCAATCAATAATATGTCATTCACATATACTTATCAGAAATGATGTAGTGCTCCCACTCACTTTCTTGTAAATACAGCCTTCACCGCAAGTCTGTATAAAACTATATGCTTTGATCAACTCATGAAAGCGTATATTCCAACTCCGAGATGCTTGCACCAGTCCATAGATGGATCGCTGGAGCTTGCACATTTTGTTAACACCTTTAGGATCGACAAAACCTTCTGGTTGTATCACATACAACTCTTCTTTAAGAAATCCATTAAGGAATGTAGGTTTGACATCCATTTGCCAAATTTCGTAAAATGCGGCAATTGCTAACATGATTCGGACAGACTTTTAAGCATCAATACAAGTGAGAAAATCTCATCATAGTCAACACCTTGAACTTGTCGAAAACATTTTTGCGACAATTCGAGCTTTGTAGATAGTAACACTACTATCAGCGTCCGTCTTCCTCTTGAAGATCCATTTATTTTCTATGGCTTGCCGATCATCGGGCAAGTCAACCAAAGTCCACACTTTGTTCTCATACATGGATCCCATCTCAGATTTCATGGCCTCAAGCCATTTCGTGAAATCTGGGCTCATCATCGCTTCCTCATAGTTCGTAGGTTCATCATGGTCAATTAACATGACCTCCAGAACAGGATTACCGTACCACTCTGGTGCAGACCATACTCTGGTTGACCTACGAGGTTTGGTAGTAACTTGATCTGAAGTTTCATGATCATCATCATTAATATTCCTCACTAATTGGTGTAGGCATCACTGGAACTGATTTCTGTGATGAACTATTTTCCAATTCGGGAGAAGGTACAATTACCTCATCAAGTTCTACTTTCCTCCCACTCACTTCTTTCGAGAGAAACTTCTTCTCTAGAAAGAATCCATTCTTAGAAACAAAGATCTTGCCTTCGGATCTGTGATAGAAGGTGTACCCAACATTTTCTTTTGGGTATCCTATTAAGACGCACTTCTCCGATTTGGGTTTGAGCTTATCAGGTTGAAACTTTTTCACATAAGCGTTGCAACCTCAAACTTTAAGAAACGATAGCTTTGGTTTTTTGCCAAACCATAGTTCATACGGTGTCATCTCAACGGATTTAGACGGTGCCCTATTTAACATGAATATAGCTGTCTCTAATGCATAACCCCGAAACGATAGTGGTAAATCGGTAAGAGACATCATAGATTGCACTATATCCAATAAAGTACGGTTATGACGTTCGGACACACCATTATGCTGTGGTGTTCCAGGTGGCATGAGTTTGTGAAACTATTCCACATTGTTTTAATTGAAGGCCAAACTCGTAACTCAAATATTTGCCTCTACGATCACGTCGGAGAAACTTTATTTTCTTGTTACGATGATTCTCTACTTCACTATGAAAATCTTTGAACTTTTCAAGTGTTTCAGACTTGTGTTTCATCAAGTAGATATACACATATCTTCTCAAATCATGTGTGAAGGTCAGAAAATAATGATACCCGCCATGAGTCTCAACACTCATTGGACCGCATACATCGGTATGTATAATTTCTAATAAGTTAGTGGCTCGCTCCATTGTTTCGGAGAACGGAGTCTAGTCATCTTGCCCATGAGGCATGGTTCGCAAGCATCAAGTGATTCATAATCAAGTGATTCCAAAAGCCCATCAGCATGGAGTTTCTTCATGCGCTTTACACTAATATGACCTAAATGGCAGTGCCACAAATATGTTGCACTATCATTATCAACTTTGCATCTTTTGGCATCAATATTATGAATATGTGTATCAACACGATCGAGATTCAATAAACCATTTATTTTGAGTGTATGACCATAGAAGGTTTTATTCATGTAAACAGAACACCAATTATTCTTTGACTTAAATGAATAACCGTATTGCAATAAACGTGATCTAATCATATTCATGCTCAACGCAAACACCAAGTAACATTTATTTTAGGTTCAACACTAATCCCGAAGGTAAAGGGAGTGTGCGATGGTGATCTTATCATCCTTGGAATCATTTCCAACACACATCGTCACCTCGCCCCTAACTAGTCTCTGTTTATTTTGCAAGTCTTGTTTCGAGTTACTACTCTTAGCAACTGAACTAGTATCAAATACCGAGGGGTTGTTATAAACACTAGTAAAGTACACATCAATAACATGTATATCAAATATACCTTTGTTCACTTTGCCATCCTTCTTATCCGCCAAGTATCTAGGGGCAGTTCCACTTCCAGTGACCATTTCCTTTGCAGTAGAAGCACTCAGTTTCAGGCTTGGGTCTACCTTTGGGCTTCTTCACGGGAGCAGCAACTTGCTTGCCGTTCTTTTTGAAGTTCCCCTTCTTCCTTTTGCCCTTTTCTTGAAACTAGTGGTCTTGTCAACCATCAATACTTGATGCTTTTCTTGATTTCTACCTTCATTGATTTCAGCATCACGAAGAGCTTGGGAATCATTTCCATTATCCCTTCCATATTATAGTTCATCACGAAGTTCTAGTAACTTGGTGATAGTGACTAGAGAACTCTGTCAATCACTATCTTATCTGGAAGATTAACTCTCACTTGATTCAAGTGATTGTAGTACTCAGAAATTCTGAGCACATGCTCACTAGCTGAGCTATTCTCCTCCATCTTGTAGGCAAAGTACTTGTCAAAGGTCTCATACCTTTCGACATGGGCATGAGTCTGAAATACTAATTTCAACTCTTCGAACATCTCATATGCTCCATGGCGTTCAAACATTTTTGAAGTCCCGGTTCTAAGCCGTAAAGCATGGTGCACTTAAACTATCAAGTAGTCATCATACCGAGCTTTGTCAAACGTTCATAACGTCCGCATCTGCTCCTGCAATAGGTCTGTCACCTAGCGGTGCATCAAGGACATAATTCTTCTGTGCAGCAATGAGGATGATCCTCAGATCACGGACCAAGTCCGCATCATTGCTACTATCATCTTTCAACTTATTTTTCTCTAGAAACATATCAAAAATAAACGGGGAGCTACATCGCGAGCTATTCATTTACAACATAGTTATGCAAATACTATCAAGACTAAGTTCATGATAAATTAAAGTTCAATTAATCATATTACTTAAGAACTCCCACTTAGATAGACATCCCTCTAGTCATCTAAATGATCACGTGATCCATATCAACTAAACCATGTCCGATCATCACGTGAGATGGAGTAGTTTTCAATGGTGAACATCACTATGTTGATCATATCTACTATATGATTCATGCTCGACCTTTCGGTCTCCAGCGTTCCGAGGCCATATCTGCATATGCTAGGCTCGTCAAGTTTAACCCGAGTATTCTGCGTGTGCAAAACTGGCTTGCACCCGTTGTATGTGAACGTAGAGCTTATCACACCCGATCATAACATGGTGTCTCAGCACGAAGAACTGTCGCAACGGTGCATACTCAGGGAGAACACTTGTACCTTGAAATTTAGTGAGAGATCATCTTATAATGCTACCATCGATCTAAGCAAAATAAGATGTATAAAAGATAAACATCACATGCAATCAAAATATGTGACATGATATGGCCATCATCATCTTGTGGTTTTGAGCTCCATCTCCAAAGTACTGTCATGATCTCCATTGTTACCGGCATGACACCATGATCTCCATCATCTTGATCTTTTATCAACGTGTCGTCACATGGTCGTCTCACCAGCTATTGCTTTTGCAACTATTGTATCGCATAGCGATAAAGTAAAGCAATTACATGGCAGTTGCATCTTATGCAATAAAGAGACAACCATAAGGCTCCTGCCAGTTGCCGACAACTTTAACAAAACATGATCATCTCATACAACAATTTATATCTCATCACGTCTTGACCATATCACATCACAACATGCCCTGCAAAAACAAGTTAGACGTCCTCTACTTTGTTGTTGCAAGTTTTACGTGGCTGCTACGGCTGAGCAAGAACCGTTTTTACCTACGCATCAAAACCACAACAATTTTTCGTCAAGTATGTGTTGTTTTAACCTTCAACAAGGACTGGCCGTAGCCACACTCGATTCAACTAAAGTTGGAGAAACTGACACCCGCTAGCCACCTGTGTGCGAAGCACGTCGGTAGAACCAGTCTCGCGTAAGCGTACGTGTAATGACGGCCCGGGCCGCTTCATCCAACAATACCGCCGAATCAAAGTATATATGACATGCTGGTAAGCAGTATGACTATTATCGCCCACAACTCTTTGTGTTCTACTCGTGCATATAACATCTACGCATAAACCTGGCTCGGATGCCACTGTTGGGGAACGTAGTAATTCAAAAAAATTCCTACGCACACACAAGATCATGGTGATGAATAGCAACAAGAAGGGAGAGTGTTGTCCACGTACCCTCGTAGACTGAAAGCAGAAGCGTTATGACAACGCGGTTGATGTAGTCGTACGTCTTCACGATCGACCGATCCTAGTACCGAACGTACAACACCTTCGCGATCTACACACGTTCAGCTCGGTGACGTCCCACGAACTCACGATCCAGTAGAGCTTCGAGGGAGAGCTTCGTCAGCACGACGGCGTGATGATGGTGATGATGAAGCTACTGTTGGGGAACGTAGTAATTTCAAAAATTTCCTACGCACATGCAAGATCATGGTGATGCATAGCAACGAGAGGGGAGAGTGTATCCACGTACCCTCATAGACCGAAAGCGGAAGCGTTATGACAACGCAGTTGATGTAGTCGTACGTCTTCATGATTCGACCGATCCAAGTACCGAACGTATGGAACCTCCGAGTTCAGCACACGTTCAGCTCGATGACGTCCCACGAACTCCAATCCAGCAGAGCTTCACGGGAGAGTTTCGTCAGCACGATGGCGTGGTGACGGCGATGATGTTGCTACCGACGCAGGGCTTCGCCTAAGCACCGCTACGATATGACCGAGGTGGATTATGGTGGAGGGGGGCACCGCACACAGCTTGGAACAATCAACTTGTGTGTCTATGGGGTGCCCCCTAGCCACGTATATAAAGGATGTTGGGAGGAGGAGGCCGGCCCTCATAGGGCGCGCCCAAGTGTGGAGTCCTACTAGGACTCCCTACTCCTAGTAGGATTCCACCTCCCACATGGAATAGGAAAAAGGGAAGGGAGAAGGAGAAGGAAGGAAGGGGGCGCCCCCCTCCCTAGTACAATTCGGACCAGTCCATGGGGAGGTGTGCGGCCACCCTTTGCGGCCTTTCTCTCCTTTCCCGTATGGCCCATTAAGGCCCAATACGAATTCTCATAACTCTCCGGTACTCCAAAAAATATCCGAATCATTCGGAACCTTTCCGATGTCCGAATATAGTCGTCCAATATATCGATCTTCACGTCTCGACCATTTCGAGACTCCTTGTCATGTCCCCGATCTCATCCGGGACTCCGAACTACCTTCGGTACATAAAAACACATATACTCATAATACCGATCGTCACCTAACGTTAAGTGTGCGGACTCTACGGGTTCAATAACTATGTAGACATGACCGAGACACCTCTCTAGTCAATAACCAATAGCGGAACCTGGATGCTCATATTGGCTCCTACATATTCTACGAAGATCTTTATCGGTCAAACCGCATAACAACATACATTGTTCCCTTTGTCATCGGTATCTTACTTGCCTGAGATTCGATCGTCGGTATCTCAATACCTAGTTCAATCTCGTTACCGGCAAGTCTCTTTACTCGTTCTGTAATGCATCATCCCGCAACTAACTCATTAGTTACATTGCTTGCATGGCTTATAGCGACATGCATTACCGAGAGGGCCTAGAGGTACCTCTCCGATACTCGGAGTGACAAATCCTAATCTCGATCTATGCCAACCCAACAAACACCTTTGGAGACACCTGTAGAGCATCTTTATAATCACCCAGTTACGTTGTGACGTTTGATAGCACACAAGGTGTTCGTCCGGTATTTAGGAGTTGCATAATCTCATAGTCATAGGAACATGTATAAGTCATGAAGAAAGCAATAGCAACATACTAAACGATCAAGTGCTAAGCTAACGGAATGGGTCAAGTCAATCACATCATTCTCTAATGATGTGATCCCGTTAATCAAATGACAACTCATGTCTATGGCTAGGAAACTTAACCATCTTTGATTCAACAAGCTAGTCAAGTAGAGGCATACTAGTGACACTCTGTTTGTCTATGTATTCACACATGTACTAAGTTTCCGGTTAATACAATTCTTGCATGAATAATAAACATTTATCATGATATAAGGAAATATAAATAACAACTTTATGATTGCCTCTAGGGCATATTTCCTTTAGCCTCCCACTTGCACTAGAGTCAATAATCACCATGTGATTTAACACCAATAGTTCACATCACCATGTGATTAATATCCATAGTTCACATCGCCATGTGGCCAACACTCAAAGGGTTTACTAGAGTCAGTAATCTAGTTCACATCGCCATGTGATTAACACCCAAAGAGTACTAAGGTGTGATCATGTTTTGCTTGTGAGAGAAGATTAGTCAACGGGTCTGGCAAATTCAGATCCGTATGTATTTTGCAAATTTCTATGTCTACAATGCTCTGTATGGAGCTACTCTTAGCTAATTGCTCCCACTTTCAATATGTATCCATATTGAGACTCAGAGTCATCCGGATTGGTGTAAAAGCTTGCATCGACGTAACTCTTTACGATGAACTCTTTATCACCTCCATAACCGAGAAATATATCCTTATTCCACTAAGGATTATTTTGACCGCTGTCCAGTGATCTACTTCTAGATCACTATTGTACTCTCTTGCCAAACTCATGGTGAGGTACACAATAGGTCTCGTACACAGCATAGCACACTTTATACAACCTATGACTGAGGCATAGGGAATGACTTCCATTCTCTTTCTATTTTCTGCCCTGGTCGGGCTTTGGGTCTTACTCAATTTCACACCTTGCAACACAGGCAAGAACTCTTTCTTTGACTGTTCCATTTTGAACTACTTCAAAATCTTGTCAAGGTATGTACTCATTGAAAAAACTTATCAATCGTCTTGATCTATCTCTATAGATCTTGATGCTCAATATGTAAGTAGCTTCACCGAGGTCTTTCTTTGAAAAAAATCCTTTCAAATACTCCTTTATGCTTTCCAGAAAATTCTACATTATTTCCGATCAACAATATGTCATTCACATATACTTATCAGAAATGTTGTAGTGCTCCCACTCACTTTCTTGTAAATACAGGCTTCACCGCAAGTCTGTACAAAACTATATGCTTTGATCAACTCATCAAAGCATATATTCCAACTCCGAGATGCTTTCACCAATCCATAGATGGATCGCTGGAGCTTGCACATTTTGTTAGCACCTTTAGGATCGACAAAACATTTTGGTTGCATCATATACAACTCTTCTTTAAGAAATCCATTAAGGAATGTAGCTTTGACATCCATTTGCCAGATTTCATAAAATGTGGCAATTTGCTAACATGATTAGGACAGACTTAAGCATCACTACGAGTGAGAAAAGCTCATCATAGTCAACACCTTGAACTTTATCAAAAACCCTTTTCGACAATCCGAGCTTTGTAGATAGTAACATTACTATCAGCGTCTTTCTTCCTCTTGAAGATACATTTATTTTCTATGGCCTGCCGATCATCGGGCAAGTCAACCAAAGTCCACACTTTGTTCTCATACATGGATCCCATCTCAGATTTCATGGCCTCAAGCCATTTCGCGGAATCTGGGCTCATCATCGCTTCCTCATAGTTCATAGGTTCGTCATGGTCAAGTAACATGACCTCCAGAACAGGATTACCGTACCACTCTAGTGCGGATCTCACTCTGGTTTACCTACGAGGTTCGGTAGTAACTTGATCTGAAGTTACATGATCATCATCATTAGCTTCCTCACTAATTGGTGTAGGAGTCACAGGAACAGATTTGTGTGATGAACTACTTTCCAATAAGGGAGTAGGTACAGTTACCTCATCAAGTTCTAGTTTCCTCCCACTCACTTCTTCCGAGAGAAACTCCTTCTCTAGAAAGGATCCATTCTTAGCAACGAATGTTTTGCCTTCAGATCTGTGATAGAAGGTGTACCCAACTGTCTCCTTTGGGTATCCTATGAAGACACATTTCTCCGATTTGGGTTTGAGCTTATCAGGATGAAACTTTTCCACATAAGCATCGCAACCCCAAACTTTAAGAAATGACAACTTTGGTTTCTTGCCAAACCATAGTTCATATGGTGTCATCTCAACGGATTTAGATGGTGCCCTATTTAACGTGAATGCAGCTGTCTCTAATGCATAACCCCAAAACGATAGTGGTAAATCGGTAAGAGACATCATAGATTGCCCCATATCTAATAAAGTACGGTTACGATGTTCGGACACACCATTACGCTGTGGTGTTCCAGGTGGCGTGAGTTGCGAAACTATTCCGCATTGTTTCAAATGAAGACCAATCTCGTAACTCAAATATTCTCCTCCGTGATCAGATGGTAGAAACTTTATTTTCTTATTACGATGATTTTCCACTTCACTTTGAAATTCTTTGAACTTTTCAAATGTTTCAGACTTATGTTTCATTAAGTAGATATACCCATATCTGCTCAAATCATCTGTGAAGGTGAGAAAATGACGATACCTGCCGCGAGCCTCAATATTCATCGGACCACATACATCACTATGTATGATTTCCAACTAATATAATCTGTTGCTCGCTCCATTCTTCCGGAGAACGGAGTTTTAGTCATCTTGCCCATGAGGCATGGTTTGCAAGTACCAAGTGATTCATAATCAAGTGATTCCAAAAGTCCATCAAAATGGAGTTTCTACATGCGCTTTACACCAATATGACCCAAACGGCAATGCCACAAATATGTTGCACTATCATTATCAACTCTGCATCTTTTGGCGTCAATATTATAAATATGTGTATCACTACTATCGAGATCCAACAAACCATTTTCATTGGGTGCATGACCATAGAAGGTTTTATTCATGTAAACAGAACAACAATTATTCTCTAACTTCAATGAATAACCGTATTGCAATAAACATGATCAAATCATATTCATGCTCAACGCAAACACCAAATAACACTTATTTAGGTTCAACACTAATCCCGAAAGTATAGGGAGTGTGCGATGATGATCACATCAATCTTGGAACTACTTCCAACACACATCGTCACCTCGCCTTTAACTAGTTTCTGTTCATTCTGCAACTAGCGTTTCGAGTTACTACTCTTAGTAACTGAACCAGTATCAAATGCCGAGGGGTTGCTATAAACACTAGTAAATTACACATCAATAACATGTATATCCAATATACCTTTGTTCACTTTGCCATCCTTCTTATCCGCCAAGTATCTAGGGCAGTTCCACTTCCAGTGACCATCCTTTGCAGTAGAAGCACTCAGTTTCAGGCTTGGGTCTAGCTTTGGGCTTCTTCATGGTAGCAGCAACTTGCTTGTCGTTCTTTTTGAATTTCCCCTTCTTACCTTTGCACTTTTCTTGAAACTAGTGGCCTTGTCAACCATCAACACTTGATGCTTTTCTTGATTTCTACCTTCATCAATTTCAGCATCACGAAGAGCTTGGGAATCGTTTCCGTTATCCCTTGCATATTATAGTTCATCACAAAGTTCTAGTAACTTGGTGATAGTGACTAGAGAACTCCGTCAATCACTATCTTATCTGGAAGATTAACTCCCACTTGATTCAAGTGATTGTAGTACTCAGACATTCTGAGCACATGCTCACTAGCTGAGCTATTCTCCTCCATCTTGTAGGCAAAGTACTTGTCAAAGGTCTGATACCTTTCGACACGGGCATGAGTCTGAAATACTAATTTCAACTCTTGGAACATCTCATATGCTCCGTGGCATTTCAAAAGTGTCTTTGAAGCCCAAATTCTAAGCCGTAAAGCATGGTGCACTAAACTATCAAGTAGTCATCATATCAAGCTTGCCAAACGTTCATAACGTCTGCATCTGCTCCTGCAATTGGTCTGTCACCTAGCGGTGCATCAAGGACATAATTATTCTGTGCAGCAATGAGGATAATCCTCAGATCACGGAGCCAATCCGCATCATTTCTACTAACATCTTTCAACTTAGTTTTCTCCAGGAACATAAAAAAATAAAACCGTGGATCTAAACGTGAGCTATTGATCTACAACATAGATATGCTAATACTACCAGGACTAAGTTCATGATAAATTAAAGTTCAATTAATCATATTACTTAAGAACTCCCACTTAGATAGACATCCCTCTAATCATCTAAGTGATCACGTGATCCATATCAACTAAACCATGTCCGATCATCACGTGAGATGGAGTAGTTTTCAATGGTGAACATCACTATGTTGATCATATCTTCTATATGATTCATGCTCGACCTTTCGGTCTCCAGTGTTCCGAGGCCATATCTGCATATGCTATGCTCGTCAAGTTTAACCCGAGTATTCTGCGTGTGCAAAACTGGCTTGCACCCGTTGTATAAGGACGTTGAGCTTATCACACCCGATCATCACGTGGTGTCTCGGCACGACGAACTTTGGCAACGGTGCATACTCAGGGAGAACACTTGTACCTTGAAATTTAGTGAGAGATTATCTTATAATGCTACCGTCGAACTAAGCAAAATAAGATGCATAAAGGATAAACATCACATGCAATCAATATAAGTGATATGATATGGCCATCATCATCTTGTGCCTTTGATCTCCATCTCCAAAGCACTGTCATGATCACCATCGTCACCGGCGCCACACCTT
This sequence comes from Aegilops tauschii subsp. strangulata, assembly GCF_002575655.3. Taxonomy (NCBI): domain Eukaryota; kingdom Viridiplantae; phylum Streptophyta; class Magnoliopsida; order Poales; family Poaceae; genus Aegilops; species Aegilops tauschii. Next base: position 184,139,470 of record NC_053041.3, read on the forward strand.
GATTTCCATTGTAGCATCGTTTTCGTCTCGCCAACTATTGCTTCTACGACTATCGCTACCGCTTAGTGATAAAGTAAAGCAATTACATGGCGATTGCATTTCATACAATAAAGCGACAACCATATGGCTCCTGCCAGTTGCAGATAACTCTGTTACAAAACATGATTATCTCATACAATAAAATTTAGCATCATGTCTTGACCATATCACATCACAACATGCCCTGCAAAAACAAGATAGACGTCCTCTACTTTGTTGTTGCAAGTTTTACATGTCTGCTATGGGCCGAGCAAGAACCGTTCTTACCTACGCATCAAAACCACAACGATATTTCATCAAGTTAGTGCTTCTTTAACCTTCACAAGGACCGGGCGTAGCCACACTCGATTCAACTAAAGTTGGAGAAACTGACACCCGCCAGCCACCTGTGTGCGAAGCACGTCGGTAGAACCAGTCTCGCGTAAGCGTACGCGTAATGTCGGTCCGGGCCGCTTCATCCAACAATACCGCCAAATCAAAGTATGACATGCTGGTAAGCAGTATCGCCCACAACTCACTTGTGTTCTACTCGTGCATATAACATCTACGCATAAACCTGGCTCGGATGCCACTGTTGGGGAACGTAGTAATTTCAAAAATTTCCTACGCAGACGCAAGATCATGGTGATGCATAGCAACGAGAGGGGAGAGTGTGTCCACGTACCCTCGTAGACCGAAAGCGAAAGCGTTATGACAACGCAGTTGATGTAGTCGTACGTCTTCATGATTCGACCGATCCAAGTACCGAACGTATGGAACCTCCGAGTTCAGCACACGTTCAGCTCGATGACGTCCCACGAACTCCAATCCAGCAGAGCTTCACGGGAGAGTTTCGTCAGCACGACGGCGTGGTGACGGCGATGATGTTGCTACCGACGCAGGGCTTCGCCTAAGCACCGCTACGATATGACCGAGGTGGATTATGGTGGAGGGGGGCACCGCACACGGCTTGGATAAATCAACTTGTGTGTCTATGGGGTTCCCCCTGGCCATGTATATAAATGATGGAGGGAGGAGGAGGCCGGCCCTCATAGGGCGCGCCCAAGTGTGGAGTCCTACTAGGACTCCCTAGTCCTAGTAGGATTCCACCTCCCACATGGAATAGGAAAAAGGGAAGGGAGAAGGAGAAGGTAGGAAGGGGGCACCCCCCTCCCTAGTCCAATTCGGACCAGTCCATGGGGAGGGGTGCAGCCACCCTTTGAGGCCTTTCTCTCCTTTCCCGTATGGCCCATTAAGGCCCAATACGAATTCTCGTAACTCTCCGGTACTCCGAAAAATACCCGAATCACTCGGAACCTTTCCGATGTCCGAATATAGTCATCCAATATATCGATCTTTACGTCTCGACCATTTCGAGACTCCTTGTCATGTCCACGATCTCATCCGGGACTCCGAACTACCTTCGGTACATCAAAACACATAAACTCATAATACCGATTGTCACCTAACGTTAAGCGTGCGGACCTTACGGGTTCGAGAACTATGTAGCCATGACCGAGACACCTCTCTTGTCAATAACCAATAGCGGAACCTGGATGCTCATATTGGCTCCTACATATTCTACGAAGATCTTTATCGGTCAAACCGCATAACAACATACGTTGTTCCCTTTGTCATCGGTATGTTACTTGCCTGAGATTCGATCGTTGGTATCTCAATACCTAGTTCAATCTCGTTACCGGCAAGTCTCTTTACTCGTTCCGTAATGCATCATCCCGCAACTAACTCATTAGTTACATTGCTTGCAAGGCTTATAGTGATGTTCATTACCGAGAGGGCCCAGAGATACCTCTCCGATACTCGGAGTGACAAATCCTAATCTCGATCTATGCCAACCCAACAAACACCTTCGGAGACACCTGTAGTGCATCTTTATAATCACCCAGTTACGTTGTGACGTTTGATAGCACACAAGGTGTTCCTCCAGTATTCAGGAGTTGCATAATCTCATAGTCATAGGAACATGTATAAGTCATGAAGAAAGCAATAGCAACATACTAAACGATCAAGTGCTAAGCTGACGGAATGGGTCAAGTCAATCACATCATTCTCTAATGATGTGATCCCGTTAATCAAATGACAACTCATGTATATGGCTAGGAAACTTAACCATCTTTGATTTAACGAGGTCGTCAAGTAGAGGCATACTTGTGACACTCTGTTTGTCTATGTATTCACACATGTACTAAGTTTCCGGTTAATACAATTCTAGGATGAATAATAAACATTTATCATGATATAAGGAAATATAAATAACAACTTTATTATTGCCCCTAGGGCATATTTCCTTCAGGTACCGGCGCAGGGCTTCGCCTAAGCACTACGACGATATGACCGAGGTGGATTATGGTGGAGGGGGGCACCGCACACGGCTAAGAGATCAATGATCAACTTGTGTGTTCATGGGGTGCCCCCCCTCCCCCGTATATAAAGGAGTGGAGGAGGGGAGGGGCCGGCCCTCTCTATGGCGCGCCCTAGGGGAGTCCTACTCCCACCGGGAGTAGGATTCCCCCTTCCCTAGTTGGAGTAGGAGAGGAAGGGAAGGAGGAGTTGGAGAGAAGGTAAAGGGGGGGGGCGCCCCCCAAACCTATTCCAATTCGGCCTCCTGCCCAAGGGGGGTGCACCAGCCCCTTGTGGGCTGGTGTGCTTCCTTCTTATGGCCCATAAGGCCCATAATTTCTCCCTGGGGGTTCCGGTAACCTCCCGGTACTCCGGTAAATCCCGAACTGACCCGGAACCATTCTGATGTCCAAACATAGCCTTCCAATATATCGATCTTTACGTCTCGGCCATTTTGAGACTCCTCGTCATGTCCGTGATCTCATCCGGGACTCCGAACAACCTTCGGTACATCAAATCACATAAACTCATAATACCGATCGTCACCAAACGTTAAGCGTGCGGACCCTACGAGCTCGAGAACTATGTAGACATGGCCGAGACTCATCTGCGGTCAATAACCAATAGAGGAACCTAGATGCTCATATTGGTTCCTACATATTCTACGAAGATCTTTATCGGTCAAACCGCATAACAACATACGTTGTTCCCTTTGTCATTGGTATGTTACTTGCCTGAGATTCGATCGTCGGTATCCCAATACCTAGTTCAATCTCTATCGGCAAGTCTCTTTACTCGTTGTGTAATGCATCATCCTGCAACTAACTCATTAGTCACATTGCTTGCAAGACTTATAGTGATGTGCATCACCGAGAGGGCCCAGAGATATCTCTCCGATAATCGGAGTGACAAATCCTAATCTCGACCTATGCCAACCCAACAAACACCTTCGGGGACACCTGTAGAGCATCTTTATAATCACCCAGTTACGTTGTGACGTTTGATAACACACAAGGTGTTCCTCCGGTATTCGGGAGTTGCATAATCTCATAGTCATAGGAACATGTATAAATCATGAAGAAAGCAATAGCAGCATACTAAACGATCAAGTGCTAAGCTAACGAAATGGGTCAAGTCAATCACATCATTCTATAATGATGTGATCCTGTTAATCAAATGACAACTCATGTCTATGGCTAGGAAACTTAACCAGCTTTGATTCAACGAGCTAGTCAAGTAGAGGCATACTAGTGACACTCTGTTTGTTTATGTATTCACACATGTATTAAGTTTCCGGTTAATACAATTCTAGCATGAATAATAAACATTTATCATGATATAAGGAAATATAAATAACAACTTTATTATTGCCTCTAGGGCATATTTCCTTCAGCCGCTTCATCCAACAATGCCGCCGAATCAAAGTAAGACGTTGCTGGTAAGCAGTATGACTATTATCGCCCACAACTCATTGTGTTCTACTCGTGCATATAACATCTACGCATAGACCTGGCTCGGATGCCACTGTTGGGGAACGTAGTATTTCAAAAAAATTACCTACGATCACGCAAGATCTATCTAGAAGATGCATAGCAACGAGCGGGGAGAGTGTGTCCACGTACCCTCGTAGACCGAAAGCGGAAGCATTTAGTAACGCGGTTGATGTAGTCGAACGTCTTCGCGATCCAACCGATCCAAGCACCGAACGTATGGCACCTCCACGTTCATCACACATTTAGCTCGATGACGTCCCTCGAGCTCTTGATCAAGTTGACGCCGAGGGAGAGTTCCGTCAGCACGACGGCATGGTGACGGTGATGATGAAGTTACTGGCGCAGGGCTTCGCCTAAGCACTATGATGATATGACCAAGGTGTGTAACTGTGGAGGGGGGCACCGCACACGGCTAAGAGATTATTTGTTGTGCTATTGGGGTGCCCCTGGCCATGTATATAAAGGAGGGAGGGAGAGAGGAGGCCGGCCAGGTAGGGCGCGCCAAGGGGGGAGTCCTACTTGGACTCCTAGTCCAAGTAGGATTCACCCCCTTCCTTTCTTCCGCCGGAGGGAAAGGGAAGAGAGAGAGAGAGGGAGAAGGAAGAGGGGGCCGCCCCCTCCCCTAGTCCAATTCGGTTTGGGCAAGGGAGGGGGCGCGCCCCTCTCACGTGGCATCTCTCCTCTCCTCCAATAAGGCCCAATAGGCCCAATACTTCTCCCGGGGGTTTCCGGTAACCTCCCGGTGCTCCGAAAAAATGCCCGAACCACTCGAAACCATTCCGATGTCCAAATGCAACCTTACAATATATGAATCTTTACCTCTCGACCATCTCGAGACTCCTTGTCACATCCATGATCTCATCCGGGACTCCGAACAAACTTCGGTCATCAAATCACATAACTCATAATACAAATCGTCATCGAACGTTAAGCGTGCGGACCCTACGGGTTCGAGAACTATGTAGACATGACCGAGACACATCTCCAGTCAATAACCAATAGCGGAACCTGGATGCTCATATTGGCTCCTACATATTCTATGAAGATCTTTATCGGTCAAACCACATAACAACATACGTTGTTCCCTTTGTCATCGGTATGTTACTTGCCCGAGATTCGATCGTCGGTATCATCATACCTAGTTCAATCTCGTTACTGGAAAGTCTCTTTACTCATTCCGTAATGCATCATCCCGTGACTAACCCATTAGTCACATTGCTTGCAAGGCTTATAGTGATGAGCATTACCGAGAGGGCCCAGAGATACCTCTCCGAAACACGGAGTGACAAATCCTAATCTTGATCTATGCCAACTCAACAAGCACCATTGGAGACACCTGTAGAGCATCTTTATAATCACCCATTTACGTTGTGACGTTTGATAGCACACAAGGTGTTCCTCCGGTATTTGGGAGTTGCATAATCTCATAGTCAGAGGAACATGTATAAGTCATGATGAAAGAAATATCAATAAAACTAAACGATCATTAATGCTAAGCTAACGGATGGGTCTTGTCCATCACATCATTCTCTAATCATGTGATCCCGTTCATCAAATGACAACACATGTCTATGGTCAGGAAACTTAACCATCTTTGATTAACGAGCTAGTCTAGTAGAGGCATACTAGGGACACTCTGTTTGTCTATGTATTCACACATGTACTAAGTTTCCTGTTAATACAATTCTAGCATGAATAATAAACGTTTATCGTGATATAAGGAAATATAAATAACAACTTTTTTATTGCCTCTAGGGCATATTTCCTTCAGGCCACGGTTGGTGAGAGAGGAGACCAGGACGACGACAACAGGGCTCATCGGGAAGATACAGGCATGGCGGGGCTCGCTATGGCGGCTTGCGCCGGTGGCGTCATCGGTGCACACATCGGCGGAAATCGAGAACACGTCGTAGCCATCGCGGAGGCAGAGCCCCAACTCGCGCGGCCGTTGATTTGTGGGCCAGGGTGGACACGAGCGGGCACCAACAGACGATGGAGAGTGTCTGCTTTTGTCCATCCATGGCCCATTTTTTGAAGGAAATGTGCCCTAGAGGCAATAATAAAGTTGTTATTTACATTTCCTTATATCATGATAAATGTTTATTATTCATGCTAGAATTTTATTAACCAGAAACTTAGTACATGTGTGAATACATAGACAAACAGAGTGTCCCTAGTACGCCTCTACTTGACTAGCTTGTTTGTCAAAGATGGTTATGTTTCCTAGCCATAGACATGTGTTGTCATTTGATGAACGGGATCACATCATTAGAGAATGATGTGATGGACAAGACCCATCTGTTAGCTTAGCACTATGATCGTTTAGTTTGTTGCTATTGCTTTCATCATGACTTATACATGTTCCTCTGACTATGAGATTATGCAACTCCCGAATACCGGAGGAACACTTAGTGTGCTATCAAACATCACAACATAACTGGGTCATTATAAAGATGCTCTACAGGTGTCTCCGATGGTGTTTGTTGAGTTGGCATAGATCGAGATTAGGATTTGTCACTCCGATTGTCGGAGAGGTATCTCTGGGCCCTCTCGGTAATGCACATCACTATAAGCCTTGCAAGCAATGTGACTAATGAGTTAGTTGCGGGATGATGCATTACAGAACGAGTAAAGAGACTTGTCGGTAACAAGATTGAACTAAGTATGGTGATACCGACGATCGAATCTCGAGCAAGTAACATACCGATGACAAAGGGAACAACGTATGTTGTTGTGCGGTTTGACCGATAAAGATCTTCGTAGAATATGTAGGAACCAATATGAGCATCCAGGTTCCGCTATTGGTTATTGACCGGAGAGGTGTCTCGGTCATGTCTACATAGTTCTCGAACCCGTAGGGTCCGCACGCTTAACGTTCGATGACGATTGATATTATGAGTTTATGTGATTTGATGTACCGAACGTTGTTCGGAGTCTCGGATGTGATCACGGACATGATGAGGAGTCTCGAAATGGTGGAGACATAAAGATTGATATATTGGACCATGTTGTTCGGACACCGGAAGTGTTCCGGAGAGTTTGGGATAAAACTGGAGTGCGGGAGGGTTACCGGAACCCCCCCGGGAAGTAATGGGCCTTAGTGGGCTTTAGGAGAGAGAGAGAGGGCCGCAGCCAAGAGGTGGCGTGCGCCCCCCAAGGGGAGTCTGAATAGGACTAGGGGAGGGGGCGCGGCCCCTCTTTCCCTCTCCCTCTCCCTCTCCTTCCATTCCTCCTAGTTGGACTAGGAAAGGGGGAAACCTACTCCTACTAGGAGTAGGATTCCTCCCCCCTTTGCGCGCCCCTTGTGGCCGGTCGGCCTCCTCCTCCCCTCCTTTATATACGGGGGAAGGGGCACCCCATAGACACACAAGTTGATCTTTAGCCGTGTGCGGTGCCCCCCTCCACAGTTTTACACCTCGGTCATATCGTCGTAGTGCTTAGGCGAAGCCCTGCGCCGGTAACTTCATCATCACCGTCACCACGCCGTCGTGCTGAAGGAACTCTCCCTCGGCCTCAGCTGGATCTAGAGTCCGAGGGACGTCACCGAGCTGAATGTGTGTAGATCGCGGAGGTGCCGTGCGTTCGGTACTTGATCGGTTGGATCGCGAAGACGTTCGACTACATCAACCGCGTTACATAACGCTTCCGCTTTTGGTCTACGAGGGTACGTGGACACACTCTCCCCGCTCGTTGCTATGCTTCTCCTAGATAGATCTTGTGTGATCGTAGGAATATTTTTGAAATACTATGTTCCCCAACAGTGGCTTCCGAGCCAAGTCTATGTGTAGATGTTATATGCACGAGTAGAACACAAAGACTGGTGGGCGATAATAGTCATACTGCTTACCAGCATGTCATACTTTGATTCGGTGGTATTGTTGGATGAAGCGGCCCAGACTAACATTACATGACCGTGTTCATGAGACTGGTTCTCCCGCTGTGCTATGCACAAAGTTGGCTAGTGGGTGTCTGTTTCTCCCACTTTAGTTGAATCGAGTGTGACTACGCCCGATCCTTGTTGAAGGTTAAAACAACACACTTGACGAAAAATCGTTGTGGTTTTGATGCGTAGGTAAGAACGGTTCTTGCTAAGCCCGTAGCAGCCACGTAAAACTTGCAATAACAAAGTAGAGGACGTCTAACTTGTTTTTGCAGGGCTTGCTGTGATGTGATAGGGTCAAGACGTGATGATATATAAATTGTTGTATGAGATGATCATGTTTTATAACAGTTATCGGCAACTGGCAGGAGCCATATGGTTGTCGCTTTATTGTATGAAATGCAATCGCCATGTAATTGCTTTACTTTATCACTAAGCGGTAGCGATAGTAGTAGAAGCAATAGTTGGCGAGACGACAACGATGCTTCGATGGAGATCAAGGTGTCAAGCCGGTGACGATGGTGATCATGACGGCGAAGGAAATATGCCCTAGAGGCAATAATAAAGTTATTATTTATTTCCTTATTTCATGATAAATGTTTATTATTCATGCTAGAATTGTATTAACCGGAAACTTAGTACATGTGTGAATAAATAGACAAAACATAAGTGTCTGATACATCTCCGTCGTATCTATAATTTTTGATTGTTCCATGCCAATATTATTCAACTTTCATATACTTTTGGCAACTTTTTATACTATTTTTGGGACTAACATATTGATACAGTGCCCAGTGCCAGTTCCTGTTTGTTGCATGTTTTATGTTTCGCAGAAACCCCATATCAAACGGAATCCAAACGGGATAAAAACGGACGGAGAATATTTTTGGAATATTTGGAGAATTCCGGAAGAAGAATCAACGCGAGACGATGCCCGAGGTGGCCACGACGCAGGGGGGCGCGCCCCTGACCCTCGTGGGCCACCCGTAAGGCGGTTGATGCCGTTCTTCGGCCGCAAGAAAGCTAATTTTTAGGAAAAAATCACGGCGAAGATTTCAGTCCAAGCGGAGTTACGGATCTCCATATATATACGAAATTGTGAAAGGGCAACAGAGAGAACGCAGAAACAGAGAGAGACAGAGAGATATATCCAATCTCGGAGGGGCTCTTGCCCCTCCCACGCCATGGAGACCAAGGACCAGAGGGGAAACCCTTCTCCCATCTAGGGCGGAGGTCAAGGAAGAAGAAGAAGAAGGGGGCCTCTCTCCCCCTCTCTTCCGGTGGCGCCGGAACACCGCCGGGGCCATCATCATCACCGCCATCTTCACCAACAACTTCACCGCCATCATCACCAACTATTCCCCCCTCTATGCAGCGGTGTAACCTCTCTCTTACCCGCTGTAATCTCTACTTAAACATGGTGCTCAACGCTATATATTATTTCCCAATGATGTATGGCTATCCTATGATGTTTGAGTAGATCCATTTTGTCCTATGGGTTATTTGATGATCAAGATTGGTTTGAGTTGCATGTTTTATTATTGGTGCTGTCCTATGGTGCTCTCCGTGTCGCGCAAGCGTGAGGGATTCCCGCTGTAGGGTTTGCAATATGTTCGTGATTTGCTTACGGTGGGTGGCGTGAGTGACAGAAGCACAGACCCTGTCGGTGTGGAACGACACCTATGGGATCACAAGAATCCCTACTACGGTTGCCGGGGCGCGGGGTTGCGAGAAGAGCAGGGCTAGTAGACAGCACAATGATCGTTTACCCAGGTTCGGGCCGCGAGGATGCATAAAACCCTAGTCCTGCTTTGGTGGGTGTATTTCGGAGAGTTCTTGATCTCTCGAACTAGCTATGGTTAGTGCGTGGTTCGAAAGAGACGAATCCTTCTCCAGTATGCCATGGGCCTCCTTTTATAGTCGGAAGGGCCTGCCACAGTGGCACACAGGAGGTAGAAAGGCGTACAGTGCCCTGAGCTTATCGCTCGTATAACAGGACAAGACGCATTTAATGCGTAGCTTAGGTGCCCCCTTGCTTTATTGGGGACGGGGGCGAGGCCCATCCCGTCCATCGCCGCTCCTCCTTGTTTTGACACGCGCCCTGGCCAGTGAGGTGCGTGGTGCCATGTAGGCAGGCAGGCAGCTAAGGTGGCGCACTGGCGGAGCCTTCACGAAGATCTGCATGCTGCCACGCAGGCGCTCGATGAGTTGGCCTGGGAGCTGCATGTTGCCACGCAGCTGCCCGCCCAGCTGGTTGAGCTGGCAGCTGCATGTGAACGGCGGTGGAAGCTTGGTTGGCGTGGGCCTGGCGGTGGCCCTGCCGGCGTCTTTGGTGAGGGCCTTGCCAGGTGGCCCGGCAAGGGTCTTGCCGTGGCGCACTGTCGTCCCCGGCAAGGGCCTTGCCGGGGGTCTGGTGGCCTTCCTCGACAAGGATCTTGCCGAGGATCGTCGTCTTCTAATCCTCATCTGATCTTGAATATGTCTTCACAAAGATCTGCATGCCACCACGGAGGTGCCTCCCGAGCCCTGGCCCAACGTGATGTTGGAGACCGCTGTCGGGACCCCGATTCTAAGTCACACCGATCTAGCCTGTAACACCTCATATCACTTTGCGGCCTCACGCACGGTAGTCCCACGGGTGTCGCCTTACCATGGCCCGGGACCGTTTGCGCCTTTTGGCTCACGTATATGACAGTGTCGCTAGCATCCATATGACAGAGAACCCGGGCCGACATGGCTAGTCGTGAACCCAAAGCAGCACTAACGTATGGGGACAGGCATACATGAATCAACATCGAACGTGTCGGTCAGCAGCGTGTGAATCCGGGCTGTAGCACTGGGCTAACAGGACTCCGGGAACCCAGGCTGTAGCAGGCTAGGCAGGACTCCGGATGTCACCGCGTGACATTTCCCCGAAGGGACAGACACAGGAACGAAGTGAAACACATGCCGGCCAGTCAAGTGTTCCGGAGCAGTAGTGCTGGGCTAGCAGGACTCCGGTGAACCGGGCTATAGCGGACTACTATGGCTCATGGAAGCACAAGACTACATTTCCCCATAAGAGAGGCTACCAAGGATAAACAACTAGGTTGTCGGATCCCACACATACCAAGCATTTCAATCATACACACAATATGCTCGATATGTGCAAATACAACATGGCATCACAACAAGACTCTACGACTCAGAGTATTTATTCATTAGGCCCCGAAGAGCCAGATATTACAAACATGGGTCTCATGACCCATCATTCAGAGCATACAAGTCAAACACATGCGGAAGCTTAACATGTCTGAGTACATGCATCTACAAATGAAAAAGGCTGACAAGCCTGACTATTTACTAGATCCTGCCGAGGGCACAAGATCGTAGCTGAGGTATCAAGCTAAACGTCGAAGTCCACACGGAACTACTAGCGAGACTGACGTCTCTCTGCAAAACATAAAATAAGCAAACGTGAGTACAAATGTACCCAGCAAGACTTACATAAGAACTATCTACATATGCATCGGTATCAACAAAAGGGGTGGTGGAGTTTAACTGCAGCAAGCCAGCTTTGACTCGGTGGCTATCCTAACTATGACTGCAAGTAACTCTTTTGAGGTGGCGCACACGAGTCCACAAATTCACCATACCAATACACCACTATGGATCCGCTCCCGTCTCCCTACGAGAACACCATCCATAGCACTCACGCTTATCTTGCGCATTTTAGAGTATCCACTTTCACTTGTCTATGAACTGTTATATGCAACCCAGAAGTCCTTTACCGCGGACGCGGCTATTCGAATAGATCATATTAACCCTGCAGGGGTGTACTTCGTCACACACGCTCTCACCACTTACCGCCGTTTACACAGCATGTACTCGGCAACCTTCAAGCGGAAGCCCAACGTGGGTGTCGGCCACAGCCTACCTAAACACTCAAGTCTCTAGTCCAGGTTTATCGCCTATTCAGGTTCCATCCGCAGGGAGTCCGGCCGAGGTTTCCACATACGGCCCCGAACGATGTGTGCAGGGTTCCCGAGACACCAAACGGGCGCCCGGTACACCGTGCCACGTGCCTACCGCATCACAGCCCACCCCTCGGTCAGCGCTGTCCACGGCCTCCAGCATACTACAAACACCAGAAACTACTTGCAACTCCTGGACAGAGGACAAGGGTGATTAAGAAGCCGAGAGGGTCCATTGGTTTCGGGCCCAATGCGTGGTAGTAACTGTATCATGGATCACAAACACAGAGCTCAGTTCCTGAGGACGGCTTCAATGAGACAACCCACCATGTACTCCTACATGGCCTCTCACCGCTACCTTTACCAAATCGTGTTCACACACTTAGCTCACACACAGTAGGACATGTTCATCACCATTCCAATTCATCCCCGATGAATCAGACCTGACACAACTCTAAGCAGTAGCAGGCATGACAAACAAGCATGAATGAGTAGGCACATCAGGGCTCAAACAACTCCTACTCATGCTAGTGGGTTTCATCTATTTACTGTGGCAATGACAGGTCATGCAAAGGATAAGGGGTTCAACTACCGCAACAAGTAACAGTTGAATCGTTGTTGTCCTAATGTAGTAAAAGAGAGCAGGAGCGAGAGAGTGGGATTGTATCGGAATGAGCAAGGGGGTTATGCTTGCCTGGCACTTCTGAAGATATTATAGTTCTTCATCGGTGTCATCGAACTCATCGTCGGAATCACGGCTTATCGAGAGGGGACAATCACCGGCAAACAAGGAAGAACACAATCAATGCAATGCAACAATTATGATGCATGATTATGACATGTCAAGAATGTTATGATTTACACTAATGCATCTAGCAACAGTTTAAATGAGGTCCATATGAGCTAAGGGTTCATATGCAAACTCCATATTTAGCATTTATAATGTCATTATCATGTTTTCACCTATACAGCAGGTATAACTTAGTTTGACATGCATGAAAATGATACAGATGGATAGATTGCATTTTTCTGATAATTTTTCATATATAAATTATTTCATTCTGAGCTACGGTTGATTTATATGATTTTTAGAAGTTTATACTATTTTCTGGAATTTCCTGAATAAACTTAAATTCAGATAAAGCTTTACTGCGTCAGCCTGACGTCAGTGTGACGTCAGCAGGTCAACAACGCCTAACCAGAGTCAAACCTGACAGGTGTGGCCCATATGTCAGTGACACAGGGGCTAAACGCGGTCAAACCCAATGCTGACTGGGTTTGACCCTGCGGTAGGGCCCGCTGTCAGTGGCTGTTAGGGTGATTAGCTGGTTGGGTTAGCGCCTAGTGACGTCCACGTCATCGGTCGCTGGAGTTCAGCCGGCGGCGATCACAGAACACGGCGGGGCACGCCGGACTTGCGCTAGAGGCGTCGGCTTGGCACGCTGAGGGCACCAGGGGATAGCCCTTGATCTTGCGCATCCAAAGGACTAAGTGAGAGGTCGCGGGGTCACCGGAATCCATGCCAGCGACGACCTTTGGCGGCGGTGGTGTTCGGTGGTGCACGGGCGCATCGCTACGGTGTATCAGCGAGCAAATGGAGGGGCTGGGCAGCACCTGCTAGGCCCGGGGAGCACTAAGAGCAGCGCGGTGAGGCCAGGGGAGCACAGAGGCTATGCGTGCAGTGGCAATGGCGGACGGCGGCTTCGGTGCTCGGCGGTCAGCGGGGCTAGAGGAGGAAAATGACGGCGGGGAGAGAGGGGTTCGGTAGAGGAGCTCACGGCGAGGTCGATGAGTAGCTCAGCGTGCTCGGGGACGCTCGGGGGTCGGCGAATCGAACGACGGCGTTCGTCGGAGCAGACGAGGAAGATGGCGACGGTGACGATGCTGCAGGGCATCCGCGGGCGCGTTCTTCGGCTTGGAGCTTCACGGCATCGAGGCGGAGCTCGAGGTCAGCTCGGAGAGGCGAGGTGGTGGCGGTGGCCGCGGGTACGGCGATCGGCGTCGGCGAGCTCGCTCGGTGGCGCTCTGTTTTGCGGGGGAGAGAGCCAGAGGGGAAAGTGAGAGAGAGGAGAGAGTGGTCGGGGTGCGTAGCGTCGCGAGGGAGGCCCAGGGCGACGAGGGGGAAGCGGCAGGAAGCAGGAGGTGGCCGGGGCGCGTGCGTGCGCGCGTCGGGCATGCACCGTCCTCCTGGCAGGGGGAGGAAGACGACAGGGGAGGAGGAGGTGGGCTAGGCCGGCACAGGGCCAGGCCAGGTGGGCTGCACAGTAGGTAGGTCCACGTAACTTCTCCCTCTCTTCTGTTTTCTAATTTGTTTTTGTTTTCTAATTATTTGCCTCTGTTTTGAGCTTAGGAAAAATACCAAGGCATTTCCTAAAATCCTGAAAATATTCATGGACACTTGCTGAATTATTTCAGTGGCCCAACAATAGTTCCAACATTATTTGAACATTTAAATTATTTATAGCATTTAAATGCCCAAAGTCAAATACAATAAGACTTAATTCAAAAATCCAGAATGGCCTAGAAATAGGTGCATCATTTTTGGCAGAGGTTTTTACCTTTATCAACAATCATGAACTTTTCTAAAGGGCATTCTGGGTTCATTGAAAAGATTTAAACTTCAACCTAGTTGAATTGATTTAGTGCCAGGGCTTGGTCATCCCCAATTCAATTTTCCTTTGAATTAAAAACATGATGCATGCTCACTGATGCAACTATTTATAGTCATGACTCTAGGGCTGTGACAACCGTGGGCTCAAGGGTGGCCCGCTCTGTTGGTGCGGGGCGAGCTGTCCCGGCAAGGATCTTGCCGGGGGAACCTGCTTCGTCCCTCTGCTCTTTGTGTTCTTGGCCTTGGCGTTGCTCTTATTATCTTGGGCTTTGGTCTTACCTTGGCTCACCTCCCCTGCTCTGCTTGGCGTGACCGTAGGCGCGGCTCCAACTGCCCGTGCACAGGTATAGGTGTACAAAAATGCACCCCTCTTTTTGTACACCGACAGGAGCCCCCGGGCCTGGGCCACACATAAGCGCGACACGTTGTTGGGCCAGGCCCAAAATGGTGCGCGGGCAGGCGGGGCGGTTTTTACCGCGGTAAAACATTTCGCGCGTTGCGGTTCCCATGACCCGCGCGGCATGGAGGGGTGTGCGTGACGTGGGCGGCATGCGTGGGGCGGTCTCCACACGCATGTGCCACATCGCAGTAAAGAGGCGGCTCGTGCCTTCCCCGTGAAAAGAGGGAGGGGTGGAGGCGCGGCTCATTTACTGAATGGGGCCGGGGCGCGGTCTCCAAGGCGTCCACTCCCCACGATCATGGGGTGAGGAGAGGTCGCTTCGCCCGTCCCCTCGGTTTTGCACGTCCGCCACGCGTCCTCCATGCACTTGGGGTGGCAAGCGGTGGAGGCGGGAAACCAGGCGGTCGCTGGTTGGGGCAGCGGGTCGGTCCCGATTCCCTGCGCCTCTGGTGGCTGGATTGGCCGAGCGGGGCGGCCGAGCCCCAACCCCGCTCCCTTATAAGGAGGGGGAAGGGGAGATGGCGTCCCGCACTCTTTTGTCATCTATCTCCTCTCGCTTCTACTTCTTCCTTTCACTCGCCATGGAGAAAGGGAATCCTGGTCCTTCGACGGTGGCGGCGAGGGTCGCCGCTCGACAGCGCGTCCCTCCTCCTCCTGAGCCCGCGATGGTGGAGCCGGCCGCGAGGGGAAGGGGGAGGGGGCGAGGCCGTGGGCGAGGCCAGGGCAGAGGTCACAGTGCTCGGGAAAGAGGAGGATGGGGCGGCGCGCCGGCTTTGCCCCCGCCAATGATGCCTTTTCCGATGGAAGGCCATGTCGGAGACCAGCCCCGCGAGTTCTTCATTAGGCTGCGCCGGCCTCCGCGTTGCCGTCTTTATCTTCCCGCCCCGTTTGCTTGGGAGATGGAGTGTGACCCGCCCCAATCCCTCAGATTGCACATGAGGGGCTGTGGGAATGGGGGCACGCGGGTCGACGTCGACTTCCCGGCTCCTCAGGTCATGTACCTCCGTCACGGATGGAAGACGTTCGCTCGCATCCACCGCCTGACGGCGGGGCTCGTCCTCTACTTCAAATTAATGGAGGACCGCCTGCTCTCCGTCAAGGTCTTCGGCGACTTCGGGACTCGCCTGAAGTGTTGCGTGGAGAGCTCCTTCGATGGAGATTCCGACGATGGAAGCTCTACCTCGAGCGAAAATGATGAGGAGGACAGCAGGGCAGACGGCGGGGACGAGTCCGACTAGGCGTCGGATGCCCCGCGCCTGGGCGGGTGCGGCAGCAGCAACATCTGCACCTGGCCGCTCCTCCGGCAGAGTTTTGCCGGGGGTGGGGCCAGCTCCTTGAACTTCTCGGGGCCGTCTCCTTGGGCGGCCGGCATCGGGAGGCTGCAGAAGAGGAAGAGGGTGGGTGGCAAGGCCGTCAACTCGGAGTACGCGGGCACCGACGCCTTCGTCGCGTACTGCCGGCCCTGCCACCTCGTCTTCCAGCTCCTTTCACGGCACCGTCATCACCGGCCCGCCCCTGGGCGGTCACCGAGGTGTTCTCTTGGTGCTTTCTGCCGCTCGTAGCTCGCCTAGGTGCCCCTTTCGTCCTCTCGCCTCCTTGACCTGCCTCCTGAGGAGAGGGACAAGAAAGGGATTACGGGCATCTTATCCTTCTTCTTTAGTTTGTAAGCCTGCGGGCCTTTGTTAAATTTAGAACTTGTAATCCCCTTGCTCATGTTTTTCATTCTGTACGAACTGTACCTGTATGGGATGTTTTTAATGAAAAAGGGATGCTTGCCGGGTTCTTCGTTCACGGGTAAATCCCGCGACAAGGAGCGAATCCTTGTTATTGTTTAAGATAAACGTTTTTCGCCCGGCAATAGGCCTTGCCGTCCCCCCACTCCACTTGACCGTTCTCGCGCTCTTGGCGGAGGCAGGGATGAAGTGGGCTTTAGGCTCCTCGTTCTACCTCCTTGCCGCCGCGGCTACAACCAAATCCGGACCCAGGAAATAATCCTTAGGTATAGGAAAAAGGGGAGCACGGCAGCCTAGAGATAAAAACAAGGTTTCACATGCCCCAGTCCTATTCCAAAATGCATGACAGAGGATAAAAGACTTATCTGGATCCGCAGCCCCCGGCAATCTCATCTTGCCGCGGTTGGATCCTTGCGCTTGCAGCCCCCGGCAACTCTGGTTTGCCGGGGTCGGGACGCCGGTCCATTTTCTTTCTTCCAAGTAGCTCGGCAGAAGTGCTCATGTGCCCTGCGAACCAAAAGAGGACATAAGAGAAACAAATAGACGCACACTCGACCTCTAGGCTAGGGGTTAGTCGCTGCTGAGCACTATCAACCCTAACCAAGGAAGAGACTCGACCTAGCATGCATGCTATAACTTAAGGCGCCAGCGCTTCATTTATTTATGCTCAGGGTCTGCACCTGGCTTTGTACAAAGGGTCACATGCCTTGCCGGCAAAGATTGTACAAAAGGTGGCTTGCCGGGAGGCCCGGCAAGCCGCGCCTTACGGGTAAAACTTGCGAAGATGCTTGATGTTCTAGGAGTTGCTCACTGGGACAACATCTTCGGTCTCCAGGTGGACTGCGCCCGGCCTGGTGACTCGCATTACCCGATAAGGGCCTTCCCACTTTGGCGTCAACTTGTTGGAATTCTTGGCCGACTGAACGCGCCGAAGAACAAGGTCGCCTTCCTCAAAGCTTCGGGCATGAACCTTGTGGCTATGGTAGCGGCGCAAGG
Organism: Aegilops tauschii subsp. strangulata; assembly: GCF_002575655.3. Taxonomy (NCBI): domain Eukaryota; kingdom Viridiplantae; phylum Streptophyta; class Magnoliopsida; order Poales; family Poaceae; genus Aegilops; species Aegilops tauschii. The sequence continues at coordinate 184,156,915 of NC_053041.3, forward strand.
CTTGCTGGTAGTGTGCTGCTCTCACAGCCACCCGAAGACGATCTTCCTCAAGGAGCGTCGCGTCATCTTGGCACAACTGCTCTTGCTCAAGCTCATCATAAGCGAGCACTCGAGGTGACCCGTATATGAGTTCCGTGGGGGAGAACTGCTTCTGCCCCGTATACCAGGGCAAAAGGTGTCTGGCTGGTGGCTCGATTTGGCGTCGTCCTGATCGACCAAAGAACCGCCGGCAACTCATCAATCCAGCGCCTTCCACTCTTGTGCAGCTTGTCAAAGGTCTTCGTTCTCAGGCCTCGCAACACTTCAACATTTGCCCTCTCCGCTTGGCCGTTGCTCCGTGGGTGTGCCACGGAAGCAAAACAGACCTTGCTACCGAGGTCTTGAATGTATTGCATGAAGGTGTGGCTTGTGAACCGTTGTCGGTGATGACTCTGTTTGGCACACCAAAACGGCAGACCAGTCCCTTGAAGAACTTGACGGCTGACTGAGCAGTCACCTTTCTCACTGCTTCCACTTCCTACCACTTTGTGAACTTGTCGATTGCAACGTACAAGTACTCAAAGCCCCCGACAGCGTGGGGGAAAGGGCCCAGTATATCGAGCACCCAGACCGAGAATGGCCAGGAGAGAGGGATTGTTTAAAGGGCTTGAGCTGGTTGATGAAGCTTCTTTGAATGGAACCGACACGCTTCACACTTGGTTACTAGTGCCGTCGCATCCTGGAGGGCGGTGGGCCAGAAGAAACCTTGCCGGAACGCCTTTCCGGCAAGGGCCCTCGACCCTACGTGGGAGCCACATATGCCTCCATGTATCTCTGCCAACAGCTCCAGTCCTTCCTCCCGGGGGATGCACTTTAGTTTCACACAGTTCTGCCTTCTCCTATACAGGACGTCATCGACGAACTGGTAGAGGGCGGACCGACGGGCTACTTTCTCCGCTTCTTCCTGCTCCTCAGGAAGCTCCCCTATTCGGAGGAATTGGACGGTATGCTGCGCCCATGCCGGAGCCTGGGGCTCGACGGCAAGGACCAAAGGCATCTCTTCCGCCAAGGGAGCAGTTGTCTCTACAGCCAGGGCTTGACGCCCTGCCGGAGCCAGTTGCTCTTGGGCAAGCCCAGCGTCCGCGGCAGCACCCTTGCCGACGGCCCCAGGAGGCTCAGTAGGAAAGTACTTGCCGGGACCTGACTTCCTCCGCTTGTTCTGCCCCATTGATGGCTCAATGGATGGTTGAGTTAACCGGAGCAAAAAGGTACCTGGTTCCATAGGTAGCTTGAATGCAGCATGCTTTGACAGGTAATCAGCGATGTCGTTCTCCATTCGGGGGACGTGCTCCGCCTGGATACCGTCAAAGTGTTCCTCCAGCTTCCTCACCTCATCTACGTAGGCCTCCATCAATGGGCTCTGGTAATCCTTGTTGACCTGCCTAACAGAAAGCTGCGAGTCAGCCCTGACGATGAGCTTCTTAACCCCGAGGTCTGCCGCGATCCTGAGACCGGCGAGCAATCCCTCGTACTCAGCAGTGTTGTTGGTGGACATCTCCCTGGGGAAGTGCATCTGGATCACGTACTTGAGGTGCTCTCCGGTGGGCGCGACGAGCAGCACACCGGCACCGGCGCCTTGCAGCGAGAAAGCCCCATCAAAGTACATGATCCAGTCGCGGTCTGCTTCCTTGCCGGGGAGAGTGGTCTCCTGGATTTCTTCGTCAGGCGTTGAGGTCCATTCTGCAATGAACTCCGCCAAGACTCTGCTCTGGATTGTCGAGGTACTTTCAAACTTCAAACCGAAACTTGATAGCTCCAAGGCCCATTCCACAATCCTTCCGGTTGCATTTGGGTTATGCAGTATTCGTTGCAACGGGAGGCGGGTGACGACAGTGATCTCGTGGGCTTGGAAGTAATGACGCAGCTTCCTCGAGGCCATAAGGAGGCCGAAGAGCAATTTTTGCACATTGGAATACCTCGACCTAGCCCCCTGCAAGAGGGAGCTGACAAAGTAAACCGGGTGCTGCATCATCTTCTTCTTCTGCACCACCTCACTCGACTGCGCGGGCACTGCCTTGGTGGCATCAGACTCTGCCGGGGGCCGCGCCTTGCCGGCACCAGGCCCTGCCGGGGGAATCTTTGGCTTGCCATCCGCTAGTTCTGCCGCCGTCACTGCCTCCTCGTCGACCTCCCTCTGTGCCACCAGTGCGGTGTTGACCACTTGATTCGTCGCCGCCAGATATAGCAGCAACGGCTCTTGTGGTTTAGGCGCAACCAGTATTGGCGTGGAGGAAAGGTATTTCTTCAGATCCTGCAATGCTGCCTCGGCTTCTGGGGTCCACTCCATTGGGCCCGCCTTCTTCAAGATTTTGAAGAAAGGAAGGGCGCGCTCAGCGGACTTGGAGATGAATCGGCTCATGGCGGCGATGCAGCCGGTGAGCCGACGCACATCTTTGATCTGCTTGGGCGCCTCAGTCTGCTCAATAGCCTTGATTTTGTATGGGTTTGCCTCGATCCCGCGCTGTGACACAAAGAACCCGAGAAGCTTGCTGGACGGAACGCCGAAGACACACTTCTCATGGTTCAGCTTGAGGTTGATCTTGCGCAGGTTAGCAAATGTCTCTTCCAGATCTTGCACAAGAGTTGGCCCGTCCTTGGTTTTTACCACTATGTCATCCATGTAGGCCTCCATATTTCTATGGAGCTGAGGTTCAAAACCAATTTGGACTGCTCTTGCAAATGTTGAGCCAGCGCTCTTCAACCCGAAAGGCATCCGTAAAAAGCAATATGTACCACATGGGGTGATGAACGCTGTCTTTTCTTCATCCTCTCTTGTCATGAAGATCTGGTGGTAGCCTGAGTAGGCGTCCAGGAATGACAACAGATCACACCCGGCCGTGGAGTCAACAATTTGGTCGATGCATGGCAATGGGAAGGGGTCCTTAGGACAAGCCTTATTGATATCTGTGTAATCAACACACAGCCTCCACTTCCCATTCGCCTTGCGCACCACCACCGGATTGGCCAACCACGTCGGGTGGAGCACTCCTCTCACCAAACCTGCCGCTTCCAACTTCCTGATCTCCTCTATGATGAACTCCTACCTCTCCAGAGCCTGCTTTCTGACCTTCTGCTTGATGGGCCGTGCATGAGGGCAGACAGCTAGGTGGTGCTCAATCACCTCCCTGGGAACACCGGGGATGTCGGATGCTTGTCATGCAAACACGTCGACATTCGCCCGCAGGAAGGTGACGAGCGCACCTTCCTATTTGCTGTCGAGGGTGGAGCCAATGGTGAAGGCCCCTCCCGTGCCATCCTCCCTGGTGGACACCTTCTTGGTTTGCGGTGGCTTGGCTCTGGATTTCTTGCTCTTGCCGGTAGAGCTCTCTGGCACGTCCTCGACGGTAGCGTAGCACTCCGAAGAGGCGTGCTTGCCGGAGTGGGTGCGAGAGGTCTTGCCGGGCTTCCCCTTCCCTTCCGGGCCTCCAGCGGCAGGAGCAGGTGCCTTGACGGCAGCTGCTGCAACTGCTTCCCGGTAGAGTTGGTCGGCGCAGATCAGCGCGTCCTTCTTGTCGGAGGGGGCGGAGATGATGGTCAACGACCCGGGCATCTTTAGCATGTTGTAGGCGTAGTGTGATGCCACCATGAACTTGGCTAGTGCCGGGCGGCCGAGGATCCCGTTGTAGGGCAAGGGGATCTCGGCCACGTCGAAGATGATCCTCTCTGTCCTGTAGTTTAACTCTCCTCCAAACGTCACGGGCAGTGTGACCTTCCCCTTCGGCTGGCTCCTCCCCGGATTGACCCCTTGAAATGTACCCATTTCCTCGAGGTCTCCATCAGGAATTTGCAGTGTTTTGATCACGACAGGCGAGATCAAGTTCAGGCCGGCCCCGCCGTCAACCAACATCTTGTTCACCTTGAGGTTGCGTATCGTTGGTGAGACCAACAATGGCAAACACCCGACCACGGTTGTGCGGTCAGGGTGGTCCTCGGCGTCAAAGATGAGGGGCGTGCTGGACCACTTCAGCGGCTTCTGAGCGTCAAACGATGGTTCCGCTGCTGTAATCTCACGCGCCCACTGCTTGAGCTGGCGGTGAGAAGTATGCAGCGAAGCACCACTATCGATGCACATGGCCTCCATAGCCTTCTGGAACTCTTGCTCACCGGACTCGTCGTCCTCGTCGTGATCATCGTCTTCTTGTTTCTTGTCACGGCCCCGGGCGGGCCTCTCTTGCTGGTTGTCCTTGCCGCAGCAGCCTCCTTGGCCGCCACGCTTCTTGCCGGATCCCTCGGCACCATCCAGGTCCTTCTCCTTGTCCTGCCTCTCGTACTCAGCTTTTTGCTTCTCAGCAAGTAGCTCGACTTGTCAGCAATTCTGGAGGTCGTGGCCCTTGGTGCGGTGGATCTTGCAATATTGCTTGTCAGAGCTTCCTGGCTTGTCGGTAGCCGCCAAGGCCCGGCAGGCGGCGCACCCGGCAATCTCCTTGCCGGGGGCGTCTGCCTTGAGCTTCTTGGCAGCGCCGGTGTTGTGAGATACTTCAACGGCAAGAACGGCCTTGCCTTTGCGTTTCCTGTTGCGACGACGGCCCTTCTTCGTCAGGGTGGCGGCGTCTTCGTCGGTAGAGTCAGTTTCCACACCGGCGTCTTCGCCGGGGTACTTCCTTCCCTCTTCAGCCTGGGCACACCTATCGGCCAGAACGTAGAGCTCGGCCACATCCTTAACCTTGGTCATCCCAGCTCTTCGCGCATCTTGCGGTTACGCACGTTCTGATGGAACGCACTGATCACAGCGGCGGGATGAACGTCGGGGATGTTGTACTGCACCCGGCTGAATCTCTGGATGTACTTGCGCAGGGTTTCCCCTTCCTTTTGGGGAATGATATGTAGATCACTGGCCAGGCCATGAGCTTGGTGGCCTCCTGTGAAGGCGCCAATGAACTCATGGCACAGATCCGACCAAGAAGAAATGGAATCTACCGGCAAGTGCATCAACCAGGACATAACATTGGGCTTCAGTGCCAGCGGGAAATAGTTGGCAAGCACCTTGTCGTCGCGAGCTCCAGCAGCCTGCATCACGATGGTGTAGATGCTGAGGAACTCGGACGGATGGGTCTTGCCAGTGTACTTCTCGCCGACGTCGGGCTTGAACGTGCGGTGGGACGGCCACTGGAACTGCTGCACCTCACGAATGAAGGCCGGGCAGCCCACCTCGTAAGGTAGGCCGCCGGAGCCCCCCGGTGCTGGGTGGTCCATAGCGGGTCCCGCCCGCTTGTCCGACTGGTGGCGTGTATCGCGCCGGCGCGCGATGGTGGTCCGAGCATCTTCGTGAGCTCGTTCTCGAAGAACTTGGCGCTGGTCGCGGTGGGTCCGCGGGTCGGACGACACTATAGAGATGTTATCACAAGCGTCGTCACGACGGGCAGACGCCCGCGGCGGCTGGCGAGGAGGAGGAGAGTGCACCGTGGCCGCAGCTCCCCCGGTCCTCCCAGCGCCAACACGTGGTGGCTCGGTGGAGCGCCGACCCGAGGGCCCCGCTGGTCGTGGATCGTCTTTGTTGGCGACGGCGACGAGGCTCCGGATGGTGGCCCTCCACTCGTTGAGCTTCTCTGCATCAGGAGAGAAGTCGAGGAGCAGCTGCGCGCGCGCAAAAGCTTCTGCTGGCGTGGGCGGCGGCGACAGCTGCGTGGATCGCAGCGCGCTTCGACTTCTAACTATGTTAGAAGGAGCTCCGTTACGACCCAGCGGCTGCGTGCCATTTTCGCCAGCGCTTCGGCGGGCATGCTGAACCCCTTCATCCCGCGGATGACGCACAGGGCTCTTCCCACGGTGGTGCCCAGGGTCACCAGCGTGGTGACGCTGCTCGGCGCGCACACTATGGGAAGAGCGCGAAGTGGTCGCCGGCGTGGGCGTCTTGGAGGTCGCTGCGCCGCCCGGAGGTGGCACAACGACACCCCTGGAGGGCCCCGCGCCGCCTGCGGGGGTCCCAGCTCCGTCTTTGGATTTGGCGACGTGCGGCTGGTCATCTGGGCGCGAACGACGCCGCTCGCCAGGCTCTGACTGCTAGGGCGATGCTGGTGCTCGTGGACCGCGGCCCGGGTCCTGTCCGCGACCGGTCCACTGCTCGTGCGCACCTGCACGGGCCGTTCGGCTCCCAACGAGCCGATCGCCGTGGCCGTCTTCTTTTTGGGAGGCATGGCGACGAAGAACCGCTAGGCTAACTACTAGACCAGATTCTCACAATTGCGCCCCCTACCTGGCGCGCCAAAGATGTCGGTGTGGAACGACACCTATGGGATCACAAGAATCCCTACTACGGTTGCTGGGGCGCGGGGTTGCGAGAAGAGCAGGGCTAGTAGACAGCACAAGGATCGTTTACCCAGGTTCGGGCCGCGAGGATGCGTAAAACCCTAGTCCTGCTTTGGTGGGTGTATTTCGGAGAGTTCTTGAGCTCTCAAACTAGCTGTGCTAAGTGCGTGGTTCGAAAGAGCCGAATCCTTCTCCAGTATGCCATGGGCCTCCTTTTATAGTCGGAAGGGGCTGCCACAGTGGCACACAGGAGGTGGAAAGGCGTACAGTGCCCTGAGCTTATCACTCGTATTACAGGACAAGACACATTTAATGCGTAGCTTAGGTGTCCCCTTGCTTTATTGGGGACGGGGGCGAGGCCCGTCCCGTCCGTCGCCGCTCCTCCTTGCTTTGACACGTGCCCTGGCCAGTGAGGCGCGTGGTGCCATGTAGGCAGGCAGGCAGCTGAGGTGGCACAGTGGCGAAGCCTTCACGAAGATCTGCATGCCGCCATGCAGGCGCTCGATGAGTTGGCCTGGGAGCTGCATGTTGCCACGCAGGTGCCCGCCTAGCTGGTTGGGCTGGCAGCTGCATGTGAACGGCGGTGGAAGCTTGGTTGGCGTGGGCCTGGCGGTGGCCCTGCCGGCGTCTTTGGTGAGGGCCTTGCCAGGTGGCCCGGCAAGGGTCTTGCCGTGGCGCACTGTCGTCCCCGGCAAGGGCCTTGCCGGGGGTCTGGTGGCCTTCCTCGACAAGGATCTTGCCGAGGATCGTCGTCTTCTAATCCTCATCTGATCTTGAATATGTCTTCACAAAGATCTGCATGCCACCACGGAGGTGCCTCCCGAGCCCTGGCCCAACGTGATGTTGGAGACCGTGGGCTCAAGGGTGGCCCGCTCTGTTGGTGCGGGGCGAGCTGTCCCGGCAAGGATCTTGCCGGGGCTGCTGAGGCTGCCCCGGCAAGGGTCTTGCCGGGGGAACCTGCTTCGTCCCTCTGCTCTTTGTTGTCTTGGCCTTAGCGTTGCTCTTATTATCTTGGGCTTTGGTCTTACCTTGGCTCACCTCCCCTGCTCTGCTTGGCGTGACCGTAGGCGCGGCTCCGACTGCCCGTGCACAGGTATAGGGGTACAAAAACGCACCCCTCCTTTTGTACACCGACAGACCCGAGTAAGTAGGTTGTTTGCGTATGGGATAAAGGGGACTTGATACTTTAATGCTATGGTTGGGTTTTACCTTAATGATATTTAGTAGTTGCGGATGCTTGCTAGAGTTCCAATCATAAGTGCATATGATCCAAGTAGAGAAAGTATGTTAGCTTATGCCTCTCCCTCAAATAAAATTGCAATAATGATTACCGGTCTAGTTATCGATTGCCTAGGGACAAATAACTTTCTCGTGACAAAAAGCTCTCTACTAAAACTAATTTAGTTGTGTCTTTATCTAAACAGCCCCTAGTTTTTATTTACGCGCTCTTTATTATCTTGCAAACCTATCCAAAAACACCTACAAAGTACTTCTAGTTTCATACTCATTCTAGGTAAAGCAAACGTTAAGCGTGCGTAGAGTTGTATCGGTGGTTGATAGAACTTGAGAGAATATTTGTTCTACCTTTAGCTCCTCGTTGGGTTCGACACTCTTACTTATCGAAAGAGGCTACAATTGATGCCTTATACTTGTGGGTTATCAAGACCTTTTTCTGGCGCCGTTGCCGGGGAGCAATAGTGTGGGGTGAATATTCTCGTGTGTGTTTGTTTGCTTTATCACTAAGTAATTTTATTTGTTGTTATTAGTTGTTCTTTATCTTTAGTTATGGATATGGAACACGAAATACCAAAAAAATAGGTGTACTTGCTGCTCATGGAGATGGGGAACCTCCTAAAACCCTCGATGCTCATTATGTGAAAGAAATTATGTACTACTTTGATAATCCTGAGAAAACCCCATTCAATTATGTAATGGGAGACACGTTGGATCAACGTGAATACTTTAGGGATTATCGCTTGACTCAAAAAGGGAAACTATTATGGGATCAAATTTATATGTTGAAGTGGTATGCTCGGCAAGTATGCTTGAGATATGATTATACTTGTTGCTCTAGGATGAAGGCTCCACACCTTCCCTGTTCATGCAAATTTAATGATAATGAAACCTTAGCTTCTTATGCTAATGGTATATATGATTACTATGATGTGGGACAAATAGAAGAATTTGTTGCTTTTAAGGGTGCTTATGAAATTGAATCTCTGTTTGAAAAGTATGAAGCTTTTGAGGATGATGTTATAGGCCTGAAAATTGCTATATTGAAGTATTGCTATGATAATTATGAATATAATTCCTATATTGATGCATTTATTGAGAAAGTCTCCGCTGTCCAAGAAGAGACTAATATTTTGCAGGAATCCATGGAAGAAGAAATTGATGAAACTGTGAGCTCATTGGATGAAAAAGATGATGAGGAGAGCGAAGGACAAAAGGAGGAAGAGCGGATTAGCTACCCATGCCCACCTTCTAATGAGAGTAACTCTTCAAATCATACATTGTTTAATTTCCCTTCATGCTTACCGAAGGATGATTGCTATGATGACTATTATGATCCCGTTGATTCTCTTGAAATATCCCTTTTTGATGATGCTTGCTATGCTTGTGGCCAAGATGCCAATATGAATTATGCTTATGGAGATGAACTTGCTATAGTTCCTTATGTTAAACATGAAATTGTTGTTATTGCACCCACGCATGATAGTCCTATTATCTTTTTGAATTCTCCCGACTACACTATATCGGAGAAGTTTACCCTTATTAAGGATTATATTGATGGGTTGCCTTATACCACTGCACATGATTTTGATGAATATAATATGCATGTGCTTGCTGCTCCTACTTGCAATTATTATGAGAGAGGAACTATATCTCCACCTTTCTATGTTTCCAACACGATAAAATTGCAAGAAACTGTTTATACTATGCATTGGCCTTTACTATGTGTGCATGAATTGTTCTTTTATGACATGCCGATGCATAGGAAGAGAGTTAGACTTCGTCATTGCTTGATATATGTTACCTTGTGCTCACTACTAAATGCCAAATCATTGCTAATTAAAATTGGCTTTGATATACCTTGGGATCCGGGTGGATTCACTACTTGAGCACTATATGCCTAGCTTAATGGCTTTAAAGAAAGCGCTGCCAGGAGACAACCCGGAAGTTTTAGAGAGTCATTTATTTCTATTGTGTGCTTTTATAAAGTTTAGAAATAAAAATAATGTGCCAAGGTTTGCCTTTAGGATGTTTACAATGCTTGTTGGTTTGTACGGTGCAGGACAGAAACTTTGGCTGTAGTGCGCGATTTTACAATTTTACTGGAACATCAAATGGTTCTGATTCTTTTTGCACTGTATTTCTATACAAATTGTTTATTTTTCCTAATTTTGGCAGAATTTTTCAAGTATCAGAAGTATGGTGAATGTTCAGATTATTACAGACTATTCTGTTTTAGACAGATTCTGTTTTTGATGCATAGTTTGCTTGTTTTGATGAAACTATCAATTTATATCAGTGGATTAAGCCATGGAAAAGTTATATTACAGTAGCTACAATGAAAAAACAAAATATTAATTGGTTTGCAACAGTACTTAGAGTAGTGATTTGCTTTATTATACTAACGGATCTTACCGAGTTTTCTGTTGAAGTTTCGTGTGGATGAAGTGTTCGATGATCGAGAAGGTCTCGATGTGAGGAGAAGAAGGAGAGGCAAGAGCTCAAGCTTGGGGATTCCCGAGGCACCCCAAGTAAATATTCAAGGAGACTCAAGCGTCTAAGCTTGGGGATGCCCTGGAAGGCATCCCCTCTTTCTTCAACAACTATCGGTATGTTTTCGGATTCGTTTTGTTCATGCGATATGTGCAGTCTTGGAGCGTCTTTTGCATTTAGTTTTGATTTTTGTTTTATGCACCATGCTGGTATGAGATAGTCCTTGGTTGATTTATAGAATGCTCTTTGCACTTCACTTATATCTTTTGAGTATGGCTTTATAGAATGCTTCATGTGCTTCACATATATCATTTGAAGTTTGGATTGCCTGTTTCTCTTCACTTAGACAACCGCCATTTGTAGAATGCTCTTTTGCTTCACTTATATTTGTTAGAGCGTGGGCATATCTTTTGTAGAAAGAATTAAACTCTCTTGCTTCACTTATATCTATTTAGAGAGATGACAGGAATTGGTCATTCACATGGTTAGTCATAAAATCCTACATAAAACTTGTAGATCACTGAATATGATGTGTTTGATTCCTTGCAATAGTTTTGCGATATAAATATGGTGATATTAGAGTCATGCTAGTGGGTAGTTGTGGATTGTAGAAATACTTGTGTTGAGGATTGTGATTCTCATAGCATGCACGTATGGTGAACCGTTATGTAACGAAGTTGGAGCATGAAGTATTTATTGATTATCTTCCTTATGAGTGGCGGTCGGGGACGAGCGATGGTCTTTTCCTACCAATCTACCCCCCTAGGAGCATGCGCGTAGTACTTTGTTTCGATGACTAATAGATTTTTGCAATAAGTATGTGAGTTCTTTATGACTAATGTTGAGTCCATGCATTATACGCACTCTCACCCTTCCATCATTGCTAGCCTCTTCGGTACCGTGCATTGCCCTTTCTCACCTCGAGAGTTGGTGCAAACTTTGCCGGTGCGTCCAAACCCCGTGATACGATACACTCTATCACACATAAGCCTCCTTATATTTTCCTCAAAACAGCCACCATACCTACCTATTATGGCATTTCCATAGCCATTCCGAGATATATTGCCATGCAACTTCCATCATCATCATATACATGACTTGAGCATTTATTGTCATATTGCTTTGCATGATCGTAAGATAGCTAGCATGATGTTTTCATGGCTTGTCCGTCTTTTGATGTCATTGCTACGCTAGATCATTGCACATCCCGGTACACCGCCGGAGGCATTCATATAGAGTCATATCTTTGTTCTAGATATCGAGTTGTAATATTGAGTTGTAAGTAAATAAAGGTGTGATGATCATCATTATTAGAGCATTGCCCCAGTGAGGAAAGGATGATGGAGACTATGATTCCCCCACAAGTCGGGATGAGACTCTGGACGAAAAAAATAAAAAAAAGAAAGAAGAAAAAGATGAGGGAAAAAGAGAGAAGGGGCAATGTTACTATCCTTTTACCACACTTGTGCTTCAAAGTAGCACCATGTTCTTCATATAGAGAGTCTCTTGAGTTATCACTTTCATATACTAGTGGGAATTTTCATTATAGAACTTGGCTTGTATATTCCAACGATGGGCTTCCTCAAATGCCCTAGGTCTTCATGAGCAAGCAAGTTGGATGCACACCCACTTAGTTCCAGTTTGAGCTTTCATATACTTATAGCTCTAGTGCATCTGTTGCATGGCAATCCCTACTCCTCACATTGACATCAATTGATGGGCATCTCCATAGCCCGTTGATTAGCCGCGTCGATGTGAGACTTTCTCCTTTTTGTCTTCTCTACACAACCTCCACCATCATATTCTATTCCACCCATAGTGCTATGTCCATGGCTCACACTCATGTATTGCGTGAAAGTTGAAAAGGTTTGATAACGTCAGAAGTATGAAACAATTGCTTGGCTTGTCATCGGGGTTGCGCGTGATGTGAATATTTTGTGTGGTGAAGATGGAGCATAGCTAGACTATATGATTTTGTAGGGCTAACTTTCTTTGGCCATGTTATTTTGAAAAGACATGATTGCTTTATTAGTAGGCTTGAAGTATTATTGTTTTTATGTCAAATGATAGACTATTGCTTTGAATCACTCGTGCCTTAATATTCATGCCATGATTAGATACATGATCAAGATTATGCTAGGTAGCATTCCACATCAAAAATTATCTTTTTATCATTTACCTACTCGAGGACGAGCAGGAATTAAGCTTGGGGATGCCGATACGTCTCCGTCGTATCTATAATTTTTGATTGTTCCATGCCAATATTATTCAACTTTCATATACTTTTGGCAACTTTTTATACTATTTTTGGGACTAACATATTGATCCAGTGCCCTGTGCCAGTTCCTGTTTGTTGCATGTTTTATGTTTCGCAGAAACCCCATATCAAACGGAATCCAAACGGGATAAAAACGAACGGAGAATATTTTTGGAATATTTGGAGAATTCCGGAAGAAGAATCAACGCGAGACGGTGCCCGAGGTGGCCACGAGGCAGGGGGCGCGCCTGCCCCTACTGGGCGCGCCCCTGACCCTCGTGGGCCACCCGTAAGGCGGTTGATGCCCTTCTTCGGCCGCAAGAAAGCTAATTTTTAGGAAAAAATCACGGCGAAGATTTCAGTCCAATCGGAGTTACGGATCTCCATATATATATACGAAACGGTGAAAGGGCAGCAGAGAGAACGCAGAAACAGAGAGAGACAGAGAGACGGATCCAATCTCGGAGGGGCTCTCGCCCCTCCCACGCCATGGAGACCAAGGACCAGAGGGGAAACCCTTCTCCCATCTAGGGAGGAGGTCAAGGAAGAAGAAGAAGGAGGGGGCCTCTCTCCCCCTCTCTTCCGGTGGCGCCGGAACACCGCCGGGGCCATCATCATCACCGCCATCTTCACCAACAACTTCACCGCCATCATCACCAACTCTTACCCCCTCTATGCAGTGGTGTAACCTCTCTCTTACCCGCTGTAATCTCTACTTAAACATGGTGCTCAACGCTATATATTATTTCCCAATGATGTATGCCTATCCTATGATGTTTGAGTAGATCCGTTTTGTCCTATGGGTTACTTGATGATCAAGATTGGTTTGAGTTGCATGTTTTATTATTGGTGCTGTCCTATGGTGCTCTACGTGTCGCGCAAGCGTGAGGGATTCCCACTGTAGGGTTTGCAATATGTTCATGATTTGCTTATGGTGGGTGGCGTGAGTGACAGAAGCACAGACCCGAGTAAGTAGGTTGTTTGCGTATGGGATAAAGGGGACTTGATACTTTAATGCTATGGTTGGGTTTTACCTTAATGATCTTTAGTAGTTGCGGATGCTTGCTAGAGTTCCAATCATAGGTGCATATGATCCAAGTAGAGAAAGTATGTTAGCTTATGCCTCTCCCTCAAATAAAATTGCAATAATGATTACCGGTCTAGTTATCGATTGCCTAGGGACAAATAACTTTCTCGTGACAAAAAGCTCTCTACTAAAACTAATTTAGTTGTGTCTTTATCTAAACAGCCCCTAGTTTTTATTTACGCGCTCTTTATTATCTTGCAAACCTATCCAAAAACACCTACAAAGTACTGCTAGTTTCATACTCGTTCTAGGTAAAGCAAATGTTAAGCATGCGTAGAGTTGTATCGGTGGTCGATAGAACTTGAGGGAATATTTGTTCTACCTTTAGCTCCTCGTTGGGTTCGACACTCTTACTTATCGAAAGAGGCTACAATTGGTCCCCTATACTTGTGGGCTATCAGTGTCCCTAGTATGCCTCTACTTGACTACCTCGTTTATCGAAGATGGTTATGTTTCCTAACCATAGACATGTGTTGTCATTTGATGAACGAGATCACATCATTAGGAGAATGATGTGATGGACAAGACCCATTTGTTAGCTTAGCATTATGATTGTTACAGTTTCATTGCTACTGCTTTCTTCATGACTTATACATGTTCCTCAGACTATGAGAGGAACACCTTGTGTGCTATCAAACGTCACAATGTAACTGGGTGATTATGAAGATGCTCTATAGGTGTCTCCGAAGGTGTTTGTTGGGTTGGCATAGATCGAGATTAGGATTTGTCACTCCGAGTATCGCAGAGGTATCTCTGGGCCCTCTCGGTAATGCTCATCACTATAAGCCTTGCAAGCAATGTCACTAATGAGTTAGTTGCGGGATGAAGTATTACGGAACGAGTAAAGAGACTTGCCGGTAACAAGATTGAACTAGGTATGATTGATACCGACGATCGAATCTCGGGCAAGTAACATACCGATGACAAAGGGAACAATGTATGTTGTTATGCGGTTTGACCGATAAAGATCTTCGTAGAATATGTAGGAGCCAATATGAGCATCCAGGTTCCGCTATTGGTTATTGCCGGAGATGTGTCTCGGTCATGTCTACATAGTTCTCGAACCCATAGGGTCCGCACGCTTAACATTTGATGACGATTTGTATTATGAGTTATGTGATTTGATGTACCAAAGTTTTTTCAGAATTCCGGATGAGATCACAGACATGACGAGGAGTCTCTAAATGGTCGAGAGGTAAAAAGTCATATATTGGAAGGCTATATTCGGACATCGGAAAGGTTCCGAGTGATTCGGGTATTTTTCGGAGTACCGGGGAGTTACGGGAATTCGCCGGGAGAAGTAATGGGCCTTATTGGGCTTTAGAGGAGAGAGGGGAGAAGGGCCAAGAGGTGGTGCACGCCTCCCCCCTGCCCAAACCGAATTGGACAAGGGGTGGAGGCGCGGCACCCCGTTCCTTCTCCCTCTCCCTCTCTTTCCTTCTCTCCTACTCCGAATAGGAAAGGGAATCCTACTAGGACTGGGGAGTCCTAGTAGGACTCCCTATGCTTGGCGCGCGCCCTAGGCCGGCCGCCTCCTCCCTCCCTCCTTTATATACGGGGGAGGGGAGCACCCCAAAGGGACGCAAGATTTGTCTTAGCTGTGTGCGGTGCCCCCCTCCACAGTTACACACCTCGGTCATATCGTCGTAGTGCTTAGGCGAAGCCCTGCGCCGGTAACTTCATCATCACCGTCACCATGCCGTCGTGCTGACGAAACTCTCCCTTGGCCTCAACTGGATCAAGAGTTCGAGGGACGTCACCGAGCTGAACGTGTGTAGATCGCGGAGGTGCCGTGCGTTCAGTACTTGGATCGGTTGGATCGCGAAGACGTTCGACTACATAACCCGCGTTACTAAACGCTTCTGCTTTCGGTCTACAAGGGTATGTAGACATACTCTCCTCGCTCGTTTCTATGCTTCTCCTAGATAGATCTTGCGTGATCGTAGGTAAATTTTTTGAAATACCGCGTTCCCCAATAGTGGCATCTGAGCCAGGTCTATGCGCAGATGTTATATGCACGAGTAGAACACAAAGAGTTGTGGGCGATAATAGTCATACTGCTTACCAGCATGTCATACTTTGATTCGGCGGTATTGTTGGATGAAGCGGCCCAGACCGACATTACATGACCGCGTTCATGAGACTGGTTCTACTGCCGTGCTTTGCACACAGGTGGCTAGTGGGTGTCTGTTTCTCCAACTTTAGTTGAATCGAGTGTGACTACACCCTTGTTGAAGGTTAAAACAGCTTGACGAAAAATCGTTGTGGTTTTTGATGCGTAGGTAAGAACGATTCTTGCTAAACCCGTAGCAGCCACGTAAAATTTGCAACAACAAGTAGAGGACGTCTAACTTGTTTTTGCAGGGTATGTTGTGATGTGATATGGTCAAGACGTGATGATATATAATTGTTTTATGAGATGATCATGTTTTGTAACAGTTATCGGCAACTGGCAGGAGCCTTATGGTTGTCGCTTTATTGTATGAAATGCAATCGCCATGTAATTGCTTTACTTTATCACTAAGAGGTAGCAATAGTCATGATAGCAATAGTTGGCGAGACGACAATGATGCTTCGATGGAGATCAAGGTGTCAAGCCGGTGACGATGGTGATCATGACGGTGCTTTGGAGATGGAGATCAAACGCACAAGATGATGATGGCCATATCATATGACTTATATTGATTGCATGTGATGTTTATCCTTTATGCATCTTATTTTGCTTAGTACAGCGGTAGCATTATAAGATGATCTCTCACTAAATTTCAAGGTATAAGTGTTCTCCTTGAGTATGCACTGTTGCTACAGTTTGTCATGCCGAGACACCACGTGATGATCGGGTGTGATAAGCTCTACGTTCACATACAACGGGTGCAAGCCATTTTTGCACACGCAGAATACTCGGGTTAAACTTGACGAGCCTAGCATATGCAGATATGGCCTCGGAACACTGAGACCGAATGGTCGAGCGTGAATCATATAGTAGATATGATCAACATAGTGATGTTCACCATTGAAAACTACTCCATCTCACGTGATGATCGGACATGGTTTAGTTGATATGGATCACGTGATCACTTAGATGATTAGAGGGATGTCTATCTAAGTGGGAGTTCTTAAGTAATATGATTAATTGAAGTTTAATTTACCATGAACTTAGTCTTGATAGTATTTGCATAACTATGTTGTAGATCAATAGCTCGCGATCTAGCTGCCATTTATTTTTGATATGTTCCTAGAGAAAACTATATTGAATGATGATAGTAGCAATGATGCGGACTAGGTCCGTGATCTGAGGATTATCCTCATTGCTACATAGAAGGATTATGTCCTTGATGCACTGCTAGGTGACGGACCTATAGCAGGAGCAGATACAGACGTTATGAACATTTGGCAAGCTCGGTATGATAACTACTTGATAGTTTAGTGCGCCATGCCTTACGGCTTAGAACCGGGACTTCAAAAACGTTTTGAATGCCACATAGCATATAAGATGTTCCAAGAGCTGAAATTGGCATTTTCAACTCATGCATGAGTCGAGAGGTATGAGACCTCTGACAAGTACTTTGCCTACAATATGGAGGAGAATAGCTCAACCAGTGAGCATGTGCTCAGATTGTCTGAGTACTACAATCGCTTGAATTAAGTGGGACTTAATCTTCCAGATAAAATAGTGATTGACAGAGTTGTCTAGTCACTATCACCAAGTTACTAGAACTTCTTGATGAACTATAATATGCAAGGGATGACAAAAACGATTCTCGAGCTCTTCATGGTGCAGAAATCGACGAAGGTAGAAATCAAGAAAAGCATCAAATGTTGATGGTTGACAAGACCACTAGTTTCAAGTAAAATGGCAAGGGAAAGAAAGGGAACTCCAAGAAGAATGGCAAGCAAGTTGCCACTCCCATGAAGAAGCCCAAAGCTAGACCCAAGCCTGAAACTGAGTGCTTCTACTACGAAGGAAATGGTCACTAGAAGCGGAACTACCCCAAATACTTGGCGGATAAGAAGGATGGCAAAGTGAACAAAAGTATATATGATATACATGTTATTAATGTGTACTTTACTAGTGTTCATAGTAGCCCCTGGGTATTTGATACTGGTTCAGTTGCTATGATTAGTAACTCGAAACAGGAGTTACAAAATGAACAAGGACTAATTGAGGGCAAGGTGACGAGGTGTGTTGGAAGAGATTCCAAGGTTGATAAGATCACGATCGCACACTCCCTTTACCTTCGGGACTAGTGTTGAACCTAAAATAAATGTTATTTGGTGTTTGCGTTGAGCATAATATGATTGGATCATGTTTATTGCAATACAGTTATTCATTTAAGTCAAAGAATAATTGTTACTCTGTTTACATGAATAAAACCTTCTGTGGTCATACACCCAAGATGAATGGTTTATTGAATCTCGATCGTAATGATACACTTATTCATAATATTGATGCCAAAAGATGCAAAGTTGATAATGGTAGTGCAACATATTTGTGGCACTGCCGTTTAGGTCATATTGGTGTAAAGCGCATGAAGAAACTCCATGCTGATGGGCTTTTGGAATCACTTGATGCTTGCGAACCATGCCTCATGGGCAAGATGACTAAGACTCCGTTCTCAGGAACAATGGAGCGAGCAACTGACTTATTGGAAATAATACATACTGATGTATGCGATCCGATGAGTGTTAAGGCTCGCGGCGGGTATCGTTATTTTCTGACCTTCACAGATGATTTGAGCAGATATGGGTATATCTACTTGATGAAACATAAGTCTGAAACATTTGAAAAGTTCAAAGAATTTCAGAGTGAAATGGAAAATCATCGTAACAAGAAAATAAAGTTTCTACGATCTGATCGCGGAGACGAATATTTGAGTTACGAGTTTGGTCTTCATTTGAAACAATGCACTCATGCCACCCGGAAACCACAGCATAATGGTGTGTCCGAACGTCGTAACCGCACTTTATTAGATATGGTGCGATCTATGATGTCTCTTACTGATTTACCGCTATCATTTTGGGGTCATGCATTAGAGACAGCTGCATTCATGTTAAATAGGGCACCGTCTAAATCCGTTGAGACGACACCGTATGAACTGTGGTTTAGCAAGAAACCTAAGCTGTCGTTTCTTAAAGTTTGGGGTTGCGATGCTTATGTGAAAAAGCTTCAGCCTGATAAGCTCGAACCCAAATCGGAGAAGTGCGTCTTCATAGGATACCCAAAATAAATTGTTGGGTACACCTTCTATCACAGATCCGAAGGCAAAATCTTTGTTGCTAAGAATGGATCCTTTCTAGAGAAGGAGTTTCTCTCGAAAGAAGTGAGTGGGAGGAAAGTAGAACTTGATGAGGTAATTGTACCTTCTCCCAAATTAGAAAGTAGTTCATCACAGAAATCAGTTCTAGTGATTCCTACACCAATTAGTGAGGAAGCTAATGATGATGATCATGAAACTTCAGATCAAGTTACTACTAAACCTCGTAGGTCAACCAGAGTACGGTCCGCACTAGAGTGGTACAGTAATCCTGTTCTGGAAGTCATGTTGCTGGACCATGATCAACCTACGAACTATGAGGAAGCGATGATGAGCCTAGATTCCGCGAAATGGCTTGAGGCCATGAAATCTAAGATAGGATCCATGTATGAGAACAAAGTATGGACTTTGGTTGACTTGCCCGATGATCGGCAAGCCATAGAGAATAAAATGGATCTTCAAGAGGAAGACGGACGCTGATAGTAGTGTTACTATCTTCAAAGCTCGACTTGTCGAAAACATTTTTTAACAAGTTCAAGATGTTGACTACGATGAGATTTTGTCACTCGTATCGATGCTTCAGTCTGTCCGAATCATGTTAGCAATTGCCGCATTTTATGATTATGAAATTTGGCAAAGGGACATCAAAACTGCATTCCTGGATGGATTTCTGGAAGAAGAGTTGTATTTGATGCAACTAGAAGGTTTTGTCGATCCAGAGGGTGCTAACAAAGTGTGGAAGCTCCAGCGATCCATTTATGGACTGGTGCAAGTATCTCGGAGTTGGAATATATGCTTTGATGAGTTGATCAAAGCATATAGTTTTATATAGACTTGCGGTGAAGCATGTATTTACAAGAAAGTGAGTGGGAGCACTACAACCTTTCTGATAAGTATATGTGAAAGACATATTGTTGATCGGAAATGATGTAGAATTTTCTGGAAAGCACAAAGGAGTGTTTGAAAGGAGTTTTTCAAAGAAAAACCTCGGTGAAGCTGCTTACAGATTGAGCATCAAGATCTGTAGAGATAGATCAAAACGCTTGATAAGTTTTTTCAATGAGTACATACCTTGACAAGATTTTGAAGTAGTTCAAAATGGAACAGTCAAAGAAGGAGTTCTTGCCTGTGTTGCAAGGTGTGAAATTGAGTAAAGACTCAAAACCTGACCACGGCAGGAAATAGAAAGAGAATGAAAAGTCTTTCTCTATGCCTCAGTCATAGGTGCTATGAAGTATGCTATGCTGTGTACCAGACCTATTGTGTACCTTGCCACGGTTTTGGCAAGGGGGTACGATAGTGAGCCAGGAGTGGATCACTGGACAACGTTCAAAGTTATCCTTAGTTACCTAAGAGGACTAAGGAAATATTTATCGGTTATGGAGCTGATAAAGAGTTCGTCGTAAAGAGTTACATCGATGCAAGCTTTGACACCGATCTGGATGACTGTAAGTCTCTATCTAGATACATATTGAAAGTGGGAGTAATTAGCTAGAGTAGCTCCGTGTAGAGCATCGTAGACATAGAGATTTGCAAGATACATACAGATCTGAATGTTGCAGACCCGTTGACTAAGCCTCTCTCACGAGCAAAACATGATCAGCACCAAGACTCCATGGGTGTTAGAATCATTACTATGTAATCCAGATTATTGACTCTAGTGCAAGTGGGAGACTGAAGGAAATATTCCCTAGAGGCAATAATAAAGTTGTTATTTACATTTCCTTATATCATGATAAATGTTTATTACTCATGCTAGAATTGTATTAACCCGAAACTTAGTATCACTACAAAAAAAGGCACATCCGTGACATTTAGGGCCGAACGAATTTTTTTCTGTCATACTTATGACACTAATATGATGATAATTGTGACAAAACCCGGTATCATCATAGATGTGGTGGGCTCCTACTTCTATGACAACAAATCATGACAGAAAATGGGCTTTTCGTCCTAGGCGGGCTGGAGACGCAGCTGCATGACATTCTTTGGGCCATCCATGACGGAAAAAACCGTGGTAGAAGCGAGGGCGCGGAAAATATCGGGGAGTTCCCGGTTACGGTGGGTGGTCGGGGGCCAAGTGATGCGCGTTTCGATCTCTCGTACGCGCGTGTGTGCGAGGCGTTGCGCTCTAACTGAACCCAAGCGAGGCGTTGGGCTCTAACTGAACCCGAGAGATTGCACTGCAGGCTATGCATTACACTGAACCCGAGCGATCGATCGATCCCTTGCTGTTAACTGAAGCCGAGTGATTCCTTCGCTACTGCTGCTAACTGAAGTCGATTGATGCTGCCTTTGGATGAACAGTGAGCGTTGTTGGGGGGTTTGGATGAACAGTTCCAGGTGGGGGTTGGATGAACAGGAACCCGTGGTAGTAGAGGCCGTTGCCGCTGGATGAACAGTACCCCGATCGATCGAGCCGGTGGATGAACAGGACCCCGTGGAGGGCTGGATGAACAAGACCCCATGGAGGGCTGGTTGAATAGTAGCCGGTGGAGGGCTGGTTGAACAGTAGCCGGTGGAGGGCTGGATGAACAGTAGCCTGTGGAGGGGTGGTTGAACAGGACTCCCGTGGAGAGGGCTGGTTGAATAGTAGCCGGTGGAGGAGCACGCGGTGGAGGCTGGATGAACAGGAGCCCGTGGATGAACAGTCGCAGGTGGAGGCTGGAGGAGGTCGACGGTGGATGAACAGTAGCCCGTGGAGGCTGGAGGAGGTCGACGGTGGAGATGAACAGTATCCCGTGGAGTCCCGTTTTGCGGTACGCCACACCCCTCCCGATGAACAGGACCCCCGTTTCGACCGTAGCGCTCCAACACAAGTCCGTTTCCTCCGTTTTGCGGTACGCCACACCCCTCCCGATCAACAGGACCCCGTTTCGACCGTAGGAGGTCTGTTTCCTCCGTTCTACGGTACGCCAGACCCCTCCCGATGAACAGGATCCCATTTCCACCGTGGCCGGTCGAACACAAGGTCGTTTCCTCTGTTCTGCGGTACGCCAGGCCTCGTTTCCATCGCATGTTCCGTCCAAGCCGGTTGGCTCCCGATGAACAGCACGCGTTCCGTTGCCTCCCGATGAACACGACGCATTCCGTTGCCTCCCCATGAACACAGCGACGATGCAGTTTCTCCGTTCCGACCCAGCCGCAGCCATGTACACGAGCCATGGTCGTACATATGCGCGAGTAGGCGTTCGAGACCCCGCCCGTATGTACGTACGTGGCCGTATTTACTTTCTTGCACCCTGGCCGCTGTACATACGTGTACATGCTACGTGCGCGCCTCTACTACCACACGTGCGCGCCTCTACATCGACTAGTATGTACATACACATTCGCGACCAGAATGACAATGCTACGTACGCTTCGACCGGGTGGGTCCCGTGCAAAGATGTAGCTGGTGGGTCCCAGCAGTCAGGGGGGCGAATCATTTTTTTGCCCGTAATATGGACGCAGTTCCTTGCGTGCGAAGATGTAGCCGGTGGGTCCCAACAGTTGGGGGGTAACGTTTTTTCCATGAAATACGGTGGCCCGTCCGGTGGGTCCCCACTGCTAGGTGGAGGAATCATTATTTTCCGCGTAATAAGGAGGCACTTCCTTGCTGCGGCCGTGGACCCAGCTGTCAGCCTCTCCACGTACAGTACTCTTCCGATGGAAGTCGTTCCTTGACCACGTTACCACGCCGCGCCGAGAGCACCAGGGCGGTGGACGACGGCGAGGCCTAGAAAGGGGACGACACGGAGCCGGGGAAGACGCGGCAGTGAATGCCCACGCGGAGAGGAGTACGAGGGTTCACTGGTTCGGCTACGGTGTGAGGCTGCCGTCGCTGCAAGGCCTGGCCAGCGGTGGGAGTAGTAGGGGGCGGTGAGGCCTCCGCGGCATCACAGCCGGCCACGGGAAGCAGGAGCACGCGGCACGACCGGCGCTGGTTTGGGCGGCTGGAGCAACCAGACCAGAGGTTGAAGAAGGACTACCATCGTTGGATGGACATCGTACGGTCACTGGAGCTAGAATCGTTCATATTGACTAAGTTGACAAAGCCCTCCGTCCCCGTCATCTTAGTAGGCCCACAATTCAGCCTCCCACAATGGTGGGTCCCAGCTAGCAGGGGGAGTATTCATTTTTTGTGCGTAATAAGGAGGCACTTCCTTGTGTGCGAAGATATAGCTGGTGGGTCCAAGCTGACAGCGGGGGGGGGGAGTTTTTTTCAAGAAATATAGAGGCCCTTCCGGTGGGTCCCAGCTATCAGGTGGAGGAATCATTATTTTGCGCGTAATAAGGAGGCATTTCTTTGTGTGGACCCCTACTGTCAGCCTCTTCCGATGGTTGTTGTTTGTTGACCATGTTGACCTCGCCGCGCCGAGAGCACAAACGCGGTCGACGAGGGCGAGGCCCAGGAAGGGAATGACCCGGAGCCGGCGAAGCCACCGCAGCGGATGCCCACGCTGAGGGGTGTACGAGCGCTGACTGGTTGGCTGCGGGGTGAGGCTGATGTCGCCGAAAAATAACAGGATATGCGGGTGTGTAGAGGGATGGCCTGGCGGCAGCACAGCCAGCCACAGGAGGAGGAAGCAGGCAGTCCCGCCAGCGCTGGTTTGGGCGGCTGGAGCAGGAAGATCAGAGATTGAAGAAGCACGGTGGCCGTTGGATGGACATCCAACAGTCACTGCTCTGTGTTGACTAAGTTGACAAAGCCTTGAGTACGCGTCAAAAAATTTTTAGGACAGCGTCATCGTCAACCTAGTAGGCCCAGAAGTTAGCCTCCAAATATGTGAAAAACAACATACAACCCATTAGCCATTATTTTCAATAATTTACAGCCAATTTGCTAATTCTTAAGGATATTTGAAGCCCATATTCTTCTTATTAGCATTACAGACCATATATTCTGGGCACTGCTAAAAAATTCAACGAAATTTTTCATATTTCGGTGGGGTCCGAACTCTTTTAATCACGAAATTTCGAGTCGCGTTCAAATAATTTTTAAAAAATTATATCAAAATAAAATTCAAAAAACAATTCTCCGCAAAAAAATGAATGAAATTTAAAATCATAACTAGCAAGATGCCCGTGCGTTGCACGGAACATGAAGATGCATTTGTATGAGTAGTTTATCTTGTGGGATAAAAGACGATCTTTTAATGTAATTGCCAGTTGGCTTTGGTTTTTATAAGAGTAGAGAGTAGAGAAATCCAGAAAAATGATATTTTAATGTAATTGCCGGTTGGCTTTGGTTTAAAAAATTACAGCCCATTCCTTACAACTCATAGCCCATTTTCTGGGGAAGCCCATTTCTTACTACTTTACATCCCTCCCTCCTTGTCTTTAAAGATTTGCTGCCCAGCAGGGCTGAGAAAAGCAAGTAGGCCTCGGTTTTGGTGTTCTCCAAAAAAAAGAACTGGGCTAGCCATTTTCAGAAAGAAAAAAGATATCAACTGGGCTCGTCATGTGCATAAATAAAAGCTTAAGTGTGGGACAGACGGGCCACAGCCCCCGCACAGCGCGCAGTTGAGCTCCGTCTCTCAAACTAAAAAAACAACTGGGCGAGCTGCTGGGTCCCTGGTGTTATCCGTTCATTGTGTAATTTTAACAAATCCGCCGCCGCGCCAGCCTATGCATCGGCGGTGTCAGATGAGACGTCGATGACTTGTCCTGGCGACATGCCGCTGTTGGTGGACACCGCGTCCCCCTTACTGAAGTCGACCACGTCCTCGTCCTCGTCGTCGGCGCCGCCCTCAAGGTTGTAGTACTCGTAGTAGTGGCTGCGCCAGAGCTCGCGTTGGTACTCCACCGCCGATTCCTCGACGGACAGACTCTTCTCTACCTCGACCTCGGCCACGCGCAACTCCTCCTCCCGGCGCTCCTCGATCTCCGCCGCCTCCTGCATCTCCAGCTCCCGCTCGGCGACCTCATGAGGAAGCAGGTGCTCCATGGCCACCGCCGCCTTTTCAGACGTGGGTTGCATGCTGGAGTCCGAGGTGGCCTGGAATATCTTGGCGTGTGCATCCTCGATCTTGGCGTGGATAGCCTCGACCCGGGCCAGGGTGACATCGGCGGCACAGACGGCATCTCAAGTGCTCTTGGCGTTTGCAGCCGCCGCCGCAGCAATAGCTGCAGCCGTCTTGGCTGCCGCGGCTGCCCTTTCGGCTGCCGCAGACGCCCTCTCGGCAGAAGCGGCCGCGCTCAATGCGGATGCGGCGGCACTCTCGGCGTAGGCGGCCGCGCTCTCGGTGCAGGTGGCGACGCTCGGGGGGGATGCGGCCATCGTACGGGCCTTCACGAAGCGTTTCCACGGCGTCATCTTTCCAAGAAGGGGGTGCAGGAATGGGGATTGGGATTCATCGATTCGGGGGTTGCCGGCACTGGAGCAGACGAGCCGGCGAAGCTTAAGGAGGGAGACTTAAATAGACCCAGATATTTTCATCACAAACGGTTCCTAGAAAACAATGGTGTGTGATGTTGTACATATTTTTTCTTAGCTGTGAAAGACGAATTTGGAGTAAAGTGGCAACGGATGGTGTTTTAAATGAACGAGAAATTTTGTAATACTAATACAACTGTCATGTCAAATTCTAGAAAATTTCAGGGGTCATTTGACCTTTTAAGACATTTAAGTGATTTTCTAGCAGTAAGGAATTAGGAGGAAGTAATTTTTTGGCTTGTAATAACGAGGCACCTGCTTGCGTAATGCAATGACCCTGGTGGGTCCCTACTGGCAGCCTCTCCACGTACAGTCATCTCCTGGTTCCTCTTGGTTGTTGACCATGTTGACAACGCCAGATGGAGGTGGGCATAGCGAGCGAACCAAGGCGGAGAACGACGACGAGGCCTCGGACGGGAAGGAACAGCAGCCGTGGAAGATGCGGCAGTGTAGTGGCAGGTGGAGGGGAGTACGAGGGCAACAAAATGCAACTCAAGTTTACAAACGGTACAAAAAGCCCAAGGATTAATTGTTCATCAAATTTTTAGACAATACCCAGATTGAACATGGCAGTAACATCTAACCCAACCACTCTTTTTCGCAGTCACAAACAAATGGATCGGTCTGATCCATAAAATCAACATCCTATGCATAAAAATTTATTGCACGATGACTACAACTTGTTGTGAATAGAAGCCGAGCACGTTTAGAAGCCCATTTGTCCACCTGAAACTTCTTTTTTTGCTCTTCAACATGTCCGTCCGTGAGAAATCTCTTGCGGTAAAACTTAAGCCTCAAGGACAATAGTAACCTCGCATTCAACAGGAAGAATGTGACAAAGCTTTTGTTTGCCTGGTTGGATGCATATCCTTCCATCGTTATTGTCCTCAAACGAATGTCATGAGAACTGAGAAAATCCTGGTGCTTATTACGCCACCGATTGGTTATATGTTTTTTTCCATGTACTTCCAGTACCTAAGTAGACATGAAGATTTGAAAACAGTTAAGGTATGAAAAAAGAGTATGTCGAAAGAGCAACAGCTGAATGGTTAATTCTAGTACAATATATACAGTCTTTCAGTGTGGATGAAATCATCACCTCCATATATAAATTCTCCAGAGACCAAAAGCATCGCAGCAAGCCAATAATTATGTTCAGATCATAACTATACATTCGGATATATAAGATCTTGACAGAATTCAGCAACATTGATAGGCTATCCATGGACGAACTCTTCATTGAGCATATAACATAATATTAGTACCCAAAGTGTACTCCAAGATGATATAAAACTTATGCGCTCAAATGAAAAATGCAGCTTATGATTACAAATGTGTAGATGATAATATACGGTACCTGAAAAAGTGAGGAGCCAAACACCAACTTCTTGTGATCATTAAATGGATCACGAATTACACCCAAGGTCTCCAGTCTGGGGGCAGAGACGATAGTTATTTGCGAAGGTTTTATAACAATTATCAAGGAGCAACCTTTCAAGTGAAGGGGCATCTTCGATGATGAGCTGCCGTCCTTCAAAACAAATTCCAATGCTTTTAAGGTGAGGCGACTTTATTTTGAGACAACTGTCGGATGTGGGGTTCCGGCAAAACCCTTAAGGTTCGAACTCTGGGGTGCGCGCGAAGTTGTTTCCCTCCTACCGATCTACGCCTTAGCTCACTAAGATCTCGCGGACGAACTCGACAAACTCGCAACACAGAAAGACACGGGATTTATACCGGTTCAGGCCACCATTGTGGTGTAATACCCTACTCCAGTGTGTGGTGGTGGATTGCCTCTTGGGCTGATGAAGAACAGTACAAAGGGAAGAACAGCCTCCTGAGGTTGAGGGGTTCTTGTGCTCTGTGGACTTGTGGATGAGAACTCGATCCCCCCAACCTATGGTGGCTAGCTCTACTTATATAGGCCCTGGTCCTCTCCCAAATATTGAGCGCGAAGGGAGCCAACAACGGCGGGCGAATTTGAAAGGGGACAACCAGTACAAGCTATCCTGACAAAAGCGGTCTTCGCCTGCAAAAGGCTCTGGTGGTGACGCCGTCTTGGGCTCCACGGTGGCCTCCGTCTTGCCGTCCTGCTGGTCTTGGTCTTGTTGCACCGATATGGAAACCCTTGCCTGATGCCTCGGTACTCCGCGCCTGCGCCTGCCTCCTTAGCACCAAAGAGGAAACAAGGACGCTGCGCGCTGGCGCCTGCCTGGCGCCCACCTGCTGCCGATCGTCATGGCTCACGTCACATGAGCCTCGTGAGGTTTGCTCCACCTTGATATCTCCGCTCCTCGGGAGGCAACCTGGTGAGGCCGCTCCCGAGGAGGTCTTGCGTAGTCCGCCTCGCGAGGCTTGGCCCCTCGCGAGGGTCTTGAATGCTTTGTTGATGAAGATGGGCCGTACAGGCCCGCTAGCATAGCCACGCCGTGGGCCGAAGGCAGGCAAGTGTGGGGACCCCCGTTCCCAGAACGCCGACAGTAGCCCCCGGGCCCAAGGTGCGCTCGGGCTTGGCTTCGCGGCGAAGCCAAGGGTCAAGTGCGGAGCGCCGCGGGCCCCAAAAGCCTGCGGCCTCGGTCGACGCGTGGGGTTGATTGGACGTGGGCGTCTCCACTTCCCACGCTGCCTTTGAATCCGCCTAGCAATGCGGCCCCCACAGTCTACACAGTTATTCCTCCGTTGCCCGTGTCTTGCTTCCCCAATCTCTCTGCCTCCTCGAGACTCTGCTTCTCCTCTCCGATATGACCTGCCTCCTGCCAGCTCCACCGCCATGGTGCCGAAAAAAGTAGACAAGGGGAAGAAACCCTTATCTTCGCCGAGCGCGCCTCCGGCCGTCGAGCCGGCGCTCGGCCGACCCCGGGTGCTCAACGACGAGGCCGTGGCCAAGGTCCGTCCAATGCTCGCTTCCAGCTTCAACGAGTGGGGATAGACGGTGGCTTGGCCCGCGTCTTGCACTCGCATGGCCCCGGCCGCCACTGAGGTCCCAATCTTCATAGATGCCCTCTGGGCTGGCCTGATTCCTCCCTTCTCCGCCTTCTTCAACATGGTGCTCGAGCATTATCAGATCCACATGCTGCATCTCGACCCCCAATCTGTGACCCTTCTCGCCGTCTTCGCCTTTTTGTGCGAAGCCATGATGGGCATCGCTCCTTCGGTGGCCTTCTTCCGCCATTTCTTCTCATTTCATCTGACTGACCCTCGTCAGAGCTCGGGATGCGTGAGCTTCCAGGCCGTGCCCGTGACGGCGGTCGCGGGGATTGGCTTTGAGCTTCCTCCATCCACGAGCGAGTTCTGGACGCGATGGGTGTTTGTCGACGCCGGTGTGCTCAGCCCTCTGCTCCATCCCCCGGTGGGGCCTGCTGTTCCAAACTCCGGTTGGGGCCATCAGAAGCTCACGAGCCCCCACCTCGCTCCCGTCTGGGCCAGGCTGAGGAGGTTGAAGGACCGCGGTGTGACTGCGCCTATGGTGGTGAAGGAGTTTCTCAAGCGCCGAGTCGCTCCGCTTCAGCGCCATTCCCGCCCGATGTGGGCCTTGCTCAGCAGTCAGGACCACATGAGGTTTCAAGAGGAAGGGCTTCCTCTTAAGACGCGGGAGACAGTGCTTATGGTCCTGACGGGTACCCCTCTGCCCGACGACAGGCCCAGGAAGAGCTGTTTGTTGTACCGTTGCGAGAACAAGGATGAGTTTTCCGCGAGCATGCCCTCCTTTGATGAGTGGGGCTTGCGCCCGATCGGCCTGGTGGGGCCCCGCGAGAACCCTGTCGATGTGGTCCCGTTCCTCGTCACCGGTGCCGAGCTCGCCCCAAGTGAGGGTGCAGGAGGGCGAGCTCCGGCGGAGGCCGGTGGCCCCAGCGCTGAAGAGCACATGTCGCGCGGTGATCCGGGAGCGACGTCCTCGGGAGCTCGCGATCCCTCCCCTGGGGCATCGGTCACTGAGGCGACGCAGCATGCGGTTCCCGAGGTCAAAGCCCCCGAAGCCTCGGGAGGTCGTAGAAAGACGGCGCCCGACTGTTCACCACAACCAGGCACCCCTGAAGTTGTCCCTCCAAGCTCTTCTTCGGCCCTGCCTCGCACCGGCCGTCACGTCCAGTGCTTCGGTCAGCTTTGCGTGGACTTCAAGGAGATCTGCAAGAGGAAAGGATCCCCGAGCAGCAACAGCATCTTCGGGCCGTTGAAGCGGCGAAAGTACTTTGCTATCGACGAGTAAGTACTGCACCTTGTGATTTCTTGATTGCTACTTTCCTTCCTGACGCTAGCTCTTCAGGACCCCTTCCGCCAGGGCCGTTGGGTCCCTCGTGAAGCAATCCTTGCCTTCCTCGGCATCCCCGCTGGCCTTGTGCACTCCGAGCCTGCACGCCGCGCCCGGAACTGGGTCGGCAAAGGGGGTGCGCTTGCCTTCATGGAGCCTTGAATCTGTTGCTTCGCTGCCCTTCCTGCACGGTCTGGCTTGGAGCATGGCGGGCGTTCCCTGATCTCCTCCTCTGGTTATGGACGGCAACTGGTTGACTTCGTCCTTCGGCTCCTCCTCAAGCAGCGGGCCGCGTCCGACCGGATCTTCTCGCGAGGTCGGGCCGGCGCCTGGAGCGTCATCAGCCCCCAGCCCCCTGCCGAGAGGCAGTGCGCCACTTGATGTCCCGCCTGCAGCCCCCGAGGTGGAGGACGAGGTGGGCCGTGCGTTCGAGTCTGAGCGCGTGCGAAGCGTCGATCGCCATGAGCTCTTCCAAGAGGCGATGGGCGCGATGAGCCGACTCGGTGAAGAACTTGCGGGCGTCGACTCGCGCCTTGAGGCTGAAGGTTTGCGGCTGGTGGAGGAACGGCGTAAGCTGAGGGTGGCCATCTGATGTCTACTACACAACCTTCTTCTTGTAGACGTTTTTGGGCCTCCAAGTGCAGAGGTTTGTAGGACAGTAACAAATTTCCCTCAAGTGGATGACCTAAGGTTTATCAATCCGTGGGAGGCGTAGGATGAAGATGGTCTCTCTCAAGCAACCCTGCAACCAAATAATAAAGAGTCTCTTGTGTCCCCAACACACCCAATACAATGGTAAATTGTATAGGTGCACTAGTTCGGCGAAGAGATGGTGATACAAGTGCAATATGGATGGTAGATATAGGTTTTTGTAATCTGAAAATATAAAAACAGCAAGGTAACTAATGATAAAAGTGAGCACACAAACGGTATTGCAATGAGTTGAAACAAGGCCTAGGGTTC
This sequence comes from Aegilops tauschii subsp. strangulata, assembly GCF_002575655.3. Classification (NCBI taxonomy): domain Eukaryota; kingdom Viridiplantae; phylum Streptophyta; class Magnoliopsida; order Poales; family Poaceae; genus Aegilops; species Aegilops tauschii. The sequence continues at coordinate 184,187,155 of NC_053041.3, forward strand.
ATACTTTCACTAGTGCAAGTTCTCTCAACAATAATAACATAATTGGATCATATAACTATCCCTCAACATGCAACAAAGAGTCACTCCAAAGTCACTAATAGCAGAGAACAAACGAAGAGATTATGGTAGGGTACGAAACCACCTCAAAGTTATTCTTTCCGATCAATCCATTGGGCTATTCCTATAAGTGTCACAAACAGCCCTAGAGTTCGTAGTAAAATAACACCTTAAGACACACATCAACCAAAACCCTAATGTCACCTAGATACTCCAATGTCACCTCAAGTATCCGTGGGAATGATTATACGATATGCATCACACAATCTCAAATTCATCTATTCAACCAACACATAGAACCTCAAAGAGTGCCCCAAAGTTTCTACCGGAGAATCAAGACGAAAACGTGTGCCAACCCCTATGCATAGGTTCATGGGCGGAACCCGCAAGTTGATCACCAAAACATACATCAAGTGGATCAATAGAATACCCCATTGTCACCACGGGTATCCCACGCAAGACATACATCAAGTGTTCTCAAATCATTAAAAGACTCAATCCGATAAGATAACTTCAAAGGGGAAACTCAATCCATTACAAGAGAGTAGAGGGGGAGAAACATCATAAGATCCAACAATAGTAGCAAAGCTCGCGATACATCAAGATCGTGCCAAATCAAGAACACGAGAGAGAGAGATCAAACACATAGCTACTGGTACATACCCTCAGCCCCGAGGGTGAACTACTCCCTCCTCGTCATGGAGAGCGCCGGGATGATGAAGATGGCCACCGGTGAGGGATTCCCCCTCCGGCAGGGTGCCGGAACGGGCTCCCGAGAGGTTTTTGGTGGCTACAGAGGCTTGCGGCGACGGAACTCCCGATCTATTCTGTTCCCCGATCGTTTTAGGGTATATGGATATATATATAGGCGGAAGAAATACGTCAAGGGAGCCACGAGGGTGGAGGGCGCGCCCAGGGGGTGGGCGCGCCCCCCTGCCTCGTGCCTCCCTCATTGCGTTCTTGACGTGGACTCCAAGTCTCCCTGGTTGCTTTCTTTCCAAAAATAACGTCTCCAGAAGGTTTCATTCCGTTTCGACTCTGTTTGATATTCCTTTTCTTCGAAACACTGAAACAAGGGAAAAATAGGAACTGGCACTGGGCTCTGGTCAATAGGTTAGTCCCAAAAATAATATAAAAGTGCATAGTAAGCCCAATAAACATCCAAGATGGATAATATAATATCATGAATACTTCATAAATTATAGATACGTTGGAGACATATCAGCATCCCCAAGCTTAATTCCTGCTTATCCTCGAGTAGGTAAATGATAAAAGAAAGAATTTATGAAGTGTGACTGCTAGCAGGTGCATAAGTTTGATCAATGATAATTTCAATCACCTTTTCTAGCATCATTATATGTCATAACAGTAGCTCAACTCATAGAATTTTTCATGATCAAGTAACAAGCTGTTCACATGTTAAAGTATAGATCATAAACTTTCTTGAAAACTAACAAACTATGTTCTCAGTCATCAAACAATTGCAATTCATCTTATTTTCAGGAAGAGTCTATATCAGAGCTTTGATTCAGCAAACTTCACATACTTCACTATCATTTAGTCTTCCATGATTGCTACCACTCAAAGCATATTTTTAGAACAAATAGTATTCATCAAACACAGAGAAAGATAGGGGCTTAATGTTTCGCCTCCCAACTTTTTACCTCAAGGGTAATGTCAACAATAATAATTCATGATCAAATATATTTGAATGGCCATATATGCTTAGATCTTTCCATCACATGATGCTTGCCAACTAAAGAGTAGGTTGGAATGAGAAGGAATACTACTGACTCTTGCATAAAATTAAAAGATAGGCCCTTCGCAGAGGGAAGCAGGGATTTGCAGAGGTGCCAGAGCTCGAAGCAAATACATAGATGAAAATAATTTTGAGAGGTATGCTTTCATTGTCAACATAACGACCAAGAGTTCCCAATATCTTCCATACCACATACATTATAGGCGGTTCCCAAACAGAAAGGTAAAGATTTTTACTCCCCCTCCACCAACAATCATCAATCCATGGCTTGCCCGAAACAACGGGTGCCTCCAACTAACATCAAACCTGGGGGAGTTTTGTTTGCAATTATTTTTGATTTGATTTCGATCTTTTGATCATGGGACTGGGCATCACAGTTACCAACCATTTTCTCGTGAATTATGAGCGGAGTCCACTCATCGTGAGAATAACCCACCTAGCATGGAAGATATTGCTAACCCATAGTCGCTACATGAGCGATTCAGGCATACAAAACAGATTATTATTTGAAGGTTTAGAGTTTGGCACATGGGAATTTACTTGGAACGGCAGGTAAATACCGCATATAGGTAGATATGGTGGACACTCATGGAAGAAACTTGGTTCAAGGGATTTGGATGCACAAGCAGTATTCCCGCTTAGTACAGATTTTGGCTAGCAAAGGATTCTAAATAGCAAGCACCACATGTTAGAGGATCCATAACAATATAACTTCTACAAATATACCCAAGCATAACTCATTATGTTGTCTTCCTTGTCCAACTTTAACTAATTTGCTCAGGTTTGAAAATAATGGGGCTCACAATCATAGAAGATGTCCAAGATAGTATATTTATATGTGAAATCTCTCTTCCTTCAATATTCTTTCATGAATTGTTCAAGTGACCAATACAATGTCTGCTAACCTTCAAAAAACATTACCACCTCTACTTCTTATATGTGAAGGCATTACTCCCCATGGGAAAGGCATATTAAACATATATAATTTCAGATTTATGACATTCAAATCATTCAACCATTTACTCATAGGATATAAGTGAAGCACACGAGTAAATGACAAACTACTCCAAAAAGATATAAGTGAAGATCAATGAGTAGTTAAATAATTATGTAGCTATGTGAAGACTCTCTCTCTCATTTAAGAATTTCAGATCTTGGTATTTTATTCAAACAGCAAGCAAAGCTAAAGAAAATAAAATGACGCTCCAAGCAAAACACATATCATGTGGTGAATAAAAATATAGCTCCAAGTAAAGTTACCGATGAACGAAGATGAAGGAGGGGATGCCATTCGGGGCATCCCCAAGCTTAGGCTCTTGGTTGTCCTTGAATATTACCTTGGGGTGCCTTGGGCATCCCCAATCTTAGGCTCTTGCCACTCCTTATTCCATAGTCCATCGAATCTTTACCCAAAACTTGAAAGCTTCACAACACAAAACTTAACAGAAAACTCGTAAGCTCCGTTAGCGAAAGAAAACAAAACACCACTTCAAGGTACTGTAATGAAATCATTCTTTATTTGTATTGGTGTTAAACCTACTGTATTCAAACTTCTCTATGGTTTATAAACTATTTTACTAGCCATAGATTCATCAAAATAAGCAAACAACACACGAAAAACAGAATCTGTCAAAAACAGAACAGTCTGTAGTAATCTGTAACTAACGCAAACTTCTGGAACTCCAAAAATTCATCCAAAATAGGAAGACCTAAATAATTTGTTTATTGATCTTCTGCAATTGTAATCAATATTTTATCACGTTCTGGTGAGTTTTAACAATTGTTTTCGTGAACAGAAAGTTTCTGGAATTTTCAGCAGGATCAAATAACTATCATCCAAGAAGATCCTATAGGTATTACTTGGCACAAACACTAATTAAAACATAAAACCACATCTAACCAGAGGCTAGATCAAATATTTATTACTAAACAGAACCAAAAAGTAAGTAACAAAAATAAAATTGGGTTGCCTCCCAACAAGCGCTATCGTTTAACGCCCCTAGCTAGGCATGATGATTTCAATGATGCTCGCATAAAGGAGAAGGATTGAAACATAAAGAGAGCATCATGAAGAATATGACTAGCACATTTAAGTCTAACCCACTTCCTATGCATAGGGATTTTGTGAGCAAACAACTTATGGGAACAAGAATCAACTTGCATAGGAAGGTAAAACAAGCATAACTTCAAGATTTTAAGCACATAGAGAGGAAACTTGATATTATTGCAATTCCTACAAGCATATGTTCCTCCCTCATAATAGTTTTTAGTAACATCATGAATGAATTCAACAATATAACCAGCACCTAAAGCATTCTTTTCATGATCTACTAGAATAGAAATTTTATTACTCTCCACATAAGCAAAATTCTTCTCATTCGGAATAGTGGGAGTATCATAAGAGACTTGAATACTATAAATTGTTTCCACATTAAAAGAGTAATGTTCAGAGAAAGGGTACTCATAATCATGACAAGTTTTATAAATATAATCATCACTGCTCTTTGTAGCATAAGTTTCATCACAATAATCATCATAAGTAGCAACTTTATTCTCATCATAATCAATTGAAACCTCTTCTGAAATAGTGGATACATCACTAAATAAAGTCATGACCTCTCCAAATCCACTTTCATAAATATTAAAAGATTCAACACCCTCCAAAATAGTGGGATCATTACTTCCTAAAGTTGACACTCTTCCAAACCCACTTTCATCAATACAATCATCATAAGTAGGAGGCATGCTATCATCATTATAAATTTGCATGTCAAGACTTGAGAGACTGAAAATATCATCTTCATTAAATGTAGCATCCCCAAGCTTGGGACAAACATTAATTGCAGCAAATATATTCTCAAAAACATCATACTCCTCAAACATAGCATCCCCAAGCTTGGGCCTTTTCATATCATAAGCATAATCACTCTCATCATTAATAGTATGGATAGCACCAATAGTATAGCAATTATCATATTCTTCCAAGCAAGTGCCAAAAAGATTTTCAAGATCATAAGGAGTATCATTATCTTCCCAATCATAATCATCACAACAAGCAATAGGCATAACAAGATCATCATCAAGTGCATCATCTTCATTTTCATGAGGCACAACAATAATGTTCAACTCATGCCGTTCCGGGATGCTCATGAGTTATGGACAAAGCTTCAAGATAAATATGGTGTGTCCAAGTTTTGTGGGGATGATTGTTCTCCCTCCACCTCCGGTCGTGTTGTCTTCTCAACTTCTTCTACTTCACCTACATGTGGTTTTCCACAAGGTAATGACATGGTGAGTAGTGGTGTTCATTGCAATGATGATAGTGTGCGTGTTCTTGGTGATTCTTCATCACTATCTTATTAAAATGGTCCTTCTTTGGACTTTAACACTTCGAGCACCTTACATGTTTCACATGCTCGTGTTGGTAGTCCTTGCATATCTTGTAGAAATTGCTTGCTCAAATCTCATGATGATATGCTTGCTATGTCTTGTTGCCATGATGAAAATGTATCTATTTCCTCGAGTTGTTGTGCTAACAATGTAGAGGAAACCCAACACTCCATGGAACAAGATGTGGTCTTGAATGGTGCTTCAAGGGATCCCACATCATCATCTATTGCTTTTTGCCTTATGGCCAAGGCTTCAAAGGTATCTCCCACTTTGAATCCCAATATATCTTGTGATAATATTGATGATGGCAAGAGTGATGATGATGTCGATTTTGATGAAGAGAATGATGATGTTGCCTCCTTAAAAGTTAAGGGGGAAATAATTTTTAAAGCTCTTCTTAAGAATAAAATTGCTCGTTCCAACTTCATGGAAATCATGTCTATTGCTATCGAGGGCAAGAAATATATTGATGAGTTGGAATCTCGTCTTGAGGAGCATGAGGTCACCATTGATAAAATGGAAGGTCATGAGCGTGACTACGCTAATGAGACTGCGGACCTCTCTCAAGCTCTTGAACTTGAACAAACCACCAAGGAATCTCTTGAGGAGACTTTTGCTCTAGAATTATCTAGAGTGAGGGAATCTCGTGATAGAGCTCTTGAGGTGGCCAATGATTTTGAAACTAAAAATGAGGAGCTTGAAGTTGCGCATGCTAAACTCCTTGAGGACTTTGAGCACCTCGAAAATGGCTCAAGGGTCATTGAGAGTGAGCTCATCAAACTCACCGAGTCTTATGCTCAACTTAAAGCTTCATATTCAAAAGAGCTTGTAAAGTTGCCTTCTCCTCTTGCTATTATTGATGATGCTTGTGCTACTAACTCTATTACTTGTGAAGCATCCATTTTGAAGGAGAACGTTGAGCTACGGGCTCAACTTGAGTTGCTATCTAGCAATTATGGGAAATTGGAAGAAAGCCATGAAAAGCTCTCAAGCTCTCATGATGATCTTCTAGTATCCCATAATTTGCTAAAGATAGCTCATGGGGCCATGATTGCTAAGGTAACATCTAGTGAGCCTCATGTGGATACTAGCACTACTTCTAGTCAAAATGCTATATTGCCATGTGCTAGTCCTTGTAATTCATCTACTCACAATGGTGGTACATCTTGTGATGAATTGCTTTCCTTGCCTTGTTGCTCTAACGATGAAGCTTATACTTCCTCTAGTACTTGTGTTGAGACTAACCATGTAGAGGAAATCAAAGAGCTCAAGGCCCAAGTCACTTCTTTGAAGAAAGACTTGGAAAAGAGTCATGAAGGGAAATTTACACTCAACAACATCTTGAGAGTGCAAAAATCCCCCAATGAAAAAGGTGGACTTGGATTCAACTCCAACAAGAAGAAGAAGTCCAAGATGAACAAAAAGAAGGGCCAAGAACAAGTCAAGAATTCGGCCAAGATTGTTTGCTTCAAGTGCAAAGTAGAAGGGCATCATGTTAGATCTTGCCCATTGAAGAAGAAGGCCATTAGTAATAAGCAACAAGGGAAGCGGCCACAAGTTCACTCCCACTCTCAACCTCAAGTTGAAGAAAGGCCTCTTCCCAAGAAAACTCAAGCTAATGCTTCTCAAGTTGAGAAATCAAGTGGGAAGAAAGTAAAGAGTAGGCGTTGCTACCCATGTCATGAAAAAGGTCACGTCGCTTCTTCATGCACTAGTGGTAACTTATCCAACCCAATTATTATTGATGATGTCTATTCTCTTGGGAAGGATTAGTGGACTCGTGTGCGCCTTCTTACCTCAAAGAAGTTTCTCGTAGTCGTAGAACAGGATAGCCACTGAGTCAAAGCTGGCTTGCTACAACTAAACCCCACACTACCTTCTTGATACAAATGCATGTATGATAGGATCTGATGTAAGTCTTGTTGAGTACCTTTGTACTCATGTTGCTTTATTTATGTTTTTGCAACGGAGACTTCGGTCTTACTAGTAGTTCCGCTTGGACTTCGATGAGTAGCTTGTACCTCAGCTACGATCTTGCACCCTTGGGAGGGTCTTGTAGATAGTCAGGCTTCTCAGCCTTTTTCCTTTGTAGTTGTCTGTACCCAGACATGTAATGCTTCCGTGGCTTGTATGCTCTGAATGATGGGTCATGTGACCCCTGTTTGTACTTAATGCTATGTGGCTCTTCTGGGCCTTTTATCTATACGAGTTTGCGTTATGTTGTGATGCCACGTTGTACAGCACATACTTGCATGTTATGCGTACGTGTAACGTGTATTGCTATGTGTGGGATCTGACAATCTAGCTGTTTATCCTTGGCAGCCTCTCTTATGGGGAAATGTAGTCTAGTGCCTCCTTGAGCCATAGTAGTCCGCTACAGCCCGGTTCACCGGAGTCCTGCTAGCCCAGCACTACTACTCTGGACACTTGACTGGCCGGCATGTGTTTCATTTCGTTCCTGTGTCTGTCCCTTCGGGGAAATGTCACGCGGTGACATCCGGAGTCCTGCCTAGCCTGCTGCAGCCCAGGTTCCCGGAGTCCTGTTAGCCCAGTGCTACAGCCCGGATTCACACGCTGCTGACCGACACGCTCAATGTTGATTCATGTATGCCTGTCCCCATACGTTAGTGCCGCTTTGGGTTCACGACTAGCCATGTCGGCCCGGGTTCTCTGTCATATGGATGCTAGCGACATTGTCATATACGTGAGCCAAAAGGCGCAAACGGTCCCGGGCCATGGTAAGGCGACACCCGTGGGGAATACCGTGCGTGAGGCCGCAAAGTGATATGAGGTGTTACATGCTAGATCGGTGTGACTTAGAATCGGGGTTCCGACAATTATATATATGTGATCAGATCACATGTTGATGTCCTATTTACGCATGTGCCACACAAATCTATCTTCTTGTAGGTGAACTATTCAAAGAACGAGGCCAACCGTACGAAAGTGAAATTCCAACAGACGACAGGATCTCGTAGCTATATTGCACACTGTGAGGCTCCTGTAATTAGCTGCTGTTTCACTCTTTTCGTTGTACCATATTATCATATCTATATTGACTTGTTTCGAAATGCAGAGGAAAGCCCGCAAGGTTCAAAAAGTACCTGAACCAAATGTTGTGGAAATCTTCAAGGACTGTCACACCAGCAAGAAGAAGGGCATAACTACACCAGTCAAAGCCGCTGTTGTAAGTCCTTAATCCTCATGCCTTTTAACTACTACTTACTCTGACTTGTGCCTTGAACTGCATGGTTTGCAGCCAATGTCTATTACTCTTTTCAATTTTATACACAATTGTCTTAGCGTATCATTGCACCTTACAAGGTTTAAAAGAGAGGAGTGATGTTCCTTTGATCTTGACCCGTAATCTAGTTCCGTGCTGGACTTGCCCACACAACGTTACAATTGCTTGTTTGTCTGTTCTCAGTTGTTTTGTGATATGAATGATGTCATACTATGCTTACCGTATTATAAACTTCGTCTCTTTATCCTTAGCCCTCAATACAATGCGAAGAAATAGACAATACATTAGCGATGGTACATGGTCATATGTTTGGAACCTGGTTTTATTATGTACTTTGCAATAAAATACAACTAATATTTTACATGGGTTCACCAGAATAAGTTCTGTATATAGACCAAAGCTATTTTGTTTGGTTTTGCTGCCTCCTTAATATCTTTTGTTCTGGTACTACTAATGTAAAACCTCAACTTTTCAGCAAGCTATGGAAAAAATGGTGGAACCGCCACCTTCTGAAGGTGGCAAGGAAACTATAACCGCAATGTCAGCTCTTGTTGCAGTGGGTCAGTACCTGTCCACTAACAGTGCCAAAAGCACGTTCCTGCGTAATACTGGGTTGGTTGTTAAGGCAATATCGTCCAAACTGCCTCATGATCAAGATATGCAAGCTCAAAGCAATGTTGTATCTGCGCTCGAGACACAAGTCCATTTCCTAACAGAGACCCTTTGTGAAACAAGGAGAAACATTGCTCAATGTCGTCAAGATATGCATGGTTTTGAAACCAGACTATCAAACATTTGCTATGTTGTTCAGGAGCCTAGGGGAAATGAAGGCGAGGGTTATGGTGCTCCATCGGACAATACAGCATGAAAACGTAATAGTCAGGTCAAATGAACTGAGCTTCTGAACTTCTGGTGGTGCATTTATCTGCTAGACTGTTAAGTTTTATGCCAACCTTCCTTTTGTTATATAGTTGTAATTTGTTTTGGTGCGATACAAAATTTATTCTTAACGTGCAGCCACCGGCTGAAGAAAACAACAAGCCATTTTTGTATAGTGTAGGGTGTTCCCTATATTCGCACTGGTGGCGATCTTTGATGCCGAGTGGATGTAATCTGTGCAATCGCTTTAATAGCCTAGCGTTAGTTTCGGCCTTATTTATTTCCTAGTCTTCTTTTTCCCTGGTTTGCTAGTGGCCGCAACTATCATGGGCCATATACGGGCCGTAGGAACCATGGGTCTCCTACGGGCCGTCGATAAATGGGCCTGTAATCGGTGGGCCTCAGGCCGTCGGATAAATGGGTCTACATGGGCCGTAATCGGGCGTAATTGGTATCGGCCCAGCACGGTAACAGACCATTAACAAGCCATAGGACAGCAAAGGCTTAATTCTGTCACAGGAATAACGGCTCGTTAATGGGCCAGAATATAGGACGGGCTGGAAACTGCGCAACGGGTTAACAGGCCAGAAACGGGCCGACTCTTGCCATGGGCCGAATTTGGCCCATTAGGGTAACAGGCCAGTAACGGGCCGACTCTTGCCATGGGCCAAATTTGGCCCATTAGGGGAACAGGCCAGTAACGGGCCGACTCTTGCCATGGGCCGAATTTGGCCCATTAGGGGAACAGGCCAGTAAGGGGCCGGAAGTAATCGAGGGCCGAAAAGGAGCCCAAGAACGTATGGGCCGTCAATAGGCCGAAAGCTAACACGGGCTGGAAACGGCCCATGTAAATCACGGGCCGTTAACGGGTATAAAGAAAATTACTGTTCATTATGGGCTAGAGTCACCGTGGGCCTGTAAAGGGCCGAAAGATACGAAGGCCTCATATGGGCCGAAAGACGTCGTGGGCCATACATGGGCCGAAAGTGAAATGGGCTGGTGTTATATTCGACGGCCCACATGACGTTGTTGGGCCGATTTCCTTTAGGGCCTAACGGGTCGTGAGTTAACGGGCCGTAAAATGGGCTATTTGCGAAGAGACCGTTAACAGGCTTTTCATGGGCCAGCCCGTTAAATTTTGACCAAGTCAAACGGGCCAGCTTTGTAAGCTAAATGGGCCAGTGGTGGGTCGTGGCACGTGTCGACATATCATAGGCGCCTATCTGACCCACTAACGAGCTGACACGTGTTTCGTCCGGCCAATAAGAATTTTACACATGGAAATTTCCCATTGGTCGGGGCTGTTAACGGGTTATCGGATCCAAAACCCGACCCGATAGCTTAACGGTGTTCCGTTACGGTGGATGCCACGTGTCGCTCACCCTTGACGAAAGCACTTCTGTGACGCGCGATTTATCGTCATGGAACACTTCTACGATAGCATAGGTATGACTATCTTGATTATGTCATAAAATCGTCATGGATGTACATGCATGACAAAAAATGCGACCTACTATGACAAACACGTATCATCACGGAAGTGTATTTTTTTGTAGTGTTGGGCCGTACCGACAGGCCGTCGTGGGAGCAGGGCTCTGCCTGCTTGTGGTGACGTCAGGGGTGGAGTGGCAACAGTGCCGCGCCGGGCGGAGATCTCCGCCGGTACGGTGCACTGTGGCCACGCCCATCCCGGGATTTGGGAGGGATGGCCTGTACTGTAGCCACTCCCTGTCTTGTCTTCCTTGATGGGGGCGCAGGCGTCGTTGACGCCTCAAGCCAACTGCTAGGGGCCGGCTTCTCTGGAAACCGCCCACTAGGAGTCGGCTTGTCTTGATGCCGGCCTTCGTAACTCGCCGTTTACGGGCAGCCGGCTATTCCTCCATCCGGCCACCAGAAGGCGGCACTCCATCTTGGTGCCTTGAGGGGCGCAGCCTGCCCCGATGTCCTGAAAGGTTCTGGGTCTCGAGTTAGCCTACCCGTTGCCCATTACTCCGACACTTAGACTCGAGACGAAAAGATCCCGAGACATATGCGGACATGACTAAAATTCTCAACAAGTAAGTTCAATCAATCATTATCGCACCATATCGGCAAATTTTTGTTCATTTCGTGATATCTCAAGTAATAATTATTTTCTTTGTCTTGCAGGGTTTGGAAAAAGTTCACCGCAGAAACTCCGGGACTGCCGAGGGAGCTGCGATATACATACCGATACTAGCTAGCTACTTCCGCACATCTTCCGTTGATTCTAGCTACTTTCATCAATGCCATTTATAACGCTTCATTATCAGTTTGATTGACCTCTATTTCTCATGAAGTGCTTGTGGCAGGAACAAGGGAATGATTACTGTGGATACTACGTGTGCGAGTTCATCTACAATGCGACTTGCAAAGATAAGCAGGGCTACTCTAAAAGACAATATGAAGTGCGTAAGCAATAATATTCACAATTTCATTTTATTACACCATCATTTATGTTGAGTTTCATTCATATATATGTATTAACCCCCTTCTTCAAATTAGACGTGGCAGATGCAGAATGAACTCCTACCAGAAGATCGCATGAAAGCAATTCAAGAGGAATTGGCGGGATTCTTTCTTGACCACGTCATCAATAAAGTCGGAGAATACCATGTGGAACTTGAGTTCAAATGCTAGGGGATTGTAAGAGATCTTACATATTGTATATGTATGTAGCCAGTAGCGTCGGATAGATAATACGAAAACTTGTTTTTCGACCAATCTTTCAGAGAAGGAGAGGTCGATCACTTCTCTCGGTATGCATGACGAACTTCTGTACTTAATGGTTTCCTTCATTTGCTTACTAGCTAGCGTGTCAAGGGCCTCTCTATACGTATAATACGTAGCGTCGATCAAGCACGGAGATAAGAGAGGACACTTCTCTCTATTAATTAATTAGCTACCTAACACAATATATGAAACACCTTAATTAACCATACAACACCCCCAAATCCCCCCTTTCAGAAAAAAAACAAAAACCCCAACCCGTGAACAGCTGACGCGTGGATGCCTTTTGGTCCCGGTTGGTGCCACCAACCGAGACCAAAGGCCCTCCTGCCTGGGCTCGCAGCACCGGCCATGTGGAGGCCCATCTGTCCCGGTTCGTGTAAGAACCGGGAATAAAGGCCTAGGGCTTTAGTAACGACCCTTTAGTCCCGGTTCAAGAACCGGGACAGATGGGCCTTACTAACCGGGACAATAGGCCCTTTTTCTACTAGTGAGTCCGGACCCCAGTATAGGTCTCTTATCACTTTGTCTCTCGGGCATGCACACATCTCTTCCCCCACTCTCTAGGTCTCCCAGCATCTCTCTTTCCCAAGCACACGCACTATGTAGAGTGTATCTTTCCCATACACACAAAACGTCGCCCCCAAACGTCTATCTCCCTAGTTATGTGGTTCTCGCACACTCACCTCACACACCACCCCCACTGCAAACAAGCACACTTTGTCTCCTTGTGCACCACTCTCCTCTTTCTATCTCTCCCACATGCGGGCCCACCCTACCTCCTACCCTGTCACTATTGCAGGATTTGCTAACGCGACACTACGATCAGAGACCCTTTGAAGAAACTGTGTGCGATGTATTAATCGCAAACAATGATGTAAAAAACCGTCAAAAAAGATGCAAAACGTTCGCGATGAATGATACATCAAACACGGTTCAGATTTTAGTTGCGTGTGCGATGAGGGGCGTACGGTTGATCTGTACGAACTGTTTGTGATGAAACATAACAACAGAAACGGGCAGCCAGATCAAGGTGTGTGCAATATACGTCATACAGTTCACTCCGATGAACAGTTTGCGATGACTGAGGTGAACACAAACGATTCGGCGTAACAAGTTGTGTGTGATACCCAGCAAACAGGTCGGTAATCAGAATTGTGTGCGATCATTATAGACAGCCCATACGGTCTTTTTTGTGAATTGTGTGCTTGTCAGGGCACACAGTTCAACAAACCAACCCATTGGCGATAATGTAGAAGATCTCGGTCGAATACATATTACTAACCGTCCGTGATGAGATTGACAGGATAAATAGAGATATATACAACATGCTTAATTTAGTCCTTCTTCTTGTTGTTCTTGTTGGATGGCCCCGCGACATCGTCTTGGCGAGGACACTTCTTGCCGCAGACCGTTGGCTTTTCATCGCCGCCGCCGTCGTCATCGTCGTTGCTGTCATCGTCGTCCTCCTCCTTGTTCGACTATTCCTCCTCATCATCATCGTCGTCCTCTTCTTCGTCCTCCGACGGCTCCTTGTCCATCTGGTTGTCGTCTGAAGACTCCGGAGGTGGCGTCCCTTTCATGAACCGGATATAATCGAGGTCTGGGCTCGACGCTGGACTCATGGAAGACGAGCAGGATGATTCCGATGTTGACCTATCATCAAGCGCCAGACTGCTGGCCGAACTGTCGTCCTCGCTGTCGCTCGACATGGCTACAGAGTGTGTGCCAGTGTGTAGCACGATCTACCGGGGACGATGAAGATGGTGGACACTTAAGGGGGGTATGCAGAGAAGAGGAACTGCCAATTGAAGCGGGGGTTGACGTAGTATCTAACCGCTCATATAATCAACCGCAATTATTTGTACCCAGTCGCTCCAAATTCCCGGGGTTGCACAGGACTCCTATTGGCTATTTGGCTGGTTTCCTTTTTCAGGACAAAAACAAGGAACGAGTTTTGGGATTATGCACCGGCACCGGCAAGAACGGAGTAGGACAGTTGGCAAGCAATACATTGAGCTCTTCTTATTGATAAAGCCAGTAATAATCAAACTAGAAAGGAAAAGAAAAAAGACAAAGAAAAATATCTGCACGAATCTTCGCGTAACATCAATGGCATAGGACCTAGATGTGCATTACTTAGAGCACATCTAGATGTGCTTTAGCAATACTGTCAAACAAAACCCCTAATCATCATTGCAAACAACGCATAGAACATGGCTAATGTGACAACCACAACTACACATGCTAGTTCCTTCTTGTCTCTTGCTTTCATCTGTTGCCTGTGATTGATTCTTTCTTGCTTCATCATACTGATTGTACATTCCAGATCAGCCAGTTTCTTCTTCAGCTTTATGTTATCTTCTGCGAGCTTGGTGATAACACTCTGAGCCCTGCCATGCCATTCTTCATCCAGCCAGCTAACAAAGGCACAAGCCTCATATCCCTGCCAATGTTAAATAGTATTCTGGATGAGCGGTGGCATTAACTGAAGTAAAATGATGAACTTAATTAGCACTAACCTCTAAGGGGCAACTGAGAAACCGCCTGCCAATGTCGAATCCCTCTGTGCATACACGTTGAGCGGGAGTGTGCCCGCGCGCACAACTCAGCTTTTGGTACTTCTCGGTGGCGCAATACTCGGAGTCAAACTCGTGTTGTGGGATTCTGGAGTCAAGCTCCAGATCCGGCGACAGATCGCTTTCCTTGGGGGGGGGGTCATATGTAACGCCCACGATGCGGCTATATCTCTCACGTGTCGAGGCACGACTTAGAGGCATAACCGCATTGTAGGTTTTGTCGCAAGAAGGGTCATCTTCACACAATCCCATGTAATGAACAAGAATGGGATAAAGAGTTGGCTTACAATCGCCACTTCACACAGTACATAAATAAATTCATACATCATTCAAGATGCACACATAGACCGACTACGGTCAAATCCAAATAAAAAGAAGATAACCCCAAATGCTAGATCCCTGATCGTCCCAACTGGGCTCCACTACTGATCATCAGGAAACGAAACATAGTAACGACCAAGTTCTTCATCGAGCTCTCACTTGAGCTGGGTAGCATCGCCCGCACTGGTATCATTGGCACCTGCAACTGTTTGGAAGCATCTGGTGAGTCACGAGGACTCAGCAATCTCACACCCGCGAGATCAAGACTATTTAAGCTTATGGGTAGGAGAAGGTAGTGAGGTGGAGCTGCAGCAAGCACTAAGCATATATGGTGGCGAACATACGCAAATAAGAGCGAGAAGAGGATCAACGCAACGGTCGCGAAGCTAGAAATGATCAAGAAGTGATCCTGAAACTGCTTACGCTCATACATAACCCAAACCGTGTTCACTTCCCAGACTCCGCCGAACAGAGGCCATCACGGCTACACACGCGGTTGATGCATTTTAATTATGTTAAGTTTCAAGTTCTCTACAATCGGACATTAACAAATTCCCATATGCCACATAACCGCGGGCACGGCTCTCAAAAGTTTATACCCTGTAGGGGTGTCCCAACTTAGCCCATTATAAGCTCTTACGGTCAACGAAGGATATTCCTTCTCCCGGGAAGACCCGATCAGTCTCGGAATCCCAGTTTACAAGACATTTCAACAATGGTAAAACAAGACCAGCAAAGCCACCCGATGTGCCGACAAATCCCGATAGGAGTTGCACATATCTCGTTCTCAGGGCACACCGGATGAGACATCCTACGAGTAAAACCAGACCTCAAGTTTCCCCAAGGTGGCCCGCAGTCTACTCGGTTCGGACCAGCATTCAGAGGAGCACTGGCCCAGGGGGGATAAAATAAAGATGACCCTCGGGCTCCGGAAACCCAAGGGAAAAAGGCTTAGGTAGGCAAATGGTAAAACCAAGGTTGGGCCTTGCTGGAGGAGTTTTATTCAAAGCGAACTGTCAAGGGGGTCCCATAAATCACCCAACCGCGTAAGGAACGCAAAATCAAGGAACATAACACCGGTATGACAGAAACTAGGGCGGCAAGAGTGGAACAAAACACCAGGCATAAGGCCGAGCCTTCCACCCTTTACCAAGTATATAGATGCATTAATTAAATAAGAGATATTGTGATATCCAACATAAACATGATCCAACATGGAGCAAACTTCATCTTCACCTGCAACTAGCAACGCTATAAGAGGGGCTGAGCAAAAGCGGTAACATAGCCAAACAACGGTTTGCTAGGAAGGGTGAAAAGGTTAGAGGCTGACATGGCAAATTTGGGAGGCATGGTAAACAGGTGATAGGTAGCGCAGCGTAGCGATAGAACGAAGCAACTAGCAAGCAAAGATAGAAGTGATATCGAGGGCAATGGTCATCTTGCCTGAGATCCCGCAAGGAACAAGAACGAGTCCATGAAGAAGACAAACGGACGTAGTCGAACGAATCCTCACAATCGCAACGTAACCGGAACTATCAAGGAGAAGCGCAACCGGAAAGAAGGAAACATCATGGTAAACAACCATCACATAAACATGGCATGATGCACAACCAAGTATGATGCATGTCCGGTTTAAATATGCATAGCATGGCAAAGTGCAACAAACAATACTACAAGTTAAGTGGAGCTCAATATGCAACGAGTTGCATATTGAAGAAACACCACATTTAATTATTTAGTTAACTCTCGGTTATGTACCCAACGATATTAAATGTTATTCAACATGGCAAGGGGTGAAGCATAAGAAAACTACCTATGTAGGCAAGTTTAAATGAGGCCGGAAATAACAAACAACAAGTCCGGAAAATCCCCATGTGCATATAGCAATTTAAATGCAAACACGATTTTAAACATTTAAATGTTGTTATCATGATGCGAATGACATATGCAAGTTTTAAGCAATTTTATGAAAATGTTGACATGAGCATGATATGAGACATTTGTCGCCATGGCGGAAGGGAAAGGGTGCCACGGCGGCGAAACGGAAATGGATCCACGGCAACATCCCGATGATCCGACAACTCATCGAGATGTCGGTGCGAACGAAAGTGTGGATGTGCAGAACATGCAAAAGATGGTGGGGTGATCCCGATTACCGGGTTCCCACGGGTCGACGCATGGCAACCGAGGATGACCGTGCAAGCGACAAATTCGAACACGGTGCAAAGGCGAGCATCTCATACAACATGCATGCATTCGTTCACGGGCGTCGTCTCGGGGTTATACCTTTGAAGCGTGCATTTCGGAACGGATCAAGTTCGGTACGATGTAGAGGAAGTACTCGTTCACGGGTCGTCGTGGGAAGTAGTTGTTCACATCGCGACGGTATTGGAAGTAGTCATTCTCATGATGGTAGTGGAAGTAGTGGTACACGGCCGTGGTGGAAGTAGTCGGGTTCCTTGTTGTACTTGCGTTTCGGTGTGGTACTTAGCGATTCCAGGATGTAGAGGTACACTTGTCGTAGCCGAGTGGTCGTTCACGTATCACCGTGGTGTAGTCGTACTTGGCGTCCGCATCAACATGTCCATGATGGACAAACAAACCAATAGAGACCGAAGGCAGCAGGGTGCGAGGCAAAGCTTGAGCGGTGGGAATGGCATGGGCGTGCAACAGAGCAAAGGGGGCGCCGGGGCTCGTGGGCAGCATGGACGGGCAGAAGGCGCTCGGGATCGAGCTCCACTCGATCCAGAGCATGGATGCGGGTGCGGGACGGAGGTGGAGGCCCAACGATGTCAGCGGCTTAGGCCTCCATGGGGCGGTGAAGGATGAAGTGGCCGGCGTCGGCCTTGGCACGAAGCAGGGGAGGCGGAGCTCCTGCTCGGGGAGGTGCGGCGAGGGGAACCGCGTGGACGAGGACGAGACGCAGACTAGGCGGCGAGAGCCCATCTCCGACGATGGTGGCGGCGCTGGAGCGGCTTGCGCGAGGGCGGAGATCAACCGAGGCGCTGCAGTAGTGGCGCCAGGGGACGAGAACGGCGGCGATCGGGCGCGAGCACTCCTTCTCTCTTCTTGGTGGCACAGGAGGGCATGAGAGGGTGAGAGCGAGGGGTCAGAGAGAGATGGTGGCGCTGCGGGGAAGCGAGAGGGAGAGATCGGGAGGAGGGATAGTGAGCGAGCGACGGGTTCGGGCGCTGCGTGTGTGAGTGGCGGCGGTGTGGGAGGACGACAGGGAGAGGAGGAGATCGGGTGAGGGCATCGGGCTAGGGTTAGCAGCGGGGGCTTGGCCTCTAGGAGCAAATGGGTCGGCCTGCTGGGAGGACCAAGTGGCCAGCTGGGCTTCTCTTCTCTCTCTCTTATTTCCTTTTAGCAGAAAAGTATTAGAGAGAAGAAAAAGAAAGATAGGGTTAGGGAAAGAATTTGCGCATGCGGGTAATTTTCCCGGACTCACAAAAATGTGCTTGTTCCGAGAAAATAGAAAAGGCCATGGTTGAAAGATTTAAATTCAAACTCATTTGATTTAAATACAAATGATTTGAACTAGGACAAGGTTTAGGAGTGGCCAACATGTTGAGATTTTTGGTGGAGCTCCGGAAAGTGAAGAAAGAATTTAGGGCAAAGTTTGGAGACCAAACTTGAAGCAGAAAAGGCACAGAATTATTTTGCAAGTGTGTTATGGTTAATTCCAAAGTTAATGGAATATTTTAATATAGCTCCCTAATAATATTGGGAGATTTTTATATGTTGTAAAGAGAAATCACCATGTGCATTTCCCTCGATTTAAATGGAGCGAAGATCCATGCAATTTATTTAGTTGAGTTTTTAAAAAGGGTTGCATGATGACATGATGCAATGCAAGAGATGCAACAAACAAAACAAATCACACGACGAAACTCAGAGCATCTGGAAGTCTTCTGGAGCGTCGGTCTCGGGGCGTTACATCATACTTTGATGAGTGCAGCTCTAGTTACCGCGAGTTACATGAATATTGCATGGATCAAATGTCAGAAGGTCATCATGGTTTGCTAGTCCACTACAACAGAGATCATTTCCGACACGATGCTGGTTCCATCAATGTGAGTTTTGAGGACTTACATCTCTTCTTCAACTTCAACGTGCTCGATGCCACTCTTGTTAGATGCCTGATTTTGTAAGTACTTCACAAACTCTGATCAACTTCTCCATACAAAGCTGTAAATGATAAACAGCTAACTGCATTTTATTCCTATCAGGGGATTGAACGCGCGGAGAAGAAAAAGGGAGAGTGTGTATTTCATAGATCCTGCATTAGCAAATGGCACAACATTAGATGGTAAGGACCGACGGGACTAGGACGTTAACACGGTCGTCCGTATCTTTGAAAACACGTCCCATGCAGAATCATTTCTATGACCATATCATGAACGGTAAGTCAAATAAACAACCACGCATACACTGATTATCTTTCAGATTTCGACATCACTTATAAGTTCACAGCTTTCCTAATATGTAGCAATCACTGGATATTGGTATTCATTGTTCCTCTCAGAGAGTCAACAAACGCTCAGGATCTGGCGGATGTTCAACAATTCTTGGATAGGTATTGAATTCTATAATGTTGAAATTAATTTAAATTCAAATCTAGTTCAATAATTGATGTTGTCAAAATTCATCATCATTTGCAGTGTGCTCGCATTGTGGAAAATAAAACCAGGGAACCTGTTCAAGAGGGAACTACCTCTGCAGCACGAGATTGTTTCTCCGGTAACACACCGAAATCCATTATTTTCGGAAAATTTATACAACAGTCTGCAAATACCTTTCCTTACGCTAGTCAAATGTTCAAGCTTCTAAATAAACCTCTTTCTATTTTGTCCAAAAGAAAAAATAATACATCTAACACCGGTTAGGTTGTTCCTAACAGGACAAATGCATGACTAATTTTGTACAAAAAATTTCAGTGTCCTCAGCAAGAAGCAGGGACCAACCTTTGTGGATACTATGTTTGCAGACACATGATCTCCATCTGCAAATCTGCTGATAGTTGTGATGATCCTCGCGAATTAGTACCAATAAGTCTATCTTAATTAATATCTTCTACTCCACTCATATGGCACATTCTGATCTTAAAAATACTGCAGCTCATCATAAAACCGAGAACCCCTGAACCGCTCCCGGCTGGTGAATTGCTGATGGTTCGGAGATTTATCAGCGACTTCTTACTGGATCACTACATCAATCCCACTGGTGATAATGAAGATTTCAGCATGCGTTCTCCTGAAACATTGAGTAAGAGTTAGCCGCTAAACATATAACGCATGGATCCATTGTTTTCCATATGATGAGGTCTTCGTATTTTGTACACTATGATTAATTATGTAATGCATATATATGTGTGGACAAATCATTCATATTTATCTACCATATGTTCAATTACAATTGTTGCGAAATCTGATGAATGTTCTTCCTATGGACACTATTTGTTCAATTGAATATTGTGGCGATTTTGCTTTTTGCATGCCGATTAAAAATGGGATATTTTTGTTTATTTGTTCAATTGAATATTGTGGCGAATTTGCTTTTTACGTGCCGATTCAAAATGGAATATTTTTGTTTTAACCTGGAAATTGCTCCACACAGGGTTCAACTAAATGAGTGTGTGCGATCCACATCGGAAAGCATACGTCAATCGTAGTGGAACCGTCGGTGATACACAGAAGATCGCAAACGATTTGCAACGCTACTACGTGTGTGTAGGGTCTCCGGGACCATTTGTGATATTGGGTTATCGCACACGAGAACTGGGAGTAAACCGTGCCCAATGCAAAATACAATCCCAGTCGTAATTTTTTCAGGAAACGTGTGGGATCCCAAACGAAAAGCACACGTCACTCTTGTGGCAACCGTCAGTGATACCAACAAATCATAAACTGCCTGCAGCACTTGTATGTGTGCGAAGGGGATCCTGAACCGTTTGTGATAGAACATTATCGCAGACGGTAATTAATTGTTGGCAAACGTGTGCGATGGAGTCTAGCATGGCAGACGGGTTACGCAGAAAACTCATGTGAGATGGGGCACAAATCGCACACAGTTCATATGTTGGCCCGTGTGCCTTACATACTGTTTCCCAAACGGTTCGTTACGATAGACCATATGGTTTCACTGCATCATTAGAAATACTTAATCACCGATACGACATGTGCGAAAGAATTTAGTGTGTGCGGCATCGCACACGATTACATTTTGGAAGGCCTCTGGATCACTGCTCCATATCCCCGACGGTTTCTGGGTCGTGTGGGATGGACACCCTATTGCACACACTCACTTGGCGACGGTCCCAAATGCCATCGCGGAAAGGGGTTAAAAACCATTTGTATAGCACCGACGCGTACCAGTGTGTATACATATATGCCGTGACTCTTTCCATAGCTCCCTAATGTATCATCGTTCTCAATCTCGAACGTTGTTCTCTACACCATCTATTCTTGATCTCTCATGAAGTCCCTATCACACACACACGATGACTCGCTTCCCTTGTGTCTCTGTACATAGGCCAATTTCGAACAACGTCAACATTGTCTCCCTATCTATATGCCACTTATGGACACAAACGACCCCTCTCTCCCCCTCTTTTCCTCTCTCTCTCTCCGTCGCTAGCTCTCTCTCTCTCTCTCTCTCGATCTCACACCCCTCTCCCACACACACTCGATGTCTCTTCCAAATAGTCTGCTCCCCGCCCGCACCCATGCTATCCCTCTACTACACATGCCTTTGTCTCTCTTTGACACACATGTCACACCATTCCCCCTTCCCTTATACTAGGTTTACATCATTAGTGGTCTCTCTACTCCACATACACACACTGCCTCTCACACACAAACGCGCGCACAAACACACACAGACACACACAAACACCCATCTATCTAGATCCTTCTTTTAAGACACACACACCTGCATCTTCTCTCCAGCTCTAGGTATGTATATATCCCCCCCCTCTCTAGCTCAGATGCACACCAAAATTCTCCCTCTCTCTAACTCACACATCTCTCCCCATATCCGCATGTGTATCTCACACACTCACTCTCTGATTATGTCTATGTGTCTCCACGTTACACAACACAAAGCCCCATGTACATGTCTCTCTCTATCCTCCACACACATAGACACAAAGAATCTCTTATCATTGCCTCAGTCTCTAGACATATCACACACGCACACTATCTCTCTCTCTCTCTCGCAAACAAGCTCAACAAGGGTTTCCCCGTGAATAACTTACCATCTATTCATCAATAGTCGTGGCAGTACGGCGAACATCAGACGTGAAAAAGAATAAATCTACACGTGTGTAGACAACCTAGTATGACTACTAGGACTAGAGCAAGCCGAAAGCGCGCCGCCGTCACCCCCTCCTTATCGGCGACGGGAAAACCTTTGTTTTACATAGTCGAGAAGTCATTGTGCTAAGCCCTCACATGCTGAGCCGTTGAATAGAATGTAGATCCTAGTTTATGGAAACAAGTATCGATAATACGTTTGTATCTCCATACTTATATTTCTTCTCTTATAAAAAACCGAGTTGGTGATGATGGTATGCGTGCCATCTTGCAATAGACCGTCTGATCTATATCTGACGGATGGAGATTAAACTAAAAGATACCCTCACCTCTCTCCACATTTGCAGACAAAGGCCTTCCCTCGTTCATCCTTACATCCAACAACCTCATTGTTGAGCAATTAAAAAAGGAAGCCTCTGGAACAAACTAGCCTGGTGGCCGCTGTCGGCGTCGTCCATCCCCTTGCCTCCGCTCAGTCTGACCACCAATCACCACCACGCCCCACTCCTCTTCACCGTATATCCTCTTTCTCGAGATATCATTAGTTTTTACACATGGGATTACCCCCGCATGGGTCAATCACAACAAGTGTTTTATAAAAAAAAGCATCTTGATGTTCCGTGCAATGCACGGACATCTTGCTAGTACTCCTATAGAAGACTAAGTTGGTGATGATGGTGTGTCTGCCATCCGTCATTTCTAACCATTAGATCTACATCTAACGACTGTGAGGTAAGTTGTTGCCTTTTCTCACCAACATCCCACTTCTCTATGAATTTGCAGAAAAACCCATAATTAGTATCTTAAAACCAACCACACCCCTCCCTCACCTCACCAAAATAGCCCAAGGAATATTTTCTGATTGAAACATAATATATCTCTAGTGATATATGTATATCAAAATTAGAGTGTTTTGTATCAAGTTTGTGAATAAGTATTATTCTAATTATGATCAGTTGCAACGCACGTGAACATTGCTAGTATTTCCAACCATGCAAAAATGGTAGTATTCCCATAGTTTTGAGTTTTCCATCAAGACATTAGTCACTCATGGTTGATATTTACTTTCAATCACGTACACATAGGCACTATGTAACTAGCCCTGCTTATTGGCTTCCAAAGCTTAACTTTCACTCATACTTACAATATGTAGAGTATTTAACAAAAAACTACCACTTTCAACCAGCCCTAGGAAGAAACTATTATACAAAAAATAGCAAAAAATACCCAAAATTTCTTAATCCCTGCCAAAAACTACTCCTAGTGCCGATTAGGCTCATTTAACCCTGTTTATGACAGGGTTGGCCCACACGTCCGTGCTGACGAGGCAGCTTAAACCAACACATTTTGTTTGACCATTGACACGAGGGACCCACATCTGACCTTCTATCCTGTTATATTCCCCCTCAAATCATTATTTTTCCTGAACATTACTTCAAACAGTACTGATGCGTGTCGTCGGTGGCGCCGGTGATGAGCAAGTTGGCCGCCACTCCGCCGGACAGGCCGGACGCCGTGCTGGCCTCCGCACGGGTTGGAAGGCTGGCCCGAGCATGACTCACGCGCGAGCAAGCCGTCGCGCCGCCATGCCAATCTAGCTAGCAAACCTTGCAGACAAGCAGCTGGAGGGAGCTATCTTGGCTACCTAGTGGCCGCGAGCGCCGGACGGAGCTGGCATCTGGGCTGCCGCAAGATGGGCTCCGCACCGCCGGCGGTTTTGACCTCGCCTTTTGCCGGCGGCGGTAGCTGCGTCTCATGGCCGAGGATGACTAGGTGGACGGGCCGGAAGTAGGAGTTCACTCGGGGATTTTTGTGCAGACTTACATGTAGGTACCACAAGTCATAACGCCTAACTTGCCGGTCGAATAGAAGGCGTTGACTTAAGAGGCGACATGGGTTGAAACGTGCCTATAACGACACTTTGTAGAGTAGTCGTTTCTTGGTAGGGCTGGTTTGTAAGGGCATGTATAATGGTTGATAAGGTAGTCTTATCTTAAGTCTGCCACGTATGCAAGTGGTAGTAGTTTCTTGGCAGTGGTTTCTTGTAAGGAACAATGTACTACTAGCGACAAAAGGAGATTCTAGGTTGCGTTGTACTCCAACGAGTACTACTAGTGGTCGCGGGAGTGTATACCTCGTTTTGTGGGTTCGATCCTGGCCGAACGCACGGCGGCCTTTTTTTAAATAGTACTCCACAAAACAAGGTAGTTTGATTTTTTAAGTCGAACGGACGTGTCGCACCACAATCTGGGTGCACTCGATAGCCCAGCCACGTGAACGGGGTTTCCTTCCCATCATCTCGTGGCTCGCGTGCTCGCCCTAGCCTCACCTCGTTTGCAGCTTCCTCATCAGCTAGTACTACCTTCATCCTGGTTTCTTGGTCCCCATTGTATATTGTGTCAAATTTTGACTATAGATTGAACTAAAAAAACGTTCATGCATGTTACCAAAAATTATATCATTGAAAACTATGTTGAAATACGAATCCAACGATATAATTTTTGTTGACATGCATTAACATTTTTTTAGCTAAATATTTGGTCAAAATGTGACACGAACTACAAAGGTGACCTATAAACCAGGACGGAGGTAGTAGCATATTTAAACTAGCGCCTTCCAATTAAGCTCGAGGAGCCGGAAAAGCCTGGCGTGGCATTGGGAACTGTGCAATATGGCTATGTACGTAAAGTGCTAGTACTCTACTACTCTGTAGCTTGTGGCATTGCACGCATGGACTTCACTCCATTATCGGCTCTATAAAAGAAATTCCTCTTGACGTGATTTTTTTGTTTTGAAACAGAGGCAAAAGCTTTGCCTCATATCATTCATAAAGAAGGAACTACTAACAAAGTTCGACGAGATCCATTACACCTCCACAAATGGAAGCGAAAAGCCTAGTCTCGCTGTATCAAATAACTCAAATGTTCTTCCCCCGCAGTGACCGTCGTTGATAAACAGGCTGCTAGTGTGTGCGTGAGAGGAGCGGTTGAGTTGGCAGCTACGCTCTTGAATAGAGCACCGAGAGAGTACCCACTACGCAGGTGTACTTTCCCTGCATTGATAGTACAGCAATGGTTCTAGAGAACAGTACTACCCTCCACTTCCAATAGTAGCTCCTTGGCCCTGAGATTCAAGAGTTCAAAACTAGTGCACGATACTAGAAGTACAGTACATCGCACTACTACTTGACAAAGTAGTACTAGTACTACTACAGTATGAGTATGTAGTAAATAATAGCCTCACCCCTTCGCTAATAAGGAATGATCGAGGAGCTACAGTTGGAAGGGACGAGGCCCTGTGGTTACTACACTCTTATCTCCTCCTCGCTAGTTCCCCTCCCCCCAAAGAGAAGGCAGTTCATCGCTGCTCCCATGGATTCGCCAGGCGGTTCTCCTCCTCGTCGGGGCTAGGAGAACTTGGACGATGATCCTTTGGGAGAAATCGCACGCCGCTCCGACGTCCTCACTGCCGCAAGACTCGGTGCTTCCTGCACCAACTTTTTCAAGACAGTGCTTAAACAGGCTTGGGAAAAGGCCATCCTTGTTGGTCTTCCATGCGTCCTCAAGGAGAAGGTTCTTCTATGGGACAATCCTTCGAACAGTCCACCGCTCCCTGGTCATGGTTGCACGTTGACTCCGCTAGAGTTGCCGACGTTGAGAGGTAGTCGGATTTTGTCCGATGAGCAGGTCAGTCATGGAGTTTGATCATGTAGTACTTAGTTATTCCATTTCCATCCCGTAATTTCTCCGCTGCCCATCGTCTTATATATAGGTCTGGGTCGGTGCCAACGAAGATTGGCTTGCATACCTCCGGCCGGATACAACCATCATTTTGCACAACATCCACAGCAGTGCGGCCGTTCCTGTAGACCCCTTCTCCACCATTGGGATCGGCCTTCCGGACTGGCTGGGCTTGAATACGTATGATGACGCCAACATGAGATTGAAGAAGATAGCAATTGCGGACTTGCCGACAAAGCGGCGTGGCTACAATGATTACTATCTCATCGCGGTGTTCGACATAAGGATTGCCATCAATACAAGAGGCAGTAACGGCAGACAGGGCAGAGGCTGGCGCATGTTGGCCGCGGCAAATTTGTACCCCTACACGTTTGAAGACGCCGTGTTCCATCTAGGCCGCATCTTCGCGGTGACAAGCCAGGGGGCTTGTTTCATCTGGTTGCCATTCTACGGTACAGGAGATTACAAATGGAATGCACAAACCATCATTTGCATCCCTAACGGTACTCCATTATTTTGCAGGGACCAGTCATCCCCCGATCCAAAATAAGATCGCCGATCCTGGATGTGCATTTGCATCCACGATTCGGTCTAACCTGGAACCTTCCAACTGACTTTGGCATATTGGGATCAACTATCTTAGCAGTCGTTACCCATGGTACCACTGATGTGCAACATGGTCACACAATCTACCATGATCGAACCTTCACCATCTACCCAGGTATTCCATTTAGTATTATATTTTTAACCCTCTCGCCTTCTCTTTCGTTGTTGTACTACTTACTAGTACTAGTAGGAGTACTTTTTACCTTGGAGGACGCGTATAGCTAACTAGGCCCTTGATGACCCACAAGTATAGGGGATCAATTGTATCTCTTTTCGATAAGTAAGAGTGTCGAACCCAATGAGGAGCACAAGGAAAGGACAAGTAGTTTTCAGTAAGGTAATGTTTGCAAGTGCTGAAACTATAAGTAGCGAGTAGCTTGATAACAAGAAAATTTGTAACGAGCAAGTAACGATAGTAGCAATAAGTATGCAGCAAGGTAGCCGAATACTTTTGAGGCAAAGGACAGGCCAAAACAGTCTCTTATGATAAGTAAAGCGTTCCTGAGGGTACACGGAAATTTCATCTAGTCACTTTCATCATGTTGGTTTGATTTGTGTTCGCTACTTTGATAATTTGATATGTGGGTGGACCGGTGCTTAGGTGCTGTTCTTACTTGAAAAAACCTCCTACTTATGATTAACCCTCCCGCAAGCATCCGCAACTACGAGAAAAGTATTAAGGATAAATCCTAACCATAGCATTGAACTCTAGGATCCAATCGGTCTCTTACGGAATAATGCATAAACTGGGGTTTAAGTTTCTGTCACTCTCGCAACCCACCATCTATTTACTACTCCACAATGCATTCCCTTAGGCCCAAATATGGTGAAGTGTCATGTAGTCGATGTTCACATGACACCACTAAGGGAATCACAACATACATACTATCAAAATATCGAACACATATCAAGTTCACATGATTACTTGCAACACAATTTATCCCGTGACCTCAAGAACAAAAGTAACTACTCACAAACAATAAACATGCTCATGATCAGAGGGGTATTAATATGCATAATGGATCTAAACATATAATCTTCCACCAAATAAACCATATAGTAATAACCTACAAGATGTAATCAACACTACTAGTCACCCCCTAGCAACAATCTATAGTTCCGGTAACAAGATTGAATACAAGAGATGAACTAGGGTTTGAGATGAGATGGTTCTGGTGAAGATGTTGATGGAGATTGCCCTCCCCAAGATGGGAGGGTTGTTGGTGATGATGATGATGATTTCCCCCTCCGAGAGGGAAGTTCCCTCGGAAGAATCGCTCCGCCGGAGGGCAAAAGTGCTCCTGCCCAAGTTCCGCCTCGAGACGGCGATGCTCCGTCCCGAAAGTCTTCCCTCTTTTTTTCTATGTCAAAATGACTTATATACCAGAAGATGGGCACCGGAGGTGGGCCGAGGAGGCCACAAGCCACCAAGGCGCCAGGGGGGCCTGGCGCGCCCAGGTGGGTTGTTGTCGGTGTCAAAACCGGCGGATCTCGGGTAGGGGGTCCCGAACTATGCGTCTAGGATTGATGGTAACAACAAACGGGGGACACGATGTTTACCCAGGTTCGGGCCCTCTCTATGGAGGTAATACCCTACTTCCTTCTTGATTGATCTTGATGAATATGAGTATTACAAGAGTTGATCTACCACGAGATCTTAATAGCTAAACCCTAGAAGTCTAGCCTATATGACTATGGTAACGTGTATATCCTTTCCGGAGTAACCCCTCCGATTTATATAGACACCGGGAGGATCTAGGGTTTACATAGAGTCTGTTACATAAGAAGGAATCTTCATAGTTGGTCGCCAAGCTTGCCTTCCATGCCAAATAGTGCCCAATCCGGACACAGGTACAGCCTTCGGCCTTCATGTCTTCACAGCCCATCAATCCGGCCCATGGATAACAGGCCGGACGCCCGAGGACCCCTTAGTCCAGGACTCCCTCACTAGCCCCTGAACCTGGCTTCAATGACGAGCAGTCCGGCGCGGAGATTGTCTTCGGCATTGCAAGGCGGGTTCCCCTTTCCAAACTCCAAGATAGTCTTCGGATGCGATGATTGTATCCGGACCTGTCACATACACACCATACATAACCGCAGAGAGAATATATATTTTTACATGAGTTCTATCCGCTGACAGCTTTTTACAACACGACATCACGTCTGTCCGGTCATAATTTCGAACCGTATTTCGTCTGCCGCTCCACGTTTTGAGACGTGGTTGTCAAAGCAGAGATCGTGTCCCCTTATCGCGGGATTCTCATCAATGCGGGCATGGGTAACCCAACCGTGCCGTTTATACAACCCTTGGGAAAAGGCGAGTTTTTAGGGCGAGCGGGGAGGCGCTTGATATTCACGGCCTTTATAATGGGATAAGGATTCTCTTCCTTCACCCACACCCTTTCTCTCCTTCAGTCCTTCCGTCCTTGAGCTCCCGCGCCCAAGCGTTAGCTTTTCCTCATTCGAGAAGGCACTCCAAACATGTCCGGATCTGGAGGTGGAGGCAAGTGGATGGCCTCCTCCGTCAAGAAGAAGGACATCACGGAGCTCCGGGAGGCCGGATATTTAGCCAAGGAGATTGCTCACCGACTCCCGGAGAAAGGGCAAATTGTCCCTACCCCCGAGCCCCATGAGAGGGTTGTTTTTCTCACACACTTTGTCCACGGGCTGGGATTCCCTCTTCATCCATTTGTCCACGGATTGATGTTTTACTATGGGTTGGACTTCCACGATCTGGCCCCCAATTTTATCCTCAATATCTCGGCATTTATCATCGTGTGCGAGGCCTTTCTCCGCATCCCACCTCACTTCGGCCTATGGCTGAAGACCTTCAATGTGAAACCGAAGGTGGTGAGCGGTCAACAAGCAGAGTGCGAAGGCGCCATGGTGGGCAAGATGCCCAATGTCACCTGGCCCGAAGGCTCCTTTGCGGAGACAGTGAAGGGATGGCAATCGGGGTGGTTTTACATCACTGAGCCGCGTGACACCGATTGGGTAGCGGCCCCCAAATTCCGATCCGGAGTTCCGATGCGGCTCACTTCCTGGCAAGAGAAGGGCCTGACCTGGGGATCTTCGAACGAGATAATTGGGCTCCAGACATGCGTCCAGAACATGATAACCAAGAAGATCAAGCTTGTCAATGTGATCCAGGTTATGCTCATTCGCCGGATCCTTCCGTGCCAACATCGGACTTGCTATTTGTGGGAGTACGACCCAGCCAAGCACCAGACACTACTAGAGCTCTTCGGCGCGACGCACGAAGGTATCTAGAAAGCGCTCTTCAAGGCTGGCGAGACGCCACCGCCCATGACTGAAGATCGCGGGCTTAGC
Organism: Aegilops tauschii subsp. strangulata; assembly: GCF_002575655.3. Taxonomy (NCBI): domain Eukaryota; kingdom Viridiplantae; phylum Streptophyta; class Magnoliopsida; order Poales; family Poaceae; genus Aegilops; species Aegilops tauschii. Next base: position 184,217,121 of record NC_053041.3, read on the forward strand.
TTAAAGCGCCAGGCCTATCCGGTAAGACTTTTAATGTTTTCAGGGTATACCCTTCACTGGCATATTTTGAGGATGGATTCTAAGCTCTCCTACCCACTTTGCCAGGCCTGGATCGAGGTGGCGGGGCAGATTAACTGTCCAGCTCTGCTTCCTGAGGAGCAAGAATTCCCACTTCTGACGAAGATGTTATTTCCGGCGCCTTATGACGTGCCGGAGAAGAAGGCCAAGAAAGCGGCCAAGGGGACCAGTAGTGGCCTTCGCCGGAAAGGAGCTTCGGACGTGATGTCCGAAGACGGGACTCACTCTTCGTCCACCGAAGACGACGACGAAGAGGAGGAAGAAGAAGATGACTCCCCACCTGAAGCGGGGAGGAAGAAGAGGACGGCCTCCAAGAACCTGGAGGCGAAGGCGCCCAAAAGGGGAAAAGGCTCCCCCACGGATAACTCCGCATGGGATGCAAATAGCAGTCCGGAGCGGCCTTTCCAGGACAAGCCTCGGGCTAAATCATAAGTATCAAAAATCCTTACGCACACCCGAACGTCCGTCCTTTCTGCCTTGCGATGTTTGAATCGTGTTATTGCAGTCCGGCTCGGGACAACTCTCCGCTATCTTTATCGGAAGGTTCGCTGGACCCAAAGGAGAGGGCCAGCATGTCGCCGCCGCCCGCTTACTTGGACCGGGGGAAGACTCCGGAGATCGTCAGGGCGGCACCCCAGGATGACTCCTGGACCGCCGGGTACATGGGGGAAAAAGCCCCTACGGAGACGGACGGTGCGGGTCGTGTTCTATTCGACCCTCAGCCGGATTCTATTCCGGAGACCTATACGGCTCCGGAATCTGGCAAACGGCCCTTCCCGAAAGGAGGGGGCGTGCTACCAGTGTCCTCTGTCCAACCAGAGGCGTCGGATCATCTACTGGAAGCGCTGCAAGGCGCCTCCATCGTGGATGAGCACCGTGCCCATATGGGTACGATGGTTGAAAAGGTTCGGTCCGTCAAAAATGGGCTGACTGAAGCCTGTGCTAGCCTTCTAGCAGGCTTTGAGGTGTGTACATGATTGTAAGAAGAATATCACAGCGTAGACAGTAGCCCCTGATGCTCTGTTTGGTGTCCGGAAAGAAAATTCAAACAGAGGATCAAAATTAATTTTCGCAGGAGTCTAACATAAAGTGTCTATGTGAATAAGCAGGCCTCGTTGCGGGCTACTACCGCTCAAACCGTGGAGGTCTCTGGACTGAAGCAGAAACTGGAGCGGACCGAGGAAGAGCTCGACCGCGTGAAGAAGCAGCTGGAGGATAGCCAAGGTATGCAGTAACCTGCGTGTATACTGAAGAGTAAATTGTTCAAGCTGACTAAAGTGTAATGAACTTTATTAGGGGCCACGACCAAAGTGGCGGCCCTCAAAAAGGCGTTAGCCGAGGCAGAGGACAAAGCGGCCAAGGAGCACGCCGCGCGCGAGAAGCACGAGGCCCAGGTGGGCGAGGTGCAGCAACAGCTCCAGGGCGCGATCGAGAGATTTGAGTCCTTGGAGCACGATTGTAAGGCACAAGAGTCCGAACTGGCGAAGGTCCGCCAGAGCGCACAGGATGCACGAGCCGAAGCCCAGAACACCCTCTAGGAAATTCAGGCGGCCAAGAAGATTGCGGCGGGTAAGTCTTTCACCGTGCCAAGCAAGTATTTAAAGAAACGTTCCTTGTACTTATCCGAATTTGGGTTTTCCAGGGGCGTTTACAGATCTGCCGCGCAGTATATCAGATGCTGCCGAGCATTATATAGCCGAAGAAGGGATGTCTATGGAGAAGCTATTCTGGTCCCAATATCTTGGACCCGAACATCCGGTGCCCTTCAGCGACCAGCTAAAGCAGTTGGTCGAGCTGCACAGGTCGGCAGAGCTAGCCATGAAGGACCTGATAGTCCGGCTGTGGCCTGCCGAGCCTATACCTAGCAGCTACTTCGGTCTTGTTAAGCGGCTTGTAAGTGCCTGTCCGCGGCTCGAAGCCGTGAAGTGGTCAGTCTGTATTGAAGGTGCGCGTATGGCATTTACCCGCGTCAAGACGCATTGGGAAAGCTGGTTGCCAAGAAGCTGATGACCGAGGGACCGCTGGAGGGCAAGGAGGATGGTCGACCCGAGCTCTATTTTGATGGTGTCCTGGAGGGGTCCCGCCTTGTGGCGGAGCAATGTTCGAAGGATGTCATATTCCCATGAGAACATTTGTATTATCCTGTCCTGTAATATGGAACAATGATGTTATGTATTATAATGCTTGCGATTTATATTTGACCTCATGTGCGGCCGTTTATGAAATCTGAGGGTTGACCAGTCGTCGACTTTTGCCCCCACGTAGATAGTACGTGGGTGTTCGGGATAAATCTAAACACTCTTTATTCAACATTCTGGTCATTAAAGGAGGTGTTTAGCGCAACGAACAAGGCAATCAGACTATGCGGCCTTTACTGCCCTCACTTAGCCATAGGAGTTTGACAATTAAGAAAGTTGGCGAAGCCCCTGGTATTCGGAAGGCCGAACTAGGGGCGTTGTACACGCCTAATCGGGGAAACCGATTCTTCGCGAGAAGCGGAAAAAATCTCTAACCATTTGGAACCACTCGAACAGCTGACCAGCTCTCGCCGCATCATGACAGTCAGTTTTCGGCTTTCTCTACTGAGGTGCTCATCCGGAAGAACCGGGACACAATCGCAGTAGTTCTCCCTTTACTACCCTAGCCGATATAGCGGAACGTAAGGTAGCAAGCACAGGAGCCGAGCAACCCAACTATTGACCCAAGACATGATTCGGAGCCGATGCATATAATGCTATCAGTTCGGGGTGCCGAACTATACTGTAAAAGTGTTCGGACTTTTATTGCCGTAATGCGGGGTGTGATGAAGCCCCTGGCGTAATGGTACGTACAATGGTGTACGCGTGCGATAAGCAATATATACAAAGGTGAGGAAACAGGAAAATTAAATAATAAGCTGACCCCACCATGTATTCACTATTTGTGATGTAATTAGTACGTCGAGGCGTACTTTGTGCAAGTAATGCGATAAGCAAGTAAAGCTATTTAACATGCCGCAACCAAGGGCGAGCTGCGTGCGGGTATGTAAAACAGGTATGGCAATCGTTTAATAGAGACCACCTGGGGATTCCCTTGTACGCCAGAGCTCCTCGTCTCCTTGGTGTGTTCTGCAAGCGGGTCATCCGCATAGACCTCGAAAAGAGAAAAAACCCGTAATAAAGAGAAAAAGTAAAGGTGTGCGAATCCCAGGGTCGGTCAAGCCGCACTATGGATCGCGAGCGAGTTATGCCTCCGTCAGTACCCGTGGGGTTTTGAGTGCATAATTATGTACGTGTGGTACGAATGCCATTTCCTCGGGGTTGGGACGGAGGCTGAATTATTAATTCAGCTCTTGACGAACCGAGCTGCCCTGTTGCAGTGTAGTCCGGACCTTCTTAACGATGTCCAGGGGCTCGGCGGCCGGATTATGGTGCCGCTTTAGAAGGCCGCTCTGTACTTTTGTTGCTAGGGCTGCGGTGTGCTCCTCTGTACGGAGGGAAGGTTTCGTGTTTCCATTTACTGTAATGACGCCGCGTGGACCGGGCATCTTGAGCTTGAGATAAGCATAATGTGGCACCGCGTTGAATCTAGCTAACACGGTTCATCCGAGCAGTGCGTGGTAGCCGCTGCAGAAGGGGACGATATCAAAGATTAGCTCTTCGCTTCGGAAGTTATCCGGGGAACCGAAGACCACCTCCAGCGTGATTGAGCCCGTACAACGGGCCTCTACACCTGGTGTGACTCCTTTAAAGGTAGTTATCATGGGCTTGATTCGTGAGGGATTAATGCCCATTTTGCGTACTGTATCCTGATAGAGCAGGTTGAGGCTGCTGCCACCGTCCATTAGGACTCGTGTCATATGAAATCCGTCGATAATTGGCTCGAGTACCAATGCGGCTGAACCGCCATGTCGGATACTAGTTGGATGATCTCGACGATCAAAGGTGATCGGGAATGACGACCATGGGTTGAATTTTCGGGCGACTGGCTCTACCGCATATACGTCCCTGAGTGCACGCTTGCGCTCCCTTTTGGGGATGTGTGTTGCATATATCATGTTCACCATTTTGACTTGAGGCGGGAATTTCTTCTGCCCCCCAGTGTTCGGCTGCCGGGGCTCCTCGTCATCGTCCTCGCTCTGCGATTCACCTTCCTTGTTTCTGCTATTTACCTTGCTGGATTGCTTAAAGACCCAGCAATCTCTGTTAGTATGGTTGGCCGGTTTGTCTGGGGTGCCATGTATCTGGCACGGACGATCGAGTATGCGTTCCAAGCTGGATGGTCCTCCGCCGTTCCTTTTATAGGGCTTCTTTCGATGGCCGGACTTGGAGCCACTGAATCCGGCGTGAACTGTAGTGTCATCGGTGTTATCGCCATTACTTCAGCGTTTGTGACTGTTGTGCCGGAGCTTGCCGGTGCTGTTTCTGGCCTCGGAGGGGCCTGCTTCGTTGGCTGTGTTTGTACTGCGTGCCAGCCAACTATCCTCTCCCGCGCAAAAGCGGGTCATAAGTGCCGTGAGGGCTGCCATGGACCTCGGCTTTTCTTGGCCGAGGTGGCGTGCTAGCCATTCGTCACAGATGTTGTGTTTAAAGGCCGCTAGGGCTTCGGCATCCGGACAGTCAATGATCTGGTTCTTTTTGGTTAGGAACCTAGTCCAGAATTTTCTGGCTGATTCTCCAGATTATTGAACTATGTGGCTTAAGTCATCGGTATCCGGTGGCCGGACATATGTACCTTGGAAGTTGTCAAGGAAGGCTTCTTCCAAGTCCTCCCAGCTGCCGATGGAGTTTTCAGGCAGGCTATTTAGCCAGTGTCGAGCTGGTCCTTTGAGCTTTAGTGGGAGGTATTTGATGGCGTGGAGGTCGTCTCCGCGGGCCATGTGGATGTGGAGAATAAAGTCCTCAATCCATACTGCGGGATCAATTGTTCCGTCGGATGATTCGATATTGACGGGCTTGAACCCCTCGGGGAATTCGTGAACCCGTCGGGCCGCGTCACGGAGCACCTCCGATGAAGTCCGTCTGCGGTTATCGGCCCGGGTGTGATTAAGTTTGTCACGTCCGAATAGGTAGCTGTCATCCCGAGTAGGGAAGCGTCCTCGCGATCCGTAGATTGATCTGGTGTGTCCTTCTCTACTGTCCAATTCCTGCCGAAGGTCGTATGTATGGTCCCGAGCTGGTCTGTCCCTGTGTTTGCGAGGCGGTGGGGCGGGATGTTGTTCGGCCTGAGTTGTCGTTTTATCCCGACCGCGGGGTGGTCGGTCTGCCGCACTATCCCAATCGCGTGGTGGTCGGTCCGCATTGCGCGAGGGAGGTATGGGATCTGGTGCCTCCTCATCGAACTGAGGTAGCAGTCTGCGTTTTGGGTAACTCTTGGCTGGGCACTTGAGGCCGTATTCTTCGGCTGCTAGGACATCTGTCCATCTATCGATGAGTAGGTCTTGATCTGCTTGGAGCTGTTGCTGCTTTTTCTTTAGGCTTCTTGCAGTAGCTATGAGCTGGCGCTTAAATCGCTCCTGCTCGAGGGGTGCCTCAGGCACGATGAAGTCCTCCTTGCCAAGGCTCTCATCATCCTCGGAGGGTGGACGATAACTATCATCATCCGGATCATTGGGCGTGGCCTGTTTATCAGGGTTAACTTGCTCGTTGTCTTGCTCCTCCTGTTCGGATGCGGCTCCAACAGGGCCTTCATTGTTTTCAGCGTCACCCGGAGTACTATTTTCTTTGGTGCCAGTGTTGCCATCTTTTGAGCGACGAGGCTTAGAGGGGCATTTAGGGTGCCGGCGCTTGTACTGTGTCTCAGATGGTTTATTCGCATCTGGCTCTTCTTTGTCGTCGCCAGATCATTTAGATGTATCAACCATGTACACGTCGTACGAAGAGATGGCTGTCCAACGTCCGGTGAATGGCGGGTCTTGGCCTTGCTCCTTGTCGGCAGCATCGTCCATACCATCAATGTCTTCGGAGCCATAATCGAGCTCGTCGGTTAAGTCCTCGACGGTAGCTATGAAGTGGGTGGTGGGTGGGAAGCAAAAGTCCCCATCATCAGCATCTAACTCGAACCGAACATAGTTCGGCTACGAGTCCTTCTCCAAGGAAAAATTCTTTAAAGAGTTCAGCACATCGCCCAAAGGTGAGTGCTGGAAAACGTCTGCGGCGCCGAATTCGAAGATCGATAACCGATCTAGCTCGGTGTCTGCAGGCGTACACGGTCCGGAACTTATAGCCGGAGACGAGTCCGAAGTTCCGTTGACGCAAATATTGCAGGGTGTTGAGTCCGTGTGCGGCTCCAACGCCGCGGACTCTATGGCTTTGGATGGCACGATCTGCTCTGGTTCTAAGGCCATTGCAGCAACAGGAACCATCTCCTCGATGTGATCCGATGACAGATTTAAGTCATGTTCATCGGAGTGAGGGGGAGCGATCTCCGCGGTCTCAAATCCATTAAAGATCAAGTCTCCACGGATATCCGCGACGTAGTTCAAGCTTCCAAATATGACCTGATGGCCAGGGGTGTAGCTATCGACCTGCTCCAGATGGCCAAGCGAGTTGACCCACAGTACGAAGCCGCCGAACACAAAATTCTGCCCTGGGAGGAAGGTTTCTCTTTGGACAACATCACTATCGACGATTGAAGGGGCCATCAAACCTTTCGTCGATGGCACAGTCGAACTCTCAATGAAAGCACCAATGTCGGTGTCAAAACCGGCGGATCTCGGGTAGGGGGTCCCGAACTATGCGTCTAGGATCGATGGTAACAGGAGACGGGGGACACGATGTTTACCCAGGTTCGGGCCCTCTCTATGGAGGTAATACCCTACTTCATGCTTGATTGATCTTGATGAATATGAGTATTACAAGAGTTGATCTACCACGAGATCGTAATAGCTAAACCCTAGAAGTCTAGCCTATATGACTATGGTAATGTGTATATCCTTTCCGGACTAACCCCTCCGGTTTATATAGACACCGGGAGGATCTAGGGTTTACATAGAGTCGGTTACATAAGAAGGAATCTTCATAGTTGGTTGCCAAGCTTGCCTTCCACACCAAATAGAGTCCAATCCAGACACGGGTACAGCCTTCGGCATTCATGTCTTCACAACCCATCAGTCTGGCCCATGGATAATAGGCCGGACGCCCGAGGACCCCTTAGTCCAGGACTCCCTCAGTTGTGCCCACCTGGTGGCCCCCTCTGGTAGTTATTGGCTCCAATATTTCTTATATATTCCATAAAAAATCTCCGTCAAGTTTCAGCTCATTTGGAGTTGTGCAGAATAGGTAGCCTGACGTAGCTTTTTGAGGTCCAGATTTCTAGCTCTTTGTGTGTACCTTGCAAATTATGAGAGAAAAGACATTAGAATCACTCCAAAAAGCATTATTATGGATAAAAAATTATAAATAAATGTAAGAAAACATGATGAAAAATGGACATATCAACTCCCCCAAGCTTAGACCTCGCTTGTCCTCAAGCAAAAACAGAAATCGAAAAACATGTCCACATGCTTTGAGAGAGAGGTGTCGATAAAAACAAAATACGAACATAGAAGCATCATGTTGACTATTATAACATCAACAAAATTAAACATAATACATTTATCATAGAACTTCTATCATACACTTCCCAAGAATAAGTAATAGTTCATCACATAATCGAAGTATAAAACAAAAAACTCTATTAGAAACCATCAAAATATGTTCTCAGTCAACTTTGCAACTACAATTCATTATCTTTTCAGGAAGGGTCACGTGTCGGAGCCTTTAGGCAAGTCCACATACTCAACCATCATATAGTCTTCTATGATTGCTAACACTCACCTTGTACACATGAGCAAAACGTTTCAACCGGACACATAGAAAGATAGGGGCTTATAGTTTCGCCTCCCAACATACTCACCTCAAGGGTGATGTCTGTCAGTGTCAAAACCGGCGGATCTCGGGTAGGGGGTCCCGAACTGTGCGTCTAAGGCGGATGGTAACAGGAGGCGGGGGACACGATGTTTACGCAGGTTCGGGCCCTCTCGATGGAGGTAATACCCTACTTCCTACTTGATTGATCTTGATGATATGAGTACTACAAGAGTTGATCTGCCACGAGATCGTAGAGGCTAAACCCTAGAAGCTAGCCTATGGTATGATTGTTCTCATCCTACGGACTAAACCCTCCGGTTTATATAGACACCGGAGGGGGCTAGGGTTACACAGAGTCGGTTACAAGGGAGGAGATCTACATATCCGTATTGCCAAGCTTGCCTTCCACGCCAAGGAGAGTCCCATCCGGATACGGGACGAAGTCTTGAGTCTTGTATCTTCATAGTCCAACAGTCCGGCCAACGGATATAGTCCGGCTGTCCGAGGACCCCCTAATCCAGGACTCCCTCAGTAGCCCCTGAACCAGGCTTCAATGACGATGAGTCCGGCGCGCAGATTGTCTTCGGCATTGCAAGGCGGGTTCCTCCTCCGAATACTCCACAGAAGTTTTTGAACACAAGGATAGTGTCCGGCTCTGCAAAACAAATTCCACATACCACCGTAGAGAGAATAATATTTCCACGAATCTAAACTGTTGACAACTTTTCATGACGTGGCATCACACCACGGCCCGGTCATTATTCGAACTGTTTTTCACAACCAGCCACTGCACATATCGCGAGGCGGTTTCCTTGGCACGTCTTGTCGAAGCAGAGATCGTGTCCCCTCACGGGATTCTCATCAATACGGGTGTCGGTAACCCAACCGCGCCTGTTGGTATGACTTCTCGATTTTAGGCAAGTCCCAAACGGCCACACGGAGGACGCTTGATATTCATCCTCTTTATAAAGGGGCCTAGGCATGTCCCCTTCTTCTCGCGCTCAATCGAATCCTTCCCCCACCTCGAGTTCCAACACCCAAGGCTCGGGCTAGGCGCTTCGGACCTACAATCATGTCCGGATCCAACCTTCAAGGTCGGTGGATGCCCTCCTCTGTCACAGAGGAGGTCATCAAGAAGCTAAGAGAAGCTAGGTATTTGACCGGCGAAATCTCGCACAGGCTGCCTGCCCGACGGCAGGTCATTCCCGCTCCCGAACCTGGCGAGAGTGTCATATTCGTCTCCCACTTCCTCCGAGGGCTAGGTTTTAGTCTAGATCCCTTTGTCAGAGGGCTCATGTTCTACTACGGGCTCGATTTCCATGATCTGGCTCCGGATTCCATCCTTCACATCTCGTCGTTCATCGTCGTGTGTGAATCCTTCCTCCGCATTACCCCACACTTCGGCTTATGGCTCAAGACCTTCAATGTGGAGCCAAAGATGATTGAGGGGCGGCACGTAGAGTGCGGAGGTGCCGTAATAAGCAAAGGCGCCGATGTTCCATGGCCAAAGGGTTCCTTCCCGGAGGTGTCCAGTTTATGGAAACGGGAGTGGTTTTATATCACAGCTCCCCGGGGTACTAAGTGGGTAGACGCCCCTGCCTTCCGCTCGGGCCCCCCGCCACAACTGGCGTCATGGGTCAACAAGGGGCTGGACTGGGGGCCAGTAAATGATGTGCCGACATTGCAGAGTCATATCCGAGATCTCCTCAAGAGAGATTTCAACCTTGTTAAGGTAATGCAAGTCATGCTAGTTCGTCGAGCCCTGCCTTGCAAATGTCGACCTCTCCGTATGTGGGAGTTCAACCCGGAAGGACCGCAAACTATTCAGCACTTCTTTGGCGTGACGCTCGAGGAGATGTACAGATCGTTCTTCGGATCACAAATAGAGTGTCCGGACACCTCCGAGGATGTGGGTCTGAACTGCAATCTTCCAGACACTCAAGTAAGTAATTCCGCGGCCGAACACGTTGTCTTTTAATTTATCACAACATCATTCTGAAAAGTCGCCTTTTGACCAGGATTGGATAAAAAAGGCGAAGATGATCAGGTGTCCGGCCCCCCTTCCCGAAGGCTCACCGGATCCTGCACTAGCCAGGATGCTTGAGCTTGCGCCTTATCAAGCACCATCAGGAGAAGATAAAGGGAGGAACAAAGAAGCCGAGAGTGAGCCTCACTCACTATTCATCCGAACCGGGGGAATTAGTGCCTCCGCGAAGGAGGATAACCGGGGGGAAGAGTCTAAAATTCCCTCTCCCCATGGAAGGAAGAGGACCGCCTTTGAAGACTTGGAAGTAATGGTCTCCAAGCGAAGGAAGAAACCTTTGTCAGGGGGTCCTACCCCGGAGGGCATCCTTACCGTACAGTACCCGCAAGGGGACCAGCCCTCCACCGAGCTGTGAGTAAACAAAAGTACTTTCGATAAATATATCCTGCTTCATCTCTGAGAATGATAACCGAGACATATGTCCTGCAGTCCGGATCGTAGCCCTTCTCGACAGAGTTCGTCTTCGGGGGATCTTCTTCCGGAGATGATGGAGAGCGAAACGCCTCCCCATGCCTCCCTGCCTCATGAAGCGGACGACCCTGAGGTGTCATCACGGAGGGTTTCTCCTGATCCGCCAAGGCCAGAAGGTAACCCTTCGGCCACCCGAAGTCCGAAGTATCCGGTTCCTAAGGAGAGCAACAGAAAGAGTCCGGGACCGTCCGGTGCGCGACCAGACGTACTGATGAATCTTCTAGAGAGAGCGGCTATCTCAGAAGCGCATCGTACGCTAATGGGTACGGTGGTTGAGAGGATTTCATCCGTCGAAAGCGGGTTGCATGAAGCTTTTATGAGCCTGCTGAGAGGCTTTGAGGTACGCAAAGTAATATATATTTTGACGGTACCGCACACGCTAGGTGTGCCCTATGCAGATAGTAGCCCCTGAGACTCTGGTTGCTGTCGAACAAGACGGCAACTAGAGGATCATAGTCCCAGGTAATAACCGTGCTGCCTTTACGTGCAGGCGACCGACGGTCCGGTGGCTAGCCGGACTGGCGAATTTGCCGAACTGAAGCGGCAACTTGATGCGGCAGATGCCGACATCGTGCTTGTAAACAAGCGGCTTGACGAGGCACAGGGTATGTATTCTCCTATGATCAACACATATTAGGAGGAGCATGATGCTAGTATCTATAATATGCTGTGACTGCAGATGGAGCTGTCGCCATGGAGACCCTTCGGGTGGAACTTGCCCGGGCCAAGGAACAAGCCAGGAAGAGTGATCCGGCCTCCCTGAAGGCGGTCGAAGAGCTAAGGGCCGAACAGGCTGCGCATTGCCAGAGCAAAGAGAAAATAGCCAAGATGGTTGTTGAGCTGAAAGATGCCGCCGGCCGGTATGAGCTTCTTGAAAAGGAAAGCCAAGCGAAGGCGGCGGACCTGAAGGAGGCCATGGAAGCGGCCAAGGAAACCCGCTCGCAAGTCAGAGCGGTGAAGGAGGAACTCCGTCAAGCCGGAGATATCGCGGCTGGGAAGCCCTTTTTGTTGCGGACGAGTTTGGAGACCCGAAGTATGCCCCTCTGGATAAATTATGGAGTTCTGAAGACGCGTACTTGGATTTAGCAGCGAGTGCCGCTGATGCGACCAAGTTTTTCAAAGATCAGAAAGATCATGTAGTGGAAAGGTTGTTCTGGTCACAGTTCAGCACTGCAACGCGTCCGCTGCTATTAAATGAACAAATGGCCGAGTGGGCCGAGCTCCATAGGTTGTCCGGACTTGCTATGAGGTCAGTCGTGGATCACCTTTGGCCGGAGGGACTGAGGCCGAATAGTTATTTTGGTCTAGTGCAACGATTACTTGGCGCTGTGCTGCAAATTGACGCTATAAAGAGGTCGGCGTGCATAGAGGGTGCGCGGATGGCTCTTGCCCGTGTTAAGACATACTGGGCGGAGATGGAGGCCACCGCTATTGCAACCCGAGGCCCGGCCGCAGGCCAGGTCCCGGCCGAGCACTATTTTGAAGAAGTCCTAAAAGGCGCTCGTGTAATAGAGGCTTAGTGCCCGGAGAGTATCATGTTCAAGTGACATGTATCCCGATTGTAAAAACAATGCTATTAAACTATAAAGGCTGTGTTTATACTTTTGCCTGAAAGTATTATGATGCCTCATGTGCGGCCGTTTATGTATATATGTATATAACCTGAAAGTTTGCAGTCATCGGCTTCAGCCCCCACGCATATAATGCGGGGGTGTTCGCAAAAACGCGTATTCACACTTGATCCAACGTCTTGGTCCATTAAGGAGGTGATAGCGCAGCGAACGAGGCAATCGGACTATATTGCTTTAACACTTTCACTTAGCCATAGGAGTTTGACGGTGGGACTACTATATAGCCCCTGGTACCTCCGCGCTCATCCGAATACGGGGCGCGTACATACATGACCGGGAAACGGCCCTTCGTTAATGCGGAGGAATCCCGAAGATTCCTCTAAGTCATCGAGTGGTTGACCAGTCTCGCGCTTTATCATGACAGTCAGTTTTCGGCTTTCTCTACTGAGGTGCTCGTCTGGATGAACCAGGGCACAATCGTAGTAGTTCTCCCAGTGCCACCTTAGCCGATAGAGCGGAACGTAAGGTGGCAAAACGCGGGAGCCGGGCAAACCCAACATTTGACCAAAGACATGATTCGGAGCTGATGCATATAAGGCCAAACTCGCAATGCCGAACACTCCCTAAGGTATTCGGTCTTTACGACATATACCGGGCTGAATAACGCCCTTGATAATGATTCTTTAGTGTCCAGGTACGTGCATCATTCTGACGTGGCGAAATGCCAATAACGTCAGCATCGCTCTCGGTTATGCTGAGTATCCGGAGGATGTGAAGCAACAAGAGACGGTAAAAAAGGTTTACGCGGGGTCTTAATCTAAAAAGAAACCTTTGAGCGGGGCCCTGCTGCACGTCTGCGCCTGTGTCTCCGTTGTGCCGTATCCTGGAAGGGTGTAGCACTATTACCATCTGTAAAAGAGAAGAACTTAGGCGAAAGTTGTCGTGCGAAAAATTGGTTATTCTCAATAAACCATTAAAAATCAAGATAAGTAAGGTCAAGCCGAACTGTAGTCCTTTTACATGCGGGAAGCCCCTGGTACCGCCTATGAGGGTAAATCCATCGAACCAATCTTAGGTATATCTAAGCTGTTACAGCTAATGATGCGCCGGACTCGTCTAGCCGTGTCCGCGGTCTTGACGACCGATCATTTATTCCGGTTGGAGAGGCCATTTAGTGTTCGGCTGCTAAAGCCACCACACGTTCTTTCGCGCGTAAGGAACGCTCGATATTTCCGCTAATTGTGATGATGCCACGTGGACCGGGCATCTTAAGCTTAAGAGACGCGTAATGCGGTACTGCATTAAAACGAGCAAAAGCTGCTCTTCCGAGTAGTGCTTGATAGCCACTTCGGAATGGAGCGATGTCGAAGGTTAACTTTTCGCTTTGGAAGTTGTCGGGAGAACCGAATACAACCTCTAGTACTAGAGAGCCCGTACAACGGGCCTCTGGGCCTGGTATTACTCCCTTAAAAGTAGTATTACTATGGCTGATTCTTGTCGGGTCTATCCCCATTTTGCGGACTGTGACCTGATATATCAGATTAAGACTACTGCCGCCGTCCATAAGGACTCGTCTGAGATGGTATCCGTTGATTATTGGGTCTAACACCAAGGCAGCCAATCCTCCATGCCAGATACTTGTCATGTGATCCCTGCGATCAAAAGTGATCGGGCAGGCCGACCAGGGGTTGAACTTAGGGGTGACGGGCTCTACGGCGCGTGTGTCTCGGAGTGCATGTTTGCTTCTCCTCTTCGTCACGTGAATCATGTTCACTGTTTTGACCTCTGGTGGGAATTTTTTCTGTCCCCCAGTGCTTTGCTGGCGAGGCTCGTCCTCGTCTTCACTTGGTGTCTCCCTCCCCTTGTGTTCGGCGTTTAGCTTACCGGCCTGCTTGAAGACCCAACATTCTCTGTGGGTGTGATTTGCAGGTTTATCGGGGGTGCCATGAATCTGACATAATTTGTCTAGAATCTTGTTTAGGCTAGACGGTCCATCTCTGCTGCCTTTGAAAGGCTTTTTCCACTGACCGGGTCGAGAGCCCCTGAATCTGGCGTCTACCGTCGTGTTGTCTGGGCTGTCTTCGTTATTTCGACGCTTGCTTTTACTGTGTCATGGTTTTCCATTGCCATCCCTGACTTCGGATGTGCCTGGGTCGCTGGTGCTACTACGGGCTAGCCAGCTATCTTCGCCCACGCAAAAGCGGGTGATGAGGCTTGTTAGGGCTGCCATTGTTCTCGGTTTTTCTTGGCCGAGCTGTCTGGCGAGCCATTCGTCTCGGACGCTATGTTTGAAAGCTGCGAAGGCTTCGGCGTCCGGGCAATCGACGATTTGGTTCTTCTTAGTGAGAAATCTGTTCCAAAGCTTTCGGGCTGACTCTCCGGGCTATTGAATTATATGACTTAAATCGTCTGCATCCGGAGGTCGGACATAGGTCCCTTGAAAATTAGCCCTAAAAGCATCCTCAAGCTCCTCCCAACTTCCAATTGAATTTTCGGGGAGGCTCTTCAGCCATTGCCGAGCTGGTCCTTTCAGCTTGAGGGGTAAGTACTTGATGGCGTGGAGATCGTCTCCGCGAGCCATATGGATATGGAGGATAAAGTCCTCAATCCAGACCCAGGGTATGTCGTTCCGTCGTACGCCTCTATGTTCACGGGTTTGAATCCTTCTGGAAATTCGTGATCCAGCACCTCATCTGTGAAACATAGGGGGTGTGCGGCACCCCTGTATTTGGATGTGTCACGGCGTTCTGACGTTTGTAGTGTTCGGTTTTGGTTGTGCGCTAGAGCGCGCTTCCTAGATCCGTAGATGGATCTGGTCACGCCGGCCTTCTGATGCAAGTCCTCACGTGAATCGTGTGCTGACTTATGTGCGGCCTTTTTTTGTTAGCCGCTCTATCGCGGCCACGAGGTGGTCGATCCGACCGGTCGGCCGTTTTGTTTTTCGGCTGTGTGGGCTCTAAGGCCTCATCATCGAATTCAGGCAACAGCTTGCGCTTTGGATAGCTCTTTGTGTGGTAACTACCACCATACTTTTCTTCAGTGTCGAGCACTTTGTTCCATCTACTGTTCAGCGTATTCTGTGCGGCCTTGAGCCTTTGCTTCTGCTTCTTCAGACTCCTCGCGGTGGCAATAAGCCTTCTGCGGAGGTTCTCTTGTTCCAGGTGCCCTTCCAGGATGATGTGTGCATCGTCGTCCGGACTGTTTTCCTCTCCGGAGAGAGGTGGATTAGCTTTATCCTCGGCGTCGCCCTGATCGGACAGCGGCTCCGTACTATGTTCGCCTTTCGCTGGTTCGTCCTGCTCTGTCGCTGGGCCTGTGTGGTCGTCGTTTCCTCTGGAGTCGACCGGGGTGTTATTTTTTCTTGCGCTGCTATCGCTGTTTTTTCCGAGGCGGGATTTGGAACGGCGCCTACGTCGTCGCTTTGGTTGCTTCTCGAGGGAGCTATCCTTCGCTGCATCCTTCCGTTCCTCGTCATTGTTTTCTTTGGGTGTATCCACCATGTATATGTCATGTGATGAAGTGGCTGTCCAGCGCCCTGTGGGCGATGGTTCCTGTTCCTCTCCTGCATCGTCGTCCATATCGTCGATGTCTTCGGAGTCGAAATCGAGCATGTCGGTTAAATCGTCGACAGTGGCTACTAAGTGGGTGGTGGGTGGGGAGCGAGTTTCTTCGTCGTCCGCATCCCATTCTAGCCGGATATAGTTCGGCCAAGGTTCTCCTGACAAGGAGAGAGACCTTAATGAATTTAGCACATCGCCAAAAGGAGAGTGCTGAAAGATATCCGCGGAGGTAAACTCCATGATCGGCGCCCAATCAGATTCGATAGGCACAGATGCGGGCAGCATGGAGCCCATGGCCGGGGACGAATCCAATGGTTCGGCAGCACGGGTCTCGTAGGAGGTGAAGTCGGTATTCGGCTCTATCGCCACCGAGTGTGCGGCCTCCATGGCGGGGTCCATCCACCCGTCCTCGGATGGCACAGTTTGTTCCGGATAGAGGGCCGAAGTAGTTGCAGGTGTGATCTCCCGAACACTGTCCGACGGCAGAGCTAAATCATGCTCGTCGTGATTGTGCGGCGCACCTGACATGGGCTCGAATCCGTCGAAGATCAAGTCTCCGCGGATGTTGGCAGTATAGTTCAAGTTTCCAAATCTGACCTGATGGCCAGGGGCGTAGCTCTCGATCTGCTCCAGATGGCCAAGCGAGTTGGCCCGCGGTAGGAAGCCGCCGAATACGAAGATCTGTCCGGCGAGGAAAACCTCACCCTGGATCGCATCGTTGTCGATGATCGAAGGAGCCATCAAGCCTTATGGTGACGGCACAGTGGAACTCTCAATGAAAGCACCAATGTCGGTGACAAAACCGGCAGATCTCGGGTAGGGGGTCCCGAACTGTGCGTCTAAGGCCGATGGTAACAGGAGGCGGGGGACGCGATGTTTACCCAGATTCGGGCCCTCTCAATGGAGGTAATACCCTACTTCCTGCTTGATTGATCTTGATGATATGAGTATTACAAGAGTTGATCTACCACGAGATCGTAGAGGCTAAACCCTAGAAGCTAGCCTATGGTATGATTGTTCTCGTCCTACGGACTAAACCCTCCGGTTTATATAGACACCGGAGGGGGCTAGGGTTACACAGAGTCGGTTACAAGGGAGGAGATCTACATATCCGTATTGCCAAGCTTGCCTTCCACGCCAAGGAGAGTCCCATCCGGACACGAGACGAAGTCTTGAGTCTTGTATCTTCATAGTCCAACAGTCTGGCCAACGGATATAGTACGGCTGTCCGAGGACCTCCTAATCCAGGACTCCCTCAATGTCAACAATAATAACTCATGCTATCTATATTCAACTGGACATATGTGCCTAGATCTTTCCTCACCACATGATGCTTGCTGAAAAATAAAAATAAAAAGGAATAGAGGGAAAACTTTGACTCTTTTCATAAAAGAAAATACATAAAAGTAAAAGATAGGCCCTTCGCAGAGGGAAGCAGAGGTTGTCATGCGCTTATTTGTTTGTATGCTCAATCCCTTGCAAAAGAATGTCACATTACATTGCCCCTTAAGATGAAAACCTTTATTATGCAGTCTGTCTCTTTTATTCTTTGTCATCCAAGTTCGTGCAACGCTCAATTTTCTCTTACACCAAACAATCTCGCACTTTTAGAAGCAATTTTTATTGCCTTTTTGCACCGATGACAACTTACTTGAGGGATCTTGTTCAATCCCTAGGTAGGTATGGTGGACACTTGAAAAATATTTGGGTTTAAGGGCTTTTGGATGCACAAGTAGTATCTCTACTTAGTGCGGAATTTTTGGCTAGCAAAGATAGGGGGCAAGCACCACATGTTAAAGGATCTATGACAATATGACTTCTATGTGAATATAAACGAACATAAACCATTAAGTTGTCTTCCTTGTCCAACGTCAACAATTTTGGCATATAATATTTTGATGAGGGCTCACAGTCACAAAAGATTTCTAGGATGGTATATTTATATGTGAATCTCCCTTCCCTTATTAATTCTTTCATGAGTTGCATCATTGACTAATGCTATGTTTGTCAATCTCTAATAAAATTTTCTTACTTATACTTTTCCTTATGTGGTGCTATCACCTACCATAGGATTAGTATATGATCTTATTGATTCATTTCCTTTCTTTCTCCTTTTCTTTTCTTTATTTGCAGCATGAAAGTAAAGAAAGTAAAAACACAAACTATCTTTATTATATAACTTGCACACGATTACAATGATATATCACTAAGCAAATTCTCAAAGAAGAAAGGATCGAACTAAACTTTATTTCATTTGAAGCAAAAGATTGAACTAAAATAAGTAAAAGCAAAAAGATAGTGGGATGATATGATACCGGGGCACCTCCCCCAAGCTTGGCGGAAGCCAAGGGGAGTGCTCCTTTGATGGTGAAGAAGATGGTGGTGGTGGAGAAGCAATCCTATCCTTGAGGATCAGGAGATTCTCCAACCGACGGATGATGCTCCGAAGATAGGTGATATACGCTTGATGTAGAATATTTTCGCGAGTGAGATACTTATTTTGTATGCGAACTATTTCAATAACGCGAAAAGCTTCAATCTCAGCAGGAGTAAGGTGAGTAAGATAGGGTTTAAGGATATCTTCCTCCTCCTCCTCGGCCAACAATGCTTGTGTTGCCACAGGGGATGGATCTACGGTAACTTCCTTTCCCTTGTCTCCCTTGATAGCGTCCATGGGCTCCTCCCTCTTCGTCTCGATCTTCATCAGCCAAGCATCTTCTTCCATGTGGTTGGAGGAGCTGGAAGACATGCTGCTTAGCTTGATAGATCTGACCGAAAACAGCAAGAAAAGAGAACAGAGGATTTTATTTGCCATACGGTGGTTAACAGGTTCTCGAAGTATATATAGATTTTTTTATCTTGGAGGACAAGCATATGGAATAAAAACAGAGTACGGGAGGTGTCCCAGGTGGGCACAACCCACCTGGGCGTACCAGGCAAGCCTGGCGCGCCTTGGTGTCTTGTGCCCACCAGGGGACGCTTCCTGGAAGTTTCTTTATTTCCAAAATTTTAAAATATTCCAAAACTGATAAAAATATTTTTGCAGATTTTTCGGAGTCCGTTTACTTACCATATCACGGAGCTCCTTATTTTGACGATTCTGGAGTGTTACGGACGGACTCATTTATGTGTTCTTCCGGTGTCAAAGTTTGGATAATATTGCTTTCAACATTAATAGGCGTACCTGAAATATAAAGCTTTATTCGTTGCCCATTGACAACCTTCGGGTTAGTACCTTCGAAGTTATTTATTTTGATGGCTCCAGACCAGTAAACCTCCTCGATGACATATGGGCCTTCCCATTTCGAGAGGAGCTTTCCTGCAAAGAATCTAAAATGAGAGTTGTACAGAAGAACATATTCTCCGACTCTAAACTCACGCTTGTGGATTCTTTTGTCATGCCATCTTTTAACCTTTTCTTTGAATAACTTTGCATTTTCATAAGCTTGGATTCTCCATTCATCTAATGAGCTTATATCAAATAACCTCTTTTCACCAGCAAGTTTGAAATCATAGTTGAGTTCTTTAACTGCCCAATAAGCTTTATGTTCTAACTCAAGAGGCAAATGACAAGATTTTCCATAAACCATTTTATAAGGAGACATACCCATAGGATTTTTATAAGCCGTTCTATAAGCCCAAAGTGCATCATCTAATTTCTTAGACCAATTCTTCCTGGACCTATTGACAGTCTTTTGCAAAATTAATTTTATTTCCCTATTGCTAAGTTCAACTTGACCACTAGACTAAGGATGATAGGGTGATGCAATTATATGGTTAACATCATACTTAGCAAGCATTTTACGAAAAGAACCATGAATAAAGTGCGAACCACCATCAGTCATTAAATATCTAGGGACTCCAAATCTTGGGAAAATAACTTCCTTAAGCATTTTAATAGAGGTGTTGTGATCATCACTATTGGTTGGAAAGTCTTCTACCAATTTAGTAACATAATCAACAACAACCAAAATGTGTGTATAGCCATTAGAGGAAGGAAAAGGTCCCATGTAATCAAATACCCAAACATCAAATGGTTCAATAGCAAGTAAATAATTCATAGGCATTTCTTGATGCTTCCCAATATTACCTATTCTTTGGCATTCATCACAAGATGATACATACTCACGAGCATCCTTGAAGAGAGTAGGCCAATAAAATCCAGATTGCAATACCTTATGAGCAGTTCTATCTCCAGCATGATGCCCTCCATAGGGTTCAGAGTGACATTTCCATAGGATTTGTCCTTATTCATGCTCAGGTACACAACGTCTAATAATACCATCTACTCCTTCTTTATAAAGATGTGGGTCATCCCAAAATAATGTTTTAAATCATAGAAGAATTTTTTTTCTTTGGTTGGTAAGTAAAGCTAGGTGGCAAATATTTAGCAACAATATAATTACCATAGTCAGCATACCAAGGAGTACTGTTAGCAACATATATTGCAGCTAACTGCTCATCAGGAAAACTATCATCAATAGGTAGTGGGTCATCAAGCACATTTTCAAGCCTAGACAAGTTATCAGCTACGGGTTCTCGGCTCCTTTTCTATCAATAATATGCAAATCAAATTCTTGTAACAAGAGAACCCAACGAATTAGTCTAGGTTTAGCATATTTCTTTTGCATAAGATATTTAATAGCAGCATGGTCTGTGTGAACATTTACTTTGGAATCAACAATATAAGGTCTAAATTTATCACAAGCAAACACCACTGCTAAGAATTCTTTTTCAGTAGTAGCATAATTTTTTTGAGCACTGTCTAGAGTTTTACTAGCATAATGAATAACATTCAATTTCTTATCAACTCTTTGTCCTAGAACAGCACCAACAGCATAGTCACTAGCATCACACATAATTTCAAAAGGCAAGTTCCAATCAGTTGGTTGGACAATAGGTGCAGAGATTAAAGCTTTCTTGAGTGTTTCAAAGGCTTCCAGACAATCATCATAAAAAACGAAAGGAATATCCTTTTGCGAAAGATTAGTAAGAGGCCTAGAAATTTTGGAAAAGTCTTTGATAAATCTCCTATAGAAACCAGCATGACCTAGGAAACAACGAATACCTTTGATGTCCTTGGGACATGGCATTTTCGTGATTGCATCAACTTTAGCTTGGTCCACTTAAATACCTCTTTCAGAAATTATATGACCCAAGATAATGCTTTCATGAACCATAAAGTGGCACTTCTCCCAATTCAAGATTGCTTAAATAATCATCAAAAGACTTCCCATAAAAAGAGAAGTCATCCATGAAAACCTCAACAATATTTTCACAAAAGTCTGAGAATATAGCCATCATGCATCTTTGAAATGTAGCATCTGCATTACATAAACCGAAAGGCATACGTCTATAAGCATAAGTTCCAAAAGGATAAGCAAAAGTGGTATTTTCTTGATCAGGTTGAGAAACAGGTATTTGTGAAAAGCCAGAATATCCATCAAGGAAGCAAAAGTGTGTTTGGTTAGATAATCTTTCAAGCATTTGATCAATAAAAGGCAAAGGGTAATGATCTTTTCTAGTTGCTTTATTTAATTTTCTAAAATCAATTACCATTCTGTAGCCTGTAACAATTCTTTGTGGAATAAGTTCATTCTTATCGTTAGGAACAATAGTTATACCTCCTTTCTTAGGGACACAATGAACAGGGCTTACCCATCTACTATCAGCTATAGGATAAATTATACCTGCTTCCAGAAGTTTTAGTATTTCCGTTCTTACCACCTCTTTCATCTTCGGATTTAACCGACGTTGGTGATCAACAACGGGTTTAGCATCAGGTTCCATATTAATTTTGTGCTAACATAGAGTGGGACTAATGCCCTTTAAATCATCAAGAGTGTATCCAGTAGCAGCTCGGTGCTTCCTTAGAACTTTCAATAATCTTTCTTCCTCATGTTCTGAAAGGTTAGCACTAATAATAACAGGATATATTTTCTTTTATTCAAGATAAGCATATTTCAAAGTGTCTGGCAATTGTTTTAATTCAGACACAAGATCACCCTTAGGTGGAGGAGGACCTCCTAGAGTTTCAATAGGAAAATTGTGTTTAAGTAGAGGACGTTGTTCAAAGAAAATATTATCTATTTCATTTCTTTCATGCATATGTAAATCATTTTCATGGTCTAGCAAGTATTGTTCTAAAGGATCAGTAGGTGGCACAGCAATAGAAGCAAGACCAATTAATTCATCCTTACTAGGCAATTCTTTTTCTTGATGATTTCTACTAAACTTGGAAAAAGTAAACTCATGAGACTCATCACCAAAGCAAACTTCCACAGTTTGTTTCTGGCAATCTATCTTAGCATTAACTGTGTTCAAGAAAGGTCTACCAAAGATAATGGGACAGAAATCATCTTGTGGGGAACCAAGAACAAGAAAATCAGTAGGGTATTTTATTTTCCCGCACAAGACTTCAACATCTCTAATAATCCCACAAGGTGATATGGTGTCTCTATTTGCAAGTTTAATAGTAGCATCTATGTCTTATAGCTCTGTAGGTGCTATGTCTTCCCTAATTTCTTGATACAACTTGTAAGGAATAGCACTCACACTAGCACCCATGTCACATAAACCATGATAACAGTGATCTCCTATTTTAACTGAAATGATAGGCAGGCCAACAACTAGTCTATTTTTATCCCTTTTATTAGGTTTAGTAATTCTAGCGGCTTCTTCACAGAAGTAAATAACATGCCCATCCACATCTTCTTCTAAGAGTTCTTTAACCATAGCAATATTAGGTTCAACTATAATTTGTTCATTAGGTTTAGGTGTTCTACCAGAGCTTTTGTTAACCACAGTTGAAACTTTAGCATGTTCCTTTATCATAACAGGAAAAGGAGGTTTCTCAATAAAAGCAGTAGGAACAACTGGATCAACATTATAGAGTATAGTTTCTTCTTTAATAGGTACCGGTTCTTTAATTTCTTCTTTAATAGGTGAGTGATATTTAAACCACTTTTCTTTAGGGAGTTCAACATGAGTAGAAAATGATTCACAAAAGGAGGCTACTATCTCAGAGTCAAGTCCATATTTAGTGCTAAACTTTTGAAAAGCATTGGTACCCACAAAAGATTTAACACAATCATACTTAAGCTTTATACCTAACTCTTTACCTTCATCAAGTTCCCAATCTTCAGAGTTGCATTTAATTCTTTCCAAAAGATCCCACCTGAATTCAATAGTTTTCTTCATAAAAGAACCAGTACAAGAAGTATCCAGCATGGTTTGATCATTACGAGAAAGCCGAGCATAAAAGTTCTGAATAATAGTTTCTCTTGAGAGCTCATGATTGGGGCATGAATATAACATTGACTTAAGCCTCCCCCAAGATAGAGCGATACTTTCTCCTTCACGAGGCCAAAAATTATGTATATAATTCCGATCACGATGAACTAGATGCATAGGATTTTTTTGGTGAAACTCCAATATTAAACGATTCCAATTCCATGATCCAATATCATCACATAGCCTATACCATGCCAATGCTTTTCCCTTCAAAGATAAAGGGAAAAACTTTTTCATCACCTCATCCCCGAGTAAACCTGCAAGCTTAAACAATCCACAAATTTGTTCCACATATATCAAGTGCATATCCGGATGTTCGGTTCCATCTCCTGCATAAGGATTAGCTAGCAGTTGTTCTACGATACCCGAAGGAATTTCATATTCAATATTCTCAGTAGGTGCAATAGGTTGAGGGGCAACTAATTGTGGTTTCAGACAAGGTGAAGATACCCCAAACTAACCCCTCAAAGGATTGTTTTCCATAGTAACAAGTGACAATAAATTTCAGCACACTATATATAAATGTTTCCTTACCGAATTCCACTTACCAAAGGCGCTTCACTCCCCGGCAACAGCGCCAGAAAATAACCTTGATGACCCACAAGTATAGGGGATCAATTGTAGCTCTTTTCGATAAGTAAGAGTGTCGAACCCAACGAGGAGCAGAAGGAAATGACAAGTAGTTTTCAGTAAGGTAATGTCTGCAAGTGCTGAAACTGTAAGTAGCGAGTAGTTTGATAGCAAGATAATTTGTAACGAGCAAGTAACGATAGTAGCAATAAGTATGCAGCAAGGTATCCCAATCCTTTTGAGGCAAATGACAGGCCAAAATGGTCTCTTATGATAAGCAAGGCGTTCTTGAGGGTACACAGGAATTTCATCTAGTCACTTTCATCATGTTGGTTTGATTTGTGCTCGCTACTTTGATAATTTGATATGTGGGTGGACGGGTGCTTAGGTGATGTTCTTACTTGAACAAACCTCCTAATTATGATTAACCCTCCCACAAGCATCCGCAACTACGAGAAAAGTATTAAGGATAAATCCTAACCATAGCATTAAACTCTAAGATCCAATCGGTCCCTTACGGAACAGTGCATAAACTGGGGTTTAAGTTTCTGTTACTCTCGCAACCCACCATCTATTTACTACTCCACAATGCATTCCCTTAGGCCCAAATATGGTGAAGTGTCATGTAGTCGACGTTCACATGACACCACTAAGGGAATCAGAACATACATACTATCAAAATATCGAACACATATCAAGTTCACATGATTACTTGCAACACGATTTATCCCGTGACCTCAAGAACAAAATTAACTACTCACAAACAATAAACATGCTCATGATCAGAGGGGTATTAATATGCATAATGGATCTGAACATATAATCTTCCACCAAATAAACCATATAGTAATCAACTACAAGATGTAATCAACACTACTAGTCACCCCCTAGCAACAATCTATAGTTTCGATAACAAGATTGAATACAAGAGATGAACTAGGGTTTGAGATGAGATGGTGCTGGTGAAGATGTTGATGGATATTGCCCTCCCCAAGATGGGAGGGTTGTTGGTGATGATGATGACGATGATTTCCCCCTCCGGGAGGGAAGTTCCCCCGGCAGAATCGCTCCGCCGGATGGCAAAAGTGCTCCTGCCCAAGTTCCGCCTCGAGACGGCAGCGCTCCGTCCCGAAAGTCTTCCCTCTTTTTTTCTATTTCAAAATGACTTATATACCAGAAGATGGGCACTGGAGTTGGGCCAAGGAGGCCACAACCAACCAGGGCGCGCCAGGGGGGCCTGGCGCGCCCAGGTGGGTTGTGCCCACCTGGTGGCCCCCTCTGGTAGTTATTGGCTCTAATATCTCTTATATATTCCATAAAAAATCTCTGTCAAGTTTCAGCTCATTTGGAGTTGTGCAGAATAGGTAGCCTGACGTAGCGTTTTCAGGTCCAGATTTCCAGCTGTCGGATTCTCCCTCTTTGTGTGTACCTTGCAAATTATGAGAGAAAAGGCATTAAAATCACTCCAAAAAGCATTATTATGGATAAAAACATTATAAGTAACAGTAAGAAAACATGATGCAAAATGGACGTATCGGCCCTTGAAGACTTGAACCCACTATCTGCCACCATTTTTCTTTTTCCGTGTCTTACTATCTCATCCATGTAGCCAAGAGTGGCTATATATAATAAGCCGGTTATTTTACTTCCTCTATACCGGAGTAGTACTATTTGCTGCACAGTATTACTGGCCGCCATATTTGAGCACAACATTATTATGCATGGACCTTGACTATGTACGCCACCATGTGTCCAGATCTGAGATGCCGCGTGTACCATATGAACGGCGCCGAGTTCGACCCCCGTGATGCTACGTGGGTGCCGAGGAACACTCTTGTAGAGTACTCGCTTTTCATTGGGGACACCTACCCCATTGTGAAGCGGATGCCATCTTCCGTGCACGAAACCAAAGGCCTGCCGTTCATGAAGCATGGTTCTCTCTTCAGTGCGCACCGCCAGATGAACGACATGCTGGGACACGCTATCCCTGATTTATGCCGCTTCAGCTTGGATGAGTATCCATCGTGTGGTACCGGACTAGAAAGCTACGACAATGATTCCCGTTGCCCACCGCTATGGATCGTGCAATCCATGAAGAACACCTAGTACTGGAACCTGGAGGAGGACATATAGCCCATCTATAACATGTAAGTGGGGTATGGTAAATTGTGAACGGTAGCGCTGTGAATATATGTAGACTGGTCGTGCACAAATTTATCACATGAATTGGAGATGAACTTGTGTGGCATATTGGCATTTGTCCTTTAGAAGTTATTACTAGTAAATGTGTTATGTGTACGTGCAACTTGTGTGGTTGTTGCACGGGCTCCAACACGCTCTTTGAGAAAAAAAGGTGGCACAGCTTTGGATATAGGTGACGTGGCGGCATCATAGAGTAGCATCGTTCGCTATAGTTGTAGTATACTCCTACTAGGACGACAACTCATATAAAACCTTGCGCTTGCTCTTTGCCTCTTCGGGAGGTTTAATAGTTCATACTCGTGTGAACCTCGCACTTGGCTCTTTGCCTCTTCGGAAGGTCCAACAATGATGATACTACAGTACAATATGCTTCTGGCAATCTGACACCGATTGGAATGCTGCATGTCCACCACGAGGGCGAGGGCGAGCGAGAGGGAGAGGGAGAGGGCGCTGTAGTCAAAACCCTCTCCTCGTCCTACGAGCCACCGCGCGCGTGGGCGAGGGAGAGGCGTAGTAAGCAAGCTTCTCCTCGTTCGGCGAGTTGACGGGACACATCAAAGCAGTACTAGTACTAGTCCATACCGCGTCCTTTCCGGGTAATATGGCTTAATTTGAAATAAGAAAAATACACTGGTGGTCAACGTATGTAACCATACCGCTCTTTACGGTCACTATATATAGTTTTGCGGTGATTATATGATCACTAGCTCATCGTAGAGTACTTGTATTGCACCCTACTGACCGGCCACATAGTCGACGCGGCACTTTGTTGACTGGTTAAATTGTCACCTGGTTTCTGGGTCCCACCTGTCAGTTGGCAGAGCAAAGAAATAAGTTAAACAAAACTTTACGCAGGCGTGACAGGAGTCCAACCCTTGCGCGCGAACCACCCTGGTTGTGTATGTTAGTTCATGCACGTGTACTCCCTCGGTCTTCCAACAAAGAGTGTACATCGGCTAAAAAACAAAGAGTGCACATCTACACTTCCAATGCATTTAGCCTTTAATCTAAATCGATATTGATTGACTAATGCATCAACTTGTGCTCTAGCTATAGGCAACATGTCTATCCTTAATTACAGCATGCAACAACCTTCATTTAATCTTTTTATCTCAATGGTTGCATGCACACATAAGTCTGCTACTTTTGGGCGTTAATTTTGCCCTAGTCAATGTGTAAATCTCTAAATGTACAGTCTTTCACGGACGTAGGGAGTAGGTTGAGCACTTGAGCGTGAGCGTGTGTGTTGCGTCGTGTGGTGTGTGCCGCATGGGTGCGTGCGTCCATGTGTACGTGTGAGTGTTGCATGTTGCATGCATGCATCCATGAGGCTTTTACTCCCTCCCATTGACATGTTCATATTTCAAGCTTCCTCTGTTCCCTCCATATGGTGATACTCCCTCTGTTCCCAAATACGGAGTAAACGCCTCCCTCTGTTCCCAAATACGGAGTATTTGTCTTTCTAGAGATTTCAACAAGTGACTATGTACAGAGGAAAATGAGTGAATCTACACTCTAAAATATGTCTACATACATCCGTATGTTGTATTACATTTCAATGTCTAAAAAGACTATATTTAGGAACGGAGGGAGTAGCAAATAAACATTAAGTTATTTTATTTTTCCCTGCTTGGTCACGGTGCACAACCAAAGATGACTTATTCACCTGGATGGAGGGAGTAGATGGTCAAAGTTTGACACAAAATTAATGCATTGGTAAACATATTTTTTTGATGAAAACGAATGCATTAATCAAGTGTTATTGCAAACTACAAAAATTATTCCACCACTCATCATCTACCTTGGTTGATGAGATTTTTGAATTGATCCCTATAAACCGGAAAGGAGGTAGTACTAGTACTCCTACATTATTGGCGTCGGGTGACTTGGCCAATGTTTCATCTTGTCGGACAGGATGAGGCTACTTCCAATGCATCAGTGCTTACATGGGGTGCTAAGCACATTAAAAACTTTAGCAACTAAAGCTCCCAATGCATAGGTGCTTAACTTGTTGGTGCTAAGGATCCTTTATTTAATGATTTTGTAACTAAAGTTCTTCATGCATTGGTGGGATTCTTCCATTTAAGTCTTTTGTCTAGGTTCTCGCGTTTAGTACTGGGGTCACCACACTTATCTCTCTCCTCTTAATTACCTTGCTACATCAGACTTTTTGTCTACATGGCAGCCTTAGCACCTGTACAAGGCGAAGCAATGGGAGGGGCCTGAGCGTACAAGCAGAGGGATACTGTAGATAGGAAGTCTTTGCGATCCATTATTCCCCATCTCGGTCAGAGAGAACTATTCAACTAGTCTTCACAGTGAAGTGACAATACACGCTGCAGCAGATGGGACACTTAATTGATAAGCTGAACCAGCGTGATGGTGTTACTAAATCAGCCTTACCCAGTACTGCCATCATGTTTGCCAGTGGAGCACACTTCCGCAAATACGACTACACACCTCTCTCCTCCATTAACTGACATATGGGCCCTCTTGAGGTAGACCCACATGTCATCGGCGTAACTATTTAAACTATGAAGGACGGTATATCCTGGTAGTAGTACTAGTAGAATTGAGATTTAATGCACTTTCTTCCCCGTCTTTCACTCTTCTTCCTCCTCTCTTCCCCATCATCGGCCGCACACCATTTCCCCCCGCTCACTGCTCGCCCGCCCGCGCCATCTTCCTTGGTAGCTCGTGCGTACCATATCCCCGTCTTTCACACTTCTTCCTCCTCTCTTCTTCGCTCGCCCGCCCGAATCCACTTCCCCGCTGGCTCGCAGGCACCGAAAACCCCAGTCACTCAGCGCCCTAAAAAACCCTATGGCAGAACCGACTGACACGCAGAGCAGCGGTTGAAATTCCCTCATCGATGTTCTTTTGGAGCAGATCTGTAATCGTATGGACCTGCTTAACCCCGTCCGTCCGGCCGCATGCCATCGTTGGATACCGCCGCCATCGAGCCTCGCGACCCGCCGGACAATCCTGCCTACTACGCATGAGACATGTCAAGCTTTTGGATCGACCTCTGTTTGCTGAAGGTTGTAATCTACGAAGTGCCCACACCATCAGAAGACTACATGGATTACAAGCTCATTGTCGTGTTCAACATGGGATTAGCCTATCTGGAATTCGGTCGCCATACATGGTTATGGCTCATCGTCAATCCTCTTCAACCAACATTTCTATCTGATGCTATAGTGCACGATGGCATCGTTTACGCGGTCGACACACATATTGGCTGCCTATACTGGTGGAATCTATCGTCTTGTAATTGTTCTATCTCATCTCATCTTTACCTTATAATATGATTGCCTGTTCATTGTTACAAATTTAGAATATATAGTATGTCTATAACCACATCATTGCTATATGTTCCTCTCATTTCCTATATTTTTTTGACCACACATGTTATTGTTAGAGTTGATATGAGAACAATTGGCATCTAATGATTGTTAGAATAGATATTATGAGTATAACCTCATGATTTCTATATGTTACTCTCATTTCCAGGATTTTTATAACAACACATGTTATTGCTTAGAGTTGATATGAGAACAGTAGTAAGTGCTATGGTAGAATATGAGTAGGCCCTGTCATATCTGTTTTCCTCTCATTGTTACATGATATTTGAACCATGATATATTGCTAGAATATGAAAGCCATTGGCTTATTTTTTCTAACTTGGGGTATGATTATGACCATGGCATTGCAATTCTCTGTCTATGATATGTGTCACTTTTATAATAATCTTAACTCCACACATACTTTGAACATGATTGTTTATTTTTGTACTTTTGGTCTTCAATTTGAATTGTTGCAGCAGACGCAAATGCGCTGGCCTTCATGATTCCAGGACCTGGAATCATACCAGCCGATGGGTGGTGGTTTATCGCTCGTTCAGCTGACGGCGGTCATTTGATGCTCATTTGCACGTACCAAATTGACCAAACCATTACATCAAACCACATGCAGTACAATGCCTGGGGCGTACGTGACATTGATGGATATGGCTGCTTTGTGTTCGAGAAACAACCCAGCTCCGTTGGGCCAAGCGTATTCAACTGGAGGTGGGTTTACAGCCTCGACAACCGCTCTATGTTCCTCGGGCTCAATTATCCGAGTATCCAACCAATCATCGATCATATCACCGGCGATGATTACCGTGCTATGCAACTTCCATTCGCCAGGGGGAACTGTGTTTACACATCATACCATGGGTTTCATGAATCACCATATCTAGGGATTCGTCGACACAACTTGTTGCCAGATAATCTTCAGTGTGTGAAAGGCATCAAGCTTTCATGCGATGGATGGCTTTTGCAAACCCGACATGCGGCGATGTGGTTCATGCTAACAACAAATATGCACAACTTGATTCGTACTGATATCTAGACTGAGCCATGTATCCTACTGATGTAGCATGACCCTCTTTTGTTGGATATTATATACTGTTGTTAGTTTGAAGCACTCCTCTGGTTCGAAGGATCGATAGTTTTTTGGGATCAAGGGCATCCTAACTCACCTGCGTAGGATGTACGGATAATGATGACGAAGATGTTGTGCGGGCTGGACTATAAGGACGCGACGCGCAGACCAGAGTAGAAACTTCCCGACCAGCCCCCAACCTACCCACCTCCTTCCGCAGGAGGCAGCCGTCGCGGGTGAGCGAGCGACGGTGAGGGAGCCCGCGGCGCCGTGACTGGCCGCAGACGGATCCACCTCCTTCCAATCTCTGATTCCCCACACCCGTCGCCGTACCTCTCATTTTCTCCCGACCAAGAGCGCCGGCGACCTTGCTCTTCTTCCTCCTCCAGACCAAATGTGTCACCAGTCCCGCTCCTCTTCCTCCTCCTGGCACGCGCGCCGCCATCCCCGCACCTCCTTCCTCTCCTCCTGGCACGTGCGCTACCGTCCCCGCGCCTCCTTCCTCCTCCTGGCACCCGTGCCTCCTTCCTCCTCCTAGCACCCGTGCCGCCGCCCCCGCACCTCCTTCCTCCTCCTAGCACGCGCGCCGCCGCCGCACCTCCTTACTCCTCCTGCCATGCGCGCCGCCGCCCCGACCTTCCCTGCCGCACTCTCCTCCCAGGCTCCTGCCGCCGCCCCGACCACATCTCCACCAGCTCCGGCCACCGCCGCGCCCCCATCTCCCCCGGCTCCCACACCGCGCATCTCGTCCTAGTGGGGCTCCATAACCACAGTACCGGACCACCCCAGGCCATTCAACGCCACCAACCCGGTCCGTTCATTGCAGCAACACCCAGGATCTGGCTACCACCATGTCATTCCCACGGTGACGTTCGATGGAGCACCTCGTCTCTCTCCTGCTGCAGGGAGGCCCAGCTACTGCACTGTGGAGGTAAGATTCTTTCCTCTAGATTTCTTCCGGCGTCCAAAAATGTTATTTGATTTTTCCATGAAAAAATGAGGCACCTAATATGTCTCTTTGTTCTGCAAGTGAGCTGTAAAAAATAAAAAATGTGGCAAATTAGGTAGAGATTAAACATCCCCCGGAGCACATCGTCGGTGTCCATGAGCGGGGCTCCCGTGGATGGCTGGATCCCGTCGTCGGCGTCGATAGCGTCCACGAGCGCGAGCACCCCACATCCGGCGTGAGCAGCTCCTGAAACTATTTCCTTAACATTGCTACAATTCCGCACTTATGGTTGAGTCCTACTAGTACTGATGAAATATAGAATTGAATGGAAAATTTAGTTGATTCCTGAGACCCTGACTAGATTTCCTACAGATACGGTTCAGGGTTTAGGATGCTGTAAAACAATTGTATACTTCTAGTTGCTGCTTCCTGCCACCAATGAATTGTGCAAGTTCAAAGAGTGCCGCATGACAAAATAAAAAAGTATTGTATGGCAAGTTCAGAATTTTGGTATCGTGAAAAGTGTGATTTTTGGATAGTATTTTGTACGATTCATTTGTTCATCTTCAGAACTTAGAAATATTAAGTCTACTTTTTTCTATGATGAAGGTACAAATAGCTCCACTAGAATTGGTAACTGGTGGAGATCATTCATGTTGATTACTTTTGACAAGAATAATAGTCCGCTAGAGAATTTGCTGAAGATTAGATAGGAGTGAAAAAACTAAAGGTTTGGAAGTGATGGTAAAAACTGATACGTCAAATTTAACATTCTCTTATTTCTGTTCTATTATTTTCTTTTAGTTTTGGTGTCTGAATTTGTGGATATATGAGCAGGCCCCAATATTTATTTCTTCAATTCTCTTCTGCCGTCAGGTCGCGGCCTCTTCCTTCTGTAGGTCACCGCCTCCTGCTTCTGCAGGCCGTGCCCCATCCCCCGATTCCCGCAGCAGACAGGCCGTTCACCGCCGGCACCACAGTCCCTTCACTGCCGACAACCGAGGCCGTTCAACGGCGCAACGACGAGGTCTGGCCTTCCCCCTTCCTCTTTACATGTATCTTTGTATTCTGTTTCAGTTCATCTACTTGTCGATCATAAGTTCGATTTCATCTGTGTTTCCATGTTATTCCTGTATAGTACAACGGGTATTTGTATTCATTTCAGTTCATCTACTTGCCGGTTGTAAGTCCAATTACATAAGTTTTTCCATGTTCTTCATACAGTATGAGAAGATTTGTAGATGCACAACAGAGTTTGCAGACTGCCATGTTAAACAATGTCAACAGGTTGGACAGACTCCCTCTTTTGTGCATAGAGGAACCTCTTTTGTCAATTAATTTAAGGTGCTTTGCTATTACAATTTTGGTGCACAGGCAACAAGCAGCAAGGGAAAAAGAAGAGCAAGATTGACATCAGTAGTCAAAAATAATAGAACATCAGTTCTAAAATTCCCCGCGCATCAGTACACCTATGTATTGCTTCTGGGATTTTCAAATATGGTTATAGTTGTTGCTTCGATTTTGCTGTTGATGTACATAGTTTGTGAAGAGACGATTTTGTAATTCATTTTGCCGATGGAATGAATTACTAAAAGTTCAAATTTGCTAATTTCTGCAGTTCTGGTTCTCTAGATTGGTCTTGGTACAGGATACATCTTAAGCTTGGTCTTGGTACAGGATACATCTTAAGCTGGAGTTCGTCGCTAAGCAGGTTTGATTATGTAAAGTTCAAGTTTTTTGTGTGTGATGCAGTATAGCTCAACTACATTTTGTTACCTCTTTACTTTTAAATTGCTGACTGGATGTTGAACTAATTCTCTGCCTTCTCCATCACTTACGTGGTTTCCTATTTGCTTGAGCTATTGTACTCATGTATATTTTAAAAATACTAAGAAATGTGGCTATCAATTATCTTATATACAAAAGTTTTGGGACTTGATCTATTGTACTCATGTATATGTCTAAATAGGACCAAATTTTGCATGTTTTCTGCTTGTATGTATGTGGTTGAACTATTTAGCTATTGAGCGAAGTTTAAACTTTCTATGTGTGAAGGTTCAATCAAATTCATTTTCGTAGCTATGAGGTTGAGCCAATTTTCTCGGCTACTGAAACCGATCATTTGATAGGGAACTCAAAAGAAATAGCATATATGAGCATACGTGAAGTTCAAAAGTTCTGGTTCAGGGAAGTAGACATCCTGCAATTTTTGGGAATTAGTAGTTCAGCTTTGCTAAGTGTAGCAAGTTCTCTGGTTGCAAAAATTAATTCACTTTGCAAAAACTCTGGAGGTCAACAATTTCTTTTGTTTGTTGTAGATGGAGATGTGTGTATGTATACATGTGTTCTGGAGATAGGAGAACTTATCTGGTGGTGTGTGCGTGCTGCTGCATCCTCTTCCGGCTGCTCTAATTCACACCTTCAGTACAACTTCTGTATGCCCTCGTGTTCACGAATCTTGTAGTACTTTTTTCCATAAAAATCTTGTAGTACTATGTAAAGCAAGCGTGGACAACACATAGTTTAGGTGTCGCGGTAGTACTCACTGTTGATGGTGGCCTTCTTTTGCGCCGCTACTACTTTGCCACCTAGAGTGGTACTGCTACTACTTATCATGTTGATAAAACCTCGCGAACAGTACATCTATTTGATTAACGATTCTGTAGGGAGAAAAAGTTCACCAATGTACAATCTCTAATCTCAATATACCAAAACTTTTTGTTTAGTAGTTGGTACTGCTCAAGTTTATTTCTTGATGTACACATGATGTCCAAATTCTTCTTTCAATTCGGTTCAATTTATAAATTTCATTCAGTTCAGCGAGGTGGAGATTGGGGCACGGTGGAGTGTGACCGTGTGTGTGCATACGGCCCACCGCAACGTCACCGGCCGGATCCCGCTCTTCAGTGTATGTTTTGTATGCTTTTCAGTTCACCTACTTAACAATTGCAAGTCCAATTTCCTCCTTGTTTCCATGTTATTCCTCTAGCACAACAGGTGTTATGCCTCTATGTATCAAAAGAAACCTATGTTCTTTTCTATTCTTGCAAATGAAGCTGCACTTCTGTTCTGTTTGAACTTACTTGGCATAAAAATTAGTATTTGTTCTACTGTAAAAAAACATAAAATGAAATGTCTTGGTGCATGATCGAAGGTGCATCTGGAAGCATCCCCATGTCAATTGCAAAGGTTTCCAGGATGTGGCGTCCGTACTAGTAGTCCAACCCGGCCGCCCCAGGCCGTTCACCGTCGCAGCTCCCAGGCCGATTGTGTCGAGCCTTGTGCCACTTCCTGTGGAGCTCCATCGTTGTACTGCCCATACCTTTCTTGGCCGCCACACCGGGTCGTTCAGCGACACAACCTGAAGCAATTTGACGCTGCGGCTCGGGAGGCACACACTTCGCTCGTTCATCCCAGGAGAGCAGTACACCACCTTGTGCGAGCAGACCGTTGCCGATGTACACTGATTCTCTAAGCTCCCTTGCCACTGCTCCAGTATGTCCAGCGCCGTCCCCAGTCCAGCCACGTGGCATCCGGACGGTCAAGTTCATGCCGAGCAGCAGTCCACGTCTGTCAGCTCCTATTTCCACTATAGTGATTGGGTTGCCGTTTTCCTCACCCTTCCCGATGCGCGACAACCCAGCCCACATGTTGCTGCCGTCCGCCACCCCAAAATAGTTTTGGCTCTTCCTCAAGCAGCCATTTAACCTTTTGGTGTTTTTTCTGTTGGTGATTGATTTTAGCAATTTGTAGCTATCTTGCATATGGAACCTGAAAGTCTAAGACTGTTGTAGATTCAGTTCTTGTAGCACAAATGTCCCAGAGTTCAGTGACATCTCTAATTGATGTACTGTGGTCTTGCATCTCCAATGTATGTTGCTCAGCTTCCTCCCGATCCGCTTGATCTCGTCTTGCTCCGAAGCATG
Organism: Aegilops tauschii subsp. strangulata; assembly: GCF_002575655.3. Lineage (NCBI taxonomy): Eukaryota > Viridiplantae > Streptophyta > Magnoliopsida > Poales > Poaceae > Aegilops > Aegilops tauschii. Next base: position 184,252,042 of record NC_053041.3, read on the forward strand.
CTTCAGTTCAACAAAAAGCTCCAGAAAAGTTCAGAGTTCAGCGTACTTTGCATTTATGGTTGGCTCTTTTTTATTCGTCTGTTTGGGTTAAGGCAGAGAGAGGGAGCAGAAGGTCATCACGAAAAAATGTCTCTCCTAGATCCGAGCTGGCGACCTGCGCCTCTACTAATTAGGACGATGTGCACCTTTCCATGGTCTAATGTATTCCTTCTTGTTAGTTCTCCAATTAAGTTTGCCCAAACTTCAGGATAAGCAGTTTGCTCATTTATTTTTCTTTTGTGTTTTGCATTCATTCTATGACAGAGGGTGATTGGATATATTTGTGTGTGCTACATGTGTAAAACCTCTAGTGATTAATTAGTTGTCTGGAGCCTGGAGGAATTCTAAAACATATATGTTCTGGTTATGATTTGATGCCCTCTACATCTTTTATGTTATTTACATGGGTATTGAAACTATTTGCGTTCAGGTACAGCAAGAAGTTCATGTATTGATGCCCCTGGAGTCCATGTAGCTCTGCTGCCGTGCTACCCTTATCGGCCTCGGCTATGTACGTCAGTCCAATACCGTCGCCCCAGGCCGTTCACTGTCGTAGTGACCAGGCCGTTCATAGAAAAATGTTGATTATATTGATACCAAATACTAGTCTTTGCTCACTTTTGAATTGAAAAAGAAAAAGGAGTCTCTAATAATAAGTTCATACAAAAACAGAAACAAAAATAAACAAAAACATGAAACACAAAAAACCCATGAAATTTGCAGGGAAAACATAACAAGTTCTAAGAAAATAACTATAGAAGTTCATATTTCGAAACGGATGAAGTATTTGGGAACTAAATGAAGTATTTCAAAGTACAGAACTTCTGTTTAGGTTTGTTTGTGTACTTCTAATGTTACTGTGCATGAACTTGTCGTTATTTTTACATGTTTTACATGATTACGGTCATTTCGACCTTGACAAATTTCATTTCACATTATATGGTTTTTTCCGTCCATCTTACAGGTCGAAGGAGCTCCCTTCTGTTCAGTGGATTCAACAAAAAAAAGTCCCTGCTGCCACTGCATCCTGAGTTCAAGGGATTCCTTAGGGGCCTTCTACACCATCTTGCTAATGATGCCATCGCTGGATGCCACAGCCATGCTCGTGTTCTTGTACTGCCATTCACATACTGCTCCCTGTTTTACTTCATTGAGATCCATAGAAATAAGTTATATTCAGTTCGCCACTTTTACAATTGATGGTCTTATGTTGACCGAAACAATAGTTCAAGCTCCTAAAAAAGCAATTATGTGTATGCTACATCACTTTGAGGAACTACAGCAAACAAAATAAGGAGAGCTTGGTACTACATGATTTTTTTATAGTACTACTTGAAGCCTTTCTGTTGTATACATTGTCTCCTATTTATTGTAACCTCGTCAGATTGTTGGATGCATGTGGTCCTTCTCTTGTGCATATTCAGTTTCAAAATAAACGTTGAATTGAATGGAAAAAATCATGCCATCTACACTGGAAGTTCAAGAAAAGAGGAGAGCTCATTTACAGGTAAAAAATTCATGTACATCTACAGGGGAAGTTCAACTAAAAATATAGTTCATTTACAGGTAATAAAAAATTGATGTACATACAATTGGTGGTCCGTTCTACAAAGAAAAATTGGTTTAATTAAAAATATTGATCAGTACAAGTTAAAAACGGTGGTCCGTTCGGAATAAAAGAAATGACAGAAATTCAAATTGTAAAAGTTCAAGCAAAAAGGAAACCCCATGCAATTCAAATGGTAAAAGTACTAGTCATAAAATAAGAGAAGCCCAGAACATCGTTGTAAAAAAATGTTTAGTTCAAAAAAATATTAAAAAAACATTTTCTTTTTGAAAAAAAATATCATTCAGTTCGATGATATAAACCATGCAAGCACAGGGCCAACGATACAATAACATTCAGTTCAACAATATAAACCATGCAAGTTCAGGGCTAGGATACAGTAAACCGTTGAAAATTTATGAGAAAAATATTACCTAAAAAATAGAGCAAAGTCTAGTTAGTGAACACACTTAGTACAAACCCATGCAAGCATCAGTACAAGTACCTTTCTTCGGAACCATTTAAAATTACTCTACAAAATAGCTCAGTACATACATACACATATATCAGTACGACTACTCTGTTTTTCAGACGAGAAAACAACAGGATCCGTCATGCTGTATTCAAGATTACTCTTAAACGGTTGCAAAGTGGAGAAAACGTCCAACATGACTAAGTTTCACATTTTCGATGGCTATCCAACGGTATATTATTTGCCCCATTTCGACAAACATTTTAAAAAATTGCGTTCAAAATCAATTTTAACCGTATTTGAATTCGTATTTAAACCGTAAAGAATTAGAAAAAACTTTATATACGCAAAAGTTGCGCATTTTTCATAGCTTTCCAACGCCGTATCATTTGCGTCAATCCGACAAACCGTTTGCAAAAAACAGTGAAAAAACATTTCGCCCAGAATTTCACTGTTTTTCAAATTACTTTTAAATCATATAGAATTTGAAAAAAAATAGTAGATATATGGAAGATGCGGATTTTCACAAGCTCTCCAACGCCATCTCATTTGCTCAATTCCGAAAATTGTTTGAAAATTAAGTCCAAAATACGATTCGCGTTTTCGGTTTTGAAAAAAACGATTTTTTTAAAACTGCTCTTAAATCATAATTTATTTGCAAAAACAAATTATAAGATTGTAATGTGGATGTCAAGAGCTTTCCAACGATATACTAGACGCCCCGTTTCGACAAAAAAAATGCAAAAAAATTTGAACTAAAGAAGACGATTTTTAACAGCAACAGAAAGCATCAGTTCAACCGCTCGAATTTCATGAGTTCAACCGCTTGAATTCATCAGTTCAAGTATTATTCTGTTACACGTAACAGAATAGCCCAGATGTATATATATATATATATGTATATATATATATATGTCAATTAGGCTTCAAGTGCGTACTTGTTGGTGAAAGTGTTGTGCAATGGGAATTATATTTTGTATTACTCATGTAGCCTACAAAGTCTGTCCCACAGCCTTGTAACTTCTTACTCCATTTCTAAATTTGTACTAGTCCTCTATACCGTATATTGCGCTACTCGTACTACTACCTCCCTCCTGGTTTATTGGCCCCCTTCGTAATTTGTGTCAAATTTTGACCATACATTTCACTAACTAAATGTTAATGCATGTCACAAAAAATTATATAGTTTTTTTTTCGTATTTGAACATAGTTTTCAATGGAATAATTTTCGATGACATGCATTGACATTTTGTTAGCTAAACCTATGATTAAAATGTGACACTAAATACGACTAGTAAGTACTCGTACAATAGCAGTCACATTTTAACCATAGGTTTAACTAACAAAATGTCAATACATGTCACCGAAAATTATTTCATTGAAAACTATGTTCAAATACGAATAAAATGATATAATTTTTTGTGACATGCATTAACATTTAGTTAGTGAAATTTATGGTCAAATTTGACACATATTACGAAGGGGACCAATAAACCAGGAGGGAGGTAGTAGTACGAGTAGCGCAATATACGGTATAGAGGACTAGTAAAAATTTAGAAATGGAGTAAGATGTTACAAGGCTCTGGGACAGACTTTGTAGGCTACATGAGTAATACAAAATATAATTCCCATTGGACAACACTTTCATCAAGAGCATCTCCATCATCATTATTAGTACATCCTACGCAGGTGAGTTAGGATGCACTTGATCCCAGAAAGGTATCTATCCTTAAAACTAACTACACCACATAGTATCCAACAAAAGAGTGTCATGCTACAGCAGCAGGATACATGGCTCAGTCTACATATCACTACGAATCAAGTTGTGCATATTTGTTGTTGGCATGAACCACATCGCCGCATGTCGGGTTTGCAAAAGCCATTCATCACATGGAAGCTTGGTGCCTTTCACACACTAAAGATTATCTGGCAACAAGCTGTGTCGACGAATCTCTGGATATGGTGATTCATGATACCCATGGTACGATGTGTAAACACAGTCCCCCCCTGGCGAATGGAAGTTGCATAGCACGGTAATCATCGACGGTGAAATGGTCGATGATTGGTTGGATGATCGGATAATTGAGCCCGAGGAACCTGGAGTGGTCCCCGAGGTTGTAAACCGCCTCCAGTTGAACACGCCTAGCCCAACGGAGCTGGGATCTTTCTCCAACACGAGGCAGCCATAGCCATCATACTCACGAAAGCCCCAGGCATTGTACTGCATGTGGTTTGATGAAATGGTTTGGTCAATTTGGTACGTGCGAATGAGCATCAAATGACCTCCATCAGTTGAACGAGCGATAAACCTCCACCCATTGACTTGTATATTTCCATGTCATGCAATCATGAAGGCCAGCGCATTTGCGTTTGCTGCAACAAATCAAATTGGAGACCAAAAGGAAAAAAATATACAATCATGTTCAGAGTATGTGTGGAATTAAGATTATTATAACAGTGACACATATCATAGACAGAGAATTGCAATGCTATGGTCATAATCATACCCCAAGTTTAAAAAAATTAAGCCAATGGCTTTCATATTCTAGCAATATGTCATGGTTCAAACATCATGTAAAAATGAGAGGAAAACAGCTATGACAGGGCCTACTCATATTCTACCATAGCAGTTACTACTGTTATCATATCAACTCTAACAATAACATGTGTGGTTATAAAAATCTTGGAAATGAGAGTAACATATAGCAATCATGAGGTTATACTCATAATATCTATTCTAACAATCATTAGATGCCAATTGTTCTCATATTAACTCTAACAATAACATGTGTGGTCATACAAAACTAGGAAATGAGAGGAACATATGGCAATGATGTGGTTATAGACATACTATCTATTCTAAATTTCTAACAATTAACAGCCAGTCGTATTCATAAGGTAAAGATGAGTTGAGATAGAAAAATTACACGATGATAGGTTCCACCATAGGCAGCCAATCTGTGCGTCGACCGCGTAAACGATGCCATCATGCACTATAGCATCAGACAGAAATGGAGGCTCAATAGGATTGATGATGAGCCTTAACCATCTATGGCGACTGGATTCCAGATAGACTAATCCCATGTCGAACAAGGCAATGAGCTTATAATCCATGTAGTCTTCTGATGGTGTGGGCACGTTGCAGATTACAACCTTAAGCAAACGGAGGTCGCACCAAAAGCTTGACGCGTCTCGTGCATAGTAGGCAGGAGTGTCCGGCGGGCCGCGAGGCTCGATGGCGGCGGTATCCAACGATGGAAGGGTGATCTCTTGCTGGGTGTAGATATCCACGAGATGCCACGGACTACCGAATTGGTGGATGAGGATGATCCAGTTGGCCTTCATGCCCGCCCAGTAGTGGCCGCGCATGAAGGACAAGTGGACGGGTAGTGGCAGCATGTCGGGGGGCACCATGACAACCTCCGTAGGATCGTCAAGTCGGTGTATGGGCCACCTGCGAGGATTGGGCATCAGCAATCAGGGTGTCTTGAAAAGGGCCGGCCGGTTGTAGACGAGTAGACGGTACAAAGACACCGAGCTTGCGGCCAGACACACGGTGCTGAGTAGGTCCATACGATTACAGATCTGCTCCAAGAGAACATCGGGGAGGGAATTCCAATCGCGGCTCTACGTGTCAGTCGGTTCTGCCAGAGGTTTTTTTAGGGCGCTGAGTGATTGGGGTTTTCGGTGCCTGTGAGCGAGCGGGGAAGTGGATTCTGGCGGGCGAGCAAATAAGATGGTGTGTGTGACCGAGCAGTGAGTGGGGGGGGGATATGGTACGCGCGAGCTACCAAGGAAGATGGTGTGGGCGGGCGAGCAGTGAGCCTGGGGAAATGGTGTGCGGCCGACGATGGGGAAGATAGGAGGAAGAAGAGGGAAAGACAGGGAAGAAAGTGCATTAAATCCCAATTCTACTATTATTACTACTAGGATATACCGTCCATATGTTAGTTAAAGGAAGAGAGAGGTGCGTAGGCGTATTTGCGAAAGCGTGCTCCACTGGCATACATGATGGCAGTACTAGGTAAGGCTGATTTAGTAACACCAACACGCTGGTTCAGCATATTAATTAAGTGTGCCATCTACTGCAGCATGTATTGTCACTTCACCATGAAGACTAATTGAATAGTTCTCTCTGACCGAGATGTGGAATAATGGATCGTGAAGACTTCCTATCTACATTAGCCCTATGCCTCTACTCTCATCCTGTCAAACAAGATGAAACATTGGCCAAGGCACCCGGGGCCTATACTGTAGGAGTACTAGTAGTTTTTTGTGTCAAATTTTAACCATCTATTTAACTAATAAAATGTTGATGCATGTCACCAACAATCATATCACTGGATTCGTATTTGAACATAGTTTTTAATGGTATAGTTTTTTATGACATGCATTGACACTTTGTTAGTTAAATTTACGGTCAAAATTTTACTCTAAGTACGAAGGGTACCATTAAACCAGGACGGAGGTTTATATATAGGTCAAAAAAATCATCAACCAAGGTAGTAGTAAATGATGAGTGCCCGAAGATTTTTTTCTGAAAGTACTCAATAATGGGTTCGCTTTCCTCAAGAAAATTGTGTTTACGAACGTATTAATTAGAATACATGCGTGAGGAACAAATGACCAGAACTTTTACACGCATTGGTGAGTTTTCTCTTAATTCTTGCATGCAACGTTTTAATGAAGCTTGAAATATGAACATGTCATGCATGCATGCAACATGCAACACTCACACGTACACATGCACGCACGCAACACTCACACATCCATGCGGCACACAGTACACGAGCAACACACACACTCACGCTCAAGAGATCAACCTACTCCCTCCGTCCGTGAAAGACTGTACATATAGAGATTTACACATTGACCAAGAGGAACCAGAACTTCATGGCATAATTAACGCCCAAAAGTAGCAGACTTAGGCTGGTCGTAATGGGAGTATCATGCATGCCAACTAGGCAATTTTGATGAGGTGTTATAGAATTAAATGAAGAAAGAGATGGTTGAGTATCATATCATGATACCATATCATAATAAATGCTATGCTATTATGAATCATGCATGGCAATAAATAAAGTACTACATGATATTAGTATATGATACTATGCATTAGGAAGGTGGTATCATACACTAGTATCATATGCACGATACTAGTATATGATACTCTCCATTACAACCAGCCTTATGTGTGCATGCGACCATTGAGAGAAGAAGATTAAATGAAGGTTGTTGCGTGCTGTAATTAAGGATAAACATGTACTCCCTCGGTCCTTGGAGTGTATTTCCAACTTTGTTGGAGAGTCAAACTATCTCAAAGTTTGACCGAGTTTGTGCAAAAAAATGTCAATGCTTGTGAAACCAAATAGGTATATGACGATAATATATTTTATCATGAATCTAATGCTACTAATTTGATGGTATAAATGTTGCTCTGTTATTGTGTAAATGTGGTCAAACATAAAAAAGTTTGACTTTCCAACAAAGTTGGAAGTACACTCTTTTAAGGACGGAGGGAGTAGCCTATAGCTAGAGGACAAGTTGGTGCATTAGATATCGATTAGATTAAAGGATAAGTGCATTGGAAGTGTAAATGTACACTCTTTGTTGGAAAATTTTCTAATGCTGGATGGAGTACAATTTTTCACTGACCGAGGGAGTACACGTGCATGCACTCACATACACAGCCAAGGTGGTTCGCGCGCAAGGGTTGGACTCTAGTCGCGCCTGCGTAAAGTTTTGTTTAACTGATTTCTTTCTCTGACAACTGACAGGTGGGACCCAGAAACCAGGTGTCAAGTTAACCAGTCAACAAAGTGCCACGTAGACTATGTGGCCGGTCAGTACGGTGCAATACGGTGAGCTAGTGACTGTATAATCACCGCAAAACTATATAGTGACCATAATGAGCGTATTGTTACATACGTTGACCGCTAGTCTATTTTTCTCGTTTCAAATTAAGCCATATTAACCAGAAAGGACGCAGTATGGACTAGTACTACTACTTTGATGTGTCCCGTCAACTCGCCGAACAAGGAGAAGCTTGCTTACTATGCCCTCTCCCTCGCGCACGCGCGGTGGCTCACATGACGAGGAGAAGCTTGCTTACTACATACGCCTACGCCCTCTCCCTCGCCCACGCGCGCGGTGGCTCGCAGGACGAGGATAGGGTTTTGACTACAACGCCCTCTCCCTCGCCCTCGCGGTGGATGTGCAACAGTTCAATCGGTGTCAGATTCCCAGAAGCATATTATATTATAGTATCATCATTGTTGGACCTTCCGAAGAGGTGAAGAGCCTAGTGCAAGGTATATATATCCTTACCAGAAAACTTCAATGCATATGTTAGTAGACAATTGAAATGTAATGCTTATATGCTTGACTGCTTGGACTATATGTGTAGAACTGTTAATGATCTTAGGATTATTAGTAAACATGCTTCCATGGTAAAAAATCAAGTAGAACAAGTTCTCAAGGCACAAAATGATTTGTTGAATGAGTTGAATAATAGGAACAATGATCACCCTGTTAGAGTTATGAATAGAGGTGGTGAAATGACTCAGGAACCTTTTTATCCTGAGGGCCATCCTAAGAGAATTAAACAAGATTCTCAGAGAATTAATATTGATGCACCTAGTCCTAGTAATAAAAAGAAAAATAATGATGATAGGACTTTGCATGCTTCTAGTGAACCGGTTGTAGACACACCTGAAAATCCAAATGAAATTTCCATTTCTGATGTTGAAACACAATCTGGTGATAAACATGAACCTAGTGATTATATTAATGATGATGTAGATGTTGATGCTCAACCTAGCAATGATAATGATGTGGAGATAGAACGTGTTGTTGATCTTGATAACCAACACCCTAAGAACAAAAGATATGACAAGAGTGACTTTGTTGCTAGGAAACATGGTAGAGAAAGAGAACCATGGGTTCAGAAACCCATGCCCTTTCCTCCTAAACCATCCAAGAAAAAGGATGATGAGGATTTTGAGTGCTTTGTTGAAATGCTTAGACTTGTCTCTTTGCGTATGCATTTGACTGATATTCTGAAAATGTCTCCTTATGCTAAGTATATGAAAGATATTGTTACAAATAAAAGAAATATACAGGAAGCTGAAATTTCCACCATGCTTACTAATTACACATTTAAGGGTGGAATACCAAATAAACTAGGAGATCCAGGAATACCTACTTTACCATGCTCTATTAAAAGAAATTATGTTAAAACTGCTTTATGTTATCTTGGAGCCGGTGTTAGTGTTATGCCTTTCTCTTGGTATCGTAGACCTGATTTGAATAAGTTGACACCAACTGAAATCTCTTTCCAAATGGCTAATAAATCAACTGATATACCCATCGGGTATTTGCGAGGATGTGCCTGTCGTAGTTGCAAATGTTACTATTTTAACGGACTTCGTTATTCTTGATATACCCGAGGACGACAGTATGTCGATCATCCTTGGTAGACCCTTCTTGAATACTATAGGGGATGTTATTGATTGCAATAAAGGCAATATCACTTTTCATGTTAATGGTAATGAGCATATGGTACACTTTCCGAAGAAACGACCTCAAGTGAATAGTATTAACTCCATTGGAAAAATTTCAACAATTACTATTGGAGGTTTTGAATTCCCTCTTCCTACTATCAAAAAGAAATATGATATGCTTATTGTTGGGGACATGCATATCCCCGTTGAGGTAACCTAGTGTTATACAAAGATTCTCCGGTTTCATGTCATTCGAAAGAAGTTTGTTAATAAGACTTGATCAACCTTGTTAATGGATTCCTTTTGACGGGCATGAGATGGATGAATTTATTAAAGACAACTCTCTGTAGCCACTTTATACTTTCTATTATTTAGAATAAATTAAGAAAAAATACTATTATTTGTCTATGTTCTGAATTATCCGTGCAATAAAAAATGTCCCAAAAAAAGTTCTCCAAATGCCCTGAAAATTTAGTATGATTTTTTCCACAATATTTAAGAATTTTTGGCACTGAATACACATCAGGGGGGGGGGGTGCACCAGTGGGCCACAAGCCCACATGGCGTGCCTACATGGCTTGTGGATCCCACGTGGGCCCCCCTCACTTATTCCAGCACCCATCCACTTTGTCTTCCTCCATAAAAAATCCCACCATTGCTCAAACCCGTGTTCTAGCTCATTTTGCTGCCATTTTTAATATCCTTGCTCAAAACTCCATTTGCAAAACTGTTTTGGGGGATTGTTCTTCGGTATGTGACTCCTCCAATGGTCCAATTAGTTTTTGTTCTAGTGCTTTATATATTGAATTTTTTTGCTGCTATGGTGACCTTGCTTTTTAGCTTGCATGTCAAATTTATATGGTCCAAAGTAGTTTTGTTGCATGATTTAGCCTCTAGACAGTTGTGGGAGTAGTTGCTATCATTCTTGTTGAGTCTTGTTCACTTTTATTTTGAGTCACTAAAAAATTTAGAAATTTTTCAGAGGGAGAAAATGTTGAAGAAAGTGTTCCAAGGTGGTTGCTCAAAGAAGAAGGATCCAAGGCTCGCGATACGTGAGCCGGATCTCGAACCACCGAGAAATGCTCCAGTACAACCTTGCAAATGGCCGTCAGATAATTTCATGACCGGTGCCAGTTTCAAGGATGCGTATGTGCATAACGCCGAGCTGATAGACTTCATGTAGATAAGTGTCCTCAATACTACAACCTTACCGATTCCTTTGTGAGGAGATTTAAGTATTCTATTCAACGCAATACACATTCTGTTTTGTTTGATCTATATAATAAATCATTTACCATGTAACTAGAAGATTTTAATGAAGCATGTAAAATTCCACAATGGGGCAGTTGTACTAAACCACGTAAATCTGACTATTTTGAGTTCCTTGATAGCATTACTGTAGGAGAAACCAGAACCATAACACAAGCCCTTAGTGTGGTGGATTTTGTAGTACGGTCGATCTGACTTCCCAGCTTGCAATCACAGCTGCCGGGTGGATCTCTGGAATGTTCCTGTGTACTCGGCTAAACCTCTGCATATACTTCCGCAAACTCTCCTCTTCCTTCTATGGAAGGACATGCAAATCACTTGGTCGTCCTGGTTCTTGATGGCTGCCCGTGAAGGCGCTAACAAATTCAATGCACAAGTCAACCCATGATGAAATGGAATTCTCTGGCAGGTGCATCAGCCACGACCTCACATTTGGCTTGAGAGCCAAAGGGAAGTAGTTGGCGAACACCTTCTCATCCCTGCCTCCGGCAGCTTGAACAACAATTGTATAAATTCTCAAGAATTCTGCCGGGTTCAGCTTTCCACCGTACTTCTTTGGTAGCTCAGGCTTGAAGACGTGGGAAGATGGCCAACGGACTTGCCACAGCTCGCGAGTGAAGGTAGGGCACCCAACCTCGAAAGGTAAGTACCCGCCATCACTGGGCGTGGGTTCATCGGGGTCTGGGCCATTGCGCCTGTCAGATTAACGGCGAGTCTCCCGGTGCCGTTCTATGGTGACACGCGCATCTTTCCTCCACCGATCCTCCAGGACTTGCCGTTGATCTCGACGGGATCGTGAATCTGACGAGGCCATTGATGCTTCGTCGGGGTCGTAGTTGTGTTGCTCTTTTTGCTACCTTTGGGTTTGCTGTCATGGAGGGGACTGCACCGTCAGTCTGGCCCCCTCAACACGGCCAGCAGTCCGAGCTGTTGTTGTTGTTGTCCGCGGGTACTGTGATGGCTCTGCCTACTGAGATTTTTTAGCCTCAGCGAAGCTGATCAAACTCTAGATGGTGGCTCTCCACTCATCCATTTGATCAGCTGCTGGTGGGAATCTTAGCAGGAGTTGGGCCCGAGCCATGGCTTCCGAAGTTGCGCTTGGCATAGACAACGAGGCAGATCGTGATGTCGCTCGACTCCTGGTAACACCAGCAGGAGCATCGCCGCGTTCTTGCCGTCGTGAGTTGGTCGCCAAGGCAGTTGGGTGATGAGTGGAGCGCGCTCGGGCCGGGATCGGCGACCCCATTCGACACTCTTTCTTGTTCGTCTTGCTTTGGGCATGGTTTGTGTCCAGTGATACATCCATTTTGCATCATGTTTACCTACTGTTATTTACTATCTTTTTGTGCATAATAATGCTTTTTGGAGTAATCCTAATGCCTTTTCTCTCATAATATGCAAGGTTTACACAAAGAGGGAGAATACCGGCAGCTGGAATTCTGGACCTGGAAAAGCTACGTCAGAGTTACCTATTCTGCACATCTCCAAATAAGCTGAAACTTTACGGAGAATTATTTTGGAATAAAGGAAAAATACTAGAGCAAATAACTACCGAAGGAGGCCCACCAGGTGGGCACAACCCACCTGGACGCGCCAGGCCCCTCAGGCACGCCCTGGCAGGTTGTGCCCTCCTCGGCCGACCTCCGGTGCCCCTCTTCTGGTATATAAGTCATTTTGACCTAGAAAAAATAAATGGAGTACTTTCGAGACGAAGCGTCGCCATCTCAAGGCGGAACTTGGGTAGGAGCACTTTTGCCCTCCGACGGAGCGATTCCGCCGGGGGAACTTTGCTCCCGGAGGGGGAAATCATCGGCATCATCATCACCAACAACTCTCCCATCTCAGGGAGGGCAATCTGCATCAACATCTCCAACAACACCATCTCCTCTCAAACCCTAGTTCATCTCTTGTGTTCAATCTTAGTACCCGGACTCTAGATTGGTGCTTGTGGGTGACTAGTAGTGTTGATTACATCTTGTAGTTGATTACTATATGGTTTATTTGGTGGAAGATTATATGTTCAGTTCCATTATGATATTTAATACCCCTCTAATCTTGAGCATGATTATCATTTGTGAGTAGTTACTTTTGTTCTTGAGGTCACGGGAGAAATCTTGTTGCAAGTAATCACGTGAACTTGATAAGCGTTCGATATTTTGATGATATGTATGTTGTGATTCCCTTAGTGGTGCCATGTGAACGTCGACTACATGACACTTCACCATATTTGGGCCTAAGGGAATGAATTGTGGAGTAGTTATTAGATGATGGGTTGCTAGAGTGACAGAAGCTTAAACCCTAGTTTATGCGCTATTCCGTAAGGGACCGATTTGGATCCAAAAGTTAAATACTATGCATGGTTAGATTTTATCTTAATACTTTTCTCGTAGTTGTGGATGCTTGCGAGGGGGTTAATCATAAGTAGGAGTTTTGTTCAAGTAAGAACAGCACCTAAGCACCAGTCCACCCACATATCAAATTAGCAAAGTAGCGAGCACGAATCAAACCAACATGATGAAAGTGACTAGATGAAATTCACGTGTACCCTCAAGAACACTTTGCCTATTATAAGAAACCATTTTGGCCTATCATTTGCCACAAAAGGATTGGGATACCTTTCTGCACTTTATTTACCATTATCGTTACTTTCTCGTTACAAATTATCTTGCTATCAAACTATCTGTTAGCGACAATTTCAGTGCTTGCCAAATTACCTTGCTTAAAACCACTTGTCATTTCCTTCTGCTCCTCGTTGGGTTCGACATGCTTACTTATCTAAATGACTACGATTGATCACCTATACTTGTGAGTCATCAAGGCTCTTTTCTAGCGCCGTTGCCGGGGAGTGAAGCGCTCTTGGTAAGGAAAAATTATTACTACGTGCTGAAATTTATTGTCACTTGTTACTATGGAGAACAATCCTTTGAGGGGTTTGTTCGGGGTATCTTCACCTCGACCGGAACCACAATTAGTTGCCCCTCAACCTACTGCACCTACTGAAAATATTGGTTATGAAATTCCTTCGGGTATGATAGAACAACTGCTAGCTAATCCTAATGCAGGAGATGGAACCGAGCATCCTGATATGCACTGAGATATGTAGATGAAATTTGTGGATTATTTAAGCTTGTAGGTTTACTTGGTGATGAAGCAAAGAAGAAGTTTTTCCCTTTATCTTTGAAGGGAAAAGTGTTGGCATGGTATAGGCTATGCAATGATATTGGATCTTGAATTGGAATCAATTAAAATTGGAATTTCACCAAAAAAAATTATCCAATGCATCTAGTTCATCGTGATCAGAACTACAGATATAATTTTTGGCCTCGTGATGGAGAAAATATCGCTCTAGGTTGGGGGAGGCTTAAGTCGATTTTATATTCATGCCCCAATTATGAGCTGTCAAGAGAAATTATCATCCAGAATTTTTATGCTCGGCTTTCTCATGATGATTGATCCATGCTCGATACTTCTTGTGCTGGTTCTTTTGTGAAGAAGACTATTGAATTCAGTTGGGATCTTTTAGAAATAGTTAAACACAACTCTGAAGATTGGGAACTTGACGAAGGTAAAGAGTCAGTTATTAAGTAAGCTTAAGTTTGATTGAGTTAAAACTTTTATGAATATCGATTCTTTTCACAAGTTTAGCACTAAATATGGACTTGACTCTAAGATAGTAGCCTTTTTCTGTGATGCATTTGCTACTCATGTTGATCTCCCTAAGGAGAAGTGGTTCAAATATAATCCACCTATCAAAGAAGAAATTAAAGAACCAGTAGTAGCTAAAGAAGAAACTATCATTTATAGTGTTGATCCAGTTGTTCCTACTGCTTATATTGAAAAACCACCTTTCCGTGTAAGGATAAAGGAGCATGCTAAGGTTTCAAACGTGGTCAATAAAAGTAATATTAGAGCACCTAAACCTTCAAAACAAATCAAAGTAGATTCTAGTGTTGCTATGGTCAAAGTTATCTTAGTATAAAATATCAATGGGCATGTTTATTTACTTATGTGATGAAGCTACTATAATTGCCAAACCCGATGAGGAAGATAAACGTAGACCTGTTGTTGGCATGCCTGTTGTCTCAGTCAAAATAGGATAACACCGTTATCATGGTTTATGTGATTTAGGTGCTAGTGTGAGTGCTATTACTTTTACCTTATACCAAGAAATTATGAATGATATAGCACCCGCTGAAATAGAAGACATAGATGTTACATTAAACTTGCTAATAGAGACACCATCACACCACTTGGGATTGTTAGAGATGTTGAAGTGTTGTGTGGGAAAATAAAATGTCCTATTGATTTTCTTGTTCTTGGTTCCCCACAAGATGACTTTTGTCCCATTATCTTTCATAGACCTTTCTTGAACATCGTTAATGCTAAAATAGATTGTAAGAAACAAACCGTCGATGTTAGATTTGGTGATGAGTCTCATGAGTTTAATTTTTCCAAGTTTAGTAGAAAACATCATAGGAAAGAATTACCTAGCAAGGATGAAATAATTGGTCTTGCTTCTATTGCCGTGCGTCCTACTGATCCACTAGAACAATATTTGCTAGACCACGAAAATGATATGCATATGCATGAAAGAGATGAAATAGATAAAATATTCTTTGAACAACGACCTCTTCTTAAACACAATTTGCCTATTGAAACTCTAGGAGGTCCTCCTCCACCTAAGAGTGATCCTGTGTTCGAATTAAAACAATTGCCAGACACTTTGAAATAAGCTTATCTTGATGAGAAAAGGATATACCATGTTATTATTAGTGCTAACCTTTCAAAACATGAAGAAGAAATATTATTGAAAATTCTAAAGAAGCACCGAGATGCTATTGGATATACTCTTGATGATCTTAAGCGCATTAGTCCCACTCTATGTCAGCACAAGATTAATATGGAACCTGATGCTAAACCCGTTGTTGATCACCAATGACGTTTGAATCCTAAGATGAAAGAAGTGGCAAGAACTGAAATATTAAAGCTTCTTGAAGCAGGTATAATCTATCCCATAACTGACAGTAGATGGGTAAGTCTCGTTCATTGTGTCCCTAAGAAGGGAGGTATTATTATTGTTCCTAATGATAAAAATGAACTTGTCCCACAAAGAATTGTTACTGGCTATAGAACGGTGATTGAGTTTAGAAAATTAAATAAATCAACTAGAAAAGATCATTAGCCTCTGCCTTTTATTGATCAAATGTTAGAAAGACTATCTAAGCACAAACACTTTTCTTTCCTTGATGGATATTCTGGGTTTTCTTAGATACCTGTTTCACAACCTGATCAAGAGAAAACTACCTTTACTTGCCCTTTTGGAACTTATGCTTATAGGCGTATGGCTTTTGGTTTATGCAATGCACCTGCTACCTTTCAACGTTGTATGACTGCTATGTTCTCTGATTTTTGTGAAAAGATTGTTGAGGTTTTCACAGATGAGTTTTCCATTTATGGAACTTCTTGTGATGATTTCTTAAGCAACCTTGATTGAGTTTTGCAGAGATGTGAGCAAACTAATCTTGTATTGAATTGGGAGAAGTGCCACTTTATTATTAATGAAGGTATTGTTTTGGGGCATAAAATTTCTGAACGAGCTATTGAGGTGGATAAAGCTAACGTTGATGCAATTGAGAAAATGCCATGTCCTAAATATATTAAAGGTATTCGTAGTTTCCTTGGTCATGCTGGTTTCCATATGAGGTTTATTAAAGACTTCTCTAAAATTTCTAGGCCTTTTACAAATCTTTTACAAAAGGATGTTCCATTTGTTTTGATGATGATTGTGTAGAAGCCTTTGAAACACTCAAGAAAGCCTTAACTACTGCCCCTATTGTTCAACAACCTGATTGTAATTTGCCTTTTGAAATAATGTGTGATGCTAGTGATTATGCTGCTGGTATTGTTCTAGGACAAAGAGTTGATAAGAAATTAAATGTTATCAATTATGCTAGTAAAATCCTAGACAGTGCTCAACGAAATTATGCTACTACTAAAAAGGAATTTTTAGCAGTTGTGTTTGCTTGTGATAAATTCAGATCTTATATTGTCCATTCTAAAGTAACCGTTCACACTGATCATGCTTCTATTAAAATATCTTATGGAAAAGAAAGATGCTAAACCTAGACTCATTAGGTGGGTTCTCTAGCTTCAAGAATTTTATTAACATATTACTGATAGAAAAGGAGCTGAGAACCCCGTAGCTGATAACTTCTCTAGGCTAGAAAATGTTCTTGATGACCCACTACCTATTGATGATAGGTTTCCCGATGAACAACTAGCTACAATAAATGTCTCTCATAACACCCATTGGTATGTTGACTATGCTAATTACATTGTTTCTTAATATTTACCACCTAGTTTCACATACGTACCAACAAAAGAAAAACGTCTTCTATGATTTAAGACATTACTTTTGGGATGACCCACATCTTTATGAAGAAGGAGTAGATGGTATTATTAGACGGTGTGTACCTGAGCATGAACAGGAACAAATGCTAAGGAAATGTGACTCCGAAGCATATGGAGGACATCATGCAGGAGATAGAACTGCTCATAAGGTATTGCAATCTGGTTTTTACTGGCTTGCTCTCTTCAATGATTCCCGTAAGTTTGTTTCATCTTGTGATGAATGCCAAAGAATTGGTAATATCGGTAATCGTCAAGAAATGCCTATGAATTATTCTCTTGCTGTTGAACCATTTGATGTTTGGGGTTTTGATTGCATGGGACCTTTTCTTTCCTCTAATGGGTATACACATATTTTGGTTGTTGTTTATTATGTTACTAAGTGGGTAGAAGCTATTCCAACTAGTAGTGTTGATCACAACCCCTCTATGAAAATGCTTAAGGAAGTTATTTTCCCAAGGTTTGGAGTCCCTAGATATTTAATGACTGATGGTGGTTCACACTTTATTGATGGTGCTTTCCGTAAAATGCTTGCTAAGTATGATGTTAACCATAGAATTGTATCACCCTATCATCCTCACTCTATTGGTCAAGTTGAACTTAGCAATAGAGAAATAAAATTATTTTTACAAAAAACTATCAATAGGTCCCGAAAGAATTGGACTAAGAAATTAGATGATGCACTTTGGCTTACAAAACAGCTTATAAAAATCCTATGAGTATGTCTCCTTATAAAATGATTTATGGAAAAGCTTGTCATTTGCCTCTTGAGTTAGAACTAAAGCATATTGGGCAATTAAAGAACTCAACTATGATTTGAAACTTGCCGGCGAAAAGAGGTTATTTGATATTAGCTCATTACATGAATGGAGAACCCAAGCTTATGAAAATACCAAATTATTTAAAAAGAAAATTAAAAGATGGCAGGACAAAAGAATTCAAAAGCGGGAGTTCAAAGTAGGTGAATATGTCCTTTTCTAAAACTCCCGTTTCAGATTCTTTGCAGGAAAACTTCTCTCCAAATGGGAAGGACCATATATTATCGAAGAGGTTTATCGTTGTGGAGCTATCAAAATAAATAATGCCGAAGGTACTAACCCGAATGTTGTCAACGGGCAAAGAATTAAACACTGTATCGCAGGTACACCTGTTAATGTTGAAAGCAATATTATTCAAACCATAACAGCGGAGGAACACATAAAAGAAACCTTCCAGAACACTCCAGAATCATAAAAAAGAGGAGGTATACGCGATACGGTAAGTAAACGGACTCCGAAAAATCTGCAAAAATATTCTTTGTCAGTTTTGGAAAATTAGAAAAATTACAAAAATAAGAAACAACCAGGAAGGCAACCCTGGTGGGCACATAACACCAGGCGTGGCAAGCCAGGCGCGCCCAGGTGGGTTGTGCCCACCTCGGGTACCTTCCGGACTCCGTTTTTCTCCCGTTTGCTTGTTTCTCAACATAAATAATATTTATATACCCCCCGGACCTATTGACCACCATATCATTGAGAAACCTTCTGTTCTTCTTTCTCGCTGTTTTTCCGACATATATGAAAATATGTCATCCCAAGACCCGGAGGGTGAGAGATATGTTGCTGATTATATTGCAAACCCCAAGGTTACGGGGAGGTGGAACACTATGGTTGGACTTCGGAGGAGGAAGAAGACTATGTTCCTAAAGGGAAGAAAGAGACAAGCTCAGATGAAGATGATGTTCCATTGCCCCAACCCAGGGACATGCATGTGGAATTCAAGAAGTCAAGTCTCCCCAATGAAGCAAAGAAACCTAAGACACAATTTATTTCCTTTCATCTCTTGCAGGAAAACAAGAAGGAATTATGCAAAAAGGTATTAGAGCTTGAGCTGGCGATCAGTGACCCGAGGGAGGAAAATTCCATCCTCAAGCATAAGCTGAGGAAGAAGGATAAGATCGCTACTACCTCGTCACCACCACCACCTTCTTCGTCACCAAAGGAGACTTGAGTATCGGGTATGGGCACTCTCCTTGGCTTGTGCCAAGCTTGGGGGAGGTGCCCCGGTATCGTATCATCATCACTATCTTTTGCCTTTATTTATCTTAGTTCTATCTTTAGTTGTCTTATGATTTAGTTGAATAAAAATTTAGTTTGATCTTTCTTTGAGTGTTTGCTCAGTGATCTATCTTTCCTTGTAATCGTGTGTGAGATATATAATTAAGTTTAGTTTGAGTTTTGCTTTCTTTACTTTCTTGTTCCAATAAAAAGAAAGGAAAATAAATGAAAAGGATCATATGCTAATCTTATGGTGAGTAATGACATCACATAAGGAAAAGTATAAGTAGTAAAATTTATTGGAGATTGACAAACATAACATTGGTCAATGATGCAATTCATGAAAGAATTAATTATGGAAGAGAAGATTCACATGTAAATACACTATCTTGGACATCTTTTATGATTGTGAGCCCCCATCAAAATATTATATGCCAAAATTGTTGACGTTGGACAAGGAAGACAACGTAATGATTTATGTTTGTTCATATGCACAAAGAAGTTATATTTTCATAGATCCTTCAACATGTGGTGCTTGCCCCCCATCTTTGCTAGCCAAAATTTCTGCACTAAGTAGAGATACTACTTGTGCATCCAAAAAACCTTAAACCCAAATCTTTCTTTGAGAGTCCACCATACCTACCTATGGATTGAGTAAGATCCTTCAAGTAAGTTGTCATCGGTGCAATAAGGCAATAAAAATTGCTCCTAAATGTGTTAGATCATAGAAAATTAAGCATTGTACTAACTTGTGATTGCAAAATAATAAAGGCGACATACTGCGTAATAAAGGTTGCTATCACAAGGGGCAATATAACGTGACATTCTTTTGCACTAAGAGATTGAGCATACAACCAAAAAAGCGCATGGCAACCTCTGCTTCCCTCTGCGAAGGGTCTATCTTTTACTTTTATGTATTTACTTTTATGCAAGATTCAAAGTATTCTTCCCTATTCCTTTTTATTTTCTCTTTTGCAAGCATCATGTGGTGAGGAAAGATCTAGGCACATATATCCAGTTGAATGTGGGTGGGCATGAGTTATTATTGTTGACATCACCTTAGAGGTGAATACGTTGGGAGGCGAAACTATAAGCCCCTATCTTCCTATGTGTCTGGTTGAAACTTTTTGTTCATGGGTATGCGGTGAGTGTTAGTAATAATAGAAGACTATATGATGGTTGACTATGTGGACTTGCCAAAAGGCTCCGATACATGATCCTTGCTGAAAAGATGATGAATTGTAGGTGCAAAGTTAACTGAGAACATAGTTTGTTGGTTTTCAATAGAGTTTATGCTTTATACTTCGATGTTGTGATGAATTGTTACTTGTTCATGAGAAGTTTATGACAAAAGTTATATGTTAAAAGTTCTATGATAAAGTGTGTTGCTATTATAATAGTATACATGAAGCTTCTATGTTCGTATTTTGTTTTTATCAACACCTCTATGTGGACATGTTTTTTGATATCGGTGTTTCGCTTGAGAACAAGCCATGTCTAAGCTTGGGGGAGTTGATATGTCCATTTTGCATCATGTTTACCTACTGTTATTTACTATGTTTTTGTGCATAATAATGCTTTTTGGAGTAATCCTAATGCCTTTTCTCTCATAATATGCAAGATTTACACAAAGAGGGGAATACCGGCAGCTGGAATTCTGGACCTGGAAAAGCTACGTCAGAGTTACCAATTCTGCACATCTCCAAATGAGCTAAAACTTTACGGAGAACTATTTTGGAATAAAATAAAAATACTAGAGCAAATAACTATCGGAGGAGGCCCACCAGGTGGGCACAACCGACCTGGGCGCGCCAGGCCCTCCAGGCGCACCCTGGCGGGTTGTGCCCTCCTCGGCCCACCTCCGGTTCCCCTCTTCTGGTATATATGTCAATTTGACCTAGAAAAATAAAGGGATGACTTTTGGGACGAAGGGCCGCCTTCTCGAGGCAGAACTTGGGCAGGAGCCCTTTTTCCCTCCGGCGGAGCGATTCCGCCCGGGGAACTTCCCTCCCGAAGGGTGAAATCATCGTCATCATCATCACCAACAACTCTCCCATATTGGGGAGGGCAATCTCCATCAACATCTCCAACAGCACCATCTCCTCTCAAACCCTAGTTCATATCTTGTGTTCAATCTTAGTACGGGAACTCTAGATTGGTGCTTGTGGGTGACTAGTAGTGTTGATTACATCCTGTAGTTGATTACTATATGGTTTATTTGGTGGGAGATTATATGTTCAGATGCATTATGCTATTTAACACCCCTCTGATCTTGAGCATGATTATCATTTGTGGTATTTACTTTTGTTCTTGGGGTCAGGGGAGAAATCTTGTTGCAAGTAATCATGTGAAATTAATATGCGTTTGATATTTTGATGATATATATGTATGTTGTGATTCCCTTAGTGGTGTCATGTGAACGTCGAGTACATAAAACTTCACCATATTTTGGCCTAAGGTAATGCATTGTGGAGTAGTTATTAGATGATGGGTTGCCAGAGTGACAGAAGATTAAATCCTAGTTTATGCGCTATTCCGTAAGTGACCGATTTGGATCCAAAAGTTTAATGCTATGGTTAGATTTTATCTTAATACTTTTCTCGTAGTCGTGGATGCTTGCGAGGGGGTTAATCATAAGTACGAGGTTTGTTCAAATAAGAAGAGCACCTAAGCACTGGTCCACCCACATATCAAATTATCAAAGTAGTGAATACGAATCAAACCAACATGATGAAAGTCACTAGATGAAATTGCCGTGTACCCTCAAGAACACTTTGCCTATTATAAGGAACCGTTTTGGCTTGTCATTTGCCACAAAAGGATTGGGCTACCTTGCTGCACTTTATTTACCGTTACCGTTACTTGCTCGTTACAAATTATCTTGCTATCAAACTATCTGTTACCGACAATTTCAGTGCTTGCAGAAATTACCTTGCTGAAAACAACTTGTCATTTCCTTCTGATCCTCGTTTGGTTCAACACTCTTACTTATCGATAGGACTATGATTGATCCCCTATACTTGTGGGTCATGATCCAGCAACCGCACCTGTGGCAGGGGCTGCTGGAGGATCACGGTTCGCGCTAGAGCGAGCGTTGTCGCTGCTGCTACGTCCACTAGCACGGCAGGGCGATGGGGACTGAACATTCCCACCACCCGCGGCTTGTGGGTTATGTCCGTCGGGATGTTGTTCATGACTCTCTCTTCCCCATCCATCTCCCGCTCCAACGTTGACCACAGGGGATAGAACGACCGCGCCGCCTGCGCTGGTCTTGTCACCTATGGCACCCGCCTCACCCAACAACGCCCCAGCGCCTACGGCGTCAGCGGCTGCATGCAAGGGGGCCCTCGAAGTGGAAGGATGAGATGATAGGCCGGGCTTCTTCTTGGGCGCCATGGATGAAGATGGTGATGATCGACGCGCTGTTCAAAACCTCGGGTTCGTGCAAGTGCTTCCCCCTACCTAGCGCGCGAAAGATGTCGTGGAGAAACACAATCGCCTATGGGGCCATCGGCCCCTTGTGGTTCGACAAGGGGAAGACTACGTCGCACAAAGAGCGGAGGCCATGAAACAATACGGCGACGGGGACACTGGTGGCATTTACCAGGTTCGGGCCGCCTTGAGGCGTAAAACCCTACTCCTGCTTTGGTGGATTGGATGGAGGAACCCAATGAACATGCAGCGTTGAAGCCCGGCAAGGTGGTCTCGGGGAGAGCAGCTACGCGTGTACAAGTATGTGTCGGCGTTCGGGGACCCAGGGTACCCAGACTTGCCTGCCTGTGGCCCATGACGTGGCCCCATGGACGGCCTGGTACGGCCCAGATTCAGCGTCGACAACTCAAGACCCTCGCGAGGGGCTAAGCCTCGCGAGGTGGACAACACCAAGACCTCAGAAGGAGTGTCCTCCTCAGGCTAGCTCGTTAGGAGCAGAGATTTCTATGCAAGACTCACCTCGCGAGGTTCGGATAACGCGAGCCATGACGACCAAGGCCAGGCGGGCGCCAGCAGGCGAAGTGCAGCAGTTTCCCCTTTGGTGCTTAAGAAGCAAGTGCAGATGCGGAGCCAGCGAGGAATCAGCCAAAGGTTTCCATTCCCGTGCAATAAGACCAAGACTGCCAGGACGGTAGGATGGAGGTCATCGCCGAGCCCACCACGACGTCACGACCAGAGACTTTGCAGGCAAAGACTACTTTTGTCAGGATAAGATGTACTAGTTGTCTCCCTTTGAATTTGGCCGTTGTGGGATCCCTTCCCGCCTTCATTTGGGAAGAGGACCAAGGCACTATAAATAGGACCCAGCCACCACCATAGAGGGGGAAGGATAATTCAGATCAACCTCTTTCCACCAGCTCAAGAACACACCTCCTAAGGTTGTTCTTCCACTGTACTAGTTCATCCTGAGCCCCTCGAGGCCAATCCACCACAAAGCAGGAGTAGGGTTTTACACCACAAGGTGTCCCGAACCTGGGTAAACTGCCATGTCTTCTTTCCCCTGAGTTCGTCGAGCTAGGCCGTGGGATTGTTGGGTTGGCAGACCGGGGAGGTTGAGTTCTTCGCTCGCACCCCAGAGTTTGAACCTCTCAAGTGTTTGCGGATCCCAAAATCTGACATTTGGCGTGCCAGGTAGGGGTGCGTCGGAGCCTCTCTTCCACCAGTCGATTCGCCGCCACCCCGCAGTTCTCATGGCTGACGCTCCGAGGGCTCACGTTGAGCACTGGGTTGTTCGGCCTACCCAAGCAGTGTCGTCCGCCCAAGAGGATCTCCACTCCGCGCTACTCGCGGCCCTCGCGCCGCCCGGTGCCATTGGTCACGGGGGGTGGGCCACCGCCGCCCACCCTCATGCCATGCTGTAACCACGCCACCACGCGATCCTCGAGCTATGCCGCGGTGACGGCACCACATACGCACCGGGAGCAGGCGAACATGCAAGCTGTGCTCATCGTGGCATGGGAGCTGTTGCGATGCATGTTGGCGGAAGGCGGCCACGATGCCCTACTGGAGCGAGTCGCCGAGCTGCTAGACGCCGCCTGCAGGGGCGCGACACCTTTCTACACCCTACCTACATCGCAAGCTATGGCGGGGATGATTGTCGGCTCCTGCCATGCCCGCGCGCCCCTCCCTCGAGCACCTGGGGGACCCCTCGGCACCAACCCGGCCTACAGCACTGCCCGTCCTACCCCGACCATGCTACCTACGGGCGAGGCAAGCCCGGGCAGTCCCTCCTGGGGCCGCGCCGGGGCGCCACCCTGCGGCCATCAGGACCTGGCGCCGAGCCTGATGGCTAACGACGCGGGGCTCCAAGGCAACGACCCTGTTGGCGCAGCAATTTCAGATGCCTACGTACCTCCCATGATGGACCTGCTGCACACATCAAGCGAAGGCCCTGGCCCGTTCCCCTCACCCAGCTGGATATCGGGGGCACGTGAAGCCGAGACTCTTCATGAGCCATTCCGGAGCTTCACCAACACCTTCAATGACAACAGCCACCGGGTACAGCCGATATCTCATGAGCACGATTACGCTAACCATGGACCGCAAGTGAACCAGGCCACAACAGCAACCAGAGACCCCAGGATGATGGCCCCACCACAAGCGGACAAAGTGCACTGGGGGCTGCGCGGGGGAGCCCGGTTCCACGGCCTCCTCCGCGCCGCGTGGAGCAAGGCGCTGCACGGAGGTAGGTCCTCTGCTGGGGAAGGCGTCAGCGAGCACTTCCCCTCGGCAGAGGGCCTGCGGTCGCCGGGGGAGCCGCCAGTGTCCCCCTTGCCCCTTGGTCTTGTCCTGGTTTCCGGACGCCCCACCAGTGGTCGGGGGAGGCGTAGGGCGGGGCCCTCGTCAGGCGCCATGGAAATGCGTGAAGGTATCCGCTCATGACACTCTCACGTAATAATGAGTGGGGCTGTACACGCCCCGGAGTCTCCTGAGTGCCGCCCTCGGGCCTCACGAGGGCTCCCACCCATGTCCAAGTGGAAGCACCATGCTCCATGCTGGTCGTCGACACTGTCCCCCAATGACTAAGCCCACACCCAGTGGAAGCACTTAGCTCTGCGCTGGTGATAAGACTAGCTAGGTGCCGGACGCGGCTGTTTGCCTTTGCCTTCTTTCTGTAACCCATTTTTTCATCTTTTGGAATGAAATTTGGAGTTTCGTGTGCTTATCAAAAGAAAAACGGGGGGGGGGGGATTTTTCTTGACTCGTGGTGCTTTCTTGCCTTTTGGTTCGTGTTTAAGAGCAAAGCTCATGCCTACTACCCCCCTGTGAGTTCCCCGCGAGTGGGGGCTGGGCGTGGTATGCGCATGTCGGGCATGCTCGGGCTAGCCCAGGCGACGCCGGCCCCCCCGGGGTCAGGAATGCAACCGCCGTAGGATCACCGCGTGCACACCTTGCCGTAAATCGGCAATCGGCTCCTCGCGAGGCCCTCATAGGCGGGCCAGTAGGCTCCTCATGAGGCTCAAAACCTCGCGAACCCCCGGAGGGCTCACCTCGGGAGAAGGGTGCTCCCGCAACTTCAGGACCACCCAGCACCTACGAAACCAAAGATAGGTCGCAACAATTACCCCGCTCGGGAGCCCCCCAGGCTCACAACGACACGCTTCAAATCCTATCTCAAAGCATATCATCATTTCATACATTATAAGGGCCCCCCCTTCAAAAATGCTTTCATGCCCCGCAGGTTTCTTTGCATGCAGGTTAGAGCAGGAAGGGCAATCCAGGCCAAGCTGCCAGCGCTGTTGTCGGTGTCGTCCTCATCCGCACCACTCGCACGGCCGCTGGCTTCATCCTCGTCGTCGTCTTCCGCACCGCCTCCGTCGACCACGATCACAACCGCGTCATCCTCAGGAGCGAAATCTGCAACCAGGTCATTCACCTAGCCGGCCAAATTGTCCTGGATGGTCCCGGGCACAGGGGCTAGCAAAGCATTGAAGTCAAAGTAAGGGTCAAGGTTGAGGAGGTGGTTGAAGACGGGTGAGAATGCACGCCCGAGAAGGCCCTGGTGTCGCGGGAAACCATAACCACCTATGGGAGTAGAAGGCCCCTTCGCTGGTTCGGCAGGGGGGTGTCACGTTGCACAAAGAGCAGACGAGCGTGGGGCAGCACGACAGAGATCACGCATGCATTTTTACCCAGGTTTGGGCCACCGTGAGGCCTAAAACCCTACTCCTGCTTTGGTGGATTGATGGTGGGAAAAACTGGTGGTGAGGCGTAACACGCTGCCAGGCAAGGGTTGCCTTAGGGCGACCGTGGCTACGCGCGTATGGGGGTGTGAGTTATCCAATCTTCTAACCCTTTCTACGGTTGCCATGGGCCTCCTTTTATAGATCAAGGGGTTACCACAACGGCAAAGTAGTCATTACACACTGATAAGATAACAAACAGTGCTATCATACCTAACTCTATAGGCTGACAGGGTGCATTAAATGCACCGCTTGATGTCACGTCGTTGGTTGCCCCGCAAGCCTTTCTGGGCTATCTTGCCAGCTCCATGCCTGCTCACCTGACACGTTGCTGGACGGGTGTCATCTGTTGGTATTTCCTGTAGAAATAGGCTGCCATGTGGCGAACGGCTGCCACTTAGTCACTTTGCGGCTTGACACCACACTAATTGACGACGTGGCTCATGGCGAAGTGCTTGGATGAGGTGTTGTTGCCTTCGTGAGTCCCGGCAGGCCCTGCCGGGATGTCTTGGTATCTGCTTCCGGGGGTGGCCTTGCCCCCTGCCATGCTCGCCTGCCCGGCAAGGGAGGCCCTTCTCCTGATGGTATCTTGCTCTTCTGGCTAGATCCTGGTCCTCTTGATCTGCATGTTGGTCCTTCGATGATCTTGATTACTTGTACTCTGACTTGGGTTGGTGCTTCAATCTCGTTCCCGTGCCTGTGCATGGTCTGGGCAACAGACCCAGGGTTTGTTGCACCGACAGAAGCCCCCGGGCCTGCCCCGAACGCGCTGCCGAGCGTCGTCGGGGTAGGGCCTAATAAGTGCATAGGCGAGGGTGCTGAAGAGGCTGATCTCTCGAGGTCTTTGTTGCTTCTTCATTAGTCTTGATTCCGGGCCAGATTCTGTTTTCTCTGCATGTCGCGCAAAGCCACTAGTGGTGGGGCCGCCCAAGTAATGACCCGTAAATGACTTTAACGCACGGGGTAGAAACTGCCAATTCACTCTTCCCACCATGCCCTTATCCTTAGCCACGTATGCTGCATGCATCGCGCGGGGTAGGTAACGGAGGTGCGTGGCGTGGGAGAGCATCGAGGCGAGGGCCCGGTTCTCTTGAATTGGTGGAGGAGGATGGAGGCCGCCCATTGAGGGAGCGGCTCCCCTCCCCGGCCGGCCTATAAAAGGACGGATGGAGGAAGGCAGAGTCATCCATCCTCTTGTTCCTTCTCCTCCATTTCCTGCTTCTTGTTGGCTAAGCTGAAGAAAAGGGCCTGGGCTAGGCCCTGGGCTCTTGGTTGAGGCTAGTGTTGCTAAATGCTGGCACTGATGCTCGGGGAGTGAGCCTGGTCCTTGCTATGGCAAATCTCTTGGCGTCTTTGGGGCTCTCCCGGGAGACAGGGATGGAGATTATTGGTAATCCCAGTACTGCCCCTTCCGGGGGTCTTGGGGCTGATGTCGACGAGAGGCGCGCCTTCCTTCCCGCCAAGGTGGGGAGCGGCGTGCCTCGAGCCCTCTGGTAGCCTTGGTCATTCGCCGTCTCCCCGGAGAAGGTGCCGAATTGGAGTCTTGGCTCCCCTCTGGGATGGCATTGATGAATACAAAGCCAGGGGAGAAGGAGAAGGCAGGAGGCAGGCCATCCAGTAGGAGCACGACTGCATCGACACGTTTGTCTCGTACTGGCGACCCGCTGCCCGTCTGTCTAACTCTCCCCCCTTTTCCTGACGTCATCATCACCGTTTTCCAGGGCTGCCAGGGAAGGGCTTGCCCCTTTGGCACTCCTGCTTCCCCCGGGGGTCTTTGGGCTGGGCCCCGGCCTCCTCCTCTGCCGGTGGCTATGCTGGAGCCCCCCGCTCGGTCCTGGAAGCGGCGATCCAGGGGCCGCCGGGGCGCTCCGCATGTCTTCCTCCTTCACAGCCTCGCCACTCCCGATCTTGTCAGGCTGTATCCGACAACTCCTGACGGTGATCGGGGTGGCGTTGTGCCGGTGCGTTGCCCACCCTCCTCTATTTCCACCGCACTACCTCGGATAAGAGGGACAGGGAGAGGAGTTTACGGAGCACCTATCTTTTTTCAATCTTAAATCTGTAGGCACTTGCCAAATTTTAATTCAAATAATGTAATCTCTCGAGTCCATATTTGCGTTCTCTAATGCTTGTACTTGTATCAACATATTAGCGAAAAAGATGAACCTTGCCGGGAACTCGTGCATGCATATGTCCATGCAGAGGTGAGATTCCTCTTTTGTGTAAATAAATGAGTTTTCCCCGGTAGGCTATCCTGCCGGTACCCTTTTTCTTGCCGGAGAACTGCGTCTACCGGGCAAAATACAAAGGGCCCAGCCCCTCGCCAACTCCTTTTTACTAGAGGCCACAACGACCATCCTGACCGAAGCAACACTACAGGAATCAGGCACTTTGCCGTCCACCATGGCGGACGGCAAAGGCATGCCTGGCGGACGGCAAAAGGCCTTTGCCGTCCATCAGCAGACGGCAAGAGGTCCGGCTGAATAGGCTACGTCGAAGGGTTCTTTGCCGTCTGCTAGCGGACGGCAAAGATAAAATGGTCTTTGCCGTCCGCCGGCAGACAGCAAAGGTCCTAGACGGTACACGTGGCAGCTTATGGCCATTAGGGGGTTAACGGTGTGCTTTACCGTCTGCTGGCCGACGGCAAAGACCATTGCACCTTTGCCGTCAGCCAGCAGACGACAAAGTAACCAAATAGGCCAGCCCCCAGGTTGCACAGGTAGCTACCACATGGTAGCTTTGCCGTCTGTTGGCTGATGGCAAAGCTCTTTTCCGTCTGCCAGCGGACGACAAAGATCCTGTATAGGCCCTGTTTTTTCTTAAATTCATTCAATTTCAACACACAAGTTTCAACACACAAATTTCACAGCAGACATATCCAACACACAAGTTTCATCATATATACATACATAACCAACACATAGTTCCATCCATACATATTACAATAGTTTCACATTGTTCATCCAACACCTATCCGTCCATCCATATGACAAGTTCCATCCATGCAAGTTCATCGATACAAAATAAAAGCAGAAGGGAAAAGAAGCACTCCATTCATGCAAGCTTCCGTGAAGTAAATGAAATCTACAAAATGGGAAACAAGAAAGTTAGAAGAAGACTAGAAGAAGAAGAAGAAAATGAAGAAGGAGAAGACAAGAAGAAGTAAGCATACTTAGGTAAAATGGAGCTAACCTAGCTAATTATGCCATTTTGAGTGAACTAAGCATATTATGCCATTTTTGATAGCAGCTAAGTATAGGTCTTTATTGAGCTAACCTAGGTAACTAAGCATATTAGAGCTAACTTAGAGCTAACTTAGATCATTTTGGAGAAGAAGAAGAAAAAGAAGAAGACTAGAAGAAGAATAAGAAGAAGAAGACTAGAAGAAGAAGAAGACTAGAAGAAGAAGAAGGTTTTTACCCTTTTCCTTCTCATTCTTCTTATTTTATTCTTTCTTTTCCTTCTATTTCTTCTTCTATTCTTTCTTTTTCTCCTCTTCCTTTTTTTCTTCTTATTATTCCTTATTTGTGTCATTTTAGAGCTTACATAGGTAATTATGCCATTTTTAGCTAACTAAGCTTATTATGTCAATTTGGAGGAAAATAAGGTAAGTATAGGTCATTTTTGTGCTAACATAAGTAATTATGCCATTTTTGAGCTAACGTAGGTGAAATGGATCATTTTCGAGCTAACCTAGCTAAAATGGATCATATTGGAGCTAACCTAGGTAAACTTGGTCATTTTGGAGCTAACCTAGGTAAAATGGATCATATTGGAGCTAACCTAGGTTAAATGGGTCATTTTGGAGCTAACTTAGCTAAGTATGCCATTTTTGAGTTAACTAAGCATAATTATGCCATTTTTTACACAAGTAAGCCAAGTGTATGTCATTATTGAGCAAACCTAGGTAACTAAGCATATTAGAGATAACTTAGCATATTAGAGCTAACTTATGTCATTTCGGAGGAAACAAAGCTAAGTATAGATCATTTTGGATATCTGACATATATACCTGTCATAGTTCACTCCTCCTTCTCCTTCTCCTTCATCATCCTGATGCGCCTAGAGCGGCGAGGCAGCGGAGACATTGGGATGTAGTCTTCTACCGCAGATGGCATGGTCATGTTGCCCGGCTGTGGGATCGCCGGCGCCACCACCATCGCGAGGTCATTGTCAGGCACCACCACCATCGGGAGGCCATCTTCAGGCAGCACCATCGCTAGGTCATCCTCAGCCACCACCATCTCTTGCCCATCGTCAGCCACCACCATCTCTCGCCCATCGTCAGCCACCACTATCGCTAGGTCGTCCTGAGCCACCACCATCTCTTGCCCATCGTCAGCGAGCACCTCCTCATCCCCACTCTGCTCCTCTTCTTCCCCACTCCATTCCGGATCATCCTCGCTATTGCTTTTGCTGCAGCCAGAGTCCCAGCTGCTTTGGCTGTAGCCAGAGTCACTGCTGCTGCTCCCATTGCTTGACCAAATCCAACAATGACCATTAACAATCGATGTGAGATAAAGCCAAATGTAGAGGAAGAAGAGGCAGAACATACTAGCATCATCGTCGTCCTCGTAGCGCATGCGACACATAGTCGTCTTGAACACCTTCACGGTGAGCATGGTGTCACCGTCGTACCTGAAGAGAAGGAAGTACCCGTACCACAGGTCTTAGGCATGGTAGAACTGCTCCCAGCCACGACACAGTTACATGTGGTCGTACCTGATCATGACCTCCACGTCCCAATGCCTGCGAAGCCCGCTGCTGGCCTGTCGCAGCTTCACATTCTTTGGCCGATGG
Organism: Aegilops tauschii subsp. strangulata; assembly: GCF_002575655.3. NCBI lineage: Eukaryota > Viridiplantae > Streptophyta > Magnoliopsida > Poales > Poaceae > Aegilops > Aegilops tauschii. The sequence goes on from NC_053041.3 coordinate 184,283,289, forward strand.
TCGTCCAGCATCTTCATAAAAGTGTCAGGAAGCCTCTGTAGTTTGGGACAAGGAGTGATGTAGCAAATTGCAGAGTGTCGGAGTAAGTGGCCACGGGTAGCCAAACCGGCTACCCCTGGCTCTTCAGAAAATTTATCAGGCCTTTGGGCCTTCAAGCACTCCAAGCCTTTGGGCCGCCTTCCCGGGCCGGCTACCACTAAAGCCGACTCCCGGAAGGCGACCCAGCCTCACCGACTCCAAGAAGCCGGCCAAGAGAAACGCCGACTCCTAGAAGCCGGCCGAGACCACAACCGCCCCTACATAACGACGACCTGACGGGGCATGGCCACAGTGCGGCCCACGACCCCCGAAGCCCGAGGCAAGCATGGTTACAGGAGGCCGTACGGGAGGGATGTCTCCCGTGCGGCCAGGCACTGTAGCCACGCCAGCTACGACGTCATCCACGACCCACTCCTGCACGGCCCAAGGACTGCGGGCCCCTTCAGCCAGAGGGAGGCGTGAAGGCGGCCCGGCCTTTCCTAGTCGGCCAGGAGCATAGCCGGCCTCCAGAAGCCGGCGACTCCCTTCCTCGAAGCAGGAGCCCATTTAAGGAGACAAGACGAGGTGAGGCTACAGTGATAGCCCCCGACGCGGATCACTGTAGCCACGCTTACCTCGACAAAGCCCTCATCATCAGAGGCGCGGCTACAGTAAGCAGCCGCCGACAAGACCCTAGGCGATGGGGCCGGCCTGTCGACCGAGTAGCCGGCAGCCGGCGGGACCCACCAGCCGGCGGGACCCAGCAGCCGGCGGAGGAGCCGGCAGGCGTAGACACTGACGGCTGGGGCCAGTTCCCAGTCGGATTACCATTGTACCCCCGGGGGGTAGGCCTATATAAACCCCCCGGAGCACCCATGCAAAGGGTTGGCCACTGAGCATAGTTGGCTTCTGGTTGGCACCCAAGCATAGTTGGCACCTCTGCATGTTTGGCTTCCAAGCATAGCACACGCACACACACCATAGATAGAGAGAAGCAAGAGCTAGCCTTGTTCTTCTTCTCCCTTGATCCCAACAGCTCTAGGAGCGATTGTAGCTACTCTTTATCGAGCTAGTGATCATGCGGAGACCCCGCAGAGCAGGACTAGGGGTGTTATCTCCTCGGAGAGCCCCGAACCTGGGTAAGATTCGCCGGCGTGCATGTCTTCGCCTCATCCCGTTTCCAGGCACCGGCGACATTTTATTGGCTCCCACAATGATAAGCCATCCTTTGGCATATGTCGCACCAACCACCCGACATTTGGCGCCCACCGTGGGGCCAGGTGCACCGTCGTCCGGAGACCTGTTCTGGACGTGAACCTTCTTCCTTCCCAGCGAGCGCAGCCAGCCTGCTGCGCCCGATGGCGCTTGCCCCGACGCGCTGCAAGGCGTCGACGACGCCTGCGCAGCGAGCCGCCTCGCCGATCTGCTCGGCGAGACTCGCATCTCCGACGAGCCTGCGTCCGACGCAGGCACCGACTACCCCGAGAGCCGCCTCGTCAGCCTCCTCGACCAACTTCACGTCTCCAGCGAGCCTGCTGCGGACATGGAGTCTGTCGGCTCCACCGACCCGATGCTCATCGACTCCGACACCGCGTCACTCGACGCCTACCCCTCCGACGTGGTGGTCTTCGACGACCCACTCCCTCGAGCTGACAGCGGCAGCAGCGCTGTCACCGAAGTGCTGGTCATCAGCCACGTCTCCAACTCGGGCGGGAGCGCCCGCGACGCTCAGCAAGCAGCGATGCACAACCTCTCCATCCCCCTCCCGGCCGACGCCGACGCCGAGACCCTGGAGGCACGCCGTCTTGCCCTCATCACAGAGAGCAAGAAGATAGCCTCGATGAGACGCCTCACCGAGGCCCACCAGCGCGAAGTCGACCGCGCCGCCTTCGGGACGCCGCCGCCGAGCGGCCCGAGCCGAGCCGGCTTCGTCCAGAAGCGCGGCGCGGCCGTTGCCAGCATGCTGGGCGCAGATCGCCCCGTCTACGCCACCCCGCTCGAGAATCTGCGAGCCGCTCAGGCGGCAGCAGAGGAGCTCAATGGGCTGGGAGCCGATGAGCTCCCCTACATGACAAGACGGATCCAGCAGCTGATCGACGCGGCTGCAGAACGGCACGTAGCCGGCGCCCGAGCTGATAGCCATCCTCCGCGCCGGGAGCACGCCGCAACGTCCCGCTCGCCGACTGCGAGCGGCACGCGCCGGAAGAAAGACAAGGAGCCGGCTACCAGCCGCAGCCGGACCCGCATCACTATCGAGCGCGACGCGGAAGGCCGCCCTCGGGCGGTTGAACATCAGGGAAACCTGCCTCCTCCCCCGCCACAGGATCGACCGCCTTGCTCGGTCCCTGGCATTAGAAGAAGAAGACGATGTCGGCCCGCCATGCTTTGGCCCCCGCATCCGCGACGAGCCCTTCCCCAAAGGGTTCTCGCTCCCCAGAGACACGCCCAAGTACAACGGCTCGGTGAAGCCGGAAGATTGGCTCATCGACTACTCCACAGCCGTCAGCATCGCCAACGGCAACCGGCGCGTTGCCGTGAAGTACGTCCCCCTGATGCTGCAGGGCACGGCGCGCACATGGCTCAACAGCCTCAAGCCATACAACATCAACAGCTGGCTGGACTTCACCGAGGTTTTCGTCCGCAACTTCACTAGCACCTACAAGCGGCCTCCCAAGCCTCGCCAGCTCTCCCTCTGCGTCCAGGGGCCCAACGAGTCGACCCGCGACTACCTCACGCGATGGGCCGAGCTCCTAAACTCCTGCGAGGGAGTGCATGAGGTCCAGGCCATCGAGTACTTCACTGCCGGGTGCCGAGAGGGCACCCTCCTCAAGCACCGACTCCTCTGCGACGAGCCCGCCACTCTCGACGAGCTACTCATCATCGCCGACAAGTACGCCACTGCCGACTCCTCCATGAAGACCGAGCTCCGAGTGGACGCCTCGGGGAAGGTAGTCGCTCCGGCTCCCAAGACGCCGGCTGGCGACCCAAACCGGCGCCCCTACCAGAACGACCACAAGCGCAAGGGCCCCATGCCGACTTCCTCCAGTCGGCAGGTGGCCACCATAGAAGACGAGCAGCCCGAAGAGCGGCCTGCTCCCAAGAAGAAGGGAGGCCGGCCGCCCTGGCAGCCGTCCTTCTCCTACGAACAAGCACTCGATGCTCCCTGCAAGTTCCACAGCGGCGCGAAGCCGTCCAACCATACAACACGGAAATGCCATTGGCTCACCCGCATCACCAAGGGCGAAGGGATAATGCCGCCTCCGCCTCCCGGCTCGCCGCCTCCAGCTCCCCAGCAGCCGGCGGCCCGGCCGGCAGTCGGCGCCATCCAAGACGAGTTCCCCGAAGCGCACGACGCCTACGTCGTCTTCACGAGTCAAGTCGACGACAAGCGCAGCCGACGCCGGCAACACCAAGAAGTAAACGCAGTCGCCTCTAGCATCGCCGAGTTCATGCATTGGTCGGAAAAGCCCATCAGCTGGAGCCAGGCCGACCACCCAGAGGTGATGCCTTCGCCTGGCTCCTATGCTATGGTCTTGGACGTCACCCTTGCGACGGAGAGGCGAGCTGCCAGATTTACCCGCGTCCTGATAGACGGCGGAAGCAGTATCAACATACTGTACCGCGACACCATGGAGAAGCTGAACATCAAAGCAAAGCAGCTCATGCCGAGCCGCACTGTCTTCCATGGTATCGTCCCCGGCCTATCTTGCTCTCCAATCGGCAAGATCAAAATGGATGTTCTCTTCGGAGACAAAGATCACTTCCGCCGGGAAGCAATATGGTTCGAGGTGGTGGACCTGGAGAGCCCCTATCATGCGCTACTTGGCCGACCTGCTTTGGCCAAGTTCATGGCTGTACCCCACTACGCCTACCTGAAAATGAAGATGCCGAGCTCGAAGGGGATCATCACGGTAGCCGGCGACTACAAGAAGTCCATCGAGTGTGCCATGGCCAGCAGCCGGCTGGCCGAGTCCCTCGTGGTGGCGGAAGAGAAGAAGATGCTGGAACGGGTTGTGGCCATGGCCGGCAAGCAGCCGACCTTGTCCCCCAACCCCAAGGACTGTGATACGCAGGGCTCCTTCCAGCCTGCCAAAGAGACGAAGAAGATACCTCTAGACCCGGAGCACCCGGAGAGGTTCGCCGTGATTGGGGCGAACTTGGACAGTAAATAGGAAGGCGAGCTCGCCGACTTCCTCCGTGAGAATCGAGACATCTTTGCATGGTCCCCAAAGGACATGCCGGGTGTCCCGAAGGATTTCGCCGAGCACAAATTACATGTCCGAGCTGATGCGAAGCCGGTCAAGCAACCCCTCCGCCGACTATCAGAAGAGAAGCGAAGAATCGTGGGAGAAGAGATAGCCCGGCTCCTTGCAGCCGGCTTCATCATGGAAGTGTTCTTTCCAGAATGGCTTGCCAATCCGGTTCTGGTTTTGAAGAAGAATAAAAAGTGGCGCATGTGTATAGACTACACAAGCTTGAACAAGGCCTGCCCAAAGGATCCGTTTGCTTTGCCACGGATTGACCAAGTGATAGACTCTACAGCCGGATCCGAGCTGTTGTGTTTTTTGGATGCATACTCAGGGTATCATCAGATCAAGTTGGACCCAGCTGACCGCCTGAAGACTGCCTTCATCACACCCTTTGGAGCTTTCTGCTACCTGACAATGACATTCGGCTTGAGAAACGCCGGTGCCACTTTTCAGCGTTGCATGCAGAAATGTCTCTTGAAACAACTCGGCAGAAATGCCCACGTCTACGTAGACGACATTGTGGTGAAGATAGAGAAGCGCGGTACCTTGCTGGAAGACCTGAAGGAAACATTTGCCAACTTGCGCCGATTCCAAATCAAGCTCAACCCCGAGAAGTGCGTGTTCGGAGTACCAGCCGGCCAGCTGCTAGGCTTCCTGGTCTCCGAACGCGGCATTGAGTGCAACCCTGTCAAGATCAAGGCCATCGAGAGGATGGAGATACCCACCAAGCTGCGAGATGTGCAGAAGTTCACTGGCTGCTTAGCCTCCCTGAACCGTTTTATCAGCCGACTAGGAGAGAAGGCCCTCCCCCTGTACCGACTCATGAAGAAGTCCACTCACTTTGAGTGGAATGATCAAGCCGACCAAGCCTTCCATGAGTTGAAGAAAATGTTGACCACTCCGCCTGTCCTGGCCGCGCCGACTGAGAAGGAGCCCATGCTCCTCTACATCGCCGCGACAAGCCGAGTCGTCAGCACTGTTGTTGTGGTCCAGCGCCCGGAGGAAGGCCGAGCCCAGCTGGTCCAGAGGCCGGTCTACTATCTCAGCGAAGTACTATCCAGCTCAAAGCAAAACTACCCGCACTACCAGAAGATGTGCTATGGGGTGTACTTCGCTGCCAAGAAATTGAAGCCCTACTTCCAAGAGCACCCCATCACGGTCGTGTGCACTGCCCCGCTCGCCGAGATCATAGGCAGCCGGGATGCATCCGGCCGGGTGGCCAAATGGGCCATTGCCTTGGCGCCCTACACGATCTTCTATCAACCCCGCACCGCCATCAAGTCGCAAGCATTGGCCGACTTCCTCGTCGACTGGGCCGAGACCCAGTACTTACCACCGGCTCCCGACTCTACCCATTGGCGGATGCACTTTGACGGGTCCAAGATGCGCACCGGCTTGGGAGCCGGCATCGTCCTCACCTCTCCCAAAGGCGACAAGCTCAAGTACACGCTGCAGATCCACTTCGCCGCCTCCAACAACGTGGCCGAGTACGAGGCGCTCGTACACGGGCTCCGGCTAGCCAAAGAGCTCAGCATACGCCGGATCCTGTGCTACGGCGACTCCGACTTAGTGGTCCAGCAATCATCTGGCGATTGGGACGCCAAGGACGCGAACATGGCGAGCTACCGCTTCCTCGTCCAGCAGATGAGCAGATACTTCGAAGGGTGCGAGTTCCTTCATGTGCCAAGGGCCGACAACGACCAAGCAGATGCCCTAGCACGGATCGGCTCCACCCGACAAGCCATACCGACTGGCGTCTCCCTCCAACGCCTCCTCAAGCCGTCCATCAAGCCGTCTCCAGAGTCGGACTCCATCTTCGTACCGCCTGCGCCAGAAACAGCCGGATCCGGCTCAAGAAATCCCGCAGGCGGCACGGGGACTTCGACGACTGCCCCGGGAACTGACGTAGTCGCACCCGGCCCAGGGACCTCAGAGCCCGGCCCGGGGACTGCAGCAGTCGGCCCGGGGACTGCAACAACGCAAGAAGTGGTGGTCGACCCCAACGCAACACCCAACCCACCCCCCTGAGTCATGGTGGCCACGATAACAGCAGAAGAAGTCACAGCTCCCTCATGGGCCCAGCCCATCCTCAAGTTCCTAGTCAGCAGAGAGCTGCCGACTGATGAGATCGCAGCAAGACTAGTGCAACGACGAGCCGCAGCGTACACAATAATCAACAGGGAGCTTGTGAAGCGCAGCGTCACTGGAGTCTTCCAGCGTTGCGTCGAGCCAGAAAAAGGAGTGGCAATCCTCAAAGACATCCACCAAGGCGAATGCGGCCATCACGCCGCCTCAAGATCCCTCGTGGCCAAGGCTTTCCGCCATGGGTTCTTCTGGCCGACTGCCTTGGAGGATGCTAAAGAAATAGTCAAGACCTGCACAGGATGTCAAGTCTTCAGTTCCAAACAACACCTGCCGGCTTCTGCCCTCAAGACCATTCCCCTCACCTGGCCTTTCGCCGTCTGGGGACTGGACATGGTGGGCCCTTTCAAGACGGCCCGCGGTGGCTTGACACATCTACTCGTTGCTGTGGACAAGTTCACAAAGTGGATCGAAGCAAAGCCGATTAAGAAGCGGAACGGGCCGACTGCCGTGACATTCATCACCGACATCACCACTCGGTACGGCGTGCCGCACAGCATCATCACCGACAACGGCACAAACTTCGCCAAAGGCGCGCTGGCACGTTTCTGCGCGGCACAGGGCATCCGACTGGACTTAGCGTCCGTTGCCCACCCGCAGTCAAACGGCCAGGTCGAGCGAGCAAATGGACTTATCCTCTCCGGCATCCAACCCCGACTGGTTGTACCACTGGAGCGATCGGCCGGCTGCTGGCTCGAAGAGCTGCCGGCTGTCCTCTGGAGTCTGCGCACTACACCCAACAAGTCAACCGGCTTCACTCCATTCTTCCTCGTGTACGGCGCCGAGGCTGTCATCCCAACAGACATCGAGTTCGACTCGCCTCGGATCACCATGTACACGGAGGAGGAAGCCAAAGAAGCAAGAGAAGACGGCGTCGACCTACTGGAAGAAGGCCGGCTGTTAGCCCTCAGCCGGTCCGCCATCTACCAGCAAGGCCTGCGCCGCTACTACAACCGCAAGGTCAAGCCAAGATCCTTCCAAGAGGGCGACCTTGTGCTCCGGCTGATCCAGCGAACAGCCGGCCAGCACAAGCTCTCGGCCCCTTGGGAAGGCCCCTTCGTCGTCAGCAAGGCACTCGGCAACGACTCCTACTACTTGATCGACGCGCAAAAGCCAAGAGCACGCAAGAGAGACGACTCCGGCAAGGAGTCGGAGCGACCATGGAACGCAAACCTCCTAAGACGATTTTACAGCTGAAAAGCAGTATGTATCACGCTACCCCTTTTGTATTAAGTTACAAACCAACAGGCCCCCCGAACAGTACTCGGGGACTGCCTTTTATTTATCTATGGATGACGAGTGTCATATCCATGAATGTCTTATTACATTTTGAATTCTTGTCCGGCACCGGGTCCGACTAGTCGGCCCGGGGACTGGCCGTCTTAAGCTATATTATAAGTTCTTCCCGAAGTCAGCAAAGTAGTGCGCCGGCTCCCCAGTCCTCTCTTGTTGAAAGTCGCAGCTCAAAGAACTGACTGTCCGACTAGCAAGAGAGAAGACAGAAAGGACGCCCACACGAAAACGGCTAAGGAACAACTAACCTATATAGCAAAAAGGCGGCCTCTATATACGCCTGCCGACTGTCACAACAGCCGGCTGGCCGGCTTCCTAAAAAACTTAGCTTAAGTCTGGCAGAGCTAAAAGTACTTCCCCCTCCCCAATCGGCCAGGCACTCCCCGGCTGCAGTTTGTAGAACAACTGTTTGACTAGGGAGACGGCAACCAAGGGAGGGCGGCAAAGGAAAAAAGCAGAAGGACAAAAAGCAAAAGTACAAGGAAAAGCCGATTGCATAACTTATATACATAAAGCCGCCTAAAGGCTGGCAACAGAATTAAGTTTGAATACACCCAGTGGGTGGAATTGCGCAGACTTAACCGAACATTGTTCAAAAGTAACAAGACAGGAAACAAAAGAAAGAAGACAAAGGCGCGAAGGCCGAGTTGGTCGGTGAAGGCAGCTCGCCGGCTGAAGGAGTGGCCGCCTAGCTGGTCCCGGCTTGACCGCCTCCCGCAACAGGAGACGCACTCGCACGCAGCGTAGTGCTGGAGGCGCGGTCAGGCTGGCCGGCTGCTCCACCAGCCGGCTCGACGTCTTCACCCTCCTCCTCCTCCTCTTCGCCCTCGTCGCTGGAGTCGATCTCCTCCGCCGAGTCCTCGCCGTACGCCGGGTCCAGCCCGAACCAATCTTCCGGCTGGGCGACTCCATTGTCGTCCACCTCGGGGGCGAAGACGTTGGTGTCGGTGTAGTCGGCGATCGCCGAAGCTCGCCGAATGATGGCCGGCCGCGCCGGCTCCAGCTCCGCGTCGGCTTGCTGCCGCCAGGTGGCCAGCTGGTCCAGATTCAGGCCTGGGTACCAGGCCTTGACGAACTCCAGCGCCCGCCCGGCGCCGGAGCGAGCCGCTGACGCCTTCCAAGCCTCGAAGCGCCCGACGGCCACCTCCAGCCAGTCGGCGGTCCGACTGGGAGTGCGCGGGATCACTTGGCCGGGCCAGAGGGCGGCCAGGACCTGCGACCCGGCACGCTGAAGCCGGCGGAGCAGCCTGTGAGCCGGCTGGATACGAGCCTGGATCGCCAGGAGCTGCTCCTCCAGCGAGCGGCCGGCAGTCGACGAAATCTCGAAGCCGGCTTGCCTCTTCGCCTGGCGACGAGCTTCGATGGCCTGGTTGGCGGCAGTGGAATAGCCGGGGAAGTACTTTGCGCAGAAAAGAAAAGAAGAACCCCAAGTCAGAAAAACAAGTCAAAATGACAGATGGCAAGAAAGGACGAAGGGGTAGACGACTTACCGTCAACCAGATCCTCGATCTGGCCATAGCCAGAGACCAGAGTCTGCCTGGCCTCTGCCCAGCCAGCCGCCTCCGTCTCGAACTCGGCCTGGAGGGCGGCTTCGCGGTCCTGCGCGGCCTTCAGCGCCGCCTTGTGGCTTTCCTCCTGGTCGGCCAGCTTCTTGACCAGGCGGTCGCGCTCCTGCACCAAGGCGGCGAGCTCTGCGTCCTTGGCACGAAGAGCAGTCTGGGACTCCCCCAGCTGTGCCCTCAGACTAGCGTTGGCCGCTGCAGAGAAGAAGAACAATGAGAAATCATCAAGGAAGATCCGAGCCGACTTCTCAGCAGTCGGCCCGAATCTCGGGGACTACACCCAGTGGGTGCGCTGACGCGCCCCCACATGAGATAAAGGTCAAGTTACATACCTCGGCTTTCAGTGAGATCGGCGGTCTTCTGCGTCAGCTCCCGAGCCTGGGAGTTGAAGGCGGCCGCTCGGAGGTTGTGATAGTCCTGCAAGATGGACAGAAGATCGACGTGAGAACCAAGGCAACGATGAGAAATCATCAAGGAAGATCCGAGCCGACTGCTCAGCAGTTGGCCCGAATCTCGGGGACTACACCCAGTGGGTGCGCTGACGCGCCCCCACGAGAGAAATCAAGAAGAAGATGAGAATACTAACCCGGATGGCAGCCCGCGTGGCGAGGAATTCATCGGTGAACTGCCTCAGCGCCGCGGCTTGGCCCTGGAGCCGTGTCCGGACGTCTTGCGCAGCGATGTTCACCACAGCTGTCCCTCCGCCTGGCGTCCACCCTGAGGTAGCGCTGGCCGCCTCCGCGTCTCGGGCCGACGAGCTGGAGCCCACGGCCGGCCGTGGCTCCGACGCCGCTTTCTGCGGCTCCGACGCGGCCTTCCCTGCGCGCCGGCTTGGCGGAACCCGGACTGCCACCTCAGCTCCCGCGGCCGGCTCGCCTTCCGCCAACCGTGCGAGCGCAGGCTCGGTCTGACCGCCCTGGGCCGCCCTAGTCGGAGGAGTCGGCCCCGGCGCCTCCCTCACGAAGATGACGTCGTCGCTGCTCCCGCCCAGACCCGGCTGGGAACCGCTGGCTCCCCCTGGCGAGGGATCCGCGTCCCCGGGCGCCATGGCGCGCAGGGGGGTGACCATCAAGGCCTCCCCTGCCGCCGTTTCGGCCTCGGCCTCTGCCTGGGCCTTGGCTGCAGCCTCGGCGAGCGCCTTCGCCGCCTCCTCGTCCCGAGCTGCCTGGGCGGCGGCTGCCTTCCGTGCCTCCGCCTCCCGCGCTTCCTGCTCCTCCCGCACCTCCCGCGCGTTCCTTTCTGTCACCTCCAGGAGGGCGGCGTGGGGATCTACACGGCGGGTGGTGCTCCCAGAGCCCCCTGGCGACTCGACAACGGAGCCGGCAGCCGCCCGCTCGAGTGACAGTGGAGCTCTGATCAAAGAAAAGAAGACAAAGGTTCAGAAGACCACCCAAGAAAGGAAAGAAGGAGAATACACAGAAAGAGAGAAAGCTTACGCTGACACAGCCTGCGGCTGCTTCACCACTTTGCGGAAGCGAGCCGCCTTCGCGGCCGCCTCTTCCCGCCTGGTGGCTGCCGCCCCACCCCTCGGCTTCTTCGTCCGGCTACCGAACATGCCCTGGGTGGCGCGACGTTTCTGGCTTCTACCCCGAGCAGGCTGCGCGCCGGAGGAGCCCGCGCCGCGTCCGGAGGCTGGCTGGCGGGGCGGGACGACTTCGGCTTCGTCCTCGTCCGGCCAATCGTCGAAGGTCGCGGAGAACTCGGCGCCGCCTGCTTCGCCGCCGGCTTGGCCACCAGCCGGCTCGGCGGCTTCCTCCATATGGACCGCCCCCAGATCGGGGTCCTCCTAGTCGTGCTCGGTCCGGTTGGGGGCGAAGCGGCGCTCCACGTCCGCCCCACCGGCCGGCCAAAGCAGAGGATTCTGTCAAAAAGCGAGCCGACTGAGTTAGAGTCGGCCCAGAGGAACTCGGCGACAAAGCTGAGAGAGAAAGAGAGAAAAAGAGAAGGGGAGCGTACCGTAGGCGGAGGATTGGCGCGGCTATATGGCTCCTTGCCGAATTGCCAGTCATCGGGAAGCTGGCAGTTGGCGAGGTAGTTCACCATGTCGGCCGCGTCGGCCTGCGGCATCTCCTTGGTGCACATCCGGCTCGGGTCGAGCTGGCCGCTCATCTGACAGATCAGATGAGGCCGGCTCTGGAGCGGGAGGACCCGGCGCGTGACGAACGCGGCCAGAAGGTCGGGCCCCGTCAGGCCCTCCGACTGGACCATCACCCGCAGGCGGGCGATGGCGGCGTTCCCTCCCTGCGATAGCGTCACCGCCCGGAAGGACCACTGGGGCAGCCTCCCCGCCGGTGGGCCGGCTACGTAAGCCGGCAGGTTGACGTAGTTGCCCCGTGGAGCGATGTTCCGCACGTAGAAGTATGACTTCTGCCACTTCTTCACCGATTGGATCAGCGTGATGACGGGGAAGGGGTTGTCGGCGCCCGATCTCCGCGACGCGATGAAGGCACCAGTGTGCGCCGGCACGCCCTTGCTGCGCGTACCCAGCTTCGACTGGAAGAACTCCCCCCAGAGCTCAAGGGTGGGGAGGACGCCGAGATAGCCCTCGCACAGGGTGACGAAGGCCGACAACAGCACCACCGCGTTGGGGGTGAGGTGGTGCGGCTGGAGCTGATAGAAGTCCAGCCAGGTGCGGAAGAAGGCGCTCACTGGCAGGCCGAAGCCGCGAAGGAAGTGCGAGCGGAAGACCACCCGCTCGCCATCCCGCGGCGCCGGCCTGATTTCTTTCTCCGGCGCGAGGCGGACCTCCACTTTGTCCGCACTGGGCAGACACCGTGTGTCGCGGAGGAAGTCGATGTGGTCGTTGTGGACGATGGAGCCATCCCAATCCCCGCCAAGCTGCTCTACGTGGGGAGGCATGGCGGAAGCTAGCACGGCGGCGGAGGAGCGTGCAGAGGAAGAGCGCGGCGGCGAGGCGCTGTTGCGAGAACGAGCAAGGCAAGAAGATGGCGGAAGTAGGAGGAGCGTGCGAGGGCCTGCCGCCCTTCACCTCCCCCTACTTATAGCCTCACGCGGCCGAAGAGGCCGGACGTGGGGGGGGGGACGTGGGATTAACTGCGCCCACTCCCCCACGTCTCGCGTTTATTACGCATAAGTGCGAGCCGAAACTGCCGCACGGAACGTGCGGGCGGTTCCGGGATACAAAAGATCCGCGCCTGGGCTGGGGCACGGACGTGGCGGGCCCCCTCTCTGCGGCAACGTCCCGTCTCGCGCGTGGGCTGGCAGGCTTTCCGGCTACGTGGCGCGCCGTCGGCCCGCGGCCCGGCGCACATGCCAGCGGGTTCCCGCCCTCCGACTCCAGAAGATTTCGGCTCAGGCGACGTGCCTGACCAAGGCCGGCTCCCAGCTGCCGGCTTGTCGCGATGGGAAGCTGTTCGAGCTTCTCGAACCCTACTCCACCTCGAAGCCCGATCAGCTTCGGGGACTACTGTCGGAGTAAGTGGCCACGGGTAGCCAAACCGGCTACCCCTGGCTCTTCAGAAAATTTATCAGGCCTTTGGGCCTTCAAGCACTCCAAGCCTTTGGGCCGCCTTCCCGGGCCGGCTACCACTAAAGCCGACTCCCGGAAGGCGACCCAGCCTCACCGACTCCAAGAAGCCGGCCAAGAGAAACGCCGACTCCTAGAAGCCGGCCGAGACCACAACCGCCCCTACATAACGACGACCTGACGGGGCATGGCCACAGTGCGGCCCACGACCCCCGAAGCCCGAGGCAAGCATGGTTACAGGAGGCCGTACGGGAGGGATGTCTCCCGTGCGGCCGGGCACTGTAGCCACGCCAGCTACGACGTCATCCACGACCCACTCCTGCACGGCCCAAGGACTGCGGGCCCCTTCAGCCAGAGGGAGGCGTGAAGGCGGCCCGGCCTTTCCTAGTCGGCCAGGAGCATAGCCGACCTCCAGAAGCCGGCGACTCCCTTCCTCGAAGCAGGAGCCCATTTAAGGAGACAAGACGAGGTGAGGCTACAGTGATAGCCCCCGACGCGGATCACTGTAGCCACGCTTACCTCGACAAAGCCCTCATCATCAGAGGCGCGGCTACAGTAAGCAGCCGCCGACAAGACCCTAGGCGATGGGGCCGGCCTGTCGACCGAGTAGCCGGCAGCCGGCGGGACCCAGCAGCCGGCGGAGGAGCCGGCAGGCGTAGACACTGACGGCTGGGGCCAGTTCCTAGTCGGATTACCATTGTACCCCCGGGGGGTAGGCCTATATAAACCCCCCGGAGCACCATGCAAAGGGTTGGCCACTGAGCATAGTTGGCTTCTGGTTGGCACCCAAGCATAGTTGGCACCTCTGCATGTTTGGCTTCCAAGCATAGCACACGCACACACACCATAGATAGAGAGAAGCAAGAGCTAGCCTTGTTCTTCTTCTCCCTTGATCCCAACAGCTCTAGGAGCGATTGTAGCTACTCTTTATCGAGCTAGTGATCATGCGGAGACCCCGCAGAGCAGGACTAGGGGTGTTATCTCCTCGGAGAGCCCCGAACCTGGGTAAGATTCGCCGGCGTGCATGTCTTCGCCTCATCCCGTTTCCAGGCACCGGCGACGTTTTATTGGCTCCCACAATGATAAGCCATCCTTTGGCATATGTCGCACCAACCACCCGACACAGAGTTATCATAATGAGATGGGTGAAGGGGAGATCTCTCCTTTTATATACCTGCCTCCTAGAGGAAGTCCCAAGTATGATACTGAAGAACCCGAAAGCATCCACCTCGTACTCCAGTGTGGCAGAGCGGAGCCTGCGGTGGCGGCCTCCCCCCATGTCTGATAAGCAGCAGAAGAGACCAATTACTACCCTTACAACATTATCATACAACATTATAGCAGCAGAAGTTTTGAGCAGAAGATAATCAACTACACAAAGTTATCATTTCACATTCAAAAAGCAATGCACTTGTGGACATATGATGGCAACAGCTTGAACCCTTCAAAACTAGGGATTTCTTTATACATGAAACAAAACTGAAAATGTAAACCAAATTAACAAGTCGCAGTTACTTGGAGTAACATTTGGTTTTAATTTAACTATAATATGCAACGGATGATATTGCTCAGATATGTGTTACGAAACTGAGAAGCAAGTTTGAAGAGAGAATAACAAGCACTAGTGTTGGCACTCTACTTTGGGCAGTTAGTTAGTGGAAATTTTGCTAATAGAGATGCTTTGACTGATTTCCTGGAACGTAAATAATTTCCTGGAACCCGAAAACCATTGGATACGAAAATAACGATATTTGCATCAATAAATAACTATTTCTTGCTACAAGTGCCAGTAATATCTTAATCTTGGTCTTGAGATGGGCACATGTTAATTAACTGCAAGTGGAGACATTGGGTGCATTTTTCTGTGAGCACACTTGCTAAGTTGCTATCGCATGGTTAGCTACTAAAGGCAAAGCTCTCACATGGTAATGATGGATCGTATTGGCTTGAGATCTCGATGTCCCAGACCAATCAAGGTGCTCATCAAATAAAAATAATATATAACTGTTTTTTTACTGTGTCAAATTGGATCCCTATTAAAACAATACACGGCAATACTAATCTCCAAGTACTTATCTATTAATTTCCTCTCAAGCCTAAACCATCTGCTTCTTGTTCTGTTTCCCAGTGATTCCTTTAAATTAGCAGCACACAACTTCTGCCATGGCTTCAATTAGCAACAAAATAAGAGATAAGTACTTCTGCCATGGCACACTTACTTGAGGGCGAGGAGCGGTCGAGGTCGAGGTCCGGGTGGCGCGGGGCAGAGGAGGGGGTCGCCGGGGCGACGGCGGCGGCGCAGCGACGGGGTTGGCGTGGGGGCAAAGAGCGGGTCGCCGGGGCGGCGCGCCGATGTGGGTGGCGCGGGGCGGCGGCGGCACTAGGGCGGGGCGGCCGGTGATGGGGGTGGCGTGGGGCGGCGGCGGCTCGGGCACGGAGCGGAGAGAGGGGATAGACGGAGAGGGGTCGGGCGCGGGCGTGTTTGATTTTTAGTTAGGGCACGATTCTTTGCCATCTGCTAGCAGTCGGCAAAGAGCCTAGCTAACGGACGTTAGTTTGTGCACTTTCTTTGCCGTCTGCTAGCGGACGGCAAAGAAAGTGGCCGTTAGGTGGTTGTCGCCAGTGGGCCACCCTCTCTCTTTGCCGTCAGCGAGCAAACGACAATGCATCTATGCCGTCACCTAGCGAACGACACAGAGCCGGCCGACGGCAAACAATATCTTTGCTATCAGCTTATTCGTTGCTGTCAGATTCATTTAACCTTATGGCAAAGAGCCAGCTGACGGAAAAGATCCTGATTCCAGTAGTGCAACGTTCGAGTCAAAGATGGGAGCACCTAAGTCTCAAAAGGGTGGTGAGGTTTCCTTATGCACAAGTTGTAGCTTACAGAGCACAAATGGACAAGAGGTAGAACTTATCTGCAGGGCTTGCCGGGGATCGCAGTGCCGGGCAATCTTCTCAACTCCTTGTCGAAGCCAAGTTCACGGCAGGAACCTGCAGCTTCATGCAGATGAGAATGAATGCAGAATGCGATCAGATACGTCTCCAACGTATCTATAATTTTTTTGTTCCATGCTATTTTATTATCAATCTTAGATGTTTTATAATCATTTTATAGTCATTTTATATCATTTTTTGGTACTAACCTATTCACATAGTGCCAAGTGCCAGTTGCTGTTTTTTCCATGTTTTTTACATCGCAGGAAATCAATATCAGACGAAGTCCAAATGCAACGAAACTCCACGATGATTTTTATGGACCAAAAGAAAGAAGTTGGGCCCTGGTTGCACCCGGGGGAATCCCGAGGAGGGGACAACCCACCAGGGCGCCAAGAGGCCCAGGCGCGCCCTGGTGGGTTGTGCCCACCTCGGGTGCCCCCCGAACCGCCTCTTTGCTCTATAAATACCCCAATATTACAGAAACCCTAGATACGTTGACGAAATATTCATCCAGCCGCCGCAGAGTCCAGAACCACCAGATCCAATCTATACACCATCTCGGATGGGGTTCACCATCTCCATTGGTGCCTCTACGATGATGCGTGAGTAGTTCTTTGTAGACCTTCGGGTCCGTAGTTAGTAGCTAGATGGCTTTATCTCTCTCGCTGAATTCTCAATACAATGGTCTCTTGGAGATCCATATGATGTAACTCTGCCGTGTGTTTGTTAGGATCTGATGAACTTTGAGTTTATGATCAGTCATATCTTTTTTATATCCATGAAAGTTATTTGAGTTTCTTTGATCTCTTATATTCATGATCTCTTATAGGCTCGTATTTCTTCTCCGATATTTGGGTTTTGTTTGGCCAACTTGATCTATTTATCTTGCAATGGGAAGAGGTGCCCGATAGTGGGTTCGATGTTACGGTGCTTGATCCCAATGACAGAAAGGGAACCGACATGTATGTATCGTTGCTACTAAGGATAGAAAGACGAGATCTATATCTACATAATAGATAAACGGATCTTGTCTACATCATGTCATCGTTCTTATTGCATTACTCCGTTTTTCCATGAACTTAATACACTAGATGCATGCCGGATAGCGGTCGATGTGTTGAGTAATAGTAGTAGTTGCATCCAGGAGTCGGTCTACTAATCTTGGACGTGATGCCTATGTAATGATCATTGCCTGGGTATCGTCATAATTATTTGAGGTTCTATCAATTGCCCAACAGTAATTTGTTTACCCACCGTTTGCTATCTTTCTCGAGAGAAGCCACTAGTGAAACCTACGACACCCGGGTCTTCTTCCTCATATATTTGCTTTGCGATCTATTTTATTTGCTCTTTTTATTCAGATCTATTAAACCAAAAATACAAAAATACTTTGCTGCACTTTATTTATTTGCGATCTATTATTTCAATCTACTACAATTTTCTGGCATCATTACCCGAAAGGGATTGACAACCCCTTTAACACGTCGGGTTGCGAGTTGTTGTTATTTGTGTGCAGGTGCTGTTTACGTTGTGCTGCTTGGTTCTCCTACTGGTTTTATAACCTTGGTTTCTTCACTGAGGGAAATACCTGCCGTCGCTGTGCTGCATCATCCCTTCCTCTTTGGGGAAATACCGACGTAGTCCTAGCAGACAGGAGCTTTTCTGGCGCTATAGTCAGAGAGCCATCAAAAGGAATTTCTGGCGCCGTTGCTGGGGTCGATCTTCAACATAACCAGGTTCCTAATCACAAATCTCATCTCCTCGCAATCTACATTATTTGCCATTTGCCTCTCGTTTTCCTCTCCCCCACTTCACAAAAATTTGCTGTTTTATTCGCCTCTCTTTTCTATTCGCCGTTTTCTTGCCGGATCTGTTTTTGAGTGCAATCTTGTTGTGTAGTCATCATGACTCAAGAGAACACCAAGTTATGTGATTTCTCAAATACCAACAACAATTATTTTATTTTCACTCCGCTTGCTCCTTCCGCCACTAGTGCGGAGTCTTGTGATATTAATACCGCTTTGCTGAATCTTCTTATGAAAGACCAATTTTCTGGTACTCCTAATGAGAATGTCGCGTCCCATCTTAATACCTTCGTGGAATTATGCGATATGCAAAAGAAAAAAGATGTGGACAATGATGTTGTCAAGATGAAATTATTTCCGTTTTCTTTGCGTAATTCTGCAAAAATTTGGTTATCTTCTTTGCCTCGCAATAGTATCGATTCTTGGAATAAGTGCAAAGATGCTTTTATCACTAAGTAGTTTCCTCCCACAAAAATTATTTCCCTTAGAACCCAGATCATGAATTTCATGCAACTTGAACATGAGCATGTTGCACAATCTTGGGAAAGGATGAAAATTATTCTAAGGAATTGCCCAACTCATGGGTTAAATCTTTGGATGATCATACAAAAAATTTATACGGGGTTGAATTTTGTTTCTCGTAATCTTTTAGATTCTGCCGCGGGTTGTACTTTTATGGAAATTACTTTGGGTGAAGCCACCAAAATGCTTGATAATATCATGGCAAATTATTCACAATGGCATACTGAAAGAGCTCCTACTAGTAAAAAAGTTAATTCGGTTGAAGAAATTTCTTCTTTGAATGATAAAGTTGATGCTCTTATGAAATTGGTTGCTAGTAAAAGTGTTCCTATTGATTTTAATGATATGCCTTTGTCTACTTTGATTGAGCAAAATAGTGATGCCATAGATGTGAATTTTATCTCTTGAAATAATTTCATCAACAATGCTTATAGAGGTAATTTTAATCCTAGGCCTTTTCCTAGTAATTCCTCTAATAATTATGGTAATTCCTATGGAAATCAATCTTATAGTAATAATAGAAACACCTCTGATCTTGAGAATAATATTAAAGAATTTTTCAACATGCAAAAAGTTTTCAACACTTCCATAGAAGAAAAGTTGAATAAGATTGATGACTTGTCTAAAAGTGTTCATAGAATTGCTCATGATGTGGAAAATCTCAAGATGAAAATTTTGGTGCCTAAAGTAGATGAATCAATTAAAGATCTCTATGTTTCTATGGATTAAAGTAAGAAAAAAACCGCTATGCTGAGAGCTAAAAGAGAATTTTTAGAAAAAGCGTTTTCTAGTGATTTCTTTCGCAAAAGTGATAAAGATCTTAAAATGATTGGTGTTTCTTCTATTGATTCCTTGTTTAGTAAAGTTAATAATGATGAAAATGGGACTGTAGAAGAGTCAACTTTAGGTAGAAGGCGTCCCAATATTTCGGAGGGTGAAAATCTTGTTGAAAAAATTGATGAAAGTGGGTTTGGAGAGGTCAAAACTTTAGCTAGTGATGCACCCACTCTTTTGGATTACAAAGACTTTAATTATGATAGTTGCTCTTTTATTGATTGTATTTCTTTGTTGCAATCCATGATAAATTCATCCCATGCTTATGAACAAAACAAAGCTTTTACTAAACATATTGTTGATGCTATGATGAAAGCTCTTGAAGAAAAATTGGAATTAGAAGTTTGAATTCCTAGAAAATTGCATGATGAATGGGAACCTACTATCAATGTAAAGATTAAAAATTATGATTTTTTTTGCTTTGTGTGACTTGGGTGCTAGGGTATCTACAATTCCGAAATCTTTATGTGATGTGCTTGGTCTTACCAATCTTGAAGAATGTTCCTTGAATTTGCACTTGGTAGATTCTACTATTAAAAAGCCTATGGGAAGAATTAATGATGTTCTTATTCTTGAAAATAGGAATTATGTGCCCATAGATTTTATTTTTCTTTATATTGATTGCAATCCGTCTTGTCCAATTATTCTTGGTAGACCGTTTTTAGGCACTATGGGTGTTGTGATTGATATGAAAGAAGGCAATATTAAGTTCCAATTTCCTTTGAGGAAAGGCATGGAACACTTTCCTAGAACAAGAATTAAGCCACCCTATGAATCAATCATCAGGGCATCTTATGGATCTCAAACCAAAGATGACAAAACTTAGATCCTTTCCTTACGCCTAGCTAAGGGCGTAAAACTATAGCGCTTGTTGGGAGGCAACCCAATGAATAAATTTTATTTTTTATTTTTTCTTTCTGTTCTTGTGTGTTTGTACAATTATGCCTCTGGTATGATTGTGTTTTTTGTGTTTTAGTTAGTTTTTGTTCCAAGTAAAAGCCTGTAGGATCTTTTTGGGTGGTAGTTGTTTAATCTTGCTGAAAAAGACAGAAACGTTGTGCTCACGAAAAAATTGTTAAAAATCACCAGAACATGATAAAATGCCAATTATTTTTGCACAATATTAATATAAAAATTACCAAGGTCTTCCAAGTTTGGTAGAATTTTTTGAGTTATAGAAGTATTCGCAAAAGTCAGATTACTACATACTGTTCAGTTTTCATAGATTCTGTTTTCTTTGTGTTGTGTGCTTATTTTGATGGCTATATGGTTTTCTTTGGTGAGGTTTTGCCATAGAAAAGTTGGAATATAGTAGATATAATACAAAAACAAAATATGAATTGGTTTGATACAGCACTTATATTAGTGGTTCGCTTTCTTATACTAACGGATCTCACGAAAGTTTTGTTGAGTTTTGTGTGATTGAAGTTTTCAAGTTTTGGGTTATCTTACGATGGACGAAGGAAGGATGTAAGAGCCTAAGCTTGGGGATGCCCTGTCATCCCAAGATATTATCCAAAAATGTGCAACCAACTAAGCTTGGGGATGCCCCCGAGTGGCATTCCCGATTTCTTCCAACAACTATCGGTATTTTACTCGAGGCTATATTTTTATTCGTCACATGATATGTGTTTTGCTTGGAGCGTCTTGTATGATATGTGTCTTTGCTTGTTTTATTTTGTGTTTTAAGTCATCAATTCTTGCTGGACACACCTATTTGAGACAGCCAAAATTATATCATGATTTGTTAGAATTGCTCTCTATGCTTCACTTAAATCTTTTATGAGCTAGGACTTGCTCTAGTGCTTCACTTATATCTTTTTGAGAACGGTGTGCTTTGTTATTTTTGAAGAAATTCTCTCTTACTTCACTTGGATTTATTTGAGAGTTAGTAAAATTTTAAAGGAATTCTCTCTTGCTTCACCTCAATTATTTTGAGAGAAACAAAATGTGTTATGCTCATGATCTTCACTTATATTTGTTTGAGCTTATGAAAAGCAACACATGAAAATTAGTCCCACAGTGATAGATATGCAAGAAGGTTAAAGAAAAAATGTCATGAAGATCATTGGACAAAATAAACTTGATTCTTAGTAATAGTTTTGAGATATGATGATGTGATATGTGAGTTATGTTGATGAGTAATTGTGCTCTAGTAAGAATATTGGTGTTAAGGTTGTGATTCCCAATGCATGCACGGAAGTCAACAATCATGCAGTGAAAATTATATCCTACTTGTGGTGCATTATTCAGTGTTAATTATGCTTAATGCTTGCTTATGAGATTATTCGTTTCTTGGTTGGTCGCTTCTCAATCTATTTGCTAGCCTTCATTTTGCACTAAGTATGACCTGTACTTGTGCATCCAAAATCCTTTAAACCAGTTTTGCCACATGAGTCCACTATATCTACCTATATGCGGTATTCTTTTGCCGTTCTAAGCAAATTTGCATGCGCCGTCTCTAATTTTCAAAATAAACTTCTCTTTTGTGTGTTTGTTTCGCTCGCGAAACGGTAACGGGTGGCTAATATTTTCCATGCTCGATGTGTTATTCTCAAGATGAGTGTTTATTCACTTGTCATTGCACGAGAGTAAGGCAAAGGTTTTAGGGATTCCCAGTCCCGAAATGCAAAAATGAATTTACTTTATGTTGTCAAATAATAAATTCCTTCGAAAGTGTTGGTATGGAGGGCACCCGTGGATACGGTTAGCCATGGAAAGTGAAAGAATGGTGGAAAAAGGAATAAACTTTATTTTTCTGTTTGGGAAACGCCTATGGCATATCTAGCATGGAAAGTATTCGGAAATCTAAGTCGTTTTCGTTGGTGGGATGGATACACCTCCCAAAATGTTTTTTTCTCTAATTTTTCGCTTTTGAGCTCTGGCACCTCTACAAATCCCTACTTCCCTCTGTGAAGGGCCTTTCTTTTACTTTATGCAATTTTTATTTTGAAATTTGAGTCTCCATCTTCTCTTATAAAAGCACCAACTAGGAGGCAATATGATCGTGCTTAAGTATTGGGTGTAGCTAATATTCGAGTGTGTTTCATGAATGGATCAATATTTGAGCATGATGGGCTAGGGATAACTTATTTTAGCATTGATATTTTGAAAGACAAGGTTGCTTGTTGATATGCTTGAGTATCTAAATTATTATGTCAAAACTAGACTATTGCTTTGAATCACATAAAAGTCCAAATGTCCATGTTATAAAGAAAAGAATATTTTATGACTTGATGAACAACACTCCACATTCTGTTTTTATCACTTACTACTCGAGGACGAGTTGGAGTTAACCTTGGGAATGCTGATACGGCTCCAACGTATCTATAATTTTTTTATTGTTCCATGCTATTTTATTATCAATCTTGGATGTTTTATAATCATTTTATAGTCATTTTATATCATTTTTTGGTACTAACCTATTGACATAGTGCCAAGTGCCAGTTGAAGTTTTTTCCATGTTTTTTACATCGCAGGAAATCAATATCAGACGGAGTCCAAATGCAACGAAACTCCATGATGATTCTTTATGGACCAAAAGAAAGAAGTTGGGCCCTAGTTGCACCTGGGGGGAGTCCCGAGGAGGGGACAACCCACCAGGGGGCGCCAGGAGGACCAGGCGCGCCCTGGTGGGTTGTGCCCACCTCGGGTGCCCCTCGGACCGCCTCTTTGCTCTATAAATACCCCAATATTCCAGAAACCCTAGATACGTCGATGAAATATTCATCCAGCCGCCGCAGAGTCTAGAACCACCAGATCCAATCTAGACACCATCTCGGATGGGGTTCACCACCTCCATTGGTGCCTCTCCGATGATGCGTGAGTAGTTCTTTGTAGACCTTTGGGTCCGTAGTTAGTAGCTAGATTGCTTTCTCTCTCTTGCTGAATTCTCAATACAATGGTCTCTTGGAGATCCATATGATGTAACTCTTTTTCGGTGTTTTCGTTGGGATCTGATGAGCTTTGAGTTTATGATCAGTCATATCTTTTTATATCCATGAAAGTTATTTGAGTTTCTTTGATCTCTTATATGCATGATCTCTTATAGCCTCGTATTTCTTCTCCGATATTTGGGTTTTGTTTGGCCAACTTGATCTATTTATCTTGCAATGGGAAGAGGTGCCCGGTAGTGGGTTCGATCTTATGGTGCTTGATCCCAGTGAAAGAAAGGGAACCGACACATATGTATCGTTGCTACTAAGGATAAAAAGACGAGATCTATATCTACGCAATAGATAAACGGATATTGTCTACATCACTTCATCGTTCTTATTGCATTACTCCATTTTTTCATGAACTTAATACACTAGATGCATGCTGGATAGCGGTCGATCTGTGGAGTAATAGTAGTAGATGCAAGCAGGAGTCGGTCAACTAATCTTGGACGTGATGCCTATGTAACAATCATTGCCTGGATATCGTCATAATTATTTGAGGTTCTATCAATTGCCCAACAGTAATTTTTTACCCACCGTTTGCTATCTTTCTCGAGAGAAGCCACTAGTGAAACCTACGGCCCCCGGGTCTTCTTCCCCATATATTTGCTTTCCGATCTATTTTATTTGCTCTTTTTATTCAGATCTATTAAACCAAAAATACAAAAATACTTTGCTGCACTTTATTTATTTGCGATCTATTATTTCAATCTACTACAATTTTCTGGCATCGTTACCCGAAAGGGATTGACAACCCCTTTAACACGTCGGGTTGCGAGGTGTTGTTATTTGTCTGCAGGTGCTTTTTACGTTGTGTTGCTTGGTTCTCCTACTGGTTCGATAACCTTGGTTTCCTCACTGAGGGAAATACCTATCGTCGTTGTGATGCATCATCCCTTCCTCATTGGGGAAATACCGATGTAGTCCTAGCAGACAGGAGCTTTTCTGGCGCTATAGTCAGAGAGCCATCACGATGTAGTCCTAGAAAATGCTCATGAAATGCTTATGCAGTGGTCTTGGAATGCTCATGCATGCATGCAATCTTGATCGGGGACCCCCCATAGCGCTTCTTTATTTTCTCTTGCACAGGGTCATCGCCCTGGCTTTGTACAAGGGGTTACATGCAGCTGAGGCAAGGCCTGTACAAAAGCGTGGCTGCCGGGCAGGGCCCGACAGACATGCCTTATGGGTAGAACTTGCAGAGATGCTCAAGATTCCATGAGTTTTGCAATCGAACGCCATCTTCGGTCTCCAGATGGACCGCGCCAGGTCTGGTGACTCGTACTACCTAGTAAGGGCCTTCCCACTTTGGTGAAAACTTGTTTGAACCCTTGGAGGACTGAACGCGCCTAAGGACAAGGTCACCTTCCTCAAAACACCGGGCATGAACCCTGCGGCTATGATAGTGATGCAGGGCTTGCTGATAGCATGCAACACGTGTAGCAGCCCGGAGACAGTTCTCCTCGAGGAGCACAGCGTCGTCACGCCGGTGCTGATCTTGCGCTACTTCATCATAGGGAAGCACTCGAGGCGACCCATAAATGAGTTCTGTGGGGATAACTGCTTCTGCCCCATAGACAAGGGAGAAGGGAGTCTGCCCGGTAGCTCGGTTTGGTGTCGTTCTGAGGGACCAGAGAACTACCGGCAGCTCCTCGATCCACCGCCTGCCGTGCTTCTGCAGCGTATCAAAGGTTCTCGTCTTGAGTCCACGCAGCACTTCAGTGTTCGCCCTCTCAGCTTGTCCGTTGCTCCGGGGGTGTGCCACAGAGACAAATGAGATCTTGCATCCGAGGGCAGGAACATATTGCATGAAGGCGCGGCTCGTGAACTGGGTGCCGTTGTCAGTAGTGATCCTTGCCAGAACTCCAAAACGACACACCAATTATTTCAAGAACTTGATAGTTGACTGAGCAGTAACCTTTGTCATGGCAGTCACTTCTAGCCACTTTGTAAACTTGTCGATAGCAACGAACAAGAATACAACGCCCCCGATTGCTCGGGGGAAGGGGCCGAGGATATGGAGCCCCCAGACCAAAAATTGCCATGATAGAGGGATTGTCTCTAAAGAGCTTGGGTAGGCAGGTGGATTTTCTTGGAATGGAACTGACAGGCTTCACACTTAGTGACTAGGTCGACCGCATCTTGGAGGGCTGTGGGCCAATAGAATCCTTGCCAGAATACTTTCCCAACTAATGTCCTTGATCCAATGTGGGAGCCGCTGATACGTCCATTTTGCATCATGCTTTTATATCGATATTTATTGCATTATGGGCTGTTATTACACGTTATGTCACAATACTTATGCCTATTCTCTCTTATTTTACAAGGTTTACACGAAGAGGGAGAATGCCTGCAGCTGGAATTCTGGGTTGGAAAAGGAGCAAATATTAGAGACCTATTCCGCACAGCTCCAAAAGTCCTGAAACTTCACGGAAGTTATTTTTGGAATTAATAAAAAATACTGGCGAAAGAAAGTACCAGAGGGGGCCCACACCCTGGCCACAAGGGTGGGGGCGCGCCCTACCCCCTGGGTGCGCCCCCTGCCTTGTGGGGCCCCTGGTAGGCCTCCGGTGCCCATCTTCTGCTATATGAAGCCTTTCATCCGAGAAAAAAAATCATAAGCAAGCTTTCGGGAAGAAACTCCGCCGCCACGAGGCGGAACCAATCTAGGGCTCCGGTAGAGCTGTTCTGCGGGGGAAACTTCCCTCCGGGAGGGGGAAATCATCGCCATCGTCATCACCAACAATCCTCTCATCGGGAGGGGGTCAATCTCTATCAACATCTTCACAAGCACCATCTCCTCTAAAACCCTAGTTCATCTCTTGTATACAATCTTTGTCTCAAAGCCTCAGATTGGTACCTGTGGGTTGCTAGTAGTGTTGATTACTCCTTGTAGTTGATGCTAGTTGGTTTATTCGGTGGAAGATCATATGTTCAGATCCTTTATGCATATTAATACCCCTCTGATTATGAACATGAATATGATTTGTGAGTAGTTACGTTTGTTCCTGAGGACATGGGAGAAGTCTTGCTATCAGTAGTCATGTGAATTTGGTATTCGTTCGATATTTTGATGAGATGTATGTTGTCTTTCCTCTAGTGGTGTTATGTGAACGTCGACTACATGACACTTCACCATTATTTGGGCCTAGAGGAAGGCTTGGGAAGTAATAAGTAGATGATGGGTTGCTAGAGTGAAAGAAGCTTAAACCCTAGTTTATGAGCTGCTTCGTAAGGGGCTGATTTGGATCCACATGTTTCATGCTATGGTTAGGTTTACCTTAATACTTCTTTTGTAGTTGCGGATGCTTGCAATAGGGGTTAATCATAAGTGGGATGCTTGTCAAAGAAAGGGCAGCACCCAAGCACCGGTCCACCCACATACCAAATTATCAAAGTAACGAACGCGAATCATATGAGCGTGATGAAAACTAGCTTGACGATAATTCCCATGTGTCCTCGGGAGCGCTTTCCTTTATATAAGAGTTTGTCCAGGCTTGTCCTTTGCTATAAAAAAGATTGGGCCATCTTGCTGCACCTTATTTACTTTCATTACTTGTTACCCGTTACAAATTACCTTATCACAAAACTATCTATTACCGATAAATTCAGTGCTTGCAGAGAATACCTTATTGAAAACCGCTTGTCATTTCCTTCTGCTCCTCGTTGGGTTCGACACTCTTACTTATCGAAAGAACTATGATAGATCCCCTATACTTGTGGGTCATCAGCCGCACATGCCTTTGTGTATCTCAGCCAGTAGTTCCTTTCCTTCTTCCCGGCAAATGCACTTCAATTTCACACCGTTGGGCCTCCTTCTGTACAGAGTGTCATCGACAAACTGATATATACTGGCCCTTCCAGGCTACTTTTTCAGCCTCATCTTGGTCACCGGGAAGCTCCCCGGTTTGGAGGAAGTGGACAATGTGCCTTGCCCAAGTTGGAGCCTGGGGCTCGGCAACGAGGACTATCGGCGCCTCCTCTACTGCAGGAGCACATGCCTCGTTCAAGGGGTCCATGGGCCCGGCTGGAGGGTGTGGTCCTGCAGGTTGCGAGGAGTTGTTTCCGGCAGGGTCTCTGCCAGGAATGGATGGCTCTACTTGGAGAGGCTTACCGGAGTCCAACTTTCTCCTCTTCCGGGCCATTGTTGCTGGGGATACGGAGGGTTGAGTGAGATGGAGAACAAAAGTCCCTGGTTACACAGGAAGCTTGTGCGTAGCACACTTTGACAGATGATCAGCTATGCTGTTTTCCGCACGGGGTACGTGCTCTGTTTGCAATCCGTCAAAGCGCTCCTCCAATCTCCTCACTTCCTCGACTTATGCCTCCATCAATGGACTTTGGTAATCCTTGTTGACTTGTCTCACCACGAGCTGTGTATCTCCTCGAATGATCAGCTTCTTAATTCCCAATTCGGCTGCAATCCTGAGCCCGGCAAGGAGCCCTTCATATTCTGTTGTATTGTTGGTTGCTTCTTCCTAGGCAAAATGCATTTGGACGACGTACTTCAAGTGTTCCCCGGAGGGGGCGACAAGAAGCACGCCAGCTCCTGCACCTTGTAGGGAAAAAGCACCATCAAGATACATAATCCATTCTTGGGGTGATTCCTTCCCGGGGATAACTATCTCTGGCACTTCCTCATCAGGGGTTGGCATCCATTCTGCAATAAACTCTGCCAATGCCCAACTCTCGATGGTTGATGTGCTCTCAAACTTTAAACCAAAGCTGGATAACTCTAAAGCACACTCCTCTATCTTGCTGGTAGCCTCAGGGTTTCAGAGTATCCTTTGCAACGGGAAACGAGTGACAACCGTGATATCATGGGCTTGGAAGTAGTGGCACAGTTTCCTTGAGGCCATGATGAGACCAAAGATCAACTTTTGCATGCCAGAGTACCTCGCCCCCCTGTAACAAGGAGCTGACGAAGTACACTAGGTGCTACACCACTTTCTTCCTTGCCGCATCCTTGGGGTTGCTCTCGCTGCCGTGCTCATCACTGTCCTGCCTCTTCTCTGACTCTGCCGGTCTTTGCTCACTCTCTGCTTCATCCACTTCCCGCTGCGCTACCAAGGCTGCACTGACCACCTGGTTGGCTGCTGCTAAGTACAATAGCAACAGCTCCTGGGGTTTGGGAGCAACCAGGATAGGCACATAGGAAAAATAAGCCTTCAACTCTTGCAAGGCTGCATCTGCTTCCGAGGTCCACTTCATGGGCCCTGCCTTCTTCAAAATTTTGAAGAACGGCAGGGCGCGCTCGGCAGACTTGGAGATGAACCTGCTTAGCATGGCAAAACGTCCTGTCAGGCGCCTCACATCCTTAACTGTCCTTGGCGCTTGGATTCGCTCTATAGATTTGATCTTGTCGGGGTTGGCTTCGATCCCGCAATGGGACACAAGGAACCCAAGCAACTTGCTGGAGGGAACACCAAATATCAATTCTCCGGGTCGAGATTCAAATTGATCTTGCGCAGATTAGCAAATGTCTCCTCCAAATCTTGAATAAGGGTGGCTCTATCCTTGGTCTTCACCATGATGTCATCCATATAAGCTTCTACGTTTCTGTGCGGTTGTGGCTCAAAACCAATCTGGACTGCTCTTGCAATAGTGGAGCCAGCACTCATTAATCCGAATGGCATGCGGACAAAACAATACGTACCACATGGAGTAATGAACAACGTCTTCTCTTCATCTTCTTTGGACATGAAGATTTGATGATACCCAGAATATGCATCCAGAAAGGAGAGCAAATCACAACCTGAAGTGGAATCCACAATCTGATCGATGCGAGGCAAGGGAAACGGGTCCTTCGGGCAAGCTTTGTTGAGATTTGTGAAATCTATGCAAAGCCTCCACTTCCCGTTGGCCTTCCGGACTACCACTGGATTTGCCAACCACATGGGATGCAGCACTCCTCTGACCAAACCAGCTGCCTCAAGTTTCTTGATCTCTTCTGCAATGAACTGCTGCCTCTCCAAGTCCTGCTTTCAGACTTTTTGCTTAACAGGACGGGCATGTGGGCAGACAACAAGGTGGTACACGATTACCTCCCTGGGACAGGGGATATCAGACGGTTGTCAGGCAAACACATCGATATTTGCCTGCAGGAAGGCAACGAGCGCACTTTCCTATTTGTCATCAAGGGTGGCGCTAATAGTGAAAGTACCATCAACGCCAGCCAGCCCTGCCGGGACCTTCTTCACTTGAGGTGCAACGACCTTGGATCTCTTGCTGTTGGAACACTCCGGCACGTCGTCAATGGGTGTCGTGCACTTGGTGGGGGCATGCTTCCCGGACTCTTTGCCGGAGTCCCTACAATCCTTCTTCTTTCCTTTGCTTTCCTTGGCGGGAACTACTGCTGCCGCTGCCGCAACTGCATCCCGGTACATCTTGTCCACACAAATGATTGCAGCCTTCTCATCAGATGGGATGGTGACGACTCCCAGTGGCCCAGGCATCTTCAAGGTGTTGTAGGGATAGTGGGATGCCGCCATGAATTCAGCCAGGGCCGGGCGTCCAAGAACCCCATTGTATGGCAGTGGGAGATCGACCACATCAAACACAATCCTCTCAGTCCGGTAGTTCAGTTCTCCCCCAAATGTTACCGGCAACGTGATCTTTCCCTTAGGACAGCTCCTGCCGGGATTAACTCCTTGAAACATGCCGGTAACCTCTAGCTCTTCCTCTGCTATCTGAAGCTTGCTGATAACTGCTGGGGAGATCAGATTCAACCCGGCCCCGCCGTCCACCAATACCTTTGTGACCTTGAGGTTGCGAATTGTTGGAGAGACCAACAATGGCAAACACCCTACCGTAGTGGTACGGCTAGGATGATCCTCCTCGTCAAAGATAATGGGCGTGCGCGACCACTTGAGCGGCTTCCGGGCCTTTGGCGCTGGTTCCATGGCACTGACCTCTCGCGCCCACCGCTTGAGTTGGCGGTGAGAGGCGTGTAGAGACGCACCCTATTCAATGCACACGGCGTCAGTGGCCTTCTGAAACTCTTGCTCACTAGTTTCCTCTTCATCCCCGCAATCACTCTCATCGTCGTAGGCTTCCATCTCTCGACCTGTGGCGGGCTTTCCTTGGTTCCGAAAGGGTTTGCTGGGACGATTTAATTCACCGCCTCGGCCCTTACCGCCAGCAACATTCTGACCCATTTCCTTGTCATGCTTCTCATACTCTGCTCTTTATCTCTTGACAAGCTGCTCAACTTGATAACACTCTTGAAGGTCGTGGCCTTTGGTCCGATGAATCTTGCAGTACGGCCCATCACCTTTCCTGGCCTTCTCGGCAGCCACAGCCTCCCGGCAGTCAGCGCACACGGCAGCTTCCTTGCCGGGGGCCTCAGCTTGGGCTTTCTTTCCAGCACTACACGTACCCAATCTTTCAACAATCAACACTGCCTTATCCTTCTGCATCTTATTGCGCTTCTTTCTCTTCTTCTGACTAGTTGACTCATTGTCATCCTCTGAATCAATGTTGGCACAATCTTCCTCTCCGAGCAACTTCCTTCCCTCCTCCATCCGGGCACACTTATCCACCAAGGTGTAGAGCTCCTTTACGGTCTTGGGAAACCGCACGTTCATCTTGGAACGAACCCGGCGGTTGCGCACATTTGACTGGAAGGCATCTATTGCAGCTGGTCGATGGATATTTGGGATGTTTTTATGAACTTTGCTGAATCTCTATAAATACTTACGGAGGTTTTCTCCTTCCTTCTGCTGGAGAAGCTGCAAGTCGCTAGGCCTGCCGGGCTCTTGATTACCACCAGTGAAGGCGCCAATGAACTCATGGCACAGGTTAGCCCATGACGAAATGGAGTCCTCCGGAAGGTGCATCAACCAAGACCTCACACTGGACTTGAGGGCCAAAGGGAAGTAGTTGGCAAACACCTTCTCATCTCTTCCCCCGGCAGCCTCAACAGCGATGGTGTAAATGCTTAGGAACTCTGTCGGGTTCAGCCTCCCATCATACTTCTCGGGTATCTCTGGCTTGACTGTGTGAACGGACGGCCAACGGACTTGACGCAGCTCATGAGTAAAGGCAGGGCGGCCAACCTCGAAAGGTAGGCACCCACCAATACCGAGCGCGGGTTCGTCGACGTCGGGGCGTCGCACCCATCGGTCCGGCGGGGGTCGTCACGGCGTTGGTCAACAACGACGCGCATGTCTCCCCTCCGCCCATCCTCCGGGGCTTGCCGTCAGCCTGGACGCGCTCGTGGGTCAGAGGAGGCCATCGAGACGTCGTTGGGGTCTTGATTCTGTTGTGCTCGCGCTGGCTGCCGTGGCGGGGACTGCACCGTAGGGATGGCCCCCTCCATACAGCCAGCAGCATGAGCCGTTGCTGTCGCTTGGGGAGGCCATGGTGAACCAGCTCTCCGCGGGCCCCCAGCTTCGGCGAAACCGAGCAGACTTTGGATGGTGGCACGCCATTCGTCCATCTGCTCGGCCGCTAGCAGGAACCTCAGTAGTAGCAGAGCCTGTGCCATGGCCTCTGAGGTTGTGCTTGGCACGGGTGATGACGAAGTAGACCGCACCATTGCTTCGCTTCTGACGGTGCCAGCGGTGGTAACACTGCGCCCCCATGGCTGCGGGGCGACCACCTGGATGGCAGAGTGGTGCGGTGAAGGCGCTCGATGGTCAGCGGCTTCGTTGGGCGCAGCAATTTGGTCGACCCATCCCGGGGGAGGCACACGCGCTGCGGTCGCCCCCGTAGTGGGAGCGGCCGAAGGGCGGCGATTCCTCCGGAGCGAGCGCCATCGCTACGGCTGTGTCCGTCAGTGGGTGGAAGGGGTGCGAATGGAGTAGCCCCCTCAACCGTACCTTGCGGAGTATGGTCGTCGGGATGTTGCTGATGTGGCTCTCCTCCGGTGTCTCCTGCTACGGCTTTATCTATAAACTGGTGGTGAGGCGTAGCACCCTGCCCGGCAAGGGTTGCCTCTCGGCGACCGTGGCTACGCGCTTATGGGGGTGTGAGTTATCCAATCTTCTAACCCTTTCTACGGTTGCCATGGGCCTCCTTTTATAGATAAAGGGGTTACCACAACGGCAAAGTGGTCATTACGCACTGATAAGATAGCAAACAGTGCTATCATACCTAACTCTGCAGGCTGACAGGGCGCATTACATGCGCCGCTTAATGTCACGTCGTTGGTTGCCCGGTAAGCCTTGCCGGGCTATCTTGCCATCTCCACGCATGCTCACTTGACACGTTGCTAGACGGGTGTCATCTGTAGGTATTTCCTGTAGAAAGAGGCTGCCATGTGGCGAACGGCTACCACTTAGTCACTTTGCGGCTTGACACTGCACTTATTAATGACGTGGGTCGTGGCGGAGTTCTTGGGTGAGGTGTTGTTGCCTTCATGAGTCCCGACAGGCCCTGCCGAGACGTCTTGGGTACCTACTTCTGGGGGTGGCCTTGCTGAGGGAGTCCTGGATTAGGGGGTCCTCGGACAGCCGGACTATACACTTTTGCCGGACTGTTGGACTATGAAGATACAAGACTCAAGACTTCGTCCCGTGTCCGGATGGGACTCTCCTTTGCGTGGAAGGCAAGCTTGGCAATACGGATATGTAGATCTCCTCCCTTGTAACCGACTCTATGTAACCCTAGCCCCCTCCGGTGTCTATATAAACCGGAGGGTTTAGTCCGTAGGACAAGAACAATCATATTCATAGGCTAGCTTCTAGGGTTTAGCCTCTACGATGTCGTGGTAGATCAACTCTTGTAATACTCATATCATCAAGATCAATCAAGCAGGAAGTTGGGTATTACCTCCATCGAGAGGGCCCGAACCTGGGTAAACATTGCGTCCCCCGCCTCCTGTTACCATCCACCTTAGACACACAGTTCGGGACCCCCTACCCGAGATCCGCCGGTTTTGACATCGACATTGGTGCTTTCATTGAGAGTTCCACTGTGCCATCGCGATAAAGGCTTGATGGGTCCTTCGATCATCGACAATGATGCGATCCAGGGCGAGGCTTTCCTCCCCGGACAGATCTTCGTATTCGGCGGCTTCGTACTGCGGGCCAACTCGCTTGGCCATCTGGAGCAGATCGAGAGCTACGCCCCTGGCCATCAGGTCAGGTTTGGAAACATGAACTATACTGCCGACATCCGCGGAGACTTGATCTTCGACGGATTCGAGCCCATGTCAGGTGCACCGCACAGTCACGACGAGCATGACTTAGCTTTGCCGTCGGACAGTGTTCGGGAGACCACACCTACAACTACTCCGGCCCTAAATCCGGAGCATATCGTGCCATCCGAGGACGGGTGGATAGACCCCGCCACGGAGGCCGCGCACGCAGCGGCGATAGAGCCGAATACTGACTTCACCTCTTATGAGACCCGTGTTGCCGGACACTTGGATTCGTCCCCGGCCACGGGCTCCGAACCGCCTACGTCCGTGCCAATCGAATCTGATTGGGCACCGATCATGGAGTTTTCCTCCGAGGATATCTTTCAGCACTCACCACTGGGCGACGTGCGAAACTCATTAAGGTCTCTCTCCTTGTCAGGAGACCCTTGGCCGAACTATGTCCGGCTAGAGTGGGATGCGGACGACGAAGAAATTCGCTCCCCACCCACCACCCACGTAGTAGCCACTGTCGACGATTTAACCGACATGCTCGATTTCGGCTCCGAAGATATCGACGGTATGGACGACGATGCAGGAGACGAACAGGAACCACTACCCACAGGGCGCTGGACTGCCACCTCATCATATGATATATACATGGTGGACACCCCCAAAGAAGGTGATGGTGATAAGACAACGGAGGATAATCCCTCCAAGAAGCAATCCAAGCACCGGTGTCAGCGGCGCCACGCTAAGTCCCGCCATAGCAAAAGCAGCGATACCGGCACAAGAGACAATAACGCTCTGGATAGTGCCAAAGACGAAGACAATCCCCTCCAGCCAGGCCTCAAGCAGGACGACGAACAAGCTAGCCCTCAGGAACAGGCAGCAGACGGAGAATCAGAGGATGACAATTACAAGCCTCTCTCCGAAGATGAGGTGAGCCTCGGCGACGAAGAATTTATCGTGCCTGAGGATCCCGTCGAGCAGGAGCGCTTCAAGCGCCGGCTTATAGCCACAACAAATAGCCTGAAGAAAAAGCAACAACAGCTTCGAGCTGATCAAGATCTGCTAGCGGATAGATGGACTGAGGTCCTGGCGGCCGAGGAATACGAACTCGAGCGCCCAACCAAGAGTTACCCAAAGCGCAGGTTGCTACCCCAACTCAAGGATGAAGCATTAAAACCTGCATTACCAGCATATGATGCGGCTGATCGGCCACCTCGTGGCCGAGACACAGGGGCATATTAGCCCGAAGTCCAGCCCGCACCCCGTCGCCAGACAAACAAAAATACCAAGGCCCGGGGCAACACACAGGACCTGCGAGACGTATTGGAAAACAAAGCAGGACATACAAGATCGATCTACGGATCACGGGGGCGCGCCCCAATGCGTGACGATGATCGTCATGCCGGATACACTAAAAGCAAATCCGGCCGGGCCGAATACAGCAGACAAGACTCATATGAACTACGTCGTGACATAGCCCGACACAGAGGCGCCACCCACCCCCTATGCTTCAATGATGAAGTAATGGATCACGAATTCCTAGAAGGATTTAAACCCGTGAACATTGATTCATATGATGGTACAACAGACCCCGCGGTATGGATCAAGGATTTCCTCCTCCACATCCACATGGCCCGCGGTGACGATCTACATGCCATCAAGTACCTCCCACTAAAACTCAAAGGACCAGCTCGGCATTGGCTGAATAGCTTGCCAGCAAACTCTATTGGCAGTTGGGTGGATTTGGAAGATGCATTCCTTGACAACTTCCAGGGCACTTATGTGCGACCACCGGATGCTGATGACTTGAGCCATATAACTCAGCAGCCAGGGGAATCGGCCAGGAAATTCTGGACCCGGTTCCTAACTAAAAAGAACCAAATTGTCGACTGTCCGGATGCAGAGGCCTTAGCGGCATTTAAGCATAACATCCGTGACGAGTGGCTCGCCCAGCACCTCGGCCAAGAGAAACCGAAGTCTATGGCAGCCCTCACGACACTCATGACCCGCTTTTGCACGGGCGGGGACAGCTGGCTGGCTCGCAGCAACAACACATCAAGAAATCATGCCAATTCAGATGCCAAAGATAGTAACGGCAGACCACGTCGCAACAGACACAATCGCTGCAACAACGGCAACAACACCGAAGACACGACAGTCAATGCCGGATTCAGTGGCTCTAAATCCGGTCAGCGAAAGAAGCCGTTCAAAAGAAGCAATCCAGGCCCGTCCAGTTTGGACCGCATACTCGATCGCTCGTGTCAAATTCACGGCACCCCCGATAAGCCAGCCAATCACACCAATAGAGAATGCTGGGTGTTCAAGCAGGCCGGCAAGTTGAATACCGAAAACAAGGAAAAGGGGCTGCATAGCGACGATGAGGAGGAGCCCCGGCCGCTGAACACAGGAGGATAGAAGAAATTTCCTCCCCAAGTGAAAACGGTGAACATGATATACGCAACCCATATTCCCAAGAGGGAACGGAAGCGTGCACTAAGGGACGTCTATGCGATGGAGCTAGTCGCCCCAAAGTTCAACCCATGGTCTTCTTGTCCGATCACTTTCGATCGTAGGGACCACCCCACTAGTATCCGTCATGGCGGTTCTGCCGCATTGGTTCTTGATCCCGTCATCGACGGATTTCACCTCACTCGAGTCCTTATGGACAGTGGAAGCAGCCTGAACCTGCTCTATCAGGATACAGTGCGCAAAATGGGTATAGACCCCTCGAGGATCAAACCCACAAAAACCACCTTCAAGGGTGTCATACCAGGTGTAGAGGCCTGTTGCACGGGCTCAATCACACTAGAAGTGGTCTTCGGATCTCCGGACAACTTCCGAAGCGAGGAACTAATCTTCGATATCGTCCCCTTCCATAGTGGCTATCACGCACTACTCGAACGAACCGCATTTGCTAGATTCAATGCGGTACCGCACTATGCGTACCTCAAGCTGAAAATGCCAGGACCTCGCGGAGTTATAACAGTTAATGGAAACACAGAACGCTCGCTCCGCACGGAGGAGCACACTACAGCCCTCGCAGCGGAAGCACAAAGCAACCTTCTGAGGCCAACCGCCAATTCGGCGAAAAGGCCCCCGGACACCTTCAAGCGAGTCCGGAGTAACCTGCAACAGGATCTCCAGGCACGTTCATAGCTCGGATAGCAATTTGGCCTCCGCCATAGTCCCAGTCAAGCGGTGAAATTTGTGCCGCGCGTACATAACTACGCACTCAAGATACCATGGGCATAGGCGGAGGCACGGCTATGGCACGGCCCACAATGCGCTCAATCGCCCTAGGGCACGTATACCTTTATCATTTTTTCTCTTTCAGGACCATACTCTCTGGAAGACCTCTCCGGCAGTCTGATTGTTGACTCATTGCGGGAAGGAAAACCAAGGAAGCAAGACGCTCTGACGTACAAGGGAATCCCCAGGTGGTCTCTGATAACGATCGAATACCTGTTTTAGATACCAATACGCAGCCTGCCCTTGGATAGGACATGTCAAATAGTCCTATGTTTTTGCTTATTGCACTACTTGTATCCGTACGCCTTGACGTATTATTTAAATGACAATGCATAGTGTTAGTCTATTATTGCATTTCCTTTTTCCTTGTCTACTTATTTTACGACAAATTGCACCCGTACATTCGGGTACGACCAGTGCGCCAGGGGCTTCAGTATACCCCATAACACGGCATGAAAAGTTCGAACACTTTCGACAGTGTGGCACCCCGAACTTATAGCATTATATGCATCAGCTCCGAATCATGTCTTGGGTCAATAGTTGGGTTTGCCCGGCTCCCATGTTTTGGTACCTTACGTTCCGCTATATCGGCTTGGGTAGCACTGGGAGAACTACTGCGATTGTGTCCCGGTTCTTCCGGACGAGCACCTTAGTAGAGAAAGCCGAAAACTGACTGTCATGATGAGGCGACAGCTGGTCGCTGTTCGAGAGGTCTCAAGTTCTTAAAGAGTTTTTCCGCTTCGGGCGAGGAGTCGGCCTTGCCCGACTTAGGCGTATATAGCGCCCCAAATTCGGCCTTCCGAATACTAGGGGCTTAGCCAAAATTTAAAATTGTAGACTTCTATGGCTAAGTGAGAGTGATAAAGCTTTATAGTCTGATTGACTGGTTCGTTGTGCTGAACACCTCCTTCGAAGGACCCAAAATTGGGATAAAGAGTGCTCAGGTTTATCCCGAACACCTCAGTACTAGTTACATGGGGGCAGAAGCCGACGACTGGCCAACTCTCAGATTTTATAAACGGCCGCACAGAAGGTAATATTTTAAATTAACAAGCGTTGCACAGCGCAGATGAACTCGTTTCATATTACAGGATCACATGAGTACATTCATTCAAATATTACGTCCTTAGCACATTCCTCCGCCACAAGGCGAGCACCCTTCAGGACACTGTTATAATACTTTTCAGGGTGGCGATGCTCCTTGCCCTCCGGCGGCCCCTCCTTCACCAGCTTTTCGGCGTCCAGCTTCGCCAAGTGCACCTTCGCCCGAGCAAATGCCCTGCGCGCACCCTCGATGCAGACGGACTGCTTTATGACTTCAAACCCTGGGCATGCATTCACAAGCCGCCTCACCAGACCGAAGTAGCTACCAGGCAGGGGCTCGCCAGGCCACATCCGGACTATAAGACCCTTCATGGCCTGTTCGGCCGCCTTGTGAAGCTCAACCAGTTGCTTCAACTGGTCGCTCAAGGGCATTGGGTGTTCAGTCCCAGTATACTGAGACCAGAACAACTTCTCCGTCAAGCTCCCCTCCTCGGCCCGGTGGAACTCTGCGGCATCCGACACACTGCGGGGTAGATCTGCGAACGCTCCTGGAGAGCTCCGAACTCGGGTAAGTAAAAAGAAAGTTTACTTCACATGCTTGCTTTGCATAATGAATGCCTTACCCGCCGCTATCTTCTCAACTGCCTCAATTTCCTTGAGGGCCTTTTGGGCTTTGGCCTTGGCATGTTGTGCGTTTACGAGGGCCTTCGCAAGCTCGGACCCTTGCGTCTTAGAGTCAAGCTCCAAGGACTCGTGTTTCTTGACGAGAGCCTGGAGCTCTTGCTGCACCTCGCTTACTCGGGCCTCTTGCTTCTCTCGCTCGATGCGCTCCTTGGCCGCTTTGTCTTCGGCCTCGGATAGCGCCTTCTGCAGGGCTGCCACTTCGGTCGTGGCCCGTAGCAAAATTCATGACGATCCTATTATTCCAAAACAAAATTTTTCTTTATCAATATTCAGACGGGGTGTCACTTACCTTT
The DNA here is from genome assembly GCF_002575655.3 of Aegilops tauschii subsp. strangulata. Classification (NCBI taxonomy): domain Eukaryota; kingdom Viridiplantae; phylum Streptophyta; class Magnoliopsida; order Poales; family Poaceae; genus Aegilops; species Aegilops tauschii. Next base: position 184,321,443 of record NC_053041.3, read on the forward strand.
GTTCTCTTTGAGCTGCCTCTTGGTAAGGCCGAGCTCTTCCTTGGACCGCTCAAGGTCCCGCTTCAGTGGGGTGACCTCCGCAGTACGAGTGGCGGTGGCCAGCAGTGAAGCCTGCTTATTCACATAGACACATTCTGATTAGACTCCTCCGATTATTATTTGATCCTCTATTCGGCCTTTCTTCGCGAACGCCAAACAGAGCATCAGGGGCTACTGTCTATGGTGTAACATTTTCTTACAATTTGATTACTTACCTCAAAGCCGGTTAGGAGGCTGGCACAGGCTTCAGTCAGTTCGCTCTTAGCGGACTGAACCTTCTTCACTACCGCACTCATAATAGTGCGGTGCTCTTCGTCAATGGAAGCGCCGCGAAGCACTTCCAGCAAGTTGTCCGATGCCTCTGGATGGACAGAGGCCATTGGCACAGACGGCTTGCCCCCCTTAGCGAGGGGTTGCCTGACAGAATCCGGAACCACTGGAGGTTCCGGCGCCGTATTCGGCTTGGGGCTAGACTTGCTACCCCCGGCATTAGGGCCCAGGGGAGTCTTGCCCCTCGTGCGCCCAGCGCCTGGAATGTCGCCTTGGGGCGCCTCCGGAACCGTCTCCCCTTGGTTCAGTTCCCTTTGAGACAACACCTCGGCGTCGTCCGTAGTGCGGGGGGAGGAGGCGGTCGGGAGTGAATCGCTGTTCATATCTGACGGGACCAAAGAATCATCCGACGAAGATACGTCGATATGGGCTCGGGATGGACTGCATAATCATGTTCGGCGTGATAAGAAGCAGTACAATAAAACGTACCAAGAATTATTATGGTATCCGGATACTCACGACTTCGCCAGCGGCTTGTCCCTGGGTAACCACTCCTCGTCGCTGAAAGCGGCCGTCGTGGAGCAGTCCGGGAGGAGGGTTCTTCCCTTCTTGGACCCTTCGGCCTTCCCTGATGGGGCGGCCATCCTTTTCCTGCCCCCCCTGGCTGGGGAGGGGGAGAACTTTCCTCTTCCTCCTCGTTTTCATGGGAGGAGTGCGCCTCGGTGTTTTCGGACGATCAGTCCGATATAACCTCGCGCCGGAGACCCTTCCTGGTCCCCCTGGCTTTCTTCTTGGCCTTCTTCTGTGGCACATCATAAGGCACCGGAACCAGCATCTCCGTTAGGAGAGCATCTGCTGGATCTTCGGGCAGGGGGGCTGGACAATCGATCTGCTCCATTGTCACTACCCAGTCCTGTTAAATGGCGTGGAGGCTTAGATCCCGCGCATGGTTATACTGGGGAAAAGAACATCTTATGAGATATAAAAGACTTATCGGATTGGCAGGGCGCTTTGCGCTGAGTCCGCGGTCCTTGGTAAGGGGAGGAGGTACCTCGGCGCCCTTGAACATCACCTTCCAGACGTCCTTGTGCGTCGTGTCTAAGAGCTCTCGTAGCGTCTGGTGCTTAGCCGGGTCGAACTCCCACAAATTGAATGCCCGTCTTTGACACGGGAGGATCCGCCGGAAGAGCATGACTTGGACCATGTTGACAAGCTTGATTTTCTTGCTTATCATATTTTTGACGCAGGTCTGGAGTCCGGTCAGCTCCACCGATGAACCCCAGGATAGGCCCTTCTCTTTCCAGGAGGTGAGCCGCATGGGGATTCCGGATCGAAATTCAGGGGCCGCCACCCAGTTGGTGTCGTGCGACTCGGTAATGTAGAACCACCCCGATTGCCACCCCTTTACGGTCTCCACGTAGGAGCCTTCGAGCCAGGTGACGTTGATTTTGCCCACCATGGCGCCTCTGCACTCCACTTGCTGGCCGACCACCACCTTCGGTTTAACGTTGAAGGTCTTCAGCCACAGGCCGAAGTGGGGCTTGATGCAGAGGAAGGCCTCGCACACGACGATAAAAGCCGAGATGTTGAGGATGAAATTGGGGGCCAGATCGTGAAAGTCCATCCCGTAGTAGAACATGAGTCCACGGACAAACGGGTGGAGGGGAAATCCTAGTTCGCGGACGAAGTGGGTAAGAAATACCACCCTCTCATGGGGTTCTGGAGTAGGGATGATCTGCCCCGCATCTGGTAGCCGGTGCGCGATATCTGCGGCCAGGTATCTGGCTCCCCGGAGCTTTGTGATGTCCTCCTACGTAACGGAGGAGACCATCCACTTGCCTCCCGCTCCGGACATGCTTGGAGTGGTTTTGAGGAGAAAATGCGAACTTGGGTGCTGGAGCTCGAGTGCGCAAGAATGGATGAGCAAGGAAGAAGAAGGCGTGGGTGAAAAAGATGAATCCTTGTCCCTTTATAAGGGCGGAAGAAACTATGCGCCTCCCCACCTGCCTGGTAAACTCGCTTATTCCCCAAGCGCCGTAATTTATGGCGCGGTTGGGTTACCCACACCTGTATTGATGAGAATCCGGTGATAGGGGGACACGATCTCTGCTTCGACAAGACGTGCCAAGAAAACCGCCTCGCAATATGTGCAATAGCTGGTTAGGAGAAACGGTTCGAATAATGACCGGGTCATGGCGTGATGTCACGCTATGAAACTTGTCAGCATATTAGATTTGTGGAATATTATACTCTCTACGGCGGTATGTGGGATTTATTTTGCAGAGCCGGACACGGTCCTTGTGTTCAAAATCTTCTATGGAGTATTCGGAGGAGGAACTCGCCTTGCAATGCCGAAGACAATCTGCGCGCCAGGCTCATCGTCATTGAAGCCTGGTTCAGGGGCTGCTGAGGGAGTCCTGGATTATGGGGTCCTCGGACAGCCGGACTATATACTTTAGCCGGACTATTGGACTATGAAGATACAAGACTCAAGACTTCGTCCCGTGTCCGGATGGGACTCTCCTTTGCGTGGAAGGCAAGCTTGGCAATACGGATATGTAGATCTTCTCCCTTGTAACCGACTCTGTGTAACCCTAGCCCCCTCCAGTGTCTTTATAAACAGGAGGGTTTAGTCCGTAGGACAAGAACACTCATAAACATAGGCTAGCTTCTAGGGTTTAGCCTCTACGATCTCGTGGTAGATCAATTCTTGTAATACTCATATCATCAAGATCAATCAAGCAGGAAGTAGGGTATTACCTCCATCGAGAGGGCCCGCACCTGGGTACACATTGCGTCCCCCACCTCCTGTTACCATCCGCCTTAGACGCACAGTTCGGGACCCCCTACCCGAGATCCGCTGGTTTTGACACCGACACTTGCCCCTTGTCGTGCTCACCTGCCCGGTAAGGGAGGCCCTTCTTCTGATGGTATCTTGCTCTTCTGGCTGGATCCTGGTCCTCTTGATCTGCATGTTGGACCTTCGATGATCTTGATTACTTGTACTCTGACTTGGGTTGGTGCTTAAATCTCGTTCCCGTGCCAGTGCACAGTCTGGGCAACAGACCCAGGGTTTGTTGCACCGACACCCAGTTTCTCTCTTCGACGAACTGGTGAGCCCTCACGGCACGGTCCTCCAGATAGGTCACGATCTGGGTGAAGAAACGGAGGTGGCCGGCATCGTCATCCTCGTGCGGGTGAGGGACGCTCTCCTCGCAGTTGGTGTCTAGGGCCCGGTTGGCCCTGATCTTGAGGCCTGGAGCATAGAGGGACGCGCGCGCTCCATCGTCTGATGGCGGCACGCTTTGTTCGCGTTCTTCTTTGCGGGAGATGTGGCGCCCTCAACCTGCTGCTGAAGCAAGGACAGGTCGACGCGCACAGAGGCCAAGTCGGCTTGAGCGGAGGCTTGAGTTTCCTTGGCGGCCCTCTCACGCTGCTCCGACGCATCCAGCTTCGTCCTGAGGGCGGTGGTCATGCCCTCAATCTCGGCCTCCAGGAGCTCAAACTTCAGGCGTTACTCGTCGGCGAGAACTGCGCAGATCTTTGCCACCTTCTGGTCGACCTCCTGCTGGGTCCTGGCCTCCCGAGCGGCAACTTCGTCCTCAACTACGGCTACCTGACGCTCCCTCACCTCCAGCCACTCCAGCTCCAATCTGTGTTCCAAGACCTCAAGCGCCAGCGCTTCCTCGCGTTCCTGGACCTCCCTCTCATTGAAGTGAGCCTCGCCCGGTGGTGCTGCCAGGGCAGCCCTGCGCGCCTGGACCTGCCGCTCGAGGATGGCGTTCGAAGCTTGAAGCTCCCGCTCTCGCTCCTCGGCCGCCTCACAACGGCAGTCGGCCACCCTGGCCTCCTCCGGAGCGTGGGCCCAAGCCTCACGAGATGCAGCAAGGGATACCTCGGCGCTTGCACGTGCGCGCTCATACTAAAGATGCCCAAGATTGATGGCGACCTTCAACTGATGCCACTCGCGCGCCAGGCGGAGGCCCTCCGTCTCAAGGCGGGCGTCGACATCGACGATCTCTCCTCCAAGCCGGCTCAATGCGCCCATCGCTTCCCGGAAAAGGTCGTGGCGGACGGCGCAGCGCCCGCGCACGAGCTCCAGCGCGCGGCCAAGCCCGTCCTCCGCGCTGGGGACTACCGAAGAGGCACCAGGTGGATCGCCTGTCCCCAGCAAGGAGCCGCTGGTCAGCGCTTCTCCAATTGCTCCCCGGGTCTCGGTGGAGGCGCCGGGTGGCACTGCCTCACCGCTCGAGGATAAAGCCGACACTGGGGCTGCCCAGCCACCGGCGATGGTCAATGGAGGAGGCCTCGGCACGCCTCCCGTGCCCCAAGACTGACCGCGGGGAAGAGGCGCTGGGGGCACAGGCTCATGGCCTCCCAGTGGCACCTCCGTCTCACGGACGTGCCCCGTGGCTCGCGCAGGTGTTTGGCACGTGGGGCTCGGGGTCGTGAGCAGACGGTGGACCTCCGGAGGCTTCGTCATCACAGTCAGAGACACCGTGAAGAGTCTGGGCCAGGAGTGAAAGCGATAAGAGGAGAATCACGAAGATAAGGTACTTACTCGTCTACGACTATGTACTTCCTCTGCTTCAACGGCCGGTAGGCGTCACCACTTCAGCTTGGAGGCCCTTTCCTCTTGCGGAGTGCTGCAAGGCCCAAACAAAGCAAGCCAAGGGTCGGGGCATGACCCTTGGCGATTGGGCAGCTCGCTCCCACCTCTGGAGCGCTGGCCTGGGCTTCGGGGGCTGCCCTAAGAGTACCAGGCGGTGCTCGCCCTCCTGCACCCACGTTCGGGGCGCGCGCCGTGGGGTCGACAATCACGGGAGCCACGAAGACGGGATTCTCACGCGGCCCATCAAGCCCCCCTGGGCGTAGCCCCCACTCGTCAAAGAGGGGCATCTGCCTCACGAAATTGTCCTTGTTCGAGCAAAGCCACACGAGGCACCCGTCCTCCGGAAGCGCAGCAGGCGCTGGATCTCCCGTCGGGAGCTCGAGCACCATGCGCAGCGTCTTGGAAGAAAGAGAAGGAACCTGGAGCCTTATGGGGTCCTTGGGGCCACTAAAGATCCACATTGGGCGAGAATGCCGCTGGAGCAGGGCGATGCGCCACCGGACGAACTCCGTTACCACCATCGGCGCCGTCGCCCCAGCCTTCTTAAACTTGGCCAGCCTTGGCCAGACATGGGCGAGCTGGCGATCGACAAGCTTCGCGTGCCCCCAGCCGGAGCTGGGCACCGCCGGTACTCGCGGGAGCAGGAGTAGGGGGCTGAGCGTGCCGGCGTCCACGTAACCCACTACTTCCAGAATCTCCACACATCTGGGCGGAGCGTGAAGTTGATGCCTGAGCCAGCCGTTGCCGCCACGGCCTGGAAGGCCACGCACCTCGAGCGCTGGCGGGCTTCGATCAGATGGAGCGAGAAGAATTGGCGAAACAGGGCGACGGAGTGAGCAATGCCCACCATGGCCTCACACAGGAAGGTGAAGACGGCAAGGAGGATGATGGATTGGGGGTCCAGATGCAACGCTTGGATCTGATTGAAGAAGTCAGAGAAAGGGGGGATCAGGCCAGCCAAGAGAGCATGAAGATGGATGGGGATTTCGGTGGCCTCCATGTCGATCAGAGCCCAGGAGGCAGGCCAAGCCGTCGTCGCCTTCCACTCATTGGAGTCGGCGGCGAGGGCTGCCCGGACCTTGGCAAGCCTTTCCTGATTGATCACCGTCGACTTCTCAAGAGCGGGCTCCAAGGCTGGCTGGGATTCGGCCGGAGTGTAGGCCTTTCCCCTCTTCTTCGACCGCGGGGCCATGGCGGCAAGAGGGGGTCGGCACCGGCGTCGAATCTGGGAGAAGAACCGCGGGTTCGCAGGAAAGAGGATGAACCAAGGGCGAGCACGTCGAGCAATGATGGCAAGGCTGCATTAGCAGCAGGCGGCAGCCAAGCCTGGCAGTTATCGACGCAGCGTGGAGAAGTGGGGATGCCCACGTCCCGTCAAGAGCCACATGTCGACCAAGGCCGCAGGCGGTTGGGGGCCCGCGGCGCTTCGCCCTTGCCTTGGCTTCGCCTCGAAGCCAAATACAAGCGCGCCTTGGGCCCGGGGGCTACTTTCGGTGTTCTGGGATCCAGGGTACCCAGACTTGCCTGCCTGCAGCCCACGACGTGGCCCCATCGACGGCTGGTATGACCTAGCATCAGCGTCGACACCTCAAGACCCTCGCGAGGGGCCAAGCCTCGCAAGGCGAAAGACACCAAGACCTCAGAAGGAGTGGCCTCCTCAGGCTGGCTCGTGAGGAGCGGAGATTTCTATGCAAGCCTCACCTCGCCAGGTTCGGATGACGTGAGCCATGAAGACCAAGGCCAGGCGGGCCCAGTGCAGCAGTTTCCCCTTTGGTGCTAAAGAAGCAAGCGCAGACGCGGAGTCCCGAGGAATCAGCCAATGGTTTCCATTGTCGTGCAACAAGACCAAGACCGCCAGGACAGCAGGACGGAGTTCATCGCTGAGCCTACCACGGCGTCACGACCAGAGACTTTGTAGGCAAAGACTACTTTTTTCTGGATAAGATGTACTAGTTGTCTCCCTTCAAATTTGGCCTTGCGGGATCACTTCCCGCCTTCATTTGGGAAGAGGACCAAGGCACTATAAATAGGACCTAGCCACCACCATAGAGGGGGATGGATCATTCAGATCAACCTCTTCCCACCAGCTCAATAACACACCTCCTGAGGTTGTTCTTCCACTGTACTAGTTCATCCTCAACCCCTCGAGGCCAATCCACCAAAAAGAAGGAGTAGGGTTTTACACTACAAGGTGGCCCGAACCTGGGTAAACTGCCGTGTCTTCTTTCCCCTGAGTTCATCGAGCTAGGCCATGGGATTGTCGGGTTGGCAGACCGGGGAGGTTGAGTTCTTCGCACGCACCCTAGAGTTCGAACCTCTCAAGGGTTTGCGGATCCCGAAATCCGATAGTATGCAAGGGTCCGAATCCTTTGCTAGGTTTCCCTAGACCTCCTTTTATAGGTTAAGGGGCAACCACAGTGGCAAAACAGTCTTTACCTAATGATTAGAGCTAACAGTGCTATCATACCTAACTCTGGCAGTTAGGACAAAGTGCATTAAATGGATAGCTAGGTGTCATGCTGAGAATGCAGCCCGGCAAGCCCGCCGTACCGCTTAATCATCTTCTGCTTATCTACTTGACACGCCTCTGGACGGGTGTCGTATGAAGGTAATCTGTCTTCGAAATGACTGCCACGTGCCTAGTGGAAGCCACTTAATCCCTTGGGGGCTCGACACCGTACTGACACTGATTTGCGTTGTGCTGCGTTGAATCGGTGGAACCTTGGCGGGGAGGTTCGCCTTTGACGAACCCGGCAAGCCTGCCGGGGAAATCTTGGACTTGTTCCTGGGGCGGCCTCGACCAGCCAGGCTCTCCTGCCCTGCAAGGGAGGCCTACCCAAGGTGGGGCTCTTCTGTCTCGTTTGTCTTGGTCTTCTTGATCCGCTCCTTGATCTTACTAAGAGTCGCTTCTCTGTCTTGGCTTTGCTTTGTATGTTGGTGTCGATATTTGGTGCCAACACGCCTGTGTATAAGTCAGGGCAACAAACGTAAATGTTTGTTGAACTGACAAGGGGTGAAGTCCACAATCTCCCCCTCAACCCCGTCGAACAGGTTGGATGTTGCCGATCCCTACCTTGTCGTGCAACTCCTGGAACCGAACGCCGCAAAGAGCCTGTTGGGGAATGTAGTAATTTCAAAAAAATTCCTATGCACACGCAAGATCATGGTGATGCATAGAAACGAGAGGGGAGAGTGTGTCCACGTACCCTCGTAGACCGAAAGCGGAAGCGTTAGCACAACGCGGTTAATGTAGCGTAAGTCTTCACGATCTGACCGATCAACTACCGAACGTACGGCACCTCCGAGTTCTGCACACGTTCAACTCGATGACGTCCCTCGAACTCCGATCCAGCCGAGCTTTGAGGGAGAGTTCCGTCAGCACGACGGTGTGGTGACGGTGATGATGTTGCTACCGACACAGGGCTTCGCCTAAGCACCACTACGATATTATCGAGGTGGATTATAGTGGAGGGGGGCACCGCACACGGATAAGAAATCCAAGAGATCAATTGTTGTGTCTAGGGGTGCCCCCTCCTCCGTATATAAAGGGGGGAGGAGGAGAGGGCCGGCCAAGGGGAGGAGGCGCGCCCAAGGGGGGCACTCCTACTCCAAGTAGGATTCCCCCCTCTTTCCTAGTCCAAGTAGGAGAGGGGAAGGAAGGGGAGGAGAAGAAGAAGGAAAGGGGGGCCGCCCCCCTAGTCCAATTCGGTTTGGGCTAGGGGGCCGCGCGCCCCTAGCTGGCCGCCTCTCCTCTTCCACCACTTGGGCCCATGAGGCCCAATAACCCCCCGGGAGGTTCCGGTAACCTCCCGGTTCTCCGATTTTTATCCGATAACCCCCAGAACTCATCCGGTGTCCTAAAATAAGATATCAATATATCAACCTTAACGTCTCGACCATTTCGAGACTCCTCGTCATGTCCGTGATCACATCCGCGACTCCGTACTACCTTCGGTACATCAAAACACAAAAACTCATAATACAATCGTCGTCGAACTTTAAGCGTGCGGACCCTACGGGTTCGAGAACTATGTAGACATGACCGAGACACGTCTCCGGTCAATAACCAATAGCGGAACCTGGATGCTCATATTGGCTCCTACATATTCTACGAAGATCTTTATCGGTCAAACCGCATAACAACATAAGTTGTTCCCTTTGTCATCGATATGTTATTTGCCCGAGATTCGATCGTCGGTATCTCAATACCTAGTTCAATCTCGTTATCGGCAAGTCTCTTTACTCGTTTCGTAATACATCATCCCGCAACTAACTCATTAGTTACAATGCTTGCAAGGCTTATAGTGATGTGCATTACCGAGTGGGCCCGAGATACCTATCCGATAATCGGAGTGACAAATCCTAATCTCGAAATATGCCAACTCAACAAGTACCTTCGGAGACAGCTGTAGAGCACCTTTATAATCACCCAGTTACGTTGTGACGTTTGGTAGCACACAAAGTGTTCCTCCGGTAAACGGGAGTTGCATAATCTCATAGTTATAGGAACATGTATAAGTCATGAAGAAAGCAATGGCAACATACTAAACGATCAAGTGCTAAGCTAACGGAGTGGGTCAAGTCAATCACATCATTATCCTAATGATGTGATCCCGTTTATAAAATGACAACTCATGTCTATGGTTAGGAAACTTAACCATCTTTGATCAACAAGCTAGTCAAGTAGAGGCATACTAGTGACACTCTGTTTGTCTATGTATTCACACATGTATTATGTTTCCGGTTAATACAATTCTAGCATGAATAATAAACATTTATCATGAAATAAGGAAATAAATAATAACTTTATTATTGCCTCTAGGGCATATTTCCTTCAGTCTCCCACTTGCACTAGAGTCAATAATCTAGATCACATCGCCATGTGATTTAACATCAATAGTAAACATCACCATGTGATTAACACCCATAGTTCACATCGTCATGTGACCAACACCCAAAGGGTTTACTAGAGTCAATAATCTAGTTCACATCGCTATGTGATTAACACCCAAAGAGTACTAATGTGTGATCATGTTTTGCTTGTGAGAGAAGTTTAGTCAACGGGTCTGTCACATTCAGAGCCGTATGTATTTTGCAAATATTCTATGTCTTCAATACTCTGCGCGGAGCTACTCTAGCTAATTGCTCCTACTTTCAATATGTATCCAGATTGAGACTTAGAGTCATCCGTATTGGAAAAAAAACTTGCATCGACGTAACCCTTTACGACGAACTTTTTGCCACCTCCATAATCGAGAAACATATCCTTATTCCACTAAGGATAATTTTGACCGCTGTCCAGTGATCTACTACTAGATCACTATTGTACTCCCTTGCCAAACTCAGTGTAGGGTACACAATAGATCTGGTATACAACATGGCATACTTTATAGAACCTATGGCTGAGGCAAAGGGAATGACTTTTCATTCTCTTTCTATCTTCTGCCGTAGTCGGGCTTTGAGTCTTACTCAATTTCACACCTTGTAACACAGGCAAGAACTCTTTCTTTGACTGTTCCATTTTGAACTACTTCAAAATCTTGTCAAGGTATGTACTCATTGAAAAAACTTATCAAGCATCTTGATCTATCTCTATGGACCTTGATGCTCAATATGTAAGCAGCTTCACCGAGGTCTTTCTTTGAAAAACTCCTTTCAAGTACTCCTTTATGCTTTCCAGAAAATTCTACATTATTTCCGATCAGCAATATGTCATTCACATATACTTATCAGAAATGCTGTAGTGCTCCCACTCACTTTCTTGTAAATATAGGCTTCACCGAAAGTCTGTATAAAACTATATGCTTTGATCTCACTATCAAAGCGTACATTCCAACTCCGAGATGCTTGCACCAGTCCATAAATGGATCACTGGTGTTTACACACTTTGTTAACATCTTTTGGATTGACAAAACCTTCTGGTTGCATCATATACAACTCTTCTTTAAGAAATCCATTAAGGAATGCAGTTTTGACATCCATTTTCCAAATTTCATAAAATGCGGCAATTGCTAACATGATTCGGACATACTTTAAGCATAGATACAAGTGAGAAACTCTCATCGTATTCAACACCTTGAACTTGTCGAAAACCTTTTGCGACAATTCTAGCTTTGTAGACAGTAACACCACTATCAGCGTCCGTCTTCCTCTTGAAGATCCATTTATTCTCAATGGCTTGCCGATCATCGGGCAAGTCAACCAAAGTACACACTTTGTTCTCATACCTGGATCCCATCTCAGATTTCATGGCCTCAAGCCATTTCGCGGAATCTGGGCTCATCATCGCTTCCTCATAGTTCGTAGGTTCGTCATGGTCAAGTAACATGACCTCCAGAACAGGATTACCGCACCACTCTAGTGCGGATCTCACTCTGGTTGACCTACGAGGTTCGGTCGTAACTTCGTCTCAAGTTACATGATCATCATCATTAGCTTCCTCTCTAATTGGTGTAGGAGTCACAGGAACAGATTTCTGTGATGAACTACTTTCCAATAAGGGAGCAGGTACAGTTACCTCATCAAGTTCTACTCTCCTCCCACTCACTTCTTTCGAGAGAAACTCCTTCTCTAGAAAGGATCCATTCTTAACAACAAATGTCTTGCCTTCGGATCTGTGATAGAAGGTGTACCCAACTGTCTCCTTTGGGTATCATATGAAGAGACAATTCTCCGATTTGGGTTTGAGCTTATCAGGATGAAAACTTTTTCACATAAGCATCGCAACCCCAAACTTTAAGAAACGACAGCTTAGGTTTCTTGCTAAACCACAGTTCATACGGTGTCGTCTCAACGGATTTAGATGGTGCCCTTTTTAACGCGAATCAGTTGTCTCTAATGCATAACCCCAAAACAATTTTGGTAAATCGGTAAGAAACATCATGGATTGCACTATATCCAATAAAGTACGGTCATGATGTTCGGACACACCATTATGCTGTGGTGTTCCAGGTGGCACGAATTTGTGAAACTATTCCACATTGTTTTAATTGAAGACCAAACTCGTAACTCAAATATTTGTCTCTGCGATCAGATCATAGAAACTTTATTTTCTTGTCACGATGATTTTCCACTTCACTCTGAAATTCTTTGAACTTTTCAAATGTTTCAGACTTATGTTTCATCAAGTAGATATACCCACATCTGCTCAAATCATCTCTGAAGGTCAGAAAATAATGATACCCGCCGCGAGCCTCAACACTCATCGGACCGTATACATCAGTGTGTATTATTTCCAACAAGTTTGTTGCTTGCTCCATTGTTCCGGAGAACGGAGTCTTAGTCATCTTGCCCATGAGGCATGGTTCACAAGCATCAAATGATTCATAATCAAGTGATTCCAAAAGCCCATCAGCATGGAGTTTCTTCATGAGCTTTACACCAATATGACCTAAACTGCAGTGCCACAAATAAGTTGCACTATCATTATTAACTTTGCATCTTTTTGCTTCAATGTTATGAATATGTGTATCACTACAATCGAGATCCAATAAACTATTTTCATTGGGTGTATGACCATCGAAGGTTTTATTCATGTAAACAGAATAACAATTATTCTTTGATTTTAAATGAATAAACGTATTGCAATAAACATGATCAAATCATTTTCATGCTTAACGCAAAAACCAAATAACATTTATTTAGGTTCAACACTAATCCCGAAAGTATAGGTAGTGTGCGATGATGATCATATCAATCTTGGAACCACTTCCAACACTCATCGTCACTTCACCCTTAACTAGTCTCTGTTCATTCTGCAACTCCCGTTTCGAGTTACTTCTCTTAGCAACTGAACCAGTATCAAATACCGAGGGGTTGCTATAAACACTAGTAAAGTACACATCAATAACATGTATATCAAATATAGCTTGTTCACTTTGCCATCCTTCTTATCCGCCAAATACTTGGGGTAGTTCCGCTTCCAGTTACCAGTCCCTTTGCAGTAGAAGCACTTAGTCTCAGGCTTAGGTCCAGACTTGGGCTTCTTCGCTTGAGCATCAACTTGCTTGCCGTTCTTCTTGAAGTTCCCCTTCTTCCCTTTCCCCTTTTTCTTGAAACTAGTGGTCTTGTCAACCATCAACACTTGATGTTTTTCTTGATTTCTACCTTCGCCGACTTTAGTATCGCGAAGAGCTTGGGAATTGTTTTCGTCATCCCTTGCATATTATAGTTCATCACGAAGTTATAGTAACTTGGTGATAGTGACTAGAGAACTTTTTCAATTACTATCTTATCTGGAAGATTAACTCCCACTTGATTCAAGCAATTGTAGTACCCAGACAATCTGAGTACATGCTCACTGGTTGAGCTATTCTCCTCCATCTTGTAGGCAAAGTACTGTCAAAGGACTCATACCCCTCGACACGGGCATGAGTATGAAATACCAATTTCAACTCTTGGAACATCTTACATGCTCCGTGGCGTTCAAAACATTTTTGAAGTCCCGGTTCTAAGCCGTAAAACATGGTGCACTAAACTATCAAGTAGTCATCATACCGAGCTTTTGTCAAAACGTTCATAACGTATGCATCTGCTCCTGCAATCGGTCTGTCACCTAGCGGTGCATCAAGGACATAATTCTTCTGTGCAGCAATGAGGATAATCCTCAGATCACGGATCCAATCCGCATCATTGCTACTAACATCTTTCAACATAGTTTTTCTCCAGGAACATATCAAAATAAACATAGGGAAGCAACAACGTGAGCTATTGATCTACAACATAATTTGCAAAATACTATCAGGACTAAGTTCATGATAAATTAAAGTTCAATTAATCATATTACTTAAGAACTCCCACTTAGATAGACGTCCCTCTAATCATCTAAGTGATCACGTGATCCAAATCAACTAAACCATGTCCGATCATCGCGTGAGATGGAGTAGTTTTCAATGGTGAACATCACTATGTTGATCATATCTACTATATGATTCATGCTCGACCGTTCGTCTCAGTGTTCCGAGGCCATATCTGCATATGCTAGGCTCGTCAAGTTTAACCCGAGTATTCCGCGTGTGCAAAACTGGCTTGCACCCGTTGTAGATGAACGTAGAGCTTATCACACCCGATCATCACGTGGTGTCTCGTCACGACGAACTTTGGCAACGGTGCATACTCAGGGAGAACACTTTTATCTTGAAATTTAGTGAGAGATCATCTTATAATGCTACCGTCAATCAAAGCAAAATAAGATGCACAAAAGATAAACATCACATGCAATCAATATAAGTGATATGATATGGCCATCATCATCTTGTGCTTGTGATCTCCATCTCCGAAGCACCGTCATGATCACCATCGTCACCGGCGCGGCACCTTGATCTCCATCGTAGCATCGTTGTCGTCTCACCAACTATTGCTTCTACGACTATCGCTACCGCTTAGTGATAAAGTAAAGCAATTACATGGCGATTGCATTGCATACAATAAAGCGACAACCATATGGCTCTTGCCAGTTGCCGATAACTCGGTTACAAAACATGATCATCTCATCCAACAAAAATATAGCATCATGTCTTGACCATATCACATCACAACATGCCCTGCAAAAACAAGTTAGACGTCCTCTACTTTGTTGTTGCAAGTTTTACGTGGCTGCTACGGGCTTAGCAAGAACCGTTCTTGCCTACGCATCAAAACCACGACGATAGTTCGTCAAGTTAGTGCTGTTTTAACCTTCTCAAGGACCGGGCGTAGCCACACTCGATTCAACTAAAGTTGGAGAAACTGACACCCTCTAGTCACCTGTGTGCAAAGCACGATGGTAAAACCAGTCTCGCGTAAGCGTACGCGTAATGTTGGTCTGGGCCGCTTCATCCAACAATACCGCCGAACCAAAGTATGACATGGTGGTAAGTAGTATGACTTGTATCGCCCACAACTCACTTGTGTTCTACTCATGCATATAACATCTATGCATAAACCTGGCTCAGATGCCACTGTTGGGGAACGTAGTAATTTCAAAAAAATACCTACGCACACGCAAGATCATGGTGATGCATAGCAACGAGAGGGGAGAGTGTGTCCACGTACCCTCGTAGACCAAAAGCGGAAGCGTTAGCACAATGCGGTTGATGTAGTCGTACTTCTTCACGATCCGACCGATCAAGTACCGAACGTACGGCACCTCCGAGTTCTGCACACGTTCAACTCGATGACGTCCCTCGAACTCCGATCCAGCCGAGCTTTGAGGGAGAGTTCCGTCAGCACGACGGTGTGGTGAGGGTGATGATGTTGCTACTGACGCAGGGCTTCGCCTAAGCACCGCTACGATATTATCGAGGTGGATTATAGTGGAGGGGGGCACCGCACACGGCTAAGAGATCCAAGAGATGAATTGTTGTGTCTAGGGGTGCCCCCTCCTCCGTATATAAAGGGGGGAGGAGGAGAGGGCCGGCCAAGGGGAGGAGGCGCGCCCAAGGGGGGCAATCCTACTCCAAGTAGGATTCCCCCCTCTTTCCTAGTCCAAGTAGGAGAGGGGAAGGAAGGGGAGGAGAAGAAGAAGGAAAGGGGGGCCGGCCCCCTAGTCCAATTCGGTTTGGGCTAGGGGGGCCGCGCGCCCCTAGCTGGCCGCCTCTCCTCTTCCACCACTTGGGCCCATGAGGCCCAATAACCCCTCGGGAGGTTCTGGTAACCTCCCGGTTCTCCGGTTTTTATCCCATAACCCTCGGAACTCATCCGGTGTCCCAATATAACAATCCAATATATCAATCTTAACGTCTCGACCATTTCGAGACTCCTCGTCATGTCCGTGATCACATCCAGGACTCCGAACTACCTTCGGTACATCAAAACACAAAAACTAATAATACAATCGTCATCGAACTTTAAGCGTGCGGACCCTACGGGTTCGAGAACTATGTAGACATGACCGAGACACGTCTCCGGTCAATAACCAATAGCGGAACCTGGATGCTCATATTGGCTCCTACATATTCTACGAAGATCTTTATCGGTCAAACCACATAACAACATACGTTGTTCCCTTTGTCATCGGTATGTTACTTGCCCGAGATTCGATCGTCGGTATCTCAATACCTAGTTCAATCTCGTTACCGACAAGTCTCTTTACTCGTTCCATAATACATCATCCCGCAACTAACTCATTAGTTACAATGCTTGCAAGGCTTATAGTGATGTGCATTACCGAGTGGGCCCAGAGATACCTCTCCGACAATCGGAGTGACAAATCCTAATCTCGAAATATGCCAACTCAACAAGTACCTTCGGAGACAGCTGTAGAGCACCTTTATAATCGCCCAGTTACGTTGTGACGTTTGGTAGCACACAAAGTGTTCCTCCGGTAAACGGGAGTTGCATAATCTCATAGTTATAGGAACATGTATAAGTCATGAAGAAAGCAATAGCAACATACTAAACGATCAAGTGCTAAGCTAACGGAATGGGTCAAGTCAATCACATCATTATCCTAATGATGTGATCCCGTTTATAAATTGACAACTCATGTCTATGGTTAGGAAACTTAACCATCTTTGATCAACGAGCTAGTCAAGTAGAGGCATACTAGTGACTCTCTGTTTGTCTATGTATTCACACATGTATTATGTTTCCGGTTAATACAATTCTAGCATGAATAATAAACATTTATCATGAAATAAGGAAATAAATAATAACTTTATTCTTGCCTCTAGGGCATATTTCCTTCAGAGCCTTTGTCACGATGTCCGACTCCTCGGGCTTTGTGTAGCCCGTACATCCCGCGTGTGCTTTGCCACCTTTCACGATGAGCCTCACCTTGTCCTTGATGATGGTGGCGTGTTCATTCTTCTTGATCTCGGGGTCCTGTGGTCGTCCAGTAGGCTCGCCGAGAAGGTCCCCTGGGCGTCGGAACCTGTGTGGAGTACCAACGTTGTTGTTGGTGTTGAACAGGTCTGACCGCGATGTTGGTGGGGACACAAACTGCCCCGGAACCACCTCGCTCGTGGGCGTCCGTGTTCCTGGAGTCGTAGCTCCTGAGGTCACACTCCCCGGGAACTCCCTTCCCGGTGTCATCGTGTCGAATGTCATGCTAACCCAGAATTCCCTTCTTGGGGATGACTTGTCGGACATCGCACTACCGGGAATTCCCTTCCCGGAGTCGTTGTGCCAGACGTCGCACTTCCCGGGAACTCCCTTCCCAGGGTCGATTTGTCGGACGTCGCACTAACCGGAGTGGCTCCTCTAAGGGTAGCGGAATCCTTGTCGCTCTTCCCGCCGGACTTGCTTGTCGGGCTTGCCCTCATGAGTTCTGCCTCCCGCACAGACTAGATGGACCCCGAGCATGTCGGGGCTGTGGCGTGGCGGACCATAGAACACCGTGGCACCTGCACGGTCTCGACGGTCGCCATAGTCACGGTCGAGGCCTTGTCGCCCCATGACCATCTCTTCATCGCCCCCCTAGTTGAGGCCTGTCGAAGAGTGTCGTGTCGCCCACACGGGCTTGCAGAACCTCGAGAACCTGGATGTCGGGGTGTGGCCGACCTGAGTTGACGTGTGCTCCTGCACGGGCTCACTGGTCGCCAGCATCATGGTCGGGACATGGCCCACCAGATGCATCGCCGCCGTGCCTCTTGACATGGGCTTGTCGGGTCCTGAGGATGTCGGGGACGCCTTTGCCATGCTAACTTGCACGGGCTTGTTGGGTCCCGAGGATGTCGGGGCCGCGATTGCCGTGCCAACTTGCACGGCCCTAACCAGTGTCGCAGGGAACGTGGTTGCCGGGTTGTGGCTCCCCCACACCAGGGTCTTCATCTCCTCCCAGTCGTAGTCTCCCGAGAACACTGTTGTCAAGGAGAGCGCTACCAATGTAGGGAAGGGATTACTTGAAGAGATCCGGGCCTCCCGCATGGACTTGATGGTTGTTGGCATCGTGCTCGCCGGAGGTGCTATGCCCTCCTACACGGCTTCGATGCTTGTTGGGACCATGGTCGCCGGAGACGCTAGGCCCTCCTGCACGGTCTCGACGCAAGCCATCATCATTACTGGCCCACCGTCCTCTTCAGCCTGGACGAGGTTCGCCGCGGCCGCGGCATCCTCGTTAGCCATCCTCTTACGGCATTCACGTGCCCAGTGGCCCTTGATGCTACAATATTGACACTTGTCCCGGTCGTCATGGTGACACCTCGTGCGGCTCCGCCCTGGGTGCGACCGCCGCCTCTGCCGGTGCCACCTCCTCTGCTCGGGGCACCGCCACCATGTCCATGACGCTTCCTCGCCTGCCACTTCTTCGATAATAGGAGTTTTCCACCGCCGAAGCTCTCACGGCCGTCATCAAGGTGGTCCTCGACCACCCGCAACCGGCCCGTGAGCTCCTCGATGGAGAGGTCGCTCAGGTCAAGCAAAGTCTCGATGGAGACCGCTACCTGAGCAAAGCGAGGTGGCACGACGCGGAGAAATTTCCGCATGACTTTCGCATCGTCCATGGTGTCGCCGAGCACGCGGAGTTGCGACGCAAGGCCAGAGATCCGCATGGCGAAGTCGTCGACGAGCTTGCCCTCCTTGAAGGCGATGTTCTTGAAGTCCACCCGCAGCTTCTGTGCGTTCGCCTCGCGCACGCGGTTGCTGCCGAGGCGTTGGGTACAGATGGCTTCCCATGCCTCCTTGGCGCTTGCCTTCACCGCGAGCATGTCGTGCATGTCCGGCGGTGTGGTGCGCATAAGCGCCGCCACAGCTTTCATGTCCTCCTTTCTCTCGACTAGGCCATCCTCCATGGGTACCCAGAGGCTCGCCGCACGGAGGTTGCAGTCCATGATCAACGCCCACTCGTTGTAGTTCGAGCGCATGAGCATCGAGAAGGTGATGGGCACGCTACCGCCGACTATGGTCCCACGCACGATCGCCCTAACCACGACTTCACCGCCATGGCCGCGCCTAGACCGGCTGCGCCCTATCCGCTCCTCCAAAGGCGCCGACTGGGAACCACCCGAGTTGGTGCGCTGCTGCTTTCCTTTTGCATCGGAGATGGCTACCGTAACTTGAGGCTCTGATACCGGTTGTTGTCCCAAACGAAAACGTAGTTAGCCGATGATCAAACGAAGTAGAGGAAAGGAACTAGTTTGCAGCTAGTGCAAGCTAGTAGGACATGAGTGAAGAGCGCACACACACTGACTTGAAAAATACTCACGTACTACTTCTAAGTGAGGCTGGTTGTAGTGATAATACTACTAAACTTTGATTGTTACTTCTCCTGCTTACAACCGATGGGCACATGTCCTTCTATAGGCTACAGATCGGTCCTGGTCAAGCTAAAGTAAACTCCTAGGAGACTACTAGGAAACTACTAAGAACATGCACAACCCTTGCATGACTACCACCACGTAAGTGCATAGCATTTCCCTATTGATGCACTAAGAAACTACCAGGGACATGCACAGCTACTACCATGTACTTGCATGTCCAAAAGCTACTAGGAAACTTCCAAGTAATTACCTGGAGACATGGGTGAAGCCGACAATCCTCTCCTAGCTGCGCATGACCTATAGGCCGCCGGACAATGACCACTCTCTGCTCGACTGGTGGCACGGTGCAAGGCAGGGCACCCCTCAACTGATGCGCAATGGGCTTTCATCACCGATGCTCCTGACATCTTGGATGATTTGGAAACACAGGAACGACTGCATCTTCGGTCGTGCGCGGCCATCCGTTCACACTATCGTGGGCAGGATTAAAGTGGAGGCTAGGCTTTGGGCAAGGGCCCGCGCTGACGGGCTTAGAGTTGTGCTCCCCGTCACATGGGATGATTGTAAACCACCGCCTATGAGGAATGTAACTTCAAACTCTCTTTTAAATGAAATGAAATGCAAAGATCCTTTGCCTTTCTCGAATTTTTTTTGATTACTTCACCTGTTTTGGGCTGGCAACTTTATTATATATTCCTACAAATTTTCATGGTAACTCTATGTCCTTTTCCTTCATAGGGACATACATTATATGCCAAGTCATATGCTTTGCTGTTTTCGACAACTAGGCGCGGAGACTTGTGCCAGTACATCAAAGTCACAAGATATGTGCACGTACAACAATACTATGTCTTTCTATACCTCGGAATAACTAGTGCCATTTTCTGGTAACTTGGTAAGTTTTGGGTAGGAAAACATGGCAACTTAAGTCGACATGGCAGAATACTATAAAAGCCATATTTTGGCAAGCGTTGTGCCTGCAAACTTGGTAATTTAATCATCTACCAGGCGACAACTTAAGAAAAAGTACTATGTAGTAGATCCACCCATATTTTTTGCTACTTTTATTATGACATGTTGTAATTCTACGCGGCGGAATATGGTAACTTATGCATTGGGTCTTGAGATGTCTTTCTTCTTTTGCAATGGGAAACCGGGCTCACATTTTTCTACCGGATAGATTTGTTTTCGAGGATGGTAAGTTATCACACCATCTAGATGGTAGCATATGTTCTCGTACATTACTGATGGCATCATCTTTTCATACTCCAGTGATTTTGGTTTCTAGATGGGGTGGGGGAGTGAAGAACTAGTCGAGGGGTTCTTGCATCTTATCTCAAGAAGGTATGGAAGTGCATGAAAAGTTGGGGTGACTTAAGGAAGAGTTTCGGACCCGTAGACATGGAAAAATCTGTCATCTACCTAGACGGAGTGGATTTCTCAAATCTGGTGGCCCCACCTAAACCATGACTTGGCCTGGTGCTCGACTAGTGTACGGAAGGGGGGATGTGCACTTATGTTGGGTGCGTCACACGAGTCGAGCATTCCACATGGTCTTGGTGTACACATGATACGTCGTGCTACCAAGATAGGTAGCGTACAGTCGCACTGTAGTACATTTGACAAGTTACTACCG
Source organism: Aegilops tauschii subsp. strangulata (assembly GCF_002575655.3). NCBI lineage: Eukaryota > Viridiplantae > Streptophyta > Magnoliopsida > Poales > Poaceae > Aegilops > Aegilops tauschii. The sequence continues at coordinate 184,342,177 of NC_053041.3, forward strand.
AGCATCCGGAGTTTGTATACCAATATGTCAAGGGAACCAGGAGTGCTCTCTTTTTGGGTAAATGTTTATAATGGAGCGGCCGATCCATCCTTACATTGGTTGCTGCCCACGCCGCCCACGCAATCACGTGTCCCCACTCATACCACACACACCTTATCTCCTGCTTTGGAAATTTCTCGCCCTTTTTCTCTCTCCGCCAAATAAAATGCCCCTCCTCTCTCTCTTTGACTCTCCGACTCTCTTTGTGTGGCTCGTGACTTCTACCGGCGGCCAACCCTCAACCCATTCTCTCCCCGGAGTGTCCTTCATTCACTGCTTCTGGTGCTACAGCATCGCCCGTACCAGCATGGATGCTGCAACAGTTTGCGAGTGAATCGTCACCTTCTTCTTCCCCACACTCGTCCAGGATTAGGTCCTCTCCTCTCTCTCCCTCTCCCTCCCGCTCTCTCCTCTCTCTCTCTCTCTCTCTCTCTCTCTCTCTCTCTCTCTCTCTCTCTCTCTCTCTCTCTCTCTCTCTCTCTGGCGCGTGCAAGTTGCCAGCGCCAGTCGCCGTTGTCCCTATCCGTTGCAGGGCAACCTTGGCTGCCGCGTGGCCTGAGGGCGTTGCTGCTAGGCCGACCAGCCACACCGTCGGCACGTGGTCACGCGAAGATCGATGCGGGTTGCACTGTTGCGTATTGTGAGCGCTGATATGGGGTGGGGGAGGGAAGAACTAGTCGAAGGGTTCTTGCATATTATCTTTAGGAAGGTATGGAAGTGATCATGAAAAGTTGGGGGTGATTTAAGGGAGGGTTTAGGACCCGCATGTGGAAAAACTGCCACCTACCTAGATTGAGTGGATTTTTCAAATATGGTGGCCCCACCTAAACCGTGACTTTGCCTCGTGTAGGGTGGATGCAAGCTCGTGCTGGGTGTGTCACATGAGTGAGACATTCCACATGGTCTTGGTGCACGCATGATACGTTGCGCTATAGGACATTTGACAAGTTACTACCGAGCATCCGAGGTTTGTATACCATTACGTCAAGTGAACTAGGAGTGCTGTCTCTTTGGGTAAAGGTTTATAATTGAGTGGCTGATCCATCCTTACATTGGTCGCTGCCCTCGCTGCTCACGCAATCATGTATCCCCACCCATACCACACACACCTTATCTCTTATGGAAATTTCTCGCCCTTTTCCTATCTCTGCCGAATAAACTGCCCCCTCTTCTCTCTCTCTCCCTCCCCGTCTCTCCGTTTCTCTCTTCGTGCGGCTTGTGACTTCTAGAAGCGGCCAACCCTCAACCCACTCTCTCCCGGAGTGTCCTTTATTCACTACTTCCGGTGCTATGCCATCGCCCCTGCCCGCATGCTGGCTGCTGCAACAGTTTGTGAGCGAATCATCGCCTTCTTCGTGCCCACACTCCTCGAGAGTCAGGTTCCTCTCCTCCCTATCCACCCCTCACTCTCTCTCTCTATCACTCTCTCTCTCTCTTTCTATCACTCACTCTCTCTCTCCACCCCTCTCTCTCTCTCTCTCTCTCTCTCTCTCTCTCTCTCTCCCTCTCTCTCTCTCCCTCTCTCTCTCGCGCGCGCGCTCGCACGCGCATTGCCAGCGCCGATCACCACTTTCCTTGTCCATTGCAAGGCAACCTTGGTTGCTGCATGGCCCGAGGGCACTATTGTTAGGCCGACCAGCCGCACGGTCGACAGGTGGTCATGTGATGATGCGGGTTGCACTATTGTGTGTTGTGAGCGCTGATATGGTGTGCTTCAAGTGGCGGGCTAGGCTAAAAGCGGTGAATGGACGTTATACGAGGGTGACTGTCGATGTTGCAATCATCGACAATGATGATGCAACCGTGTGGTGGCTATTGCGTGGAGCAGGGGACGGTCGACGACTGTTCTGGGGGAGTGGACGGTGTTGCTATGGTGACTTGCCTTGTATGCTAACAGGCCGAGAGGTGAATGCTGTGACAACGGACGGCTGTGATGGACGAGGACGACGATGCTGTGAAGGCAGGCGGTGGATCGTGCGACGACAGGAGGTGTCTGTGGAGGTGATGTTGCGACCGTGGGCAATGGATACTACAAGCGGAGTGGGGGATGACGCGAGAGCCCTGGTGATGCTAAGACAGTGGGCGACGACGGCAAAGTCAAGAGGTTGCGAGCCGCACAACTGTCGCTGCGAGGCACACGTTGCTGTGTTTCCCCCCTGCGTATGCACGTGCGGTTTACTGAGAGGGAAGTTCGCGCAAGTCTATCGATCACGCCGCGCGCGACGATGCCCTTTCCACCGCTCCATGCCAGCCCGCGGCGTGCGCCCCATCAGTACACCAACGTCAGACAGTTCCCTTTCCAGCTATGCATGCAAGATGTCATCGCAGGCCAAATGCTTCGAAGTACGTATGTCACGCCAAACTCATTCATGCCCACTTTGCTAACCGACGCACATACGTACGTACATGTGGCTGGAGAGTGAGAGATAGAGATAGATAGATGGAGAGATAGAGAGAGTATGACTTTTGTTTGAGCGTGAGAGACCGTATGACCCGTGAACATGACATATTCGTGACATTATATGGAGCTACAATATGACCCGTGAATATGACATATTCGTGACATTATACGGAGCTACAATTTGCAACGTAAAATATTATGTACTGCATTCTACATCACAACGATACTGAGGTCGGAAACCCTTTTGGAAACAAATGCAGTTTTTCATCGGATCATCAATTGTGAGTAGCCAAAGTAAGGAAAACCAAATTAAGCAACGATAACTTCAACAACAAAGAGTACATGAATTACTAGAGGACAAGCCCGCATTAGGTAAGAAGTACACACACAAACCAGCTATAACCACAAACCATGGCCGGATCAACACGGCAAATTATTACAGTACGCAGGACGCAGAAGCTAACGCGCGCTGCCCACACGGTTACCCAGATTGGATGGGCTTGCCCTGCGATTCTTCTGCTGCTGGCTCTGGCTCCGGCTCTCCGGTGCCCTTCCCCGGCACCGGCACGCCGTTGGACCAGCTCTCCTCGTCGGCACAGGCTCCTCCGTTGCTGCTACCTTCCCCGTATCCGTACCCGTAGTATTGCTGGGCCACGGCACGTTCTCCGCCGAACACCTGGCACTGCCCGTCGACGTTCGCCCGCACGGGCGTTATCCCGACGGCGTACCCCTGCACCGGAGCCTGGGGCGCGTAGACGCCCCGCTGCATCTGAACTTGCACCGGAGGCGGGGGAGCGTACATGGGCCACTGCACCTGATTCTGAACCTGCATCGGAGCTGGGGGCGCGTAAATTGGCCGCTGCATCTGATTCTGAACCTGCACTAGAGCCGGAGGCGCGTACATCGGACGCTGCATCTGAGCATGCAGCGGCATGGCGTGGAGCACGGGCGGGGCCGCGCGGGGAGGTGCACTTGTCACGGCGCGCCTGTCGCCTGCAGCGGCACCACCTGTTGCCGCCTCGGGGTCGCGCATGCGGTGCAGGAAGACGCTGAGGGGCACGACGTAGTCGTCAAAACCGAGGCGGTTTAGGGCCCACACAATGTCTTCAGCGTTGACGGTCTTGCGGTGCTCCATGTGGCACCGCTCGTTGGCCTCGCCGGTGACGAAACTGATGAACTCCGACACGCACTCCTGGATCGCCTCCTTGGCGTCGTCGGAGATCTTGGCGTGGGCAGGGAGCGCGCGACGCATGATGCGGATCACGTTTGCGATGGGCATCAGCCGGTCCTGCTCCCTCACCACCGGGGTCGCCTGGGTAGGCGCCGGCGCCGTTGCTCCGTTGGGGACGTCGGCGTTCTCCATGGCTAGAGCTAGCCAAGGTGCAATGCAGGTAGTCGCACTTGACTTTAGGGCTTTGCTGGATGAGTTGTAAGTGCTGTGCTTCTGATCGACTTGTTTCAGTGTGTTAAATAGGCTGAGATAGGTATTAGGTGCTGGCTTAGCTGTCCTTTGTGTTTCCGATCAAACGGACAAGTGTCCATTTAGTTGAGAGGTTCTGGCAAAGACATCACCTTTAACAGATAATGTACTCCTGTATGAGACTATTAATCAGAGGAAAACGATAAATCATGTATAAATGTGATTATAACAGTTGGTGGCGAGGGCTGTAAATGTACGTAGTTTTTTTTTCCTTTCTTTTCTCATGACGTGTTGACAGGTCATTTTGAAACTGAAAGGGTACATTAAACACAAGGCAACAAAGCTACAACATAATGACAACCAAATCAGTGGCGGCACAGGATTTTGAAGATGAATATCCAGAACAAGAAAAATGTATGAAATTACAAGAAAGGAAGAGATTGAATCCGTAATCAAATCTATAAAATTGCAAGGAAAAAATTTACAAGGAAAAAGAGACTGGATCTAAAATAAAATCTATCAAACCTAAAAAATTACTATATTTTTTAATAAAATTATAAGCAAATGAACATTCAGTAGAAGGTGTGTAGTAATGTCAATAATATATAATAAAGGTGAAAGAGAGAAGAAAAACAGATACAATACAAAGAGAAAAGTACAAGAAAAAAAGTTACAAAATATGCTGAAATAAAATGCTATTAGGAGATACTGAATTAAACCAAGACCTCTTACTTCCATGCATAATAAACAGCCAACTAAGCTACTGTAATCCCTCTATTTTGAATTTGTCTTCTTATTTATATCGTGGCTACAAGACATGGTGATATATTTTTTTGCAGGAAAAAGGGAAATTTCTATTACTCAAGGAGGCAAATCAGCCATAACCAAGTTTACAATGTCACGCATACTCGAGCCCAGCCATACCGCAGTACCGGGGGGGGGGGGGGGGGGGGGGGAGGTACTCCTGCCATACTCTGCAAGAGCGTGGCTAACTTTATTTTACGAACGACTAATAGAAGTAATAGAGATCTCCCTAGCTTCAGCATCCTTCACCCTCTTGATCTCCTCAACTAGCACGCGGTGCCTCGAGCGGTCCCTTCTCGAAGCGTTCAGCATATTCACAGCTTCCACACTATCCATCTCAATGATAATGGGCAAGACAGACCGGTGTAGGGCCAATTCGAGCCCCTCCCTACATGCAGCCAACTCGGCTTCCAGGGCATTAGCACATGTGCGAATTTTCCTACAAGCAGTGAAAATTATGCCTCCCCGGTCTGACCGCAGGACCATGCCTCCTCCAGCTGCTCCTGTTGCTGGTACATAGCTACCATCAACATTCAATTTTGTCCAGCCGGCTGGAGGTAACACCCACCCCACTTCGGCCTTCTGCTGTACATGTTGTGGTGGCGCCAAAGCATCAACCTGAACCACCATCTTCCCTTTATCCATGTTACCTTGGGGCCATTGGTGGATGCATAACAAGGAATTTATGTAGCCTTGTAAAAATCTACATGATGCTTCCGTTGGGGGTGGGGACTTGCCATGAGTTATTTCATTTCGCACATACCACACACGCCACATTCCCATGAGGATAATCATACGTGTAGTATCAGATAGCGGCTCCAAAAGTGAGAACAACCATTCTGGGCCGGTGTGCATGACATCCTCCACCTTGGGTATGGGCCAGTCACGCGCCATAGCATGCCACAACTCTTTCGCAGGGGGCACCTGCACATAGCGTGGAAACCATCCTCTCGTTCCACACCACCAAGGGGACACACATCAGAAAGTTCGAGGTGTCGAGAGAATTTATTTGCCCAAGTAGCGAGCGAGTTGGCACTAGTAGGAAAAGGGGCTTTTACCCCGGTTCATAAGGGCCTTTAGTCCCGGTTCTGGAACCGGGACTAAAGGGTCGTTACTAATGCCCTAGCCCTTTAGTCCCGGTTCTTACACGAACCGGGACTAAAGGCCGCCCACGTGGCCGGTGCGGGGAGCCCAGGCAGGAGGGCCTTTGGTCCCGGTTGGTGCCACCAACCGGGACCAATAGGCATCCACACGTCAGCACCTGGCAGGAGTTGAGGTTTTTGTTTTTTTGAAAGGGGGTGGTTTAGGGGTTTTGGGGGGTTAATTTAGATGTTTCATATATTGTGTTAGCTAGCTAATTAATAGAGAGAAGTGTCCTCTCTTATCTCCGTGCTTTGTCGACGCTACGTACTATATACGTATGGAGAGGAGTAGACACGCTAGCTAGTAATCAAATGAAGGAAACAAAAGATCGTCATGAACATATATATATGCATACAGAGAGAGAAGTGATATCGACCACCTCTCCTTCTCCGAGATATTGGTCGAACAACAAGTTCTCGTATATCTATCCGACACTACCGGCTACATATATACAATAATTATCTCTTACAATACAATCTCCTAATTATATTGTAGGAACACAGGGTCCACATAGTATTCTCCGTTTTCAGCGATCACGTGGTCAAGGAAGAATGCCGCCAATTCCTCTTGAATTCCTCACATACGAGCTGGTGCTAGGAGTTCATCCCGCTTCCGAAAAATCTAATTTGAAGAAGGGGGTCAATACATATATATATGAATAAATGAAACTCAACACAAATGATGGTAATAAAATAAAATTGTGAATATTATCGCTTACGCACTTCATATTGTTCTTCAGTGTAGCCCCACTCACAGGTATGGTAGCGGATGGACTCGCAAATGTAGTATCCACAGTAATTATTCCCGGGTTGCTGCCACAACCACTTTACAAGAAATAGAGGTCAATCAAACTGATAAGCAAGCATGCTAAATGGTATTGATCAAACTAGCGCTTGAATCACTAGGAGATGCGCGGAACATGCTACTATAGTACTTACATTTGGGTGTCTAAATTGCAGCTGGTTCGGCAGTCCCGGGGCTTTTGAGGTGAATTTTCTCCAAACCCTGCCAGACAAAGAAAACAATTACTTGATATCAGGAAATGAACAAAGTTGCTGATATGGTGGATAATGATCGATTTAACTTACTTCTGGAGCATTTGAGTCATGTTCGCATAGTCCTGGGGATCTTTTCGTCTCGAGTCTAAGACGGTTACTACTCCCGGCTCAAGCTTAATCTCTAGGAGAATATAGTGGAAGCTGCGCATGCATGCATAAGTCATCAATTACATTACCATAACCTGGACTAATAAAGGGAAACCGATTATGCAGAAGACAGTAACACTCACTTGAAGTTGTAAGGAAAGAGTATTATATCTTTGTTTTGATTTAATACCAACGATTGTAGCAAGTTGGCCTCGGCTTCTTTGGGATCATGTTTGACCGTCCATTCATCTATGAGATTTGTGTTAATGAACCCAATATCACCGATTTGTCTTTTCTTCAATTCGGCGATCTTCAATCTGCATAATATAGTGAGGATAAGTATAAATACATGCAATGAAAGAGCTGACCTATATAGACAGACTTAATGACAGAAGTAGTACTACTTACAGACAGTAGCAAGTGATCGTTGTTTTATCAAGGGACATTAGATTGTAAAACTGGAAGAAATCCTCAAATGGAACATTCAGCAGTTCAATTCCAACGAGGTCATGCTCCGGTTTAACTCTCAGCGTTAAAGTACTCATCCCATCAGACTCTCTGCAGGTTTTCATGTACCAATCATGTAGTCTTCGCATCATCGTGCTTAGAGATTTGACATCTTTGACGAGAGGCTTCCCGTAATGGTATTTGTGTTCATCCACCTCCATGATTTCATAATGTACATCGTCGGGCAGGTAATCTCCAAGATCGGTATAACCGGGCACCATACCCGGATCATTAGCGACGATGTCTTTTGACACCTTGAGCGGGGGGCACGATTGGTTCTCTTGTTCGCCGAGCTGGGCAATTTTTTTCCCAGCTCGTCGTTCTTTCATCCTTTTGTCACTGACAGTACTTCCCGACCGCTCCGCTTCGGCATATGCCTTTGCAAGAACGCGCTCATAGTTGCCTTTTGGCGGAGACTTTGGTGGTTTTGTCAGGACAGCCAGAGTGCGCTTTGCTTTCACCGGATCTACCTTCTCCTCCGGAGGTGGATGTTTCTTTGCTTTGTCCCCTTCAAAGAAGTTCTTCACTTCGGCTCGCACGATCTTCGCGTTCTCCTCCTCGGTCCTATCATATGGTAACTTCTCTGGAGTCTTCAGAGAAGGACCGAATCTGTATTGCCTCCCGCCTCTGGCAGCTGTACTGCTAGACGCCGGCAGAGCAGACGGAGCGGTTGCGGCTGTCTTCTTTCCTTGCTTACGAGGCGGAGGAGAAGGACTACGACGCGCCGGAGCAGCCGCAGCAGCGGCGGGTCTCTTCCGCCCTTGCTGACGAGGCGGAGAAGGAGGAGGCTGGCTGCTCTGGCGCGCCGGCGCTGGCGGAGAAGGAGGCGGAGTGCCGCCACGCGCCGGAGAAGGAGGCTGAGTGCCCTGATCACTCGCCGGAGGAGGAGGCGGAGTGCCCTTACTCGCCGGAGCCGTCCAGTTCGGAAGCTTGATGAGCTCCTTCCGCCATAGGCATGGAGTCTTCAGAGCTAAACGCAGCCGAGTCTCCCGTTCACCGGTAGGGTGGTCAAGCTGGAGGTCCTCAAATCCCTCCGTTATTTCATCCACCATCACCCTAGCATATCCTTCAGGAATCGGCCGGCAGTGGTAGGTTGCGCCGGGTTCAGTAGGTAAAACAGAGCCAACAGCCGCCTTGACTTTCAAGTTCTGCCATTCCGCCATAAGGTGGCAATGTTGAGACTCCGTGATAGCATCCACGGGGTAGCTAGGAGTAGCCGCATGCTCCAGCTGAGGCAACTCGGTGGAAGCCACGCTGCTTCTACGCTGAGATGGCGGTGTAGCTTCGGGGGCAGTTTCGACATCTCTATTGCTGTCTCGTTCCTCTAGCACTTGAACCCTTTCGTGCAGACGCTGAATTTGGATCTGCTCCACTTTTTTCCTCCTCTCCTGGGTTTTGTAACCGCCCGCGCCCGGAAAACCAGCCTTCCACGGAACGGAGCCTGGCGTGCCTCGTGTCCGTCCAGGGTGCTCAGGATTCCCGAGGGCCATTGTGAGCTCGTCGTTCTCTCTGTCTGGAACGAACGTCCCTTGCTGCGCTGCATCGATATAGTGCTGAATCTTCTTGACGGGTATTGCAAGTTGCTCGTCCGTCCAACGACACCTCCCTGATACAGGGTCCAAGGTTCCGCCAGCCCCGAAGAACCAAGTCCGGCAACAGTCTGGCCAGTTCATTGTCTGTGGTTCGATCCCTTTATCAAGCATATCCCTCTCAGACTTGGCCCACTTAGGCCGGGCTTTGAGGTAGCCACCTGACCCCGTGCGATGGTGAAGCTTCTTCTTCGCAGCATTCATCTTGTTTGTCGCTGACATCTTCTTACTCTTTTCCGATGTCTTGTGGGCCACAAATGCGGGCCAGTGATCTCTGATCTTCTCATACCGGCCGATGAATTCAGGTGTCTCTTCTTTGTCGACAAACATTTTCAGCTCATTCTTCCACCTCCTGAATAGGTCTGCCATCTTCTTAAGAGCATGAGACTTGATTAATTGCTCTTTAACTGGCTTCTCCGGATCCTCCTCTGGCGGTAGGGTGAAATTTGCCTTCAGCTCAGTCCAAAGATCATCTTTCTGCATATCATTGACATAAGACACCTCAGGGTCTTCCTTCTTAGGCTTATACCATTGGTGGATGCTGATGGGGATCTTGTCCCTAACTAGAACCCCGCACTGAGCAGCAAATGCATCCTTTGTCCGGATGGGTTCAATCGGTTGGCCGTCGCGCGCGATTACTGTGATCTCAAACCTTTCATCCGAGCGCAACTTTCTCTTCGGGCCTCGTCTCTTTACCGCAGTTGTGCTCGATCCGGAGGGCTAGAAAAAACAAGAAAGACGAGTGTTAATTAATATGTGTACATACCAAAACAATGAATGCATCAATTAGCTAGTCAGCACAGGCTTAACTAATATATTTACCTGGCCGGACTCTGTTCGGTCACCGGAGCCGTCACCACGGGCTCCTTCTTGCACCAGCATTGGGTCACCGGAGCCATCATAATCATGTCTTTCCTCCTCCACTCTTCGATCACCGCAGCCTGCTTCTTCACCCTGTTCTTCCAGACCATCATTGTCGTTAAGATACGACAAGATATCACCTCCAGCTAAGATTATGTCCCCCAACACCTCTTCTGCTTGCTCATCTCGTCCGTGCTCCATTGTTTCTGCAAATATTACAACATGGCAATTATTACACAAACATGACAGCAGGTGGATATATTAGTGCAAACGTAGACCTAGCTTATTCCGGGTTTGGGGTGGCCTAGGCAACGCTTCAAGGGTAGGGGCGCGGCGGGAGGGGGTAGGAGACCCACATCATTTTTTCTAGGGTTTGGGTGTCCTCGAGAGTTTTGGTCGAGCGAGAGGGCCGGGGGGTGCTCCCGTGGTATAAGTTATCACGGTCGAGAGGGGGTATACATATCGACCGTCCATCATGTCGAAGTTATCTGGGAGGGAGTTATATATATCGACAACGACGACATACATACACGGGAAAATAATGTTATCGGGGAGGGGGTATATATCGACCCCCCCCCCCCACGTGTTGAAGTTATCGGGAGGGGGTTTTATATCGACAACGACGACATACATACACGGGAAAATAATCTTATCGAGGAGGGGGTATATCGACTCCCCCTTGTGTTGAAGTTATCCCCCCTCGTGTTGAAGTTATCGGGAGGGGGTAATATCGACAACGACAACATACATACACGGGAAAATAATGTTATCGGGGAGGGGGTATATCGACCCCCCCCCCCACGTGTTGAAGTTATCAGGAGGGGGTTATATCGACAACGACGACATATATACACGGGAAAATAATGTTATCGGGGAGGGGGTATATCGACCCCCCCTCGTGTTGAAGTTATCCCCCCTCGTGTTGAAGTTATCGGGAGGGGTATATATCGACGACGACACACCCGATAAAACATAAGAAAACAAAGAAGAAATAAAAAGAGGAGAGAAGAAGAAAGGAATAGAGGAGAGGATTGAAGAAAAAAAAGAAGAAAAAAAAGAAGAAAAAAAAGAGGAGAAGAAGAAAGGAATAGAGGAGAAGAAGAAAAAATAGAATATTCTTTCTTTCCTCTTCTTATTTTGTTCTTTCCTATCCTTCTTTTTCTTCTTCTTCCCTTCCTAGCTAGATATATAAAACTTTTCTAAAATTGTAACTTTTGCATATATAAAACTTTTCCATGTCGATCATCATTTCTCATATATATCGAATATATATCCATTGTCATATATAAAAACTTTCTATATATGAACAAAAAACTTTCTATGAACAAAAAAACATTTTTGACATATATATTCATACATTTTGAACATCTACATACATACAATTTTTTTTGTTCACATATACATTATAGCCACATACACATATACATCACATATGAACAAAAAAATTAAACTAATAAAAATAAAAAAACAGATCCTGGGCGGCTAGGACGATGGCGACGGCGGGGGCGGCTAGGACGATGGCGACGGCGGGGGCGGGGGCGGCGAGGGCGCCGGCGCACGGGGCCGGGACGGGGCGGGGGAGGCGAGGGCGCCGGCGAGCACGCGCGGGCCGGGCAGGGGGGCTCGGGGCGTCGAGGCGGCGCGCGCGAGCAGGGGAGCACGAGGCGGGGCGGCGCGTGGGGGCAGGGCGACGGCGACGAGCACTGGGCGGCGACGGCGAGCACGGGCAGCCTGGCGGCGTCGGGGGCAACTGGGGAGGTATGTCGAAAATTTCCTAAGTGTGGACTTATATAGCAAATCCTTTAGTCCCGGTTCGTGGCACCAACCGGGACTAAAGGTGGGCATTAGTCCCGGTTGGTGCCACCAACCGGGACTAAAGGCCTCTTTTCAGCAGCCCAAAGGGCGGGAAGCGGCGGCCTTTGTTCCCGGTTGGTGGCACCAACCGGGACTAAAGGGGGGGCATTGGTCCCGGTTGGTGCCACCAACTGGGACCAAAGGCCTTGCACTGCCCACGGCCAAAAGTTTAGTCCCACCTCGCTAGTTGAGAGGGTCTCGGAGTGGTTTATAAGCCCTAGTGCGGCTGCCCTCTCGAGCTCCTCTCAAATGCAGGCTTACGGGCCTAATGTCACAATGTGCTGTCTGTGGGCCTATTGGGCCTTCTGCGGGCTTGAATCCTGGCCCAGGTTGGGTTTCTAGTCGTATTCAGGCCGTGGTGGCCCAATAGGTGGCAGTTTTTTAAATTTTTTGCATTATTTATTTTCTTCTTTTTTTTGCTTTATTTTTTAATTCTTTTTGCTTTTAGGTCAGCAAAATTATAAACTGTCTGTTAGTGCCATTAGTTTTAGAAAACATATAAACTTTCTATTAGTGCCATTAGTTCTTTATGAAAATTCTTTTTGCTGTATTTAGTTTTTTTATTTTCTTTTTTGCTATATTTATTTTGTTTTATTTCTACTTACAACAAAAAACTTATTTATTTTATTTTATTTTGTTTCTAATTACTTATTTATTTTACTTTATGATAATTCTTTCTGCTATTAAAGTTTCTATCAAAAAAATTCTTTATGAAAATTCTTTTTGCTTTTAATGATTAAAAATAAAAAAGAGGCGCAATGCGTGTTGATTTGCTTCAAGCCTTTTGGAATAGTGTAGACTGCACTGCACATAGCTCGATGCAGTCTACCTTATTCCTCAAGGCTTGAAGCTAAGCAACGTGAGCATTGCGCCTCTTCTTCATCGTCTCTGCACTCAGGGCTTATAAACCGCTCCTAGTGCCTCTCAGCTAGCGAGGTGGGACTAAAAAACTGGTTCGTGGCACCAACAGGGACCAAAGGGTGGAATTGGTCCCGGTTCGTGCCACCAACCGGGACCAATGGCCTTGCACAGCGGCGTGGTGGTGAGTTTAGTCCCACCTCGCTAGCTAAGAGAGAGCCGCACCTGTTTATAAGGTGCGGTGCGCCTAAGCTGTCGAGCTCCTCTCTAAAGCAGGCTTACGGGCCTAACCTCTCTGCACTCAGGGCTTATAAAGCATTTCAAATGAACTCTGAAAAGGTTGAAAGTTGGCATGGTATCATCATTTCATCCACATAGCATGTGCAAGAAAGTTGAGAGGGTTACGGCAAAAACTAGATGCACTTCTTGTACAAAACAGACAATGGTATCATACTCGTCTATTACAAAGTTGGCATGCTATCATCATAATAGTTGCGGGAGAAAGTCTTCACTTTTTCTTCGCTTGTGTCATTTGCTTATTGCGCCGTAACCATGGATAATCTTCATCGTTTATCAGGATGCTTGGGTCAGCCTTGACTTTGAAGGGAGGAATTTCATGAAACTTTTCATAATCTTCAGACATGTCTGTCTTGCCCTCCACTCCCACAATGTCCCTTTTTCCTGAAAGAACTATGTGCCGCTTTGGCTCATCGTATGATGTATTAGCTTCCTTATCTTTTCTTTTCCTCAGTCTGGTAGACATGTCCTTCACATAGATAACCTGTGCCACATCATTGGCTAGGACGAACGATTCGTCAGTGTACCCAAGATTGTTCAGATCCACTGTTGTCATTCCGTACTGTGGGTCTACCTGTACCCCGCCTCCTGACAGATTGACCCATTTGCACTTAAACAAAGGGACCTTAAAATCATGTCCGTAGTCAAGTTCCCATATGTCCATTATGTAACCATAATATGTGTCCTTTCCCCTCTCGGTTGCTGCATCAAAGCGGACACCGCTGTTTTGGTTGGTGCTCTTTTGATCTTGAGCGATCGTGTAAAATGTATTCCCATTTATCTTGTATCCTTTGTAAGTCAATACAGTCGAAGATGGTCCCCTGGACAACGAGTACAACTCATCACAAACAGTGGTGTCACCTCTGAGACGTGTTTCCAACCAACTGCTGAAAGTCCTGATGTGTTCACATGTAACCCAGTCGTCACACTGCTCCGGGTGTTTGGAGCGCAGACTGTTCTTGTGTTCATCGACATACGGGGTCACCAAGGTAGAGTTCTGTAGAACTGTGTAGTGTGCTTCAGACCAAGAATATCTGTCCCTGCATATTATTGAGTTCCCCCCTCCAAGCGTGCCTTTTCCAGTCAGTCTCCCCTCATACCGCGATTTAGGGAGACCTATCTTCTCAAGGCCAGGAATGAAGTCAACACAAAACCCAATGACATCCTCTGTTTGATGGCCCATGGAGATGCTTCCTTCTGGCCTAGCGCGGTTACGGACATATTTCTTTAGGACTCCCATGAACCTCTCAAAGGGGAACATATTGTGTAGAAATACGGGCCCCAGAATGACAATCTCGTCGACTAGATGAACTAGGACGTGCGTCATGATATTGAAGAAGGATGGTGGGAACACCAGCTCGAAACTGACAAGACATTGCGCCACATCACTCCTTAGCCTTGGTATGATTTCTGGATCGATCACCTTCTGAGAGATTACATTGAGGAATGCACATAGCTTCACAATGGCTAATCAGACGTTTTCCGGTAGAAGCCCCCTCAATGCAACCGGAAGCAGTTGCGTCATAATCACGTGGCAGTCATGAGACTTTAGGTTCTGGAACTTTTTCTCTGCAATATTTATTATTCCCTTTATATTCGACGAGAAGCCAGTCGGGACCTTCATACTGAGCAGGCATTCAAAGAAGATTTCTTTCTCTTCTTTCGTAAGAGCGTAGCTGGCAGGACCTTCATACTGCTTCGGAGGCATGCCGTCTTTTTCGTGCAAACGTTGCAGGTCCCCCCATGCCTCAGGTGTATCTTTTGTCTTCCCATACACGCCCAAGAAGCCTAGCAGGTTCACGCAAAGGTTCTTCGTCACGTGCATCATGTCGATTGAAGAGCGGACCTCTAGCTCTTTCCAGTAGGGTAGGTCCCAAAATATAGATTTCTTCTTCCACATGGGTGCGTGTCCCTCAACGTCATTCGGAACAGCTAGTCCGCCGGGACGCTTTCCAAAGATTACGTGTAAATCATTGACCATAGCAAGTGCGTGATCACCGGTACGCATGGCGGGCTTCTTCCGGTGATCTGCCTCGCCTTTGAAATGCTTGCCTTTCTTTCGACATTGATGGTTGGTCGGAAGAAATCGACGATGGCCCAGGTACACATTCTTCCTGCTTTTGTCCAGGTATATACTTTCAGTGTCATCTAAACAGTGCGTGCATGCATGGTATCCCTTGTTTGTCTGTCCTGAAAGGTTACTGAGAGCGGGCCAATCGTTGATGGTTACAAACAGCAACGCGTGCAGGTTAAATTCCTCCTGTTTGTGCTCATCCCACGTACGTACACCGTTTCTAGTCCACAGCTGTAAAAGTTCTTCAACTAATGGCCTTAGGTACACATCAATGTCGTTGCCGGGTTGCTTAGGGCCTTGGATGAGAACTGGCATCATAATGAACTTCCGCTTCATGCACATCCAAGGAGGAAGGTTATACATACATAGAGTCACGGGCCAGGTGTTGTGATTGCTGCTCTGCTCCCCGAACGGATTAATGCCATCCGCGCTTAAACCAAACCATACGTTCCTTGGGTCAGCTGCAAACTCAGCCCAGTACTTTCTCTCGATTTTTCTCCACTGCGACCTGTCAGCGGGTGCTCTCAACTTCCCGTCTTTCTTACGGTCCTCACTGTGCCATCGCATCAACTTGGCATGCTCTTCGTTTCTGAACAGACGTTTCAACCGTGGTATTATAGGAGCATACCACATCACCTTCGCAGGAACCCTCTTCCTGGGGGGCTCGCCGTCAACATCACCAGGGTCATCTCGTCTGATCTTATACCGCAATACACCGCATACCGGGCATGCGTTCAGATCCTTGTACGCACCGCGGTAGAGGATGCAGTCATTAGGGCATGTATGTATCTTCTGCACCTCCAATCCTAGAGGGCATACGACCTTCTTTGCTGCGTATGTACTGTCGGGCAATTCGTTATCCTTTGGAAGCTTCTTCTTCAATATTTTCAATAGCTTCTCAAATCCTTTGTCAGGCACAGCATTCTCTGCCTTCCACTGCAGCAATTCCAGTACGGTACCGAGCTTTGTGTTGCCATCTTCGCAATTGGGGTACAACCCTTTTTTGTGATCCTCTAACATGCGATCGAACTTCAGCTTCTCCTTTTGACTTTCGCATTGCGTCCTTGCATCGACAATGACCCGGCGGAGATCATCATCATCGGGCACTGGTTCCTCTTCATCTTCAGCAGCTTCCCCCCTTGCAGCATCATTGGGCACATCGTCTGGTTCCTCTTGATCTTCATCAGCTTCCCCCGTTGCAGCATCACCGTATTCAGGGGGCACATAGTTGTCATCGTCCTCTTCTTCTTCGCCGTCTTCCATCATAACCCCCATTTCTCCGTGCCTCGTCCAAACATTATAGTGTGGCATGAAACCCTTGTAAAGCAGGTGGGCATGAAGGATTTTCCGGTCAGAGTAAGACTTCGTATTCCCACATGTAGGGCATGGACAACACATAAAACCATTCTGCTTGTTTGCCTCAGCCACTTCGAGAAAATCATGCACGCCCTTAATGTACTCGGAGGTGTGTCTGTCACCGTACATCCATTGCCGGTTCATCTGCGTGCATTATATATAATTAAGTGTGTCAAAACCCATTACAGAACATCATGAATAGATAATTAAGTGACCAAATTAATAGAATTTCATCATCACAGTAGAACCAAAGTACATACATAGTTCTCATCTAACAACATATATATAGCTCTCCAGAGCATCTAATTAATTAAACCATACATTGAAACTATGTAAAACATTTCATTGCGAAAACAAATGCGATCATAATCGCAACCAAGGTAACAATTGATCCAACGGCATAATGATACCAAGCCTCGGTATGAATGGCATATTTTCTAATCTTTCTAATCTTCAAGCGCATTGCATCCATCTTAATCTTGTGATCATCGATGACATCCGCAACATGCAACTCCAATATCATGTTCTCCTCCTCAATTTTTTTTATTTTTTCCTTCAAGTAATTGTTTTCTTCTTCAACTAAATTTAACCTCTCGACAATAGGGTCGGTTAGAATTTCCGGTTCAACCACCTCCTAGATAAATAAAATCTATGTCACGCTGGTCGGTATATTTGTCATAAACAATAAATGAATCAAATAGTTATAAAAAGATAATATATACCACATCCGAATCATAGACAGGACGAGGGCCGACGGGGGCGGATACCAAAACCATCACACTATGTAATAAGAAGGAATAAAATAGTAAGAAAATTAGACAAGTATCTATCTAAAGTACGAATTTTTTTCTTTCAAAAAGAAGATAAGAACAAGAGGCTCACCACGGTGTTGCCGGCGACGAGATCGGCGCGGGCGGTCGACGGCGGTGAAGACGGGAATGGGACGTGACGGGCCGCTAAACCTAGACAAATCTCGAGGAAAATGGAGCTCGGAGGTCGAGTTTCGAGAGGAGAAAGATTAACTAGTGTGGCTCGAGCATTTCATCGAATACCTCATGTGCATAGGAGGTGAGCTAGAGCACCACAAAGCCCTCCCCTCGCCGGCCAGAGAAAAACAGAGCACTGTGGAGTGCTCTGCCGTGGCGATGGGGTATATATAGGCACCTCATTGGTCCCGGTTCGTGGCATGAACCGGTACTAAATCCGGGCCTTCTGTCCCGGTTCATGCCAAGAACCGGGACAAATGGTTGTGGGCCAGGAGCGAGGACCATTAGTCCCGGTTCGTGGCTCGAACCGGGACAAATGGTTCCATACGAAACGGGACCAATGCTCACGAACCGGGATGAATGCCCCCATGGGTCCCGGTTCGTGACTGAACCGGGGCTAATGTGAAAACTGCCCTGTGACCTTTGCCCCGTTTTCTACTAGTGTGGAAACCAGCCTCCATGCAAAGACTCGTACCTTTGGGGGAGCAGGGCACCCCCATATGATCTTCCAGATGGCGCGATGACCATCCGGTGCCCTGCTCGTTGCAGTCGCCAATGGATGCTCGCGCTCGTCCATGGCAAGGCGATATGCGGAGCGAACGGTGAAGATGCCGTTCTTCTCCGGGGCCCATGCGATGACGTCGTCGGTGATGCGGGGTGACGTGCGAATGCTGGTGATGGTCGCGACATCCGCCGGGAGAAAATACTGTCGCAGCATGTTCGTACGCCAGGCGCCGGACTTGTCCAGGAGCTCTGAGACCCGCCGAAGACGGCAAGTCCCTTGCCGCGTGATCGGCTGCCCCGTCGGTTCCGTTGGGAGCCATCGGTCACGCCATATGTGTATATTCCGGCCATCGCCGACGCGCCATACAATCCCCTTCTTGAGGAGCTCGAGGCCGTACTGAATGGCCTGCCACGTGGGAGAGGCGTTCCCCGAGAAGACAGTGTCCTCAAGTCGACCGTCTGAATAATATCTTGCTTTGAGAACCTGCGCACATAAACTGTTAGGGTTAGAAAGAAGTCGCCACGCCTGCCATGCCAATAAGGCTTGGTTAAAGAGACGGAAGTCTCTAAACCCCAAGCCGCCCTTCATTTTATGTGCAAGAATATTCGGCCAAGCCGTCCAATGTGTTTTCCTTTTTTCCTCAGACGAACCCCACCAGAAGTTCCGCACCATCCTGTTGACGTCATCATACACTAACATTGGGAGTTTAAAAACCCCCATAATATATGTTGGGATCGCCTGTGCAACAACCTTGATCATAATCTCCTTACCAGCCAGTGACAACGTATCTCCCCATGCAATGATCCGCTTGAGAAGCCTCGACTGCAAATTCTGAAATTTCCCCCGAGACATACGCCCGTCCGGGGTAGGCAGGCCCAAATACTTTTCCTCAAAAGTGATTAGGCTGACATGCAGCATCGCACGAACCTTCTCTTGATTGTTCTCGGTACAAGATTTACCAAACAGTACGTTGCACTTGGCCGGATTAATACACTGCCCCGTTGCTTTCTCATACGTGTTGAGTAGCTCATGCACCTTCATTGGTTGTTCCTCCTCTGCTTTGAAAAATAAAAGCGTGTCGTCCGCAAACAACAAGTGGGAGACACCAGGAGCCGTCTGCACACCTTTAGCGGGGTAAAGTCGCCCCTATCTTCTCATTCTTTCAACAACGCCGAGAGCCTGTCAGCCACAAAAAGGAACAAAAACGGGGAGAGAGGGTCACCTTGCCGAAGCCCACGCGTCGGTGCAAACGAATCCAAGAAGGTCCCATTAAATTTAACTGTATATCTCACCGAAGTGACGCAAGTCATAATCCAGTCCACCCACCGGCGAGCAAAACCCATCTTTTGCATCATTCGCTTCAAGAAGGTCCAATCTACCCTGTCATAAGCTTTGGACAGATCCAATTTGTAAGCGCAGATACTTTTTTCCGGGTCTTTCTCCTGCTGAATATGATGTATACACTCAAAAGCAACTAGAGCATTATCAGTGATCACTCGTCCAGGGACAAAAGCACTCTGAGCAGGTGAAATAATGTCATCCAAAAAAGGCCTCAACCGATTAACCAAGCATTTAGCAACTACCTTGTAAACGACATTGCACAAACTGATAGGTCTGAACTCGGTGAGTTTTTCTGGGTTATCTACCTTAGGGACGAGAACAATGGAGGTGTTGTTCACCCCATCCGGCATTACGCCCGTCCTGAAGAATTCTTTCACACCGTTGATTACGTTCTCTCTCATGACCGCCCAATTCCTCTGGAAGAAGCGGGCAGGAAACCCATCTGGCCCGGGGGCTTTAAGCGGCCCTATCTGGAACAGTGCATCTGCAATCTCCTTGTCCGAGAACTCTGCACATAGCTAGACATTCATGTCATTAGTGACTCGTGTATTAATCAAATCAATAACCGGATCAGCACATAATGACGTATCTGCGGCGAACAGTGAGGCGAAATAAGAAGTCGCCATAGCAGCCATGGACTCATGGTCTTTGTGGGTAACTCCGGCGTCATCCACAAGGGCCTTGATGCGATTTTTCCCTGCCCTCCAGACCGCTTTCCGGTGAAAGAACTGTGTGTTTCGGTCTCCCTCACGCAGCCAAGCAATGCGAGATCTCTGCATCCACAACATTTCTTCATGATACAGTAGTTCATTCAAACGATCGTTGACCTCCATTATCTCTTTGCGGTCTGCATTCATAGACATGAGCTCCTCAGGCGAGAACGAGATTTATTAATTTCTTTGATCACATTACCAAATTTCTTGCGGCTATAGTCCTGAAGCCTCTTCATCATGTTATTCAGGCCATCCGCAACATCACCCAAATGTAGCATAGAGCCCAGCTCCGTCCATGTGTTCATGATGACCTCCGGGAGAGATGGGTCTCTCTCCCACATCACCTCGTATTGGCGGCATCGCCTACCAGTCACCGGTACGGCCTACTCTTGGACGCACTTGAGGAGGATGGCGAGGTGGTCCGAGCTTGGAGCCACCAGGTGCTCCACCTTGGCATCTGCAAAGGCATCCCGCCAGGTATTGTTAGCCACGGCACGGTCCAGCCGGACCTTGACGTTGGCCCTCCCACTTCTCCGGTTATCGTATGTGTACGGGAGCCCTGCAAAACCGAGATCACCGAGGCCACAAATTTCCAAAACATCTCAAAAATCAATCATCTGACCTGCCGCACGAGGTGTTTCGGAGAAGTGTTCGAAGCTCCACATGGCCTCGCTGAAGTCTCCAATCACCATCCATGGCATATCAGCCCGCTGGTGAAGATTACGGAGGAGGGACCACATGTGATGATGGTCCTCTGTCCGCGGTTCACCGTAGACGCAAGTGAGCCTCCAAGGTGGCTCACACACCGAAGAAGTCACATACGCATCAATATATCGTTCATTTATTTCTTTTACATCCAGACTCAAAGACTCATGCCAATACAAGGCGAGACCTCCATTAAGACCAACACTATCAATACCATCAAAACCACTTAAACCTAGCCGAGCACGGTAACTTTTCATTTTATTCCTAGACTGCCTAGTTTCAGAAAGAAAAAGATACAAGGGGAATGAGTCTTTGCTAGACTCACGAGATCACGAACTGTCCGAGGGTTCCCCCGCCTCGGCACTTCCAACTGAGGATATTCATTGCTCCTGACGGGGCTCCGTAGGCCCCGTCAGGTCGCCGGCGGCCCCATGGCCGGCTGCCTCCATAGTGTTGGTCCTATCCTACACCTCCTGGTCATGGCCATCTCCTCCTCTCCCCGCCTGTTCACCTTCTTGGTTCGCCTCGGTTCTGCGTTTTTTAGGAGTACCTGAAAGCAACGGTTCAGCCACAGTAGCCGTGTTAGAGTACACCACCAGGGCCTTACTTTCACCCAGCCCGGAGCCAATAGCATGATCGTCTCCTGCATTACGCTTGCCCAGCGATGAAAGATCGTCGGACACGTCAGCGTCGTCCATCCTCACTTCCTGAGATAAATTCCTCAAGGCCGGGATAATGTCCGAGCTCCTCGGCTGTGACTCCGCTGTGTCATGGGAAGATTTTTTGACATTTTGTGGTTGGCGCCCTGTAGCAGATCGCTCCTTCTCCTCCCTCATGCTCCCATGGTTGTCCATATTACGCATTTGTTCAGCAAGCAGTTCGTCAACAGCTGGGTTCCCACGGCTGTGTTCTGCGTGCTCCTGCTGAGCCGAGGCTGCACCCTCATGCCGAGGTCCATGGCTACCGCGACGGCACACCGAGTTAGTGCTACTGCCCGACGAGAAGTCCAGGCCCCGGTAGGCTGTGGGGTTTACTTTTGTACGTACAGTCCCCCTCTGCTGCACGAACCGCCTAGGTGGCGAACACCTGAGTTTGCCG
Organism: Aegilops tauschii subsp. strangulata; assembly: GCF_002575655.3. Classification (NCBI taxonomy): domain Eukaryota; kingdom Viridiplantae; phylum Streptophyta; class Magnoliopsida; order Poales; family Poaceae; genus Aegilops; species Aegilops tauschii. The sequence continues at coordinate 184,363,873 of NC_053041.3, forward strand.
CTGTACTTCCCGCTGGGGACGCCGCCCTTCAGCTTCCTCCCACACGACATGTCCTGATGGCCTAGGTAACCACAAGTATAGCAGATGTGCGGCAGTTTCTCGTACTGAATATCAAACTCCATCTTAGTTTTCCTGTCCTTCACCTTTGCAGTCAGGGCCACTGATGTCTCCAGCGCCTTGTACACCGGGAGTGCAACCCTCACGCGTATATAGTTGCCCATGTTTACGCCCTGACAGAGGTCAGTTTGCAGAATTGTGCCCTGGTTAGCGCACAAGGCCTTCACGATCTTATCCGTTCTCAGATTCATAGGCACGTCAAGGATGTGAACCCAGATTCTGATAGTATCTAGCTTGTAATCTGACACTTTCCTCATTCCATCATAAGCTTCGATGATCAAAGGATCATGTTTATACTGCCAAGGACCACCCCTCAAGATTCGCGTCATATCAGCCTCACAACCAAAATGAACTAGGTATTTATTGTCACCTTGGTAGCTATAGTCCATGTCCTCCTTTAGCCTCCACCCTTCCTCAATATTGTCAAACAGCGTCCTCGGCGTAGGCCGTTCCAGCGAGTAAACAAGCATGACAACAGTCCATGGGTGTTCCTGTTGTTGGAGGACTCCCTCTTCCTCGAGGTCAACTTCAACAAGTGTGGCTTCAGCCTCTGCGTCATCACCTTCCCTTAAATCCTCCGGGCCCTGGAACACGGGCCTCTCCTTCTCCTTGGACGTTGACGGCTTATCAGAAGCACGCAGCTTTTTCACCTGATCCCAGACTACGAGCGACTTCACACGTGGGTTCGTCGCTGCGACGACCTCAGGTCCCCCATCAGCAGGCTTCGGGTGGGCAGCAACCGCAGAGGGTGCCCCGTAATCACCCCCACCGACCTCTGGGTTCACCTCGGTCTCCGGCGTCATCACGCCCGTGGGTTCCACAGCCGACGACATGGCGGTGGGAACGGACTTGCACGGCGGCTCGGTTCCAGGAGAGGGACGATCTGGTGGTTTGCTCGGTTTCCGATGGTTCTCCGCCCCAACCCTAGGGCGCTTAATATATGCAGGTTCATCTGGTTTCTTGCGCGAGGGATCAGCGATCCCTAGATCCTCCGGGAATCGTGGCTTCCCCGGGCTGCTCTCCATCTCGGACTCCTAAAGGGACACGGCGGGATCGCGGCAGAGAGGCCAGTCGATCTGGTGGCGGACAGGGCCGCCGCTGTTCCGTCGTCCTGCCAAGGCTGGGACACGGAGAACGGGCCACCCGCGGCCGGCGCGACGTCCGGCGGCGGTGGCTGCATGGTAGTCGCCTCACGATCGCCCTGGGAACAAAACCCTAGAACGTGCATGGTTGTTGGGAGGTGCCGCACATCCAAACTAGTCTTAGCTGGCATAGAAGCAATCTTTTATGGGGAGACACTCTCTCACAATTGTAACAGATGATTGTAGGGGAGCGAACAAACCTCTTAAAATAAACTACATGTGATAAGACATGGTGATACTCACGTATTAGCATTTTTTACCCACACATTTTGATATTGAATCATGATTGGATTGCTCCTGAGTCAATTGGAAACGAGTATCAGCGATCTCAGACACCATGGAGTCTTAACAAAATATGGGTAGGTGTATGGACAAATGATAATTTCAGGCAGCACTAGGCATCAGACGACTGAAGTTTGCATCCTATCAGACTACTCATAGACCGTCGGATTAGTAGCGAGCTAAGCGTCTGATCTGCAAGTTAGACCCACACATCAAGGAGGGTGCAGGTGGTTCGTTTGGATATGCATTAATAGCGATTTGTTTTCATGATGCTTCCGTAAATCATGCCAATCAAGTTTTAATTGTACATGCGTGGAATTAGCCCCCAAATTAAGTTCATCACTCTTTGTCTCCATACAGGTTTCCTTCCGAAGCAAATATTAGTTCCACTATTATTCAAACTTGCTTCTGGTATATATGTGTTATTTAAATATTTTGCTTCCACTGTGAAAGTTGCTTCCATCTATTAGTGAATTGGCTTTCATGAAGAATTAAACTTGCTTGTTTTCGTAGAAATTTGTACTTATAAGTTGTCGTTTTTTCACTAACAAACAATAAATATATTGCTTGCATCGAACAGACAATTGTTTTTAACCAATAAGACCTTTCTGTAGAAGAGAACCATTAACATGAGGATACATGCTCGAAACACAACAGGGATGTCTGGGAATAAGTTACGAAGCTGTGCTGAGTTTGCTTACATTGGCAGAAAATTATGCTTCCATAGTTCCGTGCACATACAATTTAAATCGAATACAAGTTCAGACAAACTGGTAATTGCTCCTACTGGCTTCGTACTTGCTGCTGTACGGGATGTGACAATGTCGCCATCATCGACTAGTGAATTGGCTTCCATGAAGAATTAAACTTGCTGTGTTTTGATAGAAATTTCTACTTATATGTTGTCGTTTTTTTCACTTACAAACAACAATAATATTGCTTGCATCGAACAGACAATTGTTTTTAACCAATAAGACCTTTCTGTAGAAGAGAACCATTAACATCAGGATACATGCTCGAAACACAACAGGGATGTCTGGGAATAAGTTACGAAACTGTGCTCAGTTTGCTTAAATTTTGCTTCCAACGAGGTAGTGCTTCCAACCACTGGAAAAAATAGCATGCTATAACCTCGCTAATAGCACGCTATAGCATCTTGAGAATTGTCTCGCTAAATATATCAGTGTACAACGTCTCGCTAATAGCACGATATAGCACGCTAATAGCATATTTTGAGGTCGGCGTTATTTTGCTGAAGCACGCTATTTTTTTCATTGCTTCCAACGCCGTCGAAATCACCCCTGAATTGCTTGAAGCAAATCACCGTCCCAACAGAAGCAATAAAAGGTATGACTGGAAGCATATAAGCAAGGTATGTTTGGTGAACTAGTGTGGAAGAACAACAATATGTCGGAAGCATATAATTTGGCATTTTGAAGCAATAATAAAATAAAATGGAAGCAAACATTACATACACTAGCAAATGGATTGACAATCGTGTCATCCTAATTGTGTAAAGCATGGAAGCACAGTGTTAAAATGAGGCGAAGATAGCACCCGAGGACAGGTATAGAACCAAAAATAAATACGGAAGTAGGCATCAACAGTCTAATATGTATGCATTACTGTTAGATTGGAAAAAGCTACATAAATTGAAGGGGACATTGCAAAAAAGAGAAATCACACAGGTGATGAGAAATATAATAAAGTGTATTTTTTAAAAGACAAATAAAAATCTAAACACACACACTTAAGAAATATTCTAAAATCAGGACGCATGACTATAATTGTATATGTACATGAGAAGCATGGAACGAGCACCTAGGTAAGCATGAATGCTAAGCAATGATCTTTATGGAAACATAGATGTTTTCAAGCAATGCTATGAAGGAAAATGCTAATTACACGGTTGAAATATATGCATCAGAAACTAGAATGAACTGGCTTGAAGCATTTGTACATATGAAGCTTCTAGCTAGCATGACAAGTGACGGTGTCCTGGAGTAGGGCGTACTAGCCTAGTCGTACCATGCTCCTGGGGATGGGCTGGTGCGCCTTCATTCATCTCAAGATGGATGGTTGGGTTACCCACACCTGTATTGAGAATCCCGTGATAGGGGGACATGATCTCTGCTTCGACAAGACGTGCCAAGAAAACCGCCTCGCAATATGCACAGTAGCTGGTTAGGAGAAACGGTTCGAATAATAACCGGGTCATGGCGTGATGTCACGCTATGAAACTTGTCAGCAGATTAGATTTGTGGAATATTATACTCTCTACGGCGGTATGTGGGATTTATTTTGCAGAGCCGGACACGGTCCTTGTGTTCAAAATCTTCTATGGAGTATTCGGAGGAGGAACTCGCCTTGCAATGCCGAAGACAATCTGCGCGCCGGGCTCATCGTCATTGAAGCCTGGTTCAGGGGCTGCTGAGGGAGTCCTGGATTATGGGGTCCTCGGACAGCCGGACTATATACTTTAGCCGGACTGTTGGACTATGAAGATACAAGACTCAAGACTTCGTCCCGTGTCCGGATGAGACTCTCCTTTGCGTGGAAGGCAAGCTTGGCAATACGGATATGTAGATCTTCTCCCTTGTAACCGACTCTGTGTAACCCTAGCCCCCTCCGGTGTCTATATAAACCGGAGGGTTTAGTCCATAGGACAAGAACAATCATAATCATAGGCTAGCTTCTAGGGTTTAGCCTCTACGATCTCGTGGTAGATCAATTCTTATAATACTCATATCATCAAGATCAATCAAGCAGGAAGTAGGGTATTACCTCCATCGAGAGGGCCCGCACCTGGGTACACATTGCGTCCCCCACCTCCTGTTACCATCCGCCTTAGACGCACAGTTCGGGACCCCTACCCGAGATCCGCTGGTTTTGACACCGACACTTGCCCCTTGTCGTGCTCACCTGCCCGGCAAGGGAGGCCCTTCTCCTGATGGTATCTTGCTCTTCTAGCTGGATCCTGGTCCTCTTGATCTGCATGTTGGTCCTTCAATGATCTTGATTACTTGTACTCTGACTTGGGTTGGTGCTTAAATCTCGTTCCCGTGCCAGTGCACAGTCTGGGCAACAGACCCAGGGTTTGTTGCACCGACACCCAGCTTCTCTCTTCGACGAACTGGTGAGCCCTCACGGCACGGTCCTCCAGACAGGTCACGATCTGGGTGAAGAAACAGAGGTGGCCGGCATCGTCATCCTCGTGCGGGTGAGGGACGCTCTCCTCGCAGATGGTGTCTAGCGCCCGGTTGGCCCTGATCTTGAGGCCTAGAGCATAGAGGGACGCGCACGCTCCATCGTCTGATGGTGGCACGCTTCGTTCGTGTTCTTCTCCGCGAGAGATGTGGCGCCCTCAACCTGCTGCTGAAGCGAGGACAGGTCGACGCGCACAGAGGCCAAGTCGGCTTGAGCGGAGGCTTGAGTTTCCTTGGCGGCCCTCTCGCGCTGCTCCGACGCATCCAGCTTCGTCCTGAGGGCGGTGGTCATGCCCTCAATCTCGGCCTCCAGGAGCTCAAACTTCAGGCGTTACTCGTCGGCGAGAACTGCGCGGATCTTTGCCACCTTGTGGTCGACCTCCTGCTGGGTCCTGGCCTCCCGAGCGGCAACTTCGTCCTCAACTACGGCTACCTGACGCTCCCTCACCTCCAGCCACTCCAGCTCCAATCTGTGTTCCAAGACCTCAAGCGCCAGCGCTTCCTCGCGTTCCTGGACCTCCCTCTCATTGAAGTGAGCCTCGCCCCGTGGTGCTGCCAGGGCAGCCCTGCGCGCCTGGACCTGCCACTCGAGGATGGCGTTCGAAGCTTGAAGCTCCCGCTCTAGCTCCTCGGCCGCCTCACAACGGCAGTCGGCCACACTGGCCTCCTCCGGAGCGTGGGCCCAAGCCTCACGAGATGCAGCAAGGGATACCACGGCGCTTGCACATGCGCGCTCGTACTAAAGATGCCCAAGATTGATGGCGACCTTCAACTGATGCCACTCGCGCGCCAGGCGGAGGCCCTTCGTCTCAAGGCGGGCGTCGACATCGACGATCTCTCCTCCAAGCCGGCTCAATTCGCCCATCGCTTCCCGGAAAAGGTCGTGGCGGACGGCACAGCGCCCGCGCGCGAGCTCCAGCGCGTGGCCAAGCCCGTCCTCCGCGCTGGGGACTACCGAAGAGGCACCAGGTGGATCGCCTGTCCCCAGCAAGGAGCCGCTGGTCGGCGCTTCTCCAACTGCTCCCCGGGTCTCGGTGGAGGCGCCGGGTGGCACCGCCTCGCCGCTCGAGGATAAAGCCGACACTGGGGCTGCCCAGCCACCGGCGATGGTCAATGGAGGAGGCCTCGGCACGCCTCCCGTGTCCCAAGACTGACCGCGGGGAAGAGGCGCTGGGGGCACAGGCTCATGGCCTCCCAGTGGCACCTCCGTCTCACAGACGGGCCCCGTGGCTCGCGCAGGTGTCTGGCGCGTGGGGCTCGGGGTCGTGAGCGGACGGTGGACCTCCGGAGGCTTCGTCATCACAGTCAGAGACACCGTGAAGAGTCTGGGTCAGGAGTGAAAGCGATACGAGGAGAATCACGAAGATAAGGTACTTACTCGTCTACGACTATGTACTTCCTCTGCTTCAACGGCCGGTAGGCATCACCACTTCAGCTTGGAGGCCCTTTCCTCTTGCGGAGTGCTGCAAGGCCCAAATGAAGCAAGCCAAAGGTCGGGGCATGACCCTTGGCGATTGGGCATCTCGCTCCCACCTCTGGAGCGCTGGCCTGGGCTTCGGGGGCCGCCCTAAGAGTACCAGGCGGTGCTCGCCCTCCTGCACCCACGTTCGGGGCGCGCGCCGTGGGGTCGACAATCACGGGAGCCACGAAGACGGGATTCTCACGCGGCCCATCAAGCCCCCTGGGCGTAGCCCCCACTCGTCAAAGAGGGGCATCTGCTTCACGAAATCCTCCTTGTTCGAGCAAAGCCACACGACGCACCCGTCCTCCGGAAGCGCAGCAGGCGCTGGATCGCCCGTCGGGAGCTCGAGCACCACGCACAGCGTCTTGGAAGAAAGAGAAGGAACCTGGAGCCTTATGGGGTCCTTGGGGCCACTGAAGGTCCACATTGGGCGAGAATGCCGCTGGAGCGGGGCGATGCGCCACCGGACGAACTCCCTTACCACCATCGGCGCCGTCGCCCCAGCCTTCTTAAACTTGGCCAGCCTGGGCCAGACATGGGCGAGCCGGCGATCGACAAGCTTCGCGTGCCCCCAGCCGGAGCTGGGCACCGCCGGTACTCGCGGGAGCAGGAGTAGGGGGCTGAGCGTGCCGGCTTCCACGTAACCCACTGCTTCCAGAATCCCCTCACATCTGGGCGAAGCGTGAAGTCGATGCCTGAGCCAGCCGTTGCCGCCACGGCCTGGAAGGCCACGCACCTCGAGCGCTGGCGGGCTTCGATCAGATGGAGCGAGAAGAAATGGCGAAACAGGGCGACGGAGTGAGCAATGCCCACCATGGCCTCGCACAGGAAGGCGAAGACGGCAAGGAGGATGATGGATTGGTGGTCCAGATGCAACGCTTGGATCTGATTGAAGAAGTCAGAGAAAGGGGGATCAGGCCAGCCAAGAGAGCATGAAGATGGATGGGGATTTCGGTGGCCTCCATGTCGAATAGAGCCCGGGAGGCAGGCCAAGCCGTCGTCGCCTTCCACTCATTGGAGTCGGCGGCGAGGGCCGGCCGGACCTTGGCAAGCCTTTCCTGATTGATCACCGTCGACTGCTCAAGAGCGGGCTCCAAGGCTGGCTGGGATTCGGCCGGAGTGTAGGCCTTTCCCCTCTTCTTCGACCGCGGGGACATGGCGGCAAGAGGGGGTCAGCACCAGCGTCGAATCAGGGAGAAGAACCGTGGGTTCGCAGGAAAGAGGACGAACCAAGGGCGAGCATGTCGAGCAATGATGGCAAGGCTGCATTAGCAGCTGGTGGCCGCCAAGCCTGGCAGTTATCGACGCAGCGTGGAGAAGTGGGGATGCCCACGTCCGTCAAGAGCCACATGTCGACCAAGGCCGCAGGCGGTTGGGGGCCCGCAGCGCCTCGCCCTTGCCTTGGCTTCGCCTCGAAGCCAAATACAAGCGCGCCTTGGGCCCGGGGGCTACTTTCGGTGTTCTGGGACCCAGGGTACCCAGACTTGCCTGCCTGCGGCCCATGATGTGGCCCCATCGACGACCTGGTACGACCTAGCTTCAGCGTCGACACCTCAAGACCCTCGCGAGGGGCCAAGCCTCGCAAGGCGAAAGACACCAAGACCTCAGAAGGAGTGGCCTCCTCAGGCTGGCTCGTGAGGAGCGGAGATTTCTATGCAAGCCTCACCTCGCCAGGTTCGGATGACGTGAGCCATGAAGACCAAGGCCAGGTGGGCGCCAGTGGGCCCAGTGCAGCAGTTTCCCCTTTGGTGCTAAAGAAGCAAGCGCAGACGCGGAGTCCCGCGGAATCAGTCAATGGTTTCCATTGTCGTGCAACAAGACCAAGACCGCCAGGACGGCAGGACGGAGTTCATCGCTGAGCCCACCACGGCGTCATGACCAGAGACTTTGCAGGCAAAGACTACTTTTGTCTGGATAAGATGTACTAGTTGTCTCCCTTCAAATTTGGCCGTTGCGGGATCACTTCCCGCCTTCATTTGGGAAGAGGACCATGGCACTATAAATAGGACCTAGCCACCACCATAGAGGGGGACGGATCATTCAGATCAACCTCTTCCCACCAGCTCAATAACACACCTCCTTAGGTTGTTCTTCCACTGTACTAGTTCATCCTCAACCCCTCGAGGCCAATCCACCAAAAAGCAGGAGTAGGCTTTTACACTACAAGGTGGCCCGAACCTGGGTAAACTGCCGTGTCTTCTTTCCCCTGAGTTCATCGAGCTAGGCCATGGGATCGTCGGGTTGGCAGACCGGGGAGGTTGAGTTCTTCGCACGCACCCTAGAGTTCGAACCTCTCAAGGGTTTGCGGATCCCGAAACCCGATAGTATGCAAGGGTCCGAATCCTTTGCTAGGTTGCCCTAGACCTCCTTTTATAGGTTAAGGGGCAACCACAGTGGCAAAACAGTCTTTACCTAATGATTAGATAGCTAACAGTGCTATCATACCTAACTCTGGCAGTTAGGACAAAGTGCATTAAATGCACAGCTAGGTGTCATGCTGAGAATGCAGCCCGGCAAGCCCGCCGTACCGCTTAATCATCTTCTCCTTATCTGCTTGACACGCCTCTAGACGGGTGTCGTATGAAGGTAATCTGTCTTCGAAATGACTGCCACGTGCCTAGTGGAAGCCACTTAATCCCTTGGGGGCTCGACACCGCACTGACACTGATTTGCGTTGTGGTGCGTTGAATCGGTGGAACCTTGGCGGGGAGGTTCGCCTTTGACGAACCCGGCAAGCCTGCCGGGGAAATCTTGGACTTGTTCCTGGGGCGGCCTCGACCAGCCAGGCTCTCTTGCCCTGCAAGGGAGGCCTACCCAAGGTGGTGCTCTTCTGTCTCGTTTGTCTTGGTCTTCTTGATCCGCTCCTTGATCTTACTAAGAGTCGCTTCTCTGTCTTGGCTTTGCTTTGTATGTTGGTGTAGCTATTTGGTGCCAACACGCCTGTGTATAAGTCAGGGCAACAAACGTAAATGTTTGTTGAACTGACAAGGGGTGAAGTCCACAATCTCCCCCTCAACCCCGTCGAACAGGTTGGATGTTGCCGATCCCTACCTTGTCGTGCAACTCCTGGAACCGGACACCGCCAAGAGCCTGTTGGGGAATGTAGTAATTTCAAAAAAATTCCTACGCACACGCAAGATCATGGTGATGCATAGAAACGAGAGGGGAGAGTGTGTCCACGTACCCTCGTAGACCGAAAGCGGAAGCGTTAGCACAACGCAGTTGATGTAGCGTACGTCTTCACGATCCGACCGATCAAGTACCGAACGTACGGCACCTCCGAGTTCTGCACACGTTCAACTCGATGACGTCCCTCGAACTCTGATCCAGCCGAGCTTTGAGGGAGAGTTCCGTCAGCACGACGTTGTGGTGACGGTGATGATGTTGCTACCGACAGAGGGCTTCGCCTAAGCACCGCTACAATATTATCGAGGTCGATTATAGTGGAGGGGGGCATCGCACACGGCTAAGCAATCCAAGAGATCAATTGTTGTGTCTAGGGGTGCCCCCTCCTCCGTATATAAAGGGGGAGGAGGAGAGGGCCGGCCAAGGGGAGGAGGCGCGCCCAAGGGGGGCACTCCTACTCCAAGTAGGATTCCCGCCTCTTTCCTAGTCCAAGTAGGAGAGGGGAAGGAAGGGGAGGAGAAGAAGAAGGAAAGGGGAGGGGGGCGGCCCCTTAGTCCAATTCGGTTTGGGCTAGGGGGCCGCGCGCCCCTAGCTGGCCGCCTCTCCTCTTCCACCACTTGGGCCCATGAGGCCCAATAACCCCCCGGGAGGTTCCGGTAACCTCCCGGTTCTCCGATTTTTATCCGATAACCCCCAGAACTCATCCGGTGTCCTAAAATAAGATTCCAATATATCAACCTTAATGTCTCGACCATTTCGAGACTCCTCGTCATGTCCGTGATCACATCCGGGACTCCGAACTACCTTCGGTACATCAAAACACAAAAACTCATAATACAATCGTCATCGAACTTTAAGCGTGCGGACCCTACGGGTTCGAGAACTATGTAGACATGACCGAGACACGTCTCCGGTCAATAACCAATAGCGGAACCTGGATGCTCATATTGGCTCCTACATATTCTACGAAGATCTTTATCGGCCAAACCACATAACAACATAAGTTGTTCCCTTTGTCATCGGTATGTTACTTGCCCGAGATTCGATCGCCGGTATCTCAATACCTAGTTCAATCTCGTTACCGGCAAGTCTCTTTACTCGTTTCGTAATACATCATCCCGCAACTAACTCATTAGTTACAATGCTTGCAAGGCTTATAGTGATGTGCATTACCGAGTGGGCCCGAGATAGCTATCCGATAATCGGAGTGACAAATCCTAATCTCGAAATACGCCAACTCAACAAGTACCTTCGGAGACACCTGTAGAGCACCTTTATAATCACCCAGTTACGTTGTGACGTTTGGTAGCACACAAAGTGTTCCTCCGGTAAACAGGAGTTGCATAATCTCATAGTTATAGGAACATGTATAAGTCATGAAGAAAGCAATAGCAACATACTAAACGATCAAGTGCTAAGCTAACGGAATGGGTCAAGTCAATCACATCATTATCCTAATGATGTGATCCCGTTTATAAAATGACAACTCATGTCTATGGTTAGGAAACTTAACCATCTTTGATCAACGAGCTAGTCAAGTAGAGGCATACTAGTGACACTCTGTTTGTCTATGTATTAACACATGTATTATGTTGCCGGTTAATACAATTCTAGCATGAATAATAAACATTTATCATGAAATAAGGAAATAAATAATAACTTTGTTATTGCCTCTAGGGCATATTTTCTTCAGTCTCCCACTTGCACTAGAGTCAATAATCTAGATCACATCGCCATGTGATTTAACATCAATAGTTCACATCACCATGTGATTAACACCCATAGTTCACATCGTCATGTGACCAACACCCAAAGGGTTTACTAGAGTCAATAATCTAGTTCACATCGCTATGTGATTAACACCCAAAGAGTACTAATGTGTGATCATGTTTTGCTTGTGAGAGAAGTTTAGTCAACGGGTCTGTCACATTCAGAGTCGTATGTATTTCGCAAATATTCTATGTCTTCAATACTCTGCACAGAGCTACTCTAGCTAATTGCTCCTACTTTCAATATGTATCCAGATTGAGACTTAGAGTCATCCGTATTGGAAAAAAACTTGCATCGACGTAACCCTTTACGACGAACTTTTTGCCACCTCCATAATCGAGAAACATATCCTTATCACACTAAGGATAATTTTGACCGTTGTCCAGTGATCTACTGCTAGATCACTATTGTACTCCCTTGCCAAACTCTGTGTAGGGTATAAAATAGATCTGGTATACAACATGGCATACTTTATAGAACCTATGGCTGAGGCAAAGGGAATGACTTTTCATTCTCTTTCTATCTTTTGCCGTGGTCGGGCTTTGAGCCTTACTCAATTTCACACCTTGTAACACAGGAAAGAACTCTTTCGTTGACTGTTCCATTTTGAACTACTTCAAAATCTTGTCAAGGTATGTACTCATTGAAAAAACTTATCAAGCATCTTGATCTATCTCTATGGACCTTGATGCTCAATATGTAAGCAGCTTCACTGAGGTCATTCTTTGAAAAACTCCTTTCAAATACTCCTTTATGATTTCCAGAAAATTCTACATTATTTCCGATCAGCAATATGTCATTCACATATACTTATCAGAAATGTTGTAGTGCTCCCACTCACTTTCTTGTAAATACAGGCTTCACCGAAAGTCTGTATAAAACTATATGCTTTGTTCTCACTATCAAAGCGTACATTCCAACTCCGAGATGCTTGCACCAGTCCATAAATGGATCACTGGTGTTTACACACTTTGTTAACATCTTTTGGATTGACAAAACCTTCTGGTTGCATCATATACAACTCTTCTTTAAGAAATCCATTAAGGAATGCAGTTTTGACATCTATTTGCCAAATTTCATAAAATGCGGCAATTGCTAACATGATTCAGAAATACTTTAAGCATAGATACGAGTGAGAAACTCTCATCGTATTCAACACCTTGAACTTGTCGAAAACCTTTTGCGACAATTCTAGCTTTGTAGATAGTAACACCACTATCAGCGTCCGTCTTCCTCTTGAAGATCCATTTATTCTCAATGGCTTGCCGATCATCGGGCAAGTCAACCAAAGTCCACACTTTGTTCTCATACATGGATCCCATCTCAGATTTCATGGCCTCAAGCCATTTTGCGGAATCTGGGCTCATCATCGCTTCCTCATAGTTCGTAGGTTCGTCATGGTCAAGTAACATGACCTCCAGAACAGGATTACCGCACCACTCTGGTGCGGATCTCACTCTGATTGACCTACGAGGTTCGGTAGTAACTTGGTCTCAAGTTACATGATCATCATTATTAGCTTCCTCTCTAATTGGTGTAGGAGTCAGAGGAACAGATTTCTGTGATGAACTACTTTCCAATAAGGGAGCAGGTACAGTTACCTCATCAAGTTCTACTCTCCTCCCACTCACTTCTTTCGAGAGAAACTCCTTCTCTAGAAAGGATCCATTCTTAACAACAAATGTCTTGCCTTCGGATCTGTGATAGAAGGTGTACCAAATTGTCTCCTTTGGGTATCCTATGAAGACACAATTCTCCGATTTGGGTTTGAGCTTATCAGGATGAAAACTTTTTCACATAAGCATCGCAACCCCAAACTTTAAGAAACGACAGCTTAGGTTTCTTGCTAAACCACAGTTCATACGGTGTCGTCTCAACGGATTTAGATGGTGCCCTTTTTAACGTGAATCAGTTGTCTCTAATGCATAACCCCAAAACGATAGTGGTAAATCGGTAAGAAACATCATGGATTGCACTATATCCAATAAAGTACGGTTATGACGTTCGGACACACCATTATGCTGTGGTGTTCCAGGTGGCACGAATTTGTGAAACTATTCCACATTGTTTTAATTGAAGACAAAACTCGTAGCTCAAATATTTGTCTCTGCGATCAGATCATAGAAACTTTATTTTCTTGTCACGATGATTTTCCACTTCACTCTGAAATTCTTTGAACTTTTCAAATGTTTCAGACTTATGTTTCATCAAGTAGATATACCCATATCTGCTCAAATCATCTGTGAAGGTCATAAAATAATGATACCCGCCGCGAGCCTATCGGATCGTATACATCAGTATGTATTATTTCCAACAAGTTTGTTGCTTGCTCCATTGTTCCGGAGAACGGAGTCTTAGTCATCTTGCCCATGAGGCATGGTTCGCAAGCATCAAGTGATTCATAATCAAGTGATTCCAAAAGCCCATCAGCATGGAGTTTCTTCATGTGCTTTACACCAATATGACCTAAACTGCAGTGCCACAAATAAGTTGCACTATCATTATTAACTTTGCATCTTTTGGCTTCAATATTATGAATATGTGTATCACTACGATCGAGATCCAATAAACTATTTTCATTGGGTGTATGACCATCGAAGGTTTTATTCATGTAAACAGAATAACAATTATTCTTTGATTTTAAATGAATAAACGTATTGCAATAAACATGATCAAATCATATTCATGCTTAACGCAAAAACCAAATAACATTTATTTAGGTTCAACACTAATCCGGAAAGTATAGGTAGTGTGCGATGATGATCATATCAATCTTGGAACCACTTCCAACACTCATCGTCACTTCACCCTTAACTAGTCTCTGTTCATTCTGCAACTCCCGTTTCGAGTTACTTCTCTTAGCAACTGAACCAGTATCAAATACCGAGGGGTTGCTATAAACACTAGTAAAGTACACATCAATAACATGTATATCAAATATAGCTTGTTCACTTTGCCATCCTTCTTATCCGCCAAATACTTGGGGTAGTTCCGCTTCCAGTGACCAGTCCCTTTGCAGTAGAAGCACTTAGTCTCAGGCTTAGGTCCAGACTTGGGCTTCTTCACTTGAGCAGCAACTTGCTTGCCGTTCTTCTTGAAGTTCCCCTTCTTCCCTTTGCCCTTTTTCTTGAAACTAGTGGTCTTGTCAACCATCAACACTTGATGTTTTTCTTGATTTCTACCTTCGCCGAATTTAGCATCGCGAAGAGCTTGGGAATTGTTTTCGTCATCCCTTGCATATTATAGTTCATCACGAAGTTATAGTAACTTGGTGATAGTGACTAGAGAACTTTGTCAATTACTATCTTATCTGGAAGATTAAATCCCACTTGATTCAAGCAATTGTAGTACCCAGACAATCTGAGTACATGCTCACTGGTTGAGCTATTCTCCTCCATCTTGTAGGCAAAGTACTGTCAGAGGACTCATACCCCTCGACACGGGCATGAGTATGAAATACCCATTTCAACTCTTGGAACATCTTACATGCTCCGTGGCGTTCAAAACATTTTTGAAGTCCCGGTTCTAAGCCGTAAAACATGGTGCACTAAACTATCAAGTAGTCATCATACCGAGCTTTTGTCAAAACGTTCATAATGTATGCATCTGCTCCTGCAATCGTTCTGTCACCTAGCGGTGCATCAAGGACATAATTCTTCTATGCAGCAATGAGGATAATCCTCAGATCACGGATCCAATCCGATTCATTGCTACTAACATCTTTCAACATAGTTTTTCTCTAGGAACATATCAAAATAAACATAGGGAAGCAACAACGCGAGCTATTGATCTACAACATAATTTGCAAAATACTATCAGGACTAAGTTGATGATAAATTAAAGTTCAACTAATCATATTACTTAAGAACTCCCACTTAGATAGAAATCCCTCTAATCATCTAAGTGATCACGTGATCCAAATCAACTAAACCATGTCCGATCATCACGTGAGATGGAGTAATTTTCAATGGTGAACATCACTATGTTGATCATATCTACTATATGATTCGTGCTCGACCTTTCGTCTCAGTGTTCCGAGGCCATATCTGCATATGCTAGGCTCGTCAAGTTTAACCCGAGTATTCCGCGTGTGCAAAACTGGCTTGCACCCGTTGTAGATGAACGTAGAGCTTATCACACCCGATCATCACGTGGTGTCTCGGCACGATGAACTTTGGCAACGGTGCATACTCAGGGAGAACACTTTTATCTTGAAATTTAGTGAGAGATCATCTTATAATGCTACCGTCAATCAAAGCAAAATAAGATGCACAAAAGATAAACATCACATGCAATCAATATAAGTGATATGATATGGCCATCATCATCTTGTGCTTGTGATCTCCATCTCCGAAGCACTGTCATGATCACCATCGTCACCGGCGCGACACCTTGATCTCCATCGTAGCATCGTTGTCGTCTCACCAACTATTGCTTCTACGACTATCGCTACCGCTTAGTGATAAAGTAAAGCAATTACATGGCGATTGCATTGCATACAATAAAGCGACAACCATATGGCTCCTGCCAGTTGCCGATAACTCGGTTACAAAACATGATCATCTCATCCAACAAAAATATAGCATCATGTCTTGACCATATCACATCACAACATGCCCTGCAAAAACAAGTTAGACGTCCTCTACTTTGTTGTTGCAAGTTTTACGTGGCTGCTACGGGCTGAGCAAAAACCGTTCTTACCTACGAATCAAAACCACAACGATAGTTCGTCAAGTTAGTGCTGTTATAACCTTCTCAAGGACCGGGCGTAGCCACACTCGATTCAACTAAAGTTGGAGAAACTGACACCCTCTAGTCACCTGTGTGCAAAGCACGGTGGTAAAACCAGTCTCGCGTAAGCGTACGCGTAATGTTGGTCCGGGCCGCTTCATCCAACAATACTGCCGAACCAAAGTATGACATGGTGGTAAGTAGTATGACTTGTATCGCCCACAACTCACTTGTGTTCTACTCGTGCATATAACATCTACGCATAAACCTGGCTCAGATGCCACTGTTGGGGAACGTAGTAATTTCAAAAAAATTCCTACGCACACGCAAGATCATGGTGATGCATAGCAACGAGAGGGGAGACTGTGTCCACATACCCTCGTAGACCAAAAGCGGAAGCGTTAGCACAATGTGGTTGATGTAGTCGTACTTGTTCACGATCCGACCGATCAAGTACCGAACGTATGGCACCTCCGAGTTCTGCACAAATTCAACTCGATGACGTCCCTCGAACTTCGATCCAGCCGAGCTTTGAGGGGGAGTTCCGTCAGCACGATGGTGTGGTGACGGTGATGATGTTGCTACTGACGCAGGGCTTCGCCTAAGCACCGCTACGATATTATCGAGGTGGATTATAGTGGAGGCGGGCACCGCACACGGCTAAGAGATCCAAGAGATCAATTGTTGTGACTAGGGGTGCCCCCTCCTCCGTATATAAAGGGGGGAGGAGGAGAGGGCCGGCCAAGGGGAGGAGGCACGCCCAAGGGGGGCAATCCTACTCCAAGTAGGATTCCCCCCCTTTCCTAGTCCAAGTAGGAGAGGGGAAGGAAGGGGAGGAGAAGAAGAAGGAAAGGGGGGCCCGGCCCCCTAGTCCAATTCAGTTTGGGCTAGGGGGGCCGGCCCCCTAGTCCAATTCAGTTTGGGCTAGGGGGGCCGCGCGCCCCTAGCTGGCCGCCTCTCCTCTTCCACCACTTGGGCCCATGAGGCTCAGTAACCCCTCAGGAGGTTCCGGTAACCTCCCGGTTCTCCGGTTTTTATACGATAACCCCCGGAACTCATCCGCTGTCCTAATATAACAATCCAATATATCAATCTTAACGTCTCGACCATTTCGAGACTCCTCGTCATGTCCGTGATCACATCCAGGACTCCGAACTACCTTCGGTACATCAAAACACAAAAACTCATAATACAATCGTCATCGAACTTTAAGCGTGCGGACCCTACGGGTTCGAGAACTATGTAGACATGACCGAGACACATCTCCGGTCAATAACCAATAGCGGAACCTGGATGCTCATATTGGCTCCTACATATTCTACGAAGATCTTTATCGGTCAAACCGCATAACAACATACGTTGTTCCCTTTCTCATCGGTATGTTACTTGCCCGAGATTCGATCGTCGGTATCTCAATACCTAGTTCAATCTCGTTACCGACAAGTCTCTTTAATCGTTCCGTAATACATCATCCCGCAACTAACTCATTAGTTACAATGCTTGCAAGGCTTATAGTGATGTGCATTACCGAGTGGGCCCAGAGATACCTCTCCGACAATCGGAGTGAAAAATCCTAATCTCGAAATACGCCAACTCAACAAGTACCTTCGGAGACACCTATAGAGCACCTTTATAATCACCCAGTTATGTTGTGATGTTTGGTAGCACACAAAGTGTTCCTTCGGTAAACGGGAGTTACATAACCTCATAGTTATAGGAACATGTATAAGTCATGAAGAAAGCAATAGCAACATACTAAACGATCAAGTGCTAAGCTAACGGAATGGGTCAAGTCAATCACATCATTCTCCTAATGATGTGATCCCGTTTATCAAATGACAACTCATGTCTATGGTTAGGAAACTTAACCATCTTTGATCAACGAGCTAGTCAAGTAGAGGCATACTAGTGACACTCTGTTTGTCTATGTATTCACACATGTATTATATTTCCGGTTAATACAATTCTAGCATGAATAATAAACATTTATCATGAAATAAGGAAATAAATAATAACTTTATTATTGCCTCTAGGACATTTTTCCTTCAGAGCCTTTGTCACGATGTCCGACTCCTCGGGCTTTGTGTAGCCCGTACATCCTGCGTGTGCTTTGCCACCTTTCACCATGAGCCTCACCTTGTCCTTGATGATGGTGGCGTGCTCATTCTTCTTGATCTCGGGGTCCTGTGGTCGTCCCGTAGGCTCGCCGAGAAGGTCCCCTAGGCGTCGGAACCTGTGTGGAGTACCAACGTTGTTGTTGGTGTTGAACAGGTCTGACCGCGATGTTGGCGGGGACACAAACTGCCCCGGAACCACCTCGCTCGTGGGCATCAGTGTTCCTGGAGTCGTAGCTCCTGAGGTCACACTCCCCGGGAACTCCCTTCCCAGTGTCGTCGTGTCGAATGTCATGCTAACCCAGAATTCCCTTCTTGGGGATGACTTGTCGAACATCGCACTACCCGGAATTCCCTTCCCGGGGTCGTTGTGCCAGATGTCGCACTTCCCGGGAACTCCCTTCCTAGGGTCGATTTGTCGGACGTCGCACTAACCGGAGTGGCTCCTCTAAGGGTAGCGGAATCCTTGTCTTTCTTCCCGCCGGACTTGCTTGTCGGGCTTCCCCTCATGAGTTCTGCCTCCCGCACGGACTAGATGGACCCCGAGCATGTCGGGGCTGTGGCGTGGCGGACCATAGAGCACCGTGGCTCCTACACGGTCTCGACGGTCGCCATAGTCACGGTCGAGGCCTTGTCGCCCCATGACCGTCTCTTCATCGCCCCCCCCCTAGTTGAGGCCTGTCGAAGAGTGACGTGTCACCCACACGGGCTTGCAGAACCCCGAGAACCTGGTTGTCGGGGTGTGGCCGACTTGAGTTGACGTGTGCTCCTGCACGGGCTCACTGGTCGCCAGCATCATGGTCAGGACATGGCCCACCAGATGCATCGCCGCCGTGCCTCTTGACATGGGCTTGTCGGGTCCTGAGGATGTCAGGGACGCCTTTGCCATGCTAACTTGCACGGGCTTGTTGGGTCCCGACGATGTCGGGGCCGCGATTGCCGTGCCAACTTGCACGGCCCTAACCAGTGTCACAGGGAACGTGGTTGCCGGGGTGTGGCTCCCCCACACCAGGGTCTTCGTCTCCTCCCAATCGTAGTCTCCCGAGAACACTGTTGTCAAGGAGAGCGCTACCGATGTAGGGAAGGGATTACTTGAAGAGATCCGGGCCTCCCGCATGGACTTGATGGTTGTTGGCATCGTGCTCGTCGGAGGTGCTATGCCCTCCCACACGGCTTCGATGCTTGTTGGGACCATGGTCGCCGGAGACGCTAGGCCCTCCTGCACGGTCTCGACGCAAGCCAACATCATTGCTGGCCCATCGTCCTCTTCAGCCTGGACGAGGTTCGCCGCGGCCGCGGCATCCTCGTCAGCCATCCTCTTACGGCATTCACGTGCCCAGTGGCCCTTGATGCTACAATATCGACACTTGTCCCGGTCGTCGTGGGGACACCTCGTGCGGCTCCGCCATGGGTGCGACCGCCGCCTCTGCCGGTGCCGCCTCCTCTGCTCGGGGCACCGCCACCATGTCCTTGACGCTTCCTCGCCTGCCACTTCTTCGAGAATAGGAGTTTTCCACCGCCAAAGCTCTCACGGCCATCATCAAGGTGGTCCTCGACCACCCGCAACCGGCCCGTGAGCTCCTCGATGGAGAGGTCGCTCAGGTCAAGCAAAGTCTCGATGCAGCCGCTACCTGAGCAAAGCGAGGTGGCACAACGCGGAGAAATTTCCGCATGACTTTCGCATCGTCCATGGTATCGCCGAGCACGCGGAGTTGCGACGCAAGGCCGGAGATCCGCATGGCGAAGTCGTCGACGAGCTTGCCCTCCTTGAAGGCGATGTTCTTGAAGTCCACCCGCAGCTTCTGTGTGTTCGCCTCGCGCATGCGGTTGCTGCCGAGGCGTTGGGTACAGATGGCTTCCCATGCCTCCTTGGCGCTTGCCTTCACCGCGAGCATGTCGTGCATGTCCGGCGGTGTGGTGCGCATAAGCGCCGCCACAGCTTTCATGTCCTCCTTTCTCTCGACTAGGCCATCCTCCATGGGTACCCAGAGGCTCGCCGCATGGAGGTTGCAGTCCATGATCAACGCCCACTCGTTGTAGTTCGAGCGCATGAGCATCGGGAAGGTGATGGGCACGCTACCGCTGACTATGGTCTCACGCACGATCGCCCTAACCACGACCTCACCGCGATGGCCGCGCCTAGACCGGCTGCGCCCTCGCCGCTCCTCCAAAGGCGCCGATTGGGAGCCGTCCTGTGATGCCTGCGACTGGGAACCACCCGAGTTGGTGCGCTGCTGCTTTCCTTTTGCATCGGCTATGGCTACCGTAACTTGAGGCTCTGATACGAGTTGTTGTCTCAAACGAAAACGTAGCTAGCCGATGATCAAACGAAGTAGAGGAAAGGAACTAGTTTGCAGCTAGTGCAAGCTAGTAGGACATGAGTGAAGAGCGCACACACACTGACTTGAAAATACTCACGTACTACTTCTAAGTGAGGCTGGTTGTAGTGATAATACTACTAAACTTTGATTGTTACTTCTCCTGCTTACAACCGATGGGCACATGTCCTTCTATAGGCTACAGATCGGTCCTGGTCAAGCTAAAGTAAACTCCTAGGAGACTACTAGGAAACTACTAAGAACATGCACAACCCTTGCATGACTACCACCACGTAAGTGCATAGCATTTCCCTATTGATGCACTAAGAAACTACCAGGGACATGCACAGCTACTACCATGTACTTGCATGTCCAAAAGCTACTAGGAAACTTCCAAGTAATTACCTGGAGACATGGGTGAAGCCGACAATCCTCTCCTAGCTGCGCATGACCTATAGGCCGCCGGACAATGACCACTCTCTGCTCGACTGGTGGCACGGTGCAAGGCAGGGCACCCCTCAACTGATGCGCAATGGGCTTTCATCACCGATGCTCCTGACATCTTGGATGATTTGGAAACACAGGAACGACTGCATCTTCGGTTGTGCGCGGCCATCCGTTCACACTATCGTGGGCAGGATTAAAGTGGAGGCTAGGCTTTGGGCAAGGGCCGGCGCTGACGGGCTTAGAGTTGTGCTCCCCGTCACATGGGATGATTGTAAACCACCGCCTATGAGGAATGTAACTTCAAACTCTCTTTTAAATGAAATGAAATGCAAAGATCCTTTGCCTTTCTCGAAAAAAAAATTGATTACTTCACCTGTTTTGGGCTGGCAACTTTATTATATATTCCTACAAATTTTCATGGTAACTCTATGTCCTTTTCCTTCATAGGGACATACATTATATGCCAAGTCATATGCTTTGCTGTTTTCGACAACTAGGCGCGGAGACTTGTGCCAGTACATCAAAGTCACAAGATATGTGCACGTACAACAATATTATGTCTTTCTATACCTCGATATAACTAGTGCCATTTTCTGGTAACTTGGTAAGTTTTGGGTAGGAAAACATGGCAACTTAAGTCGACATGGCAGAATACTATAAAAGCCATATTTTGGCAAGCGTTGTGCCTGCAAACTTGGTAATTTAATCATCTACCAGGCGACAACTTAAGAAAAAGTACTATGTAGTAGATCCACCCATATTTTTTGCTACTTTTATTATGACATGTTGTAATTCTACGCGGCGGAATATGGTAACTTATGCACTGGGTCTTGAGATGTTTTTCTTCTCTTGCAATGGGAAACCGGGCTCACATTTTTCTACCGGATAGATTTGTTTTCGAGGATGGTAAGTTATCACACCATCTAGATGGTAGCATATGTTCATAACAATTGGTAACTTCTCGTACATTACTGATGGCATCATCTTTTCATACTCCAGTGATTTTGGTTTCTAGATGGGGTGGGGGAGTGAAGAACTAGTCGAGGGGTTCTTGCATCTTATCTCAGGAAGGTATGGAAGTGCATGAAAAGTTGGGGTGACTTAAGGAAGAGTGTAGGACCCGTACACATGGAAAAATCTGTCATCTACCTAGACGGAGTGGATTTCTCAAATCTGGTGGCCCCACCTAAACCATGACTTGGCCTGGTGCTCGACTCGTGTACGGAAGGGGGGATGTGCACTTATGTTGGGTGCGTCACACGAGTCAAGCATTCCACATGGTCTTGGCGTACACATGATACGTCGTGCTACCAAGATAGGTAGCGTACAATCGCACTCTAGTACATTTGACAAGTTACTACCGAGCATCCGGAGTTTGTATACCAATATGTCAAGGGAACCAGGAGTGCTCTCTTTTTGGGTAAATGTTTATAACGGAGCGGCCGATCCATCCTTACATTGGTTGCTGCCCACGCCGCCCACACAATCACGTGTCCCCACTCATACCACACACACCTTATCTCCTGCTTTGGAAATTTCTCGCCCTTTTTCTCTCTCCGCCAAATAAAATGCCCCTCCTCTCTCTCTTTGTCTCTCCGACTCTCTTTGTGTGGCTCGTGACTTCTACCGGCGGCCAACCCTCAACCCATTCTCTCCCCGGAGTGTCCTTCATTCACTGCTTCTGGTGCTACAGCATCGCCCATACCAGCATGGATGCTGCAACAGTTTGCGAGTGAATCGTCACCTTCTTCGTCCCCACACTCGTCCAGGATTAGGTCCTCTCCTCTCTCTCTCTCTCTCTCTCTCCCTCTCTCTCTCTCCCCCCCCCTCTCTCTCTCTCTCTGGCGCGTGCAAGTTGCCAGCGCCAGTCGCCGTTGTCCCTATCCGTTGCAAGGCAACCTTGGCTGCCGCGTGGCCTGAGGGCATTGCTGCTAGGCCGACCAGCCACACCGTCGGCACGTGGTCACGCGAAGATCGATGCGGGTTGCACTATTGCGTATTGTGAGCGGTGATATGGGGTGGGGGAGGGAAGAACTAGTTGAAGGGTTCTTGCATATTATCTTTAGGAAGGTATGGAAGTGATCATGAAAAGTTGGGGGTGATTTAAGGGAGGGTTTAGGACCCGCATGTGGAAAAACTGCCACCTACCTAGATTGAGTGGATTTTTCAAATGTGGTGGCCCCACCTAAACCGTGACTTTGCCTCGTGTAGGGTGGATGCAAGCTCGTGCTGGGTGTGTCACATGAGTGAGATATTCCACATGGTCTTGGTGCACGCATGATACGTTGCGCTATAGGACATTTGACAAGTTACTACCGAGCATCCGAGGTTTGTATCCCATTACGTTAAGTGAACTAGGAGTGCTTTCTCTTTGGGTAAAGGTTTATAATTGAGTGGCTAATCCATCCTTACATTGGTCGATGCCCTCGCTGCTCACGCAATCATGTATCCCCACCCATACCACACACACCTTATCTCTTATGGAAATTTCTCGCCCTTTTCCTATCTCTGCCGAATAAACTGCCCCCTCTTCTCTCTCTCCCCCTCTCCGTCTCTCCGTTTCTCTCTTTGTGCGGCTTGTGACTTCTAGAAGCGGCCAACCCTCAACCCACTCTCTCCCGGAGTGTCCTTTATTCACTACTTCCGGTGCTACGCCATCGCCCTGCCCGCATACTGGCTGCTGCAACAGTTTGTGAGCGAATCATCGCCTTCTTCGTGCCCACACTCCTCGAGAGTCAGGTTCCTCTCCTCCCTACCCACCCCTCACTCTCTCTCTCTCTATCACCCCCTCTCTCTCTTTCTATCACTCTCTCTCTCTCTCTCTCTCTCTCTCTCTCTCTCTCTCTCTCTCTCTCTCTCTCTCGCGCGCGCGCGCGCTCGCACGCACATTGCCAGCGCCGATCACCACTTTCCTTGTCCATTGCAAGGAAACCTTGGCTGCTGCATGGCCCGAGGGCACTATTGTTAGGCCGACCAGCCGCACGGTCGACAGGTGGTCATGTGATGATGCGGGTTGCACTATTGTGTGTTGTGAGCGCTGATATGGTGTGCTTCAAGTGGCGGGCTAGGCTAAAAGCGGCGAATGGACGTTATACGAGGGTGACTGTCGATGTTGCAATCATCGACAATGATGATGCAACTGTGTGATGGCTATTGCGTGGAGCAGGGGACGGTCGACGACTGTTCTGGGGGAGAGGACGGTGTTGCTATGACTTGCCTTGTATGCTAACAGGCCGAGAGGTGAATGCTGTGACAACGGACGGCTGTGATGGACGAGGACGACGATACTATGAAGGCAGGCGGTGGATCGTGCGACGACAGGAGGTGTCTGTGGAGGTGATGTTGCGACCGTGGGCAATGGATACTACAAGCGGAGTGGGGGATGACGCGAGAGCCCTGGTGATGCTAAGACGGTGGGCGACGACGACAAAGTCACAGAGGTTGCGAGCCGCACAACTGTCGCTGCGAGGCACACGTTGCTGTGTTTTCCCCCTGCGTATGCACGTGCGGTTTGCTGAGAGGGAAGTTCGCGCAAGTCGATCGATCACGCCGCGCGCGACGATGCCCTTTCCACCGCTCCATGCCAGCCCGCGGCATGCGCCCCATCAGTACACCAACGTCAGACAGTTCCCTTTCCAGCTATGCATGCAAGATGTCATCGCAGGCCAAATGCTTCGAAGTACGTATGTCACGCCAAACTCATTCATGCCCACTTCTAACCGATGCACATACGTACGTACATGTGGCTGGAGAGTGAGAGATAGAGATAGATAGATGGAGAGATAGAGAGAGTATGACTTTTGTTTGAGCGTGAGAGACCGTATGACCCGTGAACATGACATATTCGTGACATTATACGGAGCTACAATATGACCCGTGAACATGACATATTCGTGACATTATACGGAGCTACAATTTGCAACGCAAAATATTGTGTACTGCATTCTACATCACAACGATACTGAGGTCGAAAACCCTTTTGGAAACAAATGCAGTTTTTCATCGGATCATCAATTGTGAGTAGCCAAAGTAAGGGAAACCAAATTAAGCAACGATAACTTCAACAACAAAGAGTACATGAATTACTAGAGGACAAGCCCGCATTAGGTAAGAAGTACACACACAAACCAGCTATAACCACAAACCATGGCCGGATCAACACGGCAAATTATTACAGTACGCAGGACGCAGAAGCTAACGCGCGCTGCCCACGCGGTTACCCAGATTGGATGGGCTTGCCCTGCGATTCTTCTGCTGCTGGCTCTGGCTCCGGCTCTCCGGTGCCCTTCCCCGGCACCGGCACGCTGTTGGACGAGCTCTCCTCGTCGGCACAGGCTCCTCCGTTGCTGCTACCTTCCCCGTATCCGTACCCGTAGTATTGCTGGGCCACGGCACGTTCTCCGCCGAACACCTGGCACTGCCCGTCGACGTTCGCCCGCACGGGCGTTATCCCGACGGCGTACCCCTGCACCGGAGCCTGGGGCGCGTAGACGCCCCGCTGCATCTGAACTTGCACCGGAGGCGGGGGAGCGTACATGGGCCACTGCACCTGATTCTGAACCTGCATCGGAGCTGGGGGCGCGTAAATTGGCCGCTGCATCTGATTCTGAACCTGCACTAGAGCCGGAGGCGCGTACATCGGACGCTGCATCTGAGCATGCAGCGGCATGGCGTGGAGCACGGGCGGGGCCGCGCGGGGAGGTGCACTTGTCACGGCGCGCCTGTCGCCTGCAGCGGCACCACCTGTTGCCGCCTCGGGGTCGCGCATGCGGTGCAGGAAGACGCTGAGGGGCACGACGTAGTCGTCAAAACCGAGGCGGTTTAGGGCCCACACGATGTCTTCGGCGTTGACGGTCTTGCGGTGCTCCATGTGGCACCGCTCGTTGGCCTCGCCGGTGACGAAACTGATGAACTCCGACACGCACTCCTGGATCGCCTCCTTGGCGTCGTCGGAGATCTTGGCGTGGGCAGGGAGCGCGCGACGCATGATGCGGATCACGTTCGCGATGGGCATCAGCCGGTCCTGCTCCCTCACCACCGGGGTCGCCTGGGTAGGCGCCGGCGCCGTTGCTCCGTTGGGGACGTCGGCGTTCTCCATGGCTAGAGCTAGCCAAGGTGCAATGCAGGTAGTCGCACTTGACTTTAGGGCTTTGCTGGTTGAGTTGTAAGTGCTGTGCTTCTGATCGACTTGTTTCAGTGTGTTAAATAGGCTGAGATAGGTATTAGGTGCTGGCTTAGCTGTCCTTTGTATTTCCGATCAAACGGACAAGTGTCCATTTAGTTGAGAGGTTCTGGCAAAGACATCACCTTTAACAGATAATGTACTCCTGTATCAGATTATTAATCAGAGGAAAACGATAAATCATGTATAAATGTGATTATAACAGTTGGTGGTGAGGGCTGTAAATGTACGTAGTTTTTTTTTTCCTTTCTTTTCTCATGACGTGTAGACAGGTCATTTTGAAACTGAAATGGTACATTAAACACAAGGCAACAAAGCTACAACATAATGACAACCAAATCAGTGGCGGCACAGGATTTTGAAGATGAATATCCAGAACAAGAAAAATGTATGAAATTACAAGAAAGGAAGAGATTGAATCCGTAATCAAATCTATAAAATTGCAAGGAAAAAATTTACAAGGAAAAAGAGACTGGATCTAAAATAAAATCTATCAAACCTAAAAAATTACTATATTTTTTAATAAAATTATAAGCAAATGAACATTCAGTAGAAGGTGTGTAGTAATGTCAATAATATATAATAAAGGTGAAAGAGAGAAGAAAAACAGATACAATACAAAGAGAAAAGTACAAGAAAAAAAGTTACAAAATATGCTGAAATAAAATGCTATTAGGAGATACTGAATTAAACCAAGACCTCTTACTTCCATGCATAATAAACAACCAACTAAGCTACTGTAATCCCTCTATTTTGAATTTGTCTTCTTATTTATATCGTGGCTACAAGACATGGTGATATAATTTTTTTTTGCGGGAAAAAGGGAGATTTCTATTACTCAAGGAGGCAAATCAGCCATAACCAAGTTTACAATGTCACGCATACTCGAGCCCAGCCATACCGCAGTAGGGGGGGGGGGGGGGGGTACTCCTGCCATACTCTGCAAGAGCGTGGCTAACTTTATTTTACGAACGACTAATAGAAGTAATAGAGATCTCCCTAGCTTCAGCATCCTTCATCCTCTTGATCTCCTCAACTAGCACGCGGTGCCTCGAGCGGTCCCTTCTTGAAGCGTTCAGCATATTCACAGCTTCCACACTATCCATCTCAATGATAATGGGCAAGGCAGACCGGTGTAGGGCCAATTCGAGCCCCTCCCTACATGCAGCCAACTCGGCTTCCAGGGCATTATCACATGTGCGAATTTCCCTACAAGCAGTGAAAATTATGCCTCCCCGGTCTGACCGCAGGACCATGCCTCCTCCAGCTGCTCCTGTTGATGGTACATAGCTACCATCAACATTCAATTTTGTCCAGCCGGATGGAGGTAACACCCACCCCACTTCGGCCTTCTGTTGTACATGTTGTGGTGGCGCCAAAGCATCAACCTGAACCACCATCTTCCCTTTCTCCATGTTACCTTGGGGCCATTGGTGGATGCATAACAAGGAATTTATGTAGCCTTGTAAAAATCTACGTGATGCTTCCGTTGGGGGTGGGGACTTGCCATGAGTTATTTCATTTCGCACATACCAGACACGCCACATTCCCATGAGGATAATCATACGTGTAGTATCAGATAGCGGCTCCAAAAGTGAGAACAACCATTCTGGGCCGGTGTGCATGATGTCCTCCATCTTGGGTATGGGCCAGTCACGCGCCATAGCACGCCACAACTCTTTCGCCAGGGGGCACCTGCACATAGCGTGGAAACCATCCTCTCGTTCCACACCACCAAGGGGACACACATCAGAGAGTTCGAGGTGTCGAGAGAATTTATTTGCCCAAGTAGCGAGCGAGTTGGAAACCAGCCTCCATGCAAAGACTCGTACCTTTGGGGGAGCAGGGCACCCCCATATGATCTTCCAGATGGCGCGATGACCATCCGGTGCCCTGCTCGTTGCGGTCGCCAATGGATGCTCGCACTCGTCCATGGCAAGGCGATATGCGGAGCGAACGGTGAAGATGCCGTTCTTCTCCGGGGCCCATGCGATGACGTCGTCGGTGATGCGGGGTGACGTGCGAATGCTGGTGATGGTCGCGACATCCGCCGGGAGAAAATACTGCCGCAGCAAGTTCGTACGCCAGGCGTCGGACTTGTCCAGGAGCTCTGAGACCCGCCGAAGACGGCAAGTCCCTTGCCGCGTGATCGGCTGCCCCGTCGGTTCCGTTGGGAGCCAACGGTCACGCCATATGCGTATATTCCGGCCATCGCCGACGCGCCATACAATCCCCTTCTTGAGGAGCTCGAGGCCATACTGAATGGCCTGCCACGTGGGAGAGGCGTTCCCCGAGAAGACAGTGTCCTCAAGTCGACCGTCTGGATAATATCTTGCTTTGAGGACCTGCGCACATAAACTGTTAGGGTTAGAAAGAAGTCGCCACGCCTGCCGTGCCAATAAGGCTTGGTTAAAGAGACGGAAGTCTCTAAACCCCAAGCCGCCCTTCATTTTATGTGCAAGAATATTCGGCCAAGCCGTCCAATGTGTTTTCCTTTTTCCCTCAGACGAACCCCACTAGAAGTTCCGCACCATCCTGTTGATGTCATCACACACTGACATTGAGAGTTTAAAAACCCCCCATAATATATGCTGGGATCGCGTGTGCAACAGCCTTGATCATAATCTCCTTACCAGCCAGTGACAACGTATCTCCCCATGCAATGATCCGCTTGAGAAGCCTCGACTGCAAATTCTGAAATTTCCCCCAAGACATACGCCCGTCTGGGGTAGGCAGGCCCAAATACTTTTCCTCAAAAGTGATTAGGCTGACATGCAGCATCGCACGAACCTTCTCTTGATTGTTCTCGGTACAAGATTTACCAAACAGTACGCTGCACTTGGCCGGATTAATACACTGCCCCGTTGCTTTCTCATACGTGTTGAGTAGCTCATGCACCTTCATTGCTTGTTCCTCCTCTGCTTTGAAAAATAAAAGCGTGTCGTCCGCAAACAACAAGTGGGAGACACCAGGAGCCGTCTGCACACCTTTAGCCGGGTAAAGTCGCCCCTATCTTCTCCATCCTTCAACAACGCCGAGAGCCCGTCAGCCACAAAAAGGAAAAAAACGGGGAGAGAGGGTCACCTTGCCGAAGCCCACGCGTCGGTGCAAACGAATCCAAGAGGGTCCCATTAAATTTAACTGTATATCTCACCGAAGTGACGCAAGTCATAATCCAGTCCACCCACCGGCGAGCAAAACCCATCTTTTGCATCGTTCGCTTCAAGAAGGTCCAATCTACCCTGTCATAAGCTTTGGACAGATCCAATTTGTAAGCGCAGAAACTTTTTTCCGGGTCTTTCTCCTGCTGAATATGATGTATACACTCAAAAGCAACTAGAGCATTATCAGTGATCACTCGTCCAGGGACAAAAGCACTCTGAGCAGGTGAAATAATGTCATCCAAAAAAGGCCTCAACCGATTAACCAAGCATTTAGCAACTACCTTGTAAACGACATTGCACAAACTGATAGGTCTGAACTCGGTGAGTTTTTCTGGGTTATCTACCTTATGGGTGAGAACAATGGAGGTGTTGTTCACCCCATCCGGCATTACGCCCGTCCTGAAGAATTCTTTCACACCGCTGATTACGTTCTTTCTCATGACCGCCCAATTCCTCTGATAGAAGCGGGCAAGAAACCCATCTGGCCCGGGGGCTTTAAGCGGCCCTATCTGGAACAGTGCATCTGCAATCTCCTTGTCCGAGAACTCTGCACATAGCTAGACATTCATGTCATTAGTGACTCGTGTATTAATCAAATCAATAACCGGATCAGCACATAATGACGTATCTGCGGCGAACAGTGAGGCGAAATAAGAAGTCGCCATAGCAGCCATGGACTCATGGTCTTTGTGGGTAACTCCGGCGTCATCCACAAGGGCCTTGATGCGATTTTCCCTGCCCTCCAGACCGCTTTCCAGTGAAAGAACTGTGTGTTTCGGTCTCCCTCACGCAGCCAAGCAATGTGAGATCTCTGCATCCACAACATTTCTTCACGGTACAGTAGTTCATTCAAAGGATCGTTGACCTCCATTATCTCTTTGCGGTCTGCATTCGTAGACATGACCTCCTCAAGGTGAGAACGAGATTTATTAATTTCTTTGATCACATTACCAAATTTCTTGCGGCTATAGTCTTGAAGCCTCTTCATCATGTTATTCAGGCCATCCGCAACATCACCCAAATGTAGCATAGAGGCCAGCTCCGTCCATGTGTTCATGATGACCTCCGGGAGAGATGGGTCTCTCTCCCACATCACCTCGTATTGGCGGCATCGCCTACCAGTCACCGGTACGGCCTCCTCTTGGACGCACTTGAGGAGGATGGCGAGGTGGTCCGAGCTTGGAGCCACCAGGTGCTCCACCTTGGCATCTGCAAAGGCATCCCGCCAGGTATTGTTAGCCACGGCACGGTCCAGCCGGACCTTGACGTTGGCCCTCCCACTTCTCCGGTTATCGTATGTGTACGGGAGCCCTGCAAAACCGAGATCACCGAGGCCACAAATTTCCAAAACATCTCGAAAATCAATCATCTGACCTGCCGCACGAGGTGTTTCGGAGAAGTGTTCGAAGCTCCACATGGCCTCGCTGAAGTCTCCAATCACCATCCATGGCATATCAGCCCGCTGGTGAAGATTACGGAGGAGGGACCACATGTGATGACGGTCCTTTGTCCGCGGTTCACCGTAGACGCAAGTGAGCCTCCAAGGTGGCTCACACGTCGAAGACGTCACATACGCATCAATATATCATTCATTTATTTCTTTTACATCCAGACTCAAAGACTCATGCCAATACAAGGCGAGACCTCCACTAAGACCAACACTATCAATACCATCAAAACCACTTAAACCTAGCCGAGCACGGTAACTTTTCATTTTATTCCTAGACTGCCTAGTTTCACAAAGAAAAACGATACAAGGGGAATGAGTCTTTGCTAGACTCACGAGATCACGAACTGTCCGAGGGTTCCCCGCCTCGGCAGTTCCAACTGAGGATATTCATTGCTCCTGACGGGGCTCCGTAGGCCCCGTCAGGTCGCCGGCGGCCCCATGGCCGGCTGTCTCCATAGTGTTGGTCCTATCCTACATCTCCTGGTCATGGCCATCTCCTCCTCTCCCCGCCTGTTCACCTTCTTGGTTCGCCTCGGTTCTGCGTTTTTTAGGAGTACCTGAAAGCAACGGTTCAGCCACAGTAGCCGTGTTAGAGTACACCACCAGGGCCTTACTTTCACCCAGCCCGGAGCCAATAGCATGAT
Source organism: Aegilops tauschii subsp. strangulata (assembly GCF_002575655.3). Classification (NCBI taxonomy): domain Eukaryota; kingdom Viridiplantae; phylum Streptophyta; class Magnoliopsida; order Poales; family Poaceae; genus Aegilops; species Aegilops tauschii. The sequence goes on from NC_053041.3 coordinate 184,395,028, forward strand.
CGTCTCCTGCATTACGCTTGCCCAGCGATGAAAGATCGTTGGACACGTCAGCGTCGTCCATCCTCACTTCCTGAGATAAATTCCTCAAGGCCGGGATAATGTCCGAGCTCCTCGGCTGTGACTCCGTTGTGTCAGGGGAAGATTTGTTGACATTTTGTGGTTGGCGCCCTGTAGCAGATCGCTCCTTCTCCTCCCTCATGCTCCCATGGTTGTCCATATTACGCATTTGTTCAGCAAGCAGTTCGTCAACAGCTGGGTTCCCACGGCTGTGTTCTGCGTGCTCCTGCTGAGCCGAGGCTGCACCCTCAACGCCGAGGTCCACGGCTACCGCGATGGCGCACCGAGTTAGTGCTACTGCCCGACGAGAAGTCCAGGCCCCTGTAGGCTGTGGGGTTTACTTTTGTACATACAGTCCCCCTCTGCTGCATGAACCGCCTAGGTGGCGAACACCTGCGTTTGCCGCTGTACTTCCCGCTGGGGACGCCGCCCTTCAGCTTCCTCCCACACATGTCCTGATGGCCTAGGTAACCACAAGTATAGCAGATGTGCGGCAGTTTCTCGTACTGAATATCAAACTCCATCTTAGTTTTTCTGTCCTTCACCTTTGCAGTCAGGGCCACTGATGTCTCCAGCGCCTTGTACATCGGGAGTGCAACCCTCACGCGTATATAGAACGAGGTACGTGCGACTCCTATCGGGATTGTCGACATATCGGGCGGCTTTGCTGGTCTTGTTTTACCATTGTCGAAATGTCTTATAAGCCGGGATTCCGAGACTGATCGGGTCTTCCCGAGAGAAGGAATATCCTTCGTGGACCGTGAGAGCTTATGATGGGCTAAGTTGGGACACCCCTGCAGGGTATTATCTTTTGAAAGCCGTGTCCGCGGTTATGTGGCAGATGGGAATTTGTTAATGTCCGGTTGTAGAGAACGTGACACTTGACTTAATTAAAACGCATCAACCGCGTGTGTAGCCGTGATGGTCTCTTCTCAGCGGAGTCCGGGAAGTGAACACGGTTTATGGGTTATGTTTGAACGTAAGTAAGAGTTCAGGATCACTTATTGATCATTGCTAGCTTCACGACCGTTCCGTTGCTTCTCTTCTCGCTCTTATTTGCGTATGTTAGCCACCATACATGCTTAGTCGCTGCTGCAATCTCACCACCTATCCTTTCCATACCCATTAAGCTTTGCTAGTCTTGATACCCATGGTAGTGGGATTGCTGAGTCCTCGTGGCTCACAGATTACTACAACAACAGTTGCAGGTACAGGTTTTGCGATGATCATGACGCGAGAGCGATGTTATTTGTTTTGGAGTTCTTCTTCTGCTTCTTCTTCGATCAGGGGATAGGTTCCAGGTCGGCAGCCTGGGCTAGCAGGGTGGATGTCGTTTGAGTTTCTGTTTATGTTTCATCCGTAGTCGGTTTGCAGAATAGTGCCCAGGTTAGCGCACAAGGACTTCACCATCTTATCCGTTCTCAAATTCATAAGCACGTCAAGGATGCGAACCCAGATTCTGATAGTATCTAGCTTGTAATCTGACACTTTCCTCATTCCATCATAAGCTTCGATTATCAAAGGATCATGTTTATACTGCCAAGGACCACCCCTCAAGATTCACGTCATATCAGCCTCACAACCAAAATGAACTAGGTATTTATTGTCACCTTGGTAGCTATAGTCCATGTCCTCCTTTAGCCTCCATCCTTCCTCAATATTGTCAAACAGCGTCCTCGGCGTAGGCCGTTCCAGCGAGTAAACAAGCATGACAACAGTCCATGGGTGTTCCTGTTGTTGGAGGACTCCCTCTTCCTCCAGGTCAACTTCAACAAGTGTGGCTTCAGCCTCTGCGTCATCACCTTCCCTGAAATCCTCCGGGCCCTGGACCACGGGCCTCTCCTTCTCCTTGGACGTTGACGGCTTATCAGAAGCACCCAGCTTTTTCACCTGATCCCAGACTATGAGCGACTTCACACGTGGGTTCGTCGCCGCGACGACCTCAGGTCCCCCATCAGCAGGCTTCGGGTGGGTAGCAACCGCAGAGGGTGCCCCGTAATCACCCCCACCGACCTCTGGGTTCACCTCGGTCTCCGGCGTCATCACGCCCGTGGGTTGCACAGCCGACGACATGGCGGTGGGAACGGACTTGCACGGCGGCTTGGTTCCAGGAGAGGGACGATCTGGTGGTTTGCTCGGTTTCCGGTGGTTCTCCGCCCCAACCCTAGGGCGCTTAATATATGCAGGTTCATCTGGTTTCTTGCGCGAGGGATCAGCGATCCCTAGATCCTCCGGGAATCGTGGCTTCCCCGGGCTGCTCTCCATCTCGGACTCCTGAAGGGACACGGCGGGATCGTGGCCAGAGAGGCCAGTCGATCTGGTGGCGGACAGGGCCGCCGCTGTTCCGTCGTCCTGCCAAGGCTGGGACATAGAGAACGGGCCACCCGCTGCCGGCGCGACGTCCGGCGGCGGTGGCTGCATGGTAGTCGCCTCACGATCGCCCTGGGAACAAAACCATAGAACGTGCATGGTTGTTGGGAGGTGCCGCACATCCAAACTAGTCTTAGCTGGCATAGAAGCAATCTTTTATGGGGAGACACTCTCTCCCAATTGTAACAGATGATTGTAGGGGAGCGAACAAACCTCATAAAATAAACTACATGTGATAAGACATGGTGATATTAACGTATTAGCATTTTTTACCAACACATTTTGATATTGAATCATGATTGGATTGTTCCTGAGTCAATTGGAAACGAGTATCAGCGATCTCAGACACCATGGAGTCTTAACAAAATATGGGTAGGTGCATGGACAAATGATAATTTCAGGCAGCACTAGGCATCAGACGACTGATGTTTGCATCCTATCAGACTACTCATAGACCGTCGGATTAGTAGCGAGCTAAGCGTCCGATCTGCAAGTTAGACCCACACATCAAGGAGGGTGCAGGTGGTTCGTTTGGATATGCATTAATAGCGATTTGTTTTCATGATGCTTCCGTAAATCACGCCAATCAAGTTTTAATTGTACATGCGTGGAATTAGCCCCCAAATTAAGTTCATCATTCTTCGTCTCCATACAGGTTTGCTTCCGAAGCAAATATTAGTTCCACTATTATTCAAACTTGCTTCTGGTATATATGTGTTATTTAAATATTTTGCTTCCACTGTGAAAGTTGCTTCCATCTTTTAGTGAATTGGCTTCCATGAAGAATTAAACTTGCTTTGTTTTCATAGAAATTTGTACTTATATGTTGTCGTTTTTTTCACTAACAAACAATAAAAATATTGCTTGCATCGAACAGACAATTGTTTTTAACCAATAAGACCTTTCTGTAGAAGAGAACCATTAACATGAGGATACATGCTCGAAACACAACAGGGATGTCTGGGAATAAGTTACGAAACTGTGCTGAGTTTGCTTACATTGGCAGAAAATTATGCTTCCATAGTTCCGTGCACATACAATTTAAATCGAATACAAGTTCAGACAAACTGGTAATTGCTCCTACTGGCTTTGTACTTGCTGCTGTACGGGATGTGACAATGTCGCCATCATCGACTAGTGAATTGGCTTCCATGAAGAATTAAACTTGCTGTGTTTTGATAGAAATATCTACTTATATGTTGTCGTTTTTTTCACTTACAAACAACAATAATATTGCTTCCATCGAACAGACAATTGTTTTTAACCAATAAGACCTTTCTGTAGAAGAGAACCATGAACATCAGGATACATGCTCGAAACACAACAGGGATGTCTGGGAATAAGTTACGAAACTGTGCTCAGTTTGCTTAAATTTTGCTTCCAATGAGGTAGTGCTTCCAACGCCGTCGAAATCACCCCTGAATTGCTTGAAGCAAATCACCGTCCCAACAGAAGCAATAAAAGGTATGACTGGAAGAACAACAATATGTCGGAAGCATATAATTTGGCATTTTGAAGCAATAATCAGGTATAGAACCAAAAATAAATACGGAAGTAGGCATCAACAGTCTAATATGTATGCATGACTGTTAGATTGGAAAAAGCTACATAAATTGAAGGGGACATTGCAAAAAAGAGAAATCACACAGGTGATGAGAAATATAATAAAGTGTTTTTTAAAAGACAAATAAAAATCTCAACACACACACTTAAGAAATATTCTAAAATCAGGACGCATGACTATAATTGTATATGTACATGAGAAGCATGGAACGAGCACCTAGGTAAGCATGAGTGCTAAGCAATGATCTTTACTGGAAACATAGATGTTTTCAAGCAATGCTCTGAAGGAAAATGCTAATTACACGGTTGAAATATATGGATCAGAAACTAGAATGAACTGGCTTGAAGCATTTGTACATATGAAGCTTCTAGCTAGCATGACAAGTGATGGTGTCCTGGAGTAGGGCGTACTAGCCTAGTCATCCCATGCTGCTCGGGATGGGCTGGTGGGCCTTCATTCATCTCAAGATGGACTCCGGAAGTCGCTCGATGAGGGCGTGATCGAGACTACATCTAGCGATGACTTTCCGTACACTCCAAGATTTCTCCTACCGCCTCCACGGCTAGATACCGACCTTATAACCATAGGAGCCCTACTTAGCGTGTATATAAGCCAAACGGTTTAGCCCGTAGAAGGAACTTAAACACAATCTCATTCACCTAGCTAGCCCTAGAGTTAGACACATCTTACGATCTCGAAGTAGATCAACTCTGTACTTGATACATCTTCATCAATATAAATAAGAGCAAGACGTAGGGTTTTACATCCATCAAGAGAGACCGAACCTGGATAAACATGATCTCCCTGTTCCTGTTACCCTCGATTCGAGATCCACAGCTCAGGATCCCGTACCCCGAGGTCAACCGGATTTCACACCGACAGGATTGACATTCGATATCTATACATAGCAAAGTGCCTACAATGAATTCAACTATGCAGTACTATGTGGGAGCATGAACTGTTTTGACGGCTATAACTAGGAGAAGCACAAATAAAATAAGAATTAATTAGTAGCAATCAAGGAAGCATGGATCAGAAACTATACAAGCACATGAGTCGAGATGTTGGATGCTCCATTTGCAGTATACATGATAATTTTTTTTGGAAATGGAGGCGTGCCCCCGGCCTCTGCATCATAATGATGCATGCAGCCATCTTATTAAAAAGTCTCGAAGTATCCCAGAGTCATGAAGGTATTACAGCTCGCAAGCGGAGCAAAGACAAAAAATAAAAGTACAACCGGTAAGGCAAAAAAGAGGATAAGCTCCTTAGACTCCTATCCTGTTATGCGACCGCCATCCGAACCGGTTGAATATACCCCGTGCTACCATCTCCCATTGGTTGCACCCAGTAACCAAAGGCTCCCTGGAGTCCGCAAGAGTGAGTAAGGACCACGTACGGATCCAAGCGGTAGCTCTGAAGATAACCTGCAAGAAAGTTAAAGTGTGTTGTCTGTTAAAAATCAAATCATTCCTACAATTCCAGATAGCCCACAAAAGCGCACATATTCCAATCCGAATACGAGCAGCAGTATCATGTTCAACCCCAGCTAACCACGTCCCAAACAACGATTCTATGTTAGCTGGAGGAGTGATATTGAAGGCAATATGAATAGTTCTCCAAAGCAATTTAGCGAGAGGGCATTCAAGGAATAAGTGTTGTATTGTTTCATCATGATCACAAAAACAACAACGTGAACTACCTACTCATCGCCTCTTGATTAAGTTGTCCTTATTGAGTATAACTTGCTTGTGGACAAACCACATAAAAATTTTACTATGCAAGGGAACCTTAATCTTCCAAATATGCAACGATCGCGAGATTGGGCCAGAATTGATCAAATCTATATAAAACGATTTCACCGTGAAACCTCCATTCTTAGCTAATGTCCATTGCATCGAATCCGGTTGGTCGGAGAGTCGAACATCTATCAATCTCCGAACCAAGTGCAACCAAGCAGTCCATCTCTGAGCAACTAACGCACGCCTGAACTGGATGTTCAAGGGTATTGTTTGGAACACGGTACCTATGTAATCCTCCTTTCGTTGTACAATATTATAAAGGGTGGGATACTGAACGGCCAGGGGTGTTGCTCCTAACAACGTATCCTCCTAAAATCTTGTTGACATCCCATTGCCAACCAAGAATTTGACCCTACGAAAGAATAAATCCTTCACTCTCATAAGCCCTTTCCAGAATGGCAAGTCAGTTGGTCTCATGGTAACCTGGGCGAGCGTTTTTTACTGCAAGTATTTATTGGGCAAAAGTTGTGCCCATATGCCCTCCGGCTCTGTCCCCAACCTGTAGAGCCACTTGCTCATAAGGCATTTATTCTTGATTTCTAAGTTCTCAATACCAAGCCCTCCCTGGTCTTTTGGCCGGCAAAGGATATCCCATCGCGCCAGTCGGTATTTCCTTTTGGCCTCATCTGACTGCCAGAAGAAACGAGATCTGAAGAAATCAAGTCGCTTTCGTACCCCTTTAGGGATTTCGAAGAAAGAGAGTAGGAACATCAGCATACTGGTCAATACCGAATTAATCAGCACTAGCCGACCTCCATAAGACATAAGCTTACCCTTCTAGCAGCTCAACCTTTTCTCAATTCGATCTTCGATACACTTTCATTCTTTATTAGACAACTTACGGTGGTGAATTGGTATGCCCAAACAACTAAATGGTAACGACCCTAATTCACACCCGAACAATTGTCTATATGTGTCTTGCTCGTCTTTGGCCTTCCCAAAGCAGAACAACTCACTTTTGTGAAAGTTTATCTTTAATCCAGACAATTGTTCGAAGAGGCACAATATAAGTTTCATATTGTGCGCTTTAGCAATGTCATGTTCCATGAATAAGACGGTGTCGTCAGCATACTGCAAGATAGAGACTCCTCCATCGACCAAATGAGGAACTAAACCCTCCACCTGACCATGCTGTTTGGCTCTGCCAATAAGAATGGCCAACATATCAGCCACTATATTAAATAAGAGAGGAGACATGGAATCTCCTTGTCTCAAATCCTTATGTGTCTGGAAGTAATGACAGATATCATCATTAATCTTGATTCCGACACTACCATTCTAGACTTGAGAACCAACTTGGTTCCGCCAAGCCTCACTAAATCCTTTCATGCGCATTGCCTGCTGAGGAAAGGCCATTTAACTTTATCATATGCCTTCTCAAAATCCACTTTGAAGATAACCCCATCTAGCTTCTTCGAATGGATTTCATGAAGCGTTTGATGTAGCACGACAACCCCTTCGAGTATGTGTCGCCCTGGCATGAACGCCGTCTGACTCGGTTGTACCACTGAATGGGCAATTTGAGTCAATCTATTGGTACCAACCTTTGTGAAGATTTTGAAACTCACATTCAGAAGACATATTGGCCTAAATTGTTCAATCCGAACTGCTTCTTCTTTTTTGGGTAACAACGTAATCAGGCCAAAATTAAGATGAAACAGCTCGAGATGGCCACTAAAGAAGTCATGAAACATAGGGATAAGATCATTCTTAATAATATGCCAACATTTCTTATACAATTCAGCTGGAAACCCATCTGGTCCTGGTGCTTTATTCGGTTTCATTTGTGAGATGGCATTCAAAAACTCCTTCTCAGTAAATGGTGCAAATAGAATATCATTCTCCTCTACCTGAAGTTGAGGTATATTTCCAAAAACGGATTCATCTAGGGCCACCGTGCTTGCTTCCGGATGCCCAAAAAGTTGTTTATAGTAATTAGAGATATACGCTTTCAGATTCTCATGCCCTAGAATTGTCCCCTCGTCCTGTTCGAGCTGTATGATTTTCTTCTTCCTATGTTTACCATTAGCAACCATATGGAAGAATTGTGTATTATCGTCCCCTTGGACAACCTTAAGCACTTTAGCGCGTAGTGCCCACTTGAGCTCTTCTTCTCTAAGAAGAGCGCGTAAGCCTTGCTCAGCTTCGGACTTGGAGTGTTTCTCAGTAATCGTAAGGGGATTACTTTCGGCTTTTAAATATAAAGTCTCATTTAAATGAGTAAGGCGTTCTTTCTCTTTCTTGTATATCCCACTCTCATTTCTGGCCCAACCTCGCAAAAACTGTCTTAGATGTCTGATCTTATTTTGCCACCTCTCTATGCTAGTTCTACCGCTAACAGGTTTTGCCCATTCGCGTGCAATGATCTCCAGAAAGTTTTCTTTCTCAAACCAACCTAATTCGAAAGAGAAAGCGTTCTTATTTGCGACATGGGTAGCCTCTCCCGAGTCTACAAGAAGAGGTGTATGATCTGAGATCCCTCTATGCATCGCATGAACCGATACTAAAGTGTACTTTTGTTCCCATTCCACACTGGCGAGTACCCTATCCAACTTCTCATAAGTCGGAATGGGCAACGAATTGGCCCAAGTAAATTGTCTACCGGTGAGCTCAATTTCTCTCAAATCAAGATTCTCGATAATCATGTTGAACATCATAGACCATCGTCCATCAAAATTTTCATTGTTTTTCCTCTCTCCTCCGAATAATGTTAAAGTCCCCACCGACTAGGATTGGCAAGGATTCATCGCCACAAATCTGCACCAACTCAGCTAAAAAAATCTGGTTTGAATTCGGGTTGTGCTGCTCCATATACAGCCACAAGAGACCATCGGAATCCATCCAATTTGGATCTCACCCGAAATTTGACCATAAAGTCTCCCCTGACCACGTTAAGCACCTCGAGTGTTGCACACAGAACCCCTAGCAAGATCCCACCAGATCTTCCTCTAGGAGGTAACACGTGCCAATCAAAATCAATTCCACTGGAAAGAGTTCCAAGGAACTGTGAGGTGAAGTTATCTCGTCTAGTTTCCAAAAGCGCAATAAAGTCTAAATGTTGCTCTACCGTTGTCTCAGCCAGGAACCTTCGTTTAGCCAAGTCAGCTAGACCTCTACTATTCCAAAAGATTCCTTTCATAAGTCATCGTGGAATTTTTTTATGCTTGACCCTAGCACTTCTACGCACCGCCGAAGTAGGATAAATTTTCCGTTTCCAGGGTCGCTTGGGCTTCTCCTCAGCACCCTCCGGAAACGTAGGGTCGGCATAATACTGGACAGCGCCCTCCCTCATGGGCTCTACAATGTTCATATTCTCAGACCCCTCCTCATCGTCGGCCTCCTCTTTAGGTAAGAGATTATTACAAAAGCTTTCCAGGACTACAATTCCTAGATTATTCATGTCATCGTTATTCATTGGTTTAACTGATGCAAGGTTCCGAATTATTTCAGAAGCCCTCTCGGCTTCTAAATCTAAAATGTCATTAACAGACTTCGCTATGTCTATTTCAGTTGAACCCAAAGTAACCCCTAAGTCGTTTGCTTTATCAATAATCTCATGGTCGGTAAAATGCATAATTGAACGACTCTTATCAAAAGACATCACTACAAGAAATATGTCAACTTGTAACCCTCACTATTGGTCCCTGAAAGGTCATAGATTTTCATTTGCGACCTTTTTTTGACCAAAAACAGATGGTCAAAAGCTGGCGGTCGTAAACTAAAATTAACGACCTTCTCTGTGAGAAGGTCGTAGACGTTTACGACCAACACAGAAGGTCGTTGAACCCATGACCTTTTATTTTGGTCACTGGCTGTCTGCCCAGGCCACGTCGGATTCGACGTGGCAATCTGACGTGGCAAAATTGCGACCAATTGAAAAGGTCAAAAATTACAATCGGCCCGGTCCAATTGGGTGTTTATATGGGCCAAGCCCATTAATTCAGCCAATTTAGTGTATTTTTTCTTTCAATTTTTGTTAGCTTCATGGGCCAAGCCCAACATCGCAGCCTTTTTATTTTTGGGCCATGGCCATTTTGGCTGAGCAGTTCAAGTATTTCTTTTTTTTTAAGATGGGTCGACTATTCAGATGGGTCCCAATTGTCAGGTTCTTCTAGTAAGTGGGTCCCAATTGTCAAGGTACTTTCCTTTAAATTTCAATTTGCTAGTAAATAAATCACCAACATTCAAATGGGAACAGATAGAGAACACACGTAGTACTTCACATAACAGCCAGAATCAGTTTGATACATCACACAACAAAGATACAATAGCATAATCATTGTGTTACATCATCATATAACACATATACAATGGCAATCACAGTCTACATACTCCAGGTCTCTTCAACTTCGCATTCCCCAGATTCCTAGCTTCCAAATCTGCAGCACAAAATCAACGCCATGTTAATAGACCAAACTCAGTGTTACAACAGATGAATGATAACACAAATTGAGCTTGCTAGTACCATGCTTTTGGTTCTCCAACTAGTTAAAATGAGATACAAGAAAACAGATACCAAGTGGAAGAGATACTGAAACAGATACACAAGTTGAGATGTAGCAGGCAGATTCATCAAGTATATATCATGATGTGTATTCATCATATAGTTGTACCACTGCAAACCAAGAGATACCGAAACAGTGGAAGAGCAACAATTAATAGATTAGGCAGTAGGCTAATTTAATTGACAGCAGCAACTTGGTTGTTGTTGTTGTTTTAGCAGCAATGGCATACTCAAAATCTAACAAGTATTAGTACGCTGATGATGTGCTAGTGGTAGTATTAAAAAAGGATGAATTTGGCTAGTGCAAGGAAATGAAAAACAAGGACAGAAATTCTTTCTTGCAAATTAAAAACCACATGCATAGCATAGCTAGCTAATGACCCAAAGGAAAAAAATGATGAAGCAGCAAGGCCATGACCACCACCAGGTGCATAGCTACTCTACCTAATGGGCCATTAGCAGAAAGCAAGCCGTTTAACTAGCTGACAAACATCAACCATGGAATCTTGTTTTTCTCTCCCTCTCTCTACTAATGACCATCAACACAATTCTGTAGAGTTGTAAACTGATTTTTGATAGAATAGATAGTCAATTTGTGTGCTGATTGGACCTAGTTTTAAAGAAACAAAAAGGATTGGCAGCATAGGGAGAGGGAGATGGACGTGCTACCTGCTGTTGCAGTGGTGCGTCGTGGTGGCCTGCTTGAGCTCCTCCTAATGCTGCTCACTAACCTGCAGGACAAACAAGGCCATAGGTGAGCTGCGGCAAAGGCATTTCATGATGATTTACTAAGTTCATGGCCACCTACAGAAATATTAGAGGGGCATGATAAGGAGTTGTAAAATACGAAGAGCCGCCTAGACCTATACCGAATAGTAATGCATATATTCAGGAATGTGAAGTTCACCAATTGTTCCAAAAAACAAGGAAAAATACTTCTTGATGTTTCAAGTGCAGCAGAATATATGCAAGTCCCAAGCATCCAGATGACTACTATAGTCGATTGATAGCAGTAAATGTATACAAAAACAAACACTGCTTGACAATTGAGGTAATTAAACATTAAAGAACTCATTACATATGCTTTTCTTCATCCAGCGTGATAACATGTTACTGCCATGCTATTGTGATTAAAAGAGTAAGATTTCATCAAGCCTATGTCTCATGGTACAGTAATAAAATACAGAACAGGTGTTCTGTATTATACTGCATAACAGGAACATATTATAAAATACAGAATAGTAGTTCAGTGCCTTCAAGTGTTGAATGACTCATGGTACAGTAATAATCACAATAAACTATCAGTACATGTGTGGCTAGTTGCAAGGTGTCTATCATCAGACACATCATCATCACAGTGGGAGTAATCTAGTGTAGACAAATACCATGAGAGGATTCTTGACTGAATGGTAAATTGAGGGATTCAGTGCTAAGTCAAATGAAACAAAACCACGCAATTGCGAGCACCAGCCAAGCAATTCAATGAAGCAACGAGCAAGGTACTCTGGAACACGGGTAGGAGCGGTGGACGACAAAACCAATGGCGCATGCATGGCTCTCTGGGGCGCAAAGCCAGCAGCTGCGTCCCTTCTAGGGTCCATGGCGCTCTGTCAATTGTTGTTGCGGTTCATATCATTGAAGCTTCATTTCTGTTTGCAAGCAGTGCGTCGGCGGGCAGGAGGGGAAACGTGAGCCTGACCTAGAGTAAACAGGCATAAGAATGTATGTCAGATGCAGCCAAAAAAGAAACAAGATGATTAATCATTGGCAACGAAACGTTGAAACTACACAAGCCTTCCATTTCCTTGTATGGCATGTTTGTTTAGGTTCCATACAGACATAGAAAGCATATATCAATCAAACTATACAAGTAGTAAAAATAAGAGGGTGCGCAAGCAAGCAAGCAAGAGATAATGATCCACTGAAAAAATAGAGTATTGGCAAAGAATAGAGTATACAAGCTACACAAGTCTGTATACACTAGATTAGGAAATGAATGAAGAGGGGACACCTGAAACTATACAAGTCTGTCTGTAATTTATACACCTGAAACTATACAAGACTAGATTAGGTAGTGTTCCACTGTTTGTTTCCATTTGCTTGGTAGGAATAGATAGATACATACATAGATAGAAAAAGAGCAACACAGGTATCAAGTGAAAAAAATTAGTGGGTGGATTGATGTGTTCCACATGTGTTCAACCGTGGTAAAACTCCATATGCCGATTGATTGCATACAGGTTCTGTGAGGCAATTGGAATAACATTTTCAGATGCACATAGCTCCTTGATTGAGTGGGGAACCCCGATTAGTTTTTTTCCCCGTTATACTTCCTTCCTGAGGAATCCCAACTGTTATCCAAATTGAGTGGTGACAAAGTTGTATACAATATTACTAGGAAAATAGTAGTAGAGGAAAGTAGTGTGTGTAATCCAAGGACAACGCATAAAAACAAGAAGGATCTGTTTCGCCGGCACGCGCGAGTACTACAGTCAGTCAGTCATCCCTTGGCGACGAGAGGAGGAGGGGAGGCAGGCCTGGGAGAGCGGGTTGGTGGAGAACTCCGGGATGGAGAGGAACTCGTCCTCGGAGACGAATCCCTTGGCGCTGCGGTGGGCGACTTCACCTGGAGGGGAGTTCTTGATTAGTTAAGAAAAGCTCAAATTTTAGGAAACTTAATCCATATTTCCATGCTAGTCATGCGTAGGTGTTCCACATCAGAAACCTACAGAAGTGCAGACTCGAGACTGACAATATATATCCACACTTGAAATTTTAGGCGTGCAAAGGTCCAGTGGATTCTAACGAACATGCACATCAGAAATCTATAGGAACAGTCAACACGTATATATCCAATCAATATGCATGAGTTCTACAGATGTATCAACTACAGGAACAGTCACCATCGATCACTAGTCATGCACAGAGCACATTTCTACAGATGTGGACATGCTTTCACATCAGAATTCAGAAACATCAAAGGAGCAGAGCACAGATCACGTTGCATCTCTGAATTAAACCGATCTAATAGATCCAATAATAATGCAAGCAGCAGACCTGGATCTCTTTGGGCTACAGGCTCTCGAGCATGTCCGGCTGCCACACCGCCAATCCTTCCAGCGTGTTCTGCACAACCACCGCACCGAATCAGCACAACTAGGCCACATAAACAACCCAGAGCCACCCAAATGAACAAGGAACAAAATAACATAGAAGCGCTGCGGGAAACCTCACCTTAATCAACTCCACCAGGTTGGCCTGAGCTCTCGGCGCTGAGCTCAGGAGTCCACGCGCTGAGCTCTGCATCGAAACCACCACCAGCGAAACCTATAAGACCTCACGCCCCATCAACGGCAATAGCATCAAGGGGGGAGCGGGAGCGGCGAACGAACCTGTGGCGTTGTGGACGGCAACGCCGAGGGCGGAGAGGTCGAGGGTGTCCTTGCCGTCGCTCATGGCCACTGGAGACTCGGGCTCCTTCCTCCTGCGCGGGCGACGACGAGGGAAGGCTGGGTGAGAAACCCTAGCGGCGGGGCCATGGCCATGGCCGCGGGGTAGGGGTTAGGCCTAAGCTCGTAGCTGCTGGGTTGGATTTGGAGGCCGGCGGCGGGGCTGGTTGAGAGGAGGTCGTCGCCGGCAGGTGGGATCGGGGGAGAGGATTGGATCGAATCATGGGAGCCGGCCCCCGCAGCGACAACCCGCTGGAACAGCACGCGGCGACAACCCAGCCCCTGCATGGCAGCGAGGTTGGTCGAGGACGAGGGAGACGAGGGGAGAGTGAGGGCGGCGGCGGAGGTGGGTGGCGGCGAGGTTTAGAGGGGTGGGTGGCGGCGACGAGGGGGACGAGGGGGATCTGCATCGGGGGAGAGGGGAGAGCATCTGAGCGGGGAGGGAGAGAAAGAAAGAAAGAATGGAGGGGGGTGGGTGGAAAATGTCCATGAGGACAGACGTAGGGTTTCGGCTCGGTTGGGTTTGGGCCGTTGGATCCGAAAGCATCCGACGGTGGTTGATGCGTGATTCGCGTGAGATGCTCATGGTCCTATCAGAACGCAGCAAACCATTTGATGACCTTATGACCATATAAATTGGTCGTGATCGATTCAAGATAAAAAATTTCATTCCATTTTTCAATGCTCAAAATGAGTATTTTTGTGAAAGTCCTATCAAATATTTGTTCAAATGATATCATATTTTGCACAAGTTTACATCATGGATTTGCAAACAATATTGAGAAAGGGAGTTTTTATTTCCTTTGCACGAAAAATCAATTTTCCATTTTTCGAGTGCCCAAAATAAGTTTTTTTGTGAAGGACCTATAATATATTTGTTGCAAAATTGGACCAAATCATTTTTCTAAAATACTAGGCCATATTTAATGCACAATTGACCAAATGGTTGGGTGTAAAAAGTTTTGATCCACCTCTCGTGAAAAAGACAAATTACCGCCGATTCAGCTTGAAGCGGGTCAAATTTGAACTGTAGCTCCCTTGTAGTTTGCACTTTATTTTCAATCATTTCTAGGTACATAATTATCTATTTAATCAGAGAAACATGAAAAAAAATTCGAAGATTCAACCACTAGCTACGAACGGTCATTCCCGCCGTTTTGACCGCATTTTGAAACGGGCATAAAAAATTCCAAAATGATAAAAAAATTGGGAAACCTTCGCATTGTGTCATTATATGTGGCCATGTTCCCAGGAAAAATAATAAACTTGTAATAAGGCAATTATTTTAAAAAAGTGTTCTCAGAAACGAGATATCACGTGTGGAGATCAATGGCTTTCAAGCCAAATGATCAATCTTATGGCCACATTCATGGATTTGTTTGTTCGAATGATCTCATATTGTGCACAAGGGTGCAAATGACAAACAATATTGCCTAAGGAATTTTTCATTTTCTTTGGACGAAAAAACCATTTTCCATTTTTCGAGTGCCCAAAAGGAGGTTTTTTTGTGAAGGACCTCCCAAATATTTGTTGCAAAATTGGACCAAATCATTTTTATAAAATACTAGGCCATATTTAATGCACAATTGACCAAATGGTTGGGTGTAAAAAGTTTTGATCCACCTCTCGTGAAAAAGACAAATTTCCGCCGATTCAGTTGGAAGTGGGTCAAATTTGAACTGTAGCTGCCTTGTAGTTTGCTCTTTATTTTTTCCAAAAATCATTTCTAGGTACATAAGTATCTATTTAATCAGAGAAACACCAAAAAATTTCCAAGATTCAACCACTAGCTAGGAACGGTCATTCCCGTCGTTTTGACCGCATTTTGAAACGGGCATAAAAAATTCAAAATAAAATCAAAAAATTGGGAAACCTTCGCATTGTGTCATTATATGTGGCCAAGTTCCCATAAAAAATAACAAACTTGTAATACGGCAATTGTTTTAAAAAAGTGTTCTCAGAAACGAGCTATCACGTATGGAGATCAATGGCTTTCAAGCCAAATGATCAATCTTATGGCCACATTCATGGCATAGTTTGTTCAAATGATCTCATATTGCACAAGGGTGCATATTGCAATGGCAAACAATGTTGCCTAAGGAAGTTTTCATTTTCTTTGGATGAAAAAACCATTTTCCATTTTTCGAGTGCCCAAAAGGAGATTTTGTTGTGAAGGACCTCCCAAATAATTGTTGCAAAATTGGACCAAATCAATTTTCTAAAATACTAGGACATATTTAATGCACAATTGACAAAATGGTTGTGTGTAAAAAGTTTTGATCCACCTCTCGTGAAAAAGACAAATTTCCACCGATTCAGTTGGAAGCGGGTCAAATTTGAACTGCAGCTGCCTCATAGTTTGCTATTTATTTTTTCCAAAAATCATTTCTAGTTACATAATTACCTATTTAATCATAAATACATGGTGTGGTGGTGATACGTCGAGGTTTGGGCAGTGGCCGAGGGCCCCAACTCTAGAGCGCGTGAACTTGCATGCCCGCCGCATGGTCACCACGTGACCGTGGCGTTGCCATGTGTTCTGAGCGGCCTAGGCATGTCTAGTGGGTTGGGCACTTCCCAGATAGGTGCTAGGAGAAAATTACAACATAAGATTCTCACGAGGAGACCAATCGATGCTCAAACATGAATTAGCAGCCAAGTGTTTGATTAGCGGTACGGGAAATGTACATGGCTAATGGGCGTGAGTTTTGGCTAAGGATGATTAGTTACTAAGAAGACCGTCTTCACAAATTTTCAGCTCAAAAGGAGGAGCCTAGGTGGTACTTGATTTGTAGAGTACCACACTGGACATAAATACGAATTTTGAAGCTGGGCTCAAAATAATGAATGGATTGAGCTGGCATTTGGTGGAGGATGGTTATTTGGGCATAGGAAAGCACTGTAGAAAATGGATACTATTTGGACATGCCAAAGTGGTACTTCCTTCACAAAGTGCTGCTCTGAACAGAATAGGAAAATGAATATTGTTGAATTATTTTTGAACTAGGCAAGGAAGGTTTTTGACATATTTGATGAAGATATGATCCAAACAATTTATGAGAATTTTTTGGGAATTTTTGGAATAACAGAAATATAGGTTGCTTCACAACCTAGGGCAAAAATTGACACATGGACATGACACATAGGCAAAACTGATGAGATGGCGCCTAGTCATCGCAACCCACCACAATTTACAAGGCTATGACCATCTATATTGCTCGTTAACAACTAGAAATAAGGCAGCGGACTAGCGTTGTTTGCTTTATGACCATTTCGTGTAAGGAAATTACGACCTTTCTGACCAAAATGGTCGCAATGGTTTAGGGTTTGGAGCCCCCGAACAACTTTTGACCAATTGGTCTCAAATGGTCATAGATCTATGACCAATTCTTCCAGGGTCACTGACAGAAGGTCACTAGTTGACATACTTCTTGTAGTGCATACCCGTAGTTGCTTCCACATCACGAATCATGGCCGCCCTCTTGGCACGCGCTAGCTGCAGGTCATCCGCATCTGGCTGGCCCTGGATCCGACCGCTTATCCGTCTGCCAGTCGTGACCAGATCAGAAATGCCACCGAAAGCGACAAGCTCCTCTGTGGTCCTCTCCCGAGGCGTGTGGTCCCCGCTCCGACTGCCTTCCCTAATTGCCGGTGAAGAGGGGCAAGGCGTGGTCAAGCTGGTACCATCAGCCGTAGGAGTTAGAGAAAGAGACCGTGGAGCCACCTGCTCAACAGTCTCATTCCCCCCCAAGCCGACCGCGCGACGTGTAGATGACGTCGGAGAAGGAGATTTGCGGGCCTCCTGCCCGCGCTCCTGGTCGTGACGCCTAGGACTGGCCCGAGGGGAAAGGACGTCACGGGCCTCCAGCCCGCGCTCTCCCCTAGGAGTAGGAACCGCTACGGGTGGGCTAGGACCGCGGGCCTCCTGCCCACCGTCCCCCCACACACCAACGGTAGCGCGCAGCTCGACGAGTGCTGTGGTCCGGAATCAAGCCTCAGAGACAGACAAGAACCAACAGTAGGGGGCATCACTGCCGGTAACTCTAGTTCCTCTTGATCATCCGCCTCAACTCGGTTGCTCCATAACTGATTGGGGGCAGATCGCGCTCCAAAAGAACCAAACCGAAGTGAGGTCATCGGTGTCGTGGAGGGAGGCGCCTCCTTAGAGGATGTATCTGCCGTGCCCTGTGATTGAGGCTCCTTAGCCGGCATATGTGGTGTGTTCTCCGGCCCCTTGTCCTGATTCCCGGGTGCACCATCACCCTCAGTTGTATCCATATCCTGAACCTCATCTCCCTCCTGCGGTATCGGTGTTTCCTCAATCTCAAGCTCAAGTACATAGGTAACCCCGGCATGCGTCCACTTGACAACATCCGGTACGAACTCCAGACTGACTACACTGACTAGCAACCTCGCTGCTCCATGTGCCCGAGTAAAAGGCATGTCAATCTGTTCCGTCTTACCAGTGATAGAACCCAAACTCCAAGCTATTGAGAAATGATTAATATACTTGCGAGGTGCACCATAGAAACGAACCCAGACCTTCTCTAAAGGTGTACCCTCGGGCTCCTTCTCCTTCCACTCATCAAAGGCGAGGATAACGTTGGTGCTCTGAACTCTGCACATGCCATACTTAAGGGTATGCATCTGATCCTCCTTAGTGGGAAACTCAACCTTGTAAGTCTAGGCCTCCAACCTGACAAGGTCCCACCGATGGTTGCCTGGCACTAAATCTTGCAATTGTCGCACAATCTGTGCCTCAGTTAAAGTCCCATTGGTCACCTTGACAACCGTGGGGTAAGAACTCTCTTGCACATGCGTCACCGGTGCCACATCTGGTGACTCAAAAAACATGCGCTCCTCACAGCAAACCCCATAGATATTGACCACCAGCTTGGGGCCAGAAAGCAACGGACACTCACCGGTTGTATGCTGCAATCTGGAGCAATAATCACATAACTCGGTCGTACACTCTGCCCCAAAATGCCCCGGCTCGCCACATCGATAGCACGGAAGCTTCTTTTTCTTAATAGCCCACTTTGAAAGCGTGCTTTTCCCCATTCCGTTTGTCCGAACCCTCATCAGAACCCTCGTCACCGACCTTAGCAGCCACGGTACTGGTCACCGGAATACTGACATCTGCCAAAGCCCGGACTGTTTGTACAGCCACCTCCGGATCGAAGAGCAGTCTTGACCGTCTTCACCGTATCAATATCGGCCTGTGCCGTTGCTGTCATATCAACAGGATGAATAGGAGGCCGCGGGGGAGGCGGACGTCGACCCCCTCCTCGCCCACCTCGAAATGTACGGCATGCTCCCCGGTTTTACCGGTCTGTTGGGCCAGCCACCCCCTCGACAAAATTGCCGGGATGACCTTGAAAGTCGCGTCCCGCTCCGCCGTCATTATACCATCCAAAACCTCGTCCACCGCATGACAAAGAGCCACGGTGCAGCCCCTCGCCGTACGCATCATAGCCATCATCGCCCCACTGGCCGTAGCGATTGTATCGAAAGCCGTTACCACCATAGTTCCGCCCGCCACCGCCATAGCCATCACGCCCGGCGCCGCCAGCAGTTGCCGCGCCTGGCACCCAGGGCACCGCCCCGCCCGGCAACTGGAACAACCAGAGCAACGCCCCGTCCTGCACCTTGGGCGCCGTCCCTTCCAGCAGCCTGGGCGTCGTTCCGCCCGGCAGCAAAGTTGCCACCTCGGCCGGCGGCCTGGCCGGTCTGCGCCGGCTGTTTCACGATGGCCCGGCCATGGGCCGCGGCAAGGTTGGCTCGCGCTGGAACAGGTGCCGGGGGCGCGGCCCCATGCTTTGGTGGCGGCACTCCACGCCCCACCATGGCGTCACCCGGCGGCCTGGTTACCCTAGCGGCGCGGCCGGCACCAAGCTTAGGAAACCCAGGAGTGGTCAAACGACGAACCCTAGCGATCAGTTCCTGAGGCGGAATGATCGATACATCCACAGGAACATCACACGATGGGTCAGGGATCACGCAGGTAGGGTTCGGTATGGGGGTCTCATGTTGGGCCACATACCCACGCATGTCCGACTCCGTACCGGCATCATCAACCGCAGGCCCAACCTGGCGCAATAGCTGATTCAAACGTGCTCTCTTGGCCGCCTAGATCTCGACCGGCCGTCGCCGGCGCCGGCGGCTGCCCCGCCGCCCGGCCATTCTGTTTCTTTTTTCGAGTTATTTTTGTCCAAGAATCCATACTCCAGAAGTCCGATAATGTGATTGGTGCAAGACATACCTTGGGGACCGGCCCTTTCCATGGCCGGATCGCGGATGCCGTCGTTCTCCGGTGAACTATCCGGCGATCCAATTTGATCTTGTCATCAGCTCTCGATCCTTGTCGCTCCGACTCACCGCTAGGACCAGCGGCATCATCCATCGGCAAATACAACTCTGGCGGCTCCCTGACGCAGTTCCCTTCGTCGTCGTCCTCATCGTCGTCGCCGTCAGCGAGAACCCAGAAGCGACCTCCAACCCGCCGATCCTGCTTCCCTCCGTCAGACTCCGAGGACGAGTCAAGAAGCTCGATTGGATTTACCACGTCCGCAACCATCTGCATACGATGATCCACAACCAAGTCATAAATATCAATACGCAATTTAGATCCTTCCTTCACCTGGTCGCCGATCGCAACATATTTGCCGGCGCGGACGTCGTTGTCCATATCTAGCAACGTCGTCCAGCGAGATGCCGGAGAATGATGCAGACGCCCGCTGATCCATTCCCCATGGCCATCTTCTTTGTCCGCATATTATTGTGATGTGCGTACCGAATTAACCAAAATTCGTAGATGATATAGTGACCAATTACATGTTAGATAGACTATGATATGAACAGAAGAATCAAGATTAGAGGTCTCAATACCTTGGTCTCATTGTTGCATGCGAGGGGGGCGAGCGAATCCTGCAATGTTCTTCGCATGCTGCCTTCGTTCCTCAACCAAGACGACGCTGCCGCGGTGAACCGGAGGACTGGCCAACCTAGTGCAGATGACCAAGAGGGCGGTGGGGGTTGGCAGCTCGCTCGTGCATGTTGTGGATATTGCCCAGCACAACCCTGGGATGGGACGGCTAACTGGCGCATTGAATCTCACGGCCGCTACGGGGTGCCTGGTTCATGGCGGCAAGGTCTGGGTGATAAGGGGAGGAGAGATAGGGACAAGGGTCGGGTGGGGTGGTTGAGGAATGTGAGATTGATGAAGGGGAGATTATAGGTGGGACGTGCCAAGAAAATCAGATGGGTTTGGAAACACATCACGGATTTATGGAAGCAATCATAGCCGTGTGATGCAAAAAACATCGATGTTTCATGACCGGTCTGACTAATGCCTTCTTTCAGACTTCTGATAGAAAGTGTTTCCCTTTTCTTTTTCTTTTCTCATGTGATTATAACTGTTGGTGGTGAGGTCATTTTGAAACCGAAATGGCACATTAAGGGCATGCGCTACGGAGGCTATAGCAAATGCTGGTCTCATCCCCTCTACATAGGATTGTACTGGTGAAGCAATCGCTCCACGTGATTATCCTTGTTCATCCAGTCACGCAACAAGCAGGGCTTCCCTTCCCTTTTCCTTTTTCCTTTCGCTCATGCTTTTCGTGGCCAAGCATCGACTCTTCTGCAGGCGACTCTGACATGCTGTGAAGCCACCGTCCCTGACACCCGAGCCTACGTGGTCTGCGGGGCAGCTAGTTGGGGCACCGCGTTGTACATTCCTTAAACACAAGGCAACAAAGCTGCAACGTAATGACAACCAAATTAATGGCGGCACAGGATTTTGAAGATGGATATCCAGAACAAGAAAACCTACGAAATTTACAAGCACGAAAGAGATTGAATCTGTAATACAATCTATAAATTGCAAGGAAAAAAGCGAGTGAATCTAAAATAAACCTATAAAATTACAAAATTTTAAGAAAATTATAAGCAAATGAATATTCTGTAGAGATGTGTGTAGTAATGTCAAAAATATAGAATAAAAGTGAAAGAGAGAAAAAACGAAACAATACCAAGAAAAAAGTACAAGAAAAAAGTTACAAAATAAGCTGAAAGAAAATGCTAGGATGAGATACTGAATTAAATCAAGACCTCTTACTTCCATGCATAATAAACAACTTACTAAGCTACTGTAATCCCCCTATTTTTAATTTTTCTTCTTAATTATATCGTGCCTACGAGACAAGGTGATATTAACATATTAACGTTTGCTTACCAATATATTTTGATATTTAGCTAAATACCTATGAATTATGATTGGATTGCTCCTGAGTCAAATGGAAACGAGTAGTATCAGGAATCTCACACACCGCGGAGCCTCAACAAAATACGGGTAGGTGCATGCCCAAATGATGAGGCACCCATTCTTTTGTGAAAAATATCTTCACATACTTTTTGTTGTCTCCAAGATCTTGACACACCAAATTTATATTGTGAAACAACTTAATGACAAATTTAATGGCTTCTACTTCATTTCCGTGCAAAAAAAAAAGAGAAAAATCTACTTTACCACAGTTTGATTACATACTCCCTCCATTCCATAATATAGTGCCTATAGATTTTTACAAAAGTCAAACATTACAAACTTTGACCATGTTTCTAGAGAAAAGTAGGTACATCTAGAATACCAAATGCACATCATTGGATACATCGTGAGTTATATTTTCAGAATGTACATGTTTGGTATTGTAGATATAGACAATTTTTTCTATACACTTGATCAAAGTTAGCAAAGTTTGACTTTCACAAAAATCTATAGGCACTACATTGTGGCATGGAGGGAGTAGTTTTTAGGACCTCCGTCCGGCACAGCCCGGCTGCCCAGGGGGGTTGTCGTCGGGGCCTTCTGGGATGCTTCCCTTCCTCTCTCTGCCTCCCGCACAGCGGAGCTGGCCCTGGTGCTTCCGCCGGCCACCCCGGGCCGGGTCGTTACGGTGGGGGTGGAGGAGGACTCGCTGAGTGCATGCTTGGACCTGTGCCCGCCGTCCTCCCTTCGCTTCTTGGGGGTGGTGTGCTACTCTCGCTCGCCTGGATACCCTACTTCTCCATGTTCGAGGGCCCCGGCGAGGCCTCGGGCGTCTCTTCCTCAGCAGGGCGTGGCGTTGGCGGTGGTGATGGCTCCAGGTCGAGGTCCGTGTACTCCCCCGCGGTGGTTGCGAGGCAGAGTGCGAGGCTGAGCCAGTCCCGTACGCTGCTGGACGGTCGCGTGCCGACGATCCAGGAAAAGGCCGCCTTGAGGGCGGCTGCGCGGGACATCTCTCCAGGTACTTCCACGCTTCCTCCTGTTTCTTCATGTTCTGACTCTAGATTTGCGGTTCTCGGTTCTGTTCCTTTAGCTCGCCTAGCCGAAGTTGCCTCGGACTGTGACAATGTGTTTCGTGGCGAGAGAAGGGGTCCACGCCTTGAGCAAATTTCTGCAATCGGCACCAAGGAGCGATTTGATGGGGAACTGGCAGAGGCCCGCTCCCGCGTGGAGCGCGGGAATCCGACTGTGCCGTCATCCTCCAACCCTGGCCATAGAGAGGTCAGGGTTGGCCCGGAGGTGGTGGGGAATCTAGCAGGAGTGGTTTCTCCAGATGCCCTCCACTAGAGAGGGCTCTGCGGGGCCGTCCCCCAACGCGTCTCCATCCCACGGAGCACCAGTTGGTGGTCCGTGGGGTTAGTATAGCGGCTCCCTCCGCAGGAGCCCCATGCCTCCGAGGCCCCACGGTCGCGGGGGCGCCGCGGTCATCCTGCTAAGCAAACCCCTCGGCCCGCGGTTAGCGAGCGGGCTAGCTCGGCCCCTCCCGAGGGGCCTAGTTCTTCCTCCGATGTTCCAATATGAAGCTCCTATGTTGGACATCCGAGGCTTTGGTCATCTTGGTCGAAGATGCCAGCTCATCGAGTGTATGCGGCAGGAAAATATAGACATTGTTGGCCTCCAGGAAACGATCTGCCAGGACTTCTCCATCGCAGAACACCAGAGCCTTTCTTGCCACCAGTTCGCCTGGCAGTGGTTGCCCGCGGCCGGGCAGTCTGGCAACATTTTGCTGGGGGTTAGGGAGGACTCTTTCTCGGTGGAAGAGATGGACCGAGGGGAGTTCTTCCTGAGTATGTCTATTACCGACCGACGTGTGAACCTCAGTTGGGAGGTGATCATCGTCTATGGCCCGGTTGATCACAGGAGGTCGGCTGAATTTCTGGCCGAGCCACTACTACAAAAACAGCTATAGCCAATATGGACACTAATGGCGCACTGTACATGTGGTGCGCCATTACTAAATACTAATGGGGCACCATGTGTTGGTGCGCCATTAGTAAAAAAAATATTTTTATTTTTTCAAAACTACTAATGGCGCATCGTGGGATGGTGAACCATTACTAGTTCAACATTTTCAAAATCCTCAAAAACCTAACAGAAAAAAAGATACGGGGCTTTTAAGATCTGGAGAGGCAAAAAAATTAAAAAAAATTCAAACTTACTAATGGCGCACCTGCCCATGGTGCGCCATTACTATATTCCCGCCTTCAAAATTCAAAATAAGTCAAAAAAATAAAAAAAAGTTACTAATGGCGCACCTGCCCATGGTGCGCCATTAGTATCTTCCCTCCTTCAAAATTCAAAATAAATCAAAAAAATAAAAAAAAGTTAGTAATGGCGCACCTGCCCACGGTGCGCCATTACTATGCCGTATATATGGCTGGGCGTGGTCCTCTCCTCCTTACCTCTTCATTCTTCTCCTTCACTCCACCTCTCCTCCACTCCATCTCCTCCTCTCCTCCACTCCATCTTCCCTTCTCTCCTCCACCATACTACCCTCCTCCTCTCCGGCGACCTCGTCCTCCTCCTCTCCGGCGACCTCCTCCTCCTCCTCTCTGGCGACCTCCTCCTCCCTCCTCTCCTCCCCTCCCCTCCCCTCACGGTTTCTCCTCCCTCCTCTCCGGTGAGCTCCTCCTCCCTCCTCTCCGGTGAGCTCCTCCTCCCTCCTCTCCTCCCATCCCCTCATGGTTTCTCCTTCCTTCTCTCCGATGCTCCGGTGAACTCTTCTCCGGCGACCTCCTCCTCCTCTCCGGCGATGTAGGCGAGCGCCTCTCCGGTGACCTCCTCCTCCTCCTCTCCGGCGAACTCCTCTCCGGCAAAAGAACACGGCAAAAGAACGTACAAGATCCAAAAACAGGAACAAAATTTGAAATAATATCGTGCAAAAAAACGAGCAAAAAAAGAGCAAAAAATGGGCAAAAAAATCGCGATCCAGATCCAAATTCAAAATTCAAAAATAGCAATGGCGCACGGTGGGGGTTAGACGGTGGGCCACTACTATTTTCCCGCCTTCAAAATTCAAAAATACTAATGGCGCACCGTGGCCTATACTAATGGCGCATCAGTGGCCTATACTAATGGCGCACCGTGGCCTATACTAATGGCGCACCACTGGTGCGCCATTAGTAAAAAATACTAGTGGCGTGGTACTAGTGGCGCACCAGTAGTGCGCCATTAGTAGGCAAAACTGGTGCGCCACTAGTAGGCCTTTTCCTAGTAGTGAGCTTGAGGAAAAGGTGGAGCGATGCTCTACGCTGGTGGTAGTGGCCTTATTAGGTTGGCCTCGTACAAGAGCTCCCCGAATGTGGATCGTCTGCGAATGCATCTATTTAACGACTGTATCGCGGATTTGGCCCTGCGCGAGATAGCCCGCGTTGGGGCTAGGTTCACATGGACTAATAAGCAGATCGACCCTATCCGGAGTGTGCTGGATAGGGTCCTAGTTTTGACCCAATGGGAACTCGTGTTCCCTCTATGCTCGCTCAAGGCTGTCACTAGGGTCGGCTCTGACCACTCCCTCTTGCTTTTCACCTCGGGGGAGGAAAACTTCACCTCGACCATGTCGCTTCCACTTCGAAGCCGCATGGTTGTTGCAACCGGGCTTTGTCGAGATGGTCAAAGCCCGGTTGCTTGAGGCGGCGGCCTCCCCACCCCGCGTCTGTAGTGCCGTGGATGTGTGGCACCACCGTGCCAAATTGGCAAGGCAATTCACGCGGGGTTGGGGGGCCAACCATGGCGCGGAGATGAGGGCCCGGAAATGGGCCCTTTTAGATCAAATTAGGGTGCTGGACGAGATGGCCGATGGTCCCGGTCTTGCCCCTGATGATTGGATCCTTCGGTATTCCCTTGAGGCCTCCCATATGGAGATCTACAAGGGGGAGGAGCTATACTGGCAATGACGTGGGGGTTAGAATTGGCTTCTCAAAGGAGACGCAAATACTGTGTACTTCCAGGCGATTACCAAAGGCCGTAGGCAGAAATGTGGCATTCCATGTATCTGGGAGGGAGATAACCTCTTGGAACACCAAGATGATATTTCCTCACATATCTAGTCCTTCTACATGGAGCTCTTCACGGCGGAACCCCGGGGGGAGGAGGTCTCCCTTGCCGAGGGATTCTGGCCCTCGGAGGAACGGGTCTCCAATAATGAGAATGAAGAGTTGCTTCTTCCATTATCCCAAGAGGAGGTTGGGCGCGCCATTTCGTCCATGAAGGCGGGGTCTGCACCGGGACCGGATGGCATCCCGGTGGCTTCCATAAATTCTTGAATGTCCTTCAGCCGGTAGTTATGCCTTTGTTCCATGAATTCTATATTGGAACACTAGGTATGCCCCGTATAAACTATGGCATCATTTCCCTTATCCCCAAAGTAGTTGGGGCAACGGACATCAGACACTTTAGGCCGAGCACTGTAATCAACATTCTGGAGCGGAACTTTGCTAAAGTTTGTGCGACCCGCCTGGCCCCGGTGGCCGAGAGGATTAGTCACCACTTCTAGACCGTGTTTCTGAAGGGTAGGTGGATCCATGATGGGATCTTGGCCCTTCATGAAATTGTCCATGAGGTGGCCTCGTGGGGCCATAAGGGCGTATTACTTAAGTTGGACTTCCAAAACCCTGCGATCGGTTGGACTGGTCCTTCTTGCTGTTGGTGCTGCAGAGGAGGGGATTTGATGAGAGATGGTGCTCATGGATCATGCAGTTGGTCCGTACCGGGAACACGACCATTAATATCCATGGCGAGGTTGGACCTTACTTTAGGTCCTCTAGGGGAGTGAAACAAGGGGACTGATACGTCCATTGTGCATCATGCTTACCTACTGTTATTTATGATGTTTTTACCTATAATAATGCTTTTTGGAGTAATTCTAATGCCTTTTGTCTCATAATATGCAAGGTACATACAAAGAGGGAGAATTCTGGCAGTTGGAAATCCGGACCTGAAAAAGCTACGTCAAGCCACCTATTCTGCACAACTCCAAATGGGCTGAAACTTCACGAGAATTTTTTATGGAATAAATAAGAAATACTGGAGCAAATAACTACCAGAGGGGGGCCACCTAGTGAGCACAAGACACCAGGGCACGCCTGGCACCCTAGGCGCGCCTTGATGGGTTGTGCTCAGCCTAGCCCACCTCCGGTGCCCCTCTTCTGGTATATAAGTCATTTTGACCTTGAAAAAAATAAGGAGAGGACTTTCGGGACGAAGCGCCGCCGTCTTGTGGCGGAACTTGGGCAGGAGCACTTTTGCCCTCTCGCGGAGCGATTCCGTCGGGGGAACTTCCCTCCCAGAGGGGGAAATCATCGTCATCATCATCACCAACAACTCTCCCATCTGGGGGAGGGCAATCTCCTTCAACATCTTCAACAACATCATCTCCTCTCAAATCCTACTTCATCTCGTGTGTTCAATCTTTGTATGAAAACTATAGATTGGTACTTGTGGGTGACTAGTAGTGTTGATTACATCTTGTAGTTGATTACTATATGGTTTATTTGGTGGAAGATTATATGTTCAGATCCAATATTCTATTTAATACCCCTCTGATCTTGAGCACGATTATCATTTGTGAGTAGTTACTTTTATTCTTGAGGTCACGGGAGAAATCTTGTTGCAAGTAATCATGTGAACTTGATATGTATTCGATATTTTGATAGTATGTATGTTGTGATTCCCTTAGTGGTGTCATGTGAACGTCGACTACATGACGCTTCACCATATTTGGGCCTAAGGGAATGCATTGTGGAGTCGTTATTAGATGATGGGTTGCGAGAGTGACAGAAGCTTAAGCCCTAGTTTATGCGCTATTCCGTAAGGGACCGATTGGATCCAAAAGTTTAATGCTATGGTTAGAATTTATTCTTAATACTTTTCTCATAGTTGCGGATGCTTGCGAGGGGGTTAATCATACGTAGGAGGTTTGTTCAAGTAAGAACAACACCTAAGCACCGATCCACCCACATATCAAATTATCAAAGTAGCGAACACAAATCGAATCAACATGATAAAAGTGAGTAGATGAAATTCCCGTGTACCCTCAAGAACGCTTTGCTTATTACAAGGGACCGCTTTGGCCTATCCTTTTCCTCAAAAGGATTGGGCTACCTTGCTGCACTTTTGTTACTATTATCGTTACTTGCTCGTTACAAGTTATCTTGCTATCAAACTACTCTATTACATACAACTTCAGCACTTGCAGACATTACCTTGCTGAAAACCGCTTGTCATTTCCTTCTGCTCCTCGTTGGGTTCGACACTCTGACTTATCGAAAAGGCTACAATTGATCCCATATACTAGTGGGTCATCAAGGCTCTATTCTGGCGCCGTTGCCGGGGAGTGAAGCGCTCTTGGTAAGTGGAAATTGGTAAGGAAAAATTATTACTATGTGCTGAAATTTATTGTTACTTGTTACTATGGAGAACAATCCTTTGAGGGGTTTGTTCGGGGTATCTTCACCTCGACTGGAACCACAATTAGTTACCCCTCAACCTATTGCACCTACTGAAAATATTGAATATGAAATTCCTTCGGGTATGATAGAACAACTGCTAGCTAATCCTTGCGCAGGAGATGGAACTGAACATCCTAATATGCACTTGATATACGTGGAAGAAATTTGTGGATTATTTAAGCTTGCAGGTTTACCTGGAGATGAAACTAAGAAGAAGGTTTTCCCTTTATCTTTGAAGGGAAAAGCATTGTCATGGTATAGGCTATGCGATGATATTGGATCTTGGGATTGGAATCGATTGAAATTGGAGTTTCACCAAAAAAAAATATCCTATGCATCTTGTTCATCGTGATCGGAATTATATATATAATTTTTGGCCTCGTGAAGGAGAAAGTATCGCTCTAGCTTGGGGGAGGCTTAAGTCAATGTTATATTCATGCGCCAACCATGAGCTCTCAAGAGAAATGATTATTTAGATTTTTTATGCTCGACTTTCTCATAATGATCAATCCATGCTCCATACTTCTTGTACTGGTTCCTTTATGAAGAAAACTATTGAATTCCGGTGGGATCTTTTAGAAAGAATTAAACGCAACTCTGAAGATTGGGAACTCGGCGAAGGTAAAGAGTCAGGTATTAAGCTTAAGTTTGATTGTGTTAAGTCTTTTATGAATACCGATGCTTTTCAAAAGTTTAGCACTAAATATGGACTTGACTCTGAGATAGTAGCTTCCTTTTGTGAATCTTTTTCTACTCATGTTGATCTCCCTAAGGAGAAGTGATTTAAATATCACCCACCGATTAAAGAAGAAATTAAAGAACCGGTAATAGCTAAAGATGAAAATATTATTTATAATGTTGATCCAGTTGTTCCTACTGCTTATATTGAAAAACCAACTTTCCCCATTAGGATGAAGGAATATGCTAAAGTTTCAGCTACGGTCAACAAAAGTTACATTAGAACACCTAAACGAGCTGAACAAATCAAGGTAGAACCTAGTGTTGCTATGGTTAAAGATATCCTGAAAGAGAATATAGATGGGCATGTTATTTACTTCTGTGATGAAGCTGCTAGAATCGCCAAACCCGATGAAAAAGATAAAAATTAACCTGTTGTTGGCATGCCTGCTGTCTCAGTTAATATAGGAGACACCGTTTTCATGGTTTATGCGACATCGCTGCTAGCGTCAGTGCAATTCCTTTTACCTTATATCAAGAAATTATGAATGACATAGCACCCACTGAAATAGAAGACATAGATGTTACTATTAAACTTGCTAATAGAGACACCATCACACCACATGGGATTGTTAGAGATGTTGAAGTCTTGTGTGGGAAAATAAAATATCCTATTGATTTTCTGAAGGAAATATGCCCTAGAGGCAATAATAAAGTTGTTATTTTATATTTTCTTATATCATGATAAATGTTTATTATTCATGCTAGAATTGTATTAACTAGAAACCTTAATACATGTGTGAATACATAAACAAAACACTAAGTCCCTAGTGAGCCTCTACTTGACTAGCTCGTTGATCAAAGATGGTTAAGGTTTCCTAACCATGGACATGAGTTTTCATTTGATAACGGGATCACATCATTAGGGGAATGATGTGATGGACAAGACCCATCCGTTAGCTTAGCATGTTGATCGTTCAGTTTTATTGCTATTGCTTTCTTCATGACTTATACATGTTCCTTTGACTATGAGATTATGCAACTCCCGAATACCGGAGGGATACCTTATGTGCTATCAAACATCACAACGTAAATCGGTGATTATAAAGATGCTCTACATGTATCTCCAAAGGTGTATTGTTGGGTTGGCATAGATCGAGATTAGGATTTGTCACTCCGAGTATCAGAGAGGTATCTCTGGCCCCTCTCAGTAATGCACATCATAATAAGCCTTGCAAGCAATGTGACTAATGAGTTAGTTGTGGGAAGATGCATTACGGAACGAGTAAAGAGACTTGTCGGTAACGAGATTGAACTAGGTATGAGGATACCGACGATCGAATCTCGGGCAAGTAACATACCGATGACAAAGGGAATAGCGTATGTTGTCGTAACGGTTCGACCGATAAAGATCTTTGTAGAATATGTGGGAGCCAATATGAGCATCTAGCTTCCGCTATTGGTTATTGACCTGAGAGGTGTCTCGGTCATGTATACATAGATCTCGAACCCGTAGG
Source organism: Aegilops tauschii subsp. strangulata (assembly GCF_002575655.3). Classification (NCBI taxonomy): domain Eukaryota; kingdom Viridiplantae; phylum Streptophyta; class Magnoliopsida; order Poales; family Poaceae; genus Aegilops; species Aegilops tauschii. Next base: position 184,425,738 of record NC_053041.3, read on the forward strand.
GTCCGCACGCTTAACGTTTGATGATGGTTTGTATTATGAGTTATGTGATTTTGTGACCGAATGTTGTTCGGTGTACTGGATGAGATCACGGACATGGCGAGGAGTCTCGAAATGGTTGAGATGTAAAGATTGATATATTGGATGATAGTATTCGGACACCGAAAGTGTTCCGGAATATATCGGGTACATATCGGAGTACCTGGGGGTTATCAGAACAGCCCGGGGGAAGATATGGGCCCTATGCACCATAGGAGAGAGGCAAGGTAGCCCACAAGGGTGGCGTGCGCCCCCCAAAGGGAGGAGTCCAAATTGGACTAGGGGAGGGGGCGCGGCCCCCCTTTCCTTCTCCTCCTCCCTCTTCTTCCCCCATTCCCCCTCTATTAAAAGGAGGGGGGCCGAATTGGACTCGGAGTCCAAGTGGGACTCCCCTCACTTGGCACGCCCCTAGGGCTGGCCTCCTCCCCTCTCCCTCCTTTATATACGGGGGCGGGGGGCACCTCTAAGGCACATCAATTGTTCTTAGCCGTGTGCGGTGCCCCCCTCCACCGTTTACTCCTCCGGTCATATTGTCGTAGTGCTTAGGCGAAGCACTGCACGGATAACTTCATCGTCACTGTCACCACGCCGTCGTGCTGACGAAACTCTCCCTCGACACTTTGCTGGATCAAGAGTTCGAGGGACGTTATCGAGCTGAACGTGTGCAGAACTCGGAGGTGCTGTACATTTGGTGTTTTGATCGGTTGGATTGAGAAGACGCTCGACTACATCAACCAAGTTAAGCTAACGCTTCCGCTTTCGGTCTATGAGGGTACGTGGACACACTCTCCCCCTCTCGTTGCTATGCATCTCCTAGATAGATCTTGCGTGAGCATAGGAATTTTTTGAAATTGTATGCTATGTTCCCCAACAGTGGCATCAGAGCCAGGTCTATGCGTAGATGATATGCACGAGTAGAACACAAAGAGTTGTGGGCAGTGATAGTCATACTGCTTACCACCAACGTCTTATTTTGATTCGTCAGTATTGTTGGATGAAGCGGCCTGGACCAACCTTAAATGACCACGTTGATGAGATCGGTTCTACCGACAGACATGCAACTAGTTTTGCATAAAGGTGGCTGGCGGGTGTCTGTTTCTCCAACTTTAGTTGAATCGAATTTGACTATGGCCGGTCCTTGTTGAAGGTTAAAACAGCAAACTTGATGAAACACTGTTGTGGTTTTGATGCGTAGGTAAGAACGGTTCTTACTAGAAGCCCGTAGCAGCCACGTAAAACTTGCAAGAAAAAAGTAGAGGACGTCTAACTTGTTTTTGCAGGGCATGTTGTGATGTGATATGGTCAACACATGATGTGATATATGTTATTTTATGAGATGATCATGTTTTGTAAAAGTTATTGGCAACTGGCAGGAGCCTTATGGTTGTCGCTTTATTGTATGAGATGCACATGCCATGTAATTGCTTTACTTTATCACTATTCATTAGCGATAGTTGTTGAAGCAATAGTTGGCGAGACGACCACGACGCTACGATGGAGATCAAGGTGTCAAGCCGGTGACGATGTAGATCATAACGGTGCTTTGGAAATAGAGATCAAAGGCAGAAGATGATGATGGCCATATCATGTCACATATTTTGATTGCATGTGATGTTTATTGTGTATACATCTTATTTCGCTTAGTATGGCGGTAGCATTATAAGATGGTCCCTTACTAAAATTTCAAGGTATAAGTCTTCTCCCTGAGTATGCACCGTTGCGAAAGTTCTTCGTGCTGAGACACCACGTGATGATCGAGTGTGATAGGCTCTACGTTCACATACAACGGGTGAAAGGCAGTTTTTCACATGCGGAATACTCTGGTTAAACTTGACGAGCCTAGCATGTACAGACATGGCCTCGGAACACTGGAGACCGAAAGGTCAAATGTCAATCATATAGTAGATATGATAAACATAGAGATGTTCACCATTGATGACTACTCCATCTCATGTGATGATCGGACATGGTTTAGTTGATTTGGATCACGTATTATTTAGGTGACTTGAGGGATGTCTATCTAAGTGGGATTTCTTAAGTAATATTATTTATTGAACTCTAATTTATCATGAACTTAGTCCTGATAGTATTTGCAAATTATGTTGTAGAACAATAGCTCACGTTGTAGCTCCCCTGCATTTATTTTTGATATGTCCCTAGTGAAAAATAAGTTGAAAGATGATAGTAGCAATGATCGGACTGGGTCCGTGATATGAGGATTGTCCACATTGCTACACAGAAGAATTATGTCCTTGATGCACCGCTAGGTGATGGACCTATTGCAGGAGCAGATGTAGACATTATGAACGTTTGGAAAGCTCGGTATGATCACTACTTGATAGTTTAGTGCGCCATGCTTTACGGCTTCGAACCGGGACTTCAAAATGTTTTGAACGCCACAGAGCATATAAGATGTTCCAAGAGCTGAAATTGGTATTTCAGACTCATGCCCGAGTCGAGAGGTATGAGACCTCTGACAAGTACTTTGTCTACAAGATGGAGGAGAATAGCTCAACCAGTGAGCATGTGCTCAGAATGTCTGAGTACTACAATCGCTTGAATCAAGTGGGAGTTAATCTTCCAGAAAATATAGTGATTGACAGAGTTCTCTAGTCACTATCAACAAGTGACTGGAACTTCTTGATGAACTATAATATGCAAGGGATGACGAGAACGATTCCCGAGCTCTTCGCGATGTTAAATCGGCGAAGGTAGAAATCAAGAAAAAGCATCAAGTGTTGATGGTTAAAAAGACCACTAGTTTCAAGAAAAGAGGCAAAGGAAAAGAAAGGGAACTTCAAGAAAGAATGGAAAGCAAGTTGCCACTCCCATGAAGAAGCCCGAAGCTATACCTAAGCCTGAAACTGAGTGCTTCTACTACAAAGGGAATGGTCACTGGAAGCGGAATTACCCAAAATACTTGGCGGATAGGAAGGATGTCAAAGTGAACAAAGGTATATTTTATATACATGTTATTGATGTGTACTTTACTAGTGTTCATAGTATCCCCAGGGTATTTGATACCGGTTTAGTTGCTAAGATTAGTAACTCGAAACAGCAGTTGTAAAATGAACAGAGGCTAGTTAAGGGTGAGGTCATGATGTGTGTTGGAAGTGATTCCAGGTTGATAAGATCACCATCGCACACTCCCTCTATCTTCGGGATTAGTGTTGGACCAAAATAAATGTTATTTGGTGTTTGCGTTGAGCATTAATATGATTGGATCATGTTTATTGCGATACAGTTATTCATTTAAGTCAGAGAATAATTTCTGTTTACATGAATAAAACCTTCTATGGTCATACACCCAATTTAAATGGTTTATTGAATCTCAATCGTAGTGATACACATATCCATAATATTGATGCCAAAAGATGCAAAGTTGATAATGATAGTGCAACATATTTGTGGCACTGCTGTTTTGATCATATTGGTGTAAAGCGCATGAAGAAACTCCATGCGAATGGACTTTTGGAATCACTTGATTATGAATCATTTGATGCTTGCGATCCATGCCTCATGGGCAAGCTGACTAAAACTCCGTTCTCCGGAACAATGGAGCGAGCTAATGACTTATTGGAAATGATACATTACCGATGTATGCGGTCCGATAAGTGTTGAGGCACGCGGCGGGTATCGTTATTTTCTATCCTTCACAGATGATTTGAGTAGGTATGGGTATATCTACTTGATGAAATACAAGTCTAAAACTTTTGAAAAGTTCAAAGAATTTTAGAGTGAAGTGGAAAATCATCGTAACAAGAAAAGAAAGTTTCTATGATCTGATCACGGAGGAAAATATTTTAGTTACGAGTTTGTCCTTCATTTAAAACAGTGTGGAATAGTTTCACAACGCACGCCACCTGGAACACCATAGTGTAATGGTGTGTCCGAACGTTGTAACCGTACTTTATTAGATATGGTGCGATCTATGATATCTCTTACCGATTTACCACTATCGTTTTGGGGTTATGCATTAGGTACAGCTATATTCATGTTAAATAGGGCATCGACTAAATCCGCTGAGACGACACCGTATGAACTATGGTTTGGCAAGAAACCTAAGCTGTCATTTCTTAAAGTTTGGGGTTGCGATGCTTATGTGAAAAAGCTTCAGCCTCATAAGCTCGAACCCAAATCGAAGAAGTGCATCTTCGTAGGATTTCCAAAAGAAACTGTTGGGTACACCTTCTATCACAGATCCGAAGGCAAGATCTTTGTTGCTAAGAATGGTGTCGGTGTAAAAAAAGAGGGGTGCGTTTTTGTACCTTTATACCTGTGCACGGCAGTCGGAGCCGTGCTTACGGTCACGCCAAGCAAAACAGGGGAGGTGAGCCAAGGTAAGACCAAAGCCCAAGATAATAAGAGCAACGCCAAGGCCAAGACCACAAAGAGCGGAGGGACGAAGCAGGTTCCCCCGGCAAGACCCTTGCCGGGGCAGCCTCAGCAGCCCCGGCAAGATCCTTGCCGGGACAGCTCGCCCCGCACCAACAGAGCGGGCCACCCTTGAGCCCACGGTCTCCAACATCACGTTGGGCTAGGGCTCGGGAGGCACCTCCGTGGTGGCATGCAGATCTTTGTGAAGACATATTCAAGATCAGATGAGGAATAGAAGACGGCGATCCTCGGCAAGATCCTTGTCGAGGAAGGCCGCCAGACCCCCGGCAAGGCCCTTGCCGGGGACGACAGCGCGCCACGGCAAAACCCTTGCCGGGCCACCCGGCAAGGCCCTCACCAAGGACGCTAGCAGGGCCACTGCCAGGCCCATGCTAACCAAGCTTCCACCGCCGTTCACATGCAGCTGCCAGCCCAACAAGCTGGGCGGGCACCTGCGTGGCAACATGCAGCTCCCAGGCCAACTCATTGAGCGCCTGCGTGGCGGCATGCAGATCTTCGTGAAGGCTCCGCCACTGCGCCACCTCAGCTGCCAGCCTGCCTACATGGCACCACGCGCCTCACTGGCCAAGGTGCGTGTCAAAGCGAGGAGGAGCAGCGACAGACGGGACAGGCCTCGGCCCCGTCCCCAATAAAGCAAGGGGACACCTAAGCTACGCATTAAATGTGTCTTGTCCTGTAATACGAGCGATAAGCTCAGGGCACTGTACGCCTTTCCACCTCCTGTGTGCCACTGTGGCAGCCCCTTCCGACTATAAAAGGTGGCCCATGGCATACTGGAGAACGATTCAGCTCTTTCGAACCACGCACTGACCACAGCTAGTTCGAGAGGTCAAGAACTCTCTGAAATACACCCACCAAAGCAGGACTAGGGTTTTATGCATCCTCGCGGCCCGAACCTGGGTAAACGATCCTTGTGCTGTCTACTAGCCCTGCTCTTCTCGCAACCCCGCACCCCGGCAACTGTAGTAGGGATTCTTGTGATCCCATGGGTGTCGTTCCACACCGACATCTTTGGCGCGCCAGGTAGGGGGCGCAATTGTGAGAATCTGGTCTAGTAGTTAGCCTAGCAGTTCTTCGTCGCCATGGCTCCTAAGAAGAAGACGGCCACGACGGTCGGCTCGTTGGGAGCCGAACGGCCCGTGCCGGTGCGGGTGGGTAGTGGACCGGTCGCAGACAGGACCCGGGCCGCGGTCCGCGAGCACCAGCATCGCCCTGGTAGTCAGAGCCTGGCGAACGGTGTCGTTCGCGCACCAGACGACTGGCTACACGTCGCCGGATCCAAAGACGGAGCTGGGCCCCCCGCAGGCGGCGCGGGGCCCTCCAGGGGTGTCGTTGTGCCACCTCCGGGCGGCAAAGCGACCACCAGGACGCCCACACCGGCGACCACTGCGCGCTCTTCCCATGGTGTGCGCGTCGAGCAGCGTCATCGTGTTGGTGACCCTGGCACCGCCGTGGGAAGGGCCCCGTGCGTCATCCGCAGGATGAAGCGGTTCAACACGCCCGCCGAAGCGCTGGCGAAAATGGCATGCAGCCGCTGGGTCATAACGGAGCTCCTTCTAACGTAGTTAGAAGTCGAAGCACGCCGCGATCCACGCAGCTGACACCGCCTCCCACGCCGGCAGAAGCTTTGGCGCACGCGCAGCTGCTCCTCGACTTCCCTCCTGCTGCGGAGAAGCTTGACGAGTGGAGGGCCACCATCCGGAGCCTCGTCACCGTCGCCAACAAAGACGATCCGCGACCGGTGGGACCCTCGGGTCGGCGCTCCACCGAGCCACCGCATGCTGGCGCTGGGAGGACCGGGGGAGTTGCGGCCACGGTGCACTCTCCTCCTCCTCGCCAGCCGCCGCGGGCGTCGGCCCGTCGTGACGACGCTTGTGGTAACATCTCCATAGCGTCGCTCGACCCGCGGACCCTCCGCGACCAGCACCAGGTCCTTCGGGAACGAGCTCATGAAGACGCTCGAACCACCGTCGAGCGCCGGCGCGAAACGCGCCACCAGTCGGACAAGCGGGCGGGACCCGCTATGGACCACCCGACAACGGGGGGCTCCGGCGGCCTACCTTACGAGGTGGGCTGCCCAGCCTTTACCCGTGAACTGCGGCAGTTCCAGTGGCCGTCCCACCGCACGTTCAAGCCCGACGTCGGCGAGAAGTACACTGGCAAGACCCATCCGTCCGAGTTCCTCAGCATCTACACCATCGCGATGCAGGCTGCTGGGGCTCGCGACGACAAGGTGTTTGCCAAATATTTCCCGCTGGCGCTCAAGCCCAATGTGATGTCTTGGTTGATGCACTTGCCGGTGGATTCCATTTCTTCTTGGTCGGATCGGTGCCATGAGTTCGTTGGTGCCTTCACAGGAGGCCACCATGCTCATGGCCAGGCCAGTGATCTGCATATCATTCCCCAGAAGGAAGGGAGACCCTGTGCAAGTACATCCAGAGATTCAGCCGGGTGCAGTACAACATCCCTGACGAAGAAGGGCCGGCGTCGCAACAAGAAACGCAAGGGCAAGGCCGTGCTTGCCGTTGAGGGATCTGACGACACCGGTGCCGGCAAAAAGGTCAAGGCAGGCACTCCCGACAATGAGATTGCCGGGTGCGCCGCCTGCCGGGCCTTGGTGCCTACCGACAAGCCAGGGAGCTATGGCAAGCAAGACTGCAAGATCCACTTCACCAAGGGCCACGACCTCGAGAACTGCCGACAAGTTGAGCTACTTGCTGAGAAGCAAAAGGCTGAGTATGAGAGGCGGGACAAGGAGAAGGACCAGGACGGTGCCGAGGGATCCGGCAAGAAGCGTGGCGGCCAAGGAGGCCGCGCCGGCAAGGACAACCAGCAAGAGAGGCCCGCCCGGGGCCGCGACAAGAAACAAGAAGACGATGATCCCGACGAGGACGACGGAGGCCATGTGCGTCGATGGCGGCGCCTCGCTGCATACCTCTCAACGCCAGCTCAAGCAGTGGGCGCGTGAGCTTACAACAGCAGAGCCGTCGTTCGACGCTCAGAAGTCGCTAAAGTGGTCCAGCACGCCCCTCATCTTTGACGCCGAGGACCACCCTTACCGCACTACTGCGGTCGGGTGTTTGCCATTGTTGGTTGACGGCGGGGCCGGCCTGAACCTGATCTCGCCTTTCATGATCAAAAGGTTGCAAATCCTTGATGGAGACATCGAGGAAATGGGCACGTTTCAAGGGGTCAATCTGGGGAGGAGCCAGCCGAAGGGAAAGGTCACACTGCCCATGACATTTGGAGGATAGTTGAACTACAGGACGGAGAGGATCGTCTTCGACGTGGCCGAGATCCCCTTGCCCTACAACGGGATCGTCGGCCGCCCGGCACTAGCCAACTTCATGGCGGCGTCACACTGCGCCTACAACATGCTAAAGATGCCCGGGACGTTGACCATCATCTCCGTCCCCTCCGACAAGAAGGACGCGCTGATTTGCGCCGACCAACTCTACCGAGAGGCAGTTGCAGCAGTTGCCGCCAAGGCACCTGCTCCTGCCGCTGAAGCCCCGGGAGGGAGGAAGAAGCCCGGCAAGAGCTCTCGCACCCACTCCGGCAAGCGCACCTCTTCGGAGTGTTGTGCTGCCGTCGAGGACGTGCCAGAGAGCTCTACCGACAAGAGCAAGAGATCCAGAGCTGAGCCACCGCAAACCAAGAAGGTGTCTACCAGGGAGGATGGCACGGGAGGGGCCTTCACCATAGGCTCCACCCTCGGCAACAAATAGGAAGGCGCGCTCGTCACCTTCCTGCGGGCGAATGTCGACGTGTTTGCATGGCAAGCATCCGACATCCCCGGTGTTCCCAGGGAGGTGATTGAGCACCACCTAGCTGTCTGCCCCCATGCGTGGCCCGTCCAGCAGAAGGTCACAAAGCAGGCTCTGGAGAGGCAGGAGTTCATCACGGAGGAGATCAGGAAGTTGGAAGCGGCAGGTTTGGTGAGGGGAGTGCTCCACCCGACGTGGTTGGCCAATACAGTAGTGGTGCGCAAGGCGAATGGGAAGTGAAGGCTGTGTATTGATCACATAGATATCAATAAGGCTTGTCCTAAGGACCCCTTCCCGTTGCCGCGCATCGACCAGATTGTTGACTCCACGGCCAGGTGTGATGTGTTGTCATTCCTCGACGCCTACTCGGGCTACCACCAGATCTTCATGACAAGAGAGGATGAAGAAAAGACAGCGTTCATCACGGTACGTATTGCTTTTTACGGATGCCTTTCGGGTTGAAGAGCGTTGGCTCAACATTTGCAAGAGCAGTCCAAATTGGTTTTGAACCTCAGCTCCACAGAAATATGGAGGCCTACATGGATGACATAGTGGTCAAAACCAAGGATGGGCCAACTCTTGTGCAAGATCTGGAAGAGACATTTGCCAACCTTTGCAAGATCAACCTCAAGCTGAACCCTGAGAAGTGTGTCTTCGGCGTTCCATCCGGCAAGCTTCTCGGGTTCTTTGTGTCGCAGCGCGGAATCGAGGCAAACCCAGACAAAATCAAGGCTATTGAGCAGATTGAGGCGCCCAAGCAGATCAAGGATGTGCGTCGGCTCACCGCTTGCGTTGCCGCCATGAGCCGATTCATCTCCAAGTCCGCCGAGCGCGCCCTTCCTTTCTTCAAAATCTTGAAGAAGGCAGGCCCAATGGAATGGACCCCAAAAGCCGAGGCAGCATTGCAGGATCTGAAGAAATACCTTTCGTCCACGCCAATAATGGTTGCACCTAAACCACAAGAGCCGTTGCTGCTGTATCTCGCGGCAACGAATCAATTGGTCAGCACCGCGCTAGTGGCACAGAGGGAGGTCAACGAGGAGGCAGTGACGGCGGCAGAACCAGCGGATGGCAAGCCCAAGATTCCCCCGGCAGGGCCTGGTGCCGGCAAGGTGAGGCCCCCGGCAGAGTCTGACGCCACCGAGGCAGTGCCCGCACAGTCAAGTGAGGTGGTGTAGAAGAAGAAGATGATGCAGCACCCGGTTTACTTTGTCAGCTCCCTCTTGCAGGGAGCTAGATCGAGGTACTCCGGTGTGCAGAAATTGCTCTTCGGCCTCCTTATGGCCTCGAGGAAGCTGCGTCATTACTTCCAAGCCCACGAGATCACTGTCGTCACCCGCCTCCCTTTGCAACGGATACTGCATAACCCGGATGCAACCGGGAGGATTGTGGAGTGGGCCTTGGAGTTGTCAAGTTTCGGTTTGAAGTTTGAAAGTACCTCGACAATTCAGAGCAGAGTCTTGGCGGAGTTCATTGCAGAATGGACCTCGACGCCTGACGAAGAAATCCAGGAGACCAATCTCCCCGGCAAGGAGGAAGATCGCGACTGAATCATGTACTTTGATGGGGGTTTCTCGCTGCAAGGGGCCGGTGCCGGTGTGCTACTCGTCGCACCTACCGAGGAGCACCTCAAGTACGTGATCCAGATGCACTTTCCCCGAGAGATGTCCACCAACAACACTGCTGAGTACGAGGGATTGCTTGCCGGTCTCAGGATCGCGGCAGACCTCGGGGTTAAGAAGCTCATCGTCAGGGGTGACTCACAGCTTGTTGTCAGGTAGGTCAATAAGGATTACCAAAGCCCATTGATGGAAGCCTACGTAGATGAAGTGAGGAAGCTGGAGGAGCGCTTTGACGGTATCCAAGCGGAGCACGTCCCCCGAATGGAGAACGACACCGCCAATTACCTGTCAAAGCGTGCCGCATTCAAGCTACCTGTGGAACCGGGTACCTTTTTGTTCCGGCTAACTCAACCATCCGTCAAACCATCAACGGGGCACAATAAGTGAAGGAAGTCGGGTCCCGGCAAGTACTTTCATACCGAGCCCTCTGGGGCTGCCGGCAAGGGTGCCGCCACAAACGCTGAGCCTGCCCAAGAGCAGCTACCTCCGGCAGGGCGTCAAGCCCTGGCCGTAGAGACAGCCGCTCCCACGGCGGAAGAAATGCCTTTGGTCCTTGCCGTCGAGCCCCGGGCTCCGGCATGGGCGCAGCATATCGTCTGATTCATCCAAACAGGGGAACTTGCTGAGGAGCAGGAAGAAGCGGAGAAAGTAGCCCGTCGGTCCGCCCTGTACAAATTCGTCGATGACGTCCTGTACAGGAGAAGGCCGAACGGCGTGAAATTGAAGTGCATCCCCCAGGAGGAAGGACTGGAGCTGTTGGCGGAGATACATGGAGGCATATGTGGCTCCCACATAGGGTCAAGGGCCCTTGCCGGGAAGGCGTTCCGACAAGGTTTTTTCTGGCCCACCGCCCTCCAGGATGCGACGGCACTAGTAACCAGGTGTGAAGCGTGTCAGTTCCATTCAAAGAAGCTTCATCAACCAGCCCAAGCCCTTCAAACAATCCCTCTCTCCTAGCCATTCTCGGTCTGGGGGCTCGACATACTGGGCCCTTTCCCCCGCGCTGTCGGGGGCTTTTGAGTACTTGTACGTTGCAATCGACAAATTCACAAAGCGGCAGGAGGTGGAAGCAGTGAGAAAGGTGACTGCTCAGTCAGTTGTCAAGTTTTTCAAAGGACTGGTCTGCCGTTTTGGTGTGCCAAATAGAGTCATCACCGACAACGGCACGCAGTGCACGAGCCACACCTTCATGCAATACATTCAAGACCTCGTCAGCAAGGTCTATTTTGCTTCTGTGGCACACCCACGGAGCAACGGCCAAGCGGAGAGGGCGAATGCTGAAGTGTTGCGAGGCCTATGGACAAAGACTTTTGACAAGCTGCGCAAGAGCGGAAGGCGCTGGATTGATGAATTGTCGGCGGTTCTTTGGTCGATCAGGACGACGCCAAATCGAGCCACCAGCCAGACACCTTTTGCCCTGGTCTACGGGGCAGAAGCAGTTCTCCCCACGGAACTCATATACGGGTCACCTCGAGTGCTCGCTTATGATCAGCTTGAGAAAGAGCAGTTGCGCCAAGCTGACACGACGCTCCTTGAGGAAGATCGTCTTCGGGCGGCTGTGAGAGCAGCGAACTACTAGCAAGCCTTGCGCCGCTACCATAGCCGCAAGGTTCATGCCCGAAGCTTTGAGGAAGGCGACCTTGTTCTTCGGCGCGTTCAGTCGGGCAAGAATGCCAACAAGTTGACGCCGTAGTGGGAAGGCCCTTACCGGGTAATACGAGTCACCAGGCCCGGCGCAGTCCGCCTGGAGACCGAAGATGCCGTCCCAGTGAGCAACTCCTGGAACATCGAGCATCTTCGCAAGTTTTACCCATAAGGCGCGGCTTGCCGACCCTCTCGGCAAGCCACCTTTTGTACAAGCTTTGCCGGCAAGGCATGTAACCCTTCGTACAAAGCCAGGCGCAGACCCTGAGCATAAATAAATGAAGCGCTGGCGCCCTAAGTCATAGCATGCATGCTAGGTCGAGTCTCTTCCTTGGTTAGGGTTGATAGTGCTCAGCAGCGACTAACCCCTACCTTAGAGGTCGAGTGCGCGTCTATCTGTTTCTCTTCTATCCTCTTTTGATTCACAGGGCACATGAGCACTTCTGTCGAGCTACTTAGAAGAAAGAAAACGGACCGGCGTCCCGACCCCGGCAAACCAGAGTTGCCGAGGGCTGCAAGCACAAGGATCCAACCGCGGCAAGATGAGTTTGCCGGGGGACTGCAGATCCAGATAATTCTTTTATCCTCTGTCATGCATTTCGGAACAGGACTGGGGCATGTGAAACCTCGTTTTTATCTCTAGGCTGTCGTGCTCCCCTTTTTCCTATACCTAAGGATTATTTCATGGGTCCGGATTTGGTTGTAGCCGCGGCGGCAAGGAGGTAGAACGAGGAGCCTAAAGCCCACTTCATACCTGCCTCCGCCAAGAGCGCGAGAACGGTCGAGTGGAGTGGGGGGACGGCAAGGCCTGTTGCCGGGCGAAAAAAGTTTATCTTAAACAATAACAAGGATTCACTCCTTGTCGCGGTATTGACCCACGGACGAAAAACCCGGCAAGCATCCCTTTTTCATTAAAAACATCCCATACAGGTAGTGTTCGTACAGAATGAAAAACATGAGCAAGGGGATTACAAGTTCTGAATTTAACAAAGGCCCGCGGGCTTACAAACTAAAGAAGAAGGATAAGATGCCCGTAATCCTTTCTTGTCCCTCTCCTCAGGAGGCCGGTCAAGGAGGCGAGAGGGCAAAAGGGGCGCCTAGGCGAGCTAGAGCGGCAGAAAGCACCAAGAGAACACCTCGGTGACCGCCCAGGGGCGGGCCGGTGATGACGGTGCCGGGAAAGGAGCTGGAAGACGAGGCGGCAGGACCGGCAGTACGCGACGAAGGCGTCGGTGCCCGCGTACTCCGAGTTGACGGCCTTGCCGCCCGCCCTCTTCCTCTTCCGTAGCCTCCCGACGCCAGCCGCCCAAGGAGACGGCCCCGAGAAGTTCAAGGAGCTGGCCCCACCCCTGGCAAAACTCTGCCGGAGGAGCGGCCAGGTACAGATGTTGCTGCTGCCGCACCCGCCCAGACGCGGGGCGTCCGACGCCTAGTCGGACTCGTCCCCGCCGTCTGCCCTGCTGTCCTCCTCATCACTTTCGCTCAAGGTAGAGCTTCCATCGTCGGAATCTCCATCGGAGGAGCTCTCCACGCAGCACTTCAGGCGAGTCCCGAAGTCGCCGAAGACCTTGACGGAGAGCAGGCCGTCCTCCATTAATTTCAAGTAGAGGACAAGCCCTGCCGTCAGGCTGTGGATACGAGCGAACGTCTTCCACCCACGACGGAGGTACATGACCCGAGGAGCCGGGAACTTGACGTCGACCCGCGTGCCCCCATTCCCACAACCCCTCATGTGCAATCTGAGGGACTGGGGCGGGTCATGCTCCATCTCCCAAGCGAACGGGGCGGGAAGACGAAGACGGCGATGCGGAGGCCGGCGCAGCCTAATGAAAAACTCACGGGGCTGGTCTCCAACATGGCCTTCCATTGGAAAGAGCATCATTGGCAGGGCGAAGCCGGCGCGCCGCCCCATCCTCCTCTTCCCCGAGCACTACGACCTCTGCCCCGGCCTCGCCCACGACCTCGCCCCCTCCCCCTTCCCCTCGCGGCCGGTTCCACCACCGCGGGCTCAGGAGGAGGAGGGACGCGCTGTCGGGCGGCGACCCTCGCCGCCACCGTCGAGGGACCAGGATTCCCCTTCTCCATGGCGAGTGAAAGGAAGAAGCAGAAGCGAGAGGAGATAGATGGCAGAAGAGTGCGGGACGCCATTCCCCCCTTTCCCCCTCTTTATAAGGAGGCGGGGACGGGGCTCAGCCGCCCCGCTCGGCCAATCCAGCCACGAAAGGCACGGGGAATCAGGACCGACCCACTGCCCCAATCAGCGACGGCCCGGTTTCCCGCCTCCACCGCTTGCCATCCCATGTGCATGGGGGACGCGTGGCGGACGTGCAGAACCGAGGGGACGGGCGAAGCGACCTCTCCCTACCCCGTGATCGTGGGGAGTGGACGTCTTGAAGACCGCGCCCCGGCCCTGTTCAGTAAATGAGCCGCGCCTCCACGCCTCCCTCTTTTTACGGGGAAGGCGCGAGCCGCCTCTTTACTGCGATGTGACGCATGCGTGTGGAAACCACCCCACGCATGCCGCCCACGTCACACACACCCCTCAACGCCGCGCCGCGCGCGCGGGTCGTGGGAAGCGCAACACGCGAAAAGTTTTACCGCGGTAAAAACCGGCCCGCCTGCCCGCTCACCGTTTTTGGGCCTGGCCCAACAACGTGTCGCGCTTATGTGTGGCCCAGGCCCGGGGGCTCCTGTCGGTGTACAAAAAGAGGGGTGCGTTTTTGTACCCCTCCTAAACCATCCAAGAAAAAGGATGATGAGGATTTTGAGCGCTTTGCTGAAATGATTAGACCTATCTTTTTGCGTATGCGTTTGACTGATATGCTTAAAATGAATCATTATGCTAAGTATATGAAAGATATTGTTACAAATAAAAGAAAGATACCGGAAGCTGAAATTTCCACCATGCTTGCTAATTACACTTTTAAGGTTGGAATACCAAAGAAACTTGGAGATCCAGGAACATTCATATCCCCGTTGAGGTAACTTAGTGCTATTCGAAAATTCTCCGGTTTCATGCGATTCGGAAAGAGTTTGTTAACAAGACTTGATCAACCTTGTTAGTGGATTCCTTTTGATGAGCATGGGATGGATGAAGTTAGAAAGCACAACTCTCTGTACCCTCCTTTAACTTTCTGTTATTTATATTAAATAAAGCAAAAATAGTATTTTCTGTCTGTTTTCTGAATTATCCTTACAATAAAAAAATACCCCGAAAATAAAAGTTCTCCAAATGTCCCGAAATTGAAATAAGATTTTTTGTAGAATATTTAAGAATATCTGGCACTGAGAACACAGCAGAGGGGGGCCACCACTTGGCCACAAGGGCACAGGGCGCGCCCCTGCCTCGTGGGCCCCACGTGGCCCCTCTCCACTTATTCCAGCACCCACACACTTCTTCTTCTTCCTCCAGAAAAATCCTCCCATAGCTCAAACCCGTGTTCTAGCTCATCTTGCTGCGATTTTCGATCTCCTTGCTCAAAGCTCCACTCACAAAACTGCTTTGGAGGATTGTTCTTTGGTATGTGACTCCTCCAATGGTCCAATTAGTTTTTGTTCTAGTGCTTTATTTATTGCAAATTTATGCTTCTTAGGTGACCCTGTTCTTGAGCTTGCATGTCAAATTTATTTGGTTCCAAGTAGTTCTAATGCATGATATATTCTCTAGGCACTTGTGGGAGTAGTTGCTATCAATCTTGTTTAGTTTGGTTCACTTTTATTTTGAGTCACTAAAAATTTCAGAAATTTTTCAGAGGAAGAAATATGTTTAGGAAAATGTACCAAGGTGGTTCCTCAAGAAAGCAGGCACCTAGGCTCGCGATACGTGATCCGGACTATGAACTACCGAAGGAAGCTCAAGTGCGGCCTTGCGAATGGCCGTCAGAGGAGTTTATGGTCAGAGTAGGTATCAAGGACGAATTTGACGTGTATGTGCGTAATGCTGACCTCAAGGGCTTCGTGTCAGATAAGTGCCCGCAATACCGTTACCTAACTGATTCCTTTATGAGAAGGTTAAATTGACATCCCCACGCAATTCTCACACTGTTCTATTTGATCTTTATGATAAATCATATACTATGGACCTAGAAGATTTTAATGCTGCTTGTAAACTCCCGTAGTGGGGCAATGTTAGTGAACCACGTAAATCTGAATATAAAGATTTTCTTGTTAGTATCACTGTAGGGGAATCTAGAGAAATCACACAAGCTACCATAGGGAGCATTCTTTTTCCTGCCATACATTATTTTGCTCTCTTCGTGGGTAGATGCATTAACGGTAAAGATGAGGCTTGTCACATGTGCGTTCCAGATCTTTGTATCCTCAAGACTGTGGTATTAGGTGATAAACAATATAACTTGGGGGCCATCATTGCACGAAGGTTGCATCTTAATTGTTTAAGTGGAGACTTGTTTGGTCGAATTTATGCAACCCGTGTAGCTAATTATCTTGAGATACCCATACATGAAAATGATATGGAATTGCCTCCTGCTTATCTAGATTATAATGCTATGGTTCGTCATCAGTTTGTTGAGAGGAATCAACAGTTCCTCCAATACCGACTAATCTTTGACAGACGTCGCACTGTCCATGTTGCTCTCCCTGCTCCTATTTTCTTTGACTTGCAGGCAAAAGGGAGATATGTTATAACCAGGGAGGAGGCGAACGAGTATGAGAGGAGGACGGAGGCAACTCGCCTCCAAGCTGCAGCTCGTCAGGCCATAGCCACTGCACCTCAGTATGACCCCAGTTACAACTTCGGATATCCGCCAGGCCAGCCATGGCCATAGACCAACTTAGGCCAAAAGCCTAAGCTTGGGGGAGTACGTATTTCTCACTAACATTACATTCATGTTCACACACTCATGCTAGTTGTCGGTGCTCATACTTTTTCATTGTAATATCCATGCTAGTTTATTTTCTTTTCTTAGCTTCTTCTTGTGTGTTTGAAAAACCATAAGAAAAACAAAAAAATAGTTGTAGCTTTTAGCTAGTTTACTTTCCATGCCTGTAGTAGTAATAATTAAAAGAAAACCCAAAAAGATTTCTTGTTCTTCTTTTGCTTGTTGGGAGCTTTCCCGTGTAAATAGTTTTATTTCTTTTCTTTGGGGGTCGAGAGGAGAAGACCATGATGAAAATGTTGAGTGGCTCTCATATGCATTATTATTGGTTTAACCAAGAGCCCATATTACCTTGTCTTCTCCCTTGTATTAAATGCTCGCAGATTCCAGCTTAGTCCAATGCACGTGCACTATTATTATCCACACCGTTCGGTCGTGCAAGTGAAAAGAAATAATGATGATATATGATGGACTGATTGAGATGAGAGAAGCTGGTATGAACTCGACCTATCTTGTTTTTGTAAATATTATTAGTTCATCGTTCCTGATTCAGCCTATTATGAATGAAACATGTTTGCACTGACAATTAGAGATTATAGTTGCTCATATCGTGCTTAATTTGCTAGGAGTTTATAATGGATTGCCTTGCGTGCCAACATACTATTAAAATGGTTGTGATGTGGTATGATAGGGTGGTATCCTCCTTTGAACGATTCGAGTGGCTTGACTTGGCACATGTTCACGCATGTAGTTGAAACAAAATCAACATAGCCTCCACGATATTTATGTTCATGGTGAATTATATCCTACTCATGCTTGCACTCAGTGTTGATTAATTTTAATGCATGTTCATGACTGTTGTCGCTCTCTAGTTGGTTGCTTCCTAGTCTCTTTCTAGCCTTCACTTGTACTAAGCGGGAATACTGCTTGTGCATCCTCTTCCATAAACCCCAAAGTTATTTCAAATGAGTCCACCATACCTTCCTATATGCGGTATCTACCTACCGTTCCAAGTATATTTGTATGTGCCAAACTCTAAGCCTTCAAATGAAATTCCATTTTGTATGCTCGAATAGCTCGTGTATCAACTAGGGCTGATTGTATCTTCCATGCTAGGTGGGTTATTCTCACGAGGAGTGGACTCCGCTCCTCATTCATGAGAAAATGGCTGGTACCGGGATGCCCAGTCTCATGCTTAAATCGAAATAATTGCAAAAAAACTCCCCTAGGACTGTTGTTAGTTGGAGGCACCTGTTGTTTCGGGCAAGCCATGGATTGATGCTTGTTGGTGGTGGGGGAGTATAAACTTTACCATTCTGCTTGGGAACCGCCTATAATGTGTGTAGCATGGAAGATATCGAGATTTCTCGATTGTTATGTTGACAATGAAAGTATGCCGCTCAAAATATTATTTACCTCTATTTGAAAAATCGAGCTTTGGCACCTCTACAAATCCCTGCTTCCCTCTGCGAAGGGCCTATCTATTTACTTCCATGTTGAGTCATCATCCTCTTATTAAAAAGCACCAGTTGGAGAGCAGTGCTGTCATTTGCATGCATTACTATTAGTTTACATTGAGTATGACTATGACTGGATCTCTTTTACCATGAATTACAATGTTTAGTCAGTCCTTGATCTTCAGAGGTGCTTTGCATTTATGTTTTGCGGTCTCAGAAAGGGCTAGCGAGATACCATCTTTTTATATCATATTATGGTTCTTTTGAGAAAGTGTTGTCATCCGAGATTTATTATTATTGCTCGCTAGTTGATTATGCCATTGATATGAGTAAACATGAGACCTAAGTGTTATTGTGAAGATGGTTAGTTCATAATCTTTGCTGAAAACTTGAATGCTGGCTTTACATATTTACAACAGCAAGAGCAAACAGAGTTTGTCAACTGAATTGCTTGAGGACAAGCAAAGGTTTAAGCTTGGGGGAGTTGATACGTCTCCATCGTATCTACTTTTCCAAACACTTTTGCCCTTGTTTTGGACTCTAACTTGCATGATTTGAATGGAACTAACCCGGACTGACGCAGTTTTCAGCAGAATTGCCATGGTGTTATTTTTGTGCAGAAATGAAAGTTCCCTCGGAATGACCTGAAACTTCACGGAGAATATTTTTGGAATACATAAAAATACTGGAGAAAGAATAAACACCAGGGGGGCCACACCCTGTCCACGAGGGTGGAGGGCGCGCCCCCCTACCTCGTGGACCCCATGAGGCTCCACCAACCTCAACTCCAACTCTATATATTCACGTTCGGGGAGAAAAAATCAGGGAGAACGATTCATTGCGTTTTACGATACGGAGCCACCGCCAAGCCCTAATCTCTCTGGAGGGCTGATCTGGATTCCGTTCGGGGCTCCGGAGAGGGGAATCCGTCGCCATCGTCATCATCAACCTTCCTTCATCACCAATTTCATGATGCTCACCGCCGTGTGTGAGTAATTCCATCGTAGGCTTGCTAGACGGTGATGGGTTGGATGAGATTTACCATGTAATCGAGTTAGTTCTGTTAGGGTTTGATCCCTAGTATCCATTATGTTCTGAGATTGATGTTGCTATGACTTTGCTATGCTTAATGCTTGTCACTAGGGCCCGTGTGCCATGATCTCAGATCTGATCCTATTATGTTTTCATGAATATATGTGAGTTCTTGATCCTATCTTGCAAGTCAATAGTCACCTACTATGTGTTATGATCCGGTAACCCCGAAGTGACAATAATCGGGACCACTCCCGGTGATGACCGTAGTTTGAGGAGTTCATGTATTCACTAAGTGTTAATGCTTTGGTCTGGACTCTATTAAAAGGAGGCCTTAATATCCCTTAGTTTCCAATAGGACCCCGCTGCCACGGGAGGGTAGGACAAAAGATGTCATGCAAGTTCTTTTCCATAAGCACGTATGACTATATTCGGAATACATGCCTACATTACATTGATGAACTAGAGCTAGTTCTGTGTTACCCTATGTTATAACTGTTGCATGAGGAATCACATCCGACATAATTATCCATCACTGGTCCATTGCCTATGAGCTTTTCACATATTGATCTTTGCTTAGTTACTTTACTGTTGCCACTGTTACAATTACTACAAAACTGCTACTGTTACTTGTGCCACCGTTACCGTTACTTCCATAATACTTTGCTACTAAATACTTTTCTACAAATACTAAGTTTTCCAGGTTTGATTGAATTGACAACTCAACTGCTAATACTTGAGAATATTCTTTGGCTCCCCTTGTGTCGAATCAACAAATTTGGGTTGAATACTCTACCCTCGAAAAATGTTGCGATCCCCTATACTTGTGGGTCATCAGTGCACTACAGCCTTCTCTGATAAGTATATGTGAATGACATATTGTTGATCGGAAATGATGTAGAATTTTTTGGAAAGCATAAAGGAGTGTTTGAAAGAAGTTTTTCAAAGAAAGACCTCGGTGAAGCTACATACATATTGTCCATCAAGATCTATAAAGATATATCAAGACACTTGATAAGACTTTCGATGAGTACATACCTTGATAAGATTTTGAAGGAGTTCAAAATGGACCAGTCAAAGAAGGATTTCTTGCGTGAGTTGTAAGGTATGAATTTGAGTAAGACTCAAAACCCGACCACGACAGAAGATAGAGAGAGAATGAAAGTCATTCCCTAGGCCTCAGCCATAGGTTCTATAAAGTATGCCATGTTGTATACCAGACCTATTGTGTACCTTACCATGAGTTTGGCAAAGGGGTACAATAGCGATCCAGGAGTAGATCACTGGACAACAGTCAAAATTATCCTTAGAGGACTAAGGAAATATTTCTTGGTTATGGAGGTGATAAAGAGTTCATCGTAAAGGGTTAAGTCGATGCAAGCTTTAACACCGATCAGCATGACTCTGAGTCTCAATCTGGATACATATTGAAAGTGGGAGAAATTAGCTAGAGTAGCTCCATGCAGAGCATTGTAGACATATATAGAAATTTGAAAAATACATACGGATTTGAATGTGGCAGACCTGTTGACTAAATTTCTCTCACAAGCAAAACATAATCACACCTTAGTACTATTTGGGTGTTAATCACATGGCGATGCGAACTAGATTATTAACTCTATTAAACCCTTTGGGTGTTGGTCACATGGCGATGTGAACTATGGGTGTTAATCACATGGTGATGTGAACTATTGGCGTTAAATCACATGGCGATGTGAACTAGATTATTGACTCCAGTGCATGTGGGAGGCTAAAGGAAATATGCCCTAGAGGCAATAATAAATTTGTTATTTTATATTTCCTTATATCATGGTAAATGTTTATTATTCATGCTAGAATTGTATTAACCGAAAACCTTAATACATGTGTGAATACATAGACAAAACACTGAGTCCCTAGTGGGCCTTCACTTGACTAGCCTGTTGATCAAAGATGGTTAAGGTTTCCTAACCATGGACATGAGTTGTCATTTAATAACGGAATCACATCATTTGGAGAATGATGTGATGGACAAGACCCATCCGTTAGCTTAGCATGTTGATCGTTTAGTTTTATTGCTATTGGTTTATCCATGACTTATACATGTTCCTTTGACAATGAGATTATGCAACTCCCGAATACCGGAGGAATACCTTGTGTGCTATCAAATGTCACAACATAAATGGGTGATTATAAAGATGCTCTACAGGTATCTCCGAAGGTGTATTGTTGGGTTGGCATAGATCGAGATTAGGATTTGTCACTCCGAGTATCAGAGAGGTATCTCTGGGCCCTCTCGGTAATGCACATCATAATAAGCCTTTCAAGCAATGTGACTAATGAGTTAGTTGCGGGATGATTCATTATAGAATGAGTAAAGAGACTTGCCGGTAACGAGATTGAACTAGGTATGAGGATACCGACGATCAAATCTCGGGCAAGTGGCATACCGATGACAAAGGGAATAATGTATGTTGTCATAATGGTTCGACCCATAAAGATCTTCGTAGAATATGTGGGAGCCAATATGAGCATCCAGGTTCCGCTATTGGTTATTGACCGGAGAGGTGTGTCGGTCATGTCTATATAGTTCTCGAACCCGTAGGGTCCGCACACTTAACGTTCGAAGACGATTTGTATTATGAGTTATGTGATTTGGTGACCGAATGTTGTTCGGAGTCCCGGATGAGATCACAGACATGACGAGGAGTCTCGAAATGGTCGACAGGTAAAGATTGATATATTGGATGATAGTATTCGGACACCGGAAGTGTTCCGGAATGTATCGGGGGGTTACCGGAACCCCCCGGGGGAAGATATGGGCCCTATGGGCCATAGGAGTGAGGCAAGGTAGCCCACAAGGGTGCCCCCCCCCCCCGCAAGGGAGGAGTCTGAATTGGACTAGGGGAGGGGGCGCGGCCCCCCTTTCCTTCTCCTCCTCCCTCTCCTTCCCTCTCTCCTCCCGATAAAAGGAAAGGGGGCCGAATTGGACTAGGAGTCCAAGTGGGACTCCCCCCACTTGGCACGCCCTAGGGCCGACCTCCTCCCCTATCCCTCCTTTACATATGGGACGGGGGACACCTCTAAGGCACATCAATTGTTCTTAGCCGTGTGCGGTGCCCCCCTCCACCGTTTACTCCTCCGGTTATATTGTCGTAGTGCTTAGGCGAAGCCCTGCGCGGATAACTTCACTATCACCGTCACCACGCCCTCATGCTGACGAAACTCTCCCTCGACACTTTGCTGGATAAAGAGTTCGAGGGACGTCATCGAGCTGAACGTGTACAGAACTTGGAGGTGTTGTACATTCGGTGCTGGATCGGTTGGATCGAGAAGACGTTCGACTACATCAACCACGTTAAGCTAACGCTTCCGCTTTCGGTCTACAAGGGTACGTGGACACACTCTCCCCCTCTTGTTGCTATGCATCTCCTAGATAGATCTTGCGTGAGAGTAGGAATTTTTTTTGAAATTTATGCTACGTCGGCAATGTTTTCTTGTTCTTGGTTCCCGACAAGATGACTTTTGTCCCATTATCTTTGGTAGACCTTTCTTGAACACCGTTAATGCTAAAATAGATTGTGAGAAACGAACTGTCGTTGTTAGTTTCGGTGATGAGTCTCATGAGTTTAATTTTTCCAAGTTTAGTAGAAAGCATCATAAGAAATAATTGCCTAGTAAGGATGAAATTATTGGTCTTGCTTCTATTGATGTACCTCCTATTGATCCTTCAGAACAATATTTGCTAGACCATGAAAATGATTTACATATGCATGAAAGAAATGAAATAGATATGATTTTCTTTGAACATCGTCCTCTTCTTGAGCACAATTTACCTATTGAAACTCTAGGAGGTCCTCCTCCACCTAAAGGTGATCCTGTGTTTGAATTAAAACAGTTACCTGACACTTTGAAATATGCTTATCTTGATGAGAAGAAGATATATCATGTTATTATTAGTGCTAACCTTTCAGAACATGAAGAAGAAAGATTATTGAAACAAGGGATGCTCCGCTCCCGCTCCCCCACCCGCTCCCTAGCCTAGCCTAGCACCCCACCAGCCTCTCCGCCGTCGAATCCCCGCCGGTAGCCCTCCCCCCTCCCCTACCCTTCCCCTCCCCCCTGGCCATGGCCTCCGCCGATGCCCGTTCCGGCGACTCCAGCCCCGACGGTCGCATCCGCTGGAGCGGTTCTGTGGGCGATTCCTCTGACTCGCGCTCCTACCGCGAGGTCGTCAGCACCCCGCCGTCCCCGCGCTCCCCCCGCTCGCCGATCGCGCCGCGCCCGACCCCTGCTTCCTCGGCCCTGGTGCCACTCCGCTCGACCGCACCGGCCGCCCGCGTTCCGGCCGCCGCTTACCTGGGACCACGCTCGGAGGTCCATCGCGTCAATGGAGGCCCTGTGCTCGACGCCGATGGGTTCCAGCAGCCGCGGCGGAAGAACCATCGCCCGCGCGCACGACGCGCGGCCACCCCTTCCTCCCATCGCGGCTGTCGCAGCCCGTTGCCCGAGGAGGTTGCCGGCCTGTGCTTCAGGTGCCTGGATGCCGGGCACCGGGTGCGGGCCCGCACCAACCCCGTGCGCTACCGTCGTTGCCTCATCTCCGGCCACGAGTCCAGCTGCTGCGAGACGCTGCTGCCTGGTGACCACCGTGCGCAGCCTCCGGCGGCTCACCGTCGTGGGCCAAACACCCCACCGTGCAACCCCCCTCCCCAAATCCCCCAAGACGCCGCTCCGCCGCGCAACACCCCACCACCGCCCCCGCCGCCCGCCTCTGCGCCGGCGCGTGTCACCATCGCTCGTTCCATCGAGATGGAGGAGGCGGAGAAGGTGCTTGCGCGCGGCATGGTGGCCACCATCACCGGCACCAGGCCCTCTATCTCCCCGGCCGACGTGGAGGCAACCTTGCATGCCATGTTCGACCTGCAGCCTGGCGACTTCACTGTGCACAAGCACGCCCCAGAGGATTTTCTCATTATCTTCTCCTCGCGGCTGATCATGGACCGGATGGCCGGCGATCACCTCAGCAACGCCGCCCACTTTACCTTGCTGCTCCGTCCTTGGTGCAAGCTCGCCCACGCCACTGCTGGAAGCTTTGCATACTCTATGCAGCTAGAGCTCCGCGGCATCCCGGCGCAGGCATGGCACCTGGCCACGGCCGAGCACATCCTTGGGACTGGCTGTTGGGTTGAGCGGCTGCACCCGGAAACGCGTTCTTGCGCTGACCTTGCCACATTCCAGCTCACCGGGCGCGTGCGGGACTTGGCCTCCATTCGCCGGGATGCCATCCTGGAGATTGTCGAGCACGTCCCCGGCATCCGCCCTGACCTGCCTCGGACCGTCCGCACTCTGGAGTACCCCATCTCCATCCGGCTAGTGAGGTCCGCTGCCCTTCCCAGGGCGGTTGATGACGCTGCCAATGGCGATGGCGATGCTCGTGGCAGCGCGCACGACGCCGCTGGCCGTGGCCACGGACGCGGGCAGCAACGCCGCCGTGGCCGGAAACGTCGCCGCCCAACCTCCGCCCCTGACGGACGCGCCGACGGCATGGCGGTAGACTCCGCCGGCTGGACTTGCTCCAGAGGCCGCCTATGGGCCGATGGCGCGGCGGTCGACCCTGGCTGGCTGGCGTCCCGCGCCGCTGCGGCTGCGCATGCGCCTCCGCGCGTACCGTCCGGTGCCAGATGCATGGATGCATGGGCGCATGCTGGGGCCCACCTCCCTAGTCGCAAAGCCAAAAGAGGAAAGCGGGGCGGAAAGAAAAAGCGTGCCAGGATTCAGGCTGTGCTGGCCAAAGCTACAGCTGCAGTGAGTCCCAGGCCGACCGGGTCGCCCACCCTAGCGGTGGTGCTTGCCACCCCGACAGCTGGCAACAGCCAATTGGAGCCCGCCCACACTCCTCCCCCTGCAGTCGGGCCCATAACGACCCAGTCTTGCGCGTCGCCGTGCGCGCAGGGAGACAGCCAAACTGGCGATGGACCCACCACGGCCAATGCTTACGCGCTTGGGGATCCGGACAACTTATCCTCTACCAGTGAGGTCCCGGACTCGCTTCCTGTGGCTCCCGAGGCTGATCCGCTGTCGGGGCAAAGTGCTTTGCCCTCATCAGCTCCTGTGGCCAATGAAGTACCTGCTGCTTTGCATGCCGGCCCCGCCACTTTACAGGCCGGCCCCGCCACTGCGACGCGTGATGCTGCGCCCTCGTCCACCCCCGTGGCCCTGGCTGAGCTGCATGCCAGCCCCCTCCTCGGCTACGCGGGACGCGGGTCATGTGGTTCCATTCATCGCGCCTTCGCCCCCTCCTGCCGCCGCCATCGGGGACGCTTACTTGGGCTGCCCCTCCCCCGCGGCCCAGGAACCCAGACGCATATTGCAAAGGCCCACGCCTCCTGATGCCCGTGCCAGCAGGCCCGCTTCCCCAAGCCCGTCAACGATGCAATCCACCCCTGTGTCCCATGCGCCTCAGGTGCGCAGCGCAGGGCGTTTTGCCACGCCGCCAATCACTCTGCGACGCACCAGACAGCTGGCCCCTGTCAGCTCCTGGACCCTTGGAGACTTCCTCGCAGCGGCAACAAAGCAGACTTGCTCTGCCCTCCCCAACCCTGCGCGCAAACGATGCCGGCAACCCCTGAACTTCTCGCCGCGCCGCGGACGATCTGCCACTGCTGCGAAGGCCAAGCCCTGCGTGCCGCCCACCGCTGAGCGTCGTGCGCAGGTCCAGGTACTGCGCACCCTTGGCATCATCGGCACCGATCAAGTGATCTCCGCCGAGGCCATGAAGGCATACGATGGGGTCTTTGTTGCGCCCCTTTCTCATGCCGTGTTGACGGCCATTGCCGCGCTTGTTGGCCGCGTGCTACCCGCCGACCCATCCACGGCGCCTGTCACCACGGTGATCTCGAGCAGCCCGATCGAGGCCTAGCCGCGCCGATGCGTGCCCATTCGTCGACCTCTGCCTAATGGATCACGGCCTCAAAATCATCAATTGGAACGTTCGCGGCCTCAACGCCCGTGCCAGACGCACGGCAGTTCGCTCGCTTGTTGTAACTTCCAGCGCTTCGATCGCTTGCTTCCAAGAGACTAAAATGGAATTCGTCTACTCATCGACTGTCCTTGAGACGTTGGGATCTGAGTTTGATGAATATGTTTATCTCCCAGCGAGCGGCACCCGTGGCGGGATCCTGCTGGCGTGGAAGAGCCAGGACGTGACGATCACGGACCCGATGTTCACCACCAACATCATTTCCGCCTGGGTTACGACCCGTGGTAGCACAAGCGTGCCGTGGTGGCTCACTATCGTCTATGCCCCCCAGGACAACAACGCCAAGATCGCTTTTCTGCATGAGATCCATGACATCCGCGACGCCTGCCCCGGTCCATGGCACATCTGCGGAGACTTCAATATGATCTACCGTGATGAGGACAAGAACAACGGCAATCTCAATCGGAGAATGATGGGGCGATTCCGACGCGTCCTCAACGACCTCGCGCTCAAGGAGATTTACCTCAGCGGCCGGCGCTATACATGGTCCAATGAGCAGAGCCCGCCCACCTTGGTCCATCTCGATCGGGTGCTGTGCTCTACGGACTGGGATGAGTTGCACGTCGAATGCCACCTGCGTTGCCTGGCCTCGGTCATCTCAGATCACTCCCCCCTTTTGCTCGATTGCTCGCCTCTCCCATCAGCGCACCGGCGATTCCACTTCGAGGAGTACTGGACTCGCCTCGCCGGTTTCCCAGAGATCGTGGCGACCTCGTGGCATTCGGTGGATGACGCTGATCCGTTCCGGCGTTTCATACGGCGCATGCAGGACACAGCGCGTAAGCTCACCAGCTGGAGCGCGCGTTCCGTTGGTAACGTGCGAGACCAGCTTGCGATCTCGCGCGAGCTGCTGCTCCGCTTCGACGCCGCACAAGAACAGCGCGCCCTATCACTGCATGAAGTCTGGCTGCGTCGTCTGATCAAGCTCTCCTACCTTGGCCTTGCTTCCCTTGAGCGAACGATTGCCCGGCAGCGCGCACGCATTGCATCTCTCAAAGACGGCGACGCGAACACTACGTTGTACCATCGCCAGTGCACGTACCGCAAGCACTTTGACACCCGGATTGGGACGGACGTGCCGCGTGACTGCACCATTGACCCGTCGCAGTTCATTGAGCCCTCAAACCTGGAGGACCTCGACGCGCCATTCAGCGAATATGAGATTTGGCAAGCCATCAAAAGCTTGCCGTCTCGCAAGGCGCCCGGCCCTGACGGCTTCACCGTGGAGTTCCTCGGCTCCTGCTGGCCGGTCATCAAGCACGACCTCCGATGCGTCTTTGACCAGGTTTATGCGCTGCGTGGCCGAGGGTTTAGCTGCCTTAACGAGGCGCTAATTACGCTCCTCCCCAAGCGCGCCGATGCCAACGGCCTGGGGGATTATAGGCCCATAAGCCTAATTCACATTGTTGCCAAGGTCCTGGCCAAGCTGCTTTCGCTCCGCCTAGTCCCCAAGCTCAACAATCTTGTCAGCAACGTCCAGAACGCGTTCATCCCCGGGCGAAGTCTTCACGACAACTTCATCCTTGTGCGTCAATCCGCGCGGCTTTTGCATCAACTTGGTGCCCCTCGCGTGCTTCTCAAGCTTGACTTAGCGCGGGCTTTTGACTCGGTCTCGTGGCCTTTCCTGTTTGAGGTGCTGCGATGCCATGGCTTCGGCAACCGCTTCCTTGATTGGATCGCGCTTCTCCTGTCGTCGGCCAACACCAAGGTTCTCCTCAACGGCAACCCCGGACCAGCGATTTGGCACCACTGTGGACTGCGCCAAGGTGATCCAGTTTCCCCGCAGCTCTTCGTCCTGCCAGTCGATACGTTGGGGAGGCTCTTCCATCGCGCGGTCGAGCTCCGGGTGATGCAGCAGCTCCACCCACGCCGCACCATTCCTACCATATCCCTCTACGCCGACGACGTAATTCTCCTATGCCACCCCTCGCCAGATGATATTGCGGCGGTGAAGGAGATCTTGCAGCTCTTTGGGCGCGCCTCCGGCCTGCACGTGAACTTCCAGAAGAGCGCTGCGGCCCTCATCCGCTGCGACACCGCGGACGCTGCTCATGTTGTCGCACACCTGGAATGCCCCATCGTCGAATTCCCGCTCACTTACTTGGGCATCCCGCTCACGCTGCCTGGCCCCACTGCTGCCCAGCTCCAACCCGTCGTCGACAAGGTCGCTGGGAAGCTACCTTTCTGGAAGGCTTGGCTCATGAACAAAGCCGGCCGCCTTGCCTTCGTCAAGGCTGTCTTGAGCGCGATCCCCATACATCAGCTACTTGTGCTTGCGCCGCCAAAGAAGACCATCAAACTCTTGGAGAAGATTGAGAGAGGATTCCTTTGGGCTGGCCGCGCCGAGGCCAATGGTGGCAATTGCCACGTCAACTGGCGGCGCGTCTGTCGGCCTATCCAGTTCGGTGGCCTCGGCGTTCACGACCTCGAGCGCACCGGCCTCGCCCTTCGCATGCGG
This sequence comes from Aegilops tauschii subsp. strangulata, assembly GCF_002575655.3. Taxonomy (NCBI): domain Eukaryota; kingdom Viridiplantae; phylum Streptophyta; class Magnoliopsida; order Poales; family Poaceae; genus Aegilops; species Aegilops tauschii. The sequence continues at coordinate 184,454,011 of NC_053041.3, forward strand.
TGGCAATGGCTCAGCCGAGTCGATGATAGCAGGGCCTGGAGCGGCCTTGACTTGCAATTCGCGCCCGAGGAGCGCGCACTCTTCTTCGCCTCCACTACCATGACTATTGGCGATGGCCAACACGCCCTGTTCTGGGAGGACAGATGGATCAACGGGCGTGCGTCCGCGAGATCGCGCCTCTCCTTTATGCTCTCATTCCCAAACGGCGTCGCAAGTCCAGAACTGTAGCGGGCGGCCTTCAGGCAAACCAATGGGCCACGGACATCCACGGCATGATTGGCATCCCGGAGATTGGAGAATACCTACGCCTCTGGCACATGCTCGCCGAAACTGCCCTCAGCGACACACCAGACTGCATTCGCTGGAAGTGGACCGCGAACGGCGAATATTCCGCCAAGTCTGCATACCTTGCCACTTTTCATGGCTCCACCAGATGCCAGGCTTGGAAGCTTACCTGGAAGTGCTGGGCACTGCCTAGGGTGCGCTTCTTCCACTGGCTTGCCAACCTCGACCGGTGCTGGACGGCCGACCGCCTAGCGTGACGCAACCTGCCGCACCCACAGCGCTGCCCACTTTGCGATCAGGCCCCGGAGACGATTCATCATCTTCTCCTGGAGTGCCCTTTCAGCCGCGTAGTGTGGCAAGAGATCCTCTCGTGGCTGCGCCTCTCCTGCCCGCTGCCCAATGATGATGCCACTCTCCACGACTGGTGGCGCTCTGCAAGACATGACACCCCTAAACCTATGCACAAGGGATTGGCCTCCGCTGCCTTGCTCGTCCCTTGGATGCTCTGGAAGCATCGCAATGGATGCGTGTTTGAGGGCACACCACCGTCGATTACCTCCCTAACTGCTAGGATTAAGGAAGAGGCCGCACTCTGGGCCAGAGCTAGAGCCTTCGGGCTCTGGGTCATCTTGCCACAGACCTGGGATGTTCACTAGTGTGCCTGTACTCACCTTGTAAATCTGCCTCCTAGGAGGATTGTACCAAACCCCTTCTTTTCAATACAATGAAACGCAAAAGTCTTTTGCGTTTTCTCGAAAAAAAAGATTATTGAAAGTTATAAGGAAGCATCGAGCTGCCATTGGATATACTCTTGATGATTTAAAGGGCATTAGTCCCACTCTATGTCAGCACAAGATTAATATGGAACCTAATGCTAAACCCGTTGTTGATCACCAACGTCAGTTAATTCCGAAGATGAAAGAAGTGGTAAGAACGGAAATACTAAAAGTTCTGGAAGCAGGTATAATCTTTCCTATAGCTGATAGTAGATGGGTAAGTCATGTTCATTGTGTCCCTAAGAAAGGAGGTATTACTGTTGTTCCTAATGACAAGAATGAACTTAGTCCACAAAGAATACTTACAGGCTATAGAATGGTAACTGATTTTAGAAAATTAAACAAAGAAACTAGAAAATATCATTACCCTCTGCCTTTTATTGATTAAATGCTAGAAAGACTATCTAAGCACACACATTTTTGCTTCCTTGATAGATATTTTGGTTTTTCGCAAATACCTGTTTCTCAACCTGATCAAGAAAAGACCACTTTTACTTGCCCTTTTGGAACTTATGCTTATAGACGTATGACTTTTGGTTTATGCAATGCACCTGCTACCTTTCAAAGATGTATGACTATTATATTCTCTGACTTTTGTGAAAAGATTGTTGAGGTTTTCATGGATGACTTTTCTGTTTATGGGAAGTCTTTTGATGATTGTTTAAGCAATCTTGATCGAGTTTTGTAGAGATGTGAGCACACAAATCTTGTCTTGAATTGGAAGAAGTGCCACTTTATGGTTAACGAAGGTATTGTTTTGGGTCATAAATTTTCTAAAAAAGGTATTGAGGTGGACAAATCTAAGATTGATGCAATTGAGAAAATGCCATGTCCTAAAGATATCAAAGGTATTCGTAGTTTCCTTGGTCATGCTGGTTTCTATAGGAGATTTATAAAAGACTTTTCTAAAATTTCTAGGCGTCTTACAAACCTTTTGCAAAAGGATATTCCTTTTGTTTTTTATGATGATTGTTTAGAAGCCTTCGAAACACTCAAGAAAGCCTTAATTTCCGCACCTATTGTTCAACCACCTGATTGGAACTTGCCTTTTGAAATTATGTGTGATGCTAGTGATTATGCTGTTGGTGCCGTTCAAGGACAAAGAGTTGATAAGAAACTGAATGTTATTCATTATGCTCGTAAAACTCTAGATAGTGCTCAACAAAACTATGCTACTACTGAAAAAGAATTCTTAGCAGTGGTGTTTGCTTGTGATAAATTCAGATCTTACATTGTTGACTCTAAAGTTATTATTCACACCGATCATGCTGCTATAAAATATCTTATGGAAAAGAAAGATGCTAAACTAGGCTTATTAGGTGGGTTCTCTTGTTACAAGAGTTTGATTTGCATATCACTGATAGGAAAGGAGCAGAGAACCCCGTGGATGATAACTTGTCTAGGCTTGAAAATATTCTTGATGACCCTATTGATGATAGTTTCCCTGATGAGCAGTTAGCTTCAATAAATGTTTCTCATAACACCCTTGGTATGCTGACTATGCTAATTACATTGTTGCTAAATATTTACCACCTAGTTTCACATACCAACAAAAGAAAAAAATTCTTCTATGATTTAAGACATTACTTTTGGGATGACCCACATCTTTATAAAGAAGGAGTAGATGGTATTATTAGACGTTGTGTACCTGAGCATGAACAAGCACAAATCCTACGGAAATGTCAGTCCAAAGCTTATGGAGGACATCATGTGGGAGATAGAACTGCTCACAAGGTATTGCAATCTGGGTTTAATTGGCCTACTCTCTTCAAGGATGCTCGTAAGTTCGTCTTATCTTGTGATGAATGCCAAAGAATAGGTAATATTGGTAAGCGTCAAGAAATGCCTATGAATTATTCACTCGCTGTTGAACTATTTGATGTTCGGGGATTCGATTACATGGGACCTTTTTCTTCCTCTAATGGGTATACTCATATTTTGGTTGCTGTTGATTATGTTACTAAGTGGGTAGAAGCTATTCCAACTAGTAGTGCTGATCACAACACCTCTATTAAAATGCTTAAGGAAGTTATTTTCCCAAGGTTTGGAGTCCCTAGATATTTAATGACTGATGGTGGTTCACACTTTATTCATGGTGCTTTCCGTAAAATGCTTGCCAAGTATGATGTTAACCATAGAATTGCATCACCCTATCATCCTCAGTCTAGTGGTCAAGTTGAACTTAGCAATAGAGAAATAAAATTAATTTTGCAAAAGACTGTCACTGGTCTAAGAAATTAGATGATGCACTTTGGGCTTAGAAAAACATATAAAAATCCTACTGGTATGTCTCATTATAAAATGGTTTATGGAAAAGCTTGTCATTTGCCTCTTGAGTTAGAACATAAAGCTTATTGGGCAATTAAAGAACTCAACTATGATTTCAAACTTGCTGGTGAAAACAAGTTATTTGATATTAGCTCATTTGATGAATGGAGAACCCAAGCTTATGAAAATGCCAAGTTATTTAAAGAAAAAGTTAAAAGATGGCACGATAAAAGAATCCAAAAGCATGATTTCAAAGATGGAGAATATGTCCTTTTGTACAACTCTCATTTCAAATTCTTTGCAGGAAAACTCCTCTCCATATGGGAAGGACCCTATGTTATCGAGGAGGTGTATCGATCTGGAGCTATCAAAATAAATAATGTCGAAGGTACTAACCCGAAGGTTGTTAATGGGCAACGAATAAAGCATTATATCTCAGGTACGCCCATTAACGTTGAAAGCAATATTATACAAACTATGACACCGGAAGAAGATACAAAAGAAACCATCTAGAACACTCCAGAATCGTGAAAAAGAGGTGGTACATGATACGGTAAGTAAACGACTCCGAAAAATCTGCAAAAATATTTTTTGTCTGTTTTGGAATATAAAAAAAATTAGGAAAATAAGAAACAACTAGGAAGGTCACCCTGGTGGACCACGGCGAGCCTGGCTGCAAGCCAGGCGCGCCCAGGTGGGTTGTGCCCACCTTGGGTACCTTTTGGCCTCTATTTTTCTTCCGTTTGCTTGTTTTCCAAGATAAAAAAATCTTTATATACCCCCAGAATCTGTTGACCTCCGTATCCTGGAGAAATCTTCTGTTTTCTTTTCTTGTTGTTTTCGGTCAAGATCCGTTGAGCCAGGCATCATGTCTTCTTCTCCCCCCAACGTGGAAGAGGATGCTTGGTTGATGAAGATTGAGCTGAAGAGGGAAGAACCCGTAGAAGTCGTCAAAGGGGACAAGAGCAAGGAGGCTACCGAAGATCAAGCGCCGGTGGTTGAGCAGTCCTGGCCTGGTGAGGAGGAAGGAGAAGAAGATATCCTTAAACCTTACTATGATCTTCTGACCCCCAACGAGATCGAAGCCTTTCGGATCATAGAAACAGTTCGTGTGCAAAATAAATATCTCACCCATGAAAATATTCTGTTGCAAGAGCACATCATTGCCCTCCGGAGCATCATCCGTAGACTGGAGAATCTCTTAATCACGAAGGACAAGATCGTACCACTTCATCACCACCACCTTCTTCTTCATCACCAAAATAAAATTGAGTATCAGGTATGGGCACTCCCCTTGGCTTGCGGCAAGCTTGGGGGAGGTGCCCCGGTATCGTATCACCTCCACTATCCTTTGCCTTTACTTATCTTAGTTCGAGCCATAGTTACCTTTTTGCTTTAGATGAATAAAAATTTAGTTCAATCCTTTCTTTTTGAGAGTTTGCTTAGTGATCTATCTTTCTAATCGTGTGCAAGATATATAATAAACCTTTCATGTTCTAAAAAAAAGAAAGGAAATAAATGAAAAAGATCATATGCTAATACTATGGTAAGTAATGACATCACATAAAGATAAAGTATGAGTAGAAAAAATTATTGGAGATTGACAAACATAGCATTGGTCAATGATGCAATTCATGAAAGAATTAATAAGGGAAGAGAAGATTCATATGCAAATACACTATCTTAGAAATCTTTTGTGATTGTGAGCCCCCATCAAAACATTATATGCCCAAATTGTTGACGTTGGACAAGGAAGACAACATAATAATTTATGTTTGGCCATATTCACATAGAAGTTATACTGTCATAGATCCTTCAATCTGTGGTGCTTGCCCCCCCCCCCATCTTTGCTAGCCAAAAATTCCGCACAAAGTAGAGATACTACTTGTGCATCCAAAAACCCTTAAACCCTAATCTTATTTTCAAGAGTCCACCATACCTACCTAAGGATTGAGTAAGATCCTTCAAGTAATTTGTCATCGGTGCAATAAGACAATAAAAACTGCTTCTAAAAGTGTTAGATCATTTAGTATAAAAGAAAATTGAGCGTTGTACGAACTTGTGATGGCCAAGAATAAAAGCGACATACTGCATAATAAAGGTTGCCATCATAAGGGGCAATATAACGTGATATTCTTTTGCACTAAGAGATTGGGCATACAAACAAAAAGCGCATGAAAACCTCTGCTTCGCTCTGCGAAGGGCTTATCTTTTACTTTTATGTATTTACTTTCATGCAAGATTCAAAGTTTTTCTCTCTATTCCTTTTTTATTTCCTCTTTTGGCAAGCATCATGTGGTGAGGAAAGATCTAGGCACATATATCCAGTTGGATATGGGTAGCATGAGTTATTATTATTGACATCATCCTCGAGGTGAGTATGTTGGGAGGCGAAACTATAAGCCCATATCTTTCTATGTGTCCGGTTGAAACGTCTTGCTCATGTGTATGCGGTGAGTGTTAGCAATCATAGAAGACTATATGATGGCTGAGTATGTGGACTTGCCTAAAGGCTCCGATACGTGACCCTTCCTGAAAAGATGATGAATTGTAGTTGCAACGTTGACTGAGAACATAGTTTGTTGGTTTCCAACAGAGTTTATGCTTTATACATCGATGTTGTGATGAATTGTTACTTATTCATGAGAAGTCTATGATAAAAGTTTTATGTTTAAGGTTGTTGCTGTTATAATAACTAGCAGAGTGGCCCGCCCGATGTGCGGGCTAGACTTTTTAGATTTTTATCAATATAATGCGGGCAACCTCTTTTATTTGTCGAGCATTTTTTTTAAAGCAACTACTTAGATGATGTTGGTGTTCTTGATTTTTACAATCCAGTATAATGTTCCTCTTCATTAAAATATTCTTTAAAATTTGACGGATCCTAGATAATGAACATTAATGAAAATTTAGCATTTGTTACACAAATCTAATAATTCAAATTTAATTAAAGTGTCCTTTAACCCTATACCTTTATTTTTCCTAGGGAACTTCCGAGCTCCCATCTCCTCATTTAAAGGATGATTAACGATATAAATCCTGCATTTTTATAAAGTACAAATATGTGTCAAACTGGTACACTGATGGAACATGATATTAGAAAAGTGTTAATATTATATTATTTTAATCATATTATATATATTTGATGAATAACTATAAAAATGATTTTTGCATATACAAGAATGATTTGAGATTATCCCGTAAAAAATGATTTGAGATTTTCTTAAGTATTACTTGACATATAAAGCACTTTGACTTTCATTTAATACTAATTTTTTTGCAAGTGAATACTACTAATGCTTTAACTGTAGATAGGATTACGGATAAAGAGCAAAAGATTACTGCATGCATAGGATACTCAAATTTCTCTTGAGGACACCTAACCACAGTTTATAAAATGAGAATGCTAAAAATCTTACCCAAGCTATTGAAATACCATTATGTCGGTATATGCATAATTTGGAATGGCATATTTTAATCCAATAGTTCAAGATGGGTCAATAGGTAGTGTTTCCTCTTTACCATTGGATCTACATATAATACATAGGAATAAGTTTACAGTAACATATCTTAGTGGAAACCATTCTATATGAATGAGTAGACTCGTAAGAGGGAGTGCAAAGGATATTCTTGGAATAATCGAATAAGCTAGCAATACTCAAACTACATCGTTGTTGGCATAACATGGGTAAACAAACTATTTCAGAAAAACGGCCATCGCCGGACTTGGAATATTTGAGGGGTGTACCTTAAAGAAGTGAGTTTTACAATATGCAGTAGAATGAATTTTTACATTTGGCATGTATAGATTGCTAAAATATATAAGAAGAATGGGACACTCAGTTTAACATCAACGTGCTTAGAATTAAATGTGATAACAAATCGTCAATTTTAGTTAAGTTGTGGCTGTCATATGCACATACAAATAATTAAGTCACCTCACCAATATCAGTCAAGTGAATTCTCTACACGGTAATCAATCTCCTGTAGAAGTTTTGTCACCTCACCAGGATATAAATGTGAGCGTTTGTCAGCACTATCAGGTGTACTACATAGTAAAATCATAGGCCCATAATGTTGACAAATTCTATTTGAAGCATAGCTTCAGAAATTTTTAATCATCACACAGTGCTAATGATCTGTAAATTTGGACAAACTAATATGTCAGGCTTATCACAAGTGTCATACATGACGTAGAATCTAATTTCACTCATGTGATTCATAGACAGACCCAACACTTGTTTGGGTGTAAGAAAAAAAACTGGGTTAAAAGACCACAATTAGTACAGTATCATGTACTATTATTCCGCCCAAAAAGCATCTTGTACTCTCAGAGTTATGGACGTCTAGGTTTTTTGATGTTTCTTTGAGAGGTGAGGTATATATATGGTTCTAAAGACATGGAAGAACCCATATCCAATGCGCTCCTTAAAAAATTGTCTGTACAAATATAAAGTTTTCAACATTGTCTAGAAATTAGCTAGCAGCTGCATTAAAGGCAATAGAAAATTGGGGTGTACTATACTGGCAACACTGGCACAAATCCATCGTCTAAATCCTTGATATTGCCAATAAATAAGAGATTTTGGTCAGTCTATGCATTTGAGTTGTTTCTCATTCTGTGGCAGTACTGAAAAACTATACATTGTTTCAAAGTACTATTTGTAGCAATAAAGCGGAGCAAATTTTGATCTGAAATAGAATCATCTAAAGATAAAGAGCTGCACTACTCAGATCATGCTAGGCGACAGAATTAAGGTAAGTTCACCGTAACTTAACAGAAGTGAGTTAGTCCACAAGCATATATGTAGATGAAAATAATGCTTACACTGTCCGCTTACCTAAATCCAAACTGATTACCCTGTTCTTTAATTTGTTCTCTGCTTGAAACTGAAACTGCACCAACTCATTCTATCAAGATCCCTTAAACATTTCAAATATTTTGAATACCTGGACAGAACATACATATATACTATGGGAGTAAGATTCTAAGCTAGGACACCGCATGATTTATCACTATATTTGATCAACTATACACACCAAGTAACTGGGCATGTGTATGTGGAAATCAGTTTGCTTTTCTACATTGAATCATGCGTATGCAATTAACAAATTTCAAGTACTAATGTACGGCATCTATAGAAGAAAAATATCTTGTTGAAACCTAAACTGCAACAACTCATTGTATGAAGCTCCACTAAACATCTAAAACATTTCCAATACCTAGACATGACGTGCATATATACTATGGGACTAAGATTCTAAGTTTGGGCACTATTTTATCAGCTACTCATACACCAAGTAACTGGGCTTGTGTACGTGGAAATTAATTTGCTTTTCTACGATGAATCATGCACCTGCAATTAGTAAATTGCGACTACCAAGCATTGCCATTGAATAAAAAATCACCAAACAAAGCATGTTTAAGCGAAAAACAAATCAGTTTTCTACATCCAATCTTGGTGCCACCTAATGCGAGAACAAGAAGAAATTGAGCACGTCTTATGTACAACAAACCGTAGTCTGCAATTAGTTAACTATTTGAACAACCACTGTAGTTGATTAATGGGTTCTTGTTTGGTGGACAAACCTGGAGCTTGTCTTGGAGCATGAAGGCGATGCTACTATTTGCTAGAAATCCCTCAGCTTGTTCCCCAACTATTATAACCGTACATGTGGTAGTAATTACTGAAAGAACCAAATCTTCGTACTTTCAGATTTAAGGTAACTTTCATCGGATCTTTACTGGCGCCTCCCTCAACCTTGTTGCCACTTTCTTCATTGTAGAAGTTGGGTTCCAATAGAATTAATAAATCATGCATCTGCAATTAGTAAATTATGAATACCAAGATTTGGCATTGAATGAAAAGGCACCAAAGAATTGAGCATGTGTAACTGAAAATCAAATCACTTCAGTAAATCCAATTTAGGTGCCACCTAATGCGAGAACAGCAAGCATTTGTGGATGTCTTGTGTATGACAAATCGTAAATCTGCAATTAACTATCGGAACAACCACTCTAGCTAATTAATGGGTTCTCGTTTCATGAACAAACCTGCAGCTTGTCATGGAACATGAAGGCATTGCTTATATTGGCCAGAAATCCGTCAGATCGTTCCCCAATCATCATATCCTTACATGTTGTAGCAACTACTGAAAGAACCAAATCTTTGCACTTTCAGATTTAAGGTAACTTCCATAGATCTTTTCTGGCCTCTCCCTCGAGGCCTCAATCATGTTGACCTTTCTTCGCTGTAGAAGATGGGTTCCGATTGTAGATGTTTCCTCGTGCAGTACCGAGAAGCTCCTGTATATAAAAGAAACTACATACTACATAATCGATAGATTTCTACTACAAACATATGCTGGGCTTTACATAGATCCAAACTTTTATTAAGATAAGGACCTGTTCTGCAAAACAGGCAAGAGAAAAACTAATCATTAATGCAAGAGCAGCTAGAATAATAATATACTTTTTACAAACATATATATTACTTTCTGTCAAGCAGTTCATACAGAATCTACATGATAACCTCATAACCGGAGCATGATAACAAAAAAAGTTAAGCCTTTATAACCTTCACATTTTGTTGCCTGACATATGGAATTTGCTCTAGAAAATAATTTGCTCAACAACTGAAGATGCCTTAACCAAAATATAAGAAGTTCACAAACCTGCTCTGATTTCTTTGAGAACTTTTCATAGCCATGACTCCTGTGGGAAAAAAGAGGCGTGGTGTGTATATAAAGAAATACTGTAGATGAAATTGTTTGAGAGGCACCTGTGGCAATGGACGTAATAGACAAAGAGAAACTGAAATACATAAGAAAAATAAAAGGCTGCTTGTAAATAACTATAGATGATACCCGTATTGCACTTTCTTAGAGTGTGCATCTCTTTATACAGAATAAAATTCTTTGAAGATTTTCACACCTGTGACAATGGAGAGAACAGATACTGAACTGCATATACCTTTACAAAAAAACTGCTTGTAAATAACTATAGATGCGAATGATATTGCGATTTCTGCTTGGAACCTGCATCTCCTTCCTATGTTTGAGAGAATAGCAGAAACATAATATACCACCAAGTACATAGTACCACGATTTGCTCATCTGAATTAAAAGAACACGAATTTGTTAACAAAGATTTACCTTCAGACATCCTTGTTCCACCAGGCTGACTGGGAAGGCGAGGCCTGTGATCTTGAGAAATCCCGATGGGGCAGCGAGAGTGAAAGAAGCAAGGTACAGTGTGAGGCAGTTGGGTTCAGATCGATCTGAAAAGCAAAACTACGATGGCGTGAAAACCAAGAGAGCGCTACTGCAAGTAAGTTTACATATCCTTCAAATATGTATAGTTATGCACAACTTTGTTCATAATTTAGTTTAGCATAACCGGGCACATCGAGTAGTTGAATGATTGATCAATAGTTAAGGGTTTGATACAAAACCTTTTAAATCAACTGCCATCTCAGCATAAAAAAAGTGCATAGATACAGACAGGTTGGTGAGAAGCTAAAAATTAGAGCAAGATTGCAACCAACGTCATATCTAAAAATCCCTCCTATTTAGAGATTAAATATCTGTAATCAAATACCTAATTTTCAGAAAAGAAACGGGATCTGGGAGCTTTGCTTCCTTGTTGTGAATCGTATAGGATCCCAGATGCGAACCCAGGGCTAAGGTGATCAGACCTAGGGTAGTTCACGGAGGAGTCTTGTATATATCAATCAGCTAGGCATCATCACTACCATAGGCATAGCACGGGAGAAGGAGATGATAGTTGAGAAATATATACCTACCTTTGATCTGGAAGGGAAGACTGGGCGGCCACGTGACGATGACATTAGGGATGGCGGCGGAGATTGCAGAAAGTCCGGGGCGATCGAGTAGGCCATGAGAAGGCGGCGGCTGTATTCATTTTTTAGGGACGACAGGAGTATTTTTTTTCTTGATGAAGGAAAGCCCCTCCGATCTTCATTCTAGTATAGCATGACGTCCAGTTTTTTTCTTTTAAAAGTCAGGTTTTAATAGGATGGCAATGGTGGGTAATTTTCTTTTATGTAAATCAAATGGTTATAAAACTTTGATCTATGAAATAGATGGTCGGATGACATTAGGGATGGCGGCGGAGATTGCAGAAAGTCCGGGGCGATCGAGTAGGCCATGAGAAGGCGGCGGCTGTATTCTTTTTTTAGGGACGACAGGAGTATTTTTTATCTTGATGAAGGAAAGCCCCTCCGATCTTTATTCTAGTAAAGCATGACGTGCAGTTTTTTCCTTTTAAAAGGCAGGTTTTAATATGATGGCAATGGTGGGTAATTTTCTTTTATGTAAATCAAATGGTTATAAAACTTTGATCTACGAAATACATGGTCGGATGGCACTATTTTTTATGGGATCTACGAAATAGATGGTCGGATGGCGCTATTTTTATGGGATTTTCTAGCGTAATTCTCTTTTATTTGGTTAACTTGGTTAGCCCCTCAATCACTTTTTATATATAAATAGATTCACATGATGCTTCTTTGTCTGTATTTTGTTTTTACCGACACCTCTCTCTCTAAGCATGTGGACAAGCGAGATCTAAGCTTGGGGGAGTTGATACGTCCATTTTGCATCATGTTTGCCTACTGTTATTTATGATGTTTTTATCTATAATAATGCTTTTTGGAGTAATTCTAATGTCTTTTCTCTCATAATACGCAAGGTACATACAAAGAGGGAGAATTCCGGCAACTGGAAATCTGGACCTGGAAAAGCTACGTCAGGCCACCTATTCTGCACAACTCTAAATGGGCTGAAACTTCACGAGGAATTTTGATGGAATAAATTAGAAATACTGGAGCAAATAACTACCGGAGGTGGGGCACCTGGTGAGCAGATGACACCAGAGCGTGCCTGGCCCCCCAGGCGCGCCCTGGTGGGTTGAGCTCATCCCAGCCCACCTCCGGTGCCCCTCTTCTGGTATATCAGTCATATCCTAGAAAAAAAATAAGGAGAGGGCTTTCGGGACGAAGCGGCGCCGTCTCGAGGCGGACTTGGGCAGGAGCACTTTTGCCCTCTGGTGGAGCGATTCCGGGGAATGATACGTCTCCAACGTATCTATAATTTTTTATTGCTGCATGCTATTATATTATCTATTTTGGATGTTTAATGGGCTTTAATATGCTCTTTTATATTATTTTTGGGACTAACCTATTAACCGAAGGCCCAGTGCCAGTTTCTGTTGTTTTGCCTATTTCAGTGTTTTGCAGAAAAGGAATACCAAACGGAATGAAACCTTTGCGATGATCTTTCTTGGAAAGAAAGCAATCCAGAAGACTTGGAGTTGAAGTCTGGAACTCCGCGAGGCGGCCACGAGGCAGGAGGGTGCGCCCAGGGGGGGTAGGCGCGCCCCCGACCCTCGTGGGCCCCACGGAGCTCAACCGACGTACTTCTTTCACCTATATATACCCTTATACCCTAAAAACATCAGGGGGAGCCACGAAACCACTTTTCCACCACTGCAACTTTCTGTACCCGTGAGATCCCATCTTGGGGCCTTTTCCGGCACTCTGCCGAAAGGGGATTCGATCACGGAGGGCTTCTACATCAACACCATGGCCTCTCCGATGATGTGTGAGTAGTTTCCACAGACCTTTGGGTCCATAGTTATTAGCTAGATGGCTTCTTCTCTCTCTTTGATTCTCAATACAAAGTTCTCCTCGATGTTCTTGGAGATCTATTCGATGTAATACTCTTTTGCGGTGTGTTTACCGAGATCCGACGAATTGTGGATTTATGATCAAGTTTATCTATGAATATTATTTGGTTCTTTTCTGAATTCTTATATGCATGATTTGATATCTTTGCAAGTCTCTTCGAATTATCGGTTTAGTTTGGCCTACTGGATTGATCTTTCTTGCAATTGGAGAATTGCTTAGCTTTGGGTTCAATCTTGCGGTGTCCTTTCCCAGTGACAGTAGGGGCAGCAAGGCACGTAATGTATTGTTGCCATCGAGGAAAAAAATATGGGGTTTATATCATATTGCTTGAGTTTATCCCTCTACATCATGTCATCTTGCTGCGTTACTCTGTTCTTATCAACTTAATACTCTAGATGTATGCTGGATAGCGGCCGATGTGTGGAGTAATAGTAGTAGATGCAGAATCGTTTCGGTCTACTTGACACGAACGTGATGCCTATATTCATGATCATTGCCTAGATATTCTCATAACTATGCGCTTTTCTATCAATTGCTCGACAGTAATTTGTTCACCCACCGTAATACATGCTATCTTGAGAGAAGCCACTAGTGAAACCTATGGCCCCCGGGTCTATTTTACATCATATAAGTTTCCGATCTACAATTCTAGTTTCCTATTTATTTTATTTTGCAATCTTTTCTTTCCAATCTATACAACAAAAGTACCAAAAATATTTATCTTACTATCTTTATTAGATCTCACTTTTGCGAGTGACCGTGAAGGGATTGACAACCCCTTTATCGCGTTGGTTGCAAGGTTCTTGATTGTTTGTGCAGGTACTAGGTGACTTGTGATTTGTCTCCTACTGGATTGATACCTTGGTTCTCAAAAACTGAGGGAAGTACTTATGCTACTTTGCTGAATCACCCTTTCCTCTTCAAGGGAAAGCCAACGCATGTTGAAGAGGTAGCAGGGAACTTCCCTCCCGGCGGGGGAAATCATCGACATCATCATCACCAATAACTCTCCCATGTTGGGGAGGGCAATCTCCATCAACATATTCAACAACATCTCCTCTCAAACCCTAGTTCATCTCGTGTGTTCAATCTTTGTATCAAAACTATAGATTGGTACTTGTGGGTGACTAGTAGTGTTGATTACATCTTGTAGTTGATTACTATATGGTTTATTTGGTGGAAGATTATATGTTCAGATCCAATATGCTATTTAATACCCCTCTGATCTTGAGCATGATTATCATTTGTGAGTAGTTACTTTTGTTCTTGAGGTCACGGGAGAAATCTTGTTGCAAGTAATCATGTGAACTTGATATGTATTCGATATTTGATACTATGTATGTTGTGATTCCCTTAGTGGTGTCATGTGAACGTCGACTACATGACACCTCACCATATTTGGGCCTAAGGGAAGGCATTGTGGAGTTGTTATTAGATGATGGGTTGTGAGAGTGACAGAAGCTTAAGCCCTAGTTTATGCGCTATTCTGTAAGGGACCGATTGGATCCAAAAGTTCAGTGTTATGGTTAGAATTTATTCTTAATACTTTTCTCATAGTTGCGGATGCTTGCGAGGGGGTTAATCATAAGTAGGAGGTTTGTTCAATTAAGAACAACACCTAAGTATCGATCCACCCACATATCAAATTATCAAAGTAGCGAACACAAATCGAATCAACATGATAAAAGTGAATAGATGAAATTCCCGTGCACCCTCACGAACGCTTTGCTTATTATAAGAGACCGTTTTGGCCTGTCCTTTGCCTCAAAAGGATTGGGCTACCTTGTTTCACTTTTGTTACTATTATCGTTACTTGCTCGTTACAAATTATCTTGCTATCAAAATACTCTATTAGTTACAATTTCAGCACTTGCAGACATTACCTTGCTGAAAACTTCTTGTCATTTCATTCTGCCTCTCGTTTGGTTCGACACTCTTACTTATCGAAAAGGCTAAAATTGATCCCATATACTTGTGGGTCATCAGGGACCCCATCTCCCATCTTCTCTTCAACTTAGCGGTCGATGCCCTTGCTGGCATCTTAGACAAGGCTAGGTTGGCTGGCCACCTAAAAGGGGTGGTTAGTCACTTGATCCATGGTGGTGGTGTCACCCATCTGCAATACGCTGATGACACCATGATTATGCTGGAGGGATCAGACATGGATATAATTAATTTTAAGTTCCTACTTCTATGCTTTGAGGCTATGTCGGGACTTAAGATTAACTTTGACACGAGCGAGGTAGTGGTCTTCGGATACTCTTCAGAAGATCAATAGAGGATTGCGGACAACCTTAACTATAAAATTGCAGCCTTCCCCATAGCTTATCTAGGGATGCCGATGTCCTACTTAGGGATCTTGACGATGGAGTTTGACCCGCTCGTTGGATGGGTAGCGTCCCGTGCGGAGCTGTGGTGTGGACGGTTCACTTCTCAAGGAAGCAAAACCGTCCTCATCGGCTCCAACCCTGTGAGCCTCCCCATGTGTATGATGGGGATGTATATCCTTGTCGGTGGAAACGACACCTATGGGGTCACTGGGATCCCTTCTACGGTTGGCGGGCGCGAGGTTGTGCAAAGAGCGGGTCTGACAGGAAGCACACGGATCGTTTACCCAGGTTCAGGCCGCGGAGATGCGTAATACCCTAGTCCTGCTTTGGTGGATGTATTAGAGTGTTCTTGTGTTCTTGAGCTAGCTGCGGGGTGTCACTTGCCCAAAAGGGATCCTCCTCCTGGTCACCTCGGGCCTCCTTTTATAGGCACAAAGGGGTCGCCACAGTGGCATACAGGAGGTGGAAAGGTGTACAGTGGATGAGTCTATCCTCTGGCACCGTCGGACAAACGCATTTAATGCGCTGCCGACGTGCCCCCCTTGCTTTATCGGGGACGGCAAGGAAGCACGACCCAGCTGTCGCTGCCTCGCCTGGCTTTGACACGCGCCCGAGCTGACGAGGCCTTGTGGCGGCACGTTGGCTGGCTGCTTGGCTGGGGCGGTGGTGGAGCCTTCACGAAGGGTCGCGTGCCACCACGCAGGTGCTTGCTGAGTCGATGTAGAGGCCGCCCATCGCCACGCAGGTGCCTGCCCAGCTGGTTGAGCTAGCAACTGCTCGGGGACGATGGTGGAGTCTTGGCTGGCCACTACTAGGAAAAGGGTTATAAATGATATGGACACTAATGGCGCACCAGACATGTGGTGCGCCACTACTATATACTAATGGCGCACCATGTGTTGGTGCGCCATTAGTGTCCAAATACTAATGGCGCACCACATCCACGGTGCGCCACTAGTAACAATTTTTTTTATTTTTTTTCAAAACTAGTAATGGCGCATCAGGGGATAGTGCGCCATTACTAGTTAAACTAGTAATGCCGCACCACATCCACGGTGCGCCACTAGTAATTTTTTTTAATTTTTTTTTTCCAAAACTAGTAATGGCGCACCAGGGGATAGTGCGCCATTACTAGTTAAACTAGTAATGGCGCACCACATCCACGGTGCGCCACTAGTAGAAAAATTTCAATTTTTTTTCAATTTTTTTTCAAAACTAGTAATGGCGCACCGTGGGAGTGGTGCGCCATTACTAGTTGACTTGACCCAAAAATTCCACCGAATGCACCCCCCTAGACCGCCTTTTCAGTTTAAAAAAAAAAGAAAATGATAGAAATGTCAAAAAAATAAAAGAAAATAAGTTTCCCATGTGATATGTGGTCTAGTTGTTGGGAAAATTTACAAATATGAATTTCGACTTTATTTGCAAAATCTCTCTGGAATTTGTAAAATGGGCATAACTTTTGCATACGAACTCGGATTAAAAAGTTTTTTATATGAAAAATCATCTACTCGAAAAGTTACATACGATTTGAATCGGGGGAACTTTGTTCAACATCTTCAAAATCCCCAAAAACCTAACAGAACGAAAGATACAGGGCTTTTAAGATCTAGAGGGGGAACCCCGTTAAACATTTTCAAAATCCTCAAAAACCTAACAGAAAAAAAGTTACGGGGCTTTCAAGATCTAGAGGCAAAAAAATCAAAAAAATTCAAACTTACTAGTGGCGCACCGTTTGCTATGTGGGCCACTAGTAACAGAAAAAAATTGGTGTTGAATTTTTTTGTTGGAATTTTTTTTTCAAAAAATGATACGTAATATGACCGGGAAGTTTGAAATATTTTTCAAAATTTCATCATACTCATGAACATGAACAAAGTCCTGGACATCAACAAGGTTTAATAGGATTGATATGGTAGATATATCAACAAGTGCCTGTTAAGTGAGGTGGTGCTGGGGTTGGATAGAACTGTGAAGTTGAGCGTGCTCGGGCTGAAGTAGTGTGAGGATGGGTGACCTTCCGGGAAGTTTGACCACTTAGTGCGATTTGACTTGAGATTAAGCATATTGACCCGAGATTAAGCCATAGTGACCCGAGATTAAGATAAAAAATGAAAAAAAAATTGAAAAAAAATAAAAAAAATTCTGAAAAAATATTTGAAAAAAAAATTGTTACTAATGGCGCACTTCTATGTGGTGCGCCATTACTAAGTCAGATAGTAATGGCGCACGGTGTGATGCGCCATTAGTATACCAGATACTAATGGCGCACCAGTGGTGCGCCATTAGTATTTAATACTAGTGGCGTGGTACTAGTGGGGCACCAGTAGTGTGCCATTAGTAGGCAAAACTGGTGCGCCACTAGTAGGCCTTTTTCTAGTAGTGGGCGCGGGCCTGGCAGTGGCCCTGCTGATGCCCTCGGCAAGGGTCTTGCCAGGGACCCGGCAAGGGTCTTGCCGTGGCGTTGCAGTCGTCCCCGGCAAGGCGCTTGCGGGGGTCTTGTGGATTTCCTCGGCTGGGATCCTGCCGAGGGTCCTCATCTGATCTCACATGTTTATGATCTTGACGAAGATCTGCATGCCACCACAGAGGCGCCTCCCGAGCCTTGGTCCTAACGTCGATAATTGGTGGTGTTTGGAACCCGTGGACTCAAGGGTGGTTTGCTCTGCTGGCGTTGGGCAAGTTGCCCCGGCAAGGCTCCTGCCGGCGCTGCGGAGGCTACCTCGGCAAGGATCTTGCCGAGGGAGTCCACCTCGCTCTCTTGCTCTCCTGTGTTTCTGGTCTTGGCGTTGCCTTGGTTGTCTTGTGCTTCGGCTTCTCTTCGGCTTCCCTCATCTGCCCTGTTAAGGGTGGCCGTGGCGTGCGGCTCTGACTGCCCATGCACAGGTAAAGGGGTCAAAAGGAGAGCCCCTACTTTTGTACACCGACAGGAGCCCCCGGGTCTGGGCCACACATAAGCGCGATGCGTTGATGGGCCAGGCCCAGAACGGTGCGCGGGCAGGTGTGGCGGATTTTTACCGTAGTAACTGTTTCGTCCGCTGCGCTTCCCCACGACCCGCGTTGAACGCACGACATGGAGGGTCGTGTGTGACGTGGGGGTCATGCGTGGGGCGGTTCCCGCATGCATGTGTCACATCATGGTAAAGAGGCGACTCGCGCCTTCCCCATAAAAAAGGAGGGAGGCGCAGAGGCGCGGCTCATTTACTGAGTGGACTCGGGTCGCGGTCTTCAAGGCGCCCGCGCCCCACGATCACGGCGTGGGGAACGGTCGCGTCACCCGTCCCCTTGATCCTGCTCGCTCGCCATGTGTCCCCCATGCAGGTGGCAGGTGGTGGAGGCGGGAAACCGGGCCGTCGCTGATTGGGGCAGCGGGTCGGTCCTAATTCCCTGCACCTCCGATGGCTGGGTTGGTTGAGTGGGGCGGCTGAGCCTCGACCCTGCCCCTTTATAAGGAGGGGGAGGGGGATGTCATCCCACATTCTCTCAGCATCCATCCTCTTCCACCTCCGCTCCTTTCTTCCACCCGCCATGGCGAGAGGGGGTGCAGGCCCTTTGGCGGTGGCGGCGAGGGTCGCCACTCGACAGCGCGTTCCTCCTTCCAAAGAGAACGCAGCGGCGGAGCCGGCTACGAGAGGAAGGGGGAGGGGGCAAGGCCGAGGTCACCGTGGCACTCGGAGAAGAGGGGGACGAGGCAGCGCAATGGCCGTGCCTCCGCCAGCGATGCCTCCCGCGATGGAGGGCCACGTCGGGGACCAGCCCCGCGAGTTCTTCACCAGGCTGTGTGCCGGTCACCGCGTCGTCGTATTCGTCTCCCTACCCCATTTGCTCGGGAGATGGAGCTCGATCCGCCCCAGACCCTCAGGTTGCACATGAGGGGCTGCGGGAGCGGCGGCACGCGGGTCGACGTCGATTTCCCTGCTCCTCACGTCATGTACCTCCATCGCGGATGGAAGACATTCGCCCGCATCCATAGCCTCACGGCGGGGCTCGTCCTCTACTTCAAGTTAATGGAGGACGGCGTGCTCTCCGTCAAGATCTTTGGAGATCTTGGAACTCGCCTGAAGTGCTGTGTGGAGAGCTCCTCCGACGATGAAGATTCCTCCTCGAGCGGGAGTGACGAGGAGGACAGCGACAGCGACGACGAGGGCGTCGAGCGGCGGGACGCCGACCTCGACTCCGACTGACCACGTCGCCCTTCCCTCGGCCTCGCGCCCTGCCGAGGGCCTTCCTCGTCAAGCTCTCCATTGGCGCGTTCCCCATCGCCTCCTTGGGCGGCTGCCGTAGGAGGGCCGGAGAAGGCGAAGAAGGCGGGTGGCGGCCATCAAGTCAGAGTACGCGGGCACCGACACCATCGTCGCGTATTGTCGGCCCGCTGCCTCGTCTTCCAGCTCCTTTCCCGACACCAAGATGTTCTCTTGGTGCCTTTTGCTCCTCGTACCTTGCCTAGGCGCTCTTTTTGCCCTCCCGCCACCTTGTTCCGCTTTCTGAGGAGAGGGACAAGAAAGGGATTACGGGCATCTTATCTCTTTTTAGTTTGTAAGCCTGTGGGCACTTGTTAATTTTAAGGCTTGTAATCCCCTTGCTCATGTTTTTAATTCCGTATGAACTATACCTGTATGGGATGTTTTTAATGAAAAAGGGTGCCTGCAGGGTTCTTTGTGCGTGAGCGAGGCCCATGCCAATGAACGAATCCTTGTTATTTTTAAGATAAACATTGTCTCCCGGCAACAGGCCTTGTCGTCCCCTGACTTTAGTCGACCGTTCTCATGCTTTTGGCGGAGGCAGGGGCGAAGTAGAGTTAGGCCCTTCATTTATTTCCTTGCCACCGCGTCTACGACCCGGTTCTGACCCAGGGACTTGGGTACAAGAAGAAGGGGGAGCACGGTGGTCTCGGAGCAAAACGAGGTTTCATTTGTCCCAGTTCCATACGGAAATGCACAACAGGGGATGAAGGACTTATCTGAATCCGCAGCCCCCGGCAGCTTTGGCTTGCCGTGGTTAGATCCTTGTGTCTTCAGCCCCCGACAGTCTTGGCTTGCCGGGGCCGGAGCGCCGGTTCGTTCTCATTCTCCCAAGCGGCTCAGCAGAAGTGTCCACATGCCCTGTGAACCAAAGAGGACAGAAAGACGCATACTCGACCTCTAGGCTAGGGGTTAGTCGCCGCTAAGAACTATCAACCCTAACCGAGGGAGAGACTTAACCTAGCATGCATGCTAAAACTTAGGGCGCCAGCGCTTCGTTTATTTATGCTCAGGGTCTGCGCCTGGCTTTGTGCAGAGGGTTACATGCCTTGCCGGCAAAGCTTGTACAAAAGGTGGCTTGCCGGGAGGCCCGGCAACCACGCCTTATGGGTAAAACTTCCAAAGATGTTCGATGTTCCAAGAGTTGCTCACTGGGACAGCATCTTTGGTTTCCAGGCAGACTGCGCCGGGCCTGGTGACTCGTATTACCCGATAAGGGCCTTCCCACTTCGGCGTCAACTTGTTGGAATTCTTGGCCGATTGAACACGCCGAAGAACAAGGTCGCCTTCCTCAACACTTCGGGCATGAACCCTGTGGCTATGGTAGCGGCGCAAGGCTTGCTGGTAGCGTGCTGCTCTCACAGCCGCCCGAAGACGATCTTCCTCAAGTAGCGTTGCGTCATCTTGCCGCAATTGCTCTTGCTCAAGCTCGTCGTAAGCGAGCACTCGAGGTGACCCGTATATGAGTTCTGTGGGGAGAACTGCTTCTACCCCGTATACCAGGGCAAAGGGTGTCTGGCCAGTGTTGATTTGGCGTCGTTCTGATCGCCCAAAGAACCACCGGCAACTCATCAATCCAGCGCCTTCCGCTCTTGTGCAGCCTGTCAAAAGTCTTTGTCCTCAGGCCTCGCAACACTTTAGCATTTGCCCTCTCTGCCTGGCCGTTGCTCCCTGGGTGTGCCACGGAAGCGAAACACACCCTACTGCCGAGGTCTTGGATGTATTGCATGAAGGTGTGGCTTGTGAATTGTGTGCCGTTGTCGGTGATGACTCTTTTTGGCACACCAAAATGGCACACTAGCCCCTTGAAGAACTTGACGGCTGACTGTGATGTCACCTTCCTCAATGCTTCCACCTCCGGCCACTTTGTGAACTTGTCGATCGCAATGTACAGGTACTCAAAGCCCCCGGCAGCATGGGGGAAAGGGCCCAGGATGTCGAGCCCCCAGACAAAGAATGGCCAGGAAAGAGGAATTGTTTGAAGGGCTTGAGCTGGTTGATGAAGCTTCTTTGAATGGAACTGACACGCTTCACACTTGGTTACTAGTGCCGTTGCATCCTGGAGGGCAGTGGGCCAGAAGAAACCCTGCCAGAACGCCTTGCCGGCAAGGGCCCTTGACCTTATGTGGGAGCCACATATGCCTCCATGTATTTCCGCCAACAGCTCCAGTCCTTCCTCCCGAGGAATGCACTTCAATTTAACACCGTTCGATCTCTTCCTGTACAAGACGTCATCGACGAACTGATACATAGCAGACCGACGGGCTACTTTCTCCGCTTCTTCCTGCTCCTCAGGAAGCTCCCCTGTTTGGAGGAATCAGACGGTATGTTGTGCCCATGCTGGAGCTTGGGGCTCGACGGCAAGGACCAAAGGCATTTCTTCTGCCATGGGAGCGGCCGTCTCTACGGCCAGGGCTTGACGGCCTGCCGGAGTCAGTCGCTCCTCGGCAGGCTCAGAATCCACGGCAACACCCTTGCCGGCGGCCCCCGGGGGCCCAGCGGGAAAGTACTTGCCGGGGCCTGATTTCCTCCGTTTGTTCTGCTCCGTTGATGGTTCGAAGGATGGTTGAGTTAACCAAAGCAAAAAAGTACCTGGTTCCACAGGTAGCTTGAATGCAGCGCGCTTTGATAGGTAATCGGCGATGTCGTTCTACGCTCGGGGAACGTGCTCCGCTTGCATACCATCGAAGCGTTCCTCCAGCTTCCTCACCTCATCTACGTAAGCCTCCATCAACGGGCTCTAATAATCTTTGTTGACTTGTCTGACAACAAGCTACGAATCACCCCTGACGATGAGCTTCTTAACCCCGAGGTCTGCCGCGATCCTGAGGCCGGCAAGCAACCCCTCGTACTCAGCAGTGTTGTTGGTGGACATCTCCCTGGGAAAGTGCATCTGGATTACATACTTGAGGTGCCCTCCGGTGGGTGCGACGAGCAGCACACCAGCACCGGCGCCTTGCAGCGAGAAAGCCCCGTCAAAGTACATGATCCAGTTGTGACTTGCTTCCTTGCTGGGGAGAGTGGTCTCCTGGATTTCCTCGTCAGGCGTTGAGGTCCATTCTGCAATGAACTCTGCCAAGACTCTGCTCTGGATTGTCGAAGTACTTTCAAACTTCAAACCAAAGCTTGAAAGCTCCAAGGCCTACTCCAGAATCCTTTTGGTTGCGTCTGGGTTGTGCAGTATCCGTTGTAACGGGAGGCAGGTGACGACGGTGATTTCGTGTGCTTGGAAGTAGTGACGCAGCTTCCTCGAGGCCATAAGGAGGCCGAAGAGCAATTTCTGCACACCAGAGTACCTCGACCTAGCCCCCTGCAGGAGGGAGCTGACAAAGTAAACCGGGTGCTGCATCATCTTCTTCTTCTGCACCACCTCATTTGATTTCATGGGCCCTGTCCTGATGGCGCCAGACTCTACCGGGGGCCTTGCCTTGCCGGCATCGGGCCCTGCCGGGGGAATCTCTGGCTTGCCATGCGCCAGTCCCGCCGTCGCCACTGCCTCTTCATCGACCTCCCTCTGCGCCACTAGCGCGGCACTGACCACTTGATTCGTCGCCGCCAGATACAACAACAACGTCTCTTTTGGTTTAGGCGCAACCAGTATTGGTGTAGAGGAAAGGTATTTCTTCAGAACCTGCAACGCTGCCTCGGCTTCTAGGGTCAACTCCATTGGGCCCGCCTTCTTCAAGATTTTGAAAAAGGGAAGGGCACGCTCAGCGGACTTGGAGATGAATCTGCTCATGGTGGCAACGCAGCCAGTGGCCGACACACATCCTTGATCCGCTTGGGTGCCTCAATCTGCTCAATAGCCTTGATCTTGTCCGGTTTGCCTCGATCCCACGCTGCGACACAAAGAACCCGAGAAGTTTGCCGGACGGAACACCGAAGACACACTTCTCAGGGTTCAACTTGAGGTTGATCTTGCGTAGGTTGGCAAACGTCTGTTCTATGTCTTGTACAGGGGTTGCCTTGTCCTTCGTTTTGACCACTATGTCATCCATATAAGCTTCCATATTTCTATGTAGTTGGGGTTCGAAACCAATTTGGACCGCCCTTGCGAATGTTGAGCCAGCACTCTTCAACCCGAAAGGCATCCGTAAAAAGCAATACGTACCACATGGGGTGATGAATGTTGTCTTCTCTTCGTCTTCCTTTGTCATGAAGATCTGGTGGTAGCCCGAGTAGGCGTCGAGGAATGATAACAGATCACACCCGGCCGTGGAGTCAACAATCTGGTCAATGCACGACAACGGGAAGGGGTCCTTAGGACAAGCCTTATTGATGTATGTGTAATCAATACACAGCCTCCACTTCCCGTTCGCCTTGCGCACTACCACCGGATTGGCCAACCACGTCGGATGGAGCACTCCTCTCACCAAGCCCGCTGCTTCCAACTTCTTTATCTCCTCTGTGATGAAACCCTGCCGTTCCAAAGCTTGCTTCCTGACCTTCTGCTTGACGGGTCGCGCATGGGGACAGACAACAAGATGGTGCTCAATCACTTCCCTGGGAACGCCCGGGATGTCGGATGCTTGCCATGCAAACACATCGACATTCGCCAGCAGGAAAGTGACGAGCGCGCTTTCCTATTTGCTGTCGAGGGTGGAGCTTATGGTGAAAGCCCCTCCCGTGCCATCCTCCTTGACGGACACCCTCTTGGTCTCTTGTGGCGCAGCTCTGGATTTCTTGCTCTTGCCGGTGGAGCTCTCTGGCACGTCCTCGACGGTAGCACAACATTCCGAAGAGGTGCGCTTGCCGGAGTGGGTGCGAGAGGACTTTTCGGTCTTCTTCTTTCCTCCCGGGGCTCTAGCGGCAGGAGCAAGTGCCTTGGCGGCAGCTGCTGCAACTACTTTTCGGTAGAGTTGGTCAGTGTAGATCAGCGCGTCCTCCTTGTCGGAGGGGACGGTGATGATGGTAATCGGCACAGGCATCTTCAGCGTGTTGTAGGCGTAGTGCGACGCCACCATGAACTTGGCTAGTGCCGGGCGGCCGAGGATCCCGTTGTAGGGCAAGGGGATCTCGGCTACATCGAAGACAATCCTCTCCGTCCTGTAGTTCAACCCACCTCCAAACGTCACAGGCAATGTGACCTTCCCCTTCAGCTGGATTCTTCCCGGGTTGACCCCTTGAAACGTGCCTGTTTCCTCGAGGTCTCCATCAGGAATTTGCAGCCTTTTGATCACAACGGGTGAGATCAAGTTCAGACTGGCCCCGCCGTCAACCAGCATCTTGTTCACCTTAAGGTTGCGTATCATTAGTGAGACCAACAACGGCAAACACCCAACCGCAGTAGTGCGGTCAGGGTGGTCCTCAGCGTCAAAGATGAGGGGCGTGCTGGACCACTTCAGTGGCTTCTGAGCGTCGAACGATGGCTCTGCTGCTGTAATCTCACGCGCCCACTGCTTGAGCTGGCGGTGGGAAGTATGCAGCGAGGCGCCACCATCGACGCACATGACCTCCGTAGCCTTGTGAAACTCATGCTCGCCGGACTCGTCGTCCTCGTCATAATCATCGTCTTCCTGCTTCTTGTCGCGGCCCCGAGCGGGCCTCTCTTGCTGGTTATCCTTGCCGCGGTGACCTCCTTGGCCGCCACGCTTCTTGCCGGATCCTTCAGCGCCATCTTGGCCCTTCTCCTTGTCCCGCCTCTCATACTCGGTTTTTTGCTTTTCAGCAAGCAGCTCGACTTGTCGGCAGTTCTGGAGGTCGTGCCCTTTGGTGCGGTGGATCTTGCAATACTGCTTGTCGGAGCCTCCTGGCTTGTCGGCAGCCGCCAAGGCCCGGCAAGCCGCGCACCCGGCAATCTCTTTGCCGGGGTCGTCTACCTTGGCCTTCTTGGCGGCACCGGTGTCGTCGGATCCCTCGACGGCAAGCACGGTCTTGCCCTTGCGCTTCCTGTTGCGACGCCGACCCTTCTTCATTGGGGTGGCGGTGTCTTCGTCGGTAGAGTCGGTTTCCGCACCGGCGTCTTCGCCGGGGTACTTCCTCCCCTCTTCTGCTCGAGCGCATCTATCGGCCAGAACGTAAAGTTCGGCCACATCCTTGACCTTGTTCATTGCCAGCTCTTCATGCATCTTGCGGTTGCGCACATTCTAATGGAATGCGCTGATCACGGCGGCAGGGTGAACATCTGGGATGTTGTATTGCACTCGGCTGAACCTCTGTATGTACTTGCGCTATGCAAATCACTCGCCTGGCCATGAGCTTGGTGGCCTCCAGTGAAGGCACCAACGAACTCATGATACAGGTCCGACCAAGAAGAAATGGAATCCGCCGGCAAGTGCATCAACCAAGACATGACATTGGGTTTCAGGGCCAACGGGAAGTAATTGTCAAGCACCTTATCGTCGCGAGCCCCAGCGGCTTGCATCGCGATGGTGTAGATGCTGAGGAACTCCGACGGGTGGGTCTTGCCGTTGTACTTCTCGCCGACGTCGGTCTTGAACGTGCGGTGGGACGGCCACTGGAATTGCCGCAGCTCACGGGTAAAGGCTGGGCAACCCACCTCGTAAGGTAGGCCACCGGAGCCTCCCGGCACTGGGTGGTCCATAGCGGGCCCCGTCCGCCTATCTGACTGGTGGCGTGTATCGTGCCGGCTCGATGGTGGTTCGAGTGTCTTCATGGGCTCACTCCCGAAGAACTTGGCGCTGGTCGCGGTGGGTCCGTGGGTCGGACGACGCTATGGAAATGCTATCACAAGCGTCATCACGACGAACTGACACCCGCGGTGGATGGCGTGGAGGAGGAGAGTGCACCGTGGCGCGGCGCCTCCGCCCCTCCACCGCTGGCGTGTGGTGGCTCAATAGAGCGCCAGCCTGAGGGCCCCGCCGGCCGTGGCTTGTCTTTGTTGGCGACGCCGACGAGGCTCCGGATAGTGGCTCTCCACTCATCGAGCTTTTCTGCAGCGGGAGGGAAGTCGAGGAGTAGTTGCGCGCGCGCCAAAGCTTATGCTGGGGTGGGTGGCGGCGAAAGCTGCGTGGACCGTGGCGCGCTTCGACTTCTAACCACCTTAGAAGAAGCTCTACCACGGCCCAGCGGCTGCGTGCCATTTTCGCCAGCACTTCGGTGGGCATGCTGGCCTCCATCGTCCTGCAGATGATGCACAGGACTCTTCCCACGGCGCATCCGGGATCTCCAGCATGGTGGCGCTGCTCGTCACGCACACCGTGGGAGGAGCGCGCTGTGGACGCCGACGTGGGAGACTTGGAGGCCGCCGCGCCACCCATGGGTGGCACGGCGCCGCCCCCGGAGGGCCCCGTGCCGCCTGCGGGGGGGGGGGGCAGTTCCGTCTCTGGATTTGGCGGTGTGTGGCCCGTCGTCTCGCGCACGAACGATGCCGCTTTCCAGGCTCTGACTGCCAAAGCGAGGTTGGTGCTCGTGGGCTGCGCCTCGGGTTCGGTCCGCACCGGTATGGGCCGCTGCTCGCCCGCACCGGTACTGGCCGTCCGGCTCTCTACGAACCGATCGTCGTGGCCGCCTTCTTGTTGGGAGCCATGACGATGAAGAATTGCTAGGCTAACTGCTAGAACGGATTTTCACAATTGCGCCCCCTACCTGGCTCGCCAAAGATGTCGGTGGAAACGACACCTATGGGGTCACTGGGATCCCTTCTACGGTTGGCGGGCGCGCGGTTGTGCAAAGAGCGGGTCTGACAGGAAGCACACAGATCGTTTACTCGGGTTCGAGCCGCAGAGATGCGTAATAACCTAGTCCTGCTTTGGTTGATGTATTAGAGTGTTCTTGTGTTCTTGAGCTAGCTGCGGGATGTCACTTGCCCAAAAGGTCCGAATCCTCCTCCTGGTCGCCTCGGGCCTCCTTTTATAGGCACAAAGGGGTCGCCACAGTGGCATACATGAGGTGGAAAGGTGTACAATGGATGAGTCTATCCTCTGGCACCGTGGGACAAACGCATTTAATGCGCTGCCGACGTGCCCCTTGCTTTATCGGGGACGGCAAGGAAGCACGTCCCAGCTGTCGCCGCCTCGCCTGGCTTTGACATGCGCCCGAGCTGACGAGGCCCTGTGGCGCCACGTTGGCTGGCTGCTGGGCTGGCGCGGTGGTGGAGCCTTCACGAAGGGTCGCATCCCACCACGCAGGTGCTTGCTGAGTCGGTGTAGAGGCCGCCCGTCGCCACGCATGTGCCTGCCCAGCTGGTTGATCTAGCAGCTGCTCGGGAACGGTGGTGGAGTCTTGGCTGGCGCGGGCCTGGCAGTGGCCCTGCTGATGCCCTCGGCAAGAGGCTTGCTGGGGACCCGGCAAGGGTCTTGCCGTGGCGTTGCAGTCTTCCCCGGCAAGGCTCTTGCCGGGGGTCTTGTGGATTTCCTCGGCTGGGATCCAGCCGAGGGTCGCCATCTTCTGGTCCTCGTCTGATCTCACATGTTTATGATCTTGACGAAGATCTGCATGCCACCACAGAGGCGCCTCCCGAGCCTTGGTCCTAACATGGATAATTGGTGGTGTTTGGAACCCGTGGGCTCAAGGGTGGCTTGTTCTACTGGCGTCGGGCAAGTTGGCCCGGCAAGGCTCTTGTCGGGGCTGCGGAGGCTGCCTCGACAAGGGTCTTGCCGAGGGAGTCCACCTCACCCTCTTGCTCTCCTGTGTTTCTGGTCTTGGCGTTGCCTTGGTTGTCTTGTGCTTCGGTTTCTCTTCAGCTTCCCTCCTCTGCCCTGTTAAGGGTGGCCGTGGCATGCGGCTCTGACTGCCCGTGCACAAGAAAGGGGTCAAAAGGAGAGCCCCTACTTTTGTACACCGACAATCCTGTCGGAGGGTGTCCATGCTTCCTTTGGTAAGGAGCTGGCAAGGTTCTTCTGGCAACCTGGCCATGGCCGCCCAAAGTACTACAAGGTCAAGTGGGCGGACATTTGTGTGCCTAAGGATTAGGGTGGGCTAGGCATCACGGTCTCTCAACGCATGAACATCGCTCTCATGCTACGCTGGGTCTGGCAGATCTTGCGTGAAGAGGGTGGTCTGTGGCTGCAGCTTATCCAAGCCAAATACCTACGGGGTGCGCCTCTATTGGCGTGCTCCCGCCCAGATGGATCCCAGTTCTGGAAATGCATCCATAAGATTAAGAACGAGATATGCCTTGGGGTCACCTTTGTATTTGGCAATGGGAATGGTACTCTGTTCTGGCTCGACCCTTGGATGGGCAATGAGCCACTGCATACCAATTCCCTAGATTATTTGCGATCTATACTGACCTATCTATCCTAGTGTTCGCGGCTTGTCTAGATGGCCTGTGGAACATCACATTCCGACGGTCATTTGGACATGAGGAGGCCCTCGAATGGAATAGGTTGAGAGACGTCATCCCGGTGGAACGATCACAGTCCCCGGACAATGTCTCCTGGAGTCTCTCTCGTTCGGGAGAGTTCTCCATTAGTTTGGCTTATCAGGCGCTTCGCCGCACGCCGGCTGTATAGTGGCTTTCCCCTCTGTTGAAGGCTCTTGTGCCCCTGAAAATAAAGATATTCTTATGGTAGTTGCTTCGGGACCGCTTGCCCTCGGGGACAGAGGTCCATAACCGCAACGGCCCGGGGACAACATTTGCCCTCTCTGTAGGGTCCTGGAGACGAGCTCTCACATCGTGTTCTCGTGCATGGCGACGAGGGCTCTGTGGAGCTTTGTGTGGGACGCACTCGGGCCCAACTAGGAGGCTGGATACCTGGCAGAATTTCTGCAGGCGAGGGCGAACCAGGCTGGGCGCCAGCGCCGCCTATTCTGGCTTATATTCACAACATTGACTTGGACCCTTTGGACTACTCGCAATAAAATGGTGATTGAGCGGATCTTCCCGCGACAGGCCTCTGATCCGTTCTTCAAATTTCTGGCTTTTTAACAGCACTAGCACCCACTTGCTAGGCTGCGGGATCAAGACCAGTTTGGGTTGATGATGGATGCGCTGGTGGCTTCGGCGCGACGTCTTTCGGCTCCATAGACATCCTTAGGAGCATGCCACTAGGTGGCCTTTTATGTTTTCTCTCCAGTTTTTTCGGCATGCTTGTGCTGTGGCCCCAGCTGTTTACACCTTCCTTCACGTTCGGCACTTGACTGTATGGATGTTGGCTTTATTTATAAAGCGGGGCGAAAGCCTAGTTCGAGTAGTGTTTAGGACCTCAAGTTCTTTTTTAGAAAAACCCCAATATAACACTTAATGATTTTTTTGGACACAATATAGACGCTTCATACTTGCACACATACACTCACCCCTATGAATACACGCACGCACGGACACCTTACCTGTAACATCCCAAAATTCTAAATTTTGGAATGTTATATTAAATAAATAGTTTTGATTGTTTGTTTCATTGTGGTGTGGTTGCTTGTGTGAAACTGAGTGAAATTTGAAACTTTTTTGAAAGTTGAATGAGAGGGAATGAAATGACTTTCCCAAACTTTCACCCTGCATTTATGGTCTCCATTAATTCAAATTTATTTCATCACAAAACGCTAGAGTGAAGATGATATGACTTCTTCCATTTAATTAAATGAAAAAGGGTCTTTGAAAATATTTGAATTCCATCTGAAAATATTTCAAATTCAGAAACTTTATGCAACTCAATGAGTTCATGAGAGAAGATAAAATGACTTCTTCAAATGCTAAGAAAGAGAGTTGGAAGTTTTAAAGAATCAAATTGAAAGTCCTTTTATAGTTATTTTGAAACCCACTTTTAATTTGGAAGTATATGGTTTTTATTCAAATTATTTTTCTCCAAAAATAAAATATATGTAACATATGGTAAAATGATTCCCTTCAATGTAAAAATTAGGATAAAATAAATTTGAAATCATTTTGGTATTTTTAAAATGATTTTTATGGGGTTTTATTGCAACAGTAGCACTGTTTTCTTTATTTATTTATTTTGTAGAATTTAATTACGGCTGGAAAAAATGTTCATGTTTTAGAAAATCTTTTTCTGAAAATTTTGATATATAATATGCCTATATATTTTATTATTATTATTTGTGGTTTGTTTTATTTTGTTGTCCGTTAAAAAAAACCTCTCCGCCGAACTGGGCCGGACCAGCTCGCCAGCCAGGCCGCGGCCCAGCCCAGCTCGCCAGCCAGGCCACGGCCTCGCCCAGCCCTGCGACCGTCCCCGACCTCCGGGCGGGAGTCCCTCGCCCGCACGCCGCCGCGCCGCCAGTGGAGCGCCGAGTCTGCCCGGACTACTCCGCCGCCTTGCCCCCTCCTCCATGCAAGGCGCCGCCTTCCCCTACTTTATATAACCGGACCCCGCCCCCTCCTCTCCTTCCGAATCGCCGCCGCCGCTGCACGCACCGCCCGCCGCCACTCGTTGCCGCGCTGCAGCCGAGCCACCGCCGCCGCTCCACCCGCCGCCTGCGTAGCCCGTCACCCACCGGAGCCGCCGTCGCTGCCGAAGCCATCGCCGCCGCCGAAGCTGCCGACGCTGCGGAGCCACCACCATCGAATCCCGCCGCCGTCGAACCGTCGACCTCGCCGGTAAAAACCGCCGAACCGATTCGGTTTAGTTTTCGATTTAAAAAAACCTGTTTCGTTTTATTTTATATTTAGAGAACGGTTTCTGTTTAGACCAGTTTAGTGAACGGTTTTGTTGAATTAGGTTCTGTAGCGAACGTTCGTTCGGTAGGTTTTTTTTTCTTTTTTTTGGCCACGGACCTATTCACTAGGTTTTATTTTACAGATTAGCCCCTAGTTTCAAACGATCATGAATTTTTGCCCGTTTATCCCAGATCCAACGAAACCAACGCCAAATTCTTCGTTATGATCTCATCTATCCAGAGAACGTATGATATCAAATTTTTGAAATTTTAAAATTTGAATTAGATCAGATTCAAATTCAAACTTGTTTTGGCTATAACTTAAGTTTTATAACTCCGATTTAGTTGATTCTTTTTGCAAATCAAAGTTCTTGACATGTACTTTCTGTTAAGATCAAAATCACATAATTTTGCTACTATTAAACATATGTTTCTATCTAGAAGCTTTATTTGATGGTTTTTGAAGTTTTCAAAGTGTTTTCTGCGTTATTTTGGATCTTTGAGTGATTTCTTACGTGTGGTTATAATTGCTTGCTCACGATAGATTGAACGGAGTGTGACGAGTAGAACTATCAGGAATTATGAGTGCGAAGAATCTTCATCAACAGTACAAGACAAGTTCACACTTCGATCATACTATTTTATACCCAGTTTTTATGCATTGGTTTCGACTCTCAAAGATTGCATGATTAGGATTGGGAACATGTGGTTATGCTATGTAGTTGATGAGGTAGTAACCTATTACCTTTGATCACCCCGGGATTATACGTTATGCTCTTATTGCTTAGCCATGCTCGTAGATGTGGATTGGTATGTGAGAATCATGCATGTTGTGGCACTTTAACACACATCTGGGTGGAATGGTTGGGGCACCCTGGGGATACCAGTGGCTCTCCCGGGCACCTGGGGAATCCAGTGTTGTCCTAGGAGATCTCGAGGGACCCGTGTGATCATCCTATGGAATGCCACCCAGCCTCAAAGGGATCATAAGATTATTCATGCTAGAAACTTCCGTGTGCAGCCACAAGCCATTATGGGCTCTGGCATAGTTGAGTAAATTGTGTGAAATCTTTCCATGATAGGCTAGCAGATGTAGGGGAATTGTAGGTGTACCGGCCTATCTATCGGTTAAGGGGACCTCTTCAGTAAGACTGTGTCTCGATCATCCGGTTCTCAAACATCAGGTAGTGCGAGAAATTCAACGGCGGAGATCGAGTCTTGTGGGGAAAAGTGCGCAAACCTCTGCAGAGTGTACAAACTAATCATGATTAGCCGTGTCCCCGGTTATGGACATTTTGAGTATCTGGTATTTGAATTATTGGTTGACCTCATCACTCTATTTAATAAAATTGTTGGGTTATTAATGATTTGGTGATTCTTGGGATTGAGTTGGGGTTACCTTCTCAATATTTTAACTTAGTAGTAAATAAAATTTATTTCTTTGTTGTAGGGAAAAATTAGCTTGATGCAAAAATTAAACTTAGAACCTCCACCAACCAAATATGCATATAGAGATAGACATTCTCATTATTGTTATATGGTGTGAAATTGCCAGTACATTCAATGTACTGACCTACATGGCTGCAACGTCTCATGTTGCAGGATTCTTATGACGAGTAAGTGGTACGTTAGGGTTACGATGTCTACACTCAACTTTGCCGTTGGTGTTGTTGGCACTCCACATCTTTGTTGTTTCTTCTGCTATATGGATTGAGGTAATAGTATTTACGTTACTTTATACATGTGATTTACCTCTGTTATAAATCCTCGAGTACTGTGTGTATCAGCATACCGATCCAGGGAGGATACTTAAGCACAGAGACTTCGATCCATTCGGGTCGGTTCACTATAAGATGGTAGCAGAGCACATGTTGACTGTAGGACGTGACCCATAGAAACTGGCAAGCCCATAGGAAAGGATTTCTAAAACTTTATTTTCAAAAGAGAACCTTAACTCTCATCTTCTCTAAGCTTTACTAAGTATTTTCCTCTTATCTCAAATAGTTAGACTATACCCTTTCCCCTTTTGACCACACGAAGATTCGACTGATGAGACCACTCCAAGAAGTACAAGATATCGGACAACTAAGACCACTTCAGAATAAAGAGGATTTTACTAGGCATTAGAATAAGGGAAACTACAACGGTTGAAGACTCCGAAGACTAGGAGAAATTAAAGGCTCTAAAGAATTTCCAGATTTGTATGACCTAGGAAGGCTACCCTTATGGAACTTGGCAGACTATTGAAGCTGTCAATACCCAAGATCAAGGTGTGTCGGTGAAAGACCGGAACATGGAGCGTTAAAACTCAAAGTTGTTGTCAAGAAAACCCAAAGGCATGAGATATCAACTATGGAATGATAGCTCATGGAAATGACATGGGCATAAACACGGCTATCCATGATGTTATCGCCCGCTTATGCTATTGTCACCGTGCTGAGTTAAGCATGCATTTCTTCGGAAGGATTGGATGACAAAAGGGCTAATGGAGCACCTAATCAGCAAAAGATGAAGTTCTAACCTTAGTTGGTGTATCACCAGGGTCTGGAGTATTACATCAAGAATTTTAAGATGGACCTGCAGGAAGTCGTATTTGACAAGGAAGCATTTCGTGAAGAACTCGGGACCCAGAAGATGAAAGTAGCCAAGCTAGCGGAGCAAAACCTCGAGACACCAGAGATTCGTCGGGAACTGAAGGATAGTAGGACCATGGTTCATGCCAAGGATGTTGAAACCCGGAAGTTTGGAACGCAGCCCCAGAATCTTAAAGGATCACGAGAGACTTCACATCAACAGAAATGACCTCGCAGAAGAACTTGAGAAGATCAGCAAGCACGTTCAGAAGAAGACCAAACCCATGTTATATACTCACGTTAGATGCGACGATTGTGAGCTGTCATTTGTTTGGTTTTTTCCAACAACCACAAAATAAAATCTCTCTCTTCAAAACTATTGTTTGTATTGTGTGTATCCCTCTCTATCTCTCTTATCTCACCCCAAAACCCTTGAAACCAATAGAGGATGAATGGAGATGAACTAATATTTTCTGGACCGATGACTCAACTGGAGACGGACCGATGGATTCCTAACATGGAAGATCACATGAAGAACAACACTATAGCCGGAAAGGATATGCCCCAGCATGCTCTTCGGTGCTTTGAAAGCGGTGCTGCTACTTGGTGGAGGATGTACCAAACCATCAATGGATGGCAAGGAGTAACCACTTGGAAAGAATTTAAGTTGACTCTGCAAAGGTCTCCTCTTGTGTCCCAGAAATTGAAGCCTTATGGAAATGATATG
Organism: Aegilops tauschii subsp. strangulata; assembly: GCF_002575655.3. Lineage (NCBI taxonomy): Eukaryota > Viridiplantae > Streptophyta > Magnoliopsida > Poales > Poaceae > Aegilops > Aegilops tauschii. The sequence goes on from NC_053041.3 coordinate 184,488,438, forward strand.
AAGAAACCTTGTGCATGCAAGATCTATGGAGAAATAGGACACAACCATAAAGAACATAAGGATGAATGCCCTCATTGTGAAGAAAGTCACCCAGCTGAAGAATGCCCAACTAGGCAGATTACTTGTTTCTTGTGTGAAGGGACTACCCACTACCCTACTCAGTGTCACATTTACCCCGTGGTTCAAAGAACCATCCAGCAGAAGAAAGAAGCAATGAAAGGAGCCCTCATGGAGGTTTTAGAAGAACCTGTGATGAAGGAAGAGGTGGAGGACACACCCGAAGAAGACCCAATTAGACCCTACACCAAGTCATGTTATTCATGTGAAGAAAAAGGACACATCTCCCGGAATTGTCTTAAGGGGGATCTAGTAGCATTCCCGACAGTGGAAGTAGAGTATGACCCACAGGGAATAGAAGCCCTGATTGGCACGGGAAAGTCCAGGAAGGGAAATATTGGATTCTGGGAACAACCCAATTTCTACCAAGAAGGACCTGAGTCATATCACATATTTCAGGTGCAAAGATTCAGGGCACTACTTCAGCGGTTGCCCAAAAAGGAAGTCGAGGACCCAAGGTGGCTATTCAATCACAAGGAAACCTCGAGACTCGTCAGAAGTAATATGTTTCCGCTGTAACGAATCAGGGCACTTTGCCAGAGATTGTCCCAATGAGGATATTCGTGTCAAATAGTTGAGTCTGTGAGGAATATAGTAGCAGTAGTGGGAACAATTCTTTTATATTCAGGTGTTGAGTTGAGGCATGTAATGGAAATGCAGGAGATTGTAACAATTTGAGAATCAATAAAGTTAGCATCGTTGGTACTGATTTGGATTTTATGAGTAGTTACTCTATGAAGAAAGATTTTGACCATTTTCGAGGATATGAGAAATATGGTCTATGGATGAATTTGTGCATTTCAAGGGTGGTAGTATCCTGTGAGGACCCTTGACCCCTGGAAAAGATAATGATATTCCATGAAGTGGACTTCGGACAAAATAAGTATGAGTTTTATCTTGATATGTGGGATACCCCAAGAATATCAAGGGATGAAGTACTATTGGATATAAAGGAGGTATAATGTTGGTAATATGGAGCAATTGTAACCCCAGGATGAGTTAAAGCTATAAATGTGATGAGTTGGGTCGTAACCCACAGGCTCCAGGATCTGCCAAGAAGCAAGCACACTCTTGCTGAAGGAAAAACACTGGAAGAAGTTACGACTTTATCAACACACGAACTTATAGGAGTAACGCAGAACCTGAGAGTTGTGAAGGACTGATAGATGTTTGTTTGGCTTGCAGAATCCATGGATTTATCCGAACTTAGTTCGCCGACAAGAGAAATTATGCAATGCTTGTGAGGATGACTGAGTGTTAGAATGCGAGATTCACTAAACCACATACAAGGTAATGTTTTGGGTGCGGAATGGATTGATCACCATGCCGACTTACTCTTATTATTCGCCTCTGCTATACGGGATGGTAAATCTGAGTGACTTACCCATAGTAGAGAGACGGCGATATTAAGCCTGATTGAACCTTAGAATGGTATGACAATTTTTCCCTTGTACAAGGCAGCTGTTGCCAATCATAGGTCATACGCTGAGAATGAATCCCAGACCCATTTCCTATAGGAGAAACCATAAATTCTTGACCCCCATGAGATATCGATAACTATTTAGTGTTGGCGCCAGACCTATCAGATAAGAAGAACCAGTCTCAGAAGAACCTTACCAAGATGAAAGGACACAAGAATTGAGAAAAAAGGGTTATGCCATTACCGGAAGAGCCAGAGTATGAATTTTCCCGAGAATATGAGAAGATCGACACTACCAACATTAAGGATGTACAACCTGAGTTGTGATGGAACCGTAACCATGTTTCTAAGGGTGGTAGCACCCCAAACCCCCTGTGACGATCGATGTATTTTGAGAAGACCCCGAACCTAACCTATTTCTTGCTAGCCTCTCGGAATCTCGAGGGCGAGATTCATTTTAAGGGCGGTAGGTTTGTGACATCCCAAAATTCTAAATTTTGGAATGTTATATTAAATAAATAGTTTTGATTGTTTGTTTGATTGTGGTGTGGTTGCTTGTGTGAAACTGAGTGAAGTTTGAAACTTTTTTGGAAGTTGAATGAGAGGGAATGAAATGACTTTCCCAAACTTTCACCCTGCATTTATGGTCTGCATGAATTCAAATTTATTTCATCACAAAACCCTAGAGTGAAGATGATATGACTTCTTCCATTTAATTAAATGAAAAAGGGTTTTTGAAAATATGTGAATTCCATTTGAAAATATTTCAAATTCGGAAACTTTATGCAACTCAATGAGTTTCATGAGAGAAGATAAAATGACTTCTTCAAATGCTAAGAAAGAGAGTTGGAAGTTTCAAAGAATCAAATTGAAGTCCTTTTGTAGTTATTTTGAAACCCACTTTCAATTTGGAGGTATATGGTTTTTATTCAAGTTATTTTTCTCCAAAAATAAAATATATGGAAAATAGGGTAAAATGATTCCCTTAAATATAAAAGTAGGAGAAAATAAATTTGAAATCATTTTGGTATTTTTAAAATGATTTTATGGGGTTTGATTGCAACAGTAGCACTGTTTGCTTTATTTAATTTTTTGTAGAATTTAACTGCCGTTGAAAAATGTTCATGTTTTAGAAAATCTTTTTCTGAAAATTTGGATATATAATATGCCTATATTTTTTTATTTGTGGTTTGTTTTATTTTGTTATCAGTTAAAAAAAATCTCTTCGCCGAACAGGGCCGACCCAGCTCGCCAGCCAGGCCGCGACCGTCCCCGACCTCCGGGCGGGAGTCCCTCGCCCGCACGCCACCTCGCCGCCATCGGAGCACCGAGTCCGCCCCGGACTCCTCCGTCGCCTTGCCCCCTCCTCCATGCAAGTCGCCGCCTTCCCCTCCTTCATATAGCCGGAGCTGACCCCCTCCTCTCCTCCCAAATCGTCGCCGCCGCTGCACGCACCGCCCACCGCCGGAGTCGCCGCCGTCGCTCGTTGCCGCGCCGTAGCCGAGCCACCGTCGCCGCTCCACCCGCAGCCGCCCGCCGGAGCCGCCACCACCGCTAGAGCCATCGCCACTGCCGAAGCTGCCGACGCCGCAGAGCCGCCGCCGTCGAAACCCGCCGCCGTCGAACCGCCGACCTCACAGGAAAACACCGCCGAACCGATCCGGTTTAGTTTTCATTTTTCTAAACCCGTTTCGTTTTATTTTATATCTATAGAACAGTTTGTGTTTAGACTAGTTTAGTAAACGGTTTTGTTGAATTAGGTTCTTTAGCGAATGTTCGTTCGGTAGATTTTTTCTTTTTCTTTTTATTTTCAGCCAGGGACCTATTCGCTAGGTTTTATTTTACAGATTAGCCCCTAGTTTTCAAACGATAATAACCTTTTGCCCATTTATCCAAATCTAACGAAACCAACGCCAAATTCTTCGTTATGATCTCATCTATCCAGAGAACGTATAAAATCAACTTTTTGAAATTTTAAATTTGAATTAGATCAGATTCAAATTCAAACTTGTTTTGGCTATAACTTAAGTTTTATAACTCCGATTTAATTGATTCTTTTTGCAAATCGAAGTTCTTGACATGTACTTTTTGTTAAGATCAAAATCACATAATTTTGCTACTGTTAAAAATATGTTTTTGTCTAGAAGCTTTCATTTGATGGTTTTTGAAGTTTTCTGAAGTGTTTTCTGCGTTCTTTTGGATCTATGAGTGATTTCTTACGTGTGGTTATAATTGCTTGCTCACGATAGATTGAATGGAGTGTGACAAGTAGAACTATCAGGAATTATGAGTGCGAAGAATCTTCATCAACAGTACAAGACAAGTTCACACTTCGATCATACTATTTTATACCCAGTTTTTATGCATTGGTTTCGACTCTCAAAGATTGCATAAGTAGGATTGGGAACATGTGGTTATGCTATGTAGTTGATGTGGTAGGAACCTATTACCTTTGATCACCCCGGGATTATACGTTATGCTCTTATTGCTTAGCCATGCTCGTAGACGTGGATTGGTATGTGAGAATCATGCAAGTTGTGAGAGATAATAACTAAGGGAAACTTAGGTGGCTACTTTAACACACATCTGGGTGGAATGGTTGGGGAACCCTGGTGATACCAGTGGCTTGCCCGGGCACCTGGGGAATCCAGTGTTGTCCTAGGAGATCCCGGGGGACCCGTGTGATCATCCTATGGAATGCCACCCAGGCTCAAAGGGATCATAAGATTATTCATGCTAGAAACTTCCATGTGCAGCCAAATGCCATTATGGGCTCTGGCATAGTTGAGTAAGTTGTGGGAAACCTTTCCATGATAGGCTAGCAGATGTAGGGGAATTGTAGGTGTACCAGCCTATCTATCGGTTAAGGGGACCTCTTCAGAAAGATTGTGTCTCGATCATCCGGTTCTCAAACATCAGGTAGTGCGATAAATTCAACGGAGGAGATCGAGTCTTGTGGGGAAAAGTGCGCAAACCTCTGCAGAGTGTACAAACTAATCATGATTAGCCGTAACCCCGGTTATGGACATTTTGAGTATCTGGTATTTGAATTATTGGTTGATCTCATCACTCTATTTAATGAAATTGTTGGGTTATTAATGATTTGGTGATTCTTGGGATTGAGTTGGGGTTACCTTCTCAATATGGGTAATTTAACTTAGTAGTAAATAAAATTAGCTTTATGCAAAAATTAAACTTAGATCCTCCAACAGCCAAATATGCATATAGAGATAGACATTCTCATTATTATTCTATGGTGTGAAATTGCCAGTACATCAATGTACTGACCTACATGGCTGCAACGTCTCATGTTGCAGGATTCTTACGATGAGTAAGTGATACGTTAGGGTTACGATGTCTACACTCAACTTTGTTGTTGGTGTTGTTGGGACTCCATAGTTTGGTTGTTTCTTCCGCTATATGGATTAAGGTAATAGTATTTACGTTACATTATACATGTGATTTACTTCTGCTATAAATCCTCGAGTATTGTGTGTGTCAGCATACCGATCCAGGGATGACGCTTAAGCACATAGACTTTGATCCATTCGGGTCCGGTCGCTACATTACCCCTATAAGGACCTCCGAGATGTTGAGTCGACACATCATCTTGAGATTGACAAAGTCTCGACAGACACCTACGTAGTTGACGGGAGCGTCTCCTCTCACTTAATGCACATTGCCAGAACTTGTCAGTCTCATGATCCACTTTGGTAGCCTCTCTCTTGACTTTGGTTGGATTGAAATTCAGTAGTAGCCGAGAGATTCCGAGCACCTCTATCTTCAAACCAACCAAAGTGGATCTGCTCAGAGAGTGATTAGCAAAAGTCCTATGAGCAAACATGCAATCAATCTTCGGGGTAATAGGATGGTCCAAACTGAGAGCGATGTAAAGTCCCACTGGGCATAGATGCAACTCAACCTGTTCTACACTAGAGCAAACATGCATAAAATCCTAGGTTGAAACCAAGATCTTGCCCTCAGAGCCTCTTGCCTCCCGGGCTAGCCAACTGGACATTTTGAGCAACAAAGCTAGCATCCACATTTAACTTAGTGCAACAATCGATCGGAAGTGGCTCCCACAACAGACTTCTAGAAGTTGGTTTGTAACCAAGTAGCTACGGAACACCAGTGATTTCTCTTTAACTTCAAGTACCGAAGAACACATAGTAAAACTCAAAGAAAAAAAGGACCAATAGTTGTCCAAAATATTAACGGATGCCATGATAGACGCATTTCCTCTCCAAAAATCACATCATTCCTTAAGGGCCAGGCCCTCCAGAATAGAATAAAATATTGGAATGAGTGGAAGTATCAACTCTGTACAGTAAGACCAACAACCAATCCACAATTGAATTCATCAAAACATCCTCATATGGGAAATTCCAAATGTTTCAGAGACCCAAGCGTAAAAGGCACACCTTCATACAAGTTACTATGACATGAAAAACATACTCTTCGGCAGAATCACATATGAAACACACCCCACAAGTGTTTTGCCAATGCTTCTTTCTATTAACATGTACAATGAGACTGTTCGGCACTCGCTAAGCAAAGACTCAAATTTCTATGGCACATTAGCCTTCAATACAAGACTCTAAATCTTCCTTTCCCCATACATCGCTGCTATACCATAACGGTTGAATACCCAATATTCTGGACGCGCTTGAACCTGAAGTTAGCTTAGCTTGCTAAGAGATAAGCTTGTGTAGATTTTTAAAAAAGTGCATTTTTGTCTTGTGCTTCAAACTATTTTTTGAGAAAATGGTGAGTAGGCAACAGATATGTCTCAAACGTATTTATAAATTTTTTATTTTTTCATGCTATATTTATATCATTTCGGTATAGTTTTGACACAAATTTCTTAGTGCCATTTGTTGTTTTTGGAATTTCCATGAAAATCATTTTTTTGGGACCAAAAAAAATCTAGAAAAACTCAACGGAAATATGAAGTCTAGACGCTTCAAGGGAGCTCGAACATAGGCTAGGGGGCACACACGGGACCCACGCACCAGGAGCGGGCGTGCGTGGTGGGCCCTTTTAACCTCCGATCCACCACCTATCGGTCCCTATGCCATTATATACCTTCGAAAACCTTCGTGATTTGTAAACCCGAATTTTTCTGCCACCGCACACCACTATTTTTCATGATCCAATCTAGAGGCCTTTTTCGGTACTCTGCCGGAGGGGAAATTCTTCACGGTGGCCATCTCCATCAACTTGAAGGCCGTCATGATCGCCCATGAGTAGTTTTGATTGGACTATGGGTCCGTAACAGTAGCTAGATGGTTCCCTCTCTCTTGCTTCTCAATACATCCCATGAACTTCCATACATGATGGCGATCCAATTGATGTAATCCGTTGGTGTCTTTGTTGGGATACGATGAATTGTCATTTTATGATCAAATTTATTCATGAATCTTTTTTAGATATATTTCGTTTCTTTGCTAAATAATTCTTGTTCCTATATGCTCTCCGATCTATTCTTCTTTGTTTGGCCAAGTTTGGGGTTTGATCTTGAAGAGGGAGTTGTGTATGATAGTTGGGTTCAACTATGCAAGTAAGCTACCAAGTGATAGAAAGTGGAAAAGTCTTGTATTGTGTTGTTGCCACGAGGGATAAAAATATGCTTGTGTAGTTTCCCTTTGAACACATAGTGAAGACAATTTATCATCTACTTCATGTCATCATACTCAATACAATAATCTGGTTTTACTTAATACTTTAAGACGCATGCTGGATAGCAGTCTTGCATGGATTATTAGTTATAGATGCAGTTGGATAAAAGACTATGGATTTACGGACGTGATGATGATATCTTAATTATGCAATTAATATTCATACTCATAAAAATTTCAATTTAATTTAATATGCATCGTTGTTCTCACGTAGTACATTTCATTGTTGGATCTTGGCATGGCTAGGTGAATCGAGAGAGGTGGAAGGAAGATGTATCATGGAACCACATGCAATAGTTAACATAGTTCTGAATCTGATGATTGAATGGGAGCAGAGACATCCAACTCTCATGAGAGTGACAACTCCAGCTCAACGTGAGCGGTGGCTCCCGACCGAGAACAACTAGATCAAAGCTAATGAGAATGGTGCACTATCAAATTTTGGGAAGAAGGCGGAGTTGTGTGGTGCTGAGAGACCACCGTGGAGCGTTTAGGGCATACATGTGTCATTTTTTTCCTGTCAGCATATGTTGAACCCCGAGCGGACAAAGGTTTTGTCGTGTCATACGGAGAATCTCTTAATTTAGTGAGCTTTTGAGCACCAACGTGTTGTCACGCGATGTCACATATACCTCTGTGTTGTTGCTTCTATCCTATCACAACCAAGTTTCTTGGATTCTTTTATTGTGTGCTAGCCATATTTTGACGTCAACTCATGGGCAAACGCTTCCAAATTTTTATGTGGGCATTAGTACGCAACTTATGTATTCAAACTTTAGAGGTCCGGGTGGGATCTATGACATCTGTGAACCATGATTCATTTTCATATTTCAAATGGAAATTTTTGGTTAGGTGTGACTAATGAGAACCTTCTCTATTCACATAACTAATGGTATTTTTTCAAACATATATAATCCCATAAAAGCAAAGTGAATCTAGAATTTACTTGAATGCACTAAATGAATGTGGATATGATGAGGCATGTTTCTATCAAAGTATTTGTTAATTAATTGAAGTAAAACTCTAATGATTAATGAGGTGCATGACATACACCCTATATGTTGTATGGAGAATCTAACAAGGACCAATTTGCGAGAACAAGTCATCGCTTCCATCGTATCACAAGTTAGTTAATTGTTAGCATGCATTTATGCATTCAAATCAATTGTTCATGTCCATGCATAATCATTCACTTTCATATGTTTGATATCGATTTAAACACACAGAGCGCAAGTAGGTGAATCAACAACTTACATTTGTTTTTTTATACATGATTAGTCTACGGATATTTATGATTATACACTCTATATAAGTTGTATTTCCTAACAGTGCACCCATGGTTGAATTAGATCAAGACATCCAACCCATAGATATATTTCCTTGTACTAACCTGCTCAGAATTTGGCAAATTGATGTTTAAAAAAGGGTAAAAACCCCCGGCCTTTGCATGGATTGATGCACACTGCCTTCGGTATATTCACGTGATCACATCATCTATCATGGAGGTACTTCAATGAAGATAAGTGAAAATTTAAACATAGTAATTCCCATGTGCACGTGGTCCACATGGTAGTGTTGAAGTGCATGACATGCTTCTACAAGCCAAATTAAAGATTTAATGTTAATCTTCCTATTCAAGAATAGAAGATAGTAAGTAACCAGTATCGCCATTAACATACTGAAAAAAATCGGTGCCTACGAGAGGAAAAGTTATGAATATTGTGAAATTTATAGCTACACATCACATATGCCGTACTATGCACACATAATACTACCTAGTGTTAAGAAGCATCATAATTTATGACCGTGAACTTAGCTAGTCTAGTGTTTGGAGTTTATTTTCATGAATCTTAGTGTCAGCCAAGGTTAGGTCCACTGGTGACGTGATCAAATCACTAGATAGTTTGTTTGCCTATGATTGGTGCTACGTTAGTTAGTTGAGCGATAAATAACTAACATAATGTATGTAGCGTGTGCATGCTATTGTTATGCCGCCTATACACCACCCATGGTTGGAACACGTATAAACATGCATATTTAATAGGAACAAACAGGTATATCATCTATGTTCCATAATAGCAATTATATATTAAAACTTTAGATAGCAGGATGTATGGTAACCTTGATTTTTATCAAATTTTAGACGGAAAAAAATGTGTAGGTATGACTAACTAGAACTTGTCAATTCATAGAAGTGATGTAAGGTTTTTCAAACATATCTAAGCGCAAGCAAAGCAATCTAATGATCTTAACAAATGCCATTATGACGAGGGATCTTTCTAGCCAAGATTTCTCGCTAATTAACTGAACAAAAAATCTAATGAGCGATGTGGTGCATGACATATCCTATATATTCTACGCATAATCTCATGAGCACCAAGGTGTGACAACAAGAACATGTTGTCAATTCCGTCACATATAGCAAACAAGTTAATTTTTAGTATGCATATATGCATTCGAATCGGCTAATTATGTCCAGACACAATCATTCACTTTCAAGTGTCTTTATGCTCATTACTCTATTGATATGTACGACTATACATTCTATGAAAGTTTCATGTACCCAATAATGCACTCAGGGTTGATTACATATGAAAACAAGTCTAATTTGTAGACATATTTCCTTATAAGCTAGCCTTCTAAGAATCAGCCATATTGATTGTTTTTATAAAGAGGGTAAAGATCCTAGCCTTCACATTAATTGATGGACACAACCTTTAGTATATTGATGTGATCATAGCGTGAACCAGGGAGCTACTTTAGTGAAGATAGGTGCTAACTCAAACATAATAATGCCAATGTGCAAGTGCTCCTTACAGTAGTGTTAAAGTGCTTGACATGAAGGGGTCTGGAGGATGATATATAGCATCTGATGTAGTCTTCCTATTTAAGAGCACAAGTAGTATCACCATTCACACACAAATAAAATCCTACTCCCGCGAGAGGAGAAGTGATGACTACAGTGAAAGTTATTGCTACACATCACATATGTTGCACCATGCACACACAAAACTACTTAGGGTTAAAAAGCATCAGAGTTCGCAACCGTGAATGTAGCTAGTCAAGTGTTTGGATTTTACATTAAAAACATTAGGGCTCATTTGGATTATGCCTGCGTACACCAGCCCTACCAAAACGCGTGCGTACCAAAATTATTGGCAAACAAATTCACCGCGAGGGAAATCCACGGTCATAAAAACTCGAGGGGCAACCAAAACATTGGCTCAGTCTGAAAAGTTGGGGGTCAGGTAAACACATGCTCATAGTGCTATGTTTGTTTACTACTAGATGACCCGGTTGTGCCAATGGCGCAAGAACCCAGTTAGAAACAATGTTAGTAGGGAGTAAGTAGATGTAGATGGCTCAAGAACCTAGTTAGAAACGATGTTAGTAGGGAGTAAGTAGATGACAATGTAATATGAATTGTATTAATTTAGACCGGTTTTCAGATGGAAACAATACAATGTTCAGAAGGGGGAGTACTGTTACGTGTATATAATGTCAGATACAATAGTAGTGTTTTGAGCACACAGTTTAGTATCAATAGTATCTGCGTTCGTAGTGCGAAACTATACATAGGCAACCAGACAGCTTATTTAAAGCCAGAAGCCAAAAGGCTCCACAAGAATTACAGTTCAAGTAACATCATAGACCTCAAAGATAAAGAATATTACCAATCATGACTACTGGTCTACGTGTCTAGCATGACTTCACCAACTGACACCACGACGCGCAACGCTGACCACGTGTCTAGCATGACTACTGGTCTTGGTTCCATCGACCAGTTCAAGGTATGCGTCATGTTCCTCTCCCCACTATACTGAAGTGAGAACACCTTGGGCTCCATCTTCACGGTGGATCACACTACAGCTTAGGCAGCGGAGCGCCTCCTGCTGCAGCTCAGAGGTGCTCCGGCTCCATTTGCATCTCAGCGACCCGGCAGCTCGAGGAGCTACGCCTCCATCTGCATCTCAGGCGGCCTAGCAGCTCCCGCTGCAGCTCGGAGCTGTGGAATCGGCAGATGGCGCCGCCCTTGCTTGTATCCGCGACCCACTGTGAGTGGAAGGAGAATCTCACTTCATTCTCGTAGCTGCTTGGAGTGATGGCTGGCCTTTCAACAGGATGATCAAGAAAGCATGTGGTTGGTCAGGGTTGATTAAAATCAAGCTTCCCTGCAGGTCCAGGCTCAATCAGTTGAGAATTCCTAGAAGGTCTGGACTCAACCAAATGAAGCTCCCCTGCAGGCCCAGGCTAAACCAAATCAGCCTTCCTAGGGGTACTGGACTCAATCAAATCAAGTTTCTTTGTAGGTGCGGACTCGACCAAATCAGGCTTCTGTAATGGTCCTTGTTCGATTTTTTCAGGAGGTCCAGACACAATCAAATTAGGCTTTGCTGCAGATGACTCGATCAAATCATACTTCACTATGCTCACAGTAATCACATAAAGTAAGCTACCATTTGAGGTGGATTCACCATCCGGCAGGCTTTCGCCATTGCTTCTGCTGCACTCATCATCATGCTGGCTGTGGACATTGCTCTCACTGCATGCATCACCATGTGGACTGTCAGTGTTATAAGGAGCATTCTCAGTGATATTGCCGGTAAGTGGTGATCTTGAGACAGATGATCTGACACTGAATCTCGGAATCTCATCCATAGGTCCGAATTCAGTACTCCTAGAAAAGGTAATTACTATTGCTTCCTCCACAGGTCCGAATTCAGTACTGAAGAATCTACTAAGGTAGGCTGCCAGAAACGAACGACAAAGAAAGTGTTAGAAGTACATTCATGTTCACTGTGTTGAACATAACTGGTTCAGGATTATGAAGCTATACCATCATGTACTGTAAGCGGGAGACACCCGACAAAGATTTTGCGAGTGTAGTCGTGCTTCTCCCAATGATCATTATAAGGAATACCATGTAATCGTGTACAGATATAAGAAATACCTTTCTTAATAATGGTCGTTGTCATAATCATCGAAATCATCATCCAACAGCTCTTTGTGCCTTTCTTTTTTCATCGCATGGTTCTTTTCCATTGTAGCATGGTTCACTAAAAAGGAACAAAAATCAGTTGAGAATGCAGTTTGCATGATATCCATTATCATCAGCACAACCAAAAGCATCTAACCAACCTTTATATAATTCAATTTTTTTTTCTTCCAGTGTAGGTGGCATCTATTCAGGTTGTGCCGGCACTCCCTGAAGCTTGTGACTTTCCACGGCAAGGGAGGCTCCAACAAGACCATGGTGGCCGCCATTGCTGCATAGGTAAAAACTAACCTCCTTCGGTGTTTGATGAATCTGTAGAATTTTTTGTTAGCTCGTTGCTACTATGCTAATAGCCAAGTCTCGAGGGCAGTGTTGATACTTAGCTGAGTGATTCAACATTTGAGTACTAATTAGCACTAATTAGCGGCTGGGCCTGCTCTAATCATCGAGATGGGTATATTGTAGTATAAAATATTTAGCTGAGTGCTTCAGATGCTGAAGTGTATTTTCCAATTAAATCGCAAATGATTACACACACACACACACACACACACACACACATATGCATCCTGACCAATGCACTTCCCTGGAATTGTTGATATGCATTTGTGTCATTGCTATCTGCCGTCGTTGGCCTACTTCGAGAACAAATAAGCATTTTAACATAAGGCATCACACAATTAGTTACAAAATCCAAATACAAAAACTATGCTAGATCTGATTTTTTTTATGCATTGTCAGAGTTTACTGTAGTTTCTTGCAGCAGCAACCTGTAGCCATAACACAAAACTGTACAAACTAAAATAAAAACATGTCAACATGCCTAATAACTTTGAAAGTCGGAGTCCTACTACAACAATTCACAGTCAATAGTCAGAAGAGGCACTCACCTGAATTGGGCATACCTAATATCTAGCCTTAAAGAATTTAGATAAGATGTCAAGGGTTCTTTAGTGTATAAATGGCACTCACCTGAACACTAAAGTCATGGTTGTCATTGCATAGCTCTAGACTAAATAATAAGGGCATAACCAAAAGATTTACACATTAGTGCATGAACGAAGAGAAAATAAAATAAGCCTATAATGTCCCATGCTATATGCGCACCAAATCAGGGCAACAGAAGATCACCCATATGAAAAACAGAACTATGTGAGTATAAATTTTTAGGAAAATGATAAAATGGTGAGATTCATTGGGTAATAAGGATTACAAGCTCGGGTATGTAAATTTGAACAAATACAAGATTAAGAAAGGAGAACATGCACCAAAAAAGCTTTCAAAAAGTAGTAGTAATTTTACCTCGGTAACAGAAATAGTACCAAAAAATATTAGTTGGCATTTCCTCCGGATGGTGAATTGCCTGGAAAAAAGAGCAGTAGGTATAATGATGGTGTTACTTTCTTATGCAAGCACCAAAACTTCGCCAAAAAATAAAATATATTGGGAGCATTGTACCTTTATTATCCCTGTAATCCTTGCCCTTGCTTCTAGACTATATGATGGCAATGCAAGCTAGCCAGCATCTTCAGATTAGTCCATCCAAAAACACAGCAAAGATAACAGTTGGAGTGTATCATCCCCGAAACACCATTATTAGAAATTCAGTTGGCACTTAATAGTAAATAGAAGTGCAGGGCTTGCTTATCATGCGGAATAGGCAAGAGATAGGCAAAAAATGGTATATACCAACAAAGAGTATATGTCAATCTAAACCTGAAGCGGTAAAAATAGCCATCCACTTGCTGAAGGAAATAAATGAAATATCAGGGAGATTCGTGTATCTCCTGCTCTGAAAGTGTTGTATATGATAAAATCAAAAAAGCGGAAAGCCTGAAAGTGACCGAACAACACTTTCAACGAGGTGCTGTTTATGCGAATAGTATATATCACCCGACATAACCATGCCCAAAAATACAAGATGGGTCAATAAAACTCTCCATCAATTTTGCCATCGAAGCAAGATGATCTTTGTGTAACACCAATCATTAGAGAAACCTCAAATTCAACTATATGGAGTGACTTTCTGAAAGAGTCCTATTTACATCAGTATATTACTATCTGATTAGCAATTAACATCAAAAGTCAGTTACCACTAAACTGTGAAACACTGACAAAGGAGAGTTTAACTCAATCCTTTGGTTGATACAAAAACTGCAGATGGTAGCTAAGTATTGCAGAGAAAGGGCAAAAGAGTACCAAATCTTCCCTGAACGCAACAAGATGCCACGAATGGACGATCTGTGCAATCTGATTCCTTTAAATGCAGAGATGGATTTGACCATCAATTATTATTTCTATGGCTCTGTAGCCAACACATATATTGGCAGCACCAAACCAAATGTTCTCTGTTTGAGGTTTTAAAAGAGACAACCGTGAGAACTTGAAGAGAAAAAGAAAGAAGAGAGTAGTCAAATTATACCTTTAATCAAATAGTTGAAGGAGCTTATGTACCTGTCATTTGTACCTCCTAATCTGCAGCTAGCACATAAAAAAATTAAACCGAAGAAGGGAAAAAAGAGTAGATACATCACACGCATACTACCATTATTCAGCATGTCCGGTCTATGATAGAACAATCAGCACTAATTCAGTAATTAGAAGGTCATTTCACGCATAGTGAAGATCACGTGAAATATATACCTTTCGGTGATGCTTTCCCTCCTCACCAGGCTGCTCCTTTTGTGGGGGTTGCGGTGAAACAAGTCTGCACAGAAAATGATGATTATGCATACCACCTAGAATAGAAATTAACCAGTGAGAAAGTTATATTTCATCTGCTCTATTTTTCTGTTACAAGTTTCCTCATGCTTCCAAACGTTAAAAAAATTACGGTCATCAATGATTGATTATTCTGTGAACTTGCAAAGTCATAATAATGAACCATCGATATGTGTGAATTTTCTTGAAACATTTTGAAGCTGATGAAAGGGTTCATATAGAGAGGGGAAAGAGGTGGGCGTGAGAATACCCGCAGACACCACAGCAGCTATATACACCTCGACACCATGTTGAGCATAGATAGTTCTTGATACCAAAACAAGGTAAATCTTAGTGTACTGACACTAAGAATTTTGGATATTAGTTGCGGCCACGATTATGTGATATCTATCCAACTTAAAAAAAGTGATACTCCCTCCGTCCAAAAATACTTGTCGGACAAATGGATGTATCTAAATGTATTTTAGTTGTAGATACATCTATTTTTATCCATTTCTCCGACAAGTATTTCGGGATGGAGGGAGTATAAAACAAAAAGGGAGGCATACAGGAATAATTTCTTTTGCTGGAGGCAAAGAATTTAAGTCCTAATGCCACTATCCCCCAATTCTCTCTCTCTTTCTTAGAAAAGATGCATTCTATATAGAAAATAGGTCACTGGAATATAAGCAAAATAAATTAAATCATAACATCAAAATGAGGAACAAACGTGACTTTGTTAGAGAGAGAGAGAGAGAGAGAGAGATAATCCACCTTGTTCTTCACCAAAATCTTCCTCAGGATTCTTCTTATTCTCTTCTTTCTCATATCTACACACATCGTGTAAAGAAAAATCAAGAAATGAAAATCAACTTTAGCTAGCTGACAAGGTCTGGATGCATCAGGGAAAAGTTAACTCTGCTCTCCTGTAGTGGGTTAATAAAGTTGAAGTTTGCTGACCATAAAAAAGTTGCTGACTAACTCCATGAACACCAGCAGGGAACATTGCCATGGGAGGACCAACAGTTTGAGCCATTGAAACAGGCTGTGTTTGTGTAAACCGTGCCTGCAACAAACAATAATTTTAGTGCCCGAAAATCTAGTTGTTGCACAAAAGAGAAATCTGTGTAGTAGTATTCGAGAGATTTGTTTCATATGCATGCTTCAGGAAAGTATAGTGTAGGACAACATACGGGGCCATGGCGATGGCCTGCACCTGCACGCCTGCCATGGTGATCATCCTTCCATTTCCATTGTGATGGCCTGCCTGCAGAAACCAATCCAACCGCAGGGGTCATCCAGAAGAAGAAGAAGAGGGGAGGGGAGGAGGATGGAGGGCGTGCGTGCACCTAGAGAAGGCCACCTCCATCGTCATCCATGGGTGGGTGTGGGGCTAGGGTTCCGCCCCCATCCATCCATGGCCTTCCTCGAGGACCACGTGGACGATGGCGCGCTGGTGCCGGTGCCGCTGTGGATCTGGGCGTCGCTCCGCTCCTCGATCAGGGGCCTCCACTCCCCTTCCCTTGCTTTTGAGAGGAAGAAAGGTGTCACCCATGGCTCCCCGTGCCGGGTTGAACGCCCGCCGTCCTTCTGCCAAGAGGAGAGAAACCGAGGGGAGGAGGGCCATGCCGGCGGCGGAGTGCAAGGGAGGAGACGGAGCGGGGCGTGGGGTGCGGTGCTCAGGACGGAAGGGGATTGAGGGCTAGGTTTTGACCACATGCCCTGCAGCCCACATAGTTGAGGCCCATCCTCTTTTCGAGCTGGACGTGCGCACACACACTCACCGTGACTGTAACAGAGGGCCCATGCAGAAGGGTGGCCCAAGCGTCATCCACCGTAACCCAAACACACAACGTACAGACAAACGAACGCCCAGATATATACCAGCGAGATAGAAAGTACAACGTCAGTGGACAGCAAGGCAGATCGTGGGGGCTGGATGAATTTGAAACCGGGACGGTGCTGGAATGGCGGGTTGGCTAGGAGGGTTTATATGTTCAATGTGGTGCAATACTAACACAATGTATGTAGCTCGCGCCTGCTATTGTATGCGGCCCATACGCATCCCATGTTTCGAACACCATGCATACATCTTTAAATGGAACAACCTAGTATATTATCTCATAATATCAATGCCGCGATGATACCCAGAGTCATAAAACTCAAGAAATATTTGACAAAAGTATACCATACTTGATCTCAGACATTTAAACAGTAGACTAATTTGTAGTATGTTTTTCTATTAGTCCATCTCTTACATACAAATTGTAAGGCATCTAAGTTTTTTCCTAAGTCAATGCTTTTTACTCCCTCCGTCCTCAAAAAGTGTACATATAGAAATTTTAAGACATATTATAGAGTTGAGTAGAAAATGAATTGGGAAGGTGCAAGCCACCGTCTCTCTCATCTTTAACTACCCTGTCTCCAATGAGTTACGTGCATATGGAAAGTGAGGAGACCATTAGTTAAATGTTATTGGTCTTAATTCATGTGTGATGAAAGAGAAACATTTTTTCTACTTGAAAGTGCATTGAGAAGATAGAAGGAAGGAGAGCAGTCATTTGTGCTTAGGCTCATCTGCACCGTGATGAAGATAAATTCAAAACAAATACTAGAGAAGTTCAAAAAATCCAAAAAATGAACAATGGATAATTTGATGTGTGGGATGCACTCCAAATTTCGGATCATTTGGATCTTTGAGTAGCTCTGGCCAAAAAGAAAAATTTGGGGTCTGTAAAAAAATTATTTTCATGTACTGTTCTAATCCAATTTGCATTTTATTTCTGAGCTACTCATATGTCCAAATTATTGGAGCGCATCTCACGCACCAAATTATCTACCTCGAATTTTATTTGGACTTTTTGAATTTGTTTGAAATTTTTGTGGCTTGTTTCTTGACCGGGTGCAGGTGAGCCTGGTTCTTAACTGAATATTGATAGAAGTATACTCTTTTGTGGACCAATTTTGAATGCTAAACTTACACTTATTTAAGGATGGAGAGAGTAAGTTCTATCAGGTGTGTTGAAAAATAATCAAAACAATAAAGCCAGCATGAAAATTATTTTCCTAGTGTACTTTTCAATATTGTAGTTATTAATATATTTTTATTTTAAAATTTCATCAAACTCCGAAAACTTTGATTTAGGCAAAAATTATAACACCTTAGAGCATATGCAATATAAGATGCAAATTTGGATATGTAAAAATTTACATCTCCAAAAAATGGTTTTTGCTTCTACAAAAAAGGACCAATTCCAACAGATGATGCAAAACATAGATGTAAAAGTGCAACTCCAATATGTGTTGTAAACTGGAGATGCAAAACCGGCCGGCGGCCGCGCGGCTGCTATAGCTGTTATTAAAGTGTTGTACAGCCGCTATTCAGCCGCACAAATTGAAATAAAACATCAGATAATCAACTTAAAAATTGCACATGTCTACAATATACAACTATTGCATATTTCATCAAATCCACAAGATCAAATGCAACACACATGCAACATAGTTTTGCACAATACACAAACAAATAAATGAAACTAGGCACCTCTCTCGCCATGATATTTCCAGTACTCCTCCAACAGATCCTTCTGAAGTTGATCATGCACATCGGAGTCTCTAATTTCATTGTACACCTTCATGAAGCGTTTGATTCGTTCCTCTCTTCTCATCGGTATAACGCGTATGCCCATCAAGTGATAGAAGGTGTAATCTAAACACTGTCCATGCTCATTCTTAATGATCATGTTATGCATGATCACACAAGTAGTCATGATATACCAAATGGTTTTTTGATCCCGGAATCTAGATGGTCCTTCCACAATAGAAAATGGGGATTGCAAAATCTCAAAAGTCCTCTCAACATCTTTCTTAGCCGCCGCTTGCGCATTGTGAAAGATGAGTTCTTTCTTACCTTGGGGTTCTGCAATTTGGTTGCAAAAGTACTCCACCTACGGTAGATGTCATCTACAAGATAGTAACCGTAGTTATATGTCTGGTCATTTGCTTCGAAGGTCACCGGTGGTGCTTCTCCATTTGCTAACTTGGCAAAAAGAGGTGATCCGTCGAGCACATTAATATCATTGCAAGATCTAGGCATCCCAAAATATGAATACAAAATCCATATTTGTTGATCAGCAACGGCCTCAAGAATGATAGTGGCATCCTTCCCACGACCCTTGAACTGTCCATGCCATGCTCTTGAGCAATTTTTTCACTTCCAATGCATGCAATCAGTGGACCCTAGCATATACCTGGAAACCCATGAGCTTTGTTCATCTCTAACAGCCTCTGAGTGTCCTGAGCATTGGGAGATCTCAAGTACTCTGCACCAAACACTTCTACAATACCATTTGCAAATTGTTTAACATAGAAGATAGAAGTGCTCTCTGCCATCCCCAAAATGTCATCAATGTAGTCTGCAGGAACACCGTAGGCCATCATGCACAATGTGGTAGTGACCTTCTGTTGGGTGCTATGTCCAAGCAACCCTCCACAATTCCTCCTCTGCTCGAAGGATCGATCATGCTGCTTCACGGAATTACACATGTGGATGAACAAGTCTTTGGACATTCTTAACCCGCGTCGAAAGTACCTCTCCGGCAAAACGGGTGGTTAATCGAAGTAGTTGCACATCAACCTCGTGTGCGCATCAATCCGTTCTCTCCGAGTGGAACGCACCACCAGACACGGAACCACTGTGCTTTGGCTTCTTCCCCTTGTGCATTGCCACTAGCATTGCAATGTCCTCTTCTTTGTTTAAATCAAATTCCTCATCCGACGAGGAATCATCCACCAACGATGAGTCACATGAGCTCATCTACAATGCGGAAAATCACCGTCAAACTACTTTCCACCCCTAACAAAAAAATGTCAAGTTTCATCATTTTTTACCTTCGGGAATTTTGTCAAACACCTTGCTTGCCGACTGGACGAAATCGATCGGCTGCAGGTTGGGCAGCCATCGGCGGTGGTGGGTGCGGGCGGCGGCGAATGCACGGCAGAAGAGTTGGACACACGTCGGCGGAAGCTCCGCGCGGCAGGCGGGCGGCTTCGCACGGCCAGAAAAACGGCCGAGCCTCGCGGCCGTCGGGCGGGCGGAGTGGTGCGCCTCCAGTAACTCTGACGGGGGGTCAAGGCTTGGATGAAGCCTACCCCATCGTAGATCTCGCCGGGGAAGGAGTTTAGGCCAACCGCAGCCACCGGAGAAGCTTCAACTCAGCGGCGGCAGAAAGTGAATCGGCGGCTCCAGGCGGCAGGCCAACGAGGCAGGCGGCGGGGGACGGGGTTGGGGGGTGTCACGGCGGGCACGGCGGGCGTAGGGCGGGGGGCGGCGGCGTCGATTTGGTGCGGATTTGGCCGGCGGCGGAGTCGGGCGGGTGGCGGCTGCTCGCGCGAAAGGGAAAGGAACTGGCAGTTGGGCGGTTGGCGGGCGGTCGCGTTTTTATATCTTCTGTAAGTGGAGATACAAATTTGTATCGCGAGGTGTTGTAGTTTACATCTTCAGGAGGCGGGGATGTTTTTTTTTTCATCTACACCATCTGTTGGAGAGGTGTTTTTGGCCCTCGGAGATGCAAAAGTTAGGTATTTTCGTATCTACATCTTCTATTGAAGATGCTCTTATGTTTTTCAAGGGAGGGAGTAGAAGGATTATAATTTTTCACCACTGCGGTTGTTCGCCTCATATGTATGCGCATTGGCACCGCTACACTTTCTTCAACTTTCTCCACGCTACTTAAATAAGGTGTTCTAGAGACGCCGGTGAGGTCCCCCGACTTCTCGTTCTCATCCGTCTTCCACCTCGCCTCGCCGCTTCTTCTTCTTCCCCATCGTCTTGCACAACCGTCTGTGTTGTAAGTTAAGAGTGATGTGTGAACGAACGACCATCCTTATATTTGTGGAACAACAAAACTACATCATGGTGAGCAACGTTAACGGTGAGAGCGCAAGAAAACAAAATCACATGGTGACCAGGAATTAAAAACCACAACCAAACACCAATAGTACAGTACAGCAACAATCATGCCAAGTTTACAATAACCTCTCATTGATATTCCCATCCCATCTATAGCCAGCAGGAAGAGCAGGGGTACGCTAATTCACTCGTCATCACACGCTGGTGGCATGCTAGAGCTGCTTGCCAGCGCATCTCCGGACCACCCGCCACGGACACGCTTCTGTGGAGGTGGCTGACCCAATGCAAAGCCGAACAGCTGTGGTGCTGCTGGTTCCATCTCCCCGGTCGCCGTCGTCACAGTGGCAGCCAACGCCTGACCTTGCACCGTGACACCGTCCGGCCGCGATACACCCAACATAAAGACGGACGGCTGTGGTGCCATCTCCTCCGTTGCCGTCGTCACAGCGGCCGGCGGCAACTGACCTTGCACCGTGATGCCTGCCGGCGGTGGACCCAACGCGGTGTCGGACGGCTGTGGCGCCATCTGCCCCGTCGCAGCCTGCCGCTGCGCGGTGGCTCGCTTGTTGCCGCGTCCAACTCCCACGTAGCCCTTAACCTCGCGGTGCCGGCGGAGGTGCTCAGTGAGGGGCCCGACGTAGTTGCTGTAGCCGAGGGTGTCGAAAGCTTTGATCACGTGGAGGCCAGTCATTTTCTTCTTGCCGTCCTTTCCGCGCTCCGTTTCGGCCTGGACGGTGACCATGTTGATGAACTCCTTGACACACTGGTCCACGAGGGTTGTGGCGTCTGGGTGGATCCTGGCGCGCGGGTCCATCGGCAGGGCGCCTCGCATGATGTTTTCTAGGTGGTTGGGCCAGAACGCCGACTAGCCTGCGTGTGCGTTATACTATGTTACACTACATGTATGACCGGAAACCATATGTATAAGAATACACAAGCCTTCCCTTAAAAAAAGAATACACGAGCCATATAACGAAAAGTATTGTAGATCAAAATCTTAAGGGCGGGTTTGAGAGGGATTAAAGGGGATTGTGAGGGATTAAATTTCCTGTCGGTCAAATTCCTCCCCAATCCACTTCAAACCTCTCCAAGCCCCTTGAGAAAGGGATTAAAGAGCAAGCCCTAAAGGAGATTTTATCTCCAGGATCGTTGTGCAACTTCTTTTAAAAACTTCCATTCATATAACGGAAATTATTGTAGATTAAAATCATAAAAAGAATTCTTTGAAACAAATCAGATCTGAAATTACGCAGGATCCAACAGAGCATGAGCCGATATTTTAAATAACTTGTTCATGGACATTCACGGATTAGTAATATATTTGAACAACACACAATTACAAAATCCAAATACTTCACACAGATGATCTGAAGAAGAATCAACTAATTTTGTCTACTTTTACCTTCTCCTGCCTTGTTGACACGGTCATTGCCTTGCCTTCCTTCCATCGCTTCTCGTCTCACTAGTGTTACTAGATCTATGGTGTCCTTACGATTGTTATACAACATCCATTCCACAATTTATAAGAAAAAGCTAGCATGTGGGTGGCCTGAACGAGGAGCCAGCTGGTGCTATCTGATGCTATCTGGTGCTGGCCTCAACGAGAAACATAAGGACATTAGTAGAAAAAATTAATTGATACTATATAAAGATATGCATGCAATTAATGCTTGCACATCCAAACGTATACGGAGCAAAATGATTGAATTTATATTCTAAAATATGTCTATATACATCTGTATGTAGTCTGTATTGAAATCTCTAAAAGGTCTTATATTTAGAAACGGAGGGAGTAATACAAAAGATATGCAAACAAATTAATGCTTGCACATCCAAACGTATGCAAGCGAACGACAAATCATGTATAAATGTGATTATAGCCGTTGAGTGCTACTAGTACAAATGTCGTAGTTGTTTTTTCTTTCCTCACGCTGTGTATACAGGTCATTTCAAAACTGAAATGGTACATTATACACAAGGTAACAAAGCTATAACATAATGACCACCAAAATAATGACGACCCCAACTTTTACAGATGTGTATTCCTTTCTTTTTTGCCGAAATTTAGATATGTGTATTCAGAAGAAGAAAATCAAATATAGTGTTCAGAATAGCAAAAGTCAATAAAGAAGAGGACCGGCCACTTTTTTTTACATCAACAGGACCGGGCACTATGTTGTGAGCCTAGTGCAAAGATTAGTTCTATTTCCCATTTGTGCCGAGTTGGGGTCCGGTGCACTTTACAACGTTAAACGATATCAAGTTTATTTTGTCGGGCAAAATGTACCTGAGCCCCACCCCGACTGCTCGCCCGACCCGCTCCCGCGGCGGGGGGGGGGGGGGGGGGGCCTGGTCTCCCCTCATGCGAGGTAGGGTCGTCGCGGGGCGGCCCCCTCGTGCGGTGGCGCGGTGTTGGGCCGGGCGCGGCGCCGACAGCCTCTTCGGTGACTCGGGAGGCTTGCAGAGGCGGCTTGGAGGGCTGTTGGGCGACATGGGGGGCGGTGTGCTCTGTGGGCGTTGCTTCTATGGAGGTGATGTGGGGGGCGGCGGGATTTCACCGGCGGATCTGAGCTTCCGTCGGGGTGGCTGGGTGGCGGGCGCGGATGGCCTAGGGCCGGCGCAGCGGCGGGCTATGGCCTAGTGGGGACGCTATGGCCATGGACCTCGGAGGCACGTCGCAGCTGCAGCAGGAAGCGGTGCTGCCGGCCAGATCAGCTAGGATCTCGCCTATAGCCACCGGCGGGTGGAACGGAGTTATCCATCGGGGTTCCGGCATGGATTTGTGCTGCCACGGCGTGGTGGTGGCTCATGGCTGTGGTCTGGGTCGTTTCACGGTGGCGGCTGGACATCTCCGACGTCGGCCTATCGGTGAGGGCATGTATCGGCCTTCGATCCCCCTCCTCGTCATCCAGGCGCTGCCTTAGTCGAAGGGCTGGTCCTCTCCCAGATGTGGTCCATCACTGGTGTCGGGCCCGGTGCTATGGGACTGAACTCGTCTCGCGCCTGGCAGCAGGACTGAACTCATCTCGTGCCCGGTGCAATAGGATGTGTCGATGGAGGCCGGTTGTGGCCGGCCTATTGGGTCTCGGTGCTGGGGGCCGCCGAGGGGTGTGAAAGGTGGGACCTTTTCATTCGTCTCTTTGGTTGGAGTAGCGGCGGGTCTCAGGTGAGGTGGTGTCAAGGTCTTTGATGCCGGGGCGGCGGCCTTGGTGGTGGTAGTGCGGTGCTCATTGGCATAGGCCGTGGCTTGGTGTTGCCTGGTGACCACGGCCATGTAAGCGGCATGATAGCCGGGGTGTGGCGTTCGGTGGCGGTGAGTGTTGACTGGGGTGAAAACCCACTCTATCTTCGGACGGATCATCGGCGGCGAAGCTCATTCCCTTCTTGAAGGCATCGCCGCGGCCTTCATTGCCCGTCGTGTTGCTCCAGGGGAAACTCTGACCCTCGTGTCAGGCGGTGGCGGCACTCCGGTGTCGTTCCCTTCCAGAAGGCATCGCCTTGCAGGCCACTGTTCATCGTATGTGGCTTCATCTCTTTCCGGTGGCTTGTTCACGGATGAGGACTCCAGTAGCTCTTATAGGGCTTGGGGTCATGTTGCTGCCCTCAGTGCCTTTCTATCCTGCCTTTGGTGTGTGTTGTGTTGGTGTGCGTTTGTACCGGGTTATTGATGATCATTGCTTTATATATAAAGCGGGACGAAAGCCTTTTTCGGTAAGTAACAAAGATTACATCCAAGTCCGTAGATCACCTAGCGACGACTACAAGAATTGGAGCGAGCGAAAGGCGCGCCGCTATCATCACCCCTCGCTAATTGGAGTCAGCCAAAACTTGTTGTGGTAGTCACTGGGAAGTCATCATGCTAAAATCCCACAACCCACAGGACCATCGGCACATTCGTGCTACCAGAGAGTGCATAGAGGGTTTGGAGGAGAGGCAGGAAGCGTTGCGGGTGGAGTAGCAAGTGCTCTTTATTCGTCTAGCATCTCGCTATAATATAAGAGTCCATAGACTCTTTTTAGTTTTCTAAGGTTGGTTCAAATTCAATAAGTGTATAGAGATTTTTTTTCATATCAGGTGTTCTTTGTCATAGTTTGATTCCGATCTACTCCTAGTCGATGGTCTTACACCATTGGGATACTTCGGATAAACTAGAGTACACATATGAGAGGCCGGTGCTAAGACCTTTTATCGAGATATCTTCCAGATTCTTAGGCTCCTTGCCCCGGATCTCTCCCCCCCCCCGCCTCCCGGGTGCGAAAGCAGTTGGTTTAGTTGTTTCAGAGCAAAGCAATTCCAACATAAACTGACACTTTTGGATCCTCTAAGCCTTTTTATAGACCCGTAAAAAAACTAGCACTACTAACATAGGCTGAAGAGGTTGCATATGAACAGCAACTGCTGCCGATGAAGAGAATCGTAGATCGGAAGGATCCAACCCGAGGCACACAAATGAAGACAAGATTCAAGCTGGAGACACACCGCCACATGCCTTTCAACTACGATAACCGAGCCGCCGAATGTGAAGTAGGCAAGGAGAACCTTATTCCATCTTCGGGGCCCCGAGTTATCATCACCTCACCTTACTGAGCAGTACACAAACACTAACTGAATGGAAAAGGCATAAAAATGAGAAGGATCCTTCTCGCTGCCAAGGGCAACAGTTCCTCGTGCCTCCTTGGCCTGAAGACCACTGGAGCCTGGTGGACAGGTGGCAACACAAATAGGAGGCAGAGGAACCATAATTGCATACGCCTGAAGTCGCAAAACAAAAAGGAAAGAGCGCAAGTCTACCGATCACGCCGAGCGCAACCATGCTCTTTCCACTGCTCCATGCCAGCCCGGGGCGCGCGCCCCATCAGTGCACCAATGTCAGGCAGTTCCCTTTCCAGCTACACGCGCAACATGTCATCGCAGGCCAAAGGCTTTGAGGTACGTACGTCGCTCCAAGCTCATTCATGACCACTTTGCTAAGCGACACACATACGCACGTACATGTGGCTAGAGATAGATAGATAGATAGATAGATAGATGGAGAGAGAGAGTATGGCTTCTGTTTGAGCGTGAGAGACCGTACGACCCATGAATATGACATCTTCGTGACGTTATAGAACCTTCAATTTGTAACGCAAAATATTGTGTATTGCATTCTGTATCATACTTCATTATTGGATGCAATAACGTCTTATATTATGAGACGGAGGGAATATGTCGTAATTATGCAAGACGGAAACCCTCCGGAGAAAATGCAGTTTTTCACCGGATCATCAATTATGAGTAGCCAAAGTAAGGGAAACCAAATTAAGCGACGATAACTTCAACAGCAAAGAGTACATGAATTACTAGACAACAAGCCTACATTAGGTAAGCAGTACACACACAAACCATGGCCGGGTCGACACCGCAAATTATTACAGCACACACGATGCGGAAACTAACGCGCCCCGCCCATGCGACTAGCCAGATTGGACGGGCTTGTCATGTGATTCTTCTGCTGCTGGCTTTGGCTCCGGCTCCCCCGTGCCTGCATTCGGCACTGGCACGCCGTTGGACGAGCTCTCCTTGTCGGCACAGTCTCCTCTGTTGCTGCTACCTGCGCCGACGCTCCTTCCCGGTACCCGTACCCGTAGTATTGCTGGCCACGGCACACGTTGATGCGTTTTTCCCCTGCGTATGCACGTGTTTGCTGAAAGGGAAGTTGGCGCAAGTCTATATCAATCATGCCGCGCGACGATGCCCTTTCCACCGCTCCACGCCAGCCCGCAGCACGCGCCCCATCAGTACACCAACGCAAGACACTCAGCTATGCATGCGCAGAAGATGTCACCACCGGCCAAAGGCTTCGAAGTACGTATGTCACTCCAAACTCATTCATGACCATTTGCTAACCGACGCACATATGTATGTACATATAGCGACGGAGCGAGAGATAGAGATAGATAGATAGATAGATAGATAGATATATAGATAGATAGAGAGATAGAGAGAGTATTACTTCTGTTTAAGCGTGAGAGATCGTATGACCCGTGAATATGACATGTTCGTGACATCATACAAAGGTCTAATTTGCAACGCAAAATACAATGATGCAGGAGTCTGAAACCCTTTTTTAAAAAAATGCGGTTTTTCACTCGATCATCAATTACGAGTAGCCAAATTAAGAAAAAACCAAATTAAGCGACGATAACTTCAACAACAGAGAGTACATGAATTACTAGAGGACAAGCCCACATTAAGGAGTACATGAATTACTAGAGAACAAACCCATATTAGGTAAGCAGTACGCACACACAAACCATGGCCGGATCGACACGGCAAATTATTTCAGTACATGCAGGACCCAGAAGCTAACGCACGCCGCCCATGCGGCTAGCCAGATTGGACGGGCTTGTCCTGCGATTCTTCTGCTGCTGGCTCTGGCTCTGGCTCCCCCGTACCCTCCCCGGGCGCCGGCACACCGTTGGACGAGCTCTCTTCGTCGCCAATGACGGCTCCTCCGTTGCTGCTACCTGCGCCGTATGCTCCTTCCTCGTACCCGTACCCGTAGTATTGCTGGGCCATGACATGCTCTCCGCCAAACACCTGGTACTGCCCGCCGACGTTGGCCCGCATGGGCGCCATTCCGACGGAGTGCCCGTGCACTGGAGCCCGGGGCCCATAGATGCCCCGCTGCATCTGAACCTGCACCAGAGCCGGGGGAGCGTACACGGGCCGCTGCACCTGATTCTGAACCAGCACCGGAGCCGGGGCAGCATACCCGGGCCGCTGCATCTGATTCTGAACCTGCACCGGAGCCGGGGGCGCGTACATCGGGCGCTGAGCCTGCAGCGGCACGGCGTGGATAACGGGCGGGGCCGCGCGGGGAGGCGCACTTGTCACGGCGCGGCTGTCGCCTGCAGCGGCACCACCTGTCCCCGCCTCGGGGTCGCGCATGCGGTGCAGGAAGACGCTGAGGGGCACGACGTAGTCGTCGAAGCCGAGGCGGTTTAGGGCCCACACGATGTCTTCGGCGTTGACGGTCTTGCGGTGCTGCATGCGGCACCGTTCGTTGGCCTCGCCGGTGACGAAGCTGATGAACTCCGACACGCATTCCTGGATCGCCTCCTTGGCGTCGTCGGAGATCTTGGCGTGGGCAGGGAGCGCGCGGCGCATGATGCGGATCACGTTCGCGATCGGCATCAGCCGGTCCTGCTCCCGCACCACCGGCGTCGCCTGGGTAGGCGCCGGCGCCGCTGGTCCGTTGGGGACGCCGTCGTTCTCCATGGCAAGGGCTAGCCAAGGTGCAATGCAGGTAGTCGCACTTGACTTTAGGGCTGTGCTTCTGATCGAGTTGCTTCAGTGTGTTAAATAGGCGGAGATAGGTATTAGGTGCTGGCTTAGCTGTCCTTTGTGTTACAGATCAAACGACAAGTGTCCATTGAGTGGTTCTGGCAAAGACATGTACTCATGCATGAGGCTATTAATCATAGGAAAACGATAAATCATATGTATAATGTGATTATAACCGTTGGTGATGAGGGCCGTGGTTTTTCTTTTCTTTTCTCATGATCTGTAGACAGGTCATTTTGAAACTGAAATGGCACATTAAGGGCATGGGCTATGGAGGCTATAGCAAATGCTGGTCTCATCCCCTCCACATAGGATTGTACTGGTGACGCAATCGCTCCATGTGATTATCCTTGTTCATCCACTCATGCAACAATCAGGCTTCCCTTCCTTTTCGCGGCCAAGCAGCAGCCCCTTCTGCAGACAACTCTGACATTGTTGAGAAGCCACCGCCTCTTACACCCGAGTCTACATGGCCTGCGGGGCAGCTAGTTGGGGCGATGCATTGTACATGCCCTGAACACAAAGCAACAAAGCTGCAACGTAATGACAACCAAATCAATGGCGGCACAGGATTTTGAAGATGGATATCCAGAACAAGAAAACGTACGAAACTACAAGCACGAAAGAGATTGAACCTGTAATACGATCTATAAAATTGCAAGGAAAAAGAGAGTGAATCTAAAATAAACCTGTAAAATTACAAAATTTTAATAAAATTATAAGCAAATGAATATTCTGTAGAGATGTGTAGTAATGTCAAAAATATATAATAGAAGTGAAAGAGAGAGAGAAAAAAAGAAAGAATACCAAGAGAAAAGTACAAGAAAAAAAGTTACAAAATAAGCTGAAATAAAATGCTAGGAGGAGATACTGAATTAAACCAAGACCTCTTACTTCCATGCATAAGAAACAACTTACTAAGCTACTGTAATCCCCCTATTTTGAATTTCTCTTCTTAATTATATCGTGCCTAGGAGACAAAGTGATATTAACATATTAACATTTTTTTACCAATATATTTTGATATTTAGCTGAATACCTATGAATTATGATTGGATTGCTCCTGAGTCAAATGGAAACGAGTAGTATCAGCGATCTCACACACCGTGGAGCCTCAACAAAATATGGGTAGGCGCAGGCCCAAATGATAAGCCACCCATTCTTTTGTGAAAAAGATCTTCACATACTTTATTGTTGTCTCCAAGATGCTGACAACAAATTTATATTGTGAAACAACTGAATGACAAATTTAATGGCTTCCACTTCATTTCCTTGCAAACAAAAAAAAAGAGAAAAATCTACTTTACCACAGTTTGATCACATAGGTTTTAGGACCTCAAGTTCTTTTTTAGAAAAAACCCAATATATTACTTAATGAATTTTTTGGACACAATACAAAGACTTTCATATATACGCACATACACTCACCCCTATGAACACACGCACGCACGAACACCTTACCCCTATGAGCACCTCCGAAATACTGAGCCGGCACATCATCTTGAGATTGACGAAGTCTCGACAGACGCCTTCGTAGTCGACGGGAGCATCTCCTCTCACTTAACGCACATCACCAGAAGGCTTGAAATAAATCCATTAGAATGCGAGCACCTGTAAGAAATCTAAGACTTGAACCCTGATGAAGTGGGGATACCACTGTTCTCATAACCATCCAACCACGGGTTGGTTCGCACTTAATGATATTGATACAATCAATGTCACCCAAAGACATCACACAGGACGGAATACTACACACTAACATACCATTAGACTTGTTAAAACAGAACCTGTCAGTCTCGTGAGCCACTTTAGTAGCCTCTCTCTTTTTTACTTCGGTTGGATTGAAATTCAGTAGTAGCCAAGAGATTCTGAGCACCTCTATCTTCAAACCAACCAAAGTGGATCCACTCAAAGAGTGATTAGAAAAAAAAAATCCTATGAGCAAACATGTAATCAATCTTCGGGGTAATAGGATGGTCCAAAGTGAGAGCGATGTAAAGTCCCACCAGGCATAGACGCAACTCAACCTCTTCTGCACTAGAGCAAATATGCATAAAATCCATGGTTGAAACCAAGATCTTGCCCTCAGAGCCTCTTCCCATAACTACCGGGCTAGCCAACTGGACATTTTGAGCAACAAAGCTAGCGGCCGCATTTAACTTAGTGAAACAATCGATCGGAAGTGGCTCCAACAATTGACTTCTAGAAGTTGGTTTGTCACTAAATTGCTACGGAACACCAGTGATTTGTCTTAAACTTCAAGTACCAAGAAGACATAGTAAAACTCAAAGAAAAAAATGACCAATAGTTGTCCAAAATATTAACATATGCCATGATAGACGCATTTCCTCTCCAAAAATCACATTATTCCTTAAGGGCCAGGCCCTCTAGAATAGAAATAAATTCTTGGAATGAGTGGAAGTATCAACTCTGTCCAGTAAGACCAACAACCAATCCACACTTGAATTTATTGAAACATCCTCATATGGGAAATTCCAAATGTTACAGAGACCCAAGCGTAAAGTGCACACCTTCATACACGTTACTATGGCATGTAAAACATACTCTTCGACAGAATCACATATGAAACACACCCCATAAGCGTTTGTCCGATGCTTTTTTTCTATTAACATGTACAATGAGACTATTCGACACCGCTCGCCAAGCAAAGACTCAAATTTCTATGGCACATTACCCTTCAACA
Organism: Aegilops tauschii subsp. strangulata; assembly: GCF_002575655.3. NCBI lineage: Eukaryota > Viridiplantae > Streptophyta > Magnoliopsida > Poales > Poaceae > Aegilops > Aegilops tauschii. Next base: position 184,519,290 of record NC_053041.3, read on the forward strand.
CAAGACTCCGCATTTTCCATACCCCATACATCACTGCTATACCATAGTGGATGAATATCCATATTTTGGACACGATGGAACGTGAATTTAGCTTAGCATGCTAAGAGATAAGCTTGTGTAGCTTTTCAAAAAGTGCATTTTTGTCTTGTGCTTCAAACTATTTTTGAGAAAATGGTGAGTAGGCAACAGATATGTCTCAAACGTATTTATAATTTTTTATTGTTTCACGCTATATTTATACCATTTTGGCACAGTTTTGACAAAAATTTCTCGGTGCCATTCGTTGTTTTTGGAGTTTCCATGAAAATCAATTTTATGGGACCAAAAAAATTCAGAAAAATCAGCGAAAATATGAAGTCTAGACGCTTCAAGGGAGCTCCAACATAGGCCAGGGGGCACACAGGGGACCCACGCACCAGGAGGGGGAGCGTGGTGGGGTTATGTGGGCCTGCTTAACCTCCGATCCACCGCCTCTCGGTCCCTGTGCCATTATATACCTTCGAAACCCTTCGTGATTTGTAAACCCGATTTTTCTGCCACCGCACACCTCTGTTTCTTCATGGTCCAACCTAGAGGCCTTTTTCGTTACTCTATTGGAGGGGAAATTCTTCACGGTGGCCATCTCCATCAACTTGAAGGCCGTCATGATCGCCCGTGAGTAGTTTCGTTTGGACTATGGGTCCCTAACAGTAGCTAGATGGTTCCCTCTCTCTTGCTCAATACATCTCATGAGCTTCCCTACATGATTGCGATCCATCTGATGTAATATGTTGGTGTGTTTGTTGGGATATGATGTATTGTCATTTTATGATCAAATTTATTCATGAATCTTTTTAGATATATTTGGTTTCTTTGCTAAATAAATCTTATTCATATATGCTCTCTGATCTATTCTTCTTTCTTTTGCCAAGTTTGGGGTTTTATATGGTTGCGTAGTTGCCCTTTGAACACATAGTGAAGACAATATATCATCTACTTCATGTCATCATACTCATTGCAATAGTCTGGTTTTACTTAACACTTTAAGATGCATGTTGGATACCAGTCTTGCGTAGATTATTAGCTATAGATGCAGTTGGATAAAAGCCTATAGATTTACGGACGTGATGATCATATCTTAATTATGCAATGAATATTAATACTCATAAAAATGATCATATCCTAATTATACATGCATGAGCCTTCTCTTAAAAAAAAGAAAACATGAGCCATATAACGAAAAGTATTGTAGATCAAAATCTTAAGCCTTGCTCGGTTGTATTGGGTTTGAGAGGGATCAAAGGGGATTGCGAGGGATTAAATTTCATGTAGGTCAAATTCCTCCCCAATCCACTTCAAACCTCTCCAATCCCCTTGAGAAAAGGATTAAACAAGCAAGCCCTAAACGAGATTTTATCTCCAGAATCGTTGTGCAACTTTTTTTTAAAACTTCCATTCATATAACGAAAATTAGTGTAGATTAAAATCATAAAAAGAATAATTTGCAACAAATTGGATCTGAAATTACGCGGGAACCAACAGAGGATGAGGCGATATTTTAAATAACTTGTTCATGGACATTCACGGATTAGTAATATATTTGAACAACACACAGTTACAAAAACCAAATACTTCACACAGATGATCTGAAGAAGAATCAACTAATTTTATCTCCTTTTACCTTCTACTGCCTTGTTGACACGGTCATTGCCTTGCCTTCCATCCATCGCTTCTCGTCTCACTAGTGTTACTAGATCTATGTTGTCCTTTTGGTTGTTATACAACATCCATTCCACAATTTATAAGAAAAAGCTAGCATGTGGGTGGCCTCAACGAGGAGCCAGCTGGTGCTATCTTATGCTATCTGGTGCTGGCCTCAACGAGAAACATAAGGACATTAGTAGAAGAAATTAACTGATACTATATAAAGATATGCATGCAGTTAATGCTAGCACATCCAAACGTATACGGAGCAAAATGAGCGAATATATACTCTAAAATGTGTCTATATACATCCGTATGTAGTCTATATTGAAATATCTAAATGGTCTTATATTTAGAAACGGAGAGAGTAATATAAAAGATATGCAAGCAAATTAATGCTTGCACTTCTAAACGTATGCAAGCCAACGACAAATCATGTATAAATGTGATTATAGCCGTTGAGTGCTACTAGTAGAAATGTCGTAGTTGTTTTTTCTTACCTCACGCTGCGTATACAGGTCATTTCAAAACTGAAATGGTACATCGTATACAAGGCAACAAAGCTATAACATAATGACCACCAAAATAATGACGACCCCAACTTTTAGAGATGTGTATTCCTTTCTTTAATGTGGAAATTTTGAGATGTGTATTCAGAAGAAGAAAATCCAATATAGTGTTCAGAATAGCAAAGTCAATAAAGAAGAGGAACGGGCACTATGTTGTGAGCCTAGTGCAAAGATTAGTTCTATTTCCTATTGTGCCGAGTTGGGGTCCGGTGACTTTACAACGTTAAACGATATCAAGTTTATTTTGTCAGGCAACATGTACCTGAGAGCCCCGCCCATACTGCTCGCTCGACCCGCTCCCGTGGCGGAGGGGGGAGGGGGGGGGACCTAACTCCGCTGCCAGCTTCCCCCACACCACCGTCGGCGGCGGCAGGGCCCTTGTCTCCCCTCATGCGAGGCAGGGTCGTCGCGGGGCGGCCCCGTCATGTGGTGGCGCGGCGCTGGCAGCCTCTTCGGCGACTCGGGAGGCGGCGTGGAGAGCTGTTGGGCGACATGGGGGCCGGCGTGCTCTGCGGGCGTTGCTTCTATGGAGGTGATGTGGGGGGCGGCGCGATTTCTCCAGCGGATCTGAGCTTCCGTTGGGGTGGCTGGGTGGCGGGCACGGCTGACCTAGGGCCGGCGCAGGGGCGGCCTGCGGCCAGGTGGGGTCGTGTCTATGGCCATGGACCTCGGTGGTGCGTCGCAGCTGCAGCAGGAAGCGGTGCTACCGACCAGATCAGCTCGGATATGGCCCATGGGTGGCACAGAGCTCTCCATCGGGGTCCCGGCATGGATGTGGGCTGCCGCGGCATGGTGGTGGCTAATGTGGTGGTCTGAGTCGTTTCACGGCGGCGGCTGGACATCTCCGACGTCGGCCCGTTGGTGAGCGGCCTGTATCGTCCTTCGATCCCCCTCCTCGTCATCCAGGCACTACCTTAGTCGAAGGGCTCGTCCTCTCCCAGACGTGGTCCATTACTGGTCTCGCTCCCGGTGTTGTGGAACCAAACTCGTCTCGCGGCTGGCAGCAGGACCGAGCTCGTCTCGCGCCTGGCAGCAGGACTGAACTCATCTCGCCCGGTGCAATAGGACGGGTCGATGGAGGCCGGTTGTGACCAGCCTATTGGGTCTCAGCGCTGGGGGCCGCCCAGGGGTGCCAAAGGCGGACCTTTTCACTCGTCTCTTTGGTTGGAGTAGCGGCGGGTCTCGGGTGAGGTGGTGTCAAGGTCTTTGATGCCGGGGGAGCGGCCTTGGTGGTGGTAGCGTGGTGCTCATCGGCATAGCCCGTGACCTGGTGCTGCCTGGTGACCATGACCATGTGGGCGGCATGGTAGCCGGGGTGTGGTGTTCAGTGGTGGTGAGTGTTGGCCGGGGTGAAACCCGCTCTATCTTCTTGAAGGTGTCGTCACGGACTTCATTGCCCGTCGTGTTGCTCCAGGGGAAACTCTGACCCTCGGGTCGGGCGGTGGCGGCACTCCGGTGTCGTTACCTTCTAGAAGGCACCGCCTTGGAGCCCACAGTTCATCGTATGCGGCTTCATTTCTTTACGGTGGCGTGTTCGCGGGTGAGGACTCTGGTAGCTCTTGTGGGGCTTGCGGTGATATTGCTGCGCTCAGAGCCTTTCTATCCTGCCTTGGGTGTGTGTGTTGTGTTGGCGTGCGTTTGTACCAGGTTGTTGATGATCATTGCTTTATATATAAAGCGGGCCGAAAGCCTTTTTCGGTAAGTAAAAAAGACTGCATCCAAGTCTGTAGATCACCTAGCGACGACTACAAGCATTGGAGCGAGCGAAAGGCGCGCCTCTATCATCGCCCCTCGCTAATTGGAGTCAGGTAAAACTTGTTGTGGTAGTCAGTCGAGAAGTCGTCGTGCTAAACTCCCACAGCCCACAGGACCATCGGCGCATTCGCGCTACCAGAGAGCGCATAGAGGGTTTGGAGGAGAGGCAGGAAGCGCTGCGGGTGGAGCAGCAAGAGCTCTTTATTCGTCTAGCATCTCGCTATAATATAAGAGTCCATAGACTCTTTTCAGTTTTCTAAGGTTGGTTTAAATTCAATAAGTTTCTGGAGAATTTTTTTTCATGTCAGGTGTTCTTTGACTTAGTTTGATTCCGATCTACTCCTAGTCGGTCTTACACCATTGCGATACTTCGGATAAACTGGATTACATATATGAGAGACCGGTGCTAAGACCTTTTATCGAGATATCTTCCAGATACTTAGGGCAATTGCTCCGGATCTCCCCCCCCCCCCCCGGGTGCGAAAGCAGGTGGTTCAGTTGTTTCAGAGCAAAGCAATTCCAACATAAACTGACACTTTTGGATCCTCTAAGCATTTCTATACACCCGTAAACTAAAAACTAGCACTACTAACACATGCTGAAGAGGGTGCATATGAACAGCAACTGCTGCCGATGAAGAGAATCGTAGATCGGAAGGATCCAACCTGAGGCACACAAATGAAGACAAGATCCAAGCTGGTTCACAGAAGAACGACACCGACTGAATCCTACGAGTTCCGCTGGAGACACACCGCCACATGCCCTTCAACTATGATAACCAAGCCGCCGAATGCGGAGTAGGCAAGGAGAACCTTATTCTATCTTCGGGGATTATCGTCACCTCACCTTACTGAGAAGTACACAAACCCTAACTGGACGGAAAAGGCATAAAAATGAGAAGGATCCTTCCCGCCGCCAAGGGCAACAGTCCATCGCACCTCCTTGCCCCGAAGACCACAGGAGACAGGAGGCTGGTGGACAGGTGGCAACACAAACAGCAGGTAGAGGAACCATAATTGCATGTGCGCCTGAAGTCGCAAACCAAAAAGGTATGAGCGGCAACTTCATTTGTTTCAAAAGATATCAAGTTTAAGTACAGATATGAAAATAAAAAAATCTATCCAGATGTATACGTAGTAACTTAAAAAAATGCAAGTGAAAGAGAACATAAGATACAATACCTAGAGAAAAGTACAAGCAAAAAGGGTACAAAAAGGAACTAAAATGTTCGAAGGAGGTATGGGGTTAAATCAAGACCTCTTACTTCCATGCATCAGAACAAACCAAGTAAGCTACTACTCTTCCTGTTCTGAATGTGCCTTCCTAATTACATCATGGCACAATCTTTTCTAGGAATGGACCTATCATCGTTTGTAGAGTGGGTCCACCACGACTAGAAAAAAGTACTAAGGGTAATCGGGCAGCAATCGCCAGGCAAATGCTAGGGTTAGAGTTTCTCTCTCAGGGATGGTGATCTTCTAGTGGTGCTTGAGTCAACAACGATTTTTGGCCTTTTATTGGATGGTTCTGGTGATCTCGATGTTGCAGGCTAGGGGGCTGCGAGATGGGGCGAGGGATGGTGACTCTGACAAAGAACAAGGTGACAGATTGGCCGGCAAGCAGGGATTCCTTGCGGTCTCCAACTGACGGGAAATATTTGAGCAGGAGGCTCGACTATCAGTGTAAGAGTAGTGATGGTAGCTAGCTTGTATAGATCGATCTCTCTCACGAGTAGCAATACAGAGTAGCGATTACAGAGGAATTACACGATGGAGGAGAAGAACAGAGGAAGCTTGCAACGAGGGTAAAGAAGAAGGTAGGAGAAAGGAGCCGCCGCCGGTTCGTCCGTGATCCACTGGATGCCGTCCTCATTGCCTGCTTCCGGGTACTTGTAGGTTGTAGCCGAGTGTTGTGCATAGACAGGCCCGGCCCCATGAGCTGTCAAAGGGGGAAAGCCCAGGTACGAGTATGGTCCAGGGGAGGTCCCTAACAATCAGCAAGGACCAAGGACTTGATTATAACGGAGAAAGAAACATTGGAAATTATCTTTGACTTTGTCGATGAAAATCAGTACTTCTGACAGAGAGATGTAAAGGGGAAAATCAGTACTTCTGCACCGTTAGGCTCGGTTCAAGGAAATAGGTAATAATACTTATCGTGGTGCACCTCGGCGGCAAGGGCGACTAGAAACATGTGCTAGATGATGGGACGTGACAATTTGATTTCAATGTGATCGTCCTGAATGAAGATGTTGGAGACAGAAGGCCGCAAAAAGATGGTTTTTGAAATGATTGAAGCATGAGTCAAGTTACTTAACTCCCCTTAGATAACGATGTAAATCTTTTGGCACATCACTATGTAATTGGCTAGACGAGATAGTGAAAGTGGATGTGTAAAAAGATAGGTTTCGTAGAGTAAACACCTAAGGGCCATAGCACGTTTCTCAATTTATGAGCCTTTGGTCAGAGGCTTTTTGGAGGCATCAACATCCAGCTTTGCCGTTCTTAGGAATATCATCAAGGATTATGAGTTGGCATTTTTCCAAAAGGTACTTCCAACACTCTTCCATCTTCTTTGGTAAAACAGCTAAAATGATGATAACGTGATTATGAAACAAGTTACTGAGATTTAATCTGAAGCCCTTAGTGAAAATATCTAGTCCTTTCTACACTCTTTTCTAATGTTGGAAAAAACTAGAATAGGATATGCAGTGGAGTGTAGCACCTGTATTTTCCTTTTCTGTTTGTTTTGAACATATTTACATATAAATGAAAATTACCTTAGAACAATTGTTCTACGGTTTCGGGGTCAAAAGAATATCTAGTCCTCCAAATGGTAGTAGGATGAACCAAAGAAGTGAATTTTAAACATGTCAGAGAATACTACCCAAAGCGGTTGGATGCACTAGTACAAATTTCATACATGGACCATCGTCGGTCCTGCTTCTGCCTGAAAGCATGTGTCTCTAATACTAAGTAGCGCGGCAGCTTATGGACTGCCTCTAATTTTTTACACCCGCGGACAATTGCCTCCCTGGAACCACCTCTATCATTCGGAGCGGGTCTCTACCTGCAACTTCCTTCATGTTACTTTTAAGGGATTTGTATTTTCACGCCCCTTGTTACTTAGTTGTGCTCAGTTTTACCCCAGGCACCTAATGTTGCTCATGGTTCCCCTCCCTCCTCCTCCTCTTGCTCACCCTACAACCCGGCTCAATCAGGGACTGGCCAGGCCTTCAAACCTAGTTCTTGAGGGACTTTCGAGGTACATACGTCCGATCTGCGGACACTAATGACCTGACAAACATGAGGCAGGGGAGAAGGAAATAGTACACAGCTATTGGACTTGATTCCTCAAGAAGAAAAATGAGACCATCATGCGCAACAATGCTGAGGCTATGGTGGTGTTCAAGCACGGTTCCAACGAGGAGTTCCTTGCAAGGGACCGCAGTCATTAGAAGCTAAAAAGAATGCCTGTGCTCATGGAGATGGTGACCAGGTTCTGCTCTGGGGAAGGCATGTGGCTCGCCGAGAAGAGGAGCTAGGAGGACTCGGGGTCGTGCAAGGTAAAGGAAGGGAACAAAAAGTATCGGCGCAGCCGTAAGAACAAGTGTTGGAACTTCCCCACTAGCGATGGTGAAGACGTTGAAGTAAATGCCCATGAGCCTTCCTCAAGAAATGTGAACACATTGATGCTAGGGCCTACCCACGAGCCTTCCTCTTCATTTCATTAATTATTTGGCAGTGCAACTATTCAAAATAAAGCAGCTACAAGAAAAATATTTCATTTAGATCTAGTTGAGTTTCATTACACATTGGTATGTAGGTAGGTCAGCAACATTTACAAAGCTTTACTACGTCGAGTGAGGTATATATAGGTAGGGCAACAACATTTATTGAGCTTTACTAAATCAAGCGAGGTATATAATCTAGAGGCAAGAGAGAAAAAGATACAGACCTCCGATAACATAATAAACCTTAATTGTCGACATCAATGGCATAACTGCATTGGCTAGCATGACTTAAAGAATTTAAGTTATTGTTGAACACATACAAGACAAAGCGAGCCATGCCTTAGGTAACTATAAAGGTTGCAAGTATCGTCCTCGGTCTATAGTCCAGTGCAACACCATTAGAATAGTTTGACTTAACTCTAAATTTGAAACATATTTCTGTAAGCAGTAACTAACCATACAAAAATCCATCAACGCAAAGGCCTGTAACACTTGGGAGCTCACCGTGCAGGAGATCTAGGTAGGCCTCAGTGGAGGTCAACGGCGGATGCATTCCCCTCGCCGCAAACTCCACCCCATCCCCCCATCAGCCGCCTCAGTCGACAGCATAGCCGGACTGGATCTGCCATCACATATCAAAAGATCTCCCAACACATTGCTACAGATGAGTGGATTTTCCACAACGCGGCTTCGTTCGAAGCAAAACTAGGTCAATGGCGGTCGCCAGCGAAGAATCATACAAGAGTTGGCATGCTTGATGAGGTGAACGTTGTGGCGGTGGTGCTAGGGTTTTGCTAGGCTTTGGTCATAGATTGGGGAGGGAAAGGGAAATTGATGAAAAGTGAAGGGTGGTGTCGGGAGCCCGTACACAAATAGAAGTGAAAGAACGTGCCCCGAGGTACTCACTATATGCATGCAATTCCTAGGATCAAACCACGTGCGATGGTGAAAATGTGTAGTACCGGTTGTCTCCAGTCTCTCCTACAAGCGGTTTTAGATTTGTGTCCATCTTTGGAGCTTTGTATAACAACAATAACCACCTCTTGTAGGTTATTACATGCAGATTTTTTCGCTTGGCGGTAGCCGCTACCGGGTTTGTTGCTAATGCCCATTATTGTACTAGTAATGGAAAGTTCAAGGGCCATGAAGTCATTGTCAAGTCCATACTTGAAGCCACCCCTGCCTACATCGTGAGTTGCTTTGAACTCCCCAAGAAAATGTGTCGAAACCTGTAACCGATCTCTTCAATGTTTTGGTGGGGAGCAACCTATGCTAAGAAAAGGGTACATTGGATTGCATGGGACAAGATGTGCACACAAAAACGGGAGGGGCGTGGGATTTTGAGACTTTTAGGCTTTCAGTCAAACTCTTCTAGCTAAACAAGAGTGGATAATTCTCCAAGTCTAAGCTCTCTTTGTGCCTAAATCTTGAAGGCCCGCTATTTTATAGATGGAGAGTTTATGATAGTGTCCTACCCCAATGGGGGCTTGTTCATATGGGTGAAGTTTATTTCTGGTCATGACTATTGAAGGCGTGATATGACACAAAGGAGACAAAGCAATGTATGATTTACATCTAAAAGGAGAAACAGATCACAAGGCAAGGCAATCTTAAGCCACTTCGTGCGAGGCATATGTTTGGCATCAACCATGTTTGTCATCTGCTTAAGATGCATGGGACCGAAATAAGCTGCAGTGAATATTCTCACATGACGACATCTATGATATCATGCAGATCGTCATTAGAGGACAAGTGGTGGAGGACTATAGAGCATCTAACCTCGTAAAGAACAGTCTCTTCTCTGTGCACTCGACATAACACTTGAGAGTGTCCATGAACAAAATCAAACATGGTAGACCATCATCAGTGGCCAGTCATAAAGGATGGTTAGCACACTACAAAAAAAGACACTTCCGTGATGATACGTGTTTGTCACAGTAGGTCACGTTTTCTGTCATGCATGTACATCCATGACAAATTTATGACAGAATCAAGATAGTCATACCTGTGCTGTCGTAGAAGTGTTCCATGACATTACCAAAATTATCATCACGAAAGTGTTCACTTCCATGACAATAAATGCCGCGTCATGGATGTGCTTTCGTTAAGGGTGACCGACACGTGGCATCCACCGTAACGGAACGTCGTTAAGCTATCGGGTCCGGTTTTGGATCCGATAATCCGTTAACAGCCCGGACCAATGGAGATTTTTCATGTGTAAAATACTCATTGGCCGGAGGAAACACATGTTTGCTCACCGTTGGGACACGTGTCACTCATCCAATGGGCGAGATGCGCCTATAATACGTTGACACGTGGACCGGCCCAAAACAGGCCCATAAAGATTAAATCGGCCGGCCCAACTAAAGGTCCACAAAATTTAGCGGGCCATATAGGCCGGCCCAACAAATGGCCCACAAAATTTAGCAGGCCATAATGGGCCGGCCCAACAAATGGCCCACAAGATTTAGCGGGCCATAATGGGCCGGCCCTGCTAAAGGCCCAACATTCTCAGTTAAGGCCCGTACGGTTAGTGTCAAATCGGCTTGTCAACGGCCCGTCCTAAACTTGTCATCATCGCGGCCCATGGTCACTTCTGGCCCGTTAACAGTCCAATAAGAATTTGGGCCGAATTACGACCCGGTGTGTTTCCGGCCTGTTAAAGGGCTTGCTTCATTTGGGCCCATTTATAGGCCATTGAAACTTTCGTCCCATAGAAGATTGTGAAGGATATGGGTCATATTCAGCCATGTCTGACATTCGGCCTGTTAGAGGCCCGCTATAGATTTGGCCCACTTTCAGCCTGTTGTGACTTTGGGCCTATTAACGTCGAACGAAATCCATGGGCCATATGTGGCCCAACGCCACATCGGGCCTACTAACGGCCCATATAAAAATGACACTAATCAAGCCCGACCGAACTTCCGGCCTATTAAAGGCTCGTGTAGTAGGTCGGCACATTTACGGCCCGTCTGAATTTCGGCCTGTGGACGATCCGCATTGTAAATGGGCCACCATTTCGGCCTGCAATCAGGGCCCAATCTACCTTTTGGCCTATTAAAGGCCCATGTTTTTTATGGGCTCGAGATATTTACACATGTAAACGGCCTATTATTACTGAGGGCCCAAATTATATTTGGGCCTGTTAAAGGCCCACTATGGGCACATGCCTACCTGAAAAATATGAAAGCTTATGCTGATTTAGGCCTAGATATTTTTAGTGGGCTACATGCAAATTTCGGCCCAGAATTGTTTTTAGCCCAATTGAAATGGGCCCGACGAATGTTGGCATGTTGGGCTCCTACGAAGCTTTCGGACGAATACATTACTAAGATAAACCTACACTATACAAAAATAGCGTCATAATTACTGCAGCCTTTGGCAGCATCATAAATGCTGTATCACAACAAAATAAATTCCAACCATACAACAAAAGGCCTGTTGGCATAGAGTTTACAGTCCTTGCAGATAAAAGCACCATCATATGTATAGAAGCACAGATCATTTGATCTGAGTGCTTATGTTTCAGGCTGTAGAATCTGATGGAGCAGCACGATCTTCCCTTTTTTCCGCCATTGCTCTTAAACAACGAAGCAAATGTCTGATAGTATGGTTTCAAAACTATTCATATCTTCATGACGTTTGTCAACCACTATTTTTGTTTCTGACACAACGTCCATTAGGGATTGGACTTGTGTCTGGAGCACAGATATATCACTTTGTCTAGCCGGAAGATTTTGTTCAGTAGGCGATTTGGACGACGTTACCTTGACAACCAACCCAGAATTACGAAGGAATGTGCTTTTTGCACTGTTAGTGGAGAGATACTGACGCACTGTAGCAAGAGGTGACATTGTGCCTGTGGTAGCCTCGTCACTTTCAGGTGGTTGTGGCTGTTCAATCATTTGTTCCATAGCTTGCTGAAAGTTTGAACTTGTAGATTAGTGTACCAGATAAGTTACTAATGAGACAAAAACAAATAAAGTAGGTTTCACGTTTAAACATAACTTATTTTGGTTAACTACTGTAATACATTAGCATGTATTGTAGTGCCAACTACATAATAAAATCACTTTAGGAACATATGTCCATGTAGCATGCGTACTGTATTGTCTATTTCCTCACATTCGTTGACATCTAAGGATAAAGAGACATGGTTTAATCTAGGATAAAGAGACATCATTCATATCATGGGCAAACAGATATAAAACAAACAGGCTATTCTATCATTGTGTGCGCACGTGAACATCACAACTAGATTACAGATCAAGACCAAAAGAATATCCTTCATCTCTTTTAAACCATGTAAGGTGAAATGATACGTTAAGACAACTTTGTATAAAATTGAACAGAGTAACTGACATTGGTTGCAAACCAAGCAGTTAAATGAACACATCACAGTACCAATCAGTTTAAAGGCAGGAGGAGTAAGGACTTACAACAGCGGCCTGAATTGGTGTGCTCATGCCCTTCATCTTGCTGGTGTGGCAATCCTTGAAGATTTGCACTGCATTCGGTTCCGGTTCTTTTTGGTCCGCACGGGTTTTCCTCTGTATTTGGAACAAGCCAATATAGATACGATAATATGGCACAGAAAAAAGAAGGAAGTAGCAGCTATTTACAAGAGCCTCGCTGTGTGCAATATAGCTACGAGATCCTGTTGTCTGTTCGAATTTCAGTTTAGAACGGTTGGTCTTGTTCTTCAAACAGTTAGCCTAGAAGAAGATACACTTGTAAGGCACATACATAAATACAAGTTCAATATGTGGTCTGATTAAATACATATACCCTACCTGATACTTTGGATCAGACCAGTGTTTAACAAGGGCTGTCCAGTCTTCATCTGTAATATATTCCACTGGAGATGTTTGGGCGATTTCATTGTTAGCCTTGCCTTCAAAGTGAGATTTTCTAAGGTGGTACCGATACTGTCGCAGAGCAGAATGAAAAACATGAGTGCATGCTTGTTTGGTTGCATCATCTTTCAGATCCAACTTGAAGCTCATCTGTTGAAAAAAGAATGTAAGTCTTATTAGGAGGAAGCTAGAAAGTATGGGACAGAGCAAGACAATATTACAAATTGCGATGAATAACATTACTTACGGATAAATGGTCAAGGAAGGTGTTAAACTGGGTATTGTCTTTCTCATTCCTGTACTGGATCCACGTTGTAAGGATACGTTCATGACACCTAACGGCAATGGCTGCCTCTGATACTAACTTGGCTGACTCTGTAGCATCACGTGGCCTTTTTAAACCTGCCTCAAAATGGATCTCCATTCTTCCTCCTTTAGATTTTGTTAATCTGTCAAGCATTATCTCTGATGTCTGTTTTCGTTGCGCCGTGGTGCTAGTTCAACAACAAATATGGAAAGTGTTAGTGCACATCAAACTGTGAGAGTACATATAAAGGAGCATGCAACTGCAACTTGACTCAGTCAGGTACCGTCTTGGTGTTGATGCTCATGAGGTTCATCTGATCTTGCCAAGTCCTGTTGTGTCAGCAGTGCTTCGGAAGTAGTGTTAGGTGTAAATGCAGCTTGGGAACTGGCCAGTTCCAGATCAAATGAACGAGTAACTCGTTGAGATGCTGGTACAGTTGAAGCGGATGCTGCAGCTGGTGGACCAGGTGATACTGTGTTTGTAGATTTAGCCGGTGGACTTGGACCTTCTACTGCACTATAAGTACCAGCAGAATCTCGAGGGCAAATCCTTTTCCGTTTCACCTGACGAGTAACACCATTCCCTACTATATTATTTTCCTTGCTCTTTTTTGACTTTGCCATGTCAAGGCATACCCACAACACAAAAGAATAAAATCGCTCTTCAGGACTCATTGATGCATGATACAGACAAGCAATACTTTGTTGTAAGACAACCGTATGAGGATGGAATATGTAAAAAATAGGACGACGTGACATATTGACAGCTACGATGTGTAAACTAAGCGGAAGGATTTTCAAGAAAATAGAAGTAATGCAAGCTAGACACCATATGAAAGATGCAACCAATATCACTCTGCCTAGTTAAAAGTGTCTTGTCATAAGTGGCATTTCGAAAAATTAGAAGCAGTACAACATAGAAATCAATGCAAGATGCAACCACTATCAAACTGCCATGTTAAAAGCGTCCAATCATGAGTGACTGATGCGGGATACACAACAGCAGTACTTTGATGTAAGAACATGATATGATTGATATATGAAGTGTATTCTAGACACAGAAAGGCATGTCATATGCACATGTATAACGTATAAACTCAGCAGGTGCAATTTAATCAAAATAGAAGAAATACAGGCTAGACAACATATGCAACATGAAACCAATTATCACATTGTCAACTTAGAGCAAGCACCTGCGATGGTGGCGTACGGGAGATGAACTCATCATGTAGACTTGGGACTTCAACTTCATTAGCAGTGGCAGTGGAAAATCTAGAGAGTCTATGTTTGCGTCGGTCCGGAGGACCACCAACATCCGCTAAATTAATCTTTTCCTTCCTATTTTCTGATATTGCCTTATGAAGTCAAAACCAAAGGAAGATGAATAAAATTAGCTCTGCATAACTGGTTGATGCATGATACAGATGAACACTACTTTGATGTAAGGCAAGCGCAAGATAGGAGGATGGAATATATACAAAGAGAAGACAACATTGCATATTCAGACGTACGATAGGAGGAGGGAATATGTATGAAAACAGTAAGCAGAAGGAATTTCAACAAAATTAGAAGAAATGAAAGCTAGGCACCATATGAACATGCAACCAATATCACTCTATCAGGTAAAAAGTGTCTCGTCGTAAGTGCCATTTCAAGAAATTAGAAGCAGTACAAGCTAGAAGACAATGCAAGATGCAACCTACATCACACTTCCAAGTTGAATGTGTCTTATGGGTAAGTGATCGTTGCAGGTATAAGTTGTAAGCTACACAGATGTAATTCAACAAAATCAGAAGCAATACAAACTAGACATCATATGGAACACACAACCACAATTAATAGTTCCAAGTTAGAGCATGCACCTGTGATGGTGGAGTAGGGGAGATGTGCTCATCATCTACACGTATGTTCTAGAAACAGAAACAAGTGTCATATTCACAGGCATTTTGTGTAAAGTTAGAAGCAATACAAGCTAGACATCATACGCAACATGCAAACACATATAAAGTGCCAAGTTAGAGCAAGCACCTGTGATGGTGGAGTAGGGGAGATGTGCTCATCATCTACACAGCTATGTTGACTGTCCAGCCTTGTGTTGTCTTGCGAATCTTGTTGGTAGGATGGCGGAGTAGAATCTGTAGAGACCCTCTATTCGAGTTGCTCCGAAGGACCACCATCATCCACTGCCGGACTAATTTCCTTCAGCCGTATCGATTTTGCATTGTGAAGTCAAACCGATAAGAAAAAGGAATAAAATTCGCTCTTCAGAACTCATTCATGCATGATCCTAACGAACACTACTCGGATGAAAGGCAAAAACATTATGTGGTAACTAAGCAGAAGGCATTTCAACAAATTAGAAGCACTGCAAGCTAGACGCCATATGAAATGTGCAACCAATATCACTCTGCCAAGTTCAAACTGTCTGGCGTTTCAACAAATTAGAAGCAGTACATGCTAGAAATCATATGCAAGACATAGCCAATATCATAGTGGCGACTTAAAGGTGCCTTATCATAAGTGAATGATGTGGGATATGCAAGAACAGTTGTCTGATGTAAGAACATGGTGTGATAAGATATAGTATGTTCTAGAAACAGGAACACGTGTCATAGTCACACGCATTATGTGTAAAGTAAGCAGATGCAATTCAACAAAGTTAGAAGCAATACTAGCTAGACATCGTACGCAACATGCAACCACATATAATAGTGCCAAGTTAGAGCAAGCACCTGTGATGGTGGAGTAGGGGAGATGTGCTCATCATCTACACAGCTACGTTGACTGTCTAGCCTTGCGTTGTCTTGCGAATCTTGTTGGGCGGATGGCGGAGTAGAATCTGTGGAGACTGTAACACCCAAAAATTTTATTTTGGTTTTATCAAAATCTTTATTTGATTTGAAGGAGGGTTTTTAAATGTTTCTTCTAAAGAACTCTCCCTCTCAAAATTTTTCCTTTTATGACAAGTATTTTGTTTGGATTCACCCAAAACTTGATCTTTGGTTTTGGAGGTTTTTCCATCTTATGTTGACTCATCACAAATGTGTTTCATTTGGGAAATGAAAATCTTTTTAAATAGCCCTATGACATTTGGAGTGATCTTTTCCCCTTTCAAAAATCCCCTCTTGCCATGACCTAAGTGGAAATCCCCTCCCAAAAGCCATTCCCCATCTTTGTGTCAAGATATACTTCAAATCCAGCAAGTGGAACTCCTCCATGATTTTCTTCCATTTATTTCTTATCAAAAATATTTTCTGCCTTCTACTTTGATCCTTGGAGGTTTACAAAGGAACTACCTCTTCTCCTTTGAGTTTTGCCTCCAAACCATTTTCCCTGGCTAGTCCTTAGAGCCCTCAACCAAGATCCATGATGATCCACTGGTCTCCAGTTCAAATATTTCAAATTGTGCTTGCTGCAAGTTTGGACCATATTTGTCAAATTTGATGAAATTCATTTGTTTTATCCTCCTAAAAATCTGCGAAAATTCAGGCAACCTCTGGATGCATTTAGAGGTCACCTCACCAAGCCCCAGCTCCAGAAATTTTTTTCTTCATGCCAAATCATTTCGTCGAACACCTGAAGGACACTGTTACTGTCAAATTCAGAAAGTTCAGTAAACAGTTTTAGAAGCTGCTGTCGTTTTCTTCAGAACCTTTCCTCGATCTCGCCAGTAGCCACAGTGGCGCCTTGCTCCCTGTCCCCTCCTTCTTATCCCTGCGCCGCACGATCGCTTGGAAGCTTGCGGGCGTCGGCGACTAGCTGGTGGAGGTGCGCCTCCCCGTGAATGGCAGCAGCAGCGCCCTTTGCGGCTGCCAGAGTGGCGCAGCGTCGGACGGCGCCGTCCAGCGCCGCCCAAGCCACCAGAGGCCACCGCGTGGCCATCCACTCACCCGTGCACGCTGTAGGTCCGCCGTCGTGAACTGGTAGGCGCGGAGCGCGCTCCCTGCCGCCGCCGTGCCCGTACGGCCATTCCGTCAAGGACCGACGTATTACACCAAGCCCGACCGAGGTTTAGCGGAGGAATGGCACCAGTGATCCTCCACGGTGATGCCTAGCCACCTAAACCCCCTGCCCAACCTCTGCCTCGCCGTAATTTCTCGCCGGCGTTATCCCGTTCACGGCCACCCCCTCGGATCGCCTATAAAAGGAGGCCCCGAGCCCGAACTCGAACCCGCACCACCTCTACACACCACCAGTACCACGCCAAGCCACTGGAAGAGCCCCGAGGGAGTCTTCTTCCCCAACTCCGGCCGCCTCGACCCGCTTTGGGACCCAGCTCGATTCACCCCCGTGCGTGCACCCCTACCCCTCAACTCTTGCCAGTAGTCTCCTAGTGCATCCACCCTTCTGACCCGCGCATCAATTTGAAGCTTGCAGCACCCACCAGAGAGCTCCACCATCGCCCGAACCACCGTCCGCCGGAGATAGTGTCGCCGTCGACGTGGTGCTCACCAACGGTCAAGTCCACCACCCACCGACGCGGAAGAACACCCTGAACCCGTAGGTACCCTCCGATCACTCTGCCTCGCCGTGGTTCAACGCCGGCGACCACCGCAGCCTTCGGGCGCCGGCGAGCTCCGTTGGAAGATTTGAACCTGACTGGTGGGACCCTCCCGTCAGCCTCTCTCCTTTCTCCCTCGAACCGTTTTCTGAAAGCGCCTTCGGGCAAAATGTGTTTTCTCTTTGGGCTGGCGTATTTCATACCGAACCGTTTTCTGTTTTCTCAAACAAGCCCCTGGATCTTTTCTTTTTCATCACAGATCAGTCCTTGGACTAAAACCCTTATATCTTTTTAACAGAAGATGCTTTTTGATTGATTCTTTTTCTGTCAGTCTTATATTTTTGTCTAGTTTTTTATAGTATTTATTTGGAAATTTTTTGGAACAATTTTTATACACGCAACGGTTTTCACGTTAGTATACGTTTTCGTTATACCGTAGGTTCCAGAGGAGGTGACGGAGCCACGAACTTCGCCGAGCTAGACTCCGATTTCTCCGAACCAGGCAAGCATGTTTGAACCTTTGATATGATGAGTATTTTGCATGTTTGCTTGAATGGTTTGTGCATGGCATATGAGCATCGGTGAGTGTTACGTTGCATGCAAGGCAACTAACCGTGTGCTTCGAAGTTTACTGTGATCTTTGATGAGAGATGACCTGTGTGGTGACATGAGAGGTAGTAAGATGGTGTTGTTGTAGCATGCCAGTCTTATGTCATCCGATAAACTCCGACGTTAACGTGGACCGAGCCACGTTACCGTTCGTCCCCTCCCGTGCTGCCACATGTTTTCTGCAAAGAATACGGTTTAGTAAGTTGCAAACCTCTTTCCTTGTACACACCAAATAGAGGGGCCGGGATGAGGGTTCCATGGCCCTGGATTAAAGCCAGTCATCCGGTCAGGGGCCATGGGTGTTTCCTGTTGGGACCGAGAGGGGGGCACCCCTTAGAGCGCGCGGTATAAATTTGATCCCATGCTACGCGAGGTTGTAGCCTCCCCGTCTCAAAGTTTTTCTTGAACGTTGCTTGGGGTGATTCCTGGCATCGGAATGTGGAATGGGTGTGTACTGGTTAGATGTGTTTCTCCTAAAATACCGTAAACGGAACTAGTCCCTTGTGACTACTGAAATCCGTTGGTTGTGGTTAAATAGTACAAGCTCTGCAGAGTCAAAACCTTCCGAATCAACGTGTCCATGGTCAAGGACCTTGGTCAACATGTCCATATCAGTCTCAGTGTCAGTCCCTGTGTCAGTCTCCGTGGTAATCCCTGGTGAACACGTTTGAGTGGTAAACCCGGTTGAATGTTATTCCTGTGGATGGACTAACCCTTTATTATCTCGTACCTGAGTATTACTTTGGAAATGATTTAACTTCATGAGCTACTGGAATATTAAGTATGATATATAAGCCCTTTTTGTGATGTTGCCCAGACGTCCGATTGTGGCACGCTCGTTATTTACTTTTGATATATGCCCTTTATGTGATGTCGCCCAGACGTCCGACTGTGGCACGCTCGTTATTTACTTTTGATATAAGCCCTTTATGTGATGTCGCTCAGACGTCCGACTGTGGCACTCTTGTTATTTACTTTTGATATAAGCCCTTTATGTGATGTCGCTCAGACGTCCGACTGTGGCACTCTTGTTATTTACTTTTGATATAATCCCTTTATGTGATGTCGCTCAGACGTCCGACTGTAGCATGCACTGTCATTTATATTCCATTATAAGCCCTTTATGTGGTGTCGCCTTGATGCCCGACTGCGGCATTGTTATTTATTTTGTATCCTTTCAAGGAGTCATTCAGACACTCGATTGGCCTTCAGTATTACATTGGGATTTCGGGAGGACTACCGCCCGACTTCCTTTTTATTTCCCATGCATTGCTATTTCATTATCTGAGAGCGCATTGTTAATCTGTTCATATGCGTCATGTTTGCATTTGTTATATCTTATGTCCAAACTGTCTTGCGAGTACTTTCATAGTACTCACCTGGCTTGTTGATTTGGCCAGATGTTGACGAAGGCGATCTCATGGATGAAGAGTTTGATAGTGAGTCCGACGCCTAGAGGAGTCCCAGTCAGTCCCGTGCGATCCTGGATATTGGTCACTTGTATTATATACGCTTCCGCCACCCACAATAAGAATCCTCGAGCCTCACTCCGACGCTCGATGAGCTGTTAGATTCAGGAGTCATGTCACCCACTTCACTGTGACATATCCACCACCGCCTTTTTTGTGAGTCAGTAGTTATGCCACCATATCCGCCTTTATGTGTAATATCGGCGTGCTTGTAATAAATTGTTGAGCAGTCTCCGCTCAACCTTGTATTATATTTAGTACTCCTGGTTTTTCTTCTGTGATCAAGAAATTGTCTACCAGAGAGAAGGATTCTTCTCTACTGGTCCGTAAAAGGGATCGGTTTCTCAATAAACATTTTATTGGAAAACCGGTCGTGACAGAGACCCTCCGTTTGAGTTGCTCGGAAGGACCACCATCATCCATTGCCTTACCAATTTCCTTCCGCTTTATTAATTTTGCATTGTGAGGTCAAACCGACAAGAAAAAGGAATAAAATTCGCTCTTTAGAACTCATTCATGCATGATATTGACGAACACTACTCTGATGAAAGGCAAAGTCATGATACGAGGATGGAATATGTACGAAAAACTGGACGGCTTGACATATTCACACCTATGATGTGGTAACTAAGCAGAAGGCACTTCAACAAATTAGAAGCACTCCAAGCTAGACACCATATGGAAGGTGCAATCAATATCACTCTGCCATGTTAAAACTGCCTCGTCATAGGTGACGCTCATCAAACTAGAAGCACTACATGCTAGAAATCATATTCAAGACGCAAACCAATATCACACTGCCAACTTAAAGGCATCCCATCATATGTGACTGACGCAGGATACACAAGAAGAGTAGTTTCATGTAAGAACATGGTGTGATAGACAGATATAGTATGTACCAAAAATAGGAAAGCGTATCATATTCACACTTATCATGTGTAATCTAAGCAGATGCAGTTTACACTAATTAGGAGCAATACAAGCTAGACACCATATGCAACACCTTGGATGGTGGAGTAGGGGAGCTGAGACTTGGAACTTGTAATGCACTAGCAGTACAAGGAGAATCCGTACAGATGCTCCGTTTACGTTGCTGCAGAGGACCACCATCATCGCTTTTCTTACTCTTTTCCTTCCTCTTTTTTGATTTTTCTTTGTCAAGTCAAACCCACAAGAAAAAGGAATAAAATTTGCTCTTCATAGCTCATTGATGCATGATACTGATGAGCACTACTTTCATGTGAGACAGCCACATGATGGGAGGATGGAATATGTATGAAAACAGGACGGCATGACATATTGACATGTATGATGTATAAAGTGTAAACTAAGCACAACGTGTTTCAACTAGTTAGAAGCAATGAAAGCTATAAACCATATGAAAGATGAAACCAATATCACTCTGCCAAATTAAAAGGGTGGCCTAACAAATGTATTTGACCAAATTAGAAGCAATACATCGCAACAGGCTAGAAATAATATGCAATATGCAACGAATAAAGGTGTCTCATCATAAGTGATTGATGCAGGATACAGAAGAGAGGTAGTTTCATGTAAGAACATGGTTAACACATAGATGTAGTGTGTACCAAAAATAGGAAGGCATGTCATGTTCACAGGTATAATGTGTAAACTAAGCAGATGCAATTTCCCCTAATTAGAAGCATTACAAGCTAGACACCGTATGCAACATGCAACCACATATCACACTGCGAAGTTAGAGCAAGCACCTGCGATGGTGGTGTAGGGGAAGTGCGTTCTTCAAGTACAGATCTACGTTCAATATCTTCAATTAGGTTTGCTGTTTCTTGAGAATCATGTGGAGAGGATGAAACTGCACTCTTTATAAGAGTAGCGCGTCTCATACTAACCCACGGGCGTGACTGTCTCGTCATAAGCGATAGATGCAGGATACACAAGAACAGTAGTTTGATGTAAGAACATGGTGTGATAGGCAGATGCAGTATGTACCAAAAACAGGAAGGCGTGTCATATTCACATGTATAATGTGTAATCTAAGGAGATCATCTGTAGTAGGAGAAGCAAGAGAATCTGGAGAGATCATCTGTTTCGGTTGCTCCAGAGGACCAGCATCATTCCGTGCCTTCGTCCTTTTAGATTTTGCCTTGCCAAGTAAACACACAAGAAAAAGGAATGAAATTCGCACTTCCAAATTCGTTGATGCATGATACTGACGAACACAACTTTTATGTATGCCAACCACATTGTAGGAGGATGGAATATGTACGAAAAATGCTAAGCAAAAGGCATTTCAACAAATTGGAAGCAATGCAATCTAGACACCATATGAAATATCCAACCAAATTCACTCTACCAAGTTACATGTGTCTCATTATAAGTGGCACTTCAACAAATTAGAAGCAATACATATTTGAAATGATATGCAATATGCAACCAATATTACATTGTCAACTTGAAGGTATCTCGTCAGAAGTGATTGATGAGGGATACACAAGAAAAGTAGTTTGATTAAGAACATGGTTAATACAAAGACGTAATATGTACCAAAAACTGGAACACATGTCATATTCATAGGTATAATGTGTTAACTAAGTAGATGTAATTTACCCTAATTAGAAGCATTACAAGGTAGACACAATATGCAACATGCAACCACATATCACACTGCCAAGT
Source organism: Aegilops tauschii subsp. strangulata (assembly GCF_002575655.3). Lineage (NCBI taxonomy): Eukaryota > Viridiplantae > Streptophyta > Magnoliopsida > Poales > Poaceae > Aegilops > Aegilops tauschii. The sequence goes on from NC_053041.3 coordinate 184,541,426, forward strand.
AAGAGCAAGCACCTGTGATGGTGGTGTGGGGGAATTGCGGTCATCAACTAGAGAGCTACATTGACTATCTTCATTTAGCCTTGCTGTTTCTTGAGAATCATGTGGGGAGGATGACACTGCACTGTTTAAACGAGTAGCGCGTCTCACAGTAACCCACTCCGGTGACTGTCTCATCATAAGTGATTGATGAGGGATACAAAAGAGCATTAGTTTTATGTACGAACATGGTTAATAGACATATGTAGTATGTATCAAAAATAGGAAGGCATGTCATTATCAAAGGTATAATGTGTAAAGTAAGCTGATGCAATTTAACTAAATTGGAAGCAATACAAGCAAGACACCATATGCAACATGCGACCACATTTGACAGCGTGAAGTTAAAGCAAGCATCTGGGATGGTTGTGTGTGGCAAATGAGATCATCAACTGCAGAGCTACGTTTACTGTCTCCATCTACTGGCACTGCACCCTTTAGAGCGCTGAGACGCTTAGTGCTTATCTCCGAATTACACTGGAGCGACTTCTGCCTTTTCTTTATTGTATTCATCAACACCGCGTCAGAGTCTGAAATACCCATGCATAAAAAAATAATAGTGTGAGTTTGGGTGAAGTGTGTGAACCAGTAGTATAGTGTAAAGGTAGCAGATAGCAGGTCGGTGAGAAATAAATGACGGGAGACATATGATAGCTCTACAACATGCATGGCACACGAAATTACTAGATTCTAGGATTTTGAAATATGAGCACAGGGATGTCACATCCCTAATTTCTGGCAATGCACTAGGCTAGCTTCATGTGTGCATCATGTTTAAATTCAAATGAATATGAAATGGGGATGACAGAACCCCCAGCACCCCCTGAAACCAACTAGGGTTTACTAAAATTATCTTCTATGAACCTGAAATGCCCTTCTAAAATGTTCATCATCTTTGCCTTGGTCTTAAACCTCTGACAAAAATGGTGCACAATTTCCTAGGTCATCCTAAGGTCACTGGATTAAATCATATGTTAATTGCATTTGGGCATTTAAATGCTATAAGTTTTTTTAAATGTCCAAATAATCCTAAACTGAAATGTTCCATGTTGGTTATATGCTAAACAGTGGGCATGAGCAGTTTGGTGATTTTTGAAAGTGCCTAAGCATTTTTAGAAAAGCTACAAACCTGCAGAAAATAGAAAAACAGAACAAAATTAGAACTAGAGAGAAAGAAATGACCTGGCCTTACCTGGCAGCCCAACTTCACGGCCCAGCCCACCAGGGGCACTCCCGTCTTCTTCCCCGTGCCAGCGCACGAAGCAGCTCGGTGCCAAGCTCCGGCACGCGCCTGGCCACCTCCTGCTTGCTAGCTCGTCGCTGGAGACAGTCCCGAGTGCCACGCACTCCCCCTCGACCCTCTCTCGCTCTCCCAGTGCCTCTCCCCCTCCTCTCTGGCTCTCTCCCTCGCATCACCCGAGAGCCGCCGTCGCCGCCGTTCACCGTTGCGTCGCCCAGAGCCACCCCCGCGCCCCTCAGACGTGCCCATGGGCTCCGCCTCCGTCATCTACGCCTCCTCGACGAGCCAAGCAACCGGAGACGCGCCGTATCGCCGCCATCGGCCTCATATTCAAGCTCCAGCGCCGGCGATCGCCATCGCCACTCCATCGTCTCCAGAGCCACCCCCGAGCTGACGAGTACTTCAGGCGGCGCGCTGTGAGCTACTGGTCGTTTCCCCCATCCTCCCCTGCTCGATTTCTTCCTCTAGCCTCATCGCCCATGAAACCGAGGTCGCCGTCCGCCATGGCCGGCGAGCCCACGCTCCAGAGCCTCTCCTACTCACTCCAGGGGCACTGGCACGCTCCTGGCGCCTCCAGGAGGCTGCCTAGCCACTCCGTTTGCTCGCTCGAGCGCTGCAGCCGCGTCCCCGCACCTGCCCGAACTCCGGCCGCCGCCGTAAGCTCATCTCCAACGAGCACAACGCACCCCCAGCCGCTGCTGACTACTCCGTTGGATGCGGACGAGCTTGAGCTACCTCCTGGTGGTCTCTTCACGTCTAGCCGCAGCCCCTAGCGCCGCCCAGCTGTGCCTCCGCCGTGCGGAATGGTCGCCGCCGGCGAAACTCCGGCGACTGCCGATGTGGCACACTTAATTAGTGCTAATGATCCAACTAATCACCCCTAGAGCCACTGACTAGTGGGCCCATGCCCTAACTAACCCCAGAATTATCTTCTGTTTAGTTTAGATTAACCCGGCCGGCCCCATACATCAGTTTGACCATGCCACGTCAACGTTGACCTAGACCCACCGGTCAGCCTTTGTTCCTGCCTCGTTACACTGACACGCGGGTCCCACTGGTCAGGTTTGACCAGGGGCAGCCCAATTGACCTGCTGACGCCACGCTTCCGTCATGCTGACCTCATAATTATTTTCTGGCGATTTTATATTTCAGAAATGAATTATGAAATCCAGAAAATTGTTTAAACTTCTAAAAATCATAGAAAATAAACCGTAACTCCAAATGAAATAATTTATGTATGAAAAATGATCAGAAAAATCCAATCTATCCATATGCACTGGTTTCATGCATGTTCAAGCAACTTATCCTTGCTGTTTAGTGCAAACATGATAAGGCACTATTTAAATTCATAATTTGAATTTGGGGTTGAACCTTTGGTTCAAAATGACCCAAACCCTTCTGGTTTTAGTTGCATTAGCTCAAAACACAGCATATTGACATGTCATGATCATGCATCATATTGTGCATTGCATTGATTGTATTTTCCTTCTCTGTTGCCGGTATTTGTCCCCTCTCGATAGACGTGCTTCCGATGATGAGTTCGATGACACCGATGAAGAACTATACTATCTTCAGAAGTGCCAGGCAAGCAAAAAGCCCTTGTTCATTCCGATACAATCCCACTCTCTCGCTCCTGCTCTCTTTTACTGCATTAGGACAACAACGATTCAACTGTTACATGCTGCGGTAGTTGAACCCCTTTTCCTCTGCATGACCTGTCATTGCCACAGTAAATAGATGTAACCCACTAGCATGAGTAGGAGTTGTTTGAGCCCTAATGTGCCTACTTATTCATGCTTGTTTGTCATGCCTACTACTGCTTAGAGTTGAGTCAGGTCTGATTCATCGGGGATGAATTGGAGGTGTGTGAACATGTCTTACTATTGAGAGCTAAGTGTGTGAACACGATTTGGTAAAGGTAGCGGTGAGAGGCCATGTAGGAGTACATGGTGGGTTGTCTCATTGAAACCGTCCTCAGGAACTGAGTTATGTGTTTGTGATCCATGAACAGCTACTACCACACATTGGGATCCTTAATTGAGTCTCTCGGCTTCTTAACCACCCTTGTCCTCTGTCCAGGAGTTGCATGTAGTTTCTGGTGTTTGTAGTATGCCGGAGGCCGTGCACAGCACTGACCCGCGGGGTGGGCTGTGATGCGGTAGGCACGTGGCACGGTGTATCGGGCGCCCGTTTGGTGTCTCGGGAACCCTGCTCACATCGTTCGGGGCCGTATGTGGAAACTTCGGTGGGACTCCCTGCGGATGGAACCTAAATAGGCGATAAACCTGGACTAGAGACTTGAGTGTTTAGGTAGGCCGTGGCCGATACCCTCGCCAGGCTTCCGCTTGAAGGTTGCTGAGATACATGACGTGTACATGGCGGTAAGTGGCGAGAGCGTGTGTGAAGAAGTACACCCCTACAGGGTTAACATCATCTATTCGAATAGCCGTGTCCGCGGTAAAGGACTTCTGGGTTGCCTGTACAGTTCATAGACAAGTGAAAGTGGATACTCTAAAACTCGCAAGATAAGCATGAGTGCTATGGATGGCCTTCTCGTAGGAAGACGGGAGCGGATCCATAGTGGTGTATTGATATGGTGAATATGTGGACTCGTGTGCGCCACCTCAAAAGAGTTACTTGCAGTAATAGTTTAGGATAGCCACAGAGTCAAAGCTGGCTTGCTGCAGTCAAACTCCACCACCCCCTTTGTTGATACTGATGCATATGTAGCTAGTTCTGATGTAAGTCTTGCTGGGTACATTTGTACTCACATTTGCCTATTTTATGTTTTGCAGAGAGACGTCAGTGTCGCTAGTAGTTCCGTGTGGACTTTAACGTTTAGCTTGATACCTCAGCTACGATCTTTTGCCCTCGGACCTAGTTGTTTATCCTTGGTAGCCTCTCTTATGGGGAAATGTAGTCTTGTGCTTCCATGAGCCATAGTAGTCCGGTACAGCCCGGTTCACCGGAGTCCTACTAGCCCAGCACTACTGCTCCGGAACACTTGACTGGCCGGCATGTGATTCACTTCGTTCCTGTGTCTGTCCCTTCGGGGAAATGTCACGCGGTGACATCCGGAGTCCTGCCTAGCCTGCTACAGCCCGGTTCACCGGAGTCCTGTTAGCCCAGTGCTACAGCCCGAATGCGCACGCTGCTGACCGACATGCTCGATGTTGATTCATGTATGCCTGTCCCCGTAAGTTAGTGCCACTTTGGGTTCACAACTAGTCATGTCGGCCCGGGTTATCTGTCATATGGATGCTAGCGACACTATCATATACGTGTGCCAAAAGGCGCAAACGGTCCCGGGCCATGGTAAGGCGACACCCGTAGGAATATCGTGCGTGAGGCCGCAAAGTGATATGAGGTGTTACCGGCTAGATCGATGTGACTTGGAATCGGGGTCCTGACAGCTTTGGTATCAGAGCCTGATTGCCTGTAGGATTACCAAGCCAAACTGGTCGAAGTTGAGTCTAGAAATTCTTTAGTTATGTAAGGGAATTGATTGTGGAAGGGAACGTAAGGCTCTTTTTACTCCTTTACCTTATGCCCTTCTGATCTGAGTCAACCTCTTCTTTTCTACGGGGATTAAGAACTAGGCCTTCTCATCTATCTATCAGGATGACGAGTTACTATGATAGAGACTTATAGGATTGTTGGATTCAAGTCTCAGTTCAGTTTCTACCATTTCCGTATGCTCATACCTGGCCTCAGAACCTTGATATTGTGATGCTGAGTGGTCATGCCACTATTTTGAAGGATGTCTCAAATCTTTTTCTGAGTATTTACAGCTGTTATGCTGTCCTAGTCCATGGCATTGGAGCCGCACACGGACTCGACATCCTGCAATACTTGCGTCAATGGAACTCCGGACTCGTTTCCGCCTACACGTTCCAAATCAGGAGCGCCTGCGGACACCGAGCTGGATCGGTTATCGATTTTCGAATTTGGAACCGCAGACCTCTTCCAGCACTCACCTTTTGGTGACATGCTAAATTCTTTAAAGAACTTATCCTTGGAGGAGAATTCATGGCCGAATTATGTTCGGTTCGAATTAGAGGTGGATGACGAGGAATTTTGCTTCCCACCACCCACTTCATAGCCACCGTCGACGACTTAACCGACGTGCTTGACTATGGCTCCGAAGACATCGATGATATGGACGAAGATGCCAACAAGGAGCAAGGCCAAGACCCGCCATTTACTGGACGCTGGACGGCCAACTCGTTGTACGACGTGTACACGATTGATACACCTAAAGGATCTGGCGACGACAAAGAAGAGCCAGACGCGGACAACACACAGTCCAAACGCCGCTCTAAGCCTCGACGCTCAAAAGATGGCAACACTGGCACCGGAGAAAATAGAACTCCAGGCGATGACGAAAACAACGAAGACCCTGCCGGAGCTACATCTGAACAGGAAGAAAACGACAACGGGCAAGATAACCCTGACAAACAGGCCATAGAAGATGACTCGGAGGACGATAGTTACTGTCCACTTTCCGAAGAGGAGACAAGCCTCGGCAACGACGATTTCATCGTGCCTGAGGATCCCCTGGAGCAGGAGCGCTTTAAGCTTCAGCTCATAGCCACAGCAAGGAGCCTGAAAAAGAAACAGCAGCAGCTTCAAGCCGAACAAGATCTGCTCGTCAACAGATGGATTGATGTCCTGACAGCTGAAGAATACGGCCTCAAGCGCCCAGCCAAGAGCTACCCAAAACGTAGATGGCTACCTCAGTTCGACGAGGAAGCACCAGATCCCGTACCCCCCTCGCACAATGCGGACCAACCACCACGTGGTCGGGATAGATCGGCGGACCGGCCACCCTGCGGCCGGGATATAGCGGCAGCTCAGGCCGAACAGCAGCCTGCCCCACCACCTTGTAAAAATAGAGACGGAAGAGTTCGGGGTCACACTTACGACCTCCGGCAGATCCTAGACGATAGAGCAGGACATACAAGATCGATCTACGGATCGCGAGGGCCGAATACTGCAGACGGACTTCATCAGAGCTGCACCGCGATGCGGCCCGCTATAGAGGCGCCGCACACCCTCTCTGCTTCACAAACGAGGTGGTGGATCACGAATTCCCCGAGGGGTTCAAGCCCGTCAACATTGAATCATACGACGGCACAATGCTACCTCTTGAGCACTGCGTTGGTTTTCCCTTGAAGAGGAAAGGGTGATGCAGCAAAGTAGCGTAAGTATTTCCCTCAGTTTTTGAGAACCAAGGTATCAATCAAGTAGGAGGCCACGCACGAGTCCCTCACACCTACACAAACAAATAAATCCTTGCAACCAATGCGATAAGGGGTTGTCAATCCCTACACGGTCACTTACGAGAGTGAGATCTGATAGATATGATAGGATAATATTTTTAGTATTTTTATGATAAAGATGCAAAGAATAAAAACGGTGCCAGAAATAGCTTGTTGTCGGGAGATTAATATGATGGAAAATAGACCCGGGGGCCATAGGTTTCACTAGTGGCTTCTCTCAAGAGCATAAGTATTTACGGCGGGTGAACAAATTACTATTGAGCAATTGACAGAATTGAGCATAGTTATGAGAATATCTAGGTATGATCATGTATATAGGCATCACGTCCGGGACAAGTAGACCGACTCCTGCCTGCATCTACTACTACTACTCCACACATCGACCGCTATCGAGCATGCATCTAGAGTATTAAGTTCATAAGAACAAAGTAACGCTTTAAGCAAGATGACATGCTGTAGAGGGATAAACTCATGCAATATGATATAAACCCCATCTTGTTATCCTCGATGGCAACAATACAATACATGCCATGCTGCCCCTACTGTCACTGGGAAAGGACACAACAAGATTGAACCCAAAGCTAAGCACTTCTCCCATTGCAAGAAAGATCAATCTAGTAGGCCAAACCAAACTGATAATTCGAAGAGACTTGCAAAGATATCCAATCATACATAAAAGAATTCAGAGAAGATTCAAATATAGTTCATACATAAACTTGATCATAAACCCACAATTCATCGGTCTCAACAAACACACCGCAAAATAAGATTACATCAAATAGATCTCCACGAGAGAGGGGGAGAGCATTGTATTGAGATCCAAAAAGAGAGAAGAAGCCATCTAGCTAATAACTATGGACCCGAAGGTCTGAGGTAAACTACTCACACATCATCGGAGAAGCTATGGTTTTGATGTAGAAGCCCTCCGTGATCGATGCCCCCTCCGCCGGAGCTCCGGAACAGGCTCCAAGATGGGATCTCACGGGTACAGAAGGTTGCGGCGGTGGAATTAGGTTTTTGGCTCCGTATCTGGTAGTTTGGGGGTACGTAGGTATATATAGGAGGAAGGAGTACGTCGGTGGAGCAACAGGGGGCCCATGAGGGTGGAGGGCGTGCCTGGGGGGGTAGGCTCGCCCCCCTACCTCGTGCCCTCCTGGTTGATGTCTTGACGTAGGGTCCAAGTCCTCTAGATCACATTCGTTCCGAAAATCACGTTCCCGAAGGTTTCATTCCGTGTGGACTCCGTTTGATATTCTTTTTCTGCGAAACTTTGAAATAGGCAAAAACAACAATTCTGGGCTGGGTCTCCGGTTAATAGGTTAGTCCCAAGAATAATATAAAAGTGTATAATACAGCCCAATAATGTCCCAAACAGAATATAATATAGCATGGAGCAATCAAAAATTATAGATACGTTGGAGACGTACCAAGCATCCCCAAGCTTAATTCCTGCTCGTCCTCGAGTAGGTAAATGATAAAAACAGAATTTTTGATGTGGAATGCTAATTGGCATAACTTCAATGTAATTCTTCTTAATTGTGGTATGAATATTCAGATCCGAAAGATTCAAGATAAAAGTTCAATATTGACATAAAAATAATAATACTTCAAGCATACTAACTAAGCAATTATGTCCTCTCAAAATAACATGGTCAAAGAAAGTTCATCCCTACAAAATCATATAGTTTAGTCATGCTCCATTTCCGTCACACAAGAATGCTCTCATCATGCACAACCCCGATGACAAGCCAAGCAATTGTTTCATACTTTAGTAATCTCAAACTTTTTCAACCTTCACGCAATACATGAGCGTGAGCCATGGATATAACACTATGGGTGGAATAGAATATAATGATGGGGGTTATGTGGAGAAGACAAAAAGGAAGAAAGTCTCACATCAACGAGGCTAATCAATGAGCTATGGAGATGCCCATCGATTGATGTTAATGCAGGGTGTAGGGATTGTCATGCAACGGATGCACTAGAGCTATAAATATATGAAAGCTCAACAAAAGAAACTGAGTGTGTGTGCATCCAACTTGCTTGCTCACGAAGACCTAGGGCACTTGAGGAGGCCCATTGTTGGAATATACAAGCCAAGTTCTATAATGAAAGTGACAAAACAAGAGACTAGTATATGAAAGTGACAAAACAAGAGACTCTCTATCATGAAGATCATGCACTACAGGAAACAACTATTTTGCCGTTTGCCACGGCAGACGGCAAAGGCACGAACGGCGGACGGCAAAGGCCTTTGCCGTCAGCCGCGGACGGAAAAAGGCTCCGGCAAAGTAGGCTACGGTAAACAGCTGCTTTGCCGTCTGCTTCCTGGCGGCTGACGGCAAAGGCCCTTTGCCGTCTGCGGCGGACGGCAAAGAGAGCGGACGGCAAAAATTGTGCTCTCAGTCCGTTAAGTGGCTAACGGCAGGCCTTTGCCGTCTGTCAGCAGACGGCAAATTTTCTAGTGTCTTTGCCGTCCGCCGTATGATGTCATCTACACGTCACCACATGGCAGGCCTTTGCCGTCCGCCGCTGACGGCAAACTCTTTTACTCTTTACCGTCTGCCACTGTAGGCAAATTGACCAAATGGGTCAGCTCCCAGGAAGCACAGCTGGATGCCACGTGGCCTCTTTGCCGTCCGCGGCAGACGCCAAAGAGCCCGTTGCTGTCGGTGGCAGACGGCAAAGAGCCTGCATATTGGCTCTTTTTTTTGTTTTTTATTAAATCCAACAATTCTCATCACAAATATATATGAGATATACAGATATATTGCACAGCAAACATATAAGATATATATGATATATATGACATAGTTCCATCACATAGATATCCAACATGCAGAGTTCCATCATACATAGTTCCAACACATATGTCCATCGAACTACCAAGTTCCATCATACATAGCATAGTTCATCCAACTACCAAGATACATGCATAGTTCAACGATACAAAAGAAACAGAGAAAGGGATAAGGAGCACTCCATCTATGCAAGCTTTCGTCAAGTGAATGAAATCTGCAAAATGAAAAATAAGAAAGCTAGAAATAGGTGACTAGAACAAGAAGAAGACTAGAACAAGAAGAGTATGTCATTTATGGGCTAACTTACGTGAAATGGATCATATATGAGCTAACTAAGTTGAAATGGGTCGTTTATGAGCTAACTAAGGTCAAATGGATCGTTTTTGAGGTAACTAAGGTGAAATGGATCGTTTTTTTAGCTCACTTAGGTCAAATGGATCATTTATGAGCTAACTTAGTTGAAATGGGTCGTTTTTGAGCTAACTTTGTTGAAATGGATCATTTATGAGCTAGTTTAGTTGAAATGGATCTTTTTGAGCTAACTTTGTTGAAATGGATCATTTATGAGCTAATTTCGTTGAAATGGATCTTTTTGAGCTAACTTAGGTGAAATGGATCATTTAATAGCTAATTTAGGTGAAATGGATCGTTTTTAGCTCACTTAGGTCAAATGGATCATTTATGAGCTAAATTAGTTGAAATGGATCGTTTATGAGATAACCTAGGTAAGATGGGTCATTTTGGAGTTAACCTAGGTGAAATGGGCCATTTTAAAGCTAACGTAGGTAAAATGGATCATTTAGGAGCTAATCTAGGTAAAATGGGTCATTTTTGAGCTAACTTGGATGAACTGCATCATTTATAAGCTAACCTAGGTAAAATGGGTCATTTTGGAGGAAAAGAAGCTAACTCTAGGTCATTATGGTAAGCATATTGGAGGAAATAAAGCTAAGTCTAGGTCTTTATGCATTTGTTAAGCAAAACACTGGAGAAACTTACCGTGATCAGGGAGGTGTAGGAGCGGGGTGGCTAGTGCCGCAACCTGGAGAAGGATCGTGCGATGCGTTTCTGGAGTTAAGCTGCGCCAAAGATCATTTCCAATGTCTCGTTACCATTATGACACTCAAATGTTAAGACTAGCAAGTAATGTCCATTCAAATTAAACTCACCGTGCTCCCAGGAGCAATCACTGGCATCGGCGGAGCGGGCTGACCGGACTTCTCGCACACAGACTGCACATTTGGTTTTCACAACAGAGTCATACTAGTTAGTAATGAGACTCAAATGTTAAGACTAGCAAGTAATCTGCAGAAGAAACTTACCACAAGGAGCTCGTAAATGGCCCTTGCCTGCATGTCATTCCGTGCCCTCTCCTCCTCCATCATCTTTCTCGTCCTCTCCTCCATCTCCCACCGCCTCTCCGCCGCCTCCGCCAGAAGTTTCTCCGTTCTATCTCTCTCAGTCTGTATAGCAGCCTGCAACACCACTCACATGACCATTTGTAATCATTGATGGAAGCGCACACAATGTAATGGAGAAAGATAACTGAGTACGTATCACTAACCTTGATGGCGAGTTGCACTGGCCATTCACGAGGCCTTATCTCAGGAGCGGAGCTCGACTGGCGCGCCTTGATCTCCGGGAGAGTGCTAGGACAACGGATAAGTCCATCTCCAATGGCTATGGAGCCATGGGACCTCCCGCCACCAGATATCATCACCAGCTCTGGATCAATGGGACCCTGGCTCGGGTTAAAGTCCTCCCCTTTCCTCGCCTTCCCCTCATCTCTATATCTCACGAGCTTGTTGTGGGAGGAGATGTTGGTGAAGTTGTTTGCATCATCGAGGTCAGACTGAGAGAAAGCCTTGACTTTCTTGAAAGAGGCAGTGTGGGCCATGGCATACAGGTCATACACCTCTGGCACCTTATCCGCCTTATTGTAGCGTGCCTGAAAGAGAGAAACAATGAAAATTAGTAATTAAAGGGCTCAAGCTAGCATGATGAATTAATTGCATGAATCATGAAGCAAACCACATACCCAGTTGCGCCCGAACTGATATAAGTTGGAGCTGCCTTGATGGTGTGGCACACCTTCCATTTGGGCACGTTTGTCCTTGGCCTCGTTGTGGAGGGCTAGCCATTCTTTTGAGCACCACTCATCGAGCAACACCTCCCAACAATCCATCCGATCCGCACACCATCTCGGAGGCGCCTAAGTTAGCAAATAGAAACTTGAGCGCTACGGCTAAGAATTACTAAATGAAGGAACTTAAGTAGAAGGCCTTAAGAATTACCTTCATGTACTGCTCCTTACTCAGGAACTTATCGCGGCACGCCGGCTTGGTCTTCTTGATACCACGCAAGGCGTAGTAGTCTCGAACAGCCTGCACCCGAGCCTCGTGCCGTAAGTTCTGGAGTAGGCGCTTGCAGACGTTCTGGATAACATGTGCCGCGTCCTCCTCGTATCCCTCCTCACACCTGTAGAATGTCTGCAATCAAATGAGACAATATTGATTAGTACAATTAATAACTAGCTAGTTGAAGATTTTTAAATGTGTAAAGGAGAAATTACCCAGAACGTCCTAATCACCATGTCTGCCCTCGTGTCGCACACGACGCCGTCGATAATGACATCCGGCGGGGCCGGGGCAGCCACGTAGTGCTCCCAGCTCAATCCAAGCTCTGGAAGCCGACCCTCACCAGGCAACGTGACAAACCCCGGGAAGTTTTGCCGGCAAAGAACTCCAAGGACGGAGTTGGGCCGGCGGACACTATGATGGTGGTCCCAACCCCTGCAGCATGACAAGGCCAACGCATTAGTTATTTGAAGAAACGTGAATGCAGAAGGTACAAAAATATTAAATGCACTTACGTACCTCTCCCCATCAGGGAAAATCAACCACCTCTGCTCGCGGGTCGCCGGCACGGACGGGAGCCGTGTAGCACCACGCTGGTAGACGGTGCCACCCTCCTCCTCAAGATCAGTCGGCTCCCCGCCATCATCAGCATGGCCAGTCGGCTCCTCGGGCTGATCCGGCCAGGTACCCCATCCGGACGTGTGCTCCTCCGGGGTCTCGTGGGCCGAAGGCCAGTCGACCCGAGGCTCGTGGGCCCAAGACCCGTGGAACGGAGGCTCGTGGACCGGAGTCCGTGTAGCCTCCTCCTCGGACGAGTCCACCCTAGCAGTCACGTGCTCGGGTGAAACAGCTAGGGGTAGCGGCGAGGAAGGTGCCGTAGCAGTCACCCTACCTCCTCTCCCGCGACCACGTGCCCCACCTCCTCTCTTCCTACCTCGTCCCCTGCTGGGCACCGCGGTCGACGAAGAAGGGCCCGGCGGTGTGGACATACTGTCCAGCAACGCTCGGCGGAGAGGTGCATCTGGAATCGAAGACCTCAGACCACGCGCCGACGAAGAAGGGGCCTTGGCGCGCTCCCGACCAGCGCCCACCATATTTCAACACCTGCCTTGACAAACAGTAAACGAAATTAGTACAACATAAAAAAAAGACCGACATGAATAATAATATGTGTATCACTTAAGTGTATCATCATCAAGTACAACATTAAAAAATTTAATACTTGACACTACTAATAATCTTGATCAGTATCATCAATAAATGCATAATCATCATCATCACTATAATCAATGACGGGCTCATAGGGTTCAGTGGCATCAACATGTGGAAGGCCACCTTGATGTAATCGGTCAAGCAATGACAGGCATCCGCAGCAGTAACCTCTTCTTGTTCCGGCTCTTCTTGTTCCTCCTCTAGGGTGATGTCGGATTCACTGTTGCTGTCTACTTCAATGTTTTGGGGTGAAGTATAGCGGTTCTTGAAACACTTTTTGGAAAGACGTGTCTCTTGGAAGAATTCTGTCCGGGGGGAGATTGAGTGGAAAGACAAATACGGGCCAACAACTGTATTGGGCTGCCGTCATAGCAAACACACTGAACCCATCCGTGCTGATGCCGACTCGAGGATGCCTCGGATCTGCCGCTTTGTCACCATGTAATTCATCAAACTTTTTCCACGCAACACCATCCGATGTGTGTACAATCATCAGATTCCCATTTGCATCTAGTTCGGTTCTTTTGCCCGTTTTATGCCATGTCATCTGTCTGGCCGTCTCTTCGACCATGAAAAGACGTTGAAGTCTTGGTACGATTGGCATATACCGAAGAACACTAACGGGGATTTTGGTCTGTGTCTTCTCACCCATATCGTTGTCTACCACAACATACCTGGAAGACTTGCAAATGGGACAATAGTTCAAGTCCGCATAGTCAAGCCTAAACAAGACACATCCTTTCTCACAGGCATGTACCTTATCATAGGGCATCTTCAGTGCACGGAGGATTTTGTCCGACTGGTACAGGTTTGCAGGCATTACATGGCCTTTGGGTAGAAAGCGTCCAAATACTGTCATCATTGCATCGTAGCATTCTCTGCCCAAGTTGAACTGAGCCTTCTGAGCCATTACTTGTGAGATGGCATCCAACTGACAAAGCTCAGTGTGCTCATGGAGCGGACGTTTTGAAGACTCCAACATTTCATTGAAGGCCTTTGCAGATTCCTCCATCTCCTCGTCCGAATCCCGAGCATCATCAAAGTCTTGCACCATGTTTTCCATCCCGGTACCATGCTCGTCGGTGCGACGACGATCCACCTCAGCTCGGTCACGTTGGGCAGAGTCACCATGAAATGTCCACACCGTATAATCGGGCGTAAAACCACTCTTCTGCAGGTGCTTGCCCATTTAAGCCTCTGTCCTCTTTTCCCAATTGCCGCACCATAAACAGGGGCACCAGGTTTTCCTCTGGCCATTTGCAAATGCGGCTCGCACAAACCCCTTGGTTTTTGTGAACCATTCAGTGCTCCATTTGTTCTGACCAGTGTGACCGGTGTACATCCACGCACGATCACTCATCTTGACTTTCAGAGCTACTAGACACACAACAAATATATATATATATATAATTCACCATGTATATATTCATCAGTTGATCTACTTTGTCAATTTTATTACGTCCATGCAACCTACACTCTAATAGGTAATGATAGGTCCTAATCCCACCCGAGTATGTTTAGATTGGGTTCATTTTCCCATGCTATGCTCCGAATCCTACGCAAAATTTCGGCAGCACCTCCCCGCTGTTCTCCTGATACATGTCTCTGCAATAAACAGAGAGGATGTGCACCCGGAGAACAACAGGGGAGGCACTGACGAAATTTATGCGTCGGATCCGGAGCAAAGCATATGGGAAAACGAACCCAATCTAAACATACTCGGGCTGTCCATGGATAGCGTTGGACAATTCGAAAGAATCAAGGTTATAAATATGCAAATGCATGCATATTTACAACTATGATGCTTTCGAACGGGAGACACATATTGGTTACGCATACTGATGATTCAAGACACATATATAGCTAGCTATCAAGTTTCATCGGAATAGATCAAATAATTAATGGGGGAGGAGGACATGTCATTTGTGCTCACCCACGAACGAAGGGGCAGAGCTCGTCAAACGCACGGCGAGGTCGTCGAACACCAAACCTCGCAGCGACGAAACAACTGCACATTTAAAACTACCCGATCAACACAATTATATATGATGTTTTTCATAACAAAATCGAAAGATATATGACCTAACTAATAATTCACAAATATATGACCCCGTCGGCTTCTGGAAGGCCAAAGAACACCTTTTCGGGAGGTGTCGGGGGTCGGGGTGTCGTGTCGGTCTCGGGGTGCCGTGTCGGGGTCGGGGTCGGGGTCGGGGTCTCGGGGTCGGGGTGTCGGGTCGGGGTCGGGGTGCCGTGTCGGTGTCGGGGTCGGGGTGTCGTGTCGGTCTCGGGGTCGGGGTGTCGGGGTCGGGGTCGGGGTCGGGGTGTCGTGTCGGTCTCGGGGTCGGGGTGTCGGGGTCGGGGTCGGGGTCTCGGGGTCGGGGTGTCGGGTCGGGGTGCTGGGTCGGGGTCGGGGTGCCGTGTCGGTGTCGGGGTGTCGGGTCAGGCTCGGGGTCGGGGTGTCGGGGTCGGGGTCGGGGTGGGGGTCTCGGGGTCGGGGTGTCGGGTCGGGGTGCCGGGTCGGGGTCGGGGTGCCGTGTCGGTGTCGGGGTCAGGGTGTCGGTTCAGGCTCGGGGTCGGGGTGTCGGGTCGGGGTGCCGGGTCGGGGTGTCGGGTCGGGGTACCGTCTCGGGGTCGGGGTGTCGGGTCGGGGTGCCGGGTCGGGGTCGGGGTGCCGTGTCGGTGTCGGGGTAAGGGTGGGTGTGGTGTCAGGGTGTCGGTATCGGGGTGTCGTGTCGGTGTCGGGGTCGGGGTCTCGGGGTCGGGGTGTCGGGTCGGGGTGCCGGGTCGGGGTCGGGGTGCCGTGTCGGTGTCGGGGTCGGGGTGTCGGGTCAGGCTCGGGGTCGGGGTCGGGGTCGGGGTGCCGGGTCGGGGTCGGGGTGCCGTGTCGGTGTCGGGGTCGGGGTGTCGGGTCAGGCTCGGGGTCGGGGTGTCGGGGTCGGGGTTGGGGTCGGGGTGTCGGGGTCGGGGTGTCGGGTCAGGCTCGGGGTCGGGGTGTCGGGGTCGGGGTTGGGGTCGGGTCGTCGGGGTCGGGGTCTAGGGGTCGGGGTGTCGTGTCGGGGTGCCGGGTCGGGGTCGGGGTGCCGTGTCGGGTCGGGTTTTTTCCCCTCTTTTTTCCTTTTCTTCTTCTTCTTCCTATTCTTCCTTTTCTTCCTCTTCTTCTTTTTTCTTCTCCTCCTCCTCTTCTTCTTCTTCCTTTCCTTTTTCCTCTTCTTCTTCTCCTCCTCTCCTCTTTTTTCTTCTTCTTCTTCCTCTTCTTCTTTTTTCTTCTCCTCCTCCTCTTCTTCTTCTTCCTTTCCTTTTTCCTCTTCTTCTTCTCCTCCTCTCCTCTTTTTTCTTCTTCTTCTTCCTCTTCTTCTTTTTTCTTCTTCTCCTCCTCCTCTTCTTCTTCCTTTCCTTTTTCCTCTTCTTCTTCTCCTCCTCTCCTCTTTTTTCTTCTTCTTCTTTTTTCTTCTCCTCCTCCTCTTCTTCTTCTTCCTTTCCTTTTTCCTCTTCTTCTTCTCCTCCTCTCCTCTTTTTCTCTTCTTCTTCTTCTTCTTTCCTCAAACTAAACTAAACCTAAAACTAAAACTAAACTAAAACTAAACCTAAAACTACGACTAAAACTAAATCTAAACTAAAACTAAAACTAAAAAGGAAAAAAAACAGAAAAAAACAGAAAAACAGAGGCTCACCTGGGGCAGGGCCGGTGGAGGAGGCCGGTGGAGGAGGGGGGCGGGGCGGTGGAGGAGGCGTCCTGGGGCGGTGGGGGGCCGGGCCCGGGGCGGCGGGGGGGGGGGGGGGGCGGGGGGCCGGGGCGCGAGGGGGGCCGGGGCGGGGCGGTGGAGGAGGCGGCCTGGGGCGGCGGGGGGCCGGGGCGCGAGGGGGGCCGGGGCGGGTGGGCGACGGGGCGGCGGGGAGCCGGGGCGGTGGGGCGATGGGGCGGCGGGGGCGACGGGCGGCGGCGGCGGGGTGGGAGGAGAGAACGGCGAGGAGAAAGTGAGTAACGGGCGGGGGGGGGGGTACGGGCCGTTAGGTAGTGCCCTCTTTCCCGTGCGCCTCTCTTTTCCGTCCGCCGTTTTGCCTCTTTGCCGTCAGCTAGCGGACGGCAAAGAGGTGGGCCGTTAGGTTTTTCCCAAACGGGCGGGGGGTGGGGGCCACCTCACTCTTTGCCGTCTGCCAGCGGACGGCAAAGATTCTTTGCCGTCTGCTGGCAGACGGCAAAGAGCTCGCAGATGGCAAAGAGCTTCTTTGCCGTCTGCCATTTCTTTGCCGTCTGCTTTTGGGTAGCTGATGGCAAAGAGCTTCTTTGCCGTCAGCTAGCAGACGGCAAAGAGCTGGCAGATGGCAAATTAGCTGATTCCAGTAGTGATGGTGCTACTTTGAAGCACAAGTGTGGAAAAAGGATAGTAACATTGTCCCTTCTCTCTTTTTCTCTCTTTTTTTGGCCTTCCTCTTTTTTATGGCCTTTCTCCTTTTTTTCTCACTTGGGACAATGCTCTAGAAAATGATGATCATCACACTTCTATTTATTTACAAGTCAATGATTACAACTTGATACTAGAACAAAGTATGACTCTATATGAATGCCTCCGGCGGTGTACCGGGATATGCAATGAACCAAGAGTGACATGTATGAAAGAATTATGAATGGTGGCTTTGCCACAAATACTATGTCAGCTACATGATCATGCAAAGCAACATGACAATGATGAACGTGTCATGTTAAATGGAACGGTGGAAAGTTGCATGGCAATATATCTCGGAATGGCTATGGAAATGCCATAATAGGTAGGTATGGTGGCTGTTTTGAGGAAGATATAAGGAGGTTTATGTGTGAAAGAGTGTATCATATCACGGGGTTTGGATGCACCGGCGAAGTTTGCACCAACACTCAGTGTGAGAAAGGGCAATGCACGGTACCGAAGAGGCTAGCAATGATGGAAAGGTGAGAGTGCGTATAATCCATGGACTCAACATTAGTCATAAAGAACTCACATACTTATTGCAAAAATCTACAAGTCATCAAAAACCAAGCACTACGCGCCTGCTCCTAGGGGGATAGATTGGTAGGAAAAGACCATCGCTCGTCCCCGACCGCCACTCATAAGGAGGACACTCAAAGAACACCTCATGTTTCAAATTTGTTACATAACATTTACCATACGTGCGTGCTACGGGACTTGCAAACTTTAACACAAGTATTTCTCAAATTCACAATTACTCAACTAGCACGACTTTGATAGCACTACCTCCATGTCTCAAAACAATCATCAAGCATCAAACTTCTCTTAGTATTCAACATACTCATAAGAAAGTTTTTACTAATCTTGAATACCTAGCATATTAGGATTATTTAAGCAAATTACCATGCTGTTTAAGACTCTCAAAATAATCTAAGTAAAGCATGAGAGAATAATAGTTTCTATAAAACAAAACCACCACCGTTCTCCAAAAGATATAAGTGAAGTACTAGAGCAAAAACTATATAACTCAAAAGATATAAGTGAAGCACATAGTATTCTAATAATTTCCGAATCATGTGTGTCTCTCTCAAAAGGTGTGTACAGCAAAGATGATTGTGGTAAAATAAAAATCAATGACTCAAATCATACAAGACGCTCCAAGCAAAACACATATCATGTGGTGAATAAAAATATAGCTCCAAGTAAAGTTACCGATGGAAGTAGACGAAAGAGGGGATGCCTTTCGGGGCATCCCCAAGCTTTGGCTTTTAGGTGTCCTTAGATTATCTTGGGGTGCCATGGGCATGCCCAAGCTTAGGCTCTTGCCACTCCTTGTTCCATAATCCATCAAATCTTTTACCCAAAACTTGAAAACTTCACAACACAAAACTTAACAGAAAATCTCGTGAGCTCTGTTAGCGAAAGAAAACAAAAGACCACTTAACGGTACTGTAATGAACTCATTCTTTATTTATATGGGTGTTAAACCTATTGTATTGCAACTTCTCTATGGTTTATAAACTATTTTACTAGCCATAGATTCATCGAAATAAGCAAACAACACACGAAAAACAGAATCTGTCAAAAACAGAACAGTCTGTAGTAATCTGTAACTAACACAAACTTCTGGAACTTCCAAAATTCAGCCAAAATAGGAAGACCTAGATAATTTGTTTATTGATCAGAATAAATTGGAATCAATATTTTATCACGTTCTGGTGATTTTTAACAATTATTTTTGTGAACAGAAAGTTTCTGGAATTTACAGCAAGATCAAATAACTATCATCCAAGAAGATCCTATAGGTTAAACTTGGCACAAACACTAATTAAAACATAAAAACAAGTCTAACCAGAGGCTAGAACAAATATTTATTCCTAAACAGAAGCAAAAGGCAAAAAACTAAAAATAAAATTGGGTTGCCTCCCAACAAGCGCTATCGTTTAACGCCCCTAGCTAGGCATAATAGCAAGGATAGATCTAGCTATTGCCATCTTTGGTAGGCAATCCATAAGTGGCTCTCATAATAGATTCATAAGGTAATTTTATTTTCTTTCTAGGAAAGTGTTCCATGCCTTTCCTTAACGGAAATTGGAATCTAATATTCCCTGCCTTCATATCAATAATTGCACCAATCGTTCTAAGGAAAGGTCTACCAAGAATAATAGGACATGAAGCATTGCAATCTATATCAAGAAAAATAAAATCTACGGGCACATAATTCCTATTTGCAAAAATAATAACATCATTAATTCTTCCCATAGGTTTCCTAATAGTGGAGTCCGCAAGGTGCAAGTTTAAAGAGCAATCATCAAATTCACGGAAACCTAGCAAATCGCACAAAGTTTTTGGAATCGTGGAAACACTAGCACCCAAATCACACAAAGCATAGCATTCATGATCTTTAATTTTAATTTTAATAGTAGGTTCCCACTCAGCATAAAGTTTTCTAGGGATAGAAACTTCCAACTCAAGTTTTTCTTCATAAGATTGCATTAAAGCATCAACGATATGTTTGGTAAAGGCTTTATTTTGACGATAAGCATGAGGAGAATTTAGCACGGATTGCAACAAGGAAATACAATCTATTAAAGAACAATTATCATAATTAAATTCCTTGAAATCCAAAATAGTGGGTTCATTAATATCTAGAGTTTTGTCCTCTTCGATCCCACCTTTTCCAATTTTTGCATCAAGATCTAAAAACTCCGAATTTCTGGAACGCCTTCTAGGTAAAGGTGGATCATATTCAGTCCCTTCATTATCAAGATTCATGTTGCAAAACAAAGATTTAATAGGGGACACATCAATAACTTTTAGATCTTCATCTTTATTTTCATAGAAACTAGAAGAACACGCTTTCATAAAGCAATCTTTCTTAGCACGCATCCTAGCGGTTCTTTCTTTGCACTCATCAATGGAAATTCTCATGGCTTTGAGAGACTCATTGATATCATGTTTAGGAGGAATAGATCTAAGTTTTAAAGAATCAACATCAAGAGAAATTCTATCAACGTTCCTAGCCAATTCATCTACTTTAAGCAATTTTTCTTCAAGCAAAGCATTGAAATTCTTTTGCGAATATATAAATTCTTTAACACTAGTCTCAAATTCAGAAGGAATCTCATTAAAATTTCCATAAGAGTTGTTGTAGGAATTACCATAATTATTAGAGGAATTACTAGGATACGGCCTAGGATTAAAGTTTCCTCTATACGCGCTGTTACCAAAATTATTCCTACCAACAAAATTCACATCCATAGATTCATTATTATTCTCAATCAAAGTTGACAAAGGCATAACATTGGGATCAGAAGAAACACTCTTAGTAGCAAATAATTCATAAGTTCATCCATCTTTCCACTCAAAACATTAATTTCTTCTATCGCATGCACTTTTTTATTAGTAGACCTTTCAGTGTGCCATTGAGAATAATTTACCATAATATTATATAGGAGTTTAGTACCTTCTCCTAAAAGTGATTTCCATAAAAGTGCCTCGCGCGGCCGAATCTAAAAGATTTCTAGAAGCAAAATTCAATCCGGCATAAAAATTTTGTATGATCATCCATAAATTCAAACCATGTGTAGGACAATTACGTATCATTAATTTCATCCTCTCCCAAGCTTGTGCAACATGTTCATGATCAAGTTGCTTAAAATTCATAATATCGTTTCTAAGAGAGATGATCTTGGCGGAGGAAAATACTTAGAGATAAATGCATCTTTGCACTTATTCCAAGAATCAATACTATTTTTAGGCAAAGACAAAAACCAAGCTTTAGCACGATCTCTAAGCGAAAAAGGAAATAGCTTCAATTTAACAATATCATTGTCTACATCTTTCTTCTTTTGCATATCACACAAATCAATGAAGCTATTTAGATGGGTAGCGACATCTTCACTAGGAAGGCCGGCGAATTGATCTTTCATGACAAGATTCAACAAAGCTGTATTAATTTCACAAGACTTAGTATCGGTAAGAGGAGCAATCGGAGTGCTAAGGAAATCATTGTTGTTGGTATTGGTAAAGTCACATGATTTGGTATCATCTTGAGCCATCGTGACAAGCAAGCAATCCAACACACGAGCAAACAAGAAGCAAGCGAAAAAAGAGGAGAACGGAAAAAGAGAGGGCGAATAAAACGGCAAGGGTGAAGTGGGGGAGAGGAAAACGAGAGGCAAATGGCAAATAATGTAATGCGGGAGATAAGGGTTTGTGATGGGTACTTGGTATTGACTTTTGTGTAGACTCCCCGGCAACGGCGCCAGAAACGGCTCGTTGCTAGGAGTCCAAATCTTGACTTGACCTCGCGTAAGCCTCCCCGGCAACGGCGCCAAATATCCTTCTTGCTACCTCTTGAGCACCGCGTTGGTTTTCCCTTGTAGAGGAAAGGGTGATGCAGCAAAGTAGCGTAAGTATTTCCCTTAGTTTTTGAGAACCGAGGTATCAATCCAGTAGGAGGCCACGCACGAGTCCCTCGCACCTACACAAACAAATAAATCCTCGCAACCAACGCGATAAGGGGTTGTCAATCCCTACACGGTCACTTACGAGAGTGATATCTGATAGATATGATAGGATAATATTTTTGGTATTTTTATGATAAAGATGCAAAGAATAAAAACGGCGCCAGAAATAGGTTTCACTCGTGCCTTCTCTCAAGAGCATAAGTATTTACGGTGGGTGAACAAATTACTGTTGAGCAATTGACAGAATTGAGCATAGTTATGAGAATATCTAGGTATGATCATGTATATAGGTGTAACATCCCAAAATTCTAAATTTTGGAATGTTATAATAAATAGATAGATTTGATTGTTTGTTTGATTGTTGTGTGATTGATTGACTGAAAGTGAGTGAATTCGAAACTTTTTGAAAGTTAAATGAGAGGGAATAAAAGGACTTTCCCAAACTTTCATTTTGCATTTATAATCTCTGGGAATTCAAATTCTTTTCAAATACAAAAACCCTAGAGAGTAGATGACATGACTTCTTCCATTTATTTAAATGAAAAGGGTTGTGGAAAATATTTGAATTTTATTTGAAAATATTTCAAATTAAGAGACTTCAAGCAACTCAATGATTTTCATGAGAGAAGATAAAATGACTTCTTCAAAACATATGAAATATGAGTTGGGAGTTTAAAAGGATCAAATTTAAAGTCCTTTTGGAAATTATTTTCAATTTGGAGTTATTTGGGTTTTATTCAAATTATTTTTCTCCAAAAATAAAATATATGGAAAATAGGGTAAAATGATTCCCTACATCAAAAAATTGGAGAGGAATAAATTTGAAATCCTTTTGGTATTTTTAAAATGATTTTTATTGGATTTTATTAGAGCAGTAGCACTGTTTGATTTATTTAAATTTGTGTGGATTTTATTTAACTTTAGGAAAATGTTCATCTTGTAGAAATTCTTTTTCTGAAAATTTTGATATATAATATGCCTATAGTATATTTTTGTATCTATTTATTTTTGTCCTATTTCTTTGTCTGTCTTAAAAAAATCCCTTCCCGCCGACTGGGCCGGCCCAGCTAGCCAGCCAGGCCAAGCCCAGCCCAACGCCGCGTCCCCGAGCTCCAGCCGGACTCCGCCGCGCGCACGCCATCGCCGTCGTGCTGCCGCCGGCCTCCTCACGCCCAACCCCTCCCGCACGCCACCACCCCTCCCCTGGCCTTTATAAGGCGAGATCCGCCGCCCCGCCCCCTCTTTTCTCGCCGCCTGCCGCCGCCCGCCGCCGCCGCTGCTCGCTTCTTCCCGATCCGCAGCCGCTCGTCGCCCTGCCCCGCACTCCACCGCCGCCTCCGACCGCCGCCAGCGCCACCAGCGCACTCGCCGCCCTGCGCCGCCTCTCCCCTTGCGCCTCGTCGTCATCCCCGATGACCGGAGCTGCCAACGCCGCCCCTCGCCGCACCCCGCTGTCGCCGGAGTTCATCGGTGCCGCCACCGGTTTTCTCGCAAAAAACCGCCCAAATTGATCGAACCGGTAAGAACAGCCCGGTCCGTTTTTTTAGGTTTTCGGTTTAGTAGTCGGTTTTTTTAAAACTCCGTTTAGTATATTTAGAGAACGCTCGCTGGTTTAGCCTCTGGAGCAAACGACTTCATAGTTTAGGGTTCAGGAGTGAACGTTCGTTGTTTAGAATTTTTCTTTTTCTTTTTAATTCCGGCCAGGGACCTATCTGTGATGATTCTATTTACAGCTTAGTCCCTGATTTTGAAACGACCACATATTTTTACTCGTTTATCCAGTAAAACAACTTAAACATGTTTTTGAAATTTTAAAATTTGAATTAGACCAGATTTGAATTCAAACTTCGTTTGATCGTAACTTGAGTTTTATAACTCCGTTTCAGTTGATTCTTTTTGCAAATAGAATCTCTTAACCCAAACTTTATGATAAGGCCAAATTCACATAATTTTGGTACTGTTAGAAATTGTTTTATGTTGCAAGAGTTATTTGCTTGGTTTTGATGTTTTCTGAGTTATCTTTTTCGTTCTTTTCAATCGTGGTTACTATTGCTTGCTCTCGATAGATTGAACGGAGTGTGACGAGTAGGTCTATCAAGAGTTTTGAGTGCGAATCATCTTCATCAATAGTACAGGCAAGTTCACACTTTGATCATACCTCTTACTACCCAGTTTTATTGCATTAGATCAATCCTCAAACAATTGCATGGTTAGGATCTGATTAATATGTGGGTTTTGGGAAGTAGTTGATGAGGTAGGAACCTATTGCCCTGCATTCAAACCTTGGGAGTTACTTCTATGTTATGCTTATATTGCTATGCTCGTAGACGTGGATTCGGTTTGAGTGTATCCATGACAGATGTGAGATTGTTAATTAATGGTTCAACTTAAGGTGGCAACTTAAATACACATCTGGGTGGATTGAGGCAGCTGGGGTATCCAGTGATTGCCTATATTTTTTTGGAAATCCCGGGGTACCGTGTGATTCTCCTATGGACTGCCACCCAGGCTCAAAGGGATCATAAGATTAGTCATGCTAGAAACTTCCGTGTGCAGCCAGAAGCTATTATGGGCTCTAGCATAGTTGATTAAGTCGTGTGAACTCTTATAGTGGTTGACTAGCAGATATAGGGGATGTAGGTGTACCGGTCTACCCATCGTAAGGTGCTAACGCTTCTGAAACACTGTGTCTCGGTCATCCATTTCTCAAACACCATGTAGTGCGAGAAATCCAACGGAGGAGATCGAGTCTTGTGGGGAAAAGTGCGCACACCTCTGCAAAAGTGTACAAACTAATCATGACTAGCCGTGTCCCCGATTATGGACATCTTGAGTATCTAGTTCTTGGATTATCATGTTGATCTCATCACTCTATAAAATTAATCTGTTGGGTTGTTAATGATTTATTTTTAATTGGGATTGAGAGGGGGTTTACCTTCTCAATGTTTTCAACAAACTTTGTAGTTAAATAAAATATATTCCTTTGCAATAGGGAAAAACTGGCTTTTCGCAAAAACATTATAATCATAGAGCTTTTCCACCAGCAATATATGCATGTAGGGATAGTTATTATTCATCATTATCCTATGGTGTGAATTTGCCAGTACATTCAATGTACTGACCCTTTGTGGCTGCAACGTCTGATGTTGCAGGATTCTTACGACGAGTAAGTGATACGTTAGGGTTACGATTTCTACACTCAAACTTGCCGTTGGTGTTGATGGGAATCCACAACCTTGTTACTTCCGCTATTTGGATTGAGGTAATAGTATTTACGTTACTTTATACATGTGATTTACCTCTGTTATAAATCCTCGAGTAATGTGTGTGTCAGCATACCGATGCAGGGATGACACTTAAGCACAGAGACTTGACCGTCTGAGGTCGGGTCGCTACAAGATGGTATCAGAGCACATGTTGACTGTAGGACGTGACCCTAGAAACTGGCAAGCCCATAGGAAGGATTTTCTCTAAAACTTTCTTTTTCAAAAAGATCTTTTACCTCTCTTCTCTTCTAAGCTTATTCAAATATTCCCTTTTAGTGAGACCATACCCCTTTTCCCTTTTGACCACTCGAAGATTCGACTGGTGAGACCACTCCAAGAAGTACAAGATATCGGACAACCACGACCACTACGGAATAAATGAGATTTTAACGTGCATCTAAATAATGGAAACTACAACAGTTGAAGACTCCGAAGACTAGGAGAATTTGAAGGCTCTGAAGAATTCCCAGATTTTTTATGACCTAGGAAGGCTACCCTTATGGAACTTGGCAGACTATGGAAGTTGTCAATACCCGAGATCAAGGTGTATCGGAGAAAGACCGGAGCATGGAGCATTAGAACTCAAAGATTTTGTCTAGAAACCCTAAGGCAGGAGATATCAACTGTGGAATGATAGCTCATGGAAATGGCAAGAGCAGAAACACGGCTATCCATGATTTTAACGCCCGCTTATGCTATTGCCGCCGTGCTAAGTTAAGCATGCATTTCTTTGGAAGGATTAGATGACAAGAAGGCTGATGGAGCACCTATCAGCAAGACGAAGTTTTAACATTAGCTGGTGTATCGCCAGGATCTGGAGTGTTACATCAAGAAGTTAAGATGGACCTGCAGGAAGTCGTATTTGATAAGTAAGCGTTTCGTGAAGAACTCAGGACCTAGAAGCTGAAAGTAGCCAAGCTAGAGGAGCAAAACTTTGAGACATCAAAGATTCGTCAGGAACTGAAGGACAGTAGGATCATGGTTCATGTCGAGGTTGATGAAACCCAGAAGTCTGGAACGCAACTCCAGAAATATTAAAGGATGTCACGATAGACTTTGCAACAACAGAGATGATCTGGCAAAAGAACTTGAGAAGGTCAAGCACGAAAAGAAGAAGCCATCGAAGACATGAACAAGACTTGAAGACTTTGATGACTTTGAAGATTTATTGACCATTAGAAGCCCAAACCCCTATTATATACCTGCGTTAGATGCAACGATTGTGACCTGTCATTTGTTTGATGTTTTTCCAACAGCCACAAATAAAATCTGCCTTTTAAAACTTTTGCTTGTATTGTGTGCATCCCTCTCTCTCTCTCTCTCTCTCTCTCTCTCTCTCTCTTATCTCACCCCAAAACCATGGACCCAATAGAGGATGAATGGAGATGAGCTTGTATTTTCTGGACCGATGAGTCAATTGGAGACAGACCGATGGATTCAGAACATGGAAGATCATATGGAGAATAACGCTATAGCCGGAAAGGATATGGCCGCGCATGCTCTTTAGTGTTTTGAAAGAGGTGCTGCTACTTGGTGGAAGATGTACCAAACCATCAATGGATGGCAAGGAGTAACCACTTGGAAAGAATTTAAGTTGACTCTGCCAAAGTCTCGGTTTGAGTACCAGAAATTGAAACCTTATGGAATGGATATGAAGAAACCTTGTGCATACAAGCTTTGTGGAGAAATGGGACACAACCATAAAGAAAAAAAGGACGAATACCCTCATAAGCGGAGGATTACCAAAGGAGTTAGCCGAGGATCTTAGGGAACTTCGGTTGGAGATTGTTCCCAAAGGTTTTGTTGCAGCAATGGAACACTACAAAAAAATACACTTCCGTGATGATACGTGTTTGTCACAGTAGGTCGCGTTTTTTGTCATGCATGTACATCCATGACAAATTTATGACAGAATCAAGATAGTCATACCTGTGCTGTCGTAGAAGTGTTCCATGAAATTACCAAAATTATCATCACGGAAGTGTCCACTTCCATGACGATAAATCGCGCGTCACAGAAGTGCTTTCGTCAAGGGTGACCGACACGTGGCATCCACCGTAACGGAATGCCGTTAAGCCATCGGGTTGGGTTTTGGATCCGATAACCCGTTAACAGCCCCGACCAGTGGGGATTTTCCACGTGTAAAATCATCATTGGCTGGAAGAAACACGTGTCGGCTTACCGTTGGGACAGATGTCATCCGATCATTGGACCGAAGGCGCCTATGATACGGCGACACGTGGCACGGCCCAACAGAGGCCCATTCCTGTGAAAAGGCCGGCCCGTTTGACTTGGTCAAAAGGTGGCGGGCCGGCCCATGGAAAGCCTGTTAATGGCATGTTCGCATATAGCCCATTTACAGCCCGCTAACCCAGGGCCCGTTACGCCCTATCCGAATTAGGCCCAGTAGCATCATCTGGGCCGTCCAATATGATTCAGCCTGTTTTAACTTCCGGCCCATGTGTGGCCCATGACTTCTTTCGGCCCATATGAGGACCTTTGTAACTCTTGGCCCGTTAACGGCCCGTGGTGAAACTGGCCCGTAATGAACAGTGTATCACTTTATACCCATTAACGACCCGTTATTCCATTGGGCCGTTTCCAGCCCAAGTTATCTTTCGGCCTTCTCAGGGCCCATTGATTCTTGGGCTCATTTTCAGCATTCGGTTACATACGGCCCGTTACTGTCATTTTCTGCTTGTGGGCCAAATTCAGCCCATCGTTACAGTCGGCCCGTTTGCGGACTGTTAATATGTTGGGCCGTTTTCATGTAAAAAAAAACCCGTTGGGCTGTTTTCATAGTTATCAAATACGGCCTATTAACGGCCCGTTATGATCCACGAATAGTACGGCCCATGATTGGCGAAATGATGATATGCCCCGTAGAAGGCCCATGGATCCTACGGCCCGTATGAGGCCCATGGATAGTACGGCCCGTAGAAGGCCCATGGATCGTACGGCCCGTAGTAGGCCCATGGACCCTAAGGCCCATATAGAAGGCCGATGGATCCTACGGCCGGACGAAGGCCCATGGATCATATGGCCTGCAGGAGGCCCATGGTTACAACAGTCCGTGTGTTGCCACGATTATTTTGGCCTAGTTACCAAAAATAGGCTATTGTGGCCACTAGAAAAAAACAGAAAAAGAACTGCAGTGACTACAAGCAAACAACTAAACAAGACAATAAGGAAATAAATAAGCAAGCAATTAACGCTAGCCTATTACCGCTATTACACATATTACATCCACTGGGCATCAAAGTTCGCCACCAGTGCAAATATAGGGAACAAAGTAGCACATTACATACACTGGCCGTCAAGATTGGCCACCAGTGCAAATAAACGCGGCAGCAAAACAAGAGCATAACTGAAACAACTTCAGAAGAGCTCAAGAAATGTTATCCTGGGTATCCACCATGCTGGCAATAAGCTTAGCAAGCTGATTAGCTTTGTCCTGTTTGGCGCTAAAATCCGCCAACGCTTGCTGTTGCTCCAGAAAGTATGCATCTGAATGCTCCAGGGACTTCCGCAGTCCTTCCGCTTCTTGTCGCAGCACAGCTGATCGATGTCTTTCAGCTTGTAGTTGAGACTCAAGAAACGGAACTGATTCAGACAGTGAGTTTGAATAGCTTGTGCAAGCGGTAGTGGCCAGTAACTCGAACACTAAACCAAGATAGGACTTTGGGGTTGTCTCGCTGTCTTCAAGATAGTCTTACTTAGCTGTTTTATCAGCTTTGTTGGAGACCAACAAGGATGTGTCACTATCATGAACCTTATCTGCATTACTTCCTTTACAATTGCTTAATAAGGCACACTTCCCCAATATTCTGTCAGCATTCTAAAAGAAAAAACAAGCAGACACATAACAAGTTTAGCATGTACTAGTATATGAAACTCATTTCGGTGAACTAGTTCATTAGTAAGGTGGACAGGATTAACCTACCAAGTCTTCTATTGCCAAGTACTAGTACATAATAAAAGCATCAAACAAACATATATCTATGTCCTATGGTCACTGCATTGTCTTGCGAAATCAAAATAGAGACACGGTTCAAATCATATCAGTTCAAGACAAAGCAGTAGTGAAAGAATACAAAGCGTGGGAAACTACACGGCACAACAAGATTTCAGATGGGTACCACGGGTCTACATGTACAACAACACTATTGGCTCTGTTGTGATGCTAGTAATGTGCATGATATGAAAGTCAACTGTATACACAATTGAAATTGAAATCAACAGAGCTATTGAGAAGAGCAAACCTGTTAAAGAAACATGCGTGAACATACCTGCTGTGCCATTGGAGTTTCGATTGGATCCTTCAATTTAAAAATAAGTTTGTATGAGTAAATACAGTGATACAAGAGCAAAGCAATCATAGTTAAAAAAGGCGCGCCTAAGCGAGCGCTTAAGCGCGCCTAGGCTCTAGGCGTTGGCAAAACGCATTGCGCATAACTACGCATAATCTGTGCATAACTGCGCATAAGCATGCGCTTTGGTCAGTAAAGCGCAAGGCGGTGGCAAAACGCACAATTAACGCCTAGCGCTTTTTTGAACTATGATAGCAAAGGAATCTTAAATTAGAACAGTTGTTCTTCAGGTTTAGGCACTTGTTCTACATGAACAGAGTAAAGTAAGACGCAAGAATATAATACTTAAAATAGAAAATGAGCTCATAGACCTTACCACATTCTTGGTTCGGGACCAGTACAGAACAAGGCGTTCCCAGTCATCGTCCAGTAAATGTGTCTCAGGAGAACGTAAGGGAATTTGATGAGTTTCTTTTCCGGTGGAGTACGTTTCTTCAGGTAATTCCGATACTGCCACCAAGCATTCGTGAAGATAGCAGAGGTATTAGCACAGGTTACCTCATCCTGAGTTTCCAAATCGGTCCTTCTCTATAGAGAAAAATGGGAAAATTTGCTGTATTATAACCATCATGGAGGTAGGATGTATGGGACGAAGCAAAGTAATTGCCATGCATAACATTACTTACACATAACTCTTGGACAAACACCTGCAACTGGCATTTTCCTTCATATTCAGTATAATATTTCCAAGATGGGAAGATACGCACATACGATTTAACAACATCAAATGCGATAGATGCTAAACTACGACTAGCTGGTTGTGCTTCCTCCACGGGAATAGGCGTACTAACTGGTGGAGTTGGGGTTCGCCGTGATAGTACTGGCCCTTTGGGCACTGGAGCTGCCTTACTAACTGCTCTTGTTTGGGAGCTCTGTGGTGGAGATAGTGCTGTGTCAACAGGAACTGGGTTACTATCGGCTGGGGTTGGGGTTAGATTGGGTGAAGCTGGTTCTGTGTCCATCGTAGTAGGGGTACAATTTGCGAGAGTTTGGGTTATGTGTGGTAGGGCTGGTTCTTGTGCATGTAAAACCGGGGTGCTATCTCCACCAAGAGGTAGCATTGTTTTATTTGAAGACCGTGTTTTTAGTCCGCTAGATACTGGCATCACCCGCTCCAATTCAAATGGCTGATAAACAGGAAACATAGTTGAATGTACAGACATTGTATGAGAGACAGATGCAATAGATAGTGTGGAAAAAAGAGGGCATGAAATAGTTGACATGTATATTGTTTAACTAAAACGGATAGCATGACATAATTTCACATATATGATGTCTATCTAAACTGGATAGCATAGCATAACATAGTTCAAAGATATGATGAATAACTAAACATGATCGCATGACATAATTCACCTACATATTATCTAAGTAATCAGGATCGCATCATTTAATTCACATATGTGATTTATATGCTAAACAGAGGGCATTCGATATGATGTCTGAACTAAGAACATGGTGTTGAATATTGTGTATATGATGTCTAAACTATGCAATGCAAGACACCGTCTGCATGATATGAGCAGTATAACCGTGCCAAGTTAGAGCATACACCTCAGTGGGGGAATAGGACTGGTCATCTGTCTCTGAATCCATCTCTGAGGAGCTATCGGGACCCAACAAGAGATCTGCTTCGACAGGTAGCACTGTCTGCTCTGAAGGCCTTGTTTTCACTCCAGATTTTTCCATCTCCCACCCAAATGGCTGATTCACAGGAAGAGTAGTTTAATGTAAAAACATTGTCGACAAATGGAAATGTAATGAAGAAAAGGATGGGCAAGATATCATTCAAATATATGATGTCTGGTTAAACAGGATGGCATTGCACATTTCACATATATTATGGCTGGCTAAAAGACATGAGACTGCATAATTCCCATATATGATATAGAAACTAAACAGGTGGCATTACAGAACATGTCTAAACTAAGCAGATGACATATATGATGTCAAAAGTAGGCACTGCAAGGCAACATATGCATGATATGACTAACATCATCATGCCAAGGTAGAGCAAACACCTTGGGGGGTAAATAGGAGTGGTCAGCGGCGTCTGAATCCGCCTCAGAACAGATATCTTCCTCTGGATTACAATCTGGAGAGGGGTGGGGAGGGTTTGCCATTGAACCCACCATGGAGCGATGTCTGCATGACATTGTATTGCCGCGCAAAACTCTTCTCTTTTTCTCTACATGTTCAGCATGACTGCGTAAATATCTGACATGCATACGAAAAATATATGGTGAGATTATGTAAGGAGGGCATGCAGAAATTTAGAGTGATGGTAACAACCAGTGGATCAACGTTTTTCCGTTGAACCAAAATAGCCCTAATGGATCGACGTGAATGTATAGTTATAAGTGATGCAACAAGTGTACAACCTCTTTGCCATAGCCGTGTCGACCTCAGCATCACTGGGTTGGTCGCTGAAGCAGTTGAGGCAGAGGTGGCTGTCGGAGGTGTGGAGGAAGATCTGAGGAATCTGTAGACGGCGTCCAGGGCACTGCTCTATTGTGATGGATCGTTCTGTCGTTGGACCAGCTCCGGTGAGCCGTAAGACGTCAAGGCTGAAGCAGCACAAGAAAGACATCATCAATCTCAAGTGGGATTCTAATAGCATCTCCAATAGATGATGTAAAATGGATGTAAAATTAACATCACCAAAAACCACCTGACTACAACAGATGAGGTAAAAATTGTTGACTCTGAACTTAACTGTCGAAACTGAAATTTACTGTGGAATCTGAATGCTACTGTCATAACTGAACGCAATGGTAGCAGAGAGGCACTTGACATGTAGTTTAGGGAGGGCCGGCAGTTCATCTTCAACCTGCACCCCCCTGAGCCGCCAGCCACCACCGGCCCCAGCGCCGCCTCGCCGCCCCGAAACAACTCGCCACCGCTGCCCCGGCCAGCCCTCTAGGCCCCCCGCCCACACCCTGAACCCTAAGATATATAGTGGGGTACCTCTCCGGCGAGCCCCCGTCCCCACTGCGGGTGGTTCTTCCTTAACTCCGGCGAGCCCCCCAACCCCTGAAAATCGACTGACCCAAAAGTCGATTCAGTCGACTGAAGTGTGGCTTAATCGGAGCAGAGTGGCAGCACGAGCGAGGGGGAGAGCAGCAGCAGCAGCTGGGCGAGCGAGCGATCGAGCGAGAGCCGGAGCAGCAGCAGCAGCAGCAGCGCGAGCGAGCGAGCGAGAGCCGGAGCACCAGCAGCAGATCCGGCTGGTATGGACGCCGCCGCCGAAGGGGCCTCGCACTGGGGGAGAGCCGCCATGGAGATGTCGCCCGCGGCGCCGGCTTCAAGGTAGCCGCTCCATGGGGGTGCGGGATGGAGCACCGTCGGCGCCGGGAGGGCGAGTTAAGGAGAAGGTGCGATGCGATGAGTGTACAACCTCTTTGGTGGCGCCGAGTAGGCCTCGGCTTCGTCCGAGGAGTCGGTGAGGATGCTGCGGCTCCGGTGGAGCAAGTTAAGGCGGCGTTGTGGGGATGGAGCAGCCGTGATAGACGAGGCGATCGTCGGAGCAGCTCCTTGGAGGTGGAGGACGGGGCGGCCGAACCGGCGGGACGGCGAGATGGACGACGGATCCTCATCCGGGGAGGTGGACGAGGGACGTCTAGCTGTTGCGGTGGAGGACGTCGTCGGGAAGAGGCTCCGGCTGGGCAGCGTTGACATGGCGGACAGAGGAGGGTGGGGTTTCGCGGCTGGAGCGGAGAGGTTATGGCCTCTTGGGATTTCAAATGGCGAAAAGGGGGCGATGGGAGGGGGGTGAAGCATGACTTAGGGACGCGCTTGTCCAAAATGTAGGGTGTGTTACAAAAGTACCCCCCACCGATTTGAACTAGCGGCCCTTTCGGCTCATGGTTAGAAGGGGGATTTCGCATGTCGGGGTTTGGCAGCTGGAGGGAGTTTTCGCGCGCGTTGTAATTTCGGGATAGCAAGGCGCGGGTTGTGAAGGCGCCATTTTTGGGATATAACAAGACGCGTGTTGAATTTTAGGGACAAGCCTAACGTGTAGTAATATTGTACTTGTACGTACCAAATCAATTCGCACTTCCCTCAACCAAAAAGAAAACGAAAAAATAAAACTATTCACACCACACAAAGAGAGAGTCTTTCCCCGTTTTACTATACAAATGCTATTCAAAGCTACTCCCTCCTTCCATCTATATAGGGCCTAATCCGTTTTTTGATATTAACTTTGACCAAATATTAGAGCAATGATATATGACATGCAACTTACACAAAGCACACCGTTAAATTCGTCTGTGAAAGGTTCTTTCAATGATATAATTTTCACATTGTGCATGTCATGTACTATTAATCTTGTCAATAGTCAAAGGCGGTCTAAAAAATTTCATTACGCCCTATATAGATGGAAGGAGGGAGTATGAGTCCATGTTATGTCCGATTAATTTTTTCCCTGGTTGTATAATGCATGTAACCTACCCATACCAACATTTTAGTGCATTCCAAATGTCTATACTACTGCTGCAATTCGAACTAAATTTGAATTCGTTTCTCTATTTCAATAAGAATCTACAATCATGATTGTTGCCAACTTCAACCATCATAGTTTCCTTGCTATCCGCCAGATATAAATCGGACGGCCTATAATGCAGGATGGCAGGCACACCATCATCAACAACTCCTTTTTTTATAAGAGTAGAGATAAAATATATTAAATGTAGTATAACATGTTCATAACCACACCATGTGTATCACCGTTATATATATTCACACATGCGTCGGTTTGAAACACTATGATAAATTCTTCAAATATCCGAATTCACTTTTTATAATGAAGTATATATGATCTCTATTCGTCTTTTACACCCACACAACCCTCTTATCTTTGTAGCTAGCGCTAACTTTCTCTTGTGCATGCACACGCCCGCATCCCTCTCACCCTCCCTCAGCATTCTCTAGCTCCATCGCGCAAATTCGTTTTTTCACTTTAGGTCGTTCACCCACGGTGTGTGTAGGCCCCCCAGCTCCTTCTTTACGGCACACATCGATCGATATGCCTCTCTAGCCAGGTGTGCCTAGCACAAACACAAGCTTCCCCTCTTCTCTTGTCACCGTCCATGCCTCACTCCCACCACTCTTTTCATCGTTCTCGTACTCGCACACTCCTCCCCCTCGATATAGTATGCCTCTCGTACCACCTCCTACATGCATCCCTCTCTCTCTATACTTCTCCTCGTGTCTCATTTGCTTCTAACACACACATGCATGTATACCGATCGATCTCCCAACATATACCTAGATCGACTTTAACTACCCCCCATCGATCGACGTACCTCACAAGTTATGTCTCTCCTTTCTCTAACAAAGGGCGATTGATCTTCCTATGTAGTTATGTCTGCTTACCACAGCCACATCGTCCCCCCTCATCATTCATGCATGCCTCCTGACCCGTCTCTCACACGCACGTGCACAGACAACAAGCAGCCATCTCCTCTCCTATTGATATTGCGGGCGTGCCCTCCGTTTGTCTAGCAAGCCTATCCCACCATTTGTTAGAAGCAACTCCACTACCACCCCCTCCAACACTCTAGCTCTGTCTCTCTCCCAACCTTATTCCTCTCCTGCACATATGCATGGATGCCGATCGATCTCTCTTAATACATTAATTGAGTTTCTGGACTTTTAAGGTGCATAATCTAAATATGAATTGCATGCACATGCTCCGGTGCACCAAAGTGGGTTGAAAAATCACGTGTGTGTCCTTGGTTGAATTTCTAGGTCCCATGGAAGAAATGAGAATGAAATTCAAACATCTGGGCGTCATGACTCGGCTGAGAACATCGAGAAACTTTGATTTTAAATTCATGTAAATCCAAAACTCGCCTGGAAATCATGAAACTTGGCATGGTGTCATGTCATGGCACTAATATGTTGTGGTAAAAAATTGGGCCGATTTGGAAGCTCGTGGTTCTAAGAGGGAACGTGCCACCTTTGAGTGTGAAACGATATACGCTGCCCCCCTTGAGTTTCTTAACAAAGGCAACATAGAACTACATTTGTGCCCTGTTAAATTTTGGAATTATTCCGGGTTCGTTTGTCGTTTTTTATACATTAATTGAGTTTCTGGTCATTTAATGTGCATAAGTCAAATTTGAACTACAAGCACATGCTCTCGTGCACCAAAGTTGGTTGAAAAATCACATTTGTGTCCTCGGGTGAATTTCTAGGTCCCATGCAAGAAATGAGAATAAAATTAAAACATCTGGGCATCGTGGCTCGGCCGAGAACATTGAGAAACTTGGTTTTAAAATTCTTGTAAATCCAAAACACGTCTGAAAATCATGAAACTTGGCATGGATGTCATGTCATGGTACTACCATGTTGTGGTAAAAAAATTGGCCGAATAGGAACAGATTTTGGTATAAGCTTCTTGCAAACCGAAGCTTCTCTCAAGAAGGCTCGTGGTTCTGAGAGGGAACGTGCCACCTTTGAGTGCGAAACGATATACGTTGTCCCCCTTGAGTTTATTTACAAAGGCAACATAGAACTACATGTGTGCCTTGTTAAATTTTGGAATTATTCCGGCTTCGTTTGGCCTTATTTACACATTAATTGAGTTTTTGGTCATTTAATGTGCACAATTCAAATTTGAACTACAAGCACATGCTCCCGTGCACCAAAGTTGGTTGAAAAATCACATTTGTGTCCTCGGGTGAATTTCTACTCCCTCCTTCCATCTATATAGCTCCTAATGCATTTTTCGAGGCTAACTTTGACCAAACGTTAGAGCAATAGTATATGACATGCAACTTACACAAAGCATACCTTCAAATTTGTATGTCAAAGGAGCTTCCTATAATATAATTTTCATAGTATACATCTCATGTGCTATTAATCTTGTCAATAGTCAAAGGATGTCTTGAAAAACACATTAGGCCCTATATAGATGGAAAGAGGGAGTAGGTCCCATGCAAAAAATGAGAATAAAATTCAAACATCTGGGCATCGTGGCTCGGTCGAGAACATTGAGAAATTTGGTTTTAAAATCATGAAACTTGGCATGGTGTCATGTCATGGTAGTACCATGCCGTGGTAAAAAAAATTGGCCGAATAGGAACAAATTTTGGTATAAGCTTCTTGCAAATCGGAGCGTCTCTCTAGAAGGCTCGTGGTTCTGGGAGGGAACGTGTCACCTTTGTGTGCATAATTCAAATTTGAAATAGAAGCACATGTTCCAGTGCACCAAAGTTGGTTGAAAAATCGCATGTGTGTCCTCGGGTAAATTTCAAGGTTCCATGCAAGAAATGGGAATGAAATTTAAAATTCTGGGCGTCGTGGCTAGGTTGGAAACATTAAGAAACTTAGTTTTTTAATTCCTGTAAATCCAAAAAACGCATGAAAATAATGAAACTTGGCTTGGCGCCATGACATGGCACCAACATGCTGTGGTAAATTTGCAGTCCGATTTGGGAAGGCGCACACATTAACAATCAACAAAGTCATTTTGGAAGAAGTGCTGTCACGTTACAATCGGAAACACAAGTATTATTGAAACCGTGGGCGTTCTACTTACTAGTACCATTTACGTGCCGCCATGCGTCCCCATTTTTTATTAGCTAGGAGGCGCCGTGCAGGGTAGCTATTTGAGTACGAGAGGCGTGCGATCAGACCCCTGCGCGTGCTTATCAGGAGGAGAGCCCTTTGACCTCCATCTGCCGTCCACCTCTCTCCCAAGGTCTCCATTAATGGCGCCCGAGCCTCTGTTTAATGGCGTGGCTATGCCTCACTCAACTGAGATTTAAGAGAGAAAAAAGAAAATCTGAAAGCACGGATCTTGATGTAAGATCCGACGAACCTATATAGCATCTACTGCGACTTATAGCAAGACTGGTGAATATATAAGGACACGGCAGTCCGCGCAGGCCAGGTGCCCTCCCTTGGACTATAGAAATCAATCGAACAGCACATCAATCAAGAAACCTGCACCTTGCTCAATCAGCCGAATGGACAAGGTGTATACGAACCTCATACACTGGAGGCGTCAAGGGGCGGAGGCACAAGGGGCAGTGGAGCATGGTGAGGTCCATCGAAACCTTAGAGAGCTCCATCGTCGGGTCCTGTTCGGTCTGCATGATCTCGCCCTCCTCGTGCACAACCATCTCTCGACTTGGGCCAGGGTATTACAAAGCGTTACCATCACATATTTTATACTACTTCAAGGTGCATTAAATCAACACATGCAAGTATCAAAAGGAGAGTCACGGCATGCATGCATGCGTTGTAATTAATGCATCGGTAAACACAAATTATTGAAATATATCGAGTGCAGTGCTTTGATGTGTCGCGTCAACTCGTACATCAACAAGAAGTTTGATTATCCTCTCCCTCGCGGACTTAACTGCACCTGCCTTTGGCTGTATGACAGGTTGGCCACACACCTGTCGGGCCCACCTGTCATACACGCAAAGGCAGGAGCGTCCCTCCCTCACCCATGAGCATGGTGGCTGGCAAGACTAGGAGAAGCTTTCGCTACACGCTCTCCCTCCCGCACGCGGTGGACATGCAGCAGTTCAATCGGTGTCAGATGGCCAGAAGCGTACTGTAGTACTCCTCCAGTGCAGTAGTACTCCATCATTGTTCGACTTCCCGAAGAGGCGAAGAGCCAATCGCATCCCGGACGCTCGTGTGGCAGTTTCATGTGTAGAGTAGTCTAGGATAGCGTGTACCGTGCCTGTAAGCAAATCGTTGGGGTCGGCTCCATGCTATGTGGCCGTCTCGAAGTTTTAAAAAAAATCAAAATAGTCTTCTGGCCCAACCTGACACCCTGGTGATTGTAGTTTACACGCTCATCTGGTCAAGACAGGAATATATATTTTAATTTGTTTTTTTCGAAAAGGGGGGACTCTTCGGCCTCTGCATTAGAACGATGCATACGGCCACATATATTTTATTTTGTGGTGGGTAAATGTTAGAGGTTGCAGCAAATATATTGTACACTGTGGGTCTTTCAGCCAAGTTTAGGGGCAAGCATGTGGGACCAGTGCTATGATGTGTCGCGTCAACTCGTACAACGAGGAGAAGCTTGATTTTACTACACGCCTTCTCCCTCACCCATGCGCGCGGTTGCTCACAAACGAGGACAGGCTTTTGCTTAGTAGTACTTCTACAACAAGCTATCCGTCCCGCTCGCGGTGAACGGACATGCAGCAGTGGACTCGACACTGTAGAAGCAGTAGTAGTAACATCATTGTTCGTCTTCTCGAAGAGGCGAAGAGCCAAGCGCAAACCGAACGTTGCAGTTGCGAACATTGGAGCACGCATATAGCCAGGCTCTTGCATGAGACAAAATTGCTATGTGAGCCCACTATTGTACTAGTACGTACAACTACTTGCTAGTATAGCCCTGTAAACCAGAAAGGAGTATTTGCCCTTCTAGAGATTTCAACAAGTTACTAGACTACACCGAGTTGGAGTACATATGGAGCAAAATGAGTGAATCTGCACCGTAAATAAATACGTACTAGTTCTATCATTTTCCTCTCCGAGGTGCACAATATTGAGTATACTGACTAGTCTCTTTTTGACACGCATTTACGTTTTTTTACACAGTACAGACGCAAGCGCTCATATACACGCGCATACACTCACCCCTATGAACGCACACACGCACGGCACTATCATCTTGAAATTTACGAAGTCACCATAGGCACCTCGTCATCGACGGGTCCATAGGTGCTTGAATGCCAAGGAGGGAGAGGGTAGCGGTTCCGGAGACGTTGAACGGTCAATGATGCATCCTCAATTACATGCAGAGAGAATTAATTGGAGAAGCAGAATAGAGCCAGCACGACGTGAATGCAACAGAGTTTGGACTCTCATATAATAAACTTGCCCCACCACTCCAATCCATCTACTCCCAAGTCTCTGCGAAACACTGCTCACTCCAATCCAAGACCAAGTGACCAAAAGCCACAAGCACCTATGGAGGCAATGGACGCGAGCGGCAGTCGGCTGTGCCAAATCATTCAAGGCGCCGGCCTGCGGCCCCGCACCGCGCAACGTTTCCAGACGGTGCTGGTGCCGCAGGCATCGTAGCCCTCGCCGACGCCGGCTTCGCCTCTCGCATGGACGACATGATGGTCAACTCCATCCGCAAGTTCACCGCCGTTAAGAAGCGCGCGGACGACCTTGCCGTACTGCTCCAGCCCGCGCACCCAGGCTCCTAATTGCCTGCCACCCTCATCGGCCTCCATGGTGATGAACTCTTTTAAGCCCTGGTGGCCCTGCAGGTGCCGGAGGTCGCGACGAAGAATGTGCACCTCGAGGCCGCGCTCGCCGCGCAGCGCCTCGCCATGCAAGAAACCGTCGACCTGCACATCCACGTCTATGCCTCGACGGTGTAGAGTGCCCTGAGGTTGAGCACACAGATGATCTACGTACGTTCAAATATGATCAACCGTGCGACAGCAGTTCCAAATCGAGAGGGAAAGGCGAAGAGTCGGTGGACGGTTGCCAATTTGCCATGGTACACGAAGAGGCGCCCCAGCCTACACGTCCTTTCGGAAATTGTACAAAAGGACTTGTCGTCTTCTTACTGCACCTGCCTTTGGGTGTATGACACGTGGGTCCAATGGGTGGCTGGCCAACCTGTCATACAGCCAAAGGCAGGTGTAGTAAAGGGGTGAGGAGTAGATGGACAACACGCACGTGAATTCAACGCAGTCTGCACTTCTCATATAAAGGCTCCCGCCAGTCCAATCTCCGAAATCCTACGCACCTACGCACCTAAGGGCAAGAGTGATTACTCCAATCACAAGATCAGTTGACTAGAAGCTAGACCCATGGAGGCGATGAGCGGGAGCATCAATCGGATGTGCCATATGGTCCACGACGCCGGCCTGCATCCTGGCACCGAGGAATGTCTCTAGGTAGTGCTTGAGGCTGCCAGGGCGAGGGGCCGCTTGGACGACAACTTCGTCTCCTTGTTCGACGAGGTCCTCTTCGGCTTCCTCGACAAGTTCACCGTCGTCAAGAAGCTCACGGACGACCTTGACGTACGCCTCCAGCCCACGGGCCCAGGCTCTGCGATGCCTGCCACCCTCAACAGCCTCTATGGTGACAACCTCTTCGACGCACTGGTGGCCCTGCGACTGCCCGCCGTCGCCGGAGAATGTCCGCCTCGAGGTCGCGCTCGCCGTGCTGCGCCTGGCGGAGCAAGACACCATCGACATAATCACCCACGTCTACGCGCAAATCGTCCAAAAGGACTACTACATGCAAGAGGAGGACGATAGGACGCTGGCCTTCTTCGACCGCAGGGCAACCTTGGACGGCATTGTTTAGAAGCACGTTGAGCTTGCCGCCAACGCCGCTGCTCCTCACACGTCGGTTGGTGACCCGGTGCACTAGGGCGTGAGGATGTCGTTGATGGATCCGTATGTATCTTTATCTTTCCGTCAAATCCATGTAGTAGTATATGGTACTACTAGTAATTATCTTACCTTTCGCATCAACTTCATAATTCTCCTACGTACTCCATGCATGAACCGTGCCAGAACCAAA
This sequence comes from Aegilops tauschii subsp. strangulata, assembly GCF_002575655.3. Taxonomy (NCBI): domain Eukaryota; kingdom Viridiplantae; phylum Streptophyta; class Magnoliopsida; order Poales; family Poaceae; genus Aegilops; species Aegilops tauschii. The sequence goes on from NC_053041.3 coordinate 184,582,442, forward strand.
CTTCTCATTACTCTAGGGAAAATCGTTATTTCTATCTATCGGTCGCCCCATGGAGCAGAACCAAATTTTACAAGTTACAAGTTCAAAAGGAAAAGCCTGCCGTGTTCACGTCGCACCCCCACACGGTTTGTCCGGCACGCCGCTCAAGGGGGAATGCGTGCTGTGTTGCATTTTCACTTACAAGTGGGACCGCAATTGAGCAAACCGACTATCGGCAAACCCCCACCCCGCCCACCGCGGGATGGCTGAGAAAATAGGAGGGAGAAGAGATGGCTGTAGCTAGCACGGACTCCAAGAAAATTGGTGTCGGATGGGACTCGTGTGGGTAGTGTGTGCCGTACTGCTACACATGAATGCTAGTTATGACCCATGCCACCCCACTATATCGAGGTGCTGGTTACTCCACTATATCGAGTACGTAGAACAAATTTCCTGGAGTCCTTGCTCGGCCCTCCTCTATCTCTCTTCTCAGCCAGCCAGCAGACGCGCGGAGCCCATCGTCTGTTTGCTCATATGCGGTCCCACATGTCAGTGAAAACGCAAGAGGACCCACTGAACCTGCACATCTTTCACCTCGATGTGCTCGTGATGAAAAACAAATCCAATGAAGATCTTCGGTGGCCGCTTTTGGAGTTACTCAAGAGTAGTAAGATTCTATTTACAGTTTAACCCAAGATGCACATCACGTGGCTTCACCTACCACTCTATTTTCTTGCATGACACGACGTGGATGCTGGATGTCCCACATGTCGGCAAAAGGAGGAAGAACTCGACCAAATCTTCGGTTGTGCTCTCGGATTAGACTAGTTGTGCTAACTTAAAATTTTATTGTGTAGAATGGATGCAAGTTTTGGTATTGGGAAGAAGAGTACAATGATATATTGATGGAGCACAGTTTAGTAGATGTTCTAGCACTTTTAACTAGCATAGAGGCTAGAGATGAGACTAGTGCACTTGTTGATAGAATAGAGGCTAGACACGTCTACTTCTTTACACTCAAAGAAGAAAGAAGCACGCAAGATCGAGCCTCCGCAGATCAACAATGAATGCATCGAGAAGGCACTAATCCAAATTACAGGAGCAGTTATGGAAGTTGGATATCTTCTAAAATGTATTCTTGTGGTTCTTGTTTTCTTTGGTCTTGCTTTTCTAGTCAAAATTTTGGTGATGTATTTCCATGTACCAAAAAATCAATGATGAAAAAAAGATGTGTGAATAGTGCACGTACTCAATGACAGAGCACGGGATGGTAGCCATGGACATGGTCGGCCCTTTTTGAAGAGAGTACTAATAAATAACTTTGATGTGTCCCGTCAACTCGCAGAGCGACGAGAAGCTTGCTTACTACGCCTTCTCCCTCGCCAACGCGTGCGCGGTGCCTCACAGCACGAGGAGAAACTTTTGCTTACAAGCAGTGGATGTGCAGCAGTACATTTGGTGTCAGATTGCCAGAAGTACTACTGTAGTACCATCATTATTGTTCGACTTCCGTAAGAGGAGAAGAGCCAAGCGCAAGGTCACCTACTAACCTAGTATAGTACTACTATAGCCAAAGCTGGTCCACCTTTTTAGAGCATGGTTAATAAATATAGGCGGCTCTTGCAGCGGCACATCATTTAGAGCAAGTACTCTCTTCGTAGGAACAAAGGAAGTGAAACAAAAGTTGGAGTGGATGCTAGATTGCCAATTAAAAGATGATTACATAGGAAAAAATCCTATAGCATTCTATCCTATGAATCAAACGACCAATGTAGGAAAATTATGAGGGGGGGGGGTCTCTCCAACAGTGTTCCTCGGCTCGCACCTAACATCACGGTGGTCGAACTTGGAGTCATTCATCTGGTACACGTGGCATCTCAGATCTGGACACAAGGTGACGTGACCTCTCACTTCCTCCGCCATTTGAAGCGGCGCGCTGGTGGAGGGCTAGCATACTCCAATATTAGGTTGGATCTATGTGATGTGGCAACTTCATATACTAACCGGATGCTGGCTATACTACTACGGTACTCACACTCCAAGAAGTGACTCGAAAACCATTCATAAATTGAGTCTATGACATGCATTCGCAACTGAAATGTACCATTCATTAAATACAACAAGTCATCAACACACAACGACAACGAGGATACATGTTGGATTATAGATTATTTCCAACAAAACATTATAGTAAATACTAAATTTTTCATCACACAACAAATAACAAGCAATGAAATGAACTTCAACTCAACCAATCCTCGGCATTGGAAATGCTTGCTTTGAACCATAGGTGCTCTGGGAAGGGCCAGCTATTGTCAATATCGAGAGCAACGCAGGACTGATCATCCAGGCTGAAGCGGCATATATCAGGACCAGGTTAGGGAACCACCAAAATGTCTGAGGTATAGATACAGTTGCTTCTCATAAATGGTAGTAACATTGTGTCAACAGCAGCTGGATCACCCTTTCACCATCATTGGATAGTTTGGTCCAAGGAAGAGCGAGTTTGTTCCAAGACTATCAATACTGAACCAGGGAGAAGGTGTTTGCGCTAGCACACTAGTATCCGTCCTGAATACCATGCAACGGGTGTTGGAATAGGTCAGGAGAGGGCGACCATGGGAGACAACACCTGCTTCCTCAGTAGTAATAGTCTGAGTGCACTGTATACAGACAAGAAGAGGTGATCCATCGGAATTAGTTGCCAGGCGCCACTGAGTATATAAGTTCTGCTCCTCCTCATGCTCGTGATCATCACCATCGTCATCTCCCCCTTGCTTATAAATTTTTTCAAGTATAGGTGGTGGAATGTTCACAGGACCTTGGAAACACAAGAAGAAGGTTAATTAGTAAAGGGAAACTTGCTAACCCGCATGCATGTGGATGAAACAATTATAATTGCAGTGGAAGACAAACGTACCGAAACTACGAGGATCCCATGAAAAAACAGTGCCACGAGTGGTGGCAGCAAACACAAGATCCTCGTATTCAATTGCATCACAGTACACATCCGTGTATAGAAACTGATTTTTGAGCAATATCCATCCAGTCGAACCACGAAGGACGGCAACAAGCTTTTCGAAGATAGCAACACTTGATAGTTCTTGTAATTCCAAGAGCGGTTGGGAACTCGACAAATTGCTATCTTCAGTAGACGACAGTCACCATGATCGTATTTGAACGTACGTAGATCATCTGTGTGCTCAACCTCAGGGCACTCGGAGATTTTTGGAAGTGGAATCCGCTGACGAGTCTACACATTCACAAGTTCCCACTCGCAATTGTACCCAATATAAACAACCCAATCTCCATTTGTGCCAGCCCAGGACTTACCCTTAAGCGATGGCATCTTGACATCACACGTATCATTATCAAGCGGCATCAACTTGCACAAGGCGAGGCCTCCGTCCTCCGCACCCATGCGAACAGGCTTATAGCAAAGAATATAAGGGAGATCAAACCGCTCCTGGACCCTTGGGTTCCTTGTGATGATGTTGTTAGTTGAGTCGAGAATGGGCTTGAACGAACCTGCCATGCTAGCCGAGGTGATGACATCGCACCGATCAATGAGTTCCCCCACCACGTCATCTTTCAGATCGGGGCAAGAATGACGGGGTCGTTTCCTACTTGTTCCCTCCATGGAGACGATCGAACAATGGCAGAAGGAAGGGTGAAGGCAAATGGAGGAGGGAAGAAGAGCGTGCAACAGCAGTTCCAAATCAAGAGGGAAAGGTGAAGAGTCGGTGGACGGTTGCCAGTTTGCCATGGTACACGAAGAGGCGCCCCGGCCTACACGTCCTTTCAGAAATTGTACAAAAGGACTCGCCGTCGTCTCACTGACATGTTGGAACGGGACCACATGTCAACGAAACATCGTGTGTAATTTCTCGTGCAAAATGCGATCTGGCCGCGTTGGCCCGAGGTGCCGCATTATTTCTCGACTTTAATTTTTTAATGGCGTGCCGTTCAGTTTTGAAGCACGACTAACTGGCACTGTTTGCAGAGAAAATATAAACTACTCTGCCACTACTCCACCTCTAGTACTAGTAGTATAAAAAAGATATATAGGCTGGAGCTTCAGAGCTTTCTTGCTAAGGGCTGCCCACTTGCTTCTCACACTATCACCCTCTCTCCAGATCTAAGAAAGACGGCCTCTCTCCCTCCTCACCGGTGGTCACAGATCCGCCGGGGAAGAAAAGGACGTGCAGTGTTGACGCACTCGTCGTCGGCGAGCGAGGTCACGCACTGATGACAAGGCCGTCCTCTCAGACCTAGCGCCCGCATGGGATGGCCTCCGTCCCTAAGCTCGCTGTCATAGTGAGTGTGGAGGACGATGACCACGAGCGAAGCCACTTCCCGCCGACCCTCAGGTATGCTACCTCTTTTCGAACCATACACTTGTTCTATTGCCCCATCTGCCATGTCGCTGCATGTGGATCTTTTTCCACTGCACCATCTTCCCAATTTTCTATCCTCTGCTCTGCTGGTCACACAGACGAAAACCTAAATTTCACTATTAAAGGAAACCCTACTTCATGCTGACTAATCCATGTCTGGGTTGAATAAGGAAAGGAAGGGAGACTGTACTGTCCAAGAGAGTAGGCATCGAACCCGCATCTAGGTTGAGAAGGGGAAAATCAGTAGCTAAGGAACGAGTCTCGTGTCTCTTGGTTGAAGAAGGGTAGAAAGGCATGACAACGCAATAGAGAATGACCAGTTCGATCGGTTTGTTGTCCTCACATAGGAAAAAGGTGGCTAAACATAACAAAAATGGGACGTGATCCACATATGATGCCTGGATATTTGTTGCTCTGGGCAACCATACCTCCCTCACCACTCTATGCGTCCGTGGAGGTACATCGTACTGGTGCGCCCACTGTCCGAATGGGCCTCGCATGCTCTTAGTCTAACTTTTTTGCTGTTAGTATAACGCCAGCAGTCAAGTCAAGCAATGCTACTGCTAAAGTGATGCCACATTTAACTAATGCCGCACTCAGTCTAATGCCACCGATAAATTTAAGCAATGCCATTTAATGTCACTGGATTATTTCAGGGTTAGCTGTTGATTGCGGATGTATTAAAGATTTTTCAACTAAGGCATTCTAATGATGTTGCACAGCCAGTATACCAATGATGAAACTTGTTACTACCTTCATCAGCCTCTGTTGCCTTATTTATTCCTTCAAAAAGGTGGTTAGAAACAGTCTTGCTACCTTTTCCCATTAAGAAATTGGAATGCTGATATTTGTGAGTCTATGCTTCAACTAGTGCCACTTTTATAGTAATCACACTTTCAATATCTATGCAAACAGGGATGCTCGCGTTTAGTGGAACTGCACAAAAAGCCCAACTGGTTCAACATTAGGAGCATGTTTTCTCCTAAACCTTTATATCCAATTGGTGGCACTATGAACTGTTCATTAAGAAGGTACATGGTTTGCTATTATCTTGCTACTCTTTCTGTACTGTCATTAGATAGTAATACTAGTGGTTTGCATGTGAATTTATTGGCAGGGTGGACCTACATTGGAGGTGCAGGACATGATTCAATGACTGGATGCTCAATTTCGGTTGTATCGATTTCACCTCTTCCATCACTGCGAACATGGATATCCTTGATCTGATGAAGAATAGGCGCTATATTTCTACACTGAACAAGCAAATCAATTCAGTATGAAATTGTCTAGGGCAAAACATGACTGTATCAAATTGTCCAGTGCAAAACATGACAGATCTAAGCGGAAGAGACATGTTTAAATCGAAAATACAAGGTGGGGTATATGTTTACTAGCTGCTTGATATTTGTGCAGAAAGAGATGTCTGCCCGTTGCTATTTAGCAAACACACAAAGTGACCGCAATTTTGGTTGAACTGCACAAGAGAATAGTATAGTCACTGCATGCAGTGCTATTTGAAAGTAGACACAGAAAGATTGGATAGTCACTTCATGGACTGCAGAAAATTAGTACTGTACTATTTATTGGCCAACACTAGGTGCTTCATTGCTTTGGTCTGATTATACAATGGGCATCATTTTCCTAAGTTAAAGTTTGTATTCCGAAAATAGTCTCGCCGTGTGATCAAGAGAAGACCAAATCATATTGCAGTGGATGTTCCTCCATCATGTGTGGTCCATTCCCATGGTTCCAGCTATTGGTGAAACCACTTACGTTTGCAAGAGGAATTGTAGACTTCACAAACAAATTTGTCATTCAGTCTGTACTGAATGTTGGCCAAGAGAAGCATCCATGTTAGTAGGAAGAACATATGTTTTTTCTAGATCTTTGCTTTTGGAGCTACATATTTGTATATGATCTGTGAATCATTGAGATGCATTAACATGTTGATCTTATGTATGGGAATCGTACTAGTTGGTTTTAGTTGTGGCTGATCTTTGCTTTTGGAGCTACATATTTGTATATGATCTGTGAATCATTGAGATCCATTAACAGTTCCTTATATCTGTTCGCTCAGTGTTTACAAGTTACCGATCGATCACTAGCTAGCCTACTAATGCGCTCCTGGCTATTTTAGTTGCGACGCAACATCCGAAGTGGTAGTTTTTTGAATAGAAATGCCTACCTCTGAAGAAACTGACAAGCTGCTCTGAAGAAAATGCCATGCGAATCTGAAGAAACTGCTAGCAAAAACATTCGCAAATGCCTTATCTCCCAGCTAAAGTTCATCGATTAATGCCCTCGGCTGCGACTCGTTGCATGCTGCTCCGCGTACTGGTTGCGAGCGATTTTGAGTGCCCGCATGCAGCCGTCCGTAATTAAGGCAGCTAACTGATGCGAAAAAAGATGTGCTTTAATTGTTGCGGGCCTTTTAAATCCGTGGAATCATTATTGACAAGGAGGGAGATGATTCGATTGCACTGTTTGACCGTAAGGCCGGCGTGTGACCCAGCATGGACGGGATGGGACGGCACAGTCAGAATTTCAGTTTATCTAGTTTTCCACGGCAAGCTGGCGCGCTAAGCCATGCCTGCTTCATTATGCATTGAATTCCGATGACCGTTGCGCTACCTTCCGCTTACAAGTACTGTTTCTCGGCCTTCTATGGTGGCACCGTGACCCAACTCGCCCTATCCTCATAAGCCCCCACCGGCTCGACGTTGATCGCCACTTATCCTCGCTCTCGCCACGTCCGCTATGCCCCCGCCCGTCCGCGATAGGCGTGGCCGGAGGCGGTCACCGCCGGAACTAGTGTTCGGTTTTTCACCGGAAGGCAGACGGAGGGAGGAGGCATTCTATCAGTCTTTAGATGGCAATGCGGAGATCGAGGACTTGTTGGAGCGCGACCGCCTGGCGGAGGAGCAGGAGTTGTTGGAGCGCGACCGCTTGGCGGATGAGCAGTGTATCGCCGATTTGCGCCGCCAGCGGGACATGGAGCAGCAGCGCACCGACGCTGTGAGTCGTGAGCAGAGCGCCCGCACGTGGGCCGACTATGTGGAGGCCGGCGCCTGGCAAATAGCCCTGGAGGCTGTCGGGCACGCACGCATTCGTGGCGTCGATTTTTACTACCAGCTCATCAAGTGGGTTTCCCGCTTAGAAGCCGAAGCTTCGGTGGACCACGCCGGCATGGAAAGGGCCAACGCGCGCGAGCAAAGCGCCCTATCGCACCTCTAGAAAATCCGAGGTGAGGCGGAGGACGCCGGTGCCGGCGTTTAGCGTGTACCGCAGATGGTGGCTGGCATCGTCTAGTTAGCTAAGAGTAAGTTAGTACTTGTACGCTACTAGAGTATTAGTGGAAGTAGATAGTTAACTTGGCTATGATGGTTGTCAACGTGGAAGTTCAGTACTCTATGTTGGAAATATGCCCTAGAGGCAATAATAAATTGGTTATTATTATATTTCCGTGTTCATGATAATCGTTTTTATCCATGCTAGAATTGTATTGATAGGAAACTCAGATACATGTGTGGATACATAGACAACACCATGTCCCTAGTAAGCCTCTAGTTGACTGGCTCGTTGATCAATAGATGGTTATGGTTTCCTGACCATGGACATTGGATGTCGTTGATAACGGGATCACATCACTAGGAGAATGATGTGATGGACAAGACCCAATCCTAAGCCTAGCACAAGATCGTGTAGTTCGTTTGCTAAGAGCTTTTCTAATGTCAAGTATCATTTCCTTAGACCATGAGATTGTGCAACTCCCGGATACCGTAGGAAAGCTTTGGGTGTACCAAACGTCACAACGTAACTGGGTGGCTATAAAGGTGCACTATAGGTATCTCCGAAAGTGTCTGTTGGGTTGGCATGAATCGAGACTGGGATTTGTCACTCCGTGTAAACGAAGAGGTATCTCTGGGCCCACTCGGTAGGACATCATCATAATGTGCACAATGTGACCAAGGAGTTGATCACGAGATGATGTGTTACGGAATGAGTAAAGAGACTTTCCGGTAAAGAGATTGAACAAGGTATCGGGATACCGACGATCGAATCTCGGGCAAGTACTCTGCCGCTTGACAAAGGGAATTGTATACGGGATTGATTGAATCCTCGACATCGTGGTTCATCCGATGAGATCATCGAGGAGCATGTGGGAGCCAACATGGGTATCCAGATCCCGCTGTTGGTTATTGACCGGAGTGTTGTCTCGGTCATGTCTGCGTGTCTCCCGAACCCGTAGGGTCTACACACTTAAGGTTTGGTGACGCTACGGTTGTAGAGATATTAGTATGCGGTAACCCGAAAGTTGTTCGGAGTCCCGGATGAGATCCCGGACGTCACGAGGAGTTCCGGAATGGTCCGGAGGTAAAGATTTATATATGGGAAGTCTTGTTTTGGTCGCCGAAAAAGTTTCACGCATTATCGGTATTGTACGGGGAGTGCCGAAAGGGGTCCGGGGGTCCACAAGCCCCGGGGGGGCACATGGGCTGTGGGGTGTGCGCCTTGGCCTATATGGGCCAAGGGAACGAGCCCCAAGAGGCCCATGCGCCAAGAGATAAGGAAAGGGAGAGTCCTAAAGGGGGAAGGCACCTCCGAGGTGCCTTGGGGAGGATGGACTCCTCCCTGGCCGCACCCTTCCTTGGAGGAAGGGCCAAGGCTGAGCCCCCCTCTCCCTTTGCCCTATATATAGTGGGGGGGAGGGAGGGCAGCAAAACGTAAGCCCTGGCGCCTCCCTCTCCCTCCCGTGACACATCTCCCTCCTCCCGCAGCGCTTGGCGAAGCCCTGTTGGAATCCCGCTACTTCCACCACCACGCCGTCGTGCTGCTGGATCTCCATCAACCTCTCCTCCCCCCTTGCTGGATCAAGAAGGAGGAGACGTCGCTGCTCCGTACGTGTGTTGAACGCGGAGGTGCCGTCCGTTCGTCGCTAGGATCATCGGTGATTTGGATCACGACGAGTACGACTCCATCAACCCCGTTCTCTTGAACGCTTCCGCTCGCGATCTACAAGGGTATGTAGATGCACTCCTTCCCTCTCGTTGCTAGTAAACTCCATAGATTGATCTTGGTGATGCGTAGAAAATTTTGAATTTCTGCTACGTTCCCCAACAGTGGCATCATGAGCTAGGTCTATGCGTAGTTTCTATGCACGAGTAGAACACAAAGTAGTTGTGGGCGTCGATTTTGTCAATTTACTTGCCGTTACTAGTATTATCTTGATTCGGCGGCATCGTGGGATGAAGCAGCCCGGACCGACCTTACACGTACTCTTACGTGAGACAGGTTCCACCGACTGACATGCACTTGATGCATAAGGTGGCTAGCGGGTGTCTGTCTCTCCCACTTTAGTCGGATCGGATTCGATGAACAGGGTCCTTATGAAGGGTAAATAGCAATTGGCATATCACCGTTGTGGCTTTTGCGTAGGTAAGAAACGTTCTTGCTAGAAACCCATATAAGCCACGTAAAACATGCAACAACAATTAGAGGACGTCTAACTTGTTTTTGCAGGGTATGCTATGTGATGTGATATGGCCAAAAGGATGTGATGAATGATATATGTGATGTATGAGATTGATCATGTTCTTGTAATAGGAATCACGACTTGCATGTCGATGAGTATGACAACCGGCAGGAGCCATAGGAGTTGTCTTAATTTATTGTATGACCTGCGTGTCAATGAAAACGCCATGTAATTACTTTACTTTATTGCTAACCGTTAGCCATAGTAGTAGAAGTAATAGTTGGCGAGACAACTTCATGAAGACACAATGATGGAGATCATGATGATGGAGATCATGGTGTCATGCCGGTGACGAAGGTGATCATGCCGCGCCTCAAAGATGGAGATCAAAAGGCGCAAGATGATATTGGCCATATCACGTCACTTTATGATTTGCATGTGATGTTTGTCATGTTTACATCTTATTTGCTTAGAATGACGGTAGCATAAATAAGATGATCCCTCACTAAAATTTCAAGAGACGTGTTCCCCCTAACTGTGCACCGTTGCGAAGGTTCGTTGTTTCGAAGCACCACGTGATGATCGGGTGTGATAGATTCTAACGTTCGAATACAACGGGTGTTGACGAGCCTAGCATGTACAGACATGGCCTCGGAACACATGCAAAACACTTAGGTTGACTTGACGAGCCTAGCATGTACAGACATGGCCTCGGAACACAAGAGACTGAAAGGTCGAACATGAGTCGTATAGTAGATGCGATGAACATGGAGATGTTCACCGATGATGACTAGTCTGTCTCACGTGATGATCGGACACGGCCTAGTTTGACTCGGATCATGTATCACTTAGATGACTAGAGGGATGTCTATCTGAGTGGGAGTTCATTAAATAATCAGATGAACTTCATTATCATGAACATAGTCAAAAGGTCTTTGCAAATTATGTCATAGCTTACTCTTTATCTCTACTGTTTAAGATATGTTCCTAGAGAAAATTTAGTTGAAAGTTGATAGTAGCAATTATGCGGACTGGGTCCGTGAGCTTAGGATTGTCCTCATTGCTGCACAGAAGGCTTATGTCCTTAATGCACCGCTCGGTGTGCTGAACCTCAGCGTCGTATGTAGATGTTGCGAAACATCTGACATACACGTTTTGATGACTACGTGATAGTTCAGTGCGTAATGCTAACGGTTTAGAATTGTGGCACCAAAGACGGTTTTTGAAATGTCGCAGAACATATGAGATGTTCCGAAGACTGAAATTGGGATTTCAGACTAGTGCCCACGTCAAGAGGTATGAGACCTCTGACAAGTTTCTTAAGCCTGCAAACTAAGGAAGAGAAGCTCAATCGTTGAGCATGTGCTCAGATTGTCTGAGTACTACAATCACTTGAATCGAGTGGGAGTTAATCTTCCAGATGTGATAGTGATGGTTCTCCATAGTCACTGCCACCAAGCTAGTAGAGCTTCGTGATGAACTATAACATATCAGGGATAGTTATGATGATCCTTGAGCTATTCGCGATGTTTGACACCGCGAAAGTAGAAATCAAGAAGGAGCATCAATTGTTGATGGTTAGTAAAACCACTAGTTTCTAGAAGGGCAAGGGCAAAAGGGATACTTCATGAAACAGCAAATCATTTGCTGCTCTAGTGAAGAATCCCAAGGTTAACCCCAAACCCGAGACTAAGTGCTTCTGTAATGAGGGGAACGGTCATTGAAGCAGTACTACCCTAGATACTTGGTAGATGAGAAGGGAGGCAAGGTCGACAGAAGTATATTGGACATACATTATATGAATGTGTACTTTACTAGTACTCCTAGCAGCACCAGGGTATTAGATACCGGTTCGGTTGCTAAGCGTTAGTAACTCGAAATAAAAGCTGCGGAATAAATGGAGACTAGCTAAAGGTGAGATGACGATATGTGTTGGAAGTGTTTCCAAGGTTGATGTGATCAAGCGTCGCATGCTCCCTCTACCATCGAGATTGGTGTTAAACCTAAATAATTGTTATTTGGTGTTTACGTTGAGCATAAACATGATTGGATTGTGTTTATCGCAATACGGTTATGTAACACCCCGCATGTAACTTGCCATATTTGTAACTCTGACTCTTGCCATTTCCGGCTATGTGTTATGATTTTCCCTCCGTTGTCGGGTTTTGTTTTTCGTTTTGTATTTTGTCATGTCATGCTTTTTCATATCATGTCATCATGTGCATTGCATTCGCATACGTGTTCGTCTCATGCATCCGAGCATTTTCCCCGTTGTCCGTTTTCCAATCCGGCGCTCCTATCTCCTCCGGTGCACCCCTCTTGTTTTCTTTCGTGTGCGTGTGTCGAACTTTCTCGGAATGGACCGAGGCTTGTCAAGTGGTCTTATTATACCACCCGGAGACTACCTGTTGAGGATATAGACCTTAGAGTCACCCGCCAGGAGGGGCCGGGTTACTCTTCGGATGATCATTGCCAGAAGCCCGGAGCTAAGTTTCAAGATGACGGGCCAGAGATGGGCTGAGACCCGGATATGGCTTAAAAGCCCGTAGTTACAATCATTGTTATAGTAGACTTGTAGTGTAAGGCAAGTATTGCTTAGAGTCTGAGCCGGACGCTCTTATGAGCCGGCCAGGACCCTAAGGGCTGCTGGGCGTTAGCCTCCCTATATAAAGGGAGGACCCGGCAGCGGTTTAAAGGCGACAACAATCTGATCGAGAGCCGGGCATAGCTGTTTAGCTCCCTGGCGATCGTAACCCTAATCAATAACACCTCAAACTGGACGTAGGCTTTTACCTTCACCGTAAGGGGCCGAACCAGTATAAATCCTCGTCTTCCTTGTCCCGCATAACCCCTTCAAGCTTCCTAGTTGCGATGGCTCCACGACTAAGTCCTAGCTCGAGGACATCTGCCGTGACAATTCCACGACAGTTGGCGCCCACCGTGGGGCTGGCGCACGGTGGATTTGAGTTCTTGAAGGGCAGCTTCGAAGGGCTCAAGGGATACGCTGTGGGCCGGATGACCAAGAGTCGTCGCGGCAAGCTCTACATCGACGATGCGGACTGGGGCCCCGACGCCGGCTCAATTGAGTACGGGTACCGGGTCCCCTTCGGTGGAATTCATGTCTTCATCGGCAAGATTGGTGAGCCGGGCCCCGAGCCGGACCTCCGCGCCGATCTCATCGAAACGGCTCAGCGCGCACGACCCGCCCGGGCCCGGCCTGCCTTAAGGCGCGCTTTTGTGGGATGCATCCGTGGAGGGCCTTCTGATCCATCCGGGTTCGGTGATGAGGCGGCCGCCGGCTCTGACGGCGAGTCGGCCACTGATGAGTCAAACTCGTTGTACCAACTTCAAGATGGCGTGCTCATGGGTTGTTCCGACGGCGATAGTATTCCGGACCTTTTTGAGCCACCAAGTCAGGTTGGAGTTTTTATGGCTGGTGCACAGCCTGTTCAGAACCCTGCTGCCGGAGCGGGAAACCCGGTGCCTTCTCCGGCCCAGGTGCTAATGGATCTCACGGACAAGATGACGGCCCTGTTAACCGCGACGGTCGACCCGACGGATCAAGCTCAGCACGATGCGGTGGTGGCATAGCTAAAATTGGATCTGATAAAAGCTAAAGAGGATCTTGCAGCGGAAGGAATCAGGCTGGCTGCAGAGCGGGCGGCTCTCGACGCCCGGATTCAGCTGATTCAGGCAGTCCTTCCAACTCACGATGGATCAGAACGCGGCCAACGAGGTCATGAGAAGGAGGCATCAGAAGGCCCAGTCTCGACTCCCGCCGGTTTACGATCCACGCAATCTCTTTAACACGCCGGGTGCAGGGTCTAGTAACCCGCCAGGGGTCATTATGCCCGGGTCTGGACCCCTTATTCAGCCACGAGTGATGGGGCCTCCCCAGGTGCCCCCTGCCCCGCCTCAGTATGTGCCAATACCCCCGGGTCATTATGATAACCCGCTAGAGAACATGGTAGCTGCGGCAGCACGGCTGGCGGCTCTCCCCGTTGACGGTGATTCTCCGGCGGCCATCGAAACCCGCCGTGTCAGGGAGCTCCTGCAGACGGCACTAGCACAGCAAGAGGCGTACTCCTATAGCCGTGACAGGATCCACTCGACCCCTCATCCAGGCCAGAGCCCGAGTTACAGCCGGCACATGGTCTCAGCAACCGGTTCAAGTAATGTGCGACGCCATGACCCGCCCCCTGGCCATGGCCCGGCTCATAATGGAGCCTTCTACGCAACAGACCAAGCGCAGCAAGAGGCGGAGCAGGCGCCTCAATTGACGGCTTATCAGACCCCCCCCCCCCCCCGGCTTATCCGATGACGTCCGTTGAGGTGGGAATTTCTAACAGGACCGGGGGAGTCCCTTGTTTGGTGCCAGCCATCCGTAATGAACGTCTACCTAAGGACTTCAAGGGCCCTAGGAAGGTGCCTAACTATACAGTGGACTTACAGCCTGCAGCCTGGATTGAGAGTTATGAGATGGCTATGGAATTGCTGGAGGTCAGTGAGGCGGCCATGGCCAAATATTTCACCATGATGTTAGATGGAACTGCCCGCACGTGGTTGAAAGGGTTACCACCGAACTCCATTGGGTCTTGGGCTGAGCTGAAAGCCCAGTTCATTCAAAACTTCAAAGATACCTGCAGGCAGTCTATGTCAATTGTGGATTTGACTAACTGTAAGCAGCAGGAGGGTGAGTCCACGACCCATTGGGTTCGCCGGGTCAAGGAGATCATACATTCATCAGATAAGATGGATGCCGGCTCTGCAGTCTTAATGTTGGAACAGAACTGTCGCTTTGTGCCCCTTAAGATGAAGCTTGGACGGCTCAAGCGCGACTGCACCGATATGGGTACCCTAATGGCGGCTCTTGTCAAGTACGCCGATTCCGATGGTACCAAGGACCCCCCTTCAGATGATGAAAGGGCAGGGAAGGGAAAGAAGAATGGCAACGGAAAGGGTCCTCAGTTTAACCCGGGGAACCAAGGAGGAGGCAAGCGTAAGGCCGATGGCAGCCTAGAGTTTGTAGCCAACACCAACTCTCAAGGTAATAACCAGCGACGTAAGGGGAGGCCCCCTCCCTGAGGCGGCGGGTCAGGACCTTCTCTGGAGCAGCTGTTGAATGAACCTTGTCTGAGACACGGCTCTAGAGAGAAGCCAGCAACTCATCTGTGGAAGGATTGTGCTATCATGAAGGCCTTTAAAAACTACAATGGCCCGGGTGGCGGCTCAGGTGCCGGCGGCTCAGGCGCCGGCGGTTTTCATGGCCCGGGCGGCGGCTCAAATTCCGGTCCTCAGAACGGCCAAGGAGGCTTTAATCAACAGTCTGGTCAGGGTCATCGACAGCAGCAGGGGGGTTATCAGACCAACCCAAAGTAGCTTAGCGGTGGACAGTATCACATGTTCACCACTAGTTTGTGCAAACGAGACGAGAAGCTTCACAAGAGGTCTGTTAATGCTGTTGAGCCGGCGGTTCCACGCTACTTGCGGTGGTCTGAGCAGCCTATAGTGTGGAGTAGGGAGGATCACCCTCCCCGGGTGGATAACCCGGGCCACTTGGCCTTAGCGGTGGCTCCTCAGGTGGGAGGCTATAAGTTTACAAAGGTACTCATGGATGGAGGCAGCAGCATCAATATCCTCTATTATGAGACTTTCCGTCGTATGGGGCTAGTCGATAAGAACCTCAGCCAGTCAAACACTATCTTCCATGGTATGGTACCCGGTAAGTCGGCTTATCCAGTCGGCAAGATCGAACTGGAAGTGGCATTTGGCGATGAGAACAACTACAGGGTGGAGAAGTTGACCTTTGAGGTGGTCAAGATAAGAAGTCCATACCACGCTATATTTGGACGGCCGGCTTACGCCAAGTTCATGGCACGGCCGTGTTATGTGTACTTACAGCTCAAGATGCCGGGTCACAATGGGAACATTACGGTTCACGACAGCCGGAAAGTGGCTCTGGAGTGTGAGGAAGGTGATGCAGCTTATGCAGAGTCTGTTTGCGCCACAGAGGAGTTGAAATTTTATAAAGACAATGTTGACCCGACAGATATGACCTCTCTGAAAAAGCCAACCACGGAGAATGAACCAGCAATGAAATTTAAATCAGCTGATGAGACTAAACTTGTTGATTTTGTTCCAGGTGACTCGTCTCAACAGTTTAGCATCAGTGCAAATCTGGACCCGAAATAGGAAAGCGCGCTCATCGAGTTCATCCATGAGAATAGGGACATCTTCGCGTGGAAACCTTCTGACATGCCAGGTGTACCTAGAGAACTCGCTGAGCACACTCTCAATGTCGATCCAAAATTTAAGCCGGTTAGACAGCTCCTTCGACGGTTTAACGAAGAGAGGTGGAAAGCTATTGGTGAAGAAGTGGCCCGGCTCTTGGCGGCCAGGTTCATTGTTGAGGTTTTTCACCCGGAGTGGTTGGCTAACCCGGTGCTCGTACTCAAGAAGAACGGCACCTGGCGGATGTGTGTGGACTACACGGACTTGAACAAGGCATGTCCGGCTGATCCTTTTGCTCTCCCCCGTATTGATCAAATCATTGATGCTACGGCAGGTTGTGCACGCTTAAGTTTCTTGGATGCCTATTCCGGGTATCATCAGATTAAGATGGCAGTTAAGGACCAGGAGAAGACGGCGTTCATCACTCCCTTTGGAGCCTTCTGCTATGTGTCTATGCCTTTTGGACTCAAGTGTGCGCAGGCGACTTACCAGCGTTGTGTACAGAATTGTCTTCATAAACAGATCGGGCGCAATGTTCATGCTTACGTGGATGATATTGTGGTTAAATCCATCAAGGAGGAAACTCTGATAGATGACTTAAGGGAAACCTTCGATAATCTCCGGGTCTACAAGATGATGCTTAACCCGGCCAAGTGTGTTTTTGGTGTTCCTGCAGGCAAACTATTGGGCTTCTTGGTTTCTGACAGAGGCATTGAGGCTAACCCGAAAAAGATCAAGGCTATCACCTCCCTAGCTAAGCCGGCATGTATAAATGACATTCAGCGTTTGGCGGGTCGCATCGCTGCTTTAAGCCGGTTTATAAGCCGTTTGGGTGAGAAGGCTATTCCCCTATATCAGTTGATGAAGAAAACTAATAACTTCATCTGGAATGATGCAGCTAATACCGCTTTTGAAGATTTGAAAAGCAACTGGCAGAGCCCCCCATCCTTGCTGCTCCGGTTGATAAGGAGCCCTTGCTACTATATGTAGCGGCAAATGCACGAGCCGTCAGCGTGGCTGTTGTAGTGGAGCGCAAGGAGGCGGGTAAGGAGCATCCGGTTCAGCGGCCCGTTTATTATGTCGGCGAGGTGCTCATTGAGTCCAAGCAGCGGTACCCGCATTGGCAGAAGCTCGTATACGGTGTGTTCATGGCGAGCCGGAAGCTCAAACATTATTTTCAGGGTCATCCCATCACTGTGGTCAGTTCTGCCCCCCTTGGTGATATTATCCAGAACAGAGTGGCTACAGGGAGAATTGCTAAGTGGGCTATAGAACTTGGACCTCATGACCTCAAATATGTGCCATGCACTGCTGTTAAATCTCAGGCTTTGGTGGATTTCATCAATGATTGGACGGAGTCTCAAGTGCCTGAGCAAAAGCCGGATAACACTTATTGGACTATCCACTTCGATGGGTCCAGACAGTTGGAGGGCTCGGGGGCTGGTGTTGTATTGGCTTCCCCTAAAGGTGACAAGTTCCATTATGTGCTACGGTTGATGTTTCCTTGCACTAACAATGCGGCTGAATACGAAGCTTTGCTCCACGGTCTTCGGGTGGCTAAGGAGATGAGCTTAAGCCGGGTAAGGTGCTTTGGGGACTCAGATTTGGTGGCTCAACAAGTATCAGGCACCTGGGATTCTAAGGATCCTCTCATGGCGGCTTATCGTCGCGAGGTTGATGCCATTGCTGGGCACTTTCAGGGATACCAAGTGGAGCACATTGATCGCAGGAAGAACGAGGCGACTGATGCTTTAAGCCGGCTAGGCTCTCAGCGAAAGCCGGTGCCGCCTAACACTTTCCTGGATGTCTTGTATAACCCCTCGGTTAAGTTGCCTACAGAAGAGGACTTGGCTATCCCTGACCCGGAGGCACGACTGGTGGCGGTTCTTCATGTCATACCAGACTGGACAATGCCATATCTGGCTTATATAACCCGGGGAGAGTTGCCTGAGGATGAAACACTGGCCAGGCAAGTTACCCGGCGGGCTAAGTCAATGATTGTCATTGATGGCGAGTTGCATCATCGCAGTGTTTCAGGGGCGTTTCAGCGTTGTATCTCCCCTGAGGAAGGTCAAGAGATTTTGCGTGAGATCCATGAAGGGGATTGTGGCCATCATGCCGGTTCAAAATCTCTTGTGGCCAAGGCTTTCCGTCATGGTTTTTATTGGCTGACGGCTCACGCTGATGCAGAGGACTTGGTCAGTAAATGTGATGGTTGCCAAAGGTTCTCACGACGGGCTCATGTGCCGGCTCAGGAGTTGAGGATGATCCCAATCACTTGGCCCTTTGCGGTCTGGGGGCTTGATATGGTTGGGCCTTTTAAACGGTCCAAGGATAAGAAGACCCACCTCTTGGTGGCCGTTGACAAATTCACGAAGTGGGTGGAGGCTGAGCCAGTTAGCAAGTGCGATGCAGCCACGGCGCTTCAATTTATGAAAAAGGTGATTTTCCGCTTCGGCTTTCCGCACAACATCATAACTGACAATGGCACCAATTTATCCAAGGGCGCTATGGAAGAATTTTGTCAACGGGAGCATATCCGGCTTGATGTTTCCTCAGTGGCTCATCCTCAATCCAATGGTCAAGCTGAGAGAGCTAACCAGGAGATTCTTAAGGGCATCAAACCCCGGCTTTTGGTCCCTTTGCAACGGACGCCGGGTTGTTGGGTGGAGGAGCTGCCCTCCGTCTTATGGAGCATCAACACTACTCCTAGCAGGTCTACTGGCTTCACGCCTTTCTTCATGGTTTATGGAGCAGAAGCAATCCTCCCCAGCGACATCCGTCACGATTCGCCTCGTGTGGCGGCTTATGTTGAGACGGATAATGAACAGGCGCGCCAAGATGCTCTGGACTTGTTGGACGAACAGCGTGATGTGGCGGCAGCTCATTCAGCGATTTACCAACAAGACCTGCGCCGTTATCATAGCCGCCGGGTCAAATCCCGGGTCTTCCAGGAAGGCGACCTTGTGCTCCGGCTCATCCAGGATCAAACAGATGCACATAAGTTATCCCCACCTTGGGAAGGGCCCTTTGTGGTCAGTAAGAACTTGCACAAAGGGTCATATTACCTCATTGATATTCGGGAACATAAAGATTCACGTAAATCTGAGGAGGAGACCCGTCGGCCATGGAATATAGCTCAGCTTCGGCCTTACTACACTTGAGCTGCCAGCTCTCGTGGTGTACATATTTATCTCAGACATGTATATACTATGATAAGCAATAAAGCAGGGCCTCTGTCCTTTTTTCTCCCCCAATTATGCGTGTGTTATTTCTTACATGCTGATTTAAAGGAGGATCCGGCTTATGATTGTATTTGAGTCTAGCTGCAAGCAGTAAGGTCACTTGGGGGCTTCCTGTTCAAAGGTCGTATTCGAACCAAAGAGAACATAGCTGTCGATACCCACGTGATTGGCAAAGTGCCGAGCTCGTTGGGAAGTTAACCTTGGTCATATTTGAATCACAGTTTAACCCCTCTGAGATCCGACGTGGATCGTATTCGAATCAGCGTCGTTAAACAATTTTAAGAATCACTTGGGGGCTTCCTGTTCAAACATGGGTCGTATTCGAACCCAAGAGAACATAGCTGTCGGTACCCTTTTGATTGGCATCGCCACACCCATTGGGGGCTATATGATCGTATCCGAATCTTGGCTTAACCCCTTTCGGGCTGGGTCTCTAGTCGTATTCGAACTGGAAGCCCCTAAGTTCTGATTTATCACAAGTTTACTCTGATTATGACAAAGTGTGCATGGCCGGGTTTCACTTGCCGGCTTAATTTTGGGTTTATCTTATTAATTGAACATCATGGATGTCATCAAGGTAAGTCAATTAGAGTTAAGATACCAACCATGCTACCTGGGTTATTTAATCCGGAAGTATGTTTACAGGCCGTTAAGTGTGTTATCATGGCTATGTTCAGAGTGTAACTAAGGACCAGTCCTTTTTGATTCATATTCCGGGTTATCCATCTCAAACACCTGATTCTCAGGGTGGTAAGCCGCCTTGAGACTTGTGATTTGCCTTTCTATGCCGATACTTAAAGGCACCTGTTAAGGTTGAGAAGGACAAACGGATAATTATGACCCGGAGGAACACCAAAAGGATAACATCAAGGGATTTCAGCATTCATTACATGCACGATGGCACGGCAGAGATAAATTGTTGCGCCTATTCTATTACAGAATTCATCAAGTCTCAAGGACGGAGCGTTGTTCGGTGAACCGCCAGCCGCTTTATGATGCCTGCTGAGTTGAAGTCCCCGGCTCGTTCCTGTCTTCTGCTCCGGCTGATCCCAAGACCTCGAAGGTTGACGACTTCCAGCTGATGCCGCTTAGAGCTTTGAACTGGGCTTCTTCGTCGATTAACCCGGCCGGGTCAATCTCCGGGGCGAAGGTGTGCTTGCGAGCCGGCGGAATCAGACTGAGAGCTTCATAGCGAGGGGTTGGAATCCTCTGATTCTCCGCGTTGTACCCCGGTTGATACTTGGTTAAGTCGGTGTCGTTCCCGATGATGGTGGCCACCGGGCGTACAGCCTTCACACATGCCGCGAAGTCCTTCTGGTCGAAGGCTGAGCCGTCTTCCTTCAGACTTGGGTAACCCAGGGCGATGTCTGCCGGGTCTAGCTCCGGCAGGAAGGCTTTGGCCCGGCTCAGCGCGGCAATTGCTCCGGCTCTTGCGGAGGCTCGGCGTAGCTCCTGGATCCGCTGTGGCAGAACAGCGAGCCGGCGCAGGACTTCGGCCAGATGGGTTGGCACCTCGTTGGATAGGGCCACCATAGCTAAGGCGCGCTGTGACCCGGTGTAGAGTTGTTCCACCAGGGTGTACATGGCCTTTAACTTGGTGACCACGCTCTGGTTGAGGTTGGCACTCCTGGGACCTGTTTAATAAAGGTCAGATAAGCCGGTGACAAGGATGAATCATAACATATACAGACTTGATGAAAGCCAGCGAGGCGACTTACTGAAGATAGCAGCCACCATTTGGGAAACCTGGCGCTTTAGGCCGGAGAGCTCAGCGGTCTTCTCAGTGAGGGCCTTCTCCGCCTGTTCTGCCCGGGTCACCAGTGCGGCTTTCTCCTCAGCCTAGGCCATCCGCTCAGCATCGAATTCGGTCTTTAGCTTCTCTTGAGCGGCGATGCTGGAGACAAACTTGGCGTTTGCCTTCCGGGTCTCCATCTCTTGTGTCTTTAGCCGGCTCTTGAGATCCGCAAGGTCCGACTCTAATTTTTTGCCAACAGCCTGCATATATTTCCGGGTTGTTAACAGTCATTCTATAAGTCCCAAGTGCTTTCCAAGCAAAGACACTTGGCACTTGGGGGCTAATGCATATTGAACGTATCTATCTACGTATTGCCGGCTTAGTTTAATAAACCGGACCTAAGTCTACAACATATTCAAGTGTAAGTTGTCGACCTGGGGGCTATCATGACAAGGGTCACTATGCAGAAAGTAAGATGACAGCAGAAGGATACCTCAGATTTTTGTTAGATCTGGTTGACCATGGCGATCTCGGCGTCCCGGCTCTTGTGAACTTGGCTGATGTAGCCTGAGACGAGCTCTCCAATGCTTAGATCGGTGTAGCTGGAGAGATCCAGATTCACCCGGTGGGGTTGCAGCAACTCCCCCTTCGCGGAGCATTTGGCCAGCACGGTCGGCCTCCCCGGCTCAACATACTCCGTCCGGGAAATTACCACGTCCGGGTCGTTAGCTGGTGGGGCTGAGCCGGAGGCCTCCGGGTTAACCGACGCTTCGGTCGTTGTCTTGGTGGTCGGGGCAGGGGCTTCAGGCGCCGTGTCCATGGGAATGGTGGCTTCGGGGACGGAGGCAGCTGGCGGCTCTTGAGCTGTCGCCTCCGGCTCAGGCAAGTCCGGCATTCCGGCTGACCTGGTCTTCTTTGCTCTTTTGGTGAGCTTTGCCTGGGCACTGAGAAGGCAGAAATGTTAGGCATACAAAGAGTAAATACAGACAGATAATGTAAGGAGATTGTTCTTACCCGGGTGCAGTCTTGAAGGCCGGCAGACTTGACTGCATGGAGTCACCCGAAGAGGGGGAGGTCTCCTGATAATTGGAGTCAGAAGAGTTGAGTGGCTGATGGATGACACCCGCCAACGGATGAAAAGGGTACAGGTGAGAAAAAACCTTAGTGCGACGCTTCCTTGTTGCGTCGGGTAACCCGGCGGAGAGGTCGGTGTCCTTGCGGGCCCGGGTGTGACGCCGGCTTTCGTGAACCTGCTGCTTCAAAAGAAATTGAGGGTCTTGATGAGCTAATGGATGAGAAAAGCTTACTTTCCGGGTTACTCTTCGGACTTTCAGCTGTGGCAAAGGCTCCGAGTCGGAGGAAAGTGATGCTACCTCCTCAATCACCGGGTTACTGGCGCCGGTGTCATCCTGTCAATAAGCAAAATGTTGATAAGGCAGACAGCACCAAACAACAAAAATGGCAAGAGTTTAAAGGTTTAAGGGTTACCTCTGACTCGGAGCTGTCGCTTAATTGCAGCAGCTCCGAAGCAGTGGGTCTGCTTCCCTTTTTGCGAGGGGCGGCTTTCTTGGCGGCTTTCTTCGCCTTCCTGGCCTTCTTGGCCGCCTCGTGGTCATACTTGACCCGCCAGAATTTATCATCAGCCTGAGAAATACAGTAATGAATTCTTAAAATGGTTCAGAGCAAGGTGACATGTAAAAGAAGTTGAAAGGTTAAAGTCAGCGGCTTACCGCAGGGGCTGGATTGGTCTTGCAGAACGGGGCTAGCCCGGTCCTTCCACAGTCTGCCAGGCTCTCGTTTAACAGAGCCTTGGTCTCTTCTTCAGCAACGTCTTCTGGAAGATCATTGCGACTGTGCCTCTGCGGGTCATCCTCTCGCCCGGTGTACTCACACATTAAGCCGGGGCGGCGGCTCAATGGGATCACCCGCCATGAGATCCAGACCCGGACCAGGTCTATTCCGTTCAGACCGTTGCCTAGCAGGGCCTTGATCTTATTGATCGTTGGAAGCAGAGGCTGGCGTTCCGCGGCAGTCAGCTTGTCGGATAGCGGATGAGTCGGCTCCAGGCGCGTTGGGCGAAAGCCGGGCAGCGGGCTCTCATCAGCCGGGGACGTGTCTTGGCAGTAGAACCAAGTCATGTTCCAGTCCTTGGGGTGACTTGGCGGTTCTGCGTAAGGAAATAGATAGTCCCTGCGCCGTTGGATGGAGATGCCGCCTAACTCTAGACTTGGACCGTTTGCGCACTCGGTTTGGCGGTTCAAATAAAATAGCTCTCTGAAGAGCAGCAGACTCGGCTCTTCTCCAAGATATACTTCACAAAAAACTTGGAAGTTGCAGATGTTGGATATGGAATTGGGTCCTATATCCTGAGGCCGAAGGTCAAAGAAGTTGAGCACGTCCCGGAAGAATTTTGAGCCGGGCGGTGCGAAGCCCCGGCTCATATGGTCTGCAAAGATCACTACCTCCCCGTCCCTCGGCTGAGGTCTTTCTTCGGACGGGTCAGGGGCACGGTAGGACATCACTTCCTTCTTGGGCAGATATCCGGACTTAACAAAGTTGGCCAGGGTCTCTTCGGTGACGTTGGATTTCATCCAGTTGCAAGTGATGGGAGCCTTGGGAGGCATGGTGACGGTTGGTGGTCTATGAGGAAGAGAAAAGTGTCCGGGTTAATTATAAGCTGGGGATTATCATTCAAACTAAAGTGACGGCTTATGAAGGGGACTAATGATATATATTGATATGGTGGGTTATCTAAGCTGTCGGGGCTTTCAGGTTAAGTTGGTCATCTACGGCTTACTGCAGTTAAGTCGGAGGATTTTACAGAGCATGGTTCTCTTTAAACCGGACATGTAAGCCGCCGAGATTCAATGGTTGCGTTTTTACTAAGTGTGGTAAACAGGTTTCACATACTACCGTAATTTTTTTTGGATCAAAATAGTCGGAGCAGAGAAAATTTTCTAGACCTAAAAAACAGAGGCAGGAGAAGTTCTTGAGGTTGAACACAGTTCTTATGCAGTAAAAAGAGGATTTCTTGCAGATGAAATGAGTTCCGAACGTCTACCGCAGTGGTTTTACGCAAGGATAAAGATCAACCGACTACAGTGGTGACGAGGACTGCCGAGTTTCTGGGCAAAGGTGACGAACACGAAGAACGGGAGGAACCCTACCACGGATCTGTTCTAGCAAGGCAGAGAAGACTCACCGGAGTTGAGGAAGAGCGAAGGTCGCCGCCGTTATCTGGTCCGGGTCAGGGTGATGCAGCGGCCGGGTCGATGAAGATCAGGGGCGCGACGGCGGCGGCGGCGGCAGAAGCTCGGGCAGAGGAACGACAGCGCGAGGAAGAAGAAGGAGAGTGTGAGAAGAGAGTGCCGGGCCGGCCTATTTATAAGGTAAGTCATAAGTGGGCGCGAGATTCAAGGAGACCACGGCGTGGTTATCTTCCCCTCACGGTGCCTCGATTTTCGCAAAGACAGTAAAAGCAGAGATCTGTTGCGGATTTGGCGGAGTAAAAAAACGGACTTAATGGAGGATGACGTCACGGCGGATTATCCGGAGTCCGGAGAATGACGTCACTCCGGGTTATGGCCTTCACACGAACGGTAAGCCGGAGATTTTTCTGTCGGCAGAGTTGAAGATTGACACGAGCCGGCTCAAGTCAATCTGGGGCCTAATGTTGAGGATATAGACCTGGGAGTCACCCGCCAGGAGGGCCGGGTTACACTAAGGGTCATTGCCAGAAGCCCGGAGCTAAGTTTCAAGATAATGGGCCAGAGATGGGCTGAGACCCGACGCGGGCTTATTGCCCATAGTTATCATCATTATTATAGTAGACTTGTAGTGTAAGGCAAGTATTGTTTAGAGTCCGAGCCGGACACTCTTATGAGCCGGCCGGGACTCTAAGGGTCGCTGGGTGCCAACCTCCCTATATAAAGGGACGACCCGGCAGCGGTTTAGGGGCGACAACCATCTGATCGAGAGCCGGGCATAGCTGTTTAGCTCCCTGGTTATCGAAACCCTGATTAATACCACCTCAACTGGACGTAGGCTTTTACCTTCACCGTAAGGGGCCGAACCAGTATAAACCCTCGTGTTCCTTGTCCCACTTAACCCCTTCAAGCTTCCCAATTGCGATGGCTCCACGACTAAGTCCTAACCCGAGGACATCTGCCGTGACAATTCCACGACAAGTACGCTCACGAGGATCAAGCTTTCGACAACTCTGAGAATCTTGCAGGAAGATGACCACCCCTCGAAATCACTTCTATCTTTGCTATGCTAGTTGTTCGTTCTATTGCCATGCTCCGCTACCTATCACTTGCTATATCATGTCTCCCATTTTAGCCATGTCAGCCCTAACCATCCTTTCCTAGCAAACCGTTGTTTGGCTATGTTACCGCTTTTGCTCAGCCCCTCTTATAGCGTTGCTAGTTGCAGGTGAAGTTGAAGTTTGTTCCATGTCGGAACATGGATATGTTGGGATATCACAATATCTCTTATTTTAATTAATGCATCTTTATATTTGGTAAAGGGTGGAAGGCTCGGCCTTATGCCTGGTGTTTTGTTCCACTCTTGCCGCCCTAGTTACTGTTATACCGGGATTATGTTCCTTGAGTTTGCGTTCCTTACGCGGTCGGGTGATTTATGGGACCCCCTTGATAGTTCGCCTTGAATAAAACTCCTCCAGCAAGGCCCAACCTTGGTTTTACCATTTGCGACCTATACCTTTTTCCCCGGGTTTTCTAGAGCCCGAGGGTCATCTTTATTTTAAACCCCCGGGCCAGTGCTCCTCTGAGTATTGGTCCAAACTGTCAGTCGCTGGTGGCCACCAGGGGAACTCTGGGCTGGCCTATCGGAAGCTTGGACAATCCGGTGTGCCCTGAGAACGAGATATGTGCAGCTCCTATTGGGATTTGTCGGCACATTCGGGCGGCTTTGCTGGTCTTGTTTTACCATTGTCGAGATGTCTTGTAAACCGGGATTCCGAGACTGATCGGGTTTTTCCGGGTGAAGGTTTATCCTTCGTTGACCGTGAGAGCTTATGATGGGCTAAGTTGGGACACCCCTACAGGGTAATATCTTTCGAAAGACGTGCCCGCGGTTATGAGGCAGATGGGAATTTGTTAATGTCCGGTTGTAGATAACTTGTCACTTGACCCAATTAAAATACATCAAATGCGTGCGTAGCCGTGATGATCTCTTCTCGGCGGAGTCCGGGAAGTGAACACGGCCTGTGTTATGTATGACGTAAGTAGGTGTTCAGGATCACTTCTTGGTCATTGGTAGATGACGTCCGTTCCGTTGCTTCTCTTCTCGCTCTCATATGCGCAAGTTAGCCACCATATATGCTTTTGCCGCCGCAGCTCCACCTCACTACTCCTCCTTGTCCTACAAGCTTAAATAGTTTTGATCTCGCGGGTGTGAGATTGCTGAGTCCCCGTGACTCACAGATACTTCCAAAACAGTTGCAGGTGCCGATGATGCCAGTGCAGACGATGGCGTCGATCTCAAGTGGGAGTTCGACGAGGAACGTGGTCGTTACTATGTGTCTTTTCCTGATGATCAGTAGTGGAGCCCAGTTGGGACGATCGGGGATCTAGCATTTGGGGTTGTCTTATTTTCATCTGGATTTTGACCGTAGCCGGTCTATATGATTGTATTTTTGGATGATGTATGAATGATATTTATGTATTGTGTGAAGTGGCGATTGTAAGCCAACTCTTTATCCCATTCTTGTTCATTACATGGGATTGTGTGAAGATGACCCTTCTTGCGACAAAACCACTATGCGGTTATGCCTCTAAGTCGTGCCTCGACACGTGGGAGATATAGCCGCATCGTGGGTGTTATAAGTTGGTATCAGAGCCATCCCCGACTTAGGAGCCCCCTGCTTGATCGAATCCCTGGCGTTGTTGAGTCTAGAAGAAAAATGTTTTGAGTCTTAGGATTATATATATCGGAGAGTAGGATTCTTTTTACTCCTCAGTCCCTTCGTCGCTCTGGTGAGGTCTCCTGACGTAGAAGTTTTGACTATTATCTCCTCAAATTTCACAAAAAAAAAATTTAGGATCACGCGGGTATCTTGGAATCGTTCCGATGGATTTGTGACGAGAACATTGTTCTTGGTGCCTCCTGTCATTTAGGGGTTGTGGCAGTGTCCCGGGGAGTTGAGCTCCGAGGTGTTGTCGTCACAATTTTATCGTTGCAGTTCTGGAATACCTGAGTTTCCCCGACATCGAAATCTCTTTTATGCAGTTGTTGGTGAGATCACCTCGACGCCACCCAGTACTGGGCGGGAGTTCGGGAGTATTGCCATAACTTGTATAACGGATGTTTTTCGAAGGTCTAGGTAAACGATTTCCGAAGGTTTCTTGGTTATGTGTTGACGGATGGATACAGCTGGATCTAGGGATTGTTAGTTTGGGTGATATATTTTGTGTCCCCTGTATCCCCTACACCAGATTGCATAACCAGAAAGTTTCGGGAGTTTATAAGTGGGAATTCAAGTAGCCTTAGGATATCTTTCCGACAGATGCATGATATGAGATTGGGGTTCGACGTCTAGTGGTCCGCCTTTCCACGGTTGATTTTACAGTGGTCTCGTTGTGTCTTAAAGAGTCCATGGCTTTGCCGACTCAGGGACGCTTCGTATGTCATGTGCACAGCCTTGTACATGATGGTGCTGTACGATTGAGCCCGTGTGGGCCCCACCACGAAAACTTCGGACGAAATATCTATCATATGTTTGTTCCGGCTTATTCTGCAAGCCAATACTTGTTTTATTTTGTATTGTGGTATCGAGTTGCTTCGAATTCATATGTTCATTCCATATTCTTTTTCAAGTGGCTTCTCAACTTATGGAAGTGTGATAATTTACTACGGAATTCATTCGTTCATCTTCGTTCGAATGTTTATTGTGAAGACTATATGTTGCAATTTCTGTCCGTTGATTCTACTTATCTTTTTATCTATCAAGATGCTAACGGATGTCACCCTCTTCAGGATGGCTCCGCCAATGCGTCAGAATCCGGATCGCAATGAAGGGAGTCAAGCGAACCCTCCGCCACCACCTCCACCTCCGGAGGCATGGCAAGCAATCATGGCAGCCACCAACGCCAATGCTCAGATGATTCTGCAACTCTTGCAAGAACGTTCTCAAGGGCAAGGCAATCAAGGCAATCAAGGTCAAGGCAACAATCAGTTTCACTTTGCCACTCTCAACCAGTTTCTCGCAAATCAGCCCAAGTCTTTCAGCTACTGTGTCGAGGCCACGGATGCCGATGATTGGCTCGTGGACATCAACAAGCATTTTGAATGTAGCAATGTCAGGCCTGAGGATTTTGTCAAGTTCGCTTCTTGCCAGCTCAAGGACCAAGCTGCTGATTGGTATCAACAATACAAAGATTCCAGAGGAGGTCGTGTGATCACTTGGACTGACTTCTGTCGGGACTTCAAAGCGCACCACATTCCACAAAGTGTTGTTGAGAGCAAGCGTGAGGAGTTCCGCAATCTCAAGCAAGGAAACATGTTTGTGTATCAATACAACATTCAGTTTCAGAAACTTGCTCGCTTCGCTAAACAAGACGTTCCTGATGAGAAGAGCATGATCTATCACTTCAGAGGTGGCCTTAAAGAGGATCTGCAGTTAGCTCTCGTTCTTGTTGAGCCTACTCAGTTTGATCAATTCTACAATATGGCACTGAAGCAAGAGGCTGCTCAGCTCAAGTGTGAGGCTTCTAAGAAAAGAGTCAGAGACGCAGTTCAGTCTTCTTCTTCCTCACTTGTGACAGCTAAGCAACAGAAGTTCCGGTTGCCTCCTCCTCCTCCGTTTCGTCAGCCTTATCAGCAGAAGAACAAAGGTGGCCATGGTTCTTCAAACTCTTCAAACTCTGGCTATCAGAACAAGCCTCAGAATCAAGCTCCAAAGTCCAATGCTCCTTATCACCGTCCACTCTCAGAGGTGACTTGCAACAAATGTCAGCAGAAAGGTCACTATGCTAACAAGTGCTTCAACCAGAGGCGTCTTCCTCCTCCTCCTCCTGTCAGATCTTCCAGCAATGCAGTGGTCAAGCATAATCCAAAGTTTGCAAAGGTGAACATGATGAATGCAGCTCAAGCGGAGGAATCTACTGATGTGATAATGGGTAATCTTCCTGTTAATGATATTTCTGCAAAAGTTCTTTTTGATACTGGTGCATCGCTTTCTTTCATATCAAGACCTTTTGCATCCAAGCATGAATTGCATTTCCAAGGGTTGCCTAGGCCGTTAGCAGTTGTCTCTCCGAGCAAATGCATGAATGCAAGTTCCATGATTCCGAATGTTACCATCAAGATGGGCGACTACAAATTTCAGTCTTCTCCAATTGTTCTTGGTGACTCGGATATTGATCTTATTCTCGGGATGGACTGGCTTTCTAAGCACAAAGCTCAACTTGATTGTGCTGCCAGGGAAATTCAATTGACACACTCGTCTGAGGATGTGATTGTTTTTGCCGCTCGTGATGAAACCATTCGGTTTTTCTCTCTCAATGAGAAGGGCGAATTGGATGCCATCTCTCAAATTCCAGTCGTTTGCGAGTATCAAGATGTCTTTCCAGAAGAGCTTCCGGGTATGCCTCCTCATCGGCCAGTTGAGTTCGTTATCGAACTAGAGCCTGGTACTGAACCCGTTTGCAAGCGTCCATACAAGCTTGGACCTAACGAGCTGAAGGAATTGAAGAAACAGCTCGATGAACAAGAACGTCTGGGTTTGATCAGACCGAGTTCTTCTCCATGGGGTTGTGGTGTTCTTTTTGTCAAGAAGAAGGATGGCACGGACCGACTTTGTGTTGACTACCGTCCATTGAACAAGAAGACAATCAAGAACAAGTATCCACTTCCCAACATCAATGAGCTATTTGAGCAACTCAAAGGCGCTAAAGTATTCTCGAAGCTTGACCTTCGTATGGGTTATCATCAGATTCGCATTCGTGAAGAAGATATTCCCAAGACAGCATTCAGAACAAGCTTTGGTTCTTATGAATATACTGCCGTGTCTTTCGGCCTTGTCAATGCTCCTCCGGTGTTCTCTCGGATGATGAATTTCATCTTCAACCCCTATACCAATGAATTTGTTCTGGTGTATCTCGATGATATCTTGGTCTTCTCCAAGAATAAGCAGGATCATGCCAAACATTTGCGATTGGTGCTCGACAAGCTCAGAGAGTATCAATTCTATGCGAAGTTCTCCAAATGTGAGTTTTGGCTCGATGAAGTTCTTTTCCTTGGTCACATCATCTCTGCCAAAGGCATCGCTGTTAACCCCGAGAAGGTGTCCGCAGTTCTGGATTGGGAACCTCCTCAAAATGTCAAGCAGCTCCGCAGTTTTCTGGGTCTTGCAAGCTATTGCCGAAGATTCGTTGAGAATTTCTCCAAGATTGCAAAGCCTCTTTCCAACCTCCTACAGAAGCATGTGAAGTATGTCTGGTCTCCTGAGTGTGACGTTGCTTTCAACACTCTCAAACAGAAACTAGTCACAGCTCCTGTCTTGACTCCTCCTGATGAATCCAAGCCGTATGAAGTTTTCTATGATGCTTCTCTCCAAGGTCTCGGTGCTGTGTTAATGCAAGAGAAGAAAGTTGTGGCCTATACCTCTCGGCAGTTGAAGCCCAATGAGAAGAACTACCCCACTCACGATCTTGAGTTGGCGGCAGTTGTCCATGCATTGATTACGTGGAGACATCTCTTGTTGGGAAGACAAGTGGACATTTTCACTGATCACAAGAGTCTCAAGTATATCTTCACTCAGCCCAACCTCAACCTCAGGCAGACTCGATGGGTCGAAATGATTCAAGA
The DNA here is from genome assembly GCF_002575655.3 of Aegilops tauschii subsp. strangulata. NCBI lineage: Eukaryota > Viridiplantae > Streptophyta > Magnoliopsida > Poales > Poaceae > Aegilops > Aegilops tauschii. The sequence continues at coordinate 184,613,333 of NC_053041.3, forward strand.
GTACAATCCGAGTATTGAATATACTTCAGGCAAGGCTAATGTCATTGCAGATGCTTTAAGCAGGAAGGCTTATTGCAACAGCCTAATACTTAAGCCTTTCCAACCGGATCTTTGTGAAGCTTTCCGCAAGCTGAATCTCCAAGTTGTTCCTCAAGGCTTTCTTGCCAACCTCATTGTATCTCCTACTTTGGAAGATCAAATTCGTGAGGCACAACTCCTTGATGCCATGGTGAAGAAGGTGAAACGTGGTATCGACAAGGGTCTTTCCAAATACAAGTGCTATCGCATTGATGACAGAGACACTTTGTTCTTCGAGGACCGGATTGTGGTTCCGAAAGGTGATCTAAGGAAAGTCATAATGAACGAAGCGCACAATTCTCTCCTGTCCATTCATCCTGGAAGTACGAAGATGTATCATGACCTCAAGCAGTCGTATTGGTGGACTCGAATGAAGCGAGAAATTGCTCAATTTGTGAACGAATGTGATGTCTGCCGAAGAGTGAAAGCAGAACACCAACGACCAGCTGGTCTCCTCCAACCTCTTGCTATCCCAGAATGGAAGTTTGAGCATATTGAAATGGACTTCGTGACTGGTTTTCCCAAGTCCAAGCGCGGAAATGACGCTATCTTCATTGTCATTGACAAGCTTTCTAAAGTGGCTCATTTCCTTCCAATCAAAGAATCCATCACAGCAGCTCAGCTGGCAGAGCTTTACACCTCCAGAATTGTCTCCTTGCACGGCACTCCACAATTGATTTCTTCAGATCGTGGAAGCATCTTCACCTCTAAGTTCTGGGACTCCTTCCAGAAGGCCATGGGCACAAACATTCGCTTCAGCACAGCTTTCCACCCTCAAACTAGTGGCCAAGTCGAGCGAGTCAATCAAATTCTTGAAGATATGCTCAGGGCTTATGTCATTTCCTTTGGCATGAAATGGGAAGATTGTCTTCCATATGCTGAATTCTCCTACAACAACAGCTTCCAAGCGAGTTCGGGCAAGGCCCCATTCGAGATTCTCTATGGCAGAAAGTGTCGTACTCCTCTCAATTGGTCAGAGACTGGTGAACGCCAACTTCTTGGTAATGACTTAATCACTGAAGCTGAAGAAATGTGTAAAGTCATCCGTGATAATCTCAAAGCCGCGCAATCGCGTCAGAAGAGCTACTATCACAGTAAGCACCGTGATTTGGCTTTCGAGATCGGAGACCATGTCTACCTCCGCGTCTCTCCAATGAAAGGCACTCGTCGCTTCGGTATCAAAGGGAAGCTTGCCCCTAGATACGTGGGTCCTTTCAAGATCATTGGCAAAAGAGACGACCTCGCCTATCAACTTGAGCTTCCTTCCAACTTCGCGAACGTGCACGATGTGTTCCACGTGTCACAGCTCCGCAAGTGCTTCAAGACGCCTGAGCGCACTATCAACTTCGAAGAGATTGACCTCCAAGAAGACTTGTCTTATCATGAGCACCCAGTTGCTATTCTTGAAGAAACTGAGCGCAAGACTCGCAACAAGTCTATCAAATTCCTGAAAGTGAAGTGGTCGCACCATCCCGACCGGGAAGCCACATGGGAACGCGAGGACCATCTCCGTTCCGAATATCCGGTGTTCTTCCAGCCCTAGATCTCGGGACGAGATCCTCTCGTAGTGGTGGAGTGTTGTAACACCCCGCATGTAACTTGCCATATTTGTAACTCCGACTCTTGCCATTTCCGGCTATGTGTTATGATTTTCCCTCCGTTGTCGGGTTTTGTTTTTCGTTTTGTATTTTTTCATGTCATGCTTTTTCATATCATGTCATCATGTGCATTGCATTCGCATACGTGTTCGTCTCATGCATCCGAGCATTTTCCCCGTTGTCCGTTTTCCAATCCGGCGCCCCTATCTCCTCCGGTGCACCCCTCTTGTTTTCTTTCGTGTGTGTGTGTCAAACTTTCTCGAAATGGACCGAGGCTTGTCAAGTGGTCTTATTATACCACCCGGAGACTACCGGTCAAGTTTCGTTCCATTCGGAGGTCGTTTGGTACTCCAACGGTTAACCGGGCATCCGCAAAGTCCATTTGAGTATCCAGCAAAAACCCCATCTAAAACCAGCCCAAAGCCCACCAAACTCTCTTCCATGCTCTAGGTCGTTCGATCACGATCGTGTGGGTGAAAACCGCACCTCATTTGGAGTCTCCTAGCTCCCTCTACCTATTTATATGTGGGCATCCCGAAAAACGAAACTGCAGTCGAAACCCTAAATTTTTCCCTCCGCGCCGCCGGACGCGTCCGCCATCGGCCGGACACGTCCGCAGCCGCAACCGACGAATCGCGGCGTGCCACGTCACCGTCGGGTCCTCCCGCCGCCGCCGGCCCGCAGGCCCATCGCCGGCCCCCACGGCCCGCGCCTGCCCCGCCGCCACCGTACGTCGCCTCCCGCGGCTCGCCCGCCGCCGCCACCGGCCCCGCGCCGCCCGCCGCCCGCCGGCCTCCGCCGGCGCTCGCCGCCCCCGCCGGCGACCCCCACCTCCGGCGCCCCTCCTCCGCCGCCGGCGCCCTCCTCCGGCCGGGCCCCCGCCGGCTCCTGCCTCGCCGCCATCGGCCGAGCCGAGCTCGAGCTCCCTCGACCTCCCCCAGATCCGATCGCCCGAGCTACAGTACGCGTTCACTTCGTCCCCCCTTTTTTCTTCTAAGTCCTGGAATCTTATCAGTATATGCACTTGTTCCCGATGCCGTAACTTCTTGCATGTAGCTCCGATTCGCGCGTGTAATATGTCAAATTGTTCGTCTCGTGATGCTCTTCATTTTTTTCAATTGCACCATGTTCATTAGAGGTAATCCTGATGCCCAAATCTTCATTGGAAGAGGGCTAGTTGCTGTTATTCTCTGGTTCTTAACAGAACTTGGAGATTTGTCATTTTTGTATCATTTATTCTGTGCATCTTTTGAGCGTGAGCTCTACATGTGTTTTGAGGTATGCCATGCCATCTTTCCAGTGGTATAGTCCATGTATTTTTGTGACCTCTGTGGTGACTAGCACAAGCATGCAAAGTAGGCCCCGTAATATTTCTGATTTCAGGGACTGATTTCTGTCTTTGTCTGCTGTAATTTTGTTGCCATGTAAACTTGATGCTACAGAGAGATCCATGCATATTTTGGAGATGTTCAGTAAGGATATTTTGTAGCTATAGTTGTAATTCATCCATTCCTGCAATTGGTTGAAATTTTAGAGTACCATAGCATGACTCAATCTTGCTCTACTTTTGCTATAAAATATTTCTGGCAGATTCGTAACATGACATGCATTTTTGCCAAGCTTATTGTAGTTGATCCATACATGTTATGCTATTGTCCTTGCCATGGATAGCTTCATCAACATGCCATATTGCTATAGGTATGCTTGGTTTGTCATGCATTGCTCTGTAGTGAGTGCATCAATCTCACAAAGAGGCCTACATATTAATATTTCTGCCATGCTCTGTTTTCTGCCAAGTCTGAAACCTGATAACGAAACTTGCTATGTTTACATGCTTGCCATCATATCTTCTGATCCTTTTTGGCTTATGGTCAGTAAGGGACTTTTTTCATGTGCATTTAGTAGAACACTGCCATGCCTTGTTTTGCTATGCTAAGTTCCTGTAGCATGTTGATTCCGTGCTCTGAACATTGCTACCTGATGATGATTTCTGCCATGTCCAGTTTTCACTACGTCTGTGAACCTGTAATCTTTTGCACTTTTGCCATGCTTGTTTGAGCTTGATATGTTGTGAACCAGCCGTAGCTCAGTGTTCATATTTTGTCAAGCATCTCCTGTAGATTACAGGCATGTGCTTTGTTGCTATGTTGGGGTGCTGTAGCATTGTTACTTGTTGCATTTTAAGTGCTATCTTGCTGTTTATCGCAGATTAGTGTCATTCTTGTTTTGCTTGCCATTTGCAAACCGTGCATCCGATTCCGGTGATCTTTATATCGATTTCGACCGAAATCATCTCATCTTTCCGGTGGCATGCTTGGTTTGCCAAGTTACTGCCATGTTCATCTTTTTCCTTCCGGAGCACGCATATGCATCACATATCATATCTTGCATATCATACATGTTTTGCATCATGTTGCTTGCGCATTTCTCGTTGTTGATTGTGGTTCCGTTTGTTTGTGCTCTTGTCTTGGGTAGATCCGGGAGACGAGTTCGTAAACGAGGAACCTGTCGAGTACGCTTACGAGGATCAAGCTTTCGACAACTCTGAGAATCTTGCAGGCAAGATGACCACCCCTCGAAATCACTTCTATCTTTGCTATGCTAGTTATTCGTTCTATTGCCATGCTCCGCTACCTATCACTTGCTATATCATGTCTCCCATTTTAGCCATGTCAGCCCTAACCATCCTTTCCTAGCAAACCGTTGTTTGGCTATGTTACCGCTTTTGCTCAGCCCTCTTATAGCGTTGCTAGTTGCAGGTGAAGTTGAAGTTTGTTCCATGTCGGAACATGGATATGTTGGGATATCACAATATCTCTTATTTTAATTAATGCATTTTTATATTTGGTAAGGGTGGAAGGCTCGGCCTTATGCCTGGTGTTTTGTTCCACTCTTGCCGCCCTAGTTACTGTTATACCGGGATTATGTTCCTTGAGTTTGCGTTCCTTACGCGGTCGGGTGATTTATGGGACCCACTTGACAGTTTGCCTTGAATAAAACTCCTCCAGCAAGGCCCAACCTTGGTTTTACCATTTGCGACCTATACCTTTTTCCCCCGGGTTTTCTAGAGCCCGAGGGTCATCTTTATTTTAAACCCCCGGGCCAGTGCTCCTCTGAGTATTGGTCCAAACTGTCAGTCGCTGGTGGCCACCAGGGGAAACTCTGGGCTGGCCTATCGGAAGCTTGGACAATCCGGTGTGCCCTGAGAACGAGATATGTGCAGCTCCTATTGGGATTTCTCGGCACATTCGGGCGGCTTTGCTGGTCTTGTTTTACCATTGTCGAGATGTCTTGTAAACCGGTATTCCGAGACTGATCGGGTTTTTCCGGGTGAAGGTTTATCCTTCGTTGACCGTGAGAGCTTATGATGGGCTAAGTTGGGACACCCCTGCAGGGTAATATCTTTCGAAAGCCGTGCCCGCGGTTATGAGGCAGATGGGAATTTGTTAATGTCCGGTTGTAGATAACTTGTCACTTGACCCAATTAAAATACATCAAATGCGTGCGTAGCCGTGATGGTCTCTTCTCGGCGGAGTCCGGGAAGTGAACACGGTCTGTGTTATGTATGACGTAAGTAGGTGTTCAGGATCACTTCTTGGTCATTGCTAGATGACGTCCGTTCCGTTGCTTCTCTTCTCGCTCTCATATGCGCAAGTTAGCCACCATATATGCTTTTGCCGCCGCAGCTCCACCTCACTACTCCTCCTTGTCCTACAAGCTTAAATAGTCTTGATCTCGTGGGTGTGAGATTGCTGAGTCCCCGTGACTCACAGATACTTCCAAAACAGTTGCAGGTGCCGACGATGCCAGTGCAGACGATGGCGTCGATCTCAAGTGGGAGTTCGACGAGGAACGTGGTCGTTACTATGTGTCTTTTCCTGATGATCAGTAGTGGAGCCCAGTTGGGACGATCGGGGATCTAGCATTTGGGGTTGTCTTATTTTCATCTGGATTTTGACCGTAGCCGGTCTATATGATTTTATTTTTGGATGATGTATGAATGATATTTATGTATTGTGTGAAGTGGCGATTGTAAGCCAACTCTTTATCCCATTCTTGTTCATTACATGGGATTGTGTGAAGATGACCCTTCTTGCGACAAAACCACTATGCGGTTATGCCTCTAAGTCGTGCCTCGACACGTGGGAGATATAGCCGCATCGTGGGTGTTATAGGTTATTCATTTAAGGAGAATAATGGTTACTCTGTTTATTTGAATAATACCTTCAATGGTCTTGCACCTAAAATGAATCTCGATCGCAGTGATACACATGTTCGTGCCAAAAGATATAAAATAGTAATGATAGTACCACATACTTGTGGCACTGCCATTTGAGTCATATTGGTATAGAACGCATGAAGAAGCTCCATGTAGATGGATCTTTGGACTCACTCGTTTTTGAAAAGATTGAGACATGCAAACCATGTCTATTGGTATATATGCATGAAGAAACTCCATGCAGATGGATCGTTTGGACTCACTTGATTTTGAATCACTTGAGACATGCAAATCATACCACATGGGCAAGATGACCGAAAGGCCTCTTTTTCAGTAAGATGGAACAAGAGAGCAACTTGTTGGAAGTAATACATTTTCATGTATGCAGTCCAATGAGTGCTGAGGCATGTAGTGGATATTGTTATGTTCTTACTTCACAGATGATTTGAGTAGATGCTGAGTGTATTTACTTGATGAAACACAAATCTAAATTATTGAAAGGTTCAAGTAATTTCAGAGTGAAGTTGAAGATCGTCGTGACAAGAGGATAAAATGTCTATGATATGATCATAGAGATATCTGAGTTACGAGTTTTGCACACAATTAAGACACTGTGGAAAGTGTTTCAGAATTAATACCGCCTGGAACACCACAGTGTGATGGTGTGTCCGAACATCATAACTGCACCCTATTGGATATGGTGCATACCATGATGTCTCTTATCGAATTGCCACTATCGTTTATGGGTTAGGCATTAGAGACAACCGCATTCACTTTAAATAGGGCACCACGCAATTCCGTTGAGACGACACCGTTTAGAGAAACCTAAGTTGTCATTTCTTAAAGGTTTGGGGCTGCGATGCTTATGTGAAAAAGTTTCAGGCTGATAAGCTCGAACCCAAAGCGGATAAATGCATCTTCATAGAATACCCAAAACAGTTGGGTATACCTCCTATTTCAGACTTGGAAGCAAAAGTAATTGCTTCTAGAAATGAGTCCTTTCTCGAGGAAAAGTTTCTCTCGAAAGAATTGAGTGGGAGGATGGTGGAGATTTGATAAGGTTATTGAACCGTCACTTCAACTAGTGTGTAGCAGGGCACAGGAAGTTGTTCCTATGGCACCTACACCAATTGAAGTGGAAGCTTATGATAGTGATCATGAAACTTCGGATCAAGTCACTACCAAACCTCGTAGGACGACGAGGATGCGTGCTACTTCAGAGTGTTACGTGATCCTGTCTTAGATATCATGTTGTTAGACAATACTGAACCTACGAGCTATGGAGAAGCGATGGTGGGCCCATATTCCGACAAATGGTAGAAGCCATGAAATCCGAGATAGGATCCATGTATCAGAACAAAGCATGGACTTTGGTGAACTTGCCCGATGATCGACAAGCCATTGAGATAAATGGATCTTTAAGAAGAAGACGGACATGGACGGTAATGTTACCGTCTATGAAGCTCGACTTGTGGAAAAGAGTATTTTCACAAGTTCAAGGAGTTGACTACGATGAGATTTTCTCATCCGTAGCGATGCTTAAGTCCGTCGGAATCATGTTAGCATTAGCTGCATTTATGAAATCTAGCAGATGGATGTCAAAAACAAGTTTCCTTACCAGTTTTCGTAAGGAAAGGTTGTATGTGATACAATCAGAAAGGTTTTGTCGATCCTAAGGATGCTAAAAAGGTATGCTAGCTCCAGCGATCCTTCCATGGACTAGAGCAAGCATCTCGGAGTCAGAATATACGCATTGATGGAGTGATCAAAGTTTTTGGGTTTATACAAAGTTTGTTAGAAACTTGTATTTACAATAAAGTGAGTGGGAGCGCTACAACATTTCTGATAAGTATATGTGAATGACATATTGTTGATCCGAAATGATGTAAAATTTCTGGAAAGCATAAAGGGTTGTTTGAAAGGAGTTTTTCAAAGGAAGACCTGGATAAAGCTGCTTACATATTGGGCATCAAGATCTATAGAGATAGATCAAGACGCCTGATGATACTTTCAAAGAACGGACACCTTGACATGATTTTGAAAGAGTTCAAAATAGATCAGCAAAGAAGGAGTTCTTGGCTGTGTTACAAGGTGTGAGTATTGAGTAAGACTCAAGACCTGACCACAGCAGAAGAGAGAGAAAGGACGAAGGTCGTCCCCTATGCTTTAGACGTAGGCTCTACAGTATGCTATGCTGTGTACCGCACATGAAGTGTGCCTTGCCATGAGTTGGTCAAGGGGTACAATAGTGATCCGGGAATGGATCACATGACAGCGGTCGAACTTATCCTTAGTATATAGTGGACTAAGGAATTTTCTCGATTATGGAGGTGAAAAGGAGTTCGTCGTAAAGGGTTACGTCAATGCTAACTTTGACACTAATCCGGATGACTCTGAGTAGTAAACCGGATTCGTATAGTAGAGCAGTTATTTGAAATGGCTCCAAGTAGCGCGTGGTAGCATCCACAAGATGACATAGATATTCGTAAAGCACACACGGATCTGAAAGGTTCAGACCAGTTGACTAATAACCTCTCTCACAAGCATAACATGATCAAACCAGAACTCATTGAGTGGTAATCACATAGTAATGTGAACTAGATTGTTGACTCTAGTAAACTCTTTGGATGTTGGTCACATGGTGATGTGACCTGTGAGTGTTAATCACATGGTGATGTGAACTAGATTATTGACTCTAGTGCAAGTGGGAGACTGTTGGAAATATGCTCTAGAGGCAATAATAAATTGGTTATTATTATATTTCCTTGTTCATGATAATCGTTTATTATCCATGCTAGAATTGTATTGATAGGAAACTCAGATACATGTGTGGATACATAGACAACACCATGTCCCTAGTAAGCCTCTAGTTGACTGGCTCGTTGATCAATAGATGGTTATGGTTTCCTGACCATGGACATTGGATGTCATTGATAACGGGATCACATCATTAGGAGAATAATGTGATGGACAAGACCCAATCCTAAGCCTAGCACAAGATCGTGTAGTTCGTTTGCTAAGAGCTTTTCTAATGTCAAGTATCATTTCCTTAGACCATGAGATTGTGCAACTCCCGGATACCGTAGGAATGCTTTGGGTGTACCAAACGTCACAATGTAACTGGGTGGCTATAAAGGTGCACTACAGGTATCTCTGAAAGTGTCTGTTGGGTTGGCACGAATCGGGACTGGAATTTGTCACTCCGTGTAAACGGAGAGGTATCTCTGGGCCCACTCGGTACGACATCATCATAATGTGCACAATGTGACCAAGGAGTTGATCACGGGATGATGTGTTACGGAACGAGTAAAGAGACTTGCCGGTAACGAGATTGAACAAGGTATCGGGATACCGACGATCGAATCTCGGGCAAGTACTATGCCGCTTGACAAAGGGAATTGTATACGAGATTGATTGAATCCTCGACATCGTGGTTCATCCGATGAGATCATCGAGGAGCATGTGGGAGCCAACATGGGTATCCAGATCCCACTGTTGGTTATTGACCGGAGAGTCGTGCCGGTCATGTCTGCGTGTCTCCCGAACCCGTAGGGTCTACACACTTAAGGTTCGGTGACGCTAGGGTTGTAGAGATATTAGTATGCGGTAACCCGAAAGTTGTTCGGAGTCCCGGATGAGATCCCGGACATCACGAGGAGTTCCGGAATGGTCCGGAAGTAAAGATTTATATATGGGAAGTCTTGTTTTGGTCGCCGGAAAAGTTTCGCGCATTATCGGTATTGTACCGGGAGTGCCGAAAGGGGTCCGAGGGTCCACCAAGGGGTCCACAAGCCCCGGCGGGGCCACATGGGCTGTGGGGTGTGCGCCTTTGCCTATATGGGCCAAGGGAACCAGCCCCAAGAGGCCCATGCGCCAAGAGATAAGGAAAGGGAGAGTCCTAAAGGGGGAAGGCACCTCCGAGGTGCCTTGGGGAGGATGGACTCCTCCCTGGCCGCACCCTTCCTTGAAGGAAGGGCCAAGGCTGCGCCCCCCTCTCCCTTGGCCCTATATATAGTGGGGGGAGGGAGGGCAGCAAAACCTAAGCCCTGGCGCCTCCCTCTCCCTCCCGTGACACATCTCCCTCCTCCCGCAGCGCTTGGTGAAGCCCTGTTGGATTCCCGTTACTTCCACAACCACGCCGTCGTGCTGCTGGATCTCCATCAACCTCTCCTCCCCCCTTGCTGGATCAAGAAGGAGGAAACGTCGCTGCTCCGTACGTGTGTTGAACGCGGAGGTGCCGTCCGTTCGGCGCTAGGATCATCGGTGATTTGGATCACGACGAGTACGACTCCATCAACCCCGTTCTCTTGAACGCTTCCGCTCGCGATCTACAAGGGTATGTAGATGCACTCCTTCCCTCTCGTTGCTAGTAAACTCCATAGATTGATCTTGGTGATGCGTAGAAAATTTTGAATTTCTGCTACGTTCCCCAACACTCTATATGTGGATCAGACCTGTTACTTTGCTCTGAATGTTGAACTTTCAGTTTGAACATATGGAATGGGCTGTTATTTTTTTAAATGGGTTGTATTTGTCCTCCACGGGTTTAGAGGCTGACTTGTGGTCCTACCAAGTTGACGCGTACACAACCAAGAGATGATTGTACGTGCAGAGGATGACAGCAGAGACCCGCCAAGGTCATGGCAGTACGCAAGCAAAGTGCCTCCTTATTTCAATCCAATAAAAAATGGCTCCTCGTAATGGATTTCTGACATCTGGGTCCCATGCCATTATCAACATAGTCAATAAACGAGAGACTTGCACAACGAGCGGCTGACATCAGGGACCCAGCAGCTCGCCCAGTTTTTTTTGTTTTGGGTTAATTTGATAAATGCCACTCCAAATCTGGTGTTTCTAAGAAATGCCATTGCAATTTCCAAACTTTGAAAAATGCCATTTCATGCCATCCCCAGTGTCATTTTTCAAATTCTGGAGTGGCGTTTTTCAAAGTTTGCAAATTGCAGTGGCGTTTTCCAAAGTTTGCAAAAATTGCAGTGGCATTTTTCAAAGTATGGAAATTGCAGTGGCATTTTTATGAATCTCCATATTTGTTGTGGCATTTATCTAATTTTTTTTGAGACGGAAGCAGGGTGTCAACTGGGCTGTGCGGGGCACTCTGGCATGTCTAGACAGCCTTCTCTTTTATGTTTACCATAGGCCAGCCCAGTAGTTTTTTTTCTGAAAATGGCTAGCCCAGTTTTTTTGTGATTTGCCAAGTAAGTCGCTTTGTCAGGCCTATGGGGCTGCAAATCTTTCAAGACGAGGAGAGCTTCATTCGGCTGGACGAGAAAATGGCCTATCAGTAATGAGAAATGGGCTGTACATTTTTAAAACACATCAAACCGGCAATTACTTTCAAATTTCTTTTTTTCATTTCAAGATTTTAAATTGCATTAATTTTTATGCGTGGAAAATTTGTTGAATTTTATATTGATATACATTTATTTTTAAAATCAGTTTGAATGTGACTCGAAATTTCGGGATTAAAAACAGTTCGGACCGCACCGAAATATGCGACATTTCGTATAATTTTTTAACCGTGGCCACAATATGGGCTGTAATGCTAACAAAAAGAATATGGGCTCCAAAAGAAACCTTCAGAATTAGCAAATGGGCTGTAAATTATTAGAAATAATGGCAGATGGGCTGTATGCTGTTTTCCATAGATTTGAGGCTTTCCTAAAAAAAAGGTTGACGCACAAGCAGTGACTGTTGGATGGCCATCCAACGGCCGTCGTGCTTCTTCAATCTCTCCTCTTCCTGCTCCAGACGCTCAAACAAGCGCCAGCGGGACTGCCTGCTCCCTCCTCCCCGCGGCCGGCTCTGCTGCCGCGCAGGCCTCACTGCCCCACCGTACTCCCATCGCTGGCCTAGCCATCCCTCTACTCACCCACAACTGTTGTTATTCTCTGGCGACGGCAGACGAACCAGTAAACCCTCGTACAGTCGTACTCCCCTCCGCGTGGGAAACAACTGTCGAGTCTTCCCTGCCTCCGTGTCGTTCCCTTCCTAGGCTTCGCCGTCGTCCACCGCCCTGGTGCTCTCGGCGCTGCCTGGTCAACGTGGTCAACGACCGACATGCATCTGAAGTGGACTGTACGTGGAGAGGCCGACAGCTGGGTCCACGGCCGCACGCAAGGAAATGCCTCCTTATTACGCGCAAAGTAATGATTCCTCCACCTGACATCAGGGACCCACCGAAAGGGCCTTTGTATTTCGCGAAAAAAATGTTACCGCCGCTGACAGCTCGTACCCACCAGCTATATCTTCGCACGCAAGGAAGTGCCTCCTTATTACGCACAAAAAATGAATACTCCCCCTGCTAGCTGGGACCCACCATGGTGGGAGGCTGACTTGTGGGCCTACTAAGTTGACTGGGACGGGGGCCTTTGTCAACTTTAGTCAATATGAACGATTCTAGCTCCAGTGACCGTACGATGTCCATCCAACGGCCGTAGTGCTTCTTCAACTTCTGGTCTTCTTGCTCCAGCCGCCCAAAGCAGCGCCGGTCGTGCCGCATGCTCCTGCCTCCCGTGGCTGGCTGTGCTGCCGCGGAGGCCTCACCGCCCCCTACTATTCCCACCGCTGGCCAGGCCCTGCGGCGACGGCAGCCTCACACTGCAGCCGAACCAGTGAACCCTCGTACTCCTCTCGGCGCGGGCTTCCACTGCCACGTCTTCCCCGGCTCCCCGCCGTCCCCTTGCTAGGCCTCGCCATCGTCCACCGCCCTGGTGCTCTCGGCGCGGCGTGGTCATCGTGGTCAAGGAACGACTTCCATCGGACATGGACTGTACGTGGAGAGGCTGACAGCTGGGTCCACGGCCGCATCAAGGAAGTGCCTCCTTATTACGCGGAAAATAATGATTCCTCCACCTGACAGCTGGGACCCATCGGATGGGCCACTGTATTTCGCAAAAAAAACGTTTCCCCCTGACTGCTGGGACCCACCAGCTACATCTTCGCACGCAAGGAAGTGCGTCCGGGCAAAAAAAACGATTCGGCCCCCCTGACTGCTGGGACCCACCAGCTACATCTTCGCAGGCAAGGAAGTGCCTGATAGTCGGGACCCACCTGGTCGAAGCGTACGTAGCGTTGTCATTCTGGTCGCGAACGTGTACATACATATATACTGGTGGATGTAGAGGCGCGCACGTGTCGTAGTAGAGGCGCGCACATAGCATGTACACGTACGTACAGCGGCCAGTGTGCAAGAAAGAAAATACGGCCACGTACGTACATACGGGCAAGGTCTCGAACGCCTACTCGCGCATACGTACGGCCAGGGCTCGTGTACATGGCTGGGTCGGAACGGAGAAATAGCGTCATCATCGTGTTCATGGGGAGCCAACCAGCTGGGTCGGAACGGAGAAATAGCGTCGTCATCGTGTTCATGGGGAGCCAACCAGCTGGGTCGGAACGGAATCCGTCGTCATGTTCATCGGGAGGGCTTGGACGGAACAGCCGATGGAAACGAGGCCTGGCGTACCGCAGAACGGAGGAAACGGCCTTGTGTTCGACCGGCCACGTTTGAAACGGGATCCTGTTCATCGGGAGGGGTCTGGCGTACCGCAAAACGGACGAAACGGACCTCCTACGGTCGAAACGGGGGTCCTGTTGATCGGGAGGGGTGTGGCGTACCGCAAAACGGAGGAAACGGACTTGTGTTGGAGCGCTACGGTCAAAACAGGGGTCCTGTTCATCGGGAGTGGTGTGGCGTACCGCAAAACGGGACTCCACGGGATACTGTTCATCTCCACCGTCGACCCCCTCCAGCCTCCACGGGCTACTATTCATCCACCGTCGATCTCCTCCAGCCTCCACCTGCGACTGTTCATCCACGGGCTCCTGTTCATCCAGCCTCCACCACGCGCTACTCCACAGGCTACTGTTCAACCAGCCCTCTCCACGGGCTCGTGTTCAACCACCCCTCCACGGGCTACTGTTCATCCAGCCCTCCACCGTCTAATGTTCATTCTGCCCACCACGGGGTGGTCCTATTCATCCTGCCTTCCACGGGGTCCTCTTCATCCAGCCCCAACCGGCTCGATCGATTGGGGTCCTGTTCATCCAGAGGCAACACCATGGGGTCCTGTTCATCCACCCCCACCGGGAACTGTTCATCCAAACCCCCCCAGCAACGCTCACTGTTCATCCAGAGGCAGCATCGATCGGCTTCAGTTAGCAGCAGTAGCGAAGGAATCGCTCGATCGGTTTTAGTTAACAGCCATCGATCGATCGCTCGGGTTCAGTAACGCGTAGCCTGCAGTGCAATCGCTCGGGTTCAGTTAGAGACCAACGCCTCGCTCGGGTTCAGTTAGAGCCAATGCCTCGCACACACGCGCGTACGTGTACGAGAGAAACGTGCATCGCTCGGCCCCCGGCCTCCCACCGTAACCGGGAACTCCCCGAAATTTTCCTTGCCCTCACTTCTACCATGGTTTTTTCCGTCATGGACGGCCCAAAGAATGTCATGCAGCTGCGTCTCCGGCCCGCCCAGGACGAAAAGCCCATTTTCTGTCATGATTTTTTGTCATAGAAGTAGGAGCCCACCACATCTATGATGATACCGGGTTTTGTCACAATTATCGTCATAGAAGTGTCATATGTATGACAAAAAAATCGTTCGGCCCAAAATGTCACGGATGTGTCTTTTTTTGTAGTGGAAGTTCATTCTACATTGCTGGGAAAGATCCGTGAAGCTCAGAAGGATGACAAAGAGATTGCTGAGGTAAAAGAGAGGATGAGCAAAGGAAAGGCCAAAGGTTTTCGCAAGGATGAGCACGATACCTTATGGTTCGAGGACCGTGTATATGTGCCCAATAATGCAAAGATCAGGAAGTTAATACTTCAGGAGGCTCATGACTCACCATACTCGATTCGCCCTGGAAACACCAAGATGTATTTGGATTTGAAGGAGCGTTTCTGGTGGACTGGTATGAAGAAGGATATTGCGGAGTATGTAGTCGTAGGTGATGTATGCCAGGGAGTAAAGGTAGAGCATCAGAAGCCAGCCGGATTACTACAACCTATGCCGATACCCGAATGGAAGTGGGATAAGCTTGGCATGGATTTCATTACCGAATTTCCCAGAACCCGATCGGCATATGATTCTATCTGGGTAGTAGTTGATTCGCTTGACCAAAGTGGCTCACTTTATCCCAGTGAAAACCACCTATACAAGTGCGAAGTTGGCCAAGATATATATGACCAGGATCGTATGTCTGCATGGAGTTCCGAGGACCATCGTATCAGATAGAGAACACAGTTTACCTCAAAGTTTTGGAATCAGCTGCACCAGACTTTGGGTATTAGGCTAGAGTTCAGTACAGCCTTTCATCTGCAGATAGATGGATAGACCGAGAGAGTCAATCAGATTCTGGAGGACATGTTGAGAGCGTGTGGACTAGATTATGGATCTAGTAGGGATGATAATCTGCCTTACGCAGAGTTCGTATACAACAACAGTTACCAAGCCAGTTTGAAGATGGCCCCTTTTGAAGCTTTGTATGGGAGAAGGAGCCAGACACCGTTGATGTGGGAAGAAGTTGGAGACCGTCAGTTGTTTGGACCAAATGTGATCAAGGAGTCAGAAGAGAATGTTAAGTTGATTCGAGATAGACTGAAGGTAGCTCAGTCCAGGTAGAAGAGTTATGCAGACTAAAAAACGCAGAGGTAGTCTACGAAATTGGAGACAGAGCATGTCTTCGTGTGTCCCCTCTGCGAGGAGTTAAACGATTTGGAGTTAAGGGAAAGTTAGCCCCGAGATTTGTAGGACCATACCAAGTTTTGGAGCATATGGGAGAAGTGGCCAACAAGTTGGAGTCACCCGAAGGACTGTCAGGAGTTCATGATGTGTTTCACGTTTCCCAGTTGAAGAAGTGCCATGCAGAGATGGCCAATATTCCCCTGTCAGGACGCTTGACCCTGGAAAGGATAATGATGTTCCACGAAGTGGAGTATGGACTTCATAAGTATAAGTTTTTATCTCGGTGTGTGGGATATTCCACAAGGATGAAGAGATGAATTACTATTGGATATAAAGGAGGTATGATGTCGGAAATATGGATCAATGGAAATTCCATGATGAGTCTGAGTAATCATGTCCTAGTTTGGTGCCAATAGAAGGAAGGAAGACAGTACGATTGGATGGATTTAAGAATACTAGGAAGTTGGAAGTTGGAATAATGATCAGTTGCCCGATGATAAGTTCAAGGACTACAAGTGATTACATGGACCATAACCCACAGGCCCCAGGAACTGCCAAGAAGCAAGCACATTCTTGCTGAAGGAAAAACCCTGGAAGAAGTTACAATTTTAGCAACAGACGATCTTATAGGAGGTTACGCAAAACCTGAGACTTGTGAAGGAACGATAGATGTTTGTTTGGCTTGCAGAATCCATGGATTTATCCGAACTTGGTTCGTCGACAAGAGAAATTCTGCAATGCTTGTGAGGATGACCGAGTGTTAGAATGCGAGATTCGCTAAACCATATACAAGGTAATGATTTGGGTGCGGGGTGGATTGATCACCATACCGACTTACTCTTTTTGTTCGCCTTGCTATATGGGATGGTAAATCTGAGTGACTTACCTATGGTAGAGGGACGATCATCAAAACCTTGTTTGAACCTTAGAATGGTGTAAGTATATTTCCCTTGTACAAGGCACCTGTTGACAATCGTAGGATATACGGTGAGGTTCAGCCAGACCCATTTCCTGCAGGAGAAACCATAATTGGATGACCGCCATGAGATATCGATAGTTGATTAGTATTGGCGCCAGACCCGTCAGCTAAGAAGACCCAGTCTCGGAATAACCTTACACTACTGGAATCAGGGATTTTGCCGTCTGCCAGTCCTTTGCCGTCCGCTAGCAGACGGCAAAGATGGTCTTTGCCATCAGCTACCAAAAAGCAGACAGCAAACAACTGGCAGACGGCAAAGAAGGTTTTTGCCATGTGTCACTTCTTTGTCGTTTGCTGGCTGACGGCAAAGAATCTTTGCCATCAGCTGGCTGACGGCAAAGAGAGAGGTGGCCCCCACTAACGAGCCGATTAGAAAAAACTTAATGGCCCCGATAAAAAAGCGGAAGGCAAAGGCTTGGCGGACGGCAAAGGCTAACTAAACTAACCTAACTAACGGCCGATCGAGCCGCCCCCCCCCCCCCCGCCCGTTACTCCTCTCTGTTTCTCTCCCTCTCTCCTCCCCGACGGCACGCCACCAGATCCACCCACCGCCGCCCCCGCCGCCCGGCGCCCCCCCCCCCCCCCGCCCCCGCTTGCCCCGTCGCCCCACCACCCCGCCGGCCCCACCCCACCCGCCGACGCCCGTCGCCCCACCATCCCACCACCCGGCGCCGCCCCCGCCCCCGCTTGCCCCGTCGCCCCACCACCCCGCCGCCCCCGCCCCACCCGCCGACGCCCCATCGCTCCACCATCTCGGTGCCCCGGCGTGCCACCACATCGCCGGCCCACCCGCCCCACTGCCCGACCGTCCCATTGCCCGGGCGCCGCCCCCGCCCCCGCTTGCCCCGTCGCCCCACCACCCTGCCGCCCCCACCCCACCCGCCGACGCCCCGTCGCTCCACCATCCCGGCGCCCCGGCGCGCCACCACATCGCCGGCCCACCCGCCCTACTGCCCCGACCGTCCCATTGCCCCGGCGCGCCACCACGTCGCCGGCCCACTCGCCCCACTGCCCCGACCGTCCCAATTCTCCGGTGAGTTATTTTTTTCTTTTTTTCTTCTATTTTTTCATTTTTTTTGCTGTTTAATTGTTAGTGATAGATTTAGTGCTAGATATGTGTTATATAGTGTTAGTGTTAGAAGAAAAGAAGAAAAGAAGTAGAAGAAAAAAGAATATGTGGAAGAAAATAAGAAGAAGAAGAAGAAGAAAAGAAGTAGAAGAAGTAGAAGAAGAAGAAAAGAAGAAAAGAAAAACATCATATATAATTGTGTTGATCGGGTAGATTTAAATGTGCAGTTGTTTCATCGCTGCGAGGTTTGGTGTTCGACGACCTCGCCGTGCGTTTGACGAGCTCTGCCCCTTCGTTCGTGGGTGGGCACAAATGACATGTCCTCCTCCCCCATTAATTATTTGCTCTGTTCTGGTGTTTGTGCCGATGAAACTTGATAGCTAGCTATATATGTGTCTTGAATCATCAGTATGCGTAACCAATATGTGTCTCCCGTTCGAAAGCGTTATAGTTATAAATATGCATGCATTTGCATATTTATAACCTTGATTCTTTCGATTTGTCCAACGCTATCCATGGACAGCCTGAGTATCTGTAGATTGGGTTCGTTTTCCCATATGCTTTGCTCCGGATCCGACGCATAAATTTCGTCAGTGCCTCCCCTGTTGTTCTCCGGGTACACATCCTCTCTGTTTATTGCAGAGACGTGTATCAGGAGAACAGCGGGGAGGTGCTGCCGAAATTTTGCGTCGGATGCGGACCATAGCATGGGAAAATGAACCCAATCTACACATACTCGGGTGGGATTAGGACCTATCATTACCTATTAGAGTGTAGGTTGCATGGACGTAATAAAATTGACAAAGTAGATCAACTGATGAATATATACATGGTGAATTATATATACATTTGTTGTGTGTCCAGTAGCTTTGAAAGTCAAGATGAGTGATCGTGCGTGGATGTATACCGGTCACACTGGTCAGAACAAATGGAGCGCTGAATGGTTCACAAAAACCAAGGGGTTTATCCAAGCCGCATTTGCAAATGGCCAGAGGAAAACCTGGTGCCCCTGATTCCGGTGCGGCAATTGGGAAAAGAGGACAGAGGATGAAATGGGCAAACACCTGCAGAAGAGTGGTTTTACGCCCGATTATACGGTGTGGACATATCATGGTGAGTCTGCCCAACGTGACAGAGCTGAGGTGGATCGTCGTCGCACCGACGAGCATGGTACCGGGATGGAAAACATGGTGCAAGACTATGATGATCCTCGGGATTCGGACGAGGAGATGGAGGAATTTGCAAAGGCCTTCAATGAAATGTTGGAGTCTTCAAAACGTCGGCTCCACGAGCACACTGAGCTTTGTCAGTTGGATGCCATCTCACAAGTAATGGCTCTGAAGGCTCAGTTCAACTTGGGCAGAGAATGCTACGACGCAATAATGACAGTATTTGGACGCTTTCTACCCAAAGGCCATGTAATGCCTGCAAACCTGTACCAGTCGGACAAAATCCTCCGTGCACTGAAGATGCCCTATGAGAAGATACATGCCTGTGAGAAAGGATGTGCCTTATTTAGGCTTGGCTATGCGGACTTGAACTATTGTCCCATTTGCAAGTCTTCCAGGTATGTTGTGGTAGACAACGGTATGGGTGAGAAGACACAGACCAAAATCCCCGTTAGTGTTCTTCGGTATATGCCAATCGTACCAAGACTTCAACATCTTTTCATGGTCGAAGAGACGGCCAGACAGATGACATGGCACAAAATAGGCAAAAGAACCAAACTAGATGCAGATGGGAATCTGATGATGGTACACACATCGAATGGTGTTGCGTGGAAAAAGTTTGATGAATTACATGCTGACAAAGCGGCAGATCCGAGGCATCCTCGAGTCGGCATCAGCACGGATGGGTTCAGTGTGTTTGGTATGACGGCAGTGTTGGAAATATGCCTTAGAGGCAATAATAAATTGGTTATTATTATATTTCCTTGTTCATGATAATCATTTATTATCCATGCTAGAATTGTATTGATAGGAAACTCAGATACATGTGTGGATACATAGACAACACCATGTCCCTAGTAAGCTTCTAGTTGACTAGCTCGTTGATCAATAGATGGTTACGGTTTCCTGACCATGGACATTGGATGTCGTTGATAACGGGATCACATCATTAGGAGAATGATGTGATGGACAAGACCCAATCCTAAGCCTAGCACAAGATCGTGTAGTTCGTTTGCTAAGAGCTTTTCTAATGTCAAGTATCATTTCCTTAGACCATGAGATTGTGCAACTCCCGGATACCGTACGAATGCTTTGGGTGTACCAAACGTCACAACGTAACTGGGTGGCTATAAAGGTGCACTACAGGTATCTCCAAAAGTGTCTGTTGGGTTGGCACGAATCGAGACTGGGATTTGTCACTCCGTGTAAACGGAGAGGTATCTCTGGGCCCACTCGGTAGGACATCATCATAATGTGCACAATGTGACCAAGGAGTTGATCACGGGATGATGTGAGTTACGGAACGAGTAAAGAGACTTGCCGGTAACGAGATTGAACAAGGTATAGGGATACCGACGATCGAATCTCGGGCAAGTAACATACCGGTAGACAAAGGGAATTGAATACGGGATTGATTGAATCCTCGACATCGTGGTTCATCTGATGTGATCATCGAGGAACATGTGGGAGCCAACATGGGTATCCAGATCCCGCTGTTGGTTATTGACCGGAGAGTCGTCTCGGTCATGTCTGCGTGTCTCCCGAACCCGTAGGGTCTACACACTTAAGGTTCGGTGACGCTAGGGTTGTAGAGATATTAGTATGCGGTAACCCGAAAGTTGTTCGGAGTCCCGGATGAGATCCCGGACGTCACGAGGAGTTCCAGAATGGTCCGGAGGTAAAGATTTATATATAGGAAGTCTTATTTTGGTCGCCGGAAAAGTTTCGCACTTTATCGGTATTGTACCGGGAGTGCCGAAAGGGGTCCGGGGGTCCACCAAGGGGTCCACCAGCCCCGGGGGGGCCACATGGGCTGTGGGGGGTGCGCCTTGGCCTATATGGGCCAAGGGAACCAGCCCCAAGAGGCCCATGCGCCAAGAGATAAGATAAACGGAGAGTCCTAAAGGGGGAAGGCACCTCCGAGGTGCCTTGGGGGTGGAAGGACTCCCCCCTGGCCGCACCCTTCCTTGGAGGAAGGGGCAAGGCTGCGCCCCCCTCTCCCTTGGCCCTATATATAGTGGGGGGAAGGGAGGGCAGCAGCAATCCAAGCCCTGGCGCCTCCCTCTCCCTCCCGTGACACCTCTTCCTCCCCGCTTGCGCTTGGCGAAGCCCTGCCGGGATCCCGCTACTTCCACCACCACGCCGTTGTGCTGCTGGATCTCCATCAACCTCTCCTCCCCCCTTGCTGGATCAAGGAGGAGACGTCGCTGCTCCGTACGTGTGTTGAACGCGGAGGTGCCGTCCGTTCGGCGCTAGGATCATCGGTGATTTGGATCATGTCGAGTACGACTCCATCAACCCCGTTCTCTTGAACGCTTCCGCTCGCGATCTACAAGGGTATGTAGATGCACTCCTCTCTCTCGTTGCTAGATGACTCCATAGATTGATCTTGGTGATGCGTGGAATTTTTTTGAATTATTGCTACGTTCCCCAACAGTGGCATCATGAGCTAGGTCTATGCGTAGTTTCTATGCACGAGTAGAACACAAAGCAGTTGTGGGCGTAGATGTTGCCAATTCTTCTTGCCGCTACTAGTCTTATCTTGTTTCGGCGGCATTGTGGGAGGAAGCGGCCCGGACCGACCTTACACGTATGCTTACGTGAGACAGGTTCCACCGACTGACATGCACTAGTTGCATAAGGTGGCCAGTGGGTGTCTGTCTCTCCCACTTTAGTCGGAACAGATTCGATGAAAAGGGTCCTTATGAAGGGTAAATAGAAATTGGCATATCACGTTGTGGTTTTACGTAGGTAAGAAACGTTCTTGCTAGAAACCTATACAAGCCACGTAAAAAACTTGCAACAACAATTAGAGGACGTCTAACTTGTTTTTGCAGCATGTGCTATGTGATGTGATATGGCCAGAAGATGTGATGAATGATATATGTGATGTATGAGATTGATCATATTCTTGTAATAGGAATCACGACTTGCATGTCGATGAGTATGACAACCGGCAGGAGCCATAGGAGTTGTCTTTATTTTTGTATGACCTGCGTGTCATTGAATAACGCCATGTAAGTTACTTTACTTTATTGCTAAGCGCGTTAGCCATAGAAGTAGAAGTAATCGTTGGCGTGACAACTTCATGAAGACACAATGATGGAGATCATGGTGTCATGCCGGTGACAAAGATGATCATGGTGCCCCAAAGATGGAGATCAAAGGAGCAAAATGATATTGGCCATATTGTCACTATTTGATTGCATGTGATGTTTATCATGTTATGCATCTTATTTGCTTAGAACGACGGTAGTAAGTAAGATGATCCCTCACTAAAATTTCAAGAGACGTGTTCCCCCTAACTGTGCACCGTTGCGAAGGTTCGTTGTTTCGAAGCACCACGTGATGATCGGGTGTGATAGATTCTAACGTTCGAATACAACGGGTGTTGACGAGCCTAGCATGTACAGACATGGCCTCGGAACACATGCGAAACACTTAGGTTGACTTGACGAGCCTAGCATGTACAGACATGGCCTCGAAACACAAGAGACCGAAAGGTCGAACATGAGTCGTATAGCAGATACGATCAACATGGAGATGTTCACCGATGATGACTAGTCCGTCTCACGTGATGATCGGACACGGCCTAGTTTGACTCGGATCATGAATCACTTAGATGACTAGAGGGATGTCTATCTGAGTGGGAGTTCATTAATCAGATGAACTCATTTATCATGAACATAGTCAAAAGGTCTTTGCAAATTATGTCATATGCTTTAGTTCTACTGTTTAAGATATGTTCCTAGAGAAAATTTAGTTGAAAGTTGGTAGTATCAATTATGCGGACTAGGTCCGTAAACTGAGGATTGTCCTCATTGCTGCACAGAAGGCTTATGTCCTTAATGCACCGCTCGGTGTGCTGAACCTCAGCGTCGTCTGTAGATGTTGCGAAACATCTGACATACACATTTTGATGACTACGTGATAGTTCAGTGAGTAATGCTAACGGTTTAGAATTGTGGCACCAAAGACGGTTTCTTGAAACGTCGCAGAACATATGAGATGTTCCGAAGACTGAAATTGGGATTTCAGACTAGTGCCCACGTCAAGAGGTATGAGACCTCTGACAAGTTTCTTAAGCCTGCAAACTAAGGGAGAAAAGCTCAATCGTTGAGCATGTGCTCAAATTGTCTGAGTGCCACAATCGCTTGAATCGAGTGGGAGTTAATCTCCCAGATGAGATAGTGATGGTTCTCCATAGTCACTGCCACCAAGCTAGTAGAGCTTCGTGATGAACTATAACATATCAGGGATAGTTATGATGATCCTTGAGCTATTCGCGATGTTTGACACCGCGAGAGTAGAAATCAAGAAGGAGCATCAATTGTTGATGGTTAGTAAAACCACTAGTTTCTAGAAGGGCAAGGGCATAAGGGATACTTCATGAAACAGCAAGTCGTTTGCTGCTCTAGTGAAGAATCCCAAGGTTGAACCCAAACCCGAGACTAAGTGCTTCTTAATGAGGGGAACGGTCACTAAAGCAGTACTACCCTAGATACTTGGTAGATGAGAAGGCAGACAAGGTCGACATAAGTATATTGGATATACGTTATATGAATGTGTACTTTACTAGTACCCCTAGCAGCACCAGGGTATTAGATACCGGTTCGGTTGCTAAGTGTTAGTAACTCAAAATAAAAGCTGCGGAATAAACGGAGACTAGCTAAAGGTGAGATGACGATATGTGTTGGAAGTGTTTCCATGGTTGATGTGATCAAGCATCGCATGCTCCCTCTACCATCGAGATTTGGTGTTTGCGTTGAGCATGATTGGATTATGTTTATCGCAATACGGTTATTCATTTAAGGAGAATAATGGTTACTCTGTTTATTTGAATAATACCTTCAATGGTCTTGCACCTAAAATGAATCTCGATCATAGTGATACACATGTTCATGCCAAAAGATATAAGATAGTAATGATAGTACCACATACTTGTGGCACTGCCACTTGAGTCATGTTGGCATAGAACGCATGAAGAAGCTCCATGTAGATGGATCTTTGAACTCACTCGTTTTTGAAAAGATTGAGACATGCGAACCATGTCTATTGGTATATATGCATGAAGAAACTCCATGCAGATGGATCGTTTGGACTCACTTGATTTTGAATCACTTGAGACATGCAAATCATACCACATGGGCAAGATGACTGAAAGGCCTCGTTTTCAGTAAAACGGAACAAGAGAGCAACTTATTGGAAGTAATACATTTTGATGTATGCATTCCAATGAGTGTTGAGGCATGCAGTGGAGATCGTTATGTTCTTCCTTCACAGATGATTTGAGTAGATGCTGAGTGTATTTACTTGATAAAACACAAGTCTGAATTATTGAAAGGTTCAAGTAATTTCAGAGTGAAGTTGAAGATCGTCGTGACAAGAGGATAAAATGTGTGTGATATGATCATAGAGATGAGTATCTGAGTTACGAGTTTGGCACACAATAAAGACATTGTGGAAAGTGTTTCACAAGTAATACCGCCTGGAACACCATAGTGTGATGGTGTGTCCGAACATCATAACTGCACCCTATTGGATATGGTGCATACCATGATGTCTCTTATCGAATTACCACTATCGTTTATGGGTTAGGCATTAGAGACAACCGCATTCACTTTAAAAGGGGCACCACGCAATTCCGTTGAGACGACACCATTTAGAGAAACCTAAGTTGTCGTTTCTTAAAAGTTTGGGGCTATGATGCTTATGTGAAAAAGTTTCAGGCTGATAAGCTCGAACCCAAAGCGGATAAATGCGTCTTCATAGAATACCCAAAACAGTTGGGTATACCTCCTATTTCAGATCTGGAAGCAAAAGTAATTGCTTCTAGAAACAGGTCCTTTCTCGAGGAAAAGTTTCTCTCGAAAGAATTGAGTGGGAGGATGGTGGAGACTTGATAAGGTTATTGAACCGTCACTTCAACTAGTGTGTAGCAGGGCACAGGAAGTTGTTCCTGTGGCACCTACACCACTTGAAGTGGAAGCTTATGATAGTGATCATGAAACTTCGGATCAAGTCATTACCAAACCTCGTAGGACGACGAGGATGCGTAATACTTCAGAGTAGTGCGTGATCCTGTCTTGGAAGTCATGTTGTTGGACAACGATGAACCTATGAGCTATGAAGAAGCGATGGTGGGCCCATATTCCGACAAATGGTTAGAAGCCATGAAATCTGAGATAAATGGATCTTTAAGAAGAAGACGGACATGGACGGTAATGTTACCGTCTATGAAGCTCGACTTGTGGAAAAGAGTATTTTCACAAGTTCAAGGAGTTGACTACGATGAGATTTTCTCATCCGTAGCGATGCTTAAGTCCGTCGGAATCATGTTACCATTAGCTGCATTTATGAAATCTGGCAGATGGATGTCAAAACAAGTTTCCTTACCAGTTTTTGTAAGGAAAGGTTGTATGTGATACAATCAGAAAGGTTTTGTCGATCCTAAGGATGCTAAAAGGTATGCTAGCTCCAGCGATCCTTCCATGGACTAGAGCAAGCATCTCGGAGTCAGAATATAAGCTTTGATGGAGCGATCAAAGTTTTTGGGTTTATACAAAGTTTGTTAGAAACTTGTGTTTACAATAAAGTGAGTGGGAGCGCTACAACATTTCTGATAAGTATACGTGAATGACATATTGTTGATCCGAAATGATGTAAAATTTCTGGAAAGCATAGAGGGTTGTTTGAAAGGAGTTTTTCAAAGGAAGACCTGGATAAAGCTGCTTACATATTGGGCATCAAGATCTATAAAGATAGATCAAGACGCCTGATGATACTTTCAAAGAACGCACACCTTGACATGATTTTGAAAGAGTTCAAAATAGATCAGCAAAGAAGGAGTTCTTGGCTGTGTTACAAGGTGTGAGTATTGAGTAAGACTCAAGACCTGACCACAGCAGAAGAGAGAGAAAGGACGAAGGTCGTCCCCTATGCTTTAGACGTAGGCTCTATAGTATGCTATGCTGTGTACCGCACATGAAGTGTGCCTTGCCATGAGTTGGTCAAGGGGTACAATAGTGATCCGGGAATGGATCACATGACAGCGGTCAAACTTATCCTTAGTATCTAGTGGACTAAGGAATTTTCTCGATTATGGAGGTGGAAAGGAGTTCGTCGTAAAGGGTTACGTCGATGCGAACTTTGACACTAATCCGGATGACTCTGATTAGTAAACCGGATTCGTATAGTAGAGCAGTTATTTGAAATGGCTCCAAATAGCGCGTGGTAGCATCCACAAGATGACATAGATATTC
Source organism: Aegilops tauschii subsp. strangulata (assembly GCF_002575655.3). NCBI lineage: Eukaryota > Viridiplantae > Streptophyta > Magnoliopsida > Poales > Poaceae > Aegilops > Aegilops tauschii. Next base: position 184,639,413 of record NC_053041.3, read on the forward strand.
GTAAAGCACACACGGATCTGAAAGGTTCAGACCCGTTGACTAATAACCTCTCTCACAAGCATAACATGATCAAACCAGAACTCATTGAGTGTTAATAGTGATGTGAACTAGATTGGTGACTCTAGTAAACTCTTTGGATGTTGGTCACATGGTGATGTGACCTATGAGTGTTAATCACATGGTGATGTGGACTAGATTATTGACTCTAGTGCAAGTGGGAGACTATTGGAAATATGCCCTAGAGGCAATAATAAATTGGTTATTATTATATTTCCTTGTTCATGATAATCATTTATTATCCATGCTAGAATTGTATTGATAGGAAACTCAGATACATGTGTGGATACATAGACAACACCATGTCCCTAGTAAGCCTCTAGTTGACTAGCTCGTTGATCAATAGATGGTTACGGTTTCCTGACCATGGACATTGGATGTCGTTGATAACGGGATCACATCATTAGGAGAATGATGTGATGGACAAGACCCAATCCTAAGCCTAGCACAAGGTCGTGTAGTTCGTTTGGTAAGAGCTTTTCTAATGTCAAGTATCATTTCCTTAGACCATGAGATTGTGCAACTCCCGGATACCGTAGGAATGCTTTGGGTGTACCAAACGTCACAACGTAACTGGGTGGCTATAAAGGTGCACTACAGGTATCTCCGAAAGTGTCTGTTGGGTTGGCATGAATCGAGACTGGGATTTGTCACTCCGTGTAAACGGAGAGGTATCTCTGGGCCCACTCGGTAGGACATCATCATAATGTGCACAATGTGACCAAGGAGTTTATCATGGGATGATGTGAGTTACGGAACGAGTAAAGAGACTTGCCGGTAACGAGATTGAACAAGGTATAGGGATACCGACGATCGAATCTCGGGCAAGTAACATACCGGTAGACAAAGGGAATTGAATACGGGATTGATTGAATCCTCGACATCATGGTTCATCCAATGAGATCATCGAGGAACATGTGGGATCCAACATGGGTATCCAGATCCCGCTGTTGGTTATTGACCGGAGAGTCGTCTCGGTCATGTCTGCGTGTCTCCCGAACCCGTAGGGTCTACACACTTAAGGTTCGGTGACGCTAGGGTTGTAGAGATATTATTATGCGGTAACCCGAAAGTTGTTCGGAGTCCCGGATGAGATCCCGGACGTCACGAGGAGTTCCGGAATGGTCCGGAGGTACAGATTTATATATGGGAAGTCTTATTTTGGTCGCCGGAAAAGTTTCGCACTTTATCGGTATTGTACCGGGAGTGCCGAAAGGGGTCCAGGGGTCCACCAAGGGGTCCACCAGCCCCGGGGGGGCCACATGGGCTGTGGGGGGTGCGCCTTGGCCTATATGGGCCAAGGGAACCAGCCCCAAGAGGCCCATGCGCCAAGAGATAAGATAAACGGAGAGTCCTAAAGGGGGAAGGCACCTCCGAGGTGCCTTGGGGGGGGGGGGGAAGGACTCCCCCCTGGCCGCACCCTTCCTTGGAGGAAGGGGCAAGGCTGCGCCCCCCCTCTCCCTTGGCCCTATATATAGTGGGGGGAAGGGAGGGCAGCAGCAATCCAAGCCCTGGCGCCTCCCTCTCCCTCCCGTGACACCTCTTCCTCCCCGCTTGCGCTTGGCGAAGCCCTGCCGGGATCCCGCTACTTCCACCACCACGCCGTTGTGCTGCTGGATCTCCATCAACCTCTCCTCCCCCCTTGCTGGATCAAGAAGGAGGAGACGTCACTCCTCCGTACGTGTGTTGAACGCGGAGTTGCCGTCCGTTCGGCGCTAGGATCATCGGTGATTTGGATCACGTCGAGTACGACTCCATCAACACCGTTCTCTTGAACGCTTCCGTTCGCGATCTACAAGGGTATGTAGATGCACTCCTCTCTCTCGTTGCTAGATGACTCCATAGATTGATCTTGGTGATGCGTAGAATTTTTTTGAATTATTGCTACGTTCCCCAACAGGCAGCCCAATACAGTTGTTGGCCCGTATTTGTCTTTCCACTCAATCTCCCCCCGGACAGATTATGCAAAGAAAGAACATTTTCCTGACGTTGATAATTCCAGGGCCCAACTATCCGGGGAAAATATGAATGTGTACATGCGGCCGCTTAAGGATGAATTACAAGAAGCCTGGGATAATGGGTTCAAGACATACGACGCCTATAGCAAACGGAACATCATAATGCGTGTCTGGTACATGTACTCGACGCATGACTTGCCGACATATGTGCTATTCGTTGGCTGGTGTGTGCATGGAAGGTTCCCGTGCCCCACATGCAAGGGAGCTCTTGAGTTTCGTTGGCTTCAGGCCGGTCGCAAGTTGTCTTGCTTCGACATGCATAGACAGTTCCTGGATCCTCGCCATAAGTTCAGGAAAGACAAGAAGAACTTCATTAGAGGTAGAGTTGTCAAAAACTCTGCACCACCTACGTTGACAGGCCAACAGACCCTGGATCAGTTAAACGCTCTCGAGCCAGATCCAGAGCATCCAGGGTACTTCAAGGGGTATAATTCTAAGCACGCCTGGACTCACAAGACATGCTTATGGGATCTGCCTTACTAAAAAGACCTCCTTTGCGCACACAACATCGACGTGATGCACACTGAGAAGAATATCGCCGAGGCACTTTTTGGTACATTGTTTGGCATAGATGGGAAGTCAAAGGATAATACTAAGGCTAGAGTCGATCTGGAGGCGCTATGTGATAGGCCATTACAAAACATGAAAGAACCGAAAGGAAAGCAGAACTGGACGAAGCCAAAGGCATGGTTCAATCTTGGAAGGCCAGCTATGAGGGAAATTATCTTGTGGGTGAAAATGCAGTTGATGTTCCCCGATGGGTATGCAGCGAATCTAAAGAGGGGAGCGAGTCTTGATAAATTGAAGATATTTGGTCTCAAGAGTCGTGATTGGCACATATGGATTGAGCGGGTAATGCCGGTGATGTTGCGTGGCTTCATCCCTGAGGATGAATGGCTAGTACTGGCATAACTCAGCTATTTCTTCTGTGTTCTTTGTGCGAAAGAACTATCGCCGGGCGTGCTAGAAGAAATGGAACAGTTGGCGCCGGAGTTGATCTGCAACTTAGAGAAGATCTTTCCACCGGGCTTCTTTAATCCAATGCAGCATTTGATTTTGCATCTCCCGACCGAGGCAAGATTGGGGGGGAGCCGTGCAGAATCGTTGGTGCTACCCAACTGAGAGGATGCAGAAGACGCTTCAAAAAAATGTAAAAATAAACGTAGAATTGAAGCTTCGATGGCTGAGGCATTCATCACTGAGGAGGCGGCAAACTTCATGACAGCACACTACGAAGCCAAAAATCGTCCTTTGCATAATCCGAAGCCTCGGTATAATGCTGACGAACCTCAAAAGGGTGGATCCAACCTCAGCCTACTCAAAGGGGATCTCGCACCAGCCAGTGGTTCAAAACCAGTATCTTTGGATAATGAAGAATGGCGGACCATTACGTTGTATATCTTCAACAACCTGACAGAAGTGCGGCCGTATATCGAGTAAGTTCTCGGTACATTGTTTCGCAACTTCTATTTCCTTTGAACTGCTCTTATTCTTGGATATTTCATACAGTCGATACGTCGCCATATTCTCGTATGGAGCAGTAATCCAAAAGGATTCCGTCGAAGAGTATGAGCTTCTCGCAAAGCAAGGAGGCGGCTATCCCGGTTTCATCTCTTGGTTCAAACAAACGGTAATTTCTATTAGACTGTTTCATTACATTCGCTAATTTCTGCCTAATGCAACAACCCTTTCGTATTAAACTTGTAGGCTAATTCAGAGTCTATGGACGCCCAGTTGAGACAAGTCGCTAATGGTTTTGACTATAAGGTCCGTTCATTTGACAAATACGACATCAACGGGTATCGCTTTCGTACCTATGGCAAAGAGCTATCTATGGCCGACCGAAAGTCTACAAATTGTTGTGTATCTGCTATCGGCGAAGGAGGTACCGAGTATTATGGGAGAGTTGAAGCAATTTATGAACTTATATTCTATGGTGACAACCCATCGAATGTCGTACTCTTCAAATGTTATTGGTTTCAGCCGTAGGAGACTAGAAGGACTCATGAACATATAGGGCTAGTTGAAATCAAACAAAGCACCCATTTAGATGTTCCTGATGTCTATATTACGGCTCAACAGGCGACCCAAGTATTCTATCTACCGTGGGCCTGCCAAACTAATCCAAATCTGAAAGGTTGGGATGTCGTTTATGAAGTGCCGCCACGTGCTAGATTATCTCCCCAAAGGAAGAGGATTATGAACGTCACATTAACCCAGACACATATGAAGGAGAATTCTTCCAAGAGACACGTCTTTCCAAAAAGCGTTTCAAGAACCGCTATACTTCACCCCAAAACATTGAAGTAGACAGCGACAGTGAATCGGACATCAACCCAGAGGAGGAACAAGAAGAGCCGGAACAAGAAGAGGTTACTGTTGGGGATGACCTGTCAATGCTTGACCAATTACGTCAAGGTGGCCTTCCACATGTTGATGCCACTGAACCCTATGAGCCCGTCATTGATTATAGTGATGATGATGATTATGCATTTATTGATGATAGTGATCGAGATTATTAGTAGTGTCAGGTATATAATTTTTTTATGTTGTACTTGATGATGATACACTTAAGTGATATACATATTATTATTCATGTCGGTATTTTTTTATGTTGTACTAATTTTGCTTACTCTTTGTCATGGCAGGTGTTGAAAGATGGTGGGCGCTGGTAAGTTTCTTCTAGTGTTTTGCTTAACAAATGCATAAAGACCAAGACTTAGCCTTATTTCCTCCAATATGCTTACCACAATGACCTAGAGTTAGCTTCTTTTCCTCCAAAATGACTTAATAAGCTTACTGACCTCCAAAACCATCCATTTTACCTAAGTTAGCTCTAAAATGATCTATACTTAGCTTTGTTTCCTCCAAAATGACCTAAGTTAGCTCTAGTATGCTTAGTTAACTAGGTTTGCTCAATAATGACATGTACTTAGCTTACTTATGTCAAAAATGGCATAATTAGCTTAGTTAGCTCATAAACAATCCATTTTACCTAAGTTAGCTCTAAGATGACCCATTATACCTTAGTTAGCTCATAAATGATCCATTTTGCCCAAGTTAGCTCTAAAATGACCCATTTAACCTAGACTAACTCCAAAATGATCCATTTTACCTATGTTAGCTCTAAAATGACCCATTTTACCTAGGTTAGCTCCAAAATGACCCATCTTACCAAGGTTAGCTCCAAAATGATGCATTTTACCCAAGTTAGCTCTAAAATGACCCATTTTACCTAGATTAGCTCATAAACGATCCATTTCACCTAGGTTAGCTCACAAACGATCCATTTTACCTAGTTTAGCTCCAAAATGACCCATCACACCTAGGTTAGCTCTAAAATGATGCATTTTACCAAAGTTAGCTCATAAACGATCTATTTCACCTAGGTTAGCTCATAAACGATCCATTTCACCTAACTTAGGTAAAAAACGATCCATTTCACCTAGGTTAGCTCCAAAATGACATATCTTACCTAGGTTAGCTCTAAAATGATGCATTATACCTAAGTTAGCTCATAAACGATCTATTCCACCTAGGTTAGCTCATAAACGATCCATTTCAACTAAGTTAGCTCATAAATGATCCATTTCACCTAAGTTAGCTCATAAATGGCATATACTTCTTCTTCTAGTCACCTTTTTCTAACTTTATTATTTGCCTTTTTGCAGATTTCATTCACTTCACGGAAGCTAGCTTGCTATGATGGAGTGCTTGTTTTTTCTTTCATTCTCCTCTAGTATTCTTCTAGCTTGCTATGATGGAACTTGCTATCTTGATGAAACTTTGCATTGTAATATGTATGGATGGAACAATGTGTATGTGCAACTTGCTATGTATGAATGGAACTATATATGTATGCACGATGAAACTTATGTGTTGGATATGTCATATGTTTGCTGTTAAATAGCCCTGTGAAATATATATATGTCATATATTTGCTGTGAAAATTGCTGGATTTAAAAAAAAAGCGTGGCTTCTTTGCCTTCATCCGCTGATGGCAAAGGCGCCTTTGCTGTCCGCCGCGGACGGCAAAGAAGCCACGCGGCGGCCACCTGTGCTCCCTGGGAGCTGACCCATTTGGTCAGTTTGCCTATAGCGGCGGACGGCAAAGGCTTTGCCTACAGTGGCAGACGGCAAAGGCTTGTCCCGCAGTGACGTCCAGCTGACGTCATTCGGCGGACGGCAAAGGCTGGATGCTCTTTGCCGTTAGCGGTGGACGGCAAAGGCTGCCGCTAGCCGCCTAACGGACTAACAGCACATTCATTGCCGTCGGCTTTCTTTGCCGTCCGCCGCTGATGGCAAAGGCCCCTTTGCCGTCCGCTTCAGAAAGCAGACGGCAAAGAAGCTCTTTACCGTAGCCTACTTTGACGGAGCCTTTTGCCGTCCGCGGCAGACGACAAAGGCCTTTGCCGTTCGCCATCCTTGCCTTTGCCGTCTGCCGTGGCAGACGACAAAGTAGCTGATTCCTGTAGTGTTACCAGGATGAAAGGACAGAAGAATTGAGGAAAAGGTTATGCCGCTACCGGAAGAGCCAGAGAAGGAATTATCCTTAAGATCTCAGAAGACCGACACTGTCCGCAATAAGGATGGAGTATATGAGTTTATTATGGAGCTGTAACAATGCTTTTAAGGGTGGTAGCACCCCAGACACATGTGATGATCGATGGATTTTGAGAAGGCCCCCAAAACCTAACCTATTTCTTGCTAGCCTCTCTGAATCTCGAGGACGAGATTCATTTCAAGGGTGGTAGGTTTGTAACATCCCAAAATTCTAAATTTTGGAATGTTATAATAAATAGATAGATTTGATTGTTTGTTTGATTGTTGTGTGATTGATTGACTGAAAGTGAGTGAATTCGAAACTTTTTGAAAGTTAAATGAGAGGGAATAAAAGGACTTTCCCAAACTTTCATTTTGCATTTATGATCTCCGGGAATTCAAATTCTTTTCAAATACAAAAACCCTAGAGAGAAGATGACATGACTTCTTCCATTTATTTAAATGAAAAGGGTTGTGGAAAATATTTGAATTTCATTTGAAAATATTTCAAATTCAGAGACTTCAAGCAACTCAATGATTTTCATGAGAGAAGATAAAATGACTTCTTCAAAACATATGAAATATGAGTTGGGAGTTTAAAAGGATCAAATTTAAAGTCCTTTTGGAAATTATTTTCAATTTCGAGTTATTTGGGTTTTATTCAAATTATTTTTCTCCAAAAATAAAATATATCGAAAATAGGGTAAAATGATTCCCTACATCAAAAAATTGGAGAGGAATAAATTTGAAATCCTTTTGGTATTTTTAAAATGATTTTTATTGGATTTTATTAGAGCAGTAGCACTGTTTGATTTATTCAAATTTGTGTGGATTTTATTTAACTTTAGGAAAATGTTCATCTTGTAGAAATTCTTTTTCTGGAAATTTTGATATATAATATGCCTATAGTATATTTTTGTATCTATTTATTTTTGTCCTATTTCTTTGTGTATCTTAAAATAATCCCTTCCCGCCGACTGGGCCGGCCTAGCTAGCCAGCCAAGCCAAGCCCAGCCCAACACCGCGTCCCCGAGCTCCAGTCGGACTCCGCTGCGCGCACGCCATCGCCGCCGTGTTGCCGCCAGCCTCCTCACGCCCCAACCCCTCCCGCACGTTATCGCCCCTCCCCTGGCCTTTATAAGGCGAGATCCGCCGCCCCGCCCCCTCTTTTCTCGCCGCCTGCCGCCGCCCGCCGCCGCCGCTGCTCGCTTCTTCTTGATCCGCAGCCGCTCGCCGCCCTGCCCCGCACTCCGCCGCCGCCTCCGACAGCCGCCGGCGCCACCAGCGCACCCGCCGCCCCACGCCGCCTCTCCCCGTGCGCCTCGCCGTCATCCCCGACGACCGGAGCCGCCGACGCCGCCCCTCGCCGCACCCCGCCATCGCCGGAGTTCATCGGTGCCGCCATCGGTTTTCTCGCCAGAAACCGCCAAATCGATCGAACTGGTAAGAACCGCCCGGTCTGTTTTTTTAGGTTTTCGGTTTAGTAGTCGTTTTTTTTAAACCCTGTTTAGTATATTTAGAGAACGCTCGCTGGTTTAGCCTCTGGAGCGAACGAGTTCATAGTTTAGGGTTCAGGAGTGAACGTTCGTTGTTTAGAATTTTTCTTTTTCTTTTTAATTATGGTGAGGGACCTATCTGTGATGATTCTATTTACAGATTAGTCCCTCATTTTCAAACGACCACATCTTTTTACTCGTTTATCCAAATTCAACGAAACAACCGCCCACTTCTTCGTTATGATCCCCTCTATCCAGTAAAACAACTTAAACATGTTTTAGAAATTTTAAAATTTGAATTAGACCAGATATGAACTCAAACTTCGTTTGATCGTAACTTGAGTTTTATAATGCCGTTTCAGTTGATTCTTTTTGCAAATCGAAGCTCTTGACCTAAAATTTCTGATAATGCCAAATTCACATAATTTTGGTACTGTTAGAAATTGTTTTATGTTGCAAGAGTTGTTTGCTTGGTTTTGATGTTTTCCGAGTTATCTTTTTCGTTCTTTTCGATCTTTTGAGTGAGTGCTTATGTGTGGTCACTATTGCTTGCTGTCGATAGATTGAACGGAGTGTGACAAGTAGATCTATCATGAGTTTTGAGTGCAAATCATCTTCATCAACAGTACAGGCAAGTTCACACTTTGATCATACCTCTTACTACCCAGTTTTATTGCATTAGATCAATCCTCAAACAATTGCATGGTTAGGATCTGATTAATATGTGGGTTTTGGGAAGTAGTTGATGAGGTAGGATCCTATTGCCCTGCATTCAAACCTTGGGAGTTACTTCTACGTTATGCTTATATTGCTATGCTCGTAGACGTGGATTGGGTTTGAGTGTATCCATGACAGATGTGAGATTGTTAATTAATGGTTCAACTTAAGGTGGCAACTTAAATACACATCTGGGTGGATTGAGGCACCTGGGGTATCCAGTGATTGCCTATATTTTTTTGGAAATCCCGGGGTACCGTGTGATTCTCCTATGGACTGCCACCCAGGCTCAAAGGGATCATAAGATTATTCATGCTAGAAACTTCCGTGTGCAGCCACAAGCTATTATGGGCTCTAGCATAGTTGATTAAGTCGTGTGAACTCTTACAGTGGTAGACTAGCAGATGTAGCCGATGTAGGTGTACCGGTCTACCCATCGTAAGGTGCCAACGCTTCTGAAAAACCTCTGCAAAGTGTACAAACTAATCATGATTAGCCGTGTCCCTGGTTATGGACATCTTGAGTATCTAGTTCTTGGATTATCATGTTGATCTCATCACTCTATAAAATTAATTTGTTTGGTTGTTAATTATTTACTTTTAATTGGGATTGATTGGGGTTTACCTTCTCAATGTTTTCAACAAACTTTGTAGTGAAATAAAATATATACCTTTGTAGTAGGGAAAACTGGCTTTTCGCAAAAACATTATAACCATAGAGCTTTTCCACCAGCCATATATGCATGTAGTGATAGTTATTATTCATCATTATCCTATGGTGTGAATTTGCCAGTATATTCAATGTACTGACCCTTTGTGGCTGCAACGTCTCATGTTGCAGGATTCTTACGACGAGTAAGTGATACGTTAGGGTTATGATTTCTACACTCAACCTTGGCGTTGGTGTTGATGGGAATCCACAACCTTGTTACTTCCGCTATTTGGATTGAGGTAATAGTATTTATGTTACTTTATACATGTGATTTACCTCTGTTATAAATCCTCGAGTACTGTGGGTGTCAGCATACCGATCCAGGGATGACACTTAAGCACAGAAACTTGACCGTCTGAGGTCGGGTCGCTACAATAGGCATCACGTCCGGGACAAGTAGACCGACTCCTGCCTGCATCTACTACTATTACTCCACACATCGACCGCTATCCAGCATGCATCTAGAGTATTAAGTTCATAAGAACAGAGTAACGCTTTAAGCAAGATGACATGATGTAGAGGGATACACTCATGCAATATGATATAAACCCCATCTTGTTATCCTCGATGGCAACAATACAATATGTGCCTTGCTGCCCCTACTGTCACTGGGAAAGGACACCGCAAGATTGAACCCAGAGCTAAGCACTTCTCCCATTGCAAGAAAGATCAATCTAGTAGGCCCAACCAAACTGATAATTCGAAGAGACTTGCAAAGATAACCAATCATACATAAAAGAATTCAGAGAAGATTCAAATATTGTTCATAGATAAACTTGATCATAAACCCACAATTCATCGGTCTCAACAAACACACCGCAAAAGAAGATTACATCGAATAGATCTCCACGAGAGAGGGGGAGAACATTGTATTGAGATCCAAAAAGAGAGAAGAAGCCATCTAGCTAATAACTATGGACCCGAAGGTCTGAGGTAAAATACTCACACATCATCGGAGAGGCTATGGTGTTGATGTAGAAGCCCTCCGTGATCGATGCCCCCTCCGGCGGAGCTCCGGAATAGGCCCCAAGATGGGATCTCACGGGTACAGAAGGTTGCGGCGGTGGAATTAGGTTTTTGGCTCCGTATCTGGTAGTTTGGGGGTACGTAGGTATACATAGGAGGAAGGAGTACGTCGGTGGAGCAACAGGGGGCCCACGAGGGTGGAGGGCACGCCGGGGGGGTAGGCGCGCCCCCCTACCTCGTGCCCTCCTGGTTGATGTCTTGACGTAGGGTCCAAGTCCTCTGGATCACGTTCGTTTTGAAAATCACGTTCCCGAAGGTTTCATTCCATTTGGACTCCGTTTGATATTCTTTTTCTGCGAAACTCTGAAATAGGCAAAAAACAACAATTCTGGGCTGGGCCTCCGGTTAATAGGTTAGTCCCAAAAATAATATAAAAGTGTATAATAAAGCCCAATAATGTCCAAAACAGAATATAATATAGCATGGAGCAATCAAAAATTATAGATACGTTGGAGCGGTGTCACACAACTGACCCCGCACTATGGATCGAGGATTTTATTTTCCATATCCATATGGCTCGAGGAGATGACCTCCACGCCATTAAATACCTCCCATTAAAACTCAAAGAACCAGCTCGACACTGGTTAAATAGCCTGCCTTAGAATTCCATCGGCAGCTGGGAGGACTTGGAAGAGGCTATCCTCGATAACTTCCAAGGAACTTATGTCCGGCCACCGGATGCCGATGACTTAAGCCACATAGTTCAACAACCTGGAGAATCAGCCAGAAAATTCTGGACTAGGTTCCTAACCAAAAAGAACCAGATTGTTGACTGCCCGGACGCCGAGGCCTTAGCAGCCTTCAAACACAGCATCCGTGACGAAGGGCTAGCACGCCACCTCGGCCAAGAGAAGCCGAAGTCTATGGCAGCCCTCACGGCACTCATGACCCGCTTTTGCGCAGGAGAGGATAGTTGGCTGGCTCGTAGTAATAACACAGCGAGCGAGACACGCCCCTCTGAGGCCAGGAATAACACTGGCAAGCTCCGGCGCAATAGAAACAAACGCCAAAGCAATGACAACAACACCGATGAAACTACAGTTCACGCCCGATTCACTGGCTCCAAGTCCGGCCAACGGAAGAAGCCCTACAAAAGAAACAATGAAGGACGTTCCAGCCTGGACCGCATACTCGACCGTTCGTGCCAGATACACGACACCCCGGACAAGCAAGCCAATCATACCAACAGGGATTGTTGGGTTTTCAAGCAGGCCGACAAGTTAAATGCCGAAAACAAAGAAAAGGGATCAAAAAGTGAGGACGACGACGAAGAGCCCCGGCAGCCGAACATGGGGGGCGCAGAAGAAATTTCCCCCTCAAGTCAAAACAGTGAACATGATATACGCTACACACATCCCCAAAAAGAAGCGTAAGCGAGCGCTTAGGGACGTCTACGCGGTTGAGCCGGTCGCCCCAAAACTCAATCCATGGTCGTCGTTTCTGATCACTTTCGATCGTCGAGACCACCCAACTAGTATCCGCCACGGCGGTTCAGCCACGCTAGTCCTTGACCCAATTATTGATGGGTTCCACCTAACACGAGTCCCGATGGACGGTGGTAGCAGCCTCAACCTGCTCTATCAAGACACAGTGCAGAAGATGGGCATTGACCCATCACGAATCAAACCAACAAGGACTACCTTCAAAGGAGTCATACCAGGCATAGAGGCTGGCTATACAGGCTCAATCACGCTGGAAGTGGTCTTCGGTTCTCCGGACAACTTCCGAAGCGAGGAGTTAATCTTCGACATCGTCCCCTTCCGAAGCGAACAACGTTTGCTAGATTCAATGCAGTGCCACACTATGCTTATCTCAAGCTCAAGATGCCCGGTCCACGCGGCGTCATAACAGTCAATGGCAATACGGAATGCTCCCTCCGAATAGAGGAGCACACCGCCGCCCTAGTAGCAGAGATACAGAGCGGCCTTCTCAAGCAGCACCATAATGTGGCTGCCGAGCCCCTGGACATCATCAAGAGGCTCCGGACTACACTGCAGCAGGATAGCACGGCTCGTCAAGAGCTCGATTAGAAATTCGGCCTCCGTCCCAGTCCCGACGAAGTAGTGGCATTCGCACCACGTGTACATAACTACGCACTCAAAATCCCATGGACATCGACGGAGGCATAAGCTAACCCGGGATCTACAGTTCGGCTAGACCGACCCCGGACATACATACTTTCGCCTTTTCTTTTTATTGCAGATTCCTTTTCCCACGGGCCTGCTGACTGGTCCCTTCGAAGGATCGTCATATATAAGGAGGCAAGCAGCATAGGTGCATAGAGTAACCTCTATACGTCTTCTCGACGGTATTATATTTATTTCCCAGGACCCGCACGCTGCGCCCTCTTGAGTCCGGCATGTTAAATAGCCCGGAGGCTTATCGCACTATTTGTACAAGATACGCCTTGACGTATCCATCCAGTCGTGATGCAAATGGTTTGCAGCCCAATTTCTATGGTTTTAGCCTCTTACTTCATTTTATTTCGTTCTGCTTATCGGCTGCATCATTATTCTTTGATACGTCTCATATTCGCCAGGGGCTACTTATCGCCCCACAACACGGCAGCAAAGACCGAACACTTCTTATATATATAAGTTCGGCACCCCGAATTTAGCATTATATGCATTGGCTCCGAATCATGTCTTTGGTCAATAGTTGGGTTGCCCGTCTCCTGGGCTTGCTACCCTACGTTCCGCTCTATCGGCTAGGGTAGTAAAGGGAGAACTACTGCGATTGTGCCCTGCCTTTGACCGGATGAGCACCTCAGTAGAGAAAGCCAAAAACTGACTGTCATGATACGGTGAGAGCCGGTCAGCTGTTCGAGGGTTATAAAATCGTTGGAGATTTTTTCCGCGTCACACGACGGATCGGCACTTCCTGATCAAGATGCTGACAGCACCCTGTCTTGGACCAGGGGCTGCGCACTTGCTTAGTTCTAAAACTCCTATGGCTAAGTGAGGGCGTTTAAGCCATACAGTCTGATTGCCTTGTTCGTTGCGCTAAACAACTCCTCCAAAGGACCATATAATTGGATCAAGATTGTTTAGAATCCATCCCAAACACCTCCGTTCTACCTACGTGAGGGCAGAAGCCAACGACTGGCCAACCCTCAGATTACAAATAACACGGCCGGACAGGAGGAAACAATTTAAAGCATAATAAAATTATTTTACAAACACCGGCTTTGTTCCCATAATACAAGGCAAGGGCAAAATGAATACATCTATTCAAATACAATGTCGTGCGAACATTGCGCCGCCACAAGTCGAGACCCCTCTATGACATCCGCGAAATATCGCTCGGGTGTGCGGTGCTCCTTGCCCTCCGGCGCCCCGCTGGCAACTTCAACATCGTTCATCTTCGCCCACCACATCTTGCGGCGAGTGAAGGCCATACGGGCACCTTCAATATAGGCGGAGTGCTTGATGACGTCCAGCCATGGACACGCCTCCACCAGACACCTCACGAGTCCGAAGTAGCTGCCGGGCATAGCTTCAGCTGGCCATAGCCGGATTGTCAAATCCTTCATGGCTACTTCGGCCACCCTGTGCAGCTCCACCAGCTGCTTCAGCTGATCGGTGAAGGACACAGGATGCTCTGGCGTCGCGTACTGCGACCAGAATAGCTTCTCCGTAGAACCTCCTCCTTCGGCACGGTAGAACTCCGCAGTGTCTGATACACTGCATGGTAGATCAGCAAAAGCCCCTGGAGAACTCCGAACCTGGGTTAGTAAAAGGTATTGCTTCTCCGCATACTTGCTTTGCATCTTAAATGACTCACCCGCCGTGATCTTCTTGGCCTCCTGGATCTCCTGGAGGTCGGCATGAGCCTCATTCCGTGCAGTCTCCGCGCTCTGACAAGCCTTGGTTAGTTCGGCCTCTTGAGCCGACGCATCATTCTCCAAGGTCTCACATTTTTTCACCGCATCTTGGAGCTCCTGTTGGATTTCTTTGACCCGGGCCTTCAGCTTCTTACGAGCGGCCTGCTGCTGGACAGCTTTTCCCTCGGCCTCGCCCAAGGCCTTCCTCAGGCACTACTAGGAAAAGGGCTATAGATGATATGGATACTAATGGCGCACCAGACATGTGGTGCGCCACTACTATATACTAATGGCGCACCATGTGTTGGTGCGCCATTAGTGTCCAAATACTAATGGCGCACCACATCCACAGTGCGCCACTAGTAACTTTTTTTTGATTTTTTTTCAAAACTAGTAATGGCGCACCTGGGGATAGTGCGCCATTACTAGTTAAACTAGTAATGGCGCACCACATCCACAGTGCGCCACTAGTAAAAATTTTCAATTTTTTTTATTTTTTTTCCAAAACTAGTAATGGCGCACCAGGGAATAGTGCGCCATTACTAGTTAAACTAGTAATGGCGCACCACATCCACGGTGCGCCACTAGTAAAAAAAATTCAATTTTTTTTTCAATTTTTTTTAATTTTTTTCAAAACTAGTAATGGCGCACCGTGGGAGTGGTGCGCCATTACTAGTTGAACTAGTAATGGCGCACCACTCCCACGGTGCGCCATTACTAACTTGACCCAAAAATTCCACCAAATGCACCCCCCAGGTGGACCGCCTTTTCAGTTTTAAAAAAATAAAAGAAAATAATGCAAATGTCAAAAAAAATAAAAGAAAATAAGTTTCCCATGTGATATGTGGTCTAGTTGTTGGGAAAATTTACAAATATGAATTTCGACTTTATTTGCAAAATCTCTCTGTAATTTGTAAAATGGGCATAACTTTTGCATACGAACTCGGATAAAAAAGTTTTTTATATGAAAAATCATCTACTCGAAAAGTTACATCCGAATTGCTAGGGGGCTTTCAAGATCCTCAAAATGGAACCCCGTTAAACATTTACAAAATCCTCAAAAACCTAAAGAAAAAAGTTACGGGGCTTTCAAGATCTAGAGGCAAAAAAATTCAAAAAATTTCGAACTTACTAGTGGCGCACCGTTTGCTAGGTGCGCCACTAGTAACAAAAAAAAATTGGTGTTGAAATTTTTTTGGAATTTTTTTTCAAAATATGATACGTAATATGACCGGGAAGTTTGAAATATTTTTTCAAAATTTCATCATACTCATGAACATGAACAAAGTCCTAGACATCAACAAGGTTTAATAGGATTGATATGGTAGATATATCAACAAGTGCTTGTGAAGTGAGCTGGTGCTGGGGTTGGATAGAACTGCGAAGTTAAGAGTGCTCGGGCTGGAGTAGTGTGAGGATGGGTGACCTTCCGGGAAGTTTGACCACAGAGTGCGATTTGACCCGAGATTAAGCCATAGTGGCCCGAGATTAAGAAAAAAACAAAAAAATTGAAAAAAATATATGAAAAAAATTAAAAAAAATTGTTACTAATGGTGCACCAGTGGTGCGCCATTATTATTTAATACTAGTGGCGCACCAGTAGTGCGCCATTATTAGGCAAAACTGGTGCGCCACTAGTAGGCCTTTTCCTAGTAGTGAGGGCCTCGACCTCGGTCGTGGCTCCTGCACATATTACGATACTACAGTCAATATACATCACCTACGCTTTTCGAAAATACAACAAGTCGTTATTTACCTTGCTTCTCCTAGAGCCGAACCCTAACCTCGCCGAGCTTGTTCTCGGTCCGCTCCAGCCTCTGCCTCAATTCAGAGACTTCGGCAGCATGTGAGGTTGCGGCAACAGCGACGCCTGCTTATGCATACATGCTATGTTAGTCTCCTGCAATAGATCCTTTGTCCGGTTCTTCTCGCCGGACAGTGTCTCAGGGGCTACTGACTACAGGGTTTTTTTCTCTCAATGTCACTTACCTCAAAACCAGTCAACAGGCTGCTGCAGACTTCGTTCAGTCCACTCTTGGTGGACTGAACCTTCTCAATCACCGCACCCATAAGGACACGGTGCTCGTCCATAACGGGGGCGCCTCGTAGCGCCTCCATCAGGTTATCCGGCGCCCCTGGATGGAAAGGGACCACCGGCGGAAGCGGCGCACCCCCCTCCTTCAAAGGGGGCTGCTCGCCCGACTCCAAAGCCATATGGGTCTCCGGAATCGTATTCGGCGGAGGGCCGAACTGAATACGGCCCTCCTCGACAGTCTTCATGGGGATTGGCCCCTTCATGTGTCCGGCAGTGGAGGCCTCGCATTGTGGCGCCTCCCGGACAATGTCCTGGACTCCTCCCTTCGGAGCGGTCCTCCGGGACAACACTTCACTGTCGTCCCCAGCCCCGGGGGAGTAAGCGGGCGGTGGCGACTGGCTCGCCATCTCCGATGAAGCTGACGAACCTCCAGACAAGGATCGCTGGATTAGGTCGCGGGCCGGACTGCAACAGTACAGTTCACTACATCAAGATAATGGAAAGAAAGGGCAGGATGTGCGCATGAGCGAGCCCTGTCACTTATGATGCGGCCTGGGGCTTAGTGCGGGGGCGTCGTTCCAGACTACTGTCAACGTCCCACGTGGTATTGACCGCTGGGACGCCCTTCCCCTTCTTGGGCGTCTCCGCCTCCAGATGCGCCGGAGCCGCCCTCTTCTTCTTCTTCTCCTCGGGAGGAGGGTTGTTCTCCTCCTCCTCTTCCTCCTCGTCATTGTCCTCAGGGATAGAGGAATGGGCCTCGTCGTCTTCGGATGTCGCGTCCGAAGTGCCCTTGCGACGGGGGCCACTCTTGGCCGCCTTGGCCTTCTTCTTGGCCTTCTTCTCCGGCGCCTTGTATGGCGCCGGCAC
This sequence comes from Aegilops tauschii subsp. strangulata, assembly GCF_002575655.3. NCBI lineage: Eukaryota > Viridiplantae > Streptophyta > Magnoliopsida > Poales > Poaceae > Aegilops > Aegilops tauschii. The sequence continues at coordinate 184,656,705 of NC_053041.3, forward strand.
CAGCATCTCCGCTAGGCGCGGGATGACCGGTTCTTCGGGCAGTGGAGCCGGACACTGGATCCGCTTCGCCCTCTCCATCCAGTCCTGAAGGAGCCATAATAAAAGCTTAGACATCATCCTCGAAACAATAAGGTTGGGGATACGGCAGAAATAACGTACCTTGCTAGCGGGTGTGTACAATCCTGACCACGGTCCGAATCCGTGACCGGTGGTTTCTCGTTGCCCTTGAAGAGCGACTTCCATGCACCTTCGTGCGTAGTCTCGAAGAGCCTCACCAGGGTCCGGTGCTTCTTCGGGTTGAACTCCCATAGCGGGCAGCTTCGGCGCTGGCACGTAAGGATCCGGCGAACCAACATCACCTGGATCACGTCGACGAGCTTAATGCTCTTCGTTACCATGCTTTGAACATGCGTTTGCAGCATTATCAGCTCGTCAGGGGAACACCAGTCCGGGCTCTTCTCGACCCAGGAGGTCAGTCGCATAGGAGCACCGGAGCGGAATTCGGCTGCCGTGGTCCAGGTGGTGCCGCGTGGTTCTGTGATGTAGAACAACTGCTTCTAGCACTCCTTTACTATCTCCACAAAAATGCCTTTCGGCCAGGAGACGTTGGGCAGCTTGCTCGCCATGGCTCCTTCACACTCTGCGTGCTGGCTGTCCACCACCTTCGGCTTCACGTTGAAGACTTTGAGCCACAGCCCAAAGTGGGGTTGGATGCGGAGGAAGGCCTCGCACACGACGATGAACGTCGACATGTTGAGGAAGGAATTCGGGGACAGATCATGGAAATCTACCCCGTAATAATACCTCAGCCCGCGGACGAAAGGGTGAAGTGGAAACCCCAGACCGCGGACGAAATGAGGAAGGAATACTACCCTCTCGTTGGGCTCCGGCGTGGGGATGATTTGCCCCTCGGCCGGCACGCGGTGGGCGATCTCCTTCGCCAGATATCTGGCCGCTCGGAGCTCAGTAATGTCCTCCTTCTTGACGGAGGAAACCATCCACTTGCCCTGACCTCCAGATCCGGACATGGTTGCTTAAGTGGAAAGGAGACAAGAACTTGGGCGCTGGAGCTCGAGATCGGGAAGCCGGAGATAGAGAGAAAGCGTGAGAAGAGGAAGAGGGAATCCTTATCCTCTTATAAAGGCAGCAAACATTAAACGCCTCCTCACTCGCCTTGAGATTCGCCCATTCCCAAGGGCTGTGCAAATGGCACGGTTTGGTTACCCATGCCCGCATTGATGAGAATCCCGCAATAAGGGGACACGATCTCTGCTTCGACAAGACATGCCAATAGCAACCGCGTCTCGAAACGTGGGATGGCAGAAGAAAAACGGTTTGAAATTATAACCGGACAGACGCGATGCCGTTTTGTAAAAAAGCTGTCGACAGATTAGATTCGTGCAAATATTATATTCTCTCTGCGGTTGTGTGTGGTTATAACAGGTTCGGATACAATCATCACGTCCGAAGACTATCTTGGAGTTCGGGAAAAAGGGGAACCCGCCTTGCAATGCAGAAGACAATCTGCGCGCCGGACTCCTCGTCATTGAAGCCAGGTTCACGGGCTACTGAGGGAGTCCTGGACTAAGGGGTCCTCGGGCGTCCGGCCTGTTATCCATGGGCCGGACTGATGGGCTGTGAAGATAAGAAGGCCGAAGACTATACTCGTGTCCGGATTGGACTCTCCTTGGCGTGGAAGGCAAGCTAGACGACCGACTATGAAGATTCCTGTCAGGACCCCGATTCTAGGCCACACCGATCTAGCATGTAACACCTCATATCACATTGCGGCCTCACGCACGGTATTCCCACGGGTGTCGCCTTACCATGGCCCGGGACCGTTTGCGCCTTTTGGCTCACGAATATGATAGTGTCGCTAGCATCCATATGACAGAGAACCCGGGCCGACATGACTAGTCGTGAACCCAAAGTGGCACAAACTTACAGGGACAGGCATACATGACCCAGCAACGAACGTGTCGGTCATCAGCGAGTGAATTCAGGGCTTAGCAACTGGGCTAGCAGGACTCCGGGAATCCGGGCTGTAGTAGGCTAACAGGACTCCGAAAGACACCGCGTGACATTTCCCTGAAGGGACAGACACAGGATCGAAGAATGACACATGCCGGCCAGTCTAAGTGTTCCGGAGCAGTAGTGCTGGGCTACTAGGACTCCGGTAAACCGGGCTGTAGCAGACTACCATGGCTCAGTGGAAGCACCAGACTACATTTCCCCATAAGAGAGGCTACCAAGGATAGACAACTAGGTTGTCGGATCCCACACATACCAAGCATTTCAATCATACACACAATATGCTCGATATGTGCAAATACTACATGGCATCACAACAAGACTCTACGACTCAGAGTGTTTATTCATTAGGCTCCGAGGAGCCAAGTATTACAAACATGGTCTCATGACCAACATATAGAGCATACAAGAATCAAGCGGAAGCATAAACATGTCTGAGTACAGACAACTACAAACGAAAGCCTGACTGTCTACAAAACCCACCCAAGGGTACAAGATCGTAGCTGAGGTATCAAGCTAAATGTCGAAGTCCACGGGGAACTACTAGCGAGACTGAAGTCTCTCTGCAAAACATAAAATAAGCAAACGTGAGTACAAATGTACCCAACAAGACTTACATCAGAACTATCTACATATGCATCAGTATCAACAAAAGGGGGATGGTGGAGTTTAGCTGCAGCACGCCAGCTTTGACTCGGTGGCTATCCTGAACTACGACTGCAAGTAACTCTTTTGAGGTGGCGCACACGAGTCCACATATTCACCATATCAATACACCACTATGGATCCGCTTCCGTCTCCCTACGAGAAGGCCATCCATAGAACTCACGCTTATCTTGCGAGTTTTAGAGTATCCACTTTCCATTGTTTATGAACTGTTATAGGCAACCCAGAAGTCCTTTACTGTGGACGCGGCTATTCGAATAGATCATTTATAACCCTGCAGGGGTGTACTTCTTCACACATGTTTCCACCATTTAGCGTCTGCACACGACATGTTCTCGGCAGACTTCAAGCAAAAGACGGCGTGGGTGTAGACCACGACCTGACTAACCACACAAGTCTCTAGTCCAGGTTTATCGCCTATTCGGGTTCCATCCGCGAGGAGATCCGGCCGGGGTTTCGCTCATAGCCCCAAACGATGTGTGCAGGGTTCTCGAGACACCAAACGGGCGCCCGGTACACCATGCCACGGTGTCTACCGCATCATAGCCCACCCCTAGGGTCAGCGCTACGCACGGCCTCCAACACATATCCTACAAACCCTAGAAACTAGTTGCAACTCCCGGACAGAGGACAGGGGCGGTTAATAAGTCGAGCGGGGTCATATTTCAGGTCCCAACGTGTGGTAGTAGCTGTTCATGGATCACAAATACAGAACTCAGTTCCTGAGGACGGTTTCAATGAGACAACCCACCATGTACTCCTACATGGCCTCTCACCGCTACCTTTACCAAATCGAGTTCACACACTTAGATCTCAACAGTAGAACACGTTCACACACCTCCAATTCATCCCCGATGAATCAGACCTAACTCAACTCTAAGTGGCAGCAGGCATGACAAACAAGCATGAATGAGTAGGCACATCAGGGCTCAAACAACTCCTACTCATGCTAGTGGGTTTCATCCATTTACTGTGGCAATTACAGGTCATGCAGAGGAAAAGGGGTTCAACTACCGCAGCATGTAACAGTTGAATCGTTGTTGTCCTAATGCAGTAAAAGAGAGCAGGAGCGAGAGAGTGGGATTGTATCGGAATGAACAAGGGGGTTTCGCTTGCCTGGCACTTCTGAAGATAGCATTGAGTCTTCATCAGTGTCAACGATCGCAACGTCGAAACAACGTCTACCGAGGGGAACAACGCCGGCAAACAGAGAAGAAACACAATCAATGCAATGCACAATATGATGCGTGATCATGACATGGCGACATGCTGTGATTTGAGCTAATGCAGCTAAGAACAGAAGGGTTTGAGCTTATTTGAACCAAAGATTCAAATTCAAACTCAAACTATGAATTTATAAAGTACATTATCATGTTTTGATATGAACAGCAAGGTTAAGTTGCTTTGTCATGCATGAGCCCAGTACCAATGGATAGATTGGATTTTTCTGATCATTTTTCATATATAAATTATTTCATTTTGAGCTACGGTTGAATTACTATGATTTTTAGAAGTTTAGGCAATTTTCTGGATTTTCTAATTATTTAGAAATAAACTAATTCCAGAAAATGCATTACTGCGCCACCACTACGTCAGCATGACGTAAGCGAGTCAACGGGGCAGCCCAGGTCAAACTGACCTGTGGGTCCTGCGCGTCAATAGCTAAGCTAAACTAGCTTGGTTTAGTTAACCCTAATCTAGGTTAGTTAGCAGGGCGGCCCCACATGTCATGGACTCAGGGGGGTCAAACATTGGTCAAACGGGGTCAAACCCACTGGCGACTTGACGCCGGCGAGGCCAGTTGTGGCGGCGAGCCTCTGGTTTGCGTCTCCGGCGACCAAACGGCCGGCGGAGGGCATCTATGTGATGCGGACGCACGTCCGCATCGAGTAGTGGTGGTGGTTGGGGCTGGGGTGGCCGGAGTAGTCACCGGCGATGACCTCGGCGGTTGCCGGAGCACGGGTGAGCTCGGGGTCGAGGCTAAGGCGGACGAGTCGGCACTTGCGAGGCATCTACGGGCCCTACGCGACGTGGCGAGGTCATTGGACAGGACGGCTGAGCCGTTACGTGGCCGGAGCCACGTCGGCGGTGAGCACAGGCGACGGCGCGTGCGGTGTGCGGCGACTATGGTGAGTGGCAGAGAGAACGGAGATGGGGAGGATGGTCAGTGGCTCAAGGCGGATGCAGTGAAGCAGACGGCGGGCTTGGAGGAGGTCGGTGCTGAGCGAGGCGGTGAGGAGGATCTCCGGCGACGGCAGTCGGGGACGAGCTCGGTGAGGCCAGAGGAGCACGCCCGGCGACGAGTGGCGGAGCGAGGAGGTCAAGGACGTCGTGGCGGAGCTCATGGACCGGTCGGGGAAGCAAGGGGGGAGGTGGTGGACACGGCAGCAGCGAGCGGCGGCAACGGTGGCCCTCGGGCACGAGAGGGAGAGAGGACCAAAGGAGGGAAGAAGCACGCGAGAGAGGTCGAGCGGGTTCGGGCGTCTCCGTGGCGTCATCTGGGTGCGTCGGAGCAGCGGCGGGAAGCAGGACGTGGCACGGTGCGTGGTCAAGCGCGTCGGACACTCGCCTCTCGTCCTTCTGGCGAGAGGAGGGAGATCACTGGCAGAGCTGGTGGGCTGGGCCACCAGCTGGGGCTGCTGCTACAGGTAAGAGGCCAGGTTAGCTTCTCTCCCACTCAGTTTTCTGTTAATGTTTTTCTATTTTTTTGTAACTTCTGGGCTTTATTAAAAATACCAAAACGTTTCCAAAAATCCTGAAAATAATTGTGGGCTCTGTTTGGAATATTCCCAACAGCCCTCACTTAAGCTCAGAATTAATTGAGCATTTAAATTATTATACAGCATTTAAATGCCCAATTGCAAATAGCATATGATTTAGTTCAGTGACCTTATGTGTCCTAGAAAAATGGCGCACCACACCCTCGGTGCGCCACCACTAACAATTTTTTTTCAAAACTAGTAATGGCGCACCGAGGGGACAGTGCACCATTACTAGTTTTAACTAGTAATGGCGCACCACACCCTCGGTGCGCCACTACTAACAAATTTTTTTAATTTTTTTTAAGTTAGTAATGGCGCACCGTGGGTGTGGTGCGCCATTACTAGTTTAACTAGTAATGGCGCACCACACCCACGGTGCGCCATTACTAACTCTGCCCAAAAATTCCACCCAATGCACCCCCCGCGAATGATGGAAATGTCAAAAAAAATAAGTTTCCCATGTGATATGTGGTCTAGTTGTTGGGAAAATTTACAAATATGAATTTCGACTTTATTTGCAAAATCTCTATGGAATTTGTAAAATGGGCATAACTTTTGCATACGAACTCGGATTAAAAAGTTTTTTATCTTCAAAATCCCCAAAAACCTAACAGAACGAAAGATACGGGGCTTTTAAGATCTAGAGGGGGGAAATGAAAAAATATTCAAACTTACTAGTGGCGCACCATTTGCTAGGTGCGCCACTAGTAACAAAAAAATTGGTTTCAAAAAAACTTTTTTTGGAAAAAAATTTCAAAATATGATACGTAATATGACCGGGAAGTTTGAAATATTTTTTCAAAATTTCATCACACTCATGAACATGAACAAAGTCCTAGACATCAACAAGGTTTAATAGGATTGATATGATAGATATATCAACAAGTGCTTGTGAAGTGAGCTGGTGCTGGGGTTGGATAGAACTGTGAAGTTAAGCGTGCTCGGGCTGGAGTAGTGTGAGGATGGGTGACCTTCCGGGAAGTTTGACCATGGAGTGCGATTTGACTTGAGATTAAGCATATTGGCTTGAGATTAAGCCATAGTGACCCGAGATTAAGAAAAAAAACGAAAAAAATTGTGAAATTTAAAAAAAAATTGAAAAAAAAATTCCGATACTAATGGCGCACTTCTATGTGGTGCGCCATTACGATACTAATGGCGCACCTGTGGTGCGCCATTAGTAAAAAATTCTAATGGCGTGATGCTAGTGGCGCACGTGTAGTGCGCCATTAGTAGCCAAAACAGGTGCGCCACTAGCAGGCCTTTTCCTAGTAGTGCCATTTCAACTTTCAGAAATTTTAGACATGATGGATGAGTGCAGATGCAACTATTTCACTCAGGTATTCTAGGGCTGTGACAATTCCCTCTTATGTAACCAACCCCATGTGACCCTAGATCTCTCCGGTGTCTATATAAACCGGAGAGCATAGTCCGGATAGGGCACATTCATTACCATATATTCATAGGCTAGACTTCTAGGGTTTAGCCATTACGATCTCGTGGTAGATCAACTCTTGTAATACTCATATTCATCAAGATCAATCAAGCAGGAATTAGTGTATTACCTCGATAGAGAGGGCCCGAACCTGGTTAAACATCGTGTCCCCTGTCTCCTGTTATCATCGATCCTAGACGCACAGTTCGGTACCCCCTACCCGAGATCCGCCGGTTTTGACACCGACACTTGCCACTCATAAACTTGTTTGTGGAGGCATGCCACGTTATCTTCCTGCGTAAGCTTGACAAGAACAATATGCCTCACAAACGAAGGAGTAGCTTTGAACTTGTGCTTCAGTACACCCTGGACAACATGCCTGACAATAGTGAGGCTGGAATACAACTCGACATCGGTATAAGCGTAAATGGCTTCCAGGATCCAGCAGCCTAAGAACTCTGTTTTCCCAGTGCGTATATTCAGGTCATCCGCTTCATAGCGAGTGACATGTACAACCAGACAATCCTTGTCTGCATCAAGGCTCTAATTGAAACAGAAACAAATTCTGAATTACTTTCCAGTATAAGAAACACAAGTTATTTAAACCACTATGTATAGCTTGGCATATGTATAGCATGGCATCGAAGCTAATAAAATTTTGCATTATTCATCACCACATACTTAGATGAAAAACCACAATCGAGATCGGCAAAGAAGAAAATCACCTTGGGCAGCTCAGGGGGGGGACACATCCTCAAAGGGGGAAAACTGCTCCTGCAGTGCCAAGGGGGCTGTAACCTCAAACGGGGCATTGACCAGCTTAGTAGTAGCCGTGAGCGTATCTGGGGTCGGCTCGGTGGCTGCCTCCATCTTCTTGGAGCTCTCTGTCTCGTGGGGATCAGCCTCCCGTGTCTGCTCCAATATTGGCAGATCTTTTCCTGGTTCTCCTTGGTCCATCATGAAACTAACGAATACTAGGAGACCACTGACAGGAAAACACAATTACAATGACAATGAAACAAAAAACAGAGTGAGGATCGGTTACTGCTTTGGAAAAGTTCTTTTTTTTCTCTGAACGAAAATATACCAATATCACGGATCCGCTTACCTTCCCTTTGTTGGGAGAGAAGAACAATGGCAGATGCGAGTGTTGGCTTTCTTGAAGACGGTGAGGGAGAAGGGGATTCAGCGAAGAGTGAAATGATGGTTGCTTCGTCCGTCAAACTTAGACTGCGGGGAGGTGGGGTTTTGTGATACGATGGCTCGTTACTGCCGCACTACGACTGGGGTGACTCTCCGCCTGCATACTACCTTCTAATTTGCTGGATGGCATTTCGGCCCGCGCGCGGCATGGCCCCCATGTCAGTGAACAAAAGTAAAATGGCATTCAGTAGAGGGAGATGTTTCGATGACCGGAGGAGCCAGAAGCGGTAGTGTATCCACTTTACTAGTAGTAATTGTTTTTCTGGTAGCTGTAGAGTGTCTCCACTGTACTAGTAGTAACTGTTTCTCTGGGCCCAAGACAAACAGCCCATCCACCCTAGTAAATAATAAAATCAATTCAAAAGCCCATATATTTACTTAATGAGAAGCGCTACCCACACCCAGCACACCGCCCCCAAAAAAACCCTGGGTGCTCTTCTTCCTCCTCACTCCCACCCACCTACGTCAGCTCGCTCCACTCGTACCCCCAAATTCCTCACCTCTCTCCTACAGAAAACCCTAGCTCCCCTTCTTCCTCACTACTACAGAAAAACCTCAACTCCCCTTCTTTTTCACTCGCACTACAACTAGGCTCGTCATTCATTACTCTGCTCAAATCCGTGAGCGCGACGTGACGCCCTCAAGGAAAATGGAGTCGGCTGACCCCAGCGCCAAGAAGATGAGGCTCCCGCCAGCGGCGACGCCTGTTGTAGATCCCGCACCCGGTAGCGCGGGGAGAAGCGGCGACCCCGCCCCCACCGGATCCCAGGAACCCGTAGAATCTCGGGTGGACCGCATCAGCGATCTCCCGGATGCCGTCCTTGGGGAGATCATCTCGCTTCTCCCCACCAAGGATTGCTGCCGCACCCAAGTCCTCTCAATTCGGTGGCGCCCTCTATGGCGCGTCGTGCCCCTTAATCTCAACTGTCGCCAGCTATCTCTCTTCAATGATTTTGAAATCCCCATAGCCATCATCTCCTCCCACCAGGGCTCCGTTCAAAGCCTCTGCATCCCATCATGCTACCTGAGCAAGCATACCATGCCCTGCATGGTGGAAGCCTGGCTAAAATCCCCTGAATTCACAGAACTACAGCTGCTTGAGTTCTACTATTCCCCTGGAAATCACCTACCAGATACCGAACGCCATCTACTTGTGCCCTCAGCACCGATGTGCATCTCGCGGTTTTCCTCCTCTCTCCACACCGCCACCTTTGCGCTGTGCTGCCTACCAGACAATCTGGTACTAAACATTCGACTCCCATTTCTCAAGAAACTTTCACTTGTGCGGGTTCGTATATCGGAGGCTTCATTGCACAGCATCATCCACTCCAGTTGCCCTGCCTTGGAGTGCTTGGTGCTTGTTTTCACAGTTAGAATCAGTTGTCTCCAAATAAAGTCGCCTAACCTTGTAAGAATTGGAATTTCTTTTGACGGAAGGCAGCTCATCATCCAAGATGCCCCTTCACTTCAAAGGTTGATCCTTGATTCTAGTTATTCACCGTCGCAAATAACCGTCCTCTCTGCGCCTAAGCTGGAGACCTTGGGTGTAATATATGATCTTTGTGCTCATTTCAAGATGGTGTTTGGCTCCACAGTTCTTCAGGTACTTTATATTATCATCTACACTTGTAACCATAAGCTGCATTTTAAATTTCTGCGCATATGTTATATATCATCTCGGAGTACACATTTTTACTAATATTATGTTCTATGCTCAATGAAGAGTTTCTGCAAGGATAGCCTATCAATGGTGCTGGATTCTGTCAAGATCTTATATATCCAAATGAATAGTTTTGATCTGAACAAGATTATTGGCTTGCTGCAATGCTTTCCCTGTCTGGAGAAGTTGTATATAAAGGTGATAATTTCACGCACATTCGAAGCCCACATATAGTGTACTAGAATTAATAATCGTTCAGCTATTGCTCTTTCCACACTCTTTTTTTAGAACTTGACTGTTTTCAATCTTCATGTCTATTTAGGCAACAGGACAGGGTAAGAAAGTTATAACCAATCGGTAAGCACCGGGATTTCTCACTTCTCATGACATTCGATTGAAGACAATAACGCTAGAACGATATGTAGCCAACCATGCAAACACTAGATTTGTCACATTGTTCCTGCTGAATGTGAGGTTACTATTGTCCATCAGGCTTAAGTTTATCAGCAGCATGGTTTTGACGGATGGGTATGTCGAAGAGCAAAAAAAGGAGTTTCAAGTGGGCAAAAGAGCTTCTGAACATGCCGAGCTTCTATTTACAACATATTGTGGTCATAATCCAGTAAATTCTACGACCCAGGATGTCCATTCTATGGACCTGACCGATCCATTTGACTGTGACTGCCGAAAACAGTGCCGGAGTTAGATGTTGTTGCCCTTTTCAACCTGGGTTTTGTCTAAACCTGATGAACAATTAACCCTCGTGCTTTTGTACTGTTTGTAAGATGGAGTTAAATGTTCTTGCGCTTTTCAACTCGGCTGTGACTGTCATATTTTCTTTGAAACAAGGCAAATAGCTTGTCATTCGTTTGATTTAGAGTGAAATATTGTAACATTTCTCAACCAAGGGAAATAACATCACTCTCGCCGGCTGCTTTAGCTGACTGTGCTTTACAGAAGCCAAGTGATTAGCCCCCACCAGCACCCACAAACTTATTTCGAACTAGCACACCAACTGGGCTGTAAATTTTCATAGGAAAGGCTGCATGACCATGACAGATTTGGATTACGACATTTGGGACCCACGAGGAAATAGCCTATCCAAGGTGGTGTCGACTTAGGCCTTGTTCGGAGGTATTCCACTCCGCAGCTCCACTCCCGGAGCTAGTGGAGTCCTAGTTGAAATTTGTGGAGCGTCTGTTTATCGGCTCCACAACTCTCAGGATTTCTAGGAGCTGGGGGGTTTCCGAATAGCCCCTTACTAGCTAGTCAACAAACATTTCTGCTGGCCAGTCGTTGGATTGACATCCAACATCTGTCATGTATCTTCTATCTCTGGTCTTCTTCCTCCAGCCGCCCAAACCAAATCACCCCGTCAGCTCCGCCTGCTCCCGCCTCCCATGGCTGGCTGCGGCTCCACCGCCCTACCGTACCCTCCAACGTTGGCCTGTCCCTCCCTCTATTCCCTCACACGTCCTGTTATTCTCCGGCGACGTCAGCCCCAACACGCACCCGCACCCGAACCAGTCAACCCTCGTATTCCCCTCCGCTTGCGACAGGACCGGCGCATCTTCCACAGCTCCTGTTCGTTCCGTCCGAGGCCTCGCCATCGTCCTCGGCCTTGGTTCGCTCGCCGTGCGCGGTGCGCCGCCCTCTTGCATTGTCAACGCCGTCAACAACAGAGAGGAACAAGGATATGACGGTACGTGGAGAGTATGGCAGTAGGGACCCACCAGCATCATGGTAGTACGCAAGCAAGTGCTTCGTTATTACAAGCCGCAAAAAATGGTTCCTCCTAATGGTTGGACATCTGGGTCTCACGCCATTGTTAACGTAGTCAATAAACGAGAGAATTACACAACGAGCGGCTGACACCAGGGACACAGCACGTCGCGGAGTTGTTATTTACTTTTTTTAGGAACAAGCAGTTGTAATTTATACTAGTTTTAGCGACGGATCAGGGTAACAACGGGGCTGTGCGGGGGCTGTGGGCCGTCTAGCCAGGGTTTTATTCATGTTTACCACATCATGAGCCCAGTTGTGTTTTTTTCTTGCTGAAAATGGCTAGCCTAGTTCTATATTTTTAAAGAAATACCCAAACGAAGCCTACTTGCTTTATCAGCCCTGCTAGGCTACAAATATTTCAAGACGAGGAGAGAGTTTCATTCGGTTTGCATTTTTAGAACACATCAAACCGGGAATTAGTTTCATTTTTTTAGTTACAAGATTTTAAATTCCATTGATTTTTATGCCTGGACAATTATTTGGACTTTATATTTATATAAATTATTTTTCAAAATAGTTTGAGTGTGACTCGATATTTCGGGATTAAAAACAGTTGACCGCACAGAAATATGCAAAATTTCGTATAATTCTTAACCGTTGCCACAATATGGGGTGTAATGCTAACAAAAAGAAGATGGGCTCCAAAAAAATTCTTAAGAATTGGCAAATGGGCGGTAAATTGTTAGAAATAATGGCAGATGGGATGTATGCTGTTTTCCACAGATTTGAGGCTGACTTGTGCACCTACTACAGGTTGACGCGTATGCTTTCCTAAAAAATAAGGTTGACGTACACGCAACGCTGTGTCAACTTAGTCAACACACGAGAGCAGTGACTGTTGGATGTCCATCCAACGGCCATCGTGCTTCTTCAATCTCTGCTCTTCCTGCTCCAGCCGCTCAAACAAGCGCCGGCGGGACTGCCTACTCCCTCCTCCCGTGGCCGGCTATGCTGCCGCGTAGGCCTCACCGCCCCATCGTTCTCCTATCGCTGGCCTAGCCATCCCTCTACTCACCCACACCTGTAGTTATTCTCCGGCAACGGCAGACAAAGCAGTAAACCCTCGCACTCCCCTGCGCGTGGGAAACAACTGCCGAGTTTTCCCTGGCTCCGTGTCGTTCCCTTCCTAGGCCTCACCATCGTCCACCGCCCTGGTGCTCTCGGCGTGGCATGGTCAACGTGATCAACGAACGACATGCATCGGAAGTGGACTGTACGTGGAGAGGCTGACAGCTGGGTCCACGGCCGCAGCAAGGAAGTGCCTCCTTATTACGCGTAAAATAATTATTCCTCCACCTGACAGCAGGACCCACCGGACGGGCCACCATATTTCACGAAAAATACGTTTCCCCCTGACTGCTGGGACCCACCAGCTAGATCTCCGCATGCAAGGAAGTGCGTCCATATTACGGGCAAAAAATATGTTTCGCCCCCCTGACAGCTAGGACCCACCAGCTACATCTTCGCACGCAAGGAAGTGCGTGACAGTCGGGACCCACCTGGTCGAAGCGTACGTAGCTTTGTCATTCTAGTTGCGAACGTGTACGTACATACTGTTCGATGTAGAGGCATGCATGTGTCGTAGTAGAGGCGCGCACATAGCATGTACACGTACGTACAGCGGTCAGGGTGCAAGAAAGAAAATACGGCGACATACGTACATATGGGCAGGGTCTCGAACGCCTACTCGCGCATACATACGGCGAGGGCTCGTGTACATGGCTGGGTCGGAACGGAGAAACTGCGTCGTCGTCGTGTTCATGGGGAGCCAACCGGCTGGGTCGGAACGAAATGCGTCGTCGTGTTCATCGGGAGCCAACCGGCTTGGACAGAATAGCCGATGGAAACGAGGCCTGGCTACCGCAGAACGGAGGAAACGGCCTTGTGTTTGACCGGCCACGGTGGAAACGGGATCCTGTTCATCGTGAGGGGTCTGGCGTACCAAAAACGGAGGAAACGGACCTCCTACGCTGGAAACGGGGTCCTGTTGATCAGGAGGGATGTGGCGTACCGCAAAACGGAGGAAACGGACTTGTGTTGGAGCGCTACGGTCAAAACGGGGGGTCTTGTTCGTCAGGAGGGGTGTGGCGTACCGCAAAACGGGACTCCACGGGATACTGTTCATCTCCACCGTCGACCTCCTCCAGCCTCCACGGGCTATTGTTCATCCACTGTCGACCTCCTCCAGCCTCCACCTACGACTGTTCATCCACGGGCTCCTGTTCATCCAGCGTCCACCGCGCGCTCCTCCACCGGCTACTGTTCAACCAGCCCTCTCCATGGGGGTCCTGTTCAACGACCCCTCCACGGGCTACTGTTCATCCAGCCCTCCATCGGCTACTGTTCAACCAGCCCTCCATCGGCTACTGTTCAACCAGCCCTCCACGGGGTCCTGTTCATCTAGCCCTCCACGGGGTCCTATTCATCCACCGGCTCGATCGATCGGGGTACTGTTCATCCAGTGGCAACGGCCTCTACTACCACGGGGTCCTGTTGATCCAACCCCCACCGGGAACTGTTCATCCAAACCCCCTCAACAACGCTCACTGTTCATCCAGGGAAGGAGGCAGCAGTGTTCGATCGGCTTCAGTTAGCAGCAGTAGTGAAGGAATCACACTCGGGTTCAGTTAACAGCAAGAGATCGATCGATCGCTTGGGTTCAGTAACGCGTAGCCTGCAGTGCAATCGCTCGGGTTCAGTTAGAGCCCAACGCCTCGCACACACGTGCGTACGTACGAGAGAAACGCGCATCGCTCGGCCCCCGACCAGAAACCGTAACCGGGAACTCCCCGATATTTTCCTCGCCCTCGCTTGTAGCACGGTATTTTCCGTCATGGACGGCCCAAAGAATGTCATGCAGCTGCGTCTCGGGCCCGCCCAAGATGAAAAGCCCATTTTCTGTCATGATTTTTTGTCATAGAAGTAGGACCCCCACCACATCTATGATGATACCGGGTTTTGTCACAATTATCATCATGTATGGAAGTATGACAAAAAAAAATTATTCGACCCAAAATGTCATGATGTGTCTTTTTTTGTAGTGGCACTTCGGAACACAAATTATCCTAGTTAATAAGGCAAAGGTTCATGTATGGAAGATGATGTGCAATGGCATCATTATGGGTGCTGAACTCCGTAACTAGGTTTCAACATTGCCATCATTCAATACAATTTTGGAAATCTTTGTGCTTGGAAAAGGGAGTCCCACTGGCGCCCCGCCGGCATCGGTGTTCTCACATAGTACTTCATTGCTGGATATTGGCATGACTAGGTGAACCGAGTGAGGCGAAATAATCGTCCATGATTCAATGCCTCTACTACCTATGGCTTGCATGGAATAAAGTGAAGGAAATAAGATGCATCATGGGACCACATGCAATAGCGGTCATTGTTGCGGATCTGTTGATTGAATGGGAACAGATGTGCTCTTCTGTGAGAGTGACAACTACAGCTCAGCGTGAGCAGTGGCTCCCGGCTTGAGAACGGCTGGATGAAAGCTAATGCTGATTTGCATCATCAAATCTTGGAAAGAATGGGGAGGTGTCGTGTTGAGGGACCACCATGGAGTATTCCGGGCAGGTGCGTGCCATTTTTTCTTGTCAGCATGCGTGGAACCCCGAGCTGAGAAAGGTTTTGGTGTCCGTACGAAGAATCTCTTAATTTGACGAGTTGTTGAGCACAAACGTGTTGTCACATGATGACACATACACCTATGTGTTATCGCTTCTATCCTATCACACCATAGTTTCTTGCATGCATTTATGTGTGCTAGCCATCTTTTGACGTCTATTCGCGAGCAGACACTTACGAATTTTTATGTGTCTATTAGTAGGCAATTTATGCATGGAAAGTTTAGAGGGTGGGATGTATGGCATCCGTGATTTGCTATTTTCATATTTCAAATGGATTTTTTTGTTAGTGTGACTATTGAGAACCTTCTCAATTCACATAAGTGATGGTAAATGTTTTCGAACATATATAATCCCATAAAAACAAAGTGAATCTAGCATTGAGCTGAATGCACTAAATGAATGTGGATATGATGAGGCATGTTTCCAGCCTGGTATTTGTCAATTAATTGAAGAAAAACTCTAATGATGAGTGAGGTGCATGATATACAACCTATATATTGTATGGAGAATCTAACGAGCACCAATGTGTGAGAACAAGTCGTGGCTTCCATCATATCACAAGATAGTTAATTTTTAGCATGCATTTATGCATTCAAATCACTATAGATGTCCGTACACCATCATTGACTTCCATATGTTTGATATCGATTTAAACGCACGGAGCGCTAGTAGGCAAATCACCAACTTCAATGTGTTTTTATACTTATTAACTATGGATATGTACAATTATACACTCTACAGAATATGTATTTTCCTAATGGCGCACCCATGGTTGCATTAGACCAAGACGTCTAACCTGTAGATATATTTCCTTCTAGGCTAGCCTGCTCAAAATTTGCTCAATCTATGTTTTAAAAAAGAGGGTAAAGGCCCCCATCCTTTGCATGGATTGATGCACACTGCGTTTGCTATATTGCCATGATCATGGTGTCTATCATGGAGGTACTTCAATGAATATAAGTGCAAACTCGAACATAGTAATACCCATGTACATGTGCTCCTTATGGCAATGTTCAAGTGCATGCCATGTATGATTATGCTTCTATAAGCCAAATTGAACAGTCGATATTAATCTTCCTATTTAAGAATAGAAGAAACTGCATAAGTAGTATCATCATTAACACACTCAAAAAATTCAATGCCTACGAGAGGGAAAGTGACGAATAGTGTGAATTCTATAGCTACACTGTCGCACTATGCACACAGAATACTACCTAGTGTTAAGAACCATCTTAATTTCTGACGGTGAACTTAGATCATCAGGTGTTTGGAGAGTTTGTTTTCACGAATCTTAGTGCCAACCAAAGTTAGGCCCATTGACGAAGCGATCAAACCATTGGAGAGTTTGTTTGTATAAGATTGGTGTTATGTTAGTTAGTTGAGCGGTAAATAACCAACTGAATGTATGTAGCTTGTGTATGCTATTGTTATGTAGCCCGTACACAATCCATGTTCGGAACATGTACAATACATGCATATTTAATAGGAACAAACTGTTATATCATCTAAGTTCCATAATAGCAACTTATGTATTGAGACTTTACATGGCGGGATGTATGGTAACCGGATTTATTTTTCAGATTTTAAACAAAAACTTTGGGTAGTTATGAATAACAAGAACCTTTCAATTCATAGAAGTGATGTAGCTTTATTTTTAACATATCTAAGCGCATAAAAGCAAAGTGAATCTAGCATTGCCTTGCATATGCTAAACAAATACTATTATGACGAGGGATGTTTCTAGCCTTGCATATGCTAAAAAAATCTAATGAGAGCTATGGTGCATGACACGCGTAATCTAATGAACACTAAGGTGTGAGAACAAGAACTTGTTGTCAATTCCATCACATAGCAAACAAGTTATTTTTTGGCATGCATATATGCACCCAAATCGTTTGATGATGTCCATACACAATCATTCACTTTCCACTGTCTTTATTCTTATTAGTCTATGGATATGTACGACTGTACATTTTGCATGTACCCAATAATGCACTCAGGCTTGATTACATCAAAACAAGTCCAATCTGTAGAGATATTTCTAGGCTAGCCTTCTCAAAATCTACCAAATTGATGCTTTGTTTATAAACAGGGTAAAGACCCCGGCCTTCACATTGATTGATGCACACAATCTTTGGTATTTTGACGTGATCATAGCGTGAATCCGGGAGCTACTTCAGTGAAGATAGGTGCTAACTCGAACATAGTAATGCCTATGTGCAAGTTCTCCTTACAATAGTGTTAAAGAACTTGACGGCAAGGATCTGCAGGATCGTATATTCCTGCGAGCCAAATTGAGCATCCGATGTACTCTTCCTATTTAAGAGTATAAGAGTCGGAGTAGGCCGTATCACCATTAACACATAGATAATATCCAATGCCTACTAGAGGAAAAGTGATGAATAGGGCAAAAGTTATAGCTACACATCACATATGTCACACTGTGCGGCCAAAATACTACCTAGGGTTAAGAAGCATCAGAATTTGCGATGGTGAACTTAACTAGTCAAGTTTTTGGAGTTTACATTAAAAGAAATGTTAGGGCTTGTTTGCATTGTGCCTGCACCAGCCCTACCAAAAAGTGCGTACCAAATTATTGGCAAACAACTTCACCACAAAGGAAACCCATGGCCGGAAAAACTCGAGGGACAGCCAAAAAAGTTGCTCAGTCTGAAAATTTGGGGGCCAAGCAAATATGTGCCCACCGTGCTATGTTTGTTTATTGAGTGGCACAGTACTAACACAACGTATGTAGCTTGCGCAAGGAAAATACCCATGTTAACCTGGTGGTAGATGAACCCTATAAAACAATTGAGGGCTTTTTACAGCATTCAGAAAAAAGTCAAAAAAAGTGAAACTTTTTGTTGTGCAAACTTGACGTATTGGCCTACTCATAGAATAATTTGACCACAAAAAACTGTCCGCATAAAATTTGTGCATAAAAAACAAATTGTCCATGAGAATATTGAGTTAATAGTATACCTAGTATAGTGCTGACAATATCAAGAAAATTATGGAATTGGGGACACAAAGACTAGAAAGTGAGCGTGTTTTGAGAGATGACCGTTAGAGAGGAGAGCGCCCATGACCTGCTCACGCCCGCGCCCTCGCCTGCCAGGAAAGCCACCACTGCCGGAAGGGAGGATCCGGTGGCCGGCTCGCCGGTGGGGGAGGCTCCGTCGCCGGGGCTGGGGGTGGTGCCTCGCACCGGCGGGAGTGGGGGGCGTTTCTGGCTGGCCAGGAGAGGCCGGCCACGACGGACGCAACAGAGGTGCTTCATTCTGGCCATGGAAGAAGAGGTGTGAACGTCGTGCTGCCTGGTGCGGGTGGAAAGGTGAACGCCGTCGGCGAGCCCTTGGTGGGCGAGGCTCGCTTGCTCCCAGATCTGGCAGAGGGGGATTAGGATCGGGATTGGGAGGCGGTCGAATCGGTGTCGCCGGATGCGGGCTAGATGCGGGTTCGGCGGCGCAAGTCAAAATGTGCTGGCTGGTTGAGGGACCTGGCGGCGTCGGGCAATGCTGATCGGTGGTCGCCGTGGTCTCCGAGCTCCGTGGGTTCGTACCGTGAGGGGAGGGCCTTCGGACGCGGTCACGGGGGCCGGGGTCTCAGCTGATGGCAGGCTGGCTGCTGATGCACCCACGCGGGCACCGCCGGTGTTCTCGATGGATTGCTTTCCCCCGCTGGTCCCGGCCTCGGGTCGCAGGAGGGGCGGGGACCTCGGATGTGGGGTGACGGGGGTCATGGGCCTGGACGTTCCGGTGGTGCCGGGCCTGGGCCTTGGCCGTCCTTCGGTTTTAGCTTCGCGACGATGGTGTACAGGCCGCAAGGGGTGGTTGGGCCGGTGCGTCCTTCCGGGCCCTGTTTCCGATCCAGTCCAGCCCAGGGTGCTCCCCCTCGCCACCTCCCATATAAACACTGGTGGTGGGTTCCCAAAGGGAATCTCGCTCTCGGTTTAGTGTTTCCAGCAGCACTGCACGACATCAATTGGTGGGGCAAGCGTGCTCGGTTCATTTCAGCGGCGGCGGCTCCGGCATTGATGGCGGCGGCGGTCCGGATGGAGAAGGAAAGGAGGCTCCAGGCGTATGGCCGCAACAAGCGGCCCAAGGAGGAGCCGGTGGTCGCCGACGAGGACCAAGCTCGGGAACGAGATCTCCGGGCCCAACTCTCGACTCGCATGGAGTCGCAGTCGAGACAAAATGTCCAGGGCGGCGTCGGGGAGAAGGTCGAGGTCGCCACGGCGGTCGTCGTCCCGTGGCAGGGATTCGCCGCCTGTCCTCCCTCCTCCATCGTCTGGCCTTCCTCCTCCTTCTGGTCAGCAGCGGCCAGTGGGACGGGGAGGTGGGGCTTCGACTGGAGGTGGGGATTGGGGCCAATGGAGGGGAGAGGGTGGTCGTCGTCCTCTGGATGGAGAGGGGTCATGTTCCGTCAGTCAAGGCGGCCAGCGGCCGGCGAAAGAGTAGGCTCTAGCCAGAATCTCTTTGAGGTTATGTGTTTCAAGTGTGGACGTAAAGGGCATTACCAGATCGAATGTGAAAATGAGCCTTTGTGCTTGTTTCCAAGGAGGAGGGTCACACATCCATCCAATGCCCGTCTCGCTTGTCCAAACCGGATCTTGTCAAGTATGGTTATGGGGTGAATGATCGGGGCTTTTATCTGCTGGAAGGAGGGGCTGACGAGGAGGACCAGCTCCCACCCAATGCGGCTGTGGTGGTGGTCACAGAGGGGGAGACCACGGAGGAGTCAATCAGGAGTGACTTGAGTGACATGTGGGAGTCGAAATGGGACTGGAAAGTGACTGTGGTGAGAAGGAACTGCTTCTTTGTGATCCACCCTTCCAAGGCTGCTCTGAGAATGGCGAAAAAGAGTGGTACCGTCACGTTGCCGATTAGTGGGCACAAGGCAGTGGTGGGAGAACCGTTCTCGGAACCATATGCGGTGTCCTGGCTCGAAGAGTGTTGGGTGCTTATCACGGGCATTGCAAACAGACTACGCCAAATTCCGCTCATCAAGGAGATAATTCGAGTTGTTGGCAAGGCAGTGGTAGTGGACAAGCTTCGATTGTGCGTCCTGACATGGGTGGCTTCAAAGGTGCGCCGATCCGGGGAAAGATTTGGTGTAGGGATCCTACTAAAGTCAATGGCTTCTTCGAGATATTCCGTGGTCTCGGTGGGTTTATGATTCGCGTGGATCGGGGCGTGGGGGCGCTCGCTGTGCTGCCTCCTTCCCTGCCCCGCCCCCGTTCGTCGACTAACAAAGATCACGATGGAGATGAAGAATCGGCACCGAGTCTAAGCATGGCGGATTGGGATGCGGCTAGCAAGTCCAAGGCGGCCTCCACGGGCGGGACTTCTTCGGCGGTGGTGGTCTCCTCAGGTCCGAAGGGTCAGACGGCTACTATGGATGTGCAAAAGGGGGCAGCGGTGGCTGGTCTGGGTCCGGCAGTTGATACACCTTGGATGCGCCGGCGGGACTCGATTCCGTTGGTGATGGAGGATGATCAGTATGGGTCCAACCTTGCGGGCGCTCATCTTGTTTGCAATGAAGCCGTATCCCCCATCTTCATGATGTCCGGATCTCTCTCCTCGCTGGTGGTGGAGGTGGAGCCTGCTGGGGGCCGCCCGGTGGGATTGGGCATCACTGCCGCATCCCTAATCCCTAGCGTGTCCTCCGCCCCTCACTCCATCACCCCGTGCTTATCCCCTCCAGTGCGGTCTGCGACATCCATCTCAGCGTTGCCGGGGCCGGTGCTCTCTGCCCGGCTACGGCCATCACGCTGACCCAGCTCATCGAGTGTTTTCCCGGGGAGGAGTTCACAGACAACATGATGCCAGTTGAAGAGTGTGTGGCGGCATTCAACACCATCCGAGATGAACCAGAGCAGTGCTTGGAGGAGAGCTCCAAGGAGCGGGTGAGCGAGGCGGTGTGTCCAATCCGGGCGTCAAGGACAAGTGTTCGGGCTGCAGCCCACAAGGCATCCAAGATGATGGACAAGCCATGACCCTCAAGGCAACCAAGACCCTCCAAGGTATAACTTCCAAACCCATTACCAGATCCATGTCATCCTTTTAAGGTTTTAGCGCTGACCTCAAACGCACACTTGTTGAGAGTTGCCAAAGATAGCAACATTATTTTGGGATCGGGGGACCAATCCCCCTAGAGGTGCTGAAATGTTTTCGTGCACAAGAGGAGGCACAAGCTACTATAGCCGAGGCCATTGCCCGATAGAGTTTGGCAAAGACGGTGGCGGCTGAGGCCAGGGCGCATGGACTTTACTGTCCTGCCAGGGAGACGGCAACACTGTCCGTCTGTGCCGCTTCTGGCCGAGGCAGGGGGCGTGGCCGCGGTCGTGCTCGGGGCCGGGGACGTGGCAGGGGTGCTGCAAATCTGACTGCTCGGTATGCTGAGGGGGTGGGGACCCGATCCCGTTCGGTGAATCAATGAGGGGCCTTTTTGGAACATAAGGGGGTTCGGGCAACGGGACAAGATGCGCCAACTGATTGAATATAGAAGGCACCAGCAGCTCGATTTTGTCGGGTCACAAGAAACCATCCGTGCGTCCTTCTCCCAGGCAGAGCTCGACTCCTTGGCAGGGTCTATGTCTATCCATTGGGAGTGGGTGCCGGCAAGTAGTAGATCAGGTGGCATCCTCCTTGTTGTGAATAAAGAAACATTCAAGGTACTTTCTTTTTCGAGGGGGGAATTCTACGTGGGTGTCGAGCTAATTCAGAGGAATAATAATTACAAGTGGGAAATGCTTGTGGTGTATGGGCCGGCGGACCACTCTCGGTCTTTGCAAATTGTTTGACATAGAAGATAGAAGTGCTCTCTGCCATCGCCAAAATGTCATCAATGTAGTCTGCAGGAACACCGTAGGCCATCATGCGCAATGCGGTAGTGACCTTCTGTTGGGTGCTATGTCCAAGCAACCCTACACAATTCCTCCTCTGCTCGAAGGATCGATCATGCTGCTTCACGGAATTACACATGTGGATGAACAAGTCTTTGGATATACTTAACCAACATTGAAAGTACCTCTCCGGCAAAGCGGGTGGTGAACCGAAGTAGTTGTGCATCAACCCGTTCTCTCCGAATGAACGCACGACCATACACGGAACCACCGTGCTTTGGCTTCTTCCCCTTGTGCATTTCCACTAGCATTGCAATGTCCTCTTCTTTGTTTAAATCAAATTCCTCATCCGACGAGGAATCATCCACCAAAGATGAGTCACATGAGCTCATCTACAATGCGGAAAATCACCGTCAAATTACTTTCCACCCCTAACAAAAAATGTCAAGTTTCATCATTTTTTTACCTTCGGGAATTTTGTCAAACACCTTGCTTGCGGGGTGGACGAAATCGGTCGGCTACAGGTTGGGCAGCCATCGGCGGTGGTGGGTGCGGGCGGCGGCGGATGCATGACAGAAGAGATGGACGCACGTCGGCGGGAGCTCCGCGCGGCAGGCGGGCGGCTTCGCACGGCCGGAAAAACGGCCGAGCCTCGCGGCCGTCGGGCGGGCGGAGTGGTGCGCTCCAGTAACTCCGGTGGGGGGGTCAAGGCTTGGATGAAGCCTACCCCATCGTAGATCTCGCCAAGGAAGGCGTTCAGGCCAGCCGCAGCCACCGGAGAAGCTTCGACTCAGCGGCGGCCGTAAGTGAATCGGCGGCTCCAGGTGGCAGGCCAACGAGGCAGGCGGCAGGGGACGGGAGGTGGGGGAGTCGCGGCGGGCCCGGCGGGCGTCGGGCGAGGGCCGGCGGTGTTGATTTGGTGCGGATTTGGCCGGCGGCGGAGTCGGGCGGGTGGCTGGTCGCGCGAACGGTAAAGGAACTCGCAGTTGGGCGGTTGGCGGGCGGTCGCATTTTTATATCTTCTATAAGTGGAGATACAAATTTGTACCGCGAGATGTTGTAATTTACATCTTCAGCAGGCGGAGATGTTTTTTTTGCATCTACACCATTTGTTGGAGAGGTGTTTTTGGCTCTCGGAGATGCAAAAGTTAGGTATTTTCGTATCTACATCTATTGGAGATGCTCTTATGTTTTTCAAGGGAGGGAGTAGAAGTAAGGATTATAATTTTTCACCACTGTGGTTGTTCGCCTCATATGTATGCGCATTGGCACCGCTACACTTTATTCTACTTTCTCAACGCTACTTAAATAAGGTGTTCTAGAGACGCCAGTGAGGTCCCCCGACTTCTCGTCCGTCTTCCACCTCGCCTCGCCGCTTCTTCTTCTTCCCCATCGTCTTGCACAACCGTCTGTGTTGTAAGTTAAGACTGATGTGTGAACGAACGACCATCCTTATATTTGTGGAACAACAAAACTACATGATGGTGAGCAACGTTAACGGTGAGAGCGCAAGAAAACAAAATCACATGGTGACCAGGAATTAAAAACCACAACCAAACACCAATAGTACAGTACAGCAACAATCATGCCAAGTTTACAATAACCTCTCACTGATATTCCCATCCCATCTATAGCCAGCAGGAAGAGCAGAGGTACGCTAATTCACTCGTCATCACACGCTGGTGGCATGCTAGAGCTGCTTACCAGCGCATCTCCGGACCACGCGCCACGGACACGCTTCTGTGGAGGTGGCTGACCCAATGCAAAGCCGAACAGCTGTGGTGCCGCTGGTTCATCTCCCCCGTCGCCGTCGTCACAGTGGCCGCCGACGCCTGACCTTGCACCGTGACACCGTCCGGCCGCGATACACCCAACATAAAGACGGACGGCTGTGGTGCCATCTCCTCCGTTGCCGTCGTCACAGCGGCCGGCCGCAACTGACCTTGCACCGTGATGCCGGTCGGCGGTGGACCCAACACGGTGTCGGACGACTGTGGCACCAATATTCCCCCTCGCAGCCTGCCGCTGCGCGGTGGCACGCTTGTTGCTTCGGTGGACCACGCCGACATGGAAAGGGCCAACGCGCGCGAGCAACGCGCCCTATCGCACCTCTGGCAAGTCCGAGGCGAGGCGGAGGACGCCGGTGCCGGCGTTTAGCGTGTACCGCAGATGGCGGCCGGCATCGTCTAGTTAGTTAAGAGTAAGTTAGTACTTGTACGCTACTAGAGTATTAGTGGAAGTAGATAGTTAACTTGGCTATGATGGTTGTCAACGTGAAAGTTCAGTACTCTATATGTGGATCAGACCTGTTACTTTGCTCTGAATGTTGAACTTTTCGTTTGAACATATGGAATAGGCTGTTATTTTTTTAAATGGGTTGTATTTGTCCTGCACGGGTTTAGAGGCTGACTTGTTGGCCTACCAAATTGACGCGTACACAACCGGGAGATGATTGTACGTGGAGAGAATGACAGCAGGGACCCGCCAAGGTCATGGCAGTACGCAAGCAAAGTGCCTCCTTATTTCAATCTAATAAAAAATGGCTCCTCGTAATGGATTTCTGACATCTGGATCCCATGCCATTGTCAACGTAGTCAATAAACGAGAGAGTTGCACAACGAGCGGCTGACATCAGGGACCCAGCAGCTCGCCCAGTTATTTTTGTTTTGGGTTAATTTGATAAATGCCACTCCAAATCTGGTGTTTCTAAGAAATGCCATTGCAATTTCCAAACTTTGAAAAATGCCATTTCATGCCATCCCAAGTGGTATTTTTCGAAGTCTGAAGTGGCGTTTTTCAAAGTTTGCAAATTGCAGTGGTGTTTTCCAAAGTTTGCAAAAATTGCAGTGCCATTTTTCAAAGTTTGGAAATTGCAGTGGCATTTTTATGAATCGCCATATTTGTTGTGGCATTTATCTAATTTGTTTTTGAGACGGAAGCAGGTTGTCAACTGGGCTGTGCGGGGCACTCTGGCATGTCTAGACAGCCTTCTCTTTTATGTTTACCACAGACTAGCCCGGTAGTTTTTTTTTTCTTTCTGAAAATGGCTAGCCCAGTTTTTTTGTGATTTGCCAAGTAAGTCGTTTTGTCAGGCCTATTGGGCTGCAAATCTTTCAAGACGAGGAGAGCTTCATTCGGCTGGACGAGAAAATGGCCTATCAGTAATGAGAAATGGGTTGTACATTTTTAAAACACATCAAACCGGCAATTACTTTCAAATTTCTTTTTTTTCATTTCAAGATTTTAAATTGCATTAATTTTTATGCGTGGACAATTTGTTGGATTTTATATTGATATACATTTATTTTTAAAATCAGTTTGAATGTGACTCGAAATTTCGGGATTAAAAACAGTTCGGACCGCACCGAAATATGCGACATTTCGTATAATTTTTTAACCGTGGCCCCAATATGGGCTGTAATGCTAACAAAAAGAATATGGGCTCCAAAAGAAACCTTCAGAATTAGCAAATGGGCTGTAAATTATTAGAAATAATGGCAGATGGGCTGTATGCTGTTTTCCACAGATTTGAGGCTTTCCTAAAAAAATGTTGACGCACAAGCAGTGACTGTTGGATGGCCATCCAACGGCCGTCGTGCTTCTTCAATCTCTGCTCTTCCCGCTCCAGCCGCTCAAACAAGCACCGGCGGGACTGCCTGCTCCCTCCTCCCTGCGGCCGGCTCTGCTGCCGTGCAGGCCTCACCGCCCCACCGTACTCCCATCGCTGGCCTAGCCATCCCTCTACTCACCCACACCTGCTGTTATTCTCCGGCGACGGCAGACAAACCAGTAAACCCTCGTACAGTCGTACTCCCCTCCGCATGGGAAACAACTGCCGAGTCTTCTCTGCCTCCGTGTCGTTCCCTTCCTAGGCCTCGACGTCGTCCACCGCCCTGGTGCTCTCGGCGCGGCCTAGTCAACGTGGTCAACGACCGACATGCATCTGAAGTGGATTGTACGTGGAGAGGCCGACAGCAGGGTCCACGGCCGCACGCAAGGAAATGCCTCCTTATTACGCGCAAAATAATGATTCCTCCACCTGACATCAGGGACCCACCGAATGGGCCTCTGTATTTTGTGAAAAAAACGTTACCGCCGCTGACAGCTCGGACCCACCAGCTATATCTTCGCACGCAAGGAAGTGCCTCCTTATTACGCACAAAAAAATGAATACTCCCCCTGCTAGCTGGGACCCACCATGGTGGGAGGCTGACTTGTGGGCCTACTAAGTTGACTGGGACGGGGGCTTTGTCAACTTTAGTCAATATGAACGATTCTAGCTCCAGTGACCGTACGATGTCCATCCAACGGCCGTAGTGCTTCTTCAACCTCTGGTCTTCTTGCTCCAGCCGCCCAAAGCAGCGCCGGTCGTGCCGCATGCTCCAGCCTCCCGTGGCCGGCTGTGCTGCCGCGGAGGCCTCACCGCCCCCTACTATTCCCACCGCTGGCCAGGCCCTGCGGCGACGGCAGCCTAACACCGCAGCCGAACCAGTGAACCCTCGTACTCCTCTCCGCGCGGGCTTCCACTGCCGCGTCTTCCCCGGCTCCCCGTCGTCCCCTTCATATGCCTCGCCGTCGTCCACCGCCCTGGTGCTCTCGGCGCGGCGTGGTCATCGTGGTCAAGGAACGACTTCCATCGGACATGGACTGTACGTGGAGAGGCTGACAGCTGGGTCCACGGCCGCAGCAAGGAAGTGCCTCCTTATTACACGGAAAATAATGATTCCTCCACCTGACAGCTGGGACCCACCGGACGGGCCGCTGTATTTCGCGAAAAAAACGTTTCCCCCTGACCGCTGGGACCCACCAGCTACATCTTCGCACGCAAGGAAGTGCGTCCGGACAAAAAAAACAATTCGCCCCCCTGACTGCTGGGACCCACCAGCTACATCTTCGCAGGCAAGGAAGTGCCTGACAGTCGGGACCCACCTGGTCGAAGCGTACGTAGTGTTGTCATTCTGGTCGCGAATGTGTACGTACATATCTACTGGTGGATGTAGAGGCGCGCACGTGTCGTAGTAGAGGCGCGCACGTAGCATGTACACGTACATTCAGCGGCCAGTGTGCAAGAAAGAAAATACGGCCACGTACGTACATACGGGAAGGGTCTCGAACGCCTAATCGCGCATACGTACGGCCAGGGCTCGTGTACATGGCTGGGTCGGAACGGAGAAACAGCGTCGTCGTCGTGTTCATGGGTAGCCAACCGGCTGGGTCGGAACGGAATGCGTCGTCGTGTTCATAGGGAGGGCTTGGACGGAACAGCCGATGGAAACGAGGCCTGGCGTACCGCAGAACGGAGGAAGCGGCCTTGTCTTCGACCGGCCACGTTTGATACGGGATCCTGTTCATCAGGAGGGGTCTGGCGTACCGCAAAACGGAGGAAACGGACCTCCTACGGTCGAAACGGGGGTCCTGTTGATCGGGAGGGGTGTGGCGTACTGCAAAACAGAGGAAACGGACTTGTGTTGGGGCGCTACGGTCGAAACGGGGGTCCTGTTCATCGGGAGGGGTCTGGCGTACCGCAAAACGGGACTCCACGGGATACTGTTCATCTCCACCGTCGACCCCCTCCAGCCTCCACAGGCTACGGTTCATCCACCGTCGATCTCCTCCAGCCTCCACCTGCGACTGTTCATCCACGGGCTCCTGTTCATCCAGCCTCCACCACGCGCTACTCCACCGGCTACTGTTCAACCATCCCTCTTCACGGGCTCCTGTTCAACCACCCCTCCACGGGCTACTGTTCATCCAGCCCTCCATTGTCTAATGTTCATTCTGCCCTCCACGGGGTGGTCCTGTTCATCCTGCCTTCCACGGGGTCCTGTTCATCCAGCTCCAACCGGCTCGATCGATCGGGGTCCTGTTCATCCACCCCCACCGGGAACTGTTCATCCAAACCCCCCCAGCAACTCTCACTGTTCATCCAGAGGCAGCATCGATCGGCTTTAGTTAGCAGCAGTAGTGAAGGAATCGCTCGATCGGGTTTAGTTAACAGCCATCGATCAATCGCTCGGGTTTAGTAACGCGTAGCCTGCAGTGCAATCGCTCGGGTTCAGTTAGAGACCAACGCCTCGCTCGGGTTCAGTTAGAGCCAACGCCTCGCACACACGCGCGTACGTGTACGAGAGAAACGCGCATCGCTCGGTCCCCGACTTCCCACCGTAACCGGGAACTCCCCGAAATTTTCCTCGCCCTCGCTTCTACCACGGTTTTTCCGTCATGGACGGCCCAAAGAATGTCATGCAGCTGCGTCTCCGGCCCGCCCAGGACGAAAAGCCCATTTTCTGTCATGATTTTTTGTCATAGAAGTAGGAGCCCACCACATCTATGATGATACCGGGTTTTGTCACAATTATCGTCATAGAAGTGTCATATGTATGACAGAAAAAAAAAATTCGGCCCAAAATGTCACGGATGTGTCTTTTTTTTGTAGTGGAAGTTCAGTCTACATTTTTGGGAAAGATCCGTGAAGCTCAGAAGGATGACAAAGAGATTGCTGAGGTAAAAGAGAGGATGAGCAAAGGAAAGGCCAAAGGTTTTCGCAAGGATGAGCACGACACCATATGGTTTGAGGACCGTGTATATGTGCCCAATAATGCAAAGATCAGGAAGTTAATACTTCGGGAGGCTCATGACTCACCATACTCGATTCGCCCTGGAAACACCAAGATGTATTTGGATTTGAAGGAGCGTTTCTGGTGGACTGGTATGAAGAAGGATATTGCGGAGTATGTAGTCATAGGTGATGTATGCCAGAGAGTAAAGGCAGAGCATCAGAAGCCAGCCGGATTACTACAGCCTATGTCGATACCCGAATGGAAGTGGGATAAGCTTGGCATGGATTTCATTACCGGATTTCCCAGAACCCGATCGGGATATGATTCTATCTGGGTAGTAGTTGATTCGCTTGACCAAAGTGGCTCACTTTATCCCAGTGAAAACCACCTATACAAGTATGAAGTTGGCCAAGATATATATGACCAGGATCGTATGTCTGCATGGAGTTCCGAGGACCATCGTATCAGATAGAGGAACACAGTTTACCTCAAAGTTTTGGAATCAGCTGCACCAGACTTTGGGTACTAGGCTAGAGTTCAGTACAACCTTTCATCCGCAGACAGATGGATAGACCGAGAGAGTCAATCAGATTCTGGAGGACATGTTGAGAGCGTGTGCACTAGATTATGGATCTAGTAGGGATGATAATCTGCCTTACGCGGAGTTCTCATACAACAACAGTTACCAAGCCAGTTTGAAGATGGCCCCTTTTGAAGCTTTGTATGGGAGAAGGAGCCAGACACCGTTGATGTGGGAAGAAGTTGGAGACCGTCAGTTGTTTGGACCAAATGTGATCAAGGAGTCAGAAGAGAATGTTAAGTTGATTCGAGATAGACTGAAGGTAGCTCAGTCCAGGCAGAAGAGTTATGCAGACTCAAAAACGCAGAGGTAGTCTACGAAATTGGAGACAGAGCATGTCTTCGTGTGTCCCCTCTGCGAGGAGTTAAACGATTTGGAGTTAAGGGAAAGTTAGCCCCGAGATTTGTAGGACCATACCAAGTTTTGGAGCGTATGGGAGAAGTGGCCAACAAGTTGGAGTCACCCGAAGGACTGTCAGGAGTTCATGATGTGTTTCACGTTTCCCAGTTGAAGAAGTGCCATGCAGAGATGGCCAATATTCCCCTGCCAGGACGCTTGACCCTGGAAAGGATAATGATGTTCCACGAAGTGGAGTATGGACTTCATAAGTATAAGTTTTTATCTCAGTGTGTGGGATATTCCACAAGCATGAAGAGATGAATTACTATTGGATATAAAGGAGGTATGATGTTGGAAATATGGATCAATGGAAATTCCATTATGAGTCTGAGTAATCATGTCCTAGTTTGGTGCCAATAGAAGGAAGGAAGACAGTACAATTAGATGGATTTAAGAATACTAGGAAGTTGGAAGTTGGAATAATGATCAGTTGCCCGATGATAAGTTCAAGGACTACAAGTGATGACATGGACCATAACCCACAGGCCCCAGGAACTGCCAAGAAGCAAGCACATTCTTGCTGAAGGAAAAACCCTGGAAGAAGTTACAATTTTAGCAACAGACGATCTTATAGGAGGTTACGCAAAACCTGAGAGTTGTGAAGGAACGATAGATGTTTGTTTGGCTTGCAGAATCCATGGATTTATCCAAACTGGGTTCGTCGACAAGAAAAATTCTGCAATGCTTGTGAGGATGACCGAGTGTTAGAATGCGAGATTCGCTAAACCATATACAAGGTAATGATTTGGGTGCGGGATTGATTGATCACCATACCAACTTACTCTTATTGTTCGCCTTGCTATATGGGATGGTAAATCTGAGTGACTTACCTATGGTAGAGGGACGATCATCAAAACCTTGTTTGAACCTTAGAATGGTGTAAGTATATTTCCCCTGTACAAGGCACCTGTTGACAATCGTAGGATATACGGTGAGGTTCAGCCAGACCCATTTCCTGCAGGAGAAACCATAATTGGATGACCGCCATGAGATATCGATAGTTGATTAGTATTGGCGCCAGACCCGTCAGCTAAGAAGACCCAGTCTCGGAATAACCTTACACTACTGGAATCAGGGATTTTGCCGTCTGCCAGTTCTTTGCCGTCCGCTAGCAGACGGCAAAGATGGTCTTTGCCATCAGCTACCAAAAAGCAGACAGCAAACAACTGGCAGACGGCAAAGAAGGTCTTTGCCATGTGTCACTTCTTTGTCGTTTGCTGGCTGACGGCAAAGAATCTTTGCCATCAGCTGGCTGACGGCAAAGAGAGAGGTGGCCCCCACTAACGAGCCGATTAGAAAAAACTTAACGGCCCCCCTCTTTGCCGTCTGCTAGCAGACGGCAAAGATAAAAAAAAGCGGACGGCAAAGGCTAACTAACCTAACCTAACTAACGGCCGATCGAGCCCCCCTCCCCCCTCCCGTTACTCCTCTCTGTTTCTCTCCCTCTCTCCTCCCCGACGCCACGCCACCAGATCCACCCACCGCCGCCCCTGCCGCCCGGCGCCGCCACCGCCCCCCGGCTCCGCCCCCGCCCCCCGGCGCCGCCCCCGCCCCCGCTTGCCCCGTCGCCCCACCACCCCACCCGCCGACGCCCCGTCGCCCCACCATCCCACCGCCCGCCGCCGCCCCCGCCCCCGCTTGCCCCGTCGCCCCACCACCCCGCCGCCCCCACCCCACCTGCCGACGCCCCGTCGCTCCACCAACTCGGCGCACCGGCGCCTCGGCGCGCCACCACATCGCCGGCCCACCCGCCCCACTGCCCCGACCGTCCCATTGCCCCGGCCCCGCCCCCGCTTGCCCCGTCGGCCCACCACCCCGCCGCCCCCACCCCACCCGCCGACGCCCCGTCGCTCCACCATCCGGCGCCCCGGCGCGCCACCACATCGCCGGCCCACCCGCCCCACTGCCCCGACCGTCCCATTACCCCAGCGCGCCACCACGTCGCCGGCCCCCCCGCCCCACTGCCCCGACCGTCCCATTGCTCCGGTGAGTTATTTTTTTCTTTTTTTCCTGTTTTTTCATTTTTTTGCTGTTTAATTGTTAGTGATAGATTTAGTGCTAGATATGTGTTATATAGTGTTAGTGTTAGAAGAAAAGAAGAAAAGAAGTAGATGAAAAAAGAATATGTAGAACAAAAGAAGAAGAAGAAGTAGAAGAAGAAGAAAAGAAGAAAAGAAAAACATCATATATAATTGTGTTGATCGGGTAGATTTAAATGTGAAGTTGTTTCATCGCTGCGAGGTTTGGTGTTCGACGACCTCGCCGTGCGTTTGACGAGCTCTGCCCCTTCGTTCGTGGGTGAGCACAAATGACATGTCCTCCTCCCCCATTAATTATTTGCTCGTTCCCGTGTTCATGCCGACGAAACTTGATAGCTAGCTATATATGTGTCTTGAATCATCAGTATGCGTAACCAATATGTGTCTCCCGTTCGAAAGCATTATAGTTATAAATATGCATGCATTTGCATATTTATAACCTTGATTCTTTCGAATTGTCCAACGCTATCCATGGACAGCCCGAGTATGTGTAGATTGGGCTCGTTTTCCCATATGCTTTGCTCCGGATCCGACGCATAAATTTCTTCAGTGCCTACCCTGTTCTTCTTCGGGTACACATCCTCTATGTTTATTGCAGAGATGTGTATCAGGAGAACAGCGGGGAGGTGCTGCCGAAATTTTGCGTCGAATCCGGACCATAGCATGGGAAAATGAACCCAATCTACACATACTCGGGTGGGATTAGGACCTATCATTACCTATTAGAGTGTAGGTTGCATGGACGTAATAAAGTTGACAAAGTAGATCAACTGATGAATATATACATGGTGAATTATATATATATATTTGTTGTGTGTCCAGTAGCTCTGAAAGTCAAGATGAGTGATCATGCGTGGATGTATACCGGTCACACTGGTCAGAACAAATGGAGCGCTGAATGGTTCACAAAAACCAAGGGGTTTGTGCAAGCCGCATTTGCAAATGGCTAGAGGAAAACCTGGTGCCCCTTTTTCCGGTGCGGCAATTGGGAAAAGAGGACAGAGGATGAAATGGGCAAACACCTGCAGAAGAGTGATTTTATGCCCGATTATACGGTGTGGACATATCATGGTGAGTCTGCCCAACGTGACAGATCTGAGGTGGATCGTCGTCGCACCGACGAGCATGGTACCGGGATGGAAAACATGGTGCAAGACTATGATGATGCTCGGGATTCGGACGAGGAGATGGAGGAATCTGCAAAGGCCTTCAATGAAATGTTAGAGTCTTCGAAACGTCCGCTCCACGAGCACACTGAGCTTTGTCAGTTGGATGCCATCTCACAAGTAATGGCTCTGAAGGCTCAGTTCAACTTGGGCAGAGAATGCTACGACACAATAATGACAGTATTTGGACGCTTTCTACCCAAAGGCCATGTAATGCCTGCAAACCTATACCAGTCGGACAAAATCCTCCGTGCACTGAAGATGCCCTATGAGAAGATACATGCCTGTGAGAAAGGATGTGCCTTATTTAGGCTTGGCTATGCGGACTTGAACTATTGTCCCATTTGCAAGTCTTCCAGGTATGTTGTGGTAGACAACGGTATGGGTGAGAAGACACAGACCAAAATCCCAGTTAGTGTTCTTCGGTATATGGCAATCGTACCAAGACTTCAACGTCTTTTCATGGTCGAAGAGACGGCCAGACAGGTGACATGGCACAAAACAGGCAAAAGAACAGAACTAGATGCAGATGGGAATCTGATGATGGTACACACATCGGATGGTGTTGCGTGGAAAAAGTTTGATGAATTACATGCTGACAAAGCGGCAGATCCGAGGCATCCTCGAGTCGGCATCAGCACAGATGGGTTCAGTGTGTTTGGTATGACGGCAGCCCAATACAGTTGTTGGCCCGTATTTGTCTTTCCACTCAATCTCCCCCCGGACAGATTATGCAAAGAAAGAACATTTTCCTGATGTTGATAATTCCAGGGCCCAACTATCCGGGGAAAAATATGAATGTGTACATGCAGCCGCTTAAGGACGAATTAAAAGAAGCCTGGGATAATGGGTTCAAGACATACGACGCCTATAGCAAATGGAACTTCATAATGCGTGTCTGGTACATGTACTCGACGCATGACTTGCCGGCGTATGCGCTATTCGTTGGCTGGTGTGTGCATGGAAGGTTCCCGTGCCCCACATGCAAGGGAGCTTTTGAGTTTCGTTGGCTTCATGCCGGTCGCAAGTTTTCTTGCTTCGACATGCATAGACAGTTCCTGGATCCTCGCCATAAGTTCAGGAAAGACAAGAAGAACTTCATCAGAGGTAGAGTTGTCAAAAACTCTGCACCACCTATGTTGACAGGCCAACAGACCCTGGATCAGTTAAACGCTCTCGAGCCAGATCCAAAGCGTCCAGGGTACTTCCAGGGGTATAATTCTAAGCACGCCTAGACTCACAAGACATGCTTATGGGATCTACCTTACTTCAAAGACCTCCTTTGCCCACACAACATCGACGTGATGCACACTGAGAAGAATATCGTCGAGGCACTTTTTGGTACATTGTTCGGCATAGATGGGAAGTCAAAGGATAATACTAAGGCTAGAGTCGATCTGGAGGCGCTATGTGATAGGCCGTTACAAAACATGAAAGAACTGAAAGGAAAGCAGAACTGGACGAAGCCAAAGGCATGGTTCAATCTTGGAAGGCCAGCTATGAGGGAAATTATCTTGTGGGTGAAAATGCAGTCGATGTTCCCCGATGGGTATGCAGCGAATCTAAAGAGGGGAGCGAGTCTTGATAACTTGAAGATATTTGGTCTCAAGAGTCGTGATTGGCACATATGGATTGAGCGGGTAATGCCGGTGATGTTGCGTGGCTTCATCCCTGAGGATGAATGGCTAGTACTGGCAGAACTCAGCTATTTCTTCAATGTTCTTTGTGCGAAAGATCTATCGCCTGGCGTGCTAGAAGAAATGGAAGAGTTGGCGCCGGAGTTGATCTGCAAGTTAGAGAAGATCTTTCCACCGGGCTTCTTTAATCCAATGCAGCATTTGATTTTGCATCTCCCGACCGAGGCAAGATTGGGGGGGGCATGCAAAATCGTTGGTGCTACCCAACTGAGAGGATGCAGAAGACGCTTCGACAAAAATGTAAAAATAAACATAGAATTGAAGCTTCGATGGCTGAGGCATTCATCACTGGGGAGGCGACAAACTTCATGACAGCACACTACGAAGCCAAAAATCGTCATTTGCATAATCCGAAGCCTCGGTACAATGCTGACGAACCTCAAAAGGGTGGATCCAACCTCAGCCTACTCAAAGGGAATCTTGCACCAGCCAGTGTTTCAAAACTAGTATCTTTGGATAACGAAGAATGGCGGACCATTACGTTGTATATCTTCAACAACCTGACAGAAGTGCGGCCGTACATCGAGTAAGTTCTCGGTACATTGTTTTGCAACTTCTATTTCCTTTGAACTGCTCTTATTCCCGGATATTTCATACAGTCGATACGTCGCCATATTCTCGTATGGAGCGGTAATCCAAAAGGATTCCGTCGAAGAGTATGAGCTTCTCGCAAAGCAAGGAGGCGGCTATCCCGGTTTCATCTCTTGGTTCAAACAAACGGTAATTTCTATTAGACCATTTCATTACATTCGCTAATTTCTGCCTAATGCAACAATCCTTTCGTATTAAACTTGTGGGCTAATGCAGAGTCTATGGACGCCCAATTGAGACAAGTCGCTAATGGTTTTGACTATAAGGTCCATTCATTTGACAAATACGACATCAACGGGTACCGCTTTCGTACCTATGGCAAAGAGCTATCTATGGCCGACCGAAAGTCTACAAATTGTTGTGTATCTGCTATCGGCGAAGGACGTACCGAGTATTATGGGAGAGTTGAAGCAATTTATGAACTTATATTCTATGGTGACAACCCATCGAATGTCGTACTCTTCAAATGTTATTGGTTTCAGCCGAAGGAGACTAGAAGGACTCATGAACATATAGGGCTAGTTGAAATCAAACAAAGCACTACTAGGAAAAGGCCTACTAGTGGCGCACCAGTTTTGCCTACTAATGGCGCACTACTGGTGCGCCACTAGTACCACGCCACTAGTATTTTTTACTAATGGCGGTATACTAATGGCCACGGTGCGCCATTAGTATAGGCCACGGTGCGCCATTACTATCTGACTTAGTAATGGCGCACCACATAGAAGTGCGCCATTAGTAACAATTTTTTTCAAATATTTTTTCAGGAATATTTTTTTCAAAAAAATTTCAAAAAAAAGTTTCAAATTTTTTTTGGCAAATTTTTTTGAGTTTTTTTCTTAATCTCGGGTCAATATGCTTAATCTCAAGTCAAATAGCACTAAGTGGTCAAACTTCCCGGTAGGTCACCCATCCT
Source organism: Aegilops tauschii subsp. strangulata (assembly GCF_002575655.3). Classification (NCBI taxonomy): domain Eukaryota; kingdom Viridiplantae; phylum Streptophyta; class Magnoliopsida; order Poales; family Poaceae; genus Aegilops; species Aegilops tauschii. Next base: position 184,692,674 of record NC_053041.3, read on the forward strand.
CACACTACTCCAGCCCGAGCACGCTTAACTTCGCAGTTCTATACAACCCCAGCACCACCTCACTTAACAGCCACTTGTTGATATATCTATCATGTCAATCCTATTAAACCTTGTTGATGTCTAGGACTTTGTTCATATTCATGAGTATGATGAAATTTTGAAAAATATTTCAAACTTCCCTGTCATATTACGAATCATATTTTGAAAAAAATTCCAAAAAAAAAATTCAAAACCAATATTTTTTCTGTTACTACTGGCGCACCTAGCAAACGGTGCGCCACTAGTAAGTTTGAATTTTTTTGAATTTTTTTGCCTCTAGATCTTGAAAGCCCCGTATCTTTTTTTCTGTTGGGTTTTTGAGGATTTTGAAAATGTTTAACAAGGATCCCCCTGTTAAATTCTTATGTAACTTTTCGAGTAGATGATTTTTCATATATAAAACTTTTTAATCCGAGTTCGTATGCAAAAGTTATGCCCATTTTACAAATTCCAGAGAGATTTTGCAAATAAAGTCGAAATTCATATTTGTAAATTTTCCCAACAACTAGACCACATATCACATGGCCAAGTTACTAATGGCGCACCGTGGGGGTGGTGCGCCATTAGTAGTCAACTAGTAATGGCGCACCACCCCCACCGTGCGCCATTAGTAGTTTTTAAAAAAAAATTGAAACAAAATTTGTAACAAAATTACTAATGGCGCACCGTGTGAGTGGTGCGCCATTACTAGTTGGCGCACCATCCCACGGTGCGCCATTAGTAGTTTAAAAAATAAAAATAAAAAAATTTGAATTTTTTTTTGAAACATAATTACTAATGGCGCACCGTGGGAGTGGTGCGCCATTATTAGTAATGGCGCACCACTCCCACGGTGCGCCATTAGTAGTTTTGAAAAAATTAAATTTTTTTTTTACTAATGGCGCACCGTGGATGTGGTGCGCCATTAGTATTTGCACACTAATGGCGCACCAACACATGGTGCGCCATTAGTATTTAGTAATGGCGCACCACATGTACAATGCGCCATTAGTGTCCATATTGGCTATACTCCACTAGGAAAAGGCCTACTAATGGCGCACCTAATTTGGCCATTAATGGTGCATTAGTGGTGCGCCATTAGTGCCACGCCATTAGTATATTTTACTAATGGCGGACCACTGGTGCGCCATTAGTATATGCCATGGTGCGCCATTAGTATAGGCCACTGGTGCGCCATTAGTATAGGCCACGGTGCGCCATTAGTATTTTTGAATTTTGAAGGCGGGAAAATAGTAGTGGCGCACCGTCTAACCC